>NC_044550.1:25893434-28293434 GCF_007565055.1 Rhinopithecus roxellana | reverse complement strand
AAATATCCATAAATCTGAGAAAAATCACTCTAAATCCAGCATGCTTGACTTTCCTTTGTAATATATTACTGACTACTCTTCTTTCAAATAATTTTTAATATTTTTATTTATATATTCTTAGTGATTTCTATCTTCTTCTCTATATCCTCTTTCTCTCCTCAAATCATGGACTTAAAGCTCTCTTAACATTGTGCTGCATAATTATAGAACACTTACATGTTCCATCCTCTATCAATGTCCTCTTAAATTGCATACCTTAACTGAAATGTGGCCTACTTCCCTAAAATTTTCTTTCCCTACAGCATTCTTAAGGTGAAGATGGTTATTTTGCAGTATCTCACATACATCAGGGTCATGTGGTCATGTCTTCTTCTCCTCAATGAAAATATCAGATCAATCCTGCTCTGTCTTCTTAAAACTAACACTACTCCCTTGAGACAGATACAATTTTGGTTGTGTGACTATATTTCCATACCCTTGTTATCTATTCATTTCTTTAAATGAATAGATTTTTACTTCAGTAAAAAGTTTGGAATTTGACCTAATCTTTCCTTTCAATCTCATGACCTGCTATTATCTAGAATGAATTAAATAGCAGCAAAGACAATCTACACACTATCAAGTTCACTTCATTTCCTTTCTTCTGAACTCAAAAAAAAAAAAAAAAAAATCTAGTTCCCAAGTAGAACTCCCTACAAACTCACTTATTAATGTCTTGAATTTGGATATAGGGTTTCCCACTCTTAAACTTAATATTGTATCCTTTTTGGTTTCTTATTCAGATACAAAACAACTGTTCTTTGACTTCGACAACATCTCAACACAGTTCAGTCATCTACCTTGTGCATTCTAATCATCCCTTCCTCTCCTCACTCTCCTTCTTGTCAAGTTCAGTTACAAGTTCAATGTTTTAAACACCTTCCCTTACTAATATCTGTTATGCCTTGAATTCAGTAGTTTATAAATCATTTGCATACAGATCATATGTAAAATTGCAGAACTGAATGAAAAGAGAAAAAAAGATTTGAGACAGACAGGCTATGTATCCTGTTTTCTGTTTTGATGTGGTTCGGAGAAAAAGAGCAAAAGCCCCTACTTAAGCTGTGGATTACCTAACTTCCAGCCAATCACCAACAAAGACTCAAGAAGCCACTAAGCACAAGTTCCCCCTTTGGGGGACTAGGGACTTCCCCAGGGCCCCTTTTATGTGCAGTTAGACTCATATTTCAAGTTATAATTAGACCTCCCTCATTTTAAAGCTAAAAATTATGCCCCAAGATGGAGATTTAAAATGCTAATAATACACACGATGTATGTAAAAGCACACCGAGCCACTGCGTAAATGCTAGAAAAACCCTTCCTGTACATGCCCTGACATCATCCCTCCCCCTCGTAAAGCCCTGTAAAATTGACTCCTGCACAACTTTCAGGAAGCAGCCCCAATTTTCCCCCCCTTTTTTTGTGCTGGCTCCTTTGTGCACAAGTTAAATAAACGTTTTCCTCATTGCTGTGTCTCGTTATCTCTCTTGATTTATATCCTCGAAGATTACAAGAACCTAGGGCACTGGCGAAAAGTTGAAACTTTCTTGAGTTACCTCCTGCAGTTATCTCATTCAACATGGCTTTCACAGCTACTATGTGCTGGATGCTATAATAGTTAATACGCAAAGTTTTATACCTGTGTCCGTCCAGGTTTAAAAAACCCTGAACAAGTTTATAAAAATTTTGATTTGTACATTTTACAGGATACACAGCATACACAAATGCAGTCTCTGAAAACAGATAAATCAAGAAAAAAGATAAATAAGTTCATAAAAGTAATTAATAGGTTATCATCACTCCACTCCTCTGTCTTTCCACTGTGGTCCCAGAGCTGTTTTTTTTTTGTTTTTTTCCTCACAAAAAAATGGTATTCTTTTTCAGGGAAAACATGGTTGCAAACTATTGACTGAACTTTATTGCACTGCTTTATTATTAAGTCTGTTGTTGTTTTAATATTAAGGGAGAGAGTTGATCTCATATCATTACTCAACTTGAAAGGATGTGCTATCACAGCAACCAACTAGCGCAGTTTCAAAGAAGGCTTAACATTTTAGTAAATGCTTTTACTCAACAACAATGCACACCAGAGAAAAGAAAGTCCTTAGTGGTTCTTCTATGCAAAACCCACATCTGAAGTGGGAACTTATTTCAGAAGAGATTTGAGCTTAATAAATATTGTCACAACTGATTTATTCTACTTAGAGAGCTAATTCATGTCACTAAATTATTGATATAGAGAAGTCTTACTAATGAGTAAAACATTATCTCTGATTTATTGTGTATTTTAACCCCAAATGTCATCACTATCTCAAAATATATTTTAAGTATAAGTTTCAGTTTCCTTGTACTATTTCAGTTTCCTATTTATTAATGAACTGCAGGACACTTTTAAATTTGAGAATGCTAAGCTTACAATGATATGAAAAATATGACATATAATATGCAAATCCAGACAAACATGCACAAAATATGCTAGATAATTTCATTGAAAAGAAACTAGAGATAAAATATAATAGCTTATTTCCTAAAAGAACAAGTAGAGAATAAATACAGATTAAAAACTACACAATAACATCCCAAGGACTAAAACTATAGATAGCAGTGTAGTTCTGCCAAGGGCGTGGGTGTTTATATTACATTGAAATTCATTTCCTGTTGATGGATTTAAGAAAATTATTATATCAGTTCATAAAACTTCTGGTAAAAAGAGTCAAAAAAGAATGATGTATGCATAATACTCAGTATTCCCAGAGTATTATTTAGAATCTCTTTTCACCTAAATGAATTCTAAGAAATTGTATGTCGTTATTAATTTATTTACCATTGTGCTTCTCATCAGTTTATCCTGGTTAACATAATGCCCGAAAGGGAAATATAATGGAATGTACATTTCATGCAGTTAGGAATACCACATAGTGTAAAAACTGTGTTTAAAATATAACAGAGTACACTGGGTATGATGGTGCATGCATGTAATCCCAGCTGTTGGGAAGGTTGAGGCAGGAGGCTCCCTGGAGCCCAATATTTCAAGACTAGCCTGGAACAGAGTGTGACCTCATCTCTAAAATATTATATATATAAAATAATGTATATATGAATAATTATAATTAAGTAGGAAACGTATTAAATTAGACATATCTTTATTTTTAAATAGTATCTTTATGTTATAAATATATAAATAATATACCTACATATAAATATATATGCACACAACATACATACACAAAGACATAAACTCATTAAAAATATAGGCGATAAGTCAAATTTAATAATAGTTTAAGAATATCTTAAATAGTTTAAGACTTCTGAGGAATAATTATAAAAGAGTGAATTTACTTCCAAATATCTAAAATAGAAAGTTCTTTATGTTAAAGAAAAGTATTGAAGTTTTTTTTTGTTTCATCTCTCTTTCTGACATCATTGTCCTAATATACAGAAACCAACGTGAAAGTAAAATAAAGTAACAAATTTGTTACTCAACATGATTGATTTTGTTTTTTGAATAGCCTGAAGTAAACAGTATTATGAAGAAATTGGCCTTGGACATTATAATTTCAATGAAGCAAACATTCCTGATTTACATTCTCTCAATATGAAAACGTCAATCCATAGGAAAAAAATAAGACATATCTTTGGCCATGTAAGCTTTGTTTTTAAAGTGACAGTGTAACAATATTTTCTGTCACTAAGTAATTCAGACATATTTGTATGTCTGAATTGAGAAGCCTAATTCTTGGCCTAATATTCATATTAACATTATTAACCAATGCTTAACACTGAAAAAACAACCAGGTGGACATTTCCAAATAATCTAGGCGAAAGCTTTATGTCACTGGTACTCTCAGTCTGCTCACAATTATATCATAAAATGTAAAATTGCAGAGTTGTAAGAATCAGAAGAGCGTACTCACCTGGGCTACCCTCAGATTTACATTTCTCTAAGTCAATCCAAAAGAGTATAGCTCTTAAAAAATTATACAACTGCAAACAATGATTTAAAATATCTCCAAATATGCCCAGTTGCCTTTGATAAAGCTTTAAAAATTGTTTTGTACATAGAATCTCAGAGCAACATATGCTGAAAGACATGATTCTTCATGTATCACATAAAGCAAAAACTTTAAACTCTGAGATCAACTTACTTGAGGATAGTAGAAATCGTTAGAAGCATAGACAGTCGAGAATGAATTCCAAAGATTCCAATAGATATAATCATATCAGCTGTGGAAAACTGAAGTAAAAGTTGAACCAATAAACCTGAATATTCATCTATGAGTTTTGAAAATCAAAGTGATATGGTGGATAAACTGGATAAGATGAAAATGATGGCAAGGGGCTCATTTTCTCATAAGGATAGTCTTGGCAATTTTGATTGTCAAAATAAGAAAATAGAAGGTGAGTACATGGGGTGGTTTACACAGGAGAGTGTGGCAGAATAATTGAATGCGCTAAAGACAAGCAGAAAGAAAATATAAAAAAGACAATTAATACATAACTCTTCATACTTATAGGGTTCTTATAATATTTTGATACATGCATACAATGTTAATAATCAAAATAGGGTAATTAGAATATTCATTGCCTCAAACATTTATTATTTGTGTTCACATTCTAAATCTTCTAGCTATCTTTAAAATCAACTATAAATTGTTGTTAACTATTGTCACCCTACTGTGCACTAGAATTTATTCTTTCCATCTAACTATTTATTCTTTCCATCTAACTATATATATTTTACACAATAATCCACCTCTCTCTATCTCCCCCTTCCTCGTGTCCTTCTCAACCTCTGGTAACTATCATTCTACTCTCTTAAGTCTTGAAAACAATTTTTTAAGCTCCCTCATATGAGTTAGTACCTGTAATATTGTCTTTCAGTAACTGACATATTTCACCTAACATAATATCCTCCAATCTCATCCATGTTGCTGCAAAGAACAGAATTTTGTTTTTTTTAATAGCTGAATAATATTACATTGTATACATCTATACCATTTTTGTATCCAGTTATCTGTTGAAGGATACTTAGGTTGATTCCATATTTTGGCTATTATGAATAGTGCTGTAATGAACATAAGAATGCAGGAATGCAGATATCTCTTTGACAAAATTATTTTATTTCTTTTGCATTTATTCCCAACAGTAGAATTTCTGGATCATATGACACTTTAATTTTAGTTTTTTTTTGTTTGTTTTTTTTTTTTTTTTTTTTTTTTTTTTTTTTTTTTTTGAGGCGGAGTCTCGCTCTGTCACCCGGACTGGAGTGCAGTGGCCGGATCTCAGCTCACTGCAAGCTCCGCCACCCGGGTTTAGGCCATTCTCCTGCCTCAGCCTCCCGAGTAGCTGGGACTACAGGCGCCCGCCACCTCGCCCGGCTAGTTTTTGTATTTTTAGTAGAGACGGGGTTTCACCGTGTTAGCCAGGATGGTCTCGATCTACTGACCTCGTGATCCACCCGTCTCGGCCTCCCAAAGTGCTGGGATTACAGGCTTGAGCCACCGCGCCCGGCCAATTTTAGTTTTTTGAGGAATACTCCAAACTATTTTCCAAAAAGACCTAAATATAAGTCCTTAAATTATGAAAGTAATAGAAGAAAACTTTGAGGAAACACTTCAAGACATTGGTCTGTGCAAAAATTCTTTGTGGTAATACCTCAAAAGCCCAAGCCACAAAAGCAAACATAGACAAATAGGATTAGATTAAGCCAAAGCCTTCTGCACAGTGAAGGAAACAATAAAGAGAGTAAAAAGCAACCGACAGAATGGGAGAAAATATTCACAAACTATGTATCTAACAAGGTACTAATGACCAGAATATATAAAAAACTCAACTCAACAGAAAAGAATAATCTAATTAAAAACATGGACAAATGATCTGAATAAAAAATTCTCAAAAATATATGAACAAATGGGCAAGAGGTGTATAAAAATATCCTCAACATTAGTGATTGTCAAGGAAATGAATATGAAAACTGCAATGAGATATTGCCTCACCCCAGTTAAAATGGTTGTTTTATATATATATAAAAACAATAGCCAGCAAGGATGCAAAAAGTAGGGAAAACTCATTTCAAAACATAGTGAGTGGTACATTACTTTGCTTGAGTTGCCATAAGAGAATATCCAAAAACTGAGCATAAATGACAGAAATTTGTTTTCAAAGTTATGAAGGACAGAAGTCCAAGATCAATGTGTCTGCATGGCTGTTTCCTTCTGAAGTCTGTGAGAAACAATGAGTTACATGCCTCATCCCTAGCTTCTGGTGGTTTGCTGGCAAAATCTAGCATTTCTTGAACAGTAGAACCATCACCCAATCTCTGCCTTCATCTTTGATAGTTTTCTCCCTATGTGCATCTGTGTCCACATGTTTTTCTTTTTATAAGGACAACAATCACATTGAATTAGGGACCTAACCCACTCCAGTGTAACCTCATCCTAGTTAATTTTATTTACAATGACCTTATTTTCAAATAAGATTACTTTCTTAGGAGCCAAGGGATAAGACATCAATATATGAGTTTTTAAATGGACATAATTCAACTCATACCCAGTGTTAAGAAAATAAATAAACCTGCAAGGTATAATTTGAGGTAAATTTTTCATAAACATTTAGGAAATAAACAAGAATATGGAATAAAAACTCACATAATCCTAAAATTCCTATATTAAAAAGCACAGAAAAATAGGTGAAATAAATAAAATGTAGTTTGTGCTATAACTTTAGGAGAAATCTAAAAAGCATTGAACAAGAGTTGAAAATTAAGGAATGGAAAATGATACAGAAAGCAAACGAGATTATCAAGAAAACAGGTGTATAAATATTCATGGCAGATAAAAAGGAATTTTAAAAAAGTTTATATTAATAGCACAAACAAAAGTACTTCACATTGATTAAATATACAAATTACCAAGAATCTACTGTAATGATAAACACATATACATTGAAAAATACAGAATTAAACTTATATAAAATTAAAATGGTAAGAAATGACAAATCTAATATGGTAAAATAACATATTCAAAATATCCTTTCAATAGAAAACAATATATTTAAGACGATGGGGTTTTCTAAATATACAATCATGTCATCTGCAAACAGGGACAATTTGACTTCTTCTTTTCCTAACTGGATACCCTTGATTTCTTTCTCTTGCCTGATTGCCCTAGCCAGAACTTCCAACACTATGTTGAATAGGAGTGGTGAGAGAGGGCATCCCTGTCTTGTGCCAGTTTTCAAAGGGAATTTTTCCAGTTTTTGCCCATTCAGTATGATATTAGCTGTGGGTTTGTCATAAATAGCTCTTATTATTTTGAGGTACGTTCCATCAATACCGAATTTATTGAGTGTTTTTAGCATGAAGGGCTGTTGAATTTTGTCAAAAGCCTTTTCTGCATCTATTGAGACAATCATGTGGTTCTTGTCTTTGGTTCTGTTTATATGCTGGATTACGTTTATTGATTTGCGAATGTTGAACCAGCCTTGCATCCCAGGGATGAAGCCCACTTGATCATGGTGGATAAGCTTTTTGATGTGCTGCTGAATCCAGTTTGCCAGTATTTTATTGAGAATTTTTGCATCGATGTTCATCAGGGATATTGGTCTAAAATTCTCTTTTTCTGTTGTGTCTCTGCCAGGCTTTGGTATCAGGATGATGTTGGCCTCATAAAATGAGTTAGGGAGGATTCCCTCTTTTTCTATTGATTGGAATACTTTCAGAAGGAATGGTAGCAGCTCCTCCTTGTACCTCTGGTAGAATTCAGCTGTGAATCCATCTGGTCCTGGACTTTTTTTGGTGGGTAGCCTATTAATTGTTGCCTCAATTTCAGAGCCTGCTATTGGTCTATTCAGGGATTCAACTTCTTCCTGGTTTAGCCTTGGGAGAGTGTAAGTGTCCAGGAAATTATCCATTTCTTCTAGATTTTCTAGTTGATTTGCGTAGAGGTGTTTATAGTATTTTCTGATGGTAGTTTGTATTTCTGTGGGGTCAGTGGTGATATCCCCTTTATCATTTTTTATTGCATCTATTTGATTCCTCTCTCTTTTCTTCTTTATTAGTCTTGCTAGCGGTCTGTCCATTTTGTTGATCTTTTCAAAAAACCAACTCCTGGATTCATTGATTTTTTGGAGGGTTTTTTGTGTCTCTATCTCCTTCAGTTCGGCTCTGATCTTAGTTATTTCTTGCCTTCTGCTAGCTTTTGAATGTGTTTGCTCTTGCCTCTCTAGTTCTTTTAATTGTGATGTTAGAGTGTCAATTTTAGATCTTTCCTGCTTTCTCTTGTGGGCATTTAGTGCTATAAATTTCCCTCTACACACTGCTTTAAATGTGTCCCAGAGATTCTGGTATGTTGATTCTTTGTTCTCATTGGTTTCAAAGAACATCTTTATTTCCGCTTTCATTTCTTTATGTACCCAGTAGTCATTCAGGAGCAGGTTGTTCAGTTTCCATGTAGTTGAGCGGTTTTGATTGAGTTTCTTAGTCCTGAGTTCTAGTTTGATTGCACTGTGGTCTGAGAGACAGTTTGTTATAATTTCTCAGCCCAAAATCTCCTTAAGCTGATAAGCAACTTCAGCAAAGTCTCAGGATACAAAATTAATGTGCAAAAATCACAAGCATTCTTATACACCAGTAACAGACAAGCAGAGAGCCAAATCAGGAATGAACTTCCATTCACAATTGCTTCAAAGAGAATAAAATACCTAGGAATCCAGCTTACAAGGGATGTAAAGGACCTCTTCAAGGAGAACTACAAACCACTGCTCAGTGAAATCAAAGAGGACACAAACAAATGGAAGAACATACCATGCTCATGGATAGGAAGAATCAATATCGTGAAAATGGCCATACTCCCCAAGGTTATTTATAGATTCAATGCCATCCCCATCAAGCTACCAATGAGTTTCTTCACAGAATTGGAAAAACCTGCTTTAAAGTTCATATGGAACCAAAAAAGAGCCCGCATTGCCAAGACAATCCTAAGTCAAAAGGACAAAGCTGGAGGCGTCACGCTACCTGACTTCAAACTATACTACAAGGCTACAGTAACCAAAACAGCATGGTACTGGTACCAAAACAGAGATATAGACCAATGGAACAGAACAGAGTCCTCAGAAATAATACCGCACATCTACAGCCATCTGATCTTTGACAAACCTGAGAGAAACAAGAAATGGGGAAAGGATTCCCTATTTAATAAATGGTGCTGGGAAAATTGGCTAGCCATAAGTAGAAAGCTGAAACTGGATCCTTTCCTTACCCCTTATACGAAGATTAATTCAAGATGGATTAGAGACTTAAATGTTAGACCTAATACCATAAAAACCCTAGAAGAAAATCTAGGTAGTACCATTCAGGACATAGGCATGGGCAAGGACTTCATGTCTAAAACACCAAAAGCAACGGCAGCAAAAGCAAAAATTGACAAATGGGATCTAATTAAACTAAAGAGCTTTTGCACAGCAAAAGAAACTACCATCAGAGTGAACAGGCAACCTACAGAATGGGAGAAAATTTTTGCAACCTACTCATCTGACAAAGGGCTAATATCCAGAATCTACAAAGAACTCAAACAAATATACAAGAAAAAAACAAACAACCCCATCAAAAAGTGGGGAAAGGATATGAACAGACATTTCTCAAAAGAAGATATTCATACAGCCAACAGACACATGAAAAAATGCTCATCATCACTCGCCATCAGAGAAATGCAAATCAAAACCACAATGAGATACCATCTCACACCAGTTAGAATGGCAATCATTAAGAAGTCAGGAAACAACAGGTGTTGGAGAGGATGTGGAGAAATAGGAACACTTTTACACTGTTGGTGGGATTGTAAACTAGTTCAACCATTATGGAAAACAGTATGGCAATTCCTCAAGGATCTAGAACTAGATGTACCATATGACCCAGCCATCCCACTACTGGGTATATATCCAAAGGATTATAAATTATTCTACTACAAAGACACATGTACACGTATGTTTATTGCGGCACTATTCACAATAGCAAAGACTTGGAATCAACCCAAATGTCCATCTGTGACAGAGTGGATTAAGAAAATGTGGCACATATACACCATGGAATACTATGCAGCCATAAAAAAGGATGAGTTTGCGTCCTTTGTAGGGACATGGATGCAGCTGGAAACCATCATTCTTAGCAAACTATCACAAGAACAGAAAACCAAACACCGCATGTTCTCACTCAAAGGTGGGAACTGAACAATGAGATCACTTGGACTCGGGAAGGGGAACATCACGTACTGGGGCCTATCATGGGGAGGGGGGAGGGGGGAGGAGGGAGGGATTGCATTGGGGAGTTATACATGATATAAATGATGAATTGATGGGTGCTGACGAGTTGATGGGTGCAGCACACCAACATGGCATAAGTATACATATGTAACAAACCTGCACGTTATGCACATGTACCCTAGAACTTAAAGTATAATAAAAAAAAAAAAGAAAATAATATATTTAAGTACAAAATATTATTCTTTCAATAGAAAATAAAACACTCAAGCATTGTTGAGTAAAATATATTGCAAGTTTGATTAAATAAATATAATTGAACTTCACCTGACAATCAGAAAATCAATAATTTTCCTGAAGGCGTATGCTATCCTGCAGAGAAGAGTCTTCAAAAAAAAAAAGAGGATGCATTAGCCATCAAATTGAAAGAATGAGGGTCATGACATTCAAAGGAATCTGGAGAGTCAAGATTTTCAGGTATATCAATTCAGATATTACCATCCTGCATATCATTATTTTCCAATCCCTAACCTTGAAAGAGGAGGCTATTTTCATTATGAGCTTAACCCTTGGAACTTGGCTACACCTGCCATTAAATCTTGCTCTCCTATGTTCCCTTGGGATCCACAATCATGGATGATATATAAAAGAATCAGGATTAGGGAGAGGGAGAAAAATACAGTCTCAATGAAGCCCTCAGTCATTCCAGCAGAGGATTCTGGCAGTGAAATGGGTCTTTAGAATTATTCAGATAAAGGACAAATCCTGCATTAATCACAATTGCCTCCAAGTCAACTAGGGAAGTAGGTGTAAACTTGGTTCATGCAGAAACACTCCAGAATTTTTAAAACTGTATACCTCTTTTGTGGTTAGTTGTTTTTAACAAAAGTGATTCAAAATCTATTTTGTGATATCAAAAAATATCTGCTTACATGAGAAAAGCATCCCAAAATTTCAATAAAATATTAAACATACATCGAGATAAATGAAATAAATTGTCACAATTTATAATTAAGCCATTAAAAGTGTTCTAATTTAAATAGACAAAAGGGGCAACAAAAATATTAATTAATATCTATAACCTTCAGACAAACTAATTAATGATCTTAGCATTTTTTAAAACAAATCAGTGAAAATTGAGACCATTTCCAATTGTGTTACTTATAAAAGCAATGTCAAATTTAGATTTGGCAGGGAATCAATTCTCACCCATCTCAACTAACACATACACAGCACTAACAGAAGTTTCCCAAACTCTGCTTTTCATTACTCAGCAGAGATCAATTTCATGGCTATTTTTTAAATAGTGTTGTTACTTAAATGATAGAAAATAGGTTGGGAAGCCTAAATAACACATAGCACATAACTAGCAAAGGTAAATCTTTACATTGACAATTTTCTGGGAGGAAAAGAGAAAGTGGAAAAATAGAATAACAGGTTTCTCTTATCCTTCATATTTTGGTTGCCCTAAAATGACTAACTTTTAGTATGCTAAGCACATTGAATTTAAAAGTGCAAAAATTAATCACATTGAATTATTATTTGAAAATTAGATATATTTCATACACAGACTTTTATTAAAAATGAACATAATCATTAAAATGCAAATTGAGTTCTCATTAAATGCATAGAAATTCTGTCAAAGAGTAATATTATTCAAAATATGCTCCTGCATATTTGTTGTTTTCTAATTGCTTTATTTTTATGCAGTGAGATTTTCTTGAATGGTAATTTTAACTTTTTTCTGTTTTTCACAGTTCATTCATAATTTCAAATTTTTAAAAACATTACACATTTTAGCTAAGTAATCTAACTTAGACTATCTCTCTAACTTTGAAGAAATTGTACTTCTGTCTAGCAACATAATCTTTCATAATTGCTAATTGCTAATTGAAAAAAATATTATTTTATTTCCAGAATGTTCTTGCAAGAGAAGCTAACTCTCCTATTTCTTCGTATTATGTTTATTCTAAGAACTTTTTGTTTTACTGACAATTACTTTTTAAAATGTCCCTTTTGACCTGGTTTTCCAATATTGGTAAATTTTGCAATGCATTTTCAGTTGCTTTTACCTCATAGATTTGTCATACTCCTTAATTTTTGCTTCATATTTTATATATAGCCTTATTCTTATGTGAAGGTCTGTATCTAGTCTATAGATATTCTTAAACATTCTCTTTCTTTATATGTTTCTTTAGTCCGTATGACTTTGTTTAAAGGTTACATCATCCATTTGTTCCTGTTGCCCTTTGTAAAATGATTCTAGGTAAATTACTAGAGAGTCTGCTTCACTATCTTATTATTTTCTCATCATTTTGGCTTTAGTTACATTAACATTTTTCTTACTCATTTTTTAATTGTGTTACCCTTTTCCAGTATCCACATCTTTCTGTAATTATTCAGCTTTGTGTAACAAAGCATATTATTAAATATATGTGTAACTAATGCCAGGGAAATCCTGCACAGAGGAATATAGATAACCAAATTAGAATGTTTCTTGCTATATAATTTTTATTAGCAAAAGATTATTGAAGATTACAATGTATAATTTACAGGGATGTTTTTGATAGGATATTATGTAGTAATACAGAAGAAATATTATTATATAAAAGCAGAATCAAATATTAAAAACATAATTCTGGATCAAAAGTAAACAGTAAATACATTTACATCAAATTGCTATTTATAAAATATTTTTTATAGAGATTATTATTTGTTGTGTGTGTGTGAAAATACATATATGGGCAGTGTGTGTGCACATGTGCACAAGTACAGAGACAACCATATCCAGTGTAATAAAAAACATAATACATTAAACACAAAGAAAGGGTGCTGTCAGTAAGAAGAGATTGTTCTAGAGGTAAAAATAGATGTTTAAGAGAAAAATGTTAGACAATAATAATAGCATATCATAAGCCAGGTATTTGTTCAATGCAATGCTTTAGAATACTAATATTATAAAAGTTCAAAAGTACAACTCCTTTTGGCTTCATGCATTTCTTGTGAATCTTTCATTAATAGTATGGTGATTTCTTAGATGTTTCATGATTCCTCCCAAGACTTTCTTCCTCTTCCTTCTTTTCTTATAGGCCCTATACTGAATTCAAATAAAAGTCCTCAATTATTTTGCTTTTCATCTCCTTTTCATTGCAGATTTGAAAATCACTCACCCACCCTGCCAAAATGTGCCAAATATTGACATAGTCTTGAAAAGTTTGCATCTTTTCTTAGAGTATAAATTATTTTTCTATTTTAGGGGGAACACAAAATTGTGTCCTTAAACTTAAAAATTAGTTACTTTCATGGCAGCCTATGTAATTATATTGTATCTATGCCTTATCTGAAGGCACTTCTGTTTATCAACTCACACTTTCTCTACCATAAATGAAAACCATTTGTGAGAGGAAAATCTTATTCCTTCACGATATAATCCCATTTCAATTTTTATACTAAATTTATCTGCTTCCTGTCTTGAAAGATTTTAAAACATATTTTAACCCGGTTAAAATTAAAATTACATTCACTTAATGTATATTACTTAGTTTAATATATATTAATTCATAATGAATATTATGTAACATACTTACATGTACATGCATATGAGTATACATAACACCATGATTTATATTAGTTATCAAAGAGTTGTAAGTACTATTATTTTTCTATGAAAATAATTATGTCAGGAAACAGCAAAACTTCCCTTTGAGAAGCCACATATCAGTTTCTTGTTTTATTCCTCAATTTCACCTCTTTAGTCTACCTTAGTTACTGAGGTTAAACTGATGGTTTTAGCAGGTTATATGTACGGTTTTATATTTAAACATGAAAATAGTATATGCTAAGCTGTTCTGATGTTTATTTGTTAAATAATAATTTTCATTACCCAACCAGAATAGACAATTTATGAAATATACAGAATCATCTGAAAAACAGATTCATACGAATAATGCACAATTTATTGGTCAACACTGACTTAACAAAAGTTATTATAAAATGAAAATTAAAAATAGTTTTTATAGACATCTCAGATACAATATTTGAGTATGATGAGAAAGACCAAGTAGTAAAAAGTTGAGCCTCTGATGTTAGCCAGTCAATATTATACTTGGTTTAGTCATTTTCTTCTAACAACTGGCAAGCTCTTTACCACTTTAAATGCCCAGCACAATCTTATTGTCAAGACATGTAGACATGCACAGATAGAAGAGATGAAGATTGTGCTTGAATAAGCAAGATTCTCTAAGTGACACATGCAAGTAAAACATATTGGTTTTAGTCTGCCAGAGCTTTGCAAGAACAAGTAATTAAGTATTCCTAGACTCTTTGGACCTGTGGCAATGCCAGTTCCAAATTCATTAAGCAGGCATCTGTGTCCAGAAAAAGAAGGTCTGCTGATTTTGTATTTGCTAGCATAAAAACCAAAGCTTATTTACACATTGCTACAGGAAATTAAAGAACAAAAGATTGTCATTCCAAGTAGTTTTGGTTGCTGGTGTTTTGTTATTGTCATTGCTTTGTTTTTATTTGTATTTAGTCCCTAGGGAACTTTGTAGATTGAAATGATCTATAGTGAAACTTATTGTTTCTGTATTGTTAATTTGATATAAAATTTACATTAAACATATTGTAATATATTTAAGGTATCTAAACAATAAAATGGTATTATTAGTTGGTTTCTTTATGTGTTTTTTAGATATTGCTAGAATAATTTTAGGACTATTACGAAAATAACAACTTTGTTATTTTTCAAGTCAAATAAAAAATTAAGAAATTTGTCTTTAGATATTTTAATCCAGATATATTATAGCTGATACTATTATATGACCAATGTATTTTGATATCATGTTGATACATTTTTTCATAGTAGCCTCAATTTATTCTGCCAACCACAAGGTAAGCCAACCAATGTCAAATAAGCAGCAGCCAAACAGGATCATCCCTCAATGGGTTTGCCAAAAATAAAACTGTTAAAGTTGTGCTCCAAAAAATGATACTATTTCAAAATCAGAGATCCAAATTTTACATCACAGTTGACTGCAAATCAGCTCAGTTTAAGTCAGGTATAGATAAATACAGATGACTTTGCTCAATTGACATTGAAAAAAATGTAGTACATTTAAAAATAACTAAAAGAGTATAATCGAGTTGTTTTAACACAAAGCTAAAATGCTTATGGGATGACTATCCAATTTTTCATAATGTGAATATTATGCATGCATGCCTTTACCAAAATATCTTAGGTACCCCATAAATATATACACCTATGTACCCATAAAAATTAAAAAATAAAAAATGCAAATTTAGAAAATATGATTAAAAAGTGATCGATGCTGATTATTTCAGAAATTGAGTTGAAATAAAAATATGTAGACTAAGTAAAAATATTCAACAGTACTTATGTATTTTCAAATTACGAATTATGTATTTGGAGGAGAAGTCAAGAAAAGCAAATTTATATCCTCTCTTTGCACTATATTAAGATTAAATCCCAAACTGAAATCCTTCAAAGTCTTAATAAGAAACAAGGATCAACTGATTTAATCACAATACAATATAAGCACAGAAAAATGTGTAAAGAGACAAGTTAAGTAAAATTGTGTAAATGAATTTCGGGAGTTAGTTACATGTTTAACTATGGAAAACAAATTTCTTAAACATAACTGGGAAAATGTGATAAAACATGCAGAATATTACATATCACATAAACAAGTAATTTCAAAATAAATCATACTATATCAGAAAGACACACAGTGATAACTTGATAAAACTAAAAGAAAATGGATTCTATTCTTTAGAAAATAGAAATATGAAGACTTGAGAAAAAGGAGCACATGGTTCAGAATGTATTTTGGATATAGAAATGATAAATGTAATAATGTAATCACTCAAAAAATAGAAACTTATATGAATATAAATCATGAAAATTTCATAAAATATACCATGTAAAATCAAAAGATAAATTTAATACTTAAAAGTAATCTTTACTATAGCAAAACTAATTACCATATCTTTCAAATATGAATCAGACAAAAGATGGGTGAATTTGAAATATCCAATAATAATCACCAATGGTACTCAAATATGGATATGTGAATTTATAGCATAATTTTTAGTTGAAACTAAAAGATGAAATGACAACAAGAAAAGAGATAGATGTATTTCTTGTCTTGGGGCGTTTTTATATCAACCTGCAATTGGACTTTTTAACTCAACAACTGTTGAAAAGATTGTGTTTAAAATCTATAGGAGTACTGATTGATGAGCATATGTTTCTTCACTTGGCACTTTTCATATTCAATCTGAGATGAGGATTTTCATTGAATAAAAGGTGATATTGTTTATTTTAAAATCTGTATTTTATGCAAATAAAATAAAATGGCAGTCTGAGAAAAGTGAATTTTATTATATTAGACACATTCGGGAAGTGATTAGATTTTATTTTTATCAGGAGTATTAAATACCAGCCCAGTGCAAATTTGCTTTTCAAGTGTGCTCAAAAGATTGCTGAATATATTCAAATGTGTTAATGACAGTATTTGTAAAGAATCTTTTGTAAAATAAATCCTCATTTGAGCATATTCATATTTTTAACAGAGTAGATACAATACAATTTTTAAAAAATATATCAATTAGAAAAATATTAGTAATGTAATATAACATCCACTATATTGCTATAAAAATGCATACATATCCATATGCACAAACACACACAAACTATGCATAGGAAGTGGGATGAGGAGGAGGAATGGGGAGAGAAAATCCACACCAAAAAAGTATAGTCATCTAAAAAAAGTAAAAAAATATATATATATTATTTTGTCTTTTTGAAAAATATATATATCTGGTTAAAAATAAATGCAAAGCTTTAACAGTAAGTTCAGTAAATACCATTTATTTCATTCATTTATTAGTATATGAAGGGGATTCTGGGAGAAGAGAGAAAAATATGTGAAAAGATTGATAGAGAATAAAGACACTATACACACACACACACACACACATACACAACGAGAATTCCAAAGTGTATTATGGTTCTCTAGAGTGCAGAACTAACAGGATATATGTATATACACAAAAAGGAGTTTATTAAGGATCAAAGGTAAAGTCCCAGGATAGGCCGTCTGCAAGTTGAGTAGCAAGAAAGAAAGTGGTAAATCAGTTCAAGTCCCAAAACCTGAAAAGTAGGGAAGCTGATAGCGTAGCCTTCAGTCTGTGGTCAAAGGTCCCAGAGCCCCTGGCAAACCACTGATGTAAGTCCAAGAATCCAAAAGCTGGAGAACATGGAGTCTGATGTTCCAAGGCAGAAAGCATCCAACACAGGAGAAAATTGAAGGCTGTAAGACTCAGCCAGTCTGCTCTACCATCTTCTCCTGCTGCTTTATCCTGCTTTATCCAGCTGCACTGGTCAATGATTAAGATGGTGTAGGCCAGGCGCGGTGGGTCATATCTGTAATCCCAGCACTTTGGGAGGCCGAGGCCGGCTCATCACGAGGTCAGGGGTTTAAGACCAACCTGGCCAACATGGCGAAACCCCGTCTCTACTAAAATTACAAAACTTAGCAGGGCGTGGTGGCAAGCACCTGTAATCCCAGCTACTCGGGAGGCTGAGGCAAGAGAATCGCTTGAACCCAGGAAGCATAAGTTGCAGTGAGCCGAGGTTGCACCACTGCACTTCAGCCTGGGCGACAGAGCGAGACTCCGTCTCAAAAAACAAACAAACAAACCAACAAAAAAAGATGGTGCCCACCCAGGTTGAGGGTAGGTCTGCCTCTGCCAGTCTACTGGCTCAAATGTTAATCTCCTTTGGCAACACCCTCACAAACACAGCAAGGAACAATGCTGTGTATCCTTTAATCCAGTCCAATTGAACTCGATATTAACATCACACAAATTAATGAATGAAAATACAAGACAATGTCATTAGCATATTTTGCATAACATGTTCATGATAATATAAGAATAAATAATGATCTGTAGCATATTTTTGGTTAGGTATCTGAAAGTCACAGATGAAAGTTTCACATATATCTATTCTATATGATTTTTAAAGTTCTTTGAAAACCTTCAAATTTTTAGATTTGTAGCCCCTTTAAAATAAAATGTCTAAATTTTCACCAGGTGACATAGAATTTTATAATTGTAGGTTTGTCCCAATTATTTGTAAATCATGACTCCAAAAATGTTATGCTTTCAGCAACTTTTAAACTCAGGGCAAAGCCCGCAGGTGTAAAAATTTGCCATAACTTCTTTTCTATAACCCAGGTTTTCCTCCAAGTGGATCCTATGAAGGGGAATCCAGTGTTTATTAAACATATTGAAGAGTTTACTCTACCATTTGAGAGTAAGAGGAGAGGTAATCAAATTGTTATAGAGAAGAGTGAGGAAAGAACTTGAATTGAAGCTGGATGGAGGGATCAAAAAGTGGTCACTGATTGCACTAGTTAGGGTTCTCCAGAGAAACAGCACCAGCAGGATATGTGAGTGTGTGTGGAGAAAGAGAGACAGAGAGAGAGAGAGAGACTTTAACGTATTGTCTTCATATGATTGCAAAGGCTTTGGAAATACATAGTTCAATAAAATGGGAGACTCAGGGAACTCAGGGAACAGGGAACTATGACACAACCAGATTAACACACAAAATTAATCTTCACATTTATCAAAGAAAGCAAGAAGTCAATGAGACCAGGTACTGAAAAGCAAGGGGTCAAGAGTTGATAGAGTCTGCTGACTGGGCAGCCAATAAGGAAGTTTGGAGACAATAAATATCTAATCTTAGATTATGTTTGCAGTTTTCCACAACTATCTTCTACTTCTCCTATGGAATAAAAAAAAAAAAAATAGCCACTTTATCTACTAACACTTTGTGTGAATGGTGAATAGAATAGAATCAGGGAACTCAAATTGTTACTTTTCTATTGTGTCAGGCTATGGCAAAGAGTGTGATAGTGATAAGCTGTCCATAAAAACCCCTCATAATAACATCTTTATAACTGAATTTGGATGCTCAACCAAAATACATAGCCTAGATCAGAGGCGGCCTAGGGCTCTGTTCTTACCAAAGGATGTGAACAGATGAAATCACCAGCTTGAATATAAAATGCATGCTTATTCTATGCTCCATTTTCCCTTCACAACAATAACCTGGAGATATGTAAATTAGATTCAACCACACAAGTGACACAGGTTCTGTCAATGTTTTGGTTTCTTTCGTTCTTAAATATTATTGAGCGGATGCAGAGTTTATGTTTATATGGATCATACCTACTAATATTTTAAATATTAGAAATAAAAACTGAGAGTATTTTAAAATATGAGCTTATTAATTCACTGCAATATCAATGAGCTCATTACATGTTAAAATAAATTGTACATTTTTATGATGAAAACTTATGTTCCAAAACACACAACTGGTAAGAAGAGAAGCACTATTTTACATTTTTCAAATCTGATTAATGTTTGACATCATAGAAGGCAGTTGAATTTTCATATCTGATTCTTTATTCAACTTGCTAGCAGCATATTATTTTGATGAAAGTATATGAAAAACAATTTGACCTCACACAAATACATAGTTGGAAAAAAAGTAAGACTTTATGGTCTTTTCAGATCATAGTGAATATTTTTGATAATTTATCAAAACTTGACAAGTACTAGTTTTTAAAAAAATTATTTGCGATATGTAATTACAAATCATGCCACTTAACTTTTTCTACTCCATTACATTAAGCTTTATATTTATATTATTTAGATACATTACAAGTTATTCTTTGAGAAATTGTGGCTTAGTGGGTAATAGGGACCTTCAAAGTTTCACACATTTTCTTAGACAATTGCAACTATTCACATTTGTTAATATCTCCACCAGTCTCATCAGCAAAGCCTTTAAGTGTTTGGAAGGTTGCCAAATTTGCAGAAGCAGATATGAGTTTTTCAAACCTCATTATTTTTCTTGAAAGCTCCAATTTTATCCTTTGCAAAAAATAGTATCATTTTTCTTTATAAAATATTACTTTCAAAAATATTTATCATATAACCAAGTTGCACTTATCTTTATATGTTGATGGTTGTTGTTATTTAATAGATTAGTTTTAGAGTACATTGAAATTGAACACAAGGTAGAGGAGTTTCTCATTTATACCGTAACTTCACATATGCATGTCATACCCCATTGCCAGCATCCCCACCAGAATGGTGCAGTGTTACAACTAATGAACTTGCATTGACATACCATTATCACCCATACTCCATGGTTTACATTAAGTTTCATTCTTGGTGTTATATATTCTACAGATTTGGATAAGTGTATCATGACTGGTATCCAACATTATAATATCATACAACGCCCACCTAATTTTTGTATTTGTAGTAGAGATGGGGTTTCACTATGTTGCCCAGGCTGGTCTCAGAAAGTCCTGAGCTCACGCTATCCACCTGCCTTGACCTCCTCAAGTTCTAGGATTACAGGCATGAACCACAGCACCTGGCCTATGTTTAGTTTAGTTTAGTTTTAGGTTGTTTTTGTTTTTTGTTTTTTGTTTTACAAAAAAAAAAAAAAAAAAATCCTCAAATTGTCTTTTAAAGTGGCTGTATTTTTTTTTTTTTTTTTTTTTTTTTGCATTTTTACAAGCAGCGAATGAGAGCATCTATTTCTCTGCATCCTCGCTGGGATTTTCTGGGTCAGTGTTCTTGATTTCAGCCATTCTAATAGGTATGTAGTGGCATCTTACTGTTTCTTTAATTTACATTTCTCTTTTGACATATAATGTGGAGCATCTTTTCATATGCTCATTTGCCATCTATATGTCTTTTTTGGTGAGGTGTCTGTTAAGGTGTTTGGCCCATTTTTAAGATTGCTTTCTTATTTTTGAGTCTTAGTAGTTCTTCGTATATTTTGGATAACAGTCCTTTGTTATATGTCTTTTGAAAATACTTATGATATGTCTCTTCATTTTCCTAATAGTGCCCTTCACAGAGCTGAGAATTTAATTTTAATCATGTCCAACTTATAAACTCTTTCTTATATGGATCATGACTTTGGTGTTGGATCTAAAAAGTCACTCCCAGAGTCTGCACAGTATTCTGAACCCACCGCTGACCATGTACAGGAGAATGCCTAGAATCTGCAGAGCCATTGTAAAAGGCAGTACAACTCTGATATGAAGCCTGAGGAACACAAGGAAGGGAAGCATGGCAGGCATATACAGGGAGATTCTGGATATGACTTTGACATCTGCCTCACCTCAGTGCAGAAGAGAGCAATTCCAATACTCTGCACAGTGCTAGATGCCATTGATCGAATGTGGCTGCCAGTACTAAGGATTTTGTACTTTGGTGAGTGGCACTTAGGGGGCCTAATGTCAATAAAGTAGAAACTGCTGTCAAGTGGGATGAGATCCAAATAAAGAGCTGGAGGTGCTCGTATGATATCCTACCACCTCCAATAAGCCCACCAACATCAGCGAGGATTGCAGACAAGAAGACCTCGCTGAAGATCAGGTAGTACCCTGTTAAAGTCTGAGGGACATTACTGCCAGAGTTCTGCCCTTTTGGATATAAGTAATAGTTCCTCAGATGAAGAAAGGGAACTGGACACTGATTGCGGTCCATGGAACAGCCTTCAGGTAATTGTCAAGCATCAGGAGGATGCTCTGAAGAAGCTACCATAGAGCTTAGTCTGCAGACTAGTATTCTTGTTGTTTATGAATTGAATTGGTAGAAGAACTTCAAGTCCTTCAAACATATGTAGTACCCAGGAAATGAGGAGGCCATGTATGAAGCCATATGAGCTTTAACTGCCAAGGGCATAGACAAGGAGTGAAAGCAAGCAGACAAGCTACTATCCCAAGGAAGACCTTACTTGCTCATACTGTTCCTTTGTAGTTTTACCCTATTACATATCACGCTGACCACATCTACAGGGATTTTAAGTTGCAGCTGCAGATAGGAATGAGTGTCTCTGATCTTTATGTGGCCATTTTTTTCTCCTGCTCTCACTTTCTTTATATAATCCAGTTAGAATGATACTTCTGGGGTATGGGCCCTCAGTATAATCCAAAGAAAGATTCCTTTTATCCAAAAGAATTGAGAAGTACTAATTCTGAGATTTTTGCTACTTTTTTTTTTTTTAACTACAGACCTGCTTGAGTAAGGGTAGGGAAAAGGCATGCCAAGTCATGGCCAATGAAAAGCAAGATAACCTATTGGTATTCTCAGGAGCCAGTTCTACATTCTATAGTCATATCACTATGTAGGGGCCTATTGTCATTCCAATGGCATGTGAATGTAACCTGCCTGGTGATTAAAAACTAAAACAAAACCCACAAAACAACAACAAAAACATTTCCTCCCTTACCCTAGAGGAGCTGGCTCCAGAAGGTTGAGTTCAATCCTGAGTGTTTACATACTGCATTTACTTTTAAAAAAAATGTGTATATAACAAAAAGAAAACTCTTCTGGGGTTTCTAATCGCAGTTAAAATAGAGCCATATGTGGTCATCAGAAAATGCTATTCCTTATGCCAAAATGAGAAAAATTCCTTGATGTCTAAGGTGCAGGAGTTCATCCTGAAGTGTGTTTTAGACTTCATCCCCTGCCTGTGTGTGTGTAGGGCAGTGAAATGCTCCTCTATCTTGTCCATGCATGTCTTTCACATTTCTCTGCTTACACTGCCCATCTGTTCTTGCATGCTGTCTGCTTTATTTATTAGATCCCTTAGCATATTAATCATATTTATTTCAAATTCCATATCTGATTATTCTAATATGTCATATCTTGTTCTGATGCTTGCTCTGTTTCTTTGTCTTTTTTGTCTTTTAGTATGCATTGTACTTCTTTGCTGTTAGACAGACGTGAGCTACTGGGTAAAAAGAATTGCTGTAAATAGACCTTTAGCAATGTGGTGGTAAGGTGAGGGGAAAGGTGAAGTGTTCTATAGTCCTACTGATTGGGTCTTAGTCTACAGTGAGCCTATAACACTGTGAACTTCACAAATGTTCCTCAGTTTTTTATATTGTTTGCTTCTACCCCTTAGGTGCAACAGGATGGCCACAGGGATATGGAGTCGGGTATTATCCTCCCCTCAGGTGAGTTAGACTCTGATAAATTCCCAGCAGGTTAGACTCTGGATATTTAGGTTCTCCTGAGGACAGACCTTGTTAAGAAAAACAGAATGCTCTGGTTGACATCAAAATGGTTCCTTTTTCCCTCCCTCTACTGGATGCATGAAGGGATTTTTTTTTTTTTTTTTTCTTTCCTTGATATTCACTCTGAGAATCTGTCAAGATCCAGGAGTTAAAACTCACAAAAAAGTAGAGGCCTCACTGTGACTGGGTTCCCCTGGAGTTTTCATCTCTCAGACTTTTTCTGCATTCTGCCTCCAGCAATTTGTCAATTACAGTTCCTATTTCCCTACCTTAAGAGGTTTCTTCTCTGTGGTAAGTTGTAATCTTCTGTACTGGCCTGTATCTTTCTCTAATTTTAGAGGCAAGAGTTTGCCCTTTGACTTCACCTTTTCTAGAGATCTAAGAAGAGTAGACTTTTTAGTTTGCTTAGCTTTTTGGATTAGGACAGAATGAGGAATTCAAAGTTTCTTACAAGCCCGATGGGAAACTGGTAATATCAATTGTTTTTCAAGTAAAAATGGTGTTCTATAAAAAAATAAAATAAAATCACACAGCTAGCTACATTACCTAGAGACAACCTCATTTTTCACGACTCAGCAGAATTTCTCCATATGTAATTAGGGTTTTGTCACACAAAATTTTTTAAAAGATGTGCACCCAGTAGCCAAGATATAATACTAATTTAATAATAATAATAATAATTTTTACGGAGTCATCAAGGCAATTCTAAACACTTGGCATTTAAAACTTTTTTAAAAATTATAATGCATGGAGGTTAAGAATACAATGTCTAGGAGCAAATACTAACTCAGAAAAGATGCAAATAAGGTTTTATTATTATGAAAATTATATGGACCTTGAGATCTCTTGAAAATGTCCCAGAAACTCCCAGCGTTCTATGGACCATCAGTTGGAAAACCCTGCCCTAAATGGTGTTGGAAACCCAAAATAAAAGAAATCCAGTTACCTTAAATTAGGAGTGATGAATGAAAGAAAAATAAAATTTGTGTTAATTCAGACACTTATTTTCAGGACTTTTTGTATTAGTAGTTATTCCTTCAGTGTAATATTGATTTTAGAAGTCAGGAGATACAACTAAAAATGTAAATAAATACTTGGAACTTGCTAGGTATTTGGCAGCAACGTATTGCAAACTGGAATGGGACTTCTAGACTTGTTGAGACTTCTTAAGCTGTGGCAAAAACTTTCGGTATAATTCCTATGTATTCTGGCTAGATAGGTACCTTATCACATCAGGCATGTGGCTCTAGGTAAAGTGTCTAGAAAGAACTAGACTGTTAGGAGCTATTATTTGTTTTTTACTGCTTCAGTAAAGTAGCAAAAGAAAAAATTTAGCTCAAGCCCAAAGTGGCCAAAGTTAGTAAACAGTGATAGGAGAAAACAGAATTCAGAGATTTGGAGTCCCATAGCTTCAGAAATCTAAATGTTTCTGTTTCCAAAGTAGCAGAATATGTGACTGTTCCTCAAAGACTTTCTCTTTGAAAGTATCTTAAAACTGCTAAGCCAAGAAAAATGGGAGGTACACTGGTGCCAAATATAAAATTAAGGATGTAACAAACTGTTGTTTGAGATGGCTCAGGATAACTTTCATTAAAATGAGGGAGAAACACATGGGTACACAGTAAACAACAATAACAAAAATGTAAGCTTGAGCATTGCATCCACTACTAGCAAACAGAACAGAAGTGTGCTAAATTTTGGAAATTGTGCTGAAGAAGTCATAACCCTGGCTAACATAGTGCACCTTAAAGATTATGAGAAAAATGCATGTTTTCCAACTTCTTCTTTAAAAAATACCATGGAAGACAGTAGACTAAAATTATTATATCTTATTTACTTTCACAGACAGCAAAGGAATAGTTTACAAAATAAAAGGAGTAATGGAATTATACCCAACAGCAGAACCAGGGGTGACTAGATAGGCAAAGGAAAAGATTTATTTTACATGATAGGAAGCTTTCATAATTTCCATCCAGATGAATTTTATAGATGGTATCAACTCATAATTGCTTTCCAGTATCCCCATTTTTGATTAACTGTTTTTATAAAAGTTATCTGCATACCATATAGTGGAAAGAGTAACTAGTTTGGAGCCACTATATATTCAAATTTGGTGATACATTTTTAGGTCAAGAGAAGCCACATGTAAACTGATAGCAAAGTTTGTACATTATGGAGATATTTGAAATAAGGTAAATATAGTAGCTATATGAGATTTTATTTTTCTCATTTCAGGAGAGGGTAAATATGTTCTATGCATATGTTTTATGACCTGTCAGAAAGGTGAAAGAGATCAAATGAAAAAAACTAAAAGGCAGAAATGAAGTCCACAGGCAAGCAGCCCGGGCGGCGCCCTGACAGCCCGGGCGGCGCCCTCAGCCTAGTTAAAGATCGACCCCGGACCTAACCGATTAGGTTAATTAGGTTATCTATAGACTCCGGACATTGTAAGGACAAACGTTGTGAAAGTCTCTGTCCTGCTCTAATTACCGGTGTCTGCCACATATCTTAGTCCTGGACCCAGTACAAACACAATCCCCTATTTTGTCCCAACTTCCTGAGCCCAACACAAACACATCCCCCCACACATCTCAGAAACACCACCTAGAGAGCCCCTGATAAGATCACAACCGTTTGTAGTTTTACTAAAAGCGCGGGAACAAATGGAAAACTGTTAATTGTATTAACCAATTACCAGTTGTAATGCTGCAACCAAAAGAATTCCTTTGTACCTCTGTAACCTTGCATATCCTGTATGCATCGGGCTATAAAGAGCGGCCACATGCATCATTGTGGGCCCTCTTGTATGTTGTAAAACAGAGGGACCAAGTTCGAACTTGCATTAAAGATCCTTGCCGCTTGGCTTTGACTCCGGATTCTGGTGGACTTCTTCGGGGAATAAAGGGTCTGGGCATAACAAAGGCAGACTCTATGACACTACTAGCATTACACACATCCATGTGCACACATGCCCGCGCACACACACACACAGACACACACAATTGGTTTTCCTGTTCCTTGAGATTTTAGTTACTAAGAACAAAAATTTCCAGTATACTTTGTTACTTAGTCTCCCTTGCTCTTAGACTTACTTTGCCAGTGAATGTGAACAGAAGTATTGTGTGCTAATGACACCTTGGGACAGAAGGTCATTAATTTACTTTCCTCTGTTCCTCCATCTATTCATCAGGAATCTAGATTAGACAGTGTCACTTCTTTGACCACCCAGACAACAACAATGCCCTAAAGGATGGCAAAGCCATGGATGAGAGAAACTTGGACCCTTGAGTGATTACATAAAGATAAACATAGACTTGGTCCATTCATGTCAAGTCTACCACATGGGACATAAACAGTTTTTCTTCAATGACCAATGAATTTGTGGGAATCTTTGTATTATAGCAGTCTAGCTTTTGTCCTAACTATTTTAGAGTGGTATAAATACAACATTTGAGATTAAAGAAACCCTGAATCAGAGAAAATGTAAGATTTAAGACTCAAGGAGTTTGCAGAAAATTTGAAAACCTTAAGACTTACTTACACATATTGTAAAATCGGAGGTTAAAGTTGGACCATACCTAGATGTAAAGAATGAGAGTTCCCTGGTGATAATGTGTCTCCCAAGAGAGACAGCATGTTTTTGTTACAAGCAGCAAATCCATACGGGTCTGCAGCAACTTGATTCCTGCCTTCTCAGAGGAAAGAATTTGGCCAAGGGTATAAGGCAGAGAGAGAGACTGAGGCAAGTTTTAGAGCCTGAGTGAAAGCTTATCAAAAAATTTTAGAGTAGAAATGAAAGGAAGTAAAATATACTTGGAAGAGGGCCAAGCAGGTGACTTGAGAAATCCAAGTGTCCCGTCTGACCCTTGACTTGGGGTTTTACACATTGGCTTGGCTCCGAAGTTTGCAACTTTTTTCCCTTGATTTTTCCTTGTGGTGGGCTGTTCACATGCACAGTGGCCTGCCAGCACTTGGGAGGGACTGCATGCACAGTGTGTTTACTGAAGTTGCGTGCAAGTTCATTGAGGTATTCCTCCCTTTCCAGTCAGATGTTCCTAGAGGAAGGTTGTATACCAGATAAGCTCGACCATTTTGCCTCTTAGTGCACATGCTTGAGCCTGCTTGCCCAATTCCTCAGATCTTATCAGGAAGCTGCTGATTACCAGCTTCCGGTGTTGTCTATCTATTGAGAAACGGTCCCTGTGCCAGCTGTGACCAATTGTTATTTTAGCGAGACAGTTTAACAACTGCCTGACCATCACCTGATGGTTGCCCAACATTCCTGGTGGGGAGCCGTTGCCTTTCCAGCTCACGTCTGCCTAGCTACCTACTCTAACAAATTTATCTTCTTTTTAAAAATATAGCATAGGAGTGGATGGGGATCAGAGATTAGGATAGGTTTTGCAATGGAGCAAAATCAGAAATGGAGAGAAAATCAGTGATGCCAATAGTGCTGATTATTTCCTAAAATAAATCATGAGTACACATTTTTAAACACCTCTAAAATGTGTTGTTAAATTTCAGCGTCAAATGAAAATGTCTAGTTTTCTGACACCTCCATTTCAATCACACATATACACCAATTTTGCCTTGATTTCTAAAACAAAAAAACTGCTACTACTGCCAAAAGACCTTATTAGTTAGACAGTTCTGAGTGTTAAAGATCTCAACAGAAAATTCTGAGGTGAACATTATATTGACACTAACCAAGGAAACTGATTTTGTCCGTGCCCCTATAAATGTTAAAAAACAAAATAAAATAAAACTGATATAAGCACTCTACTATTAGCATCTGCTCTTCACATTTCCAGTGATAGCTTTTTCTCTTTGAATGCTCAAAATCTGATGCAAAATTACATCTTAATTTTATCAGGAAAAGAAAAAAAAACACATCTAGAACTCATAACAGATTACACTGTTGCAGACGATATGCTTAAGGGATGTGTGGTGTAAGACTGGATGGGGATTGAGTAATAAAGTCCTATCTAAAATTTATCCTAACTGCAAGAACTGGATCTGATTTCCACTAGGTAGTAGGACCATGGTTGCTGGAAAAGCTACAGGTTTTTATTTGTTTTTCAAAGGGGCGAGGACAATATTAACAAGATATGAGTAGAAAATAAGTAAGTAGCATGTGTAAAACGAAAAGAAAGCTGAATTAGGGAGGTACAGAAATAGTGCAGAAGGACTTTAAACCATGGGTGTCCCTACTACTTGATGTTAGGAAAGAGATAATGGCAGTTTAAATTGTCACGGTACAGGTTCCCTTTAAAAAGATTTAAAGAATTGAATAATTTGGCTTCTACATGAACAAATTTCTCCTCAAATAATAATGTCTACAAAATATGTTGTGATAGAAAACTTTGTTGTACAGCATTTTGGCAATCCTGTAAATCCTAGAAAATACAAACACAAAAACATTTTTTTTTATTGGATAGATAGAGCACATTTGGGGAATATTACTGTGTATGATATATGTAAAAGTGTTACAAATCTTTTTTTCCTAGGGTCTTTTGGTTGCTTAGGAACAGAGAAATTGAAGGAGTAGTAAAAATAGGTCACTATTAAATGAGGGATTTTCTTTTTTTTTTTATAGCAGGAAATATCGTTTGAGGATAATAATAGACATAAATCATGGATATTCGGTGCATTGCTCTGAGACAGCCAAAGATCTGTGAGCATTGCCAATTTTTTCTATCATTCTTCAACACTCTTTTTTCCTTCTGGGGAAATGTTAAACATAAAGTAAGTCATTTATCTTATGTTTGCATAAATGTTAAGAATTTTTTAATAGCCCATGAGTACTTCAAATTTTATATGAAATAAACTAATAGTCATTACACATTTACAGAAACTGGCAATGTTTATCACAACATTAGTAACTATTCTAAGATTTCCAAGCTCAAAGGAGTCATTTGTTTTATGCAAACAAAATAAAATGTAAAGTGTATTTCTTCATTAAAGTTTTGATTTTATGTTAATGATTAATATAAGTATCCAGGACATTTAATTTAGACTGATTTAGGTAATCACTTTGAAGGTGTGCTACATTAATTTTAATAACAATAGTTTACTCCTATTCTAATTATGTGTTTGTTTACATAAAAACACAGTTTAGTCTGAAATCATTGAGGATGCTTCTTTTTTAAATCATGGAGGAGATAAAAACACTGTAATGACTTAACATCTGTAATAAAAAGGCAGAACTTAGGGTTTTGCTTTCAGATACCCAGATAACAATCACAAACTCTAAACAAAATACATTTAAAAAATCCAGATACCTGAAGACATTCTAAAGCAATTAAAAGGGAAAGAAATTTTAGATATGAATAAATCCCTAAGGAATGAATGTATACTATGGAAAATTTACATTTATATGATTTTTTTGCCTAAAGAAAAATGCCGATTTACACACTATAGACAAAATGGAAATCCAGCAAAAAGCAATGATGTTGTTTATTAATAACAAAATTACGCATTTCCAAAGCTGCTCATGTGGGAAATGTCCCACATAGATGGGAGAGAATACCAGAAAAAGGAAAAGCCAGAAGACCAAAACCTAGAAAACAACTGAAAAAAGATTTTAGCTGCTACCCACCACAGAGAAGATGACAGTCAAGGTAACTGTCAGGTAGATAAAAAATCACCACTCTCCAGAATAAAATAATGGAATCAAAAGTTTCTTAAATCTATAATTCATAATGACTGGTTGAAAGTTTATTTGAATGTGCAAAAATATTAGATATGAGAGGAAACATTAAGCCATAATTACCATAAAGACAGTCAATAAAAACTGACCTTGAGTCAGTATATGATTTAGAATTAACAGTTAAAAATTAAAGAAAAATATAATTACAATGAATTAACAGTTGAATAACTTCACTAAGCAAATAAAAACTATAAAAATTTATCAAATGTAAATTCTAGAACAAAATTATACAGTATCTGAAAAAATTACAATGGATATGCTTAACATTAGATAGGTGATAGCAGATGAATGAGTAAGTATTTAGCTCTATAATAGTAGGTTCTATGAGTCTATATAATCCATAGATAACCAATATGAAGAATGTATGTAAAAAATGTAAATAAAAGAGCATCACTAAGATTTGAAACTATTAAACATCTAATACATGTGTCATTGAAGGTATAAAGATAAGAAAAAAGAAAATAAGACTAAAAAAATACAAAGTTTCTAAATTTGGTGAAAAATATTAACTGTCATATACAGGAAGCCCAGAAAATTCAAAGGCAGGTAAGTAGAAATAAGGAAATAGATAAACAAATCTAAAGCCAAATAAATATAAAGAAATAGCAAAAAACAAACCAACAAAAACAATGTAAATGCATAATAGCAAACTGATTTAAAAAAAGAAAATATTGAAAGCAGAGAATCATATTACATTAAATATAAAGTAACAATGACATAAAGTATGTCTCAGGTCACATATATCAAAATATTTGAACAGAAGGCAATGGGAAGATATCACTAAATTCTGAAAGAAAAATAAGTTAACATATAAATCTCTTTCCATTTAAATCATTCTATAAAATAGAAAGAAAGTGATATGATTTGCCTATAAATAAAATCTTGAAGACTTATTCATCATGGAAACAGTGTTAAATGAAATTCAAAAGCAAGAACTCTATAATGAAATAAAATTTCATTATGAAATTTGAAAAGACAAAAGATGAATTTTAGATCTTTAGAAATGAATGAAAAACACAAAGAATGATAAGAAAATGTAAACTATAATAGAATAAATAGGCTCTCCTTTTATTATTTTTCAAACATATATATATTAGCCTGTTTCACAAAGCTAACAAAGGCATACCTGAGACTGAGTAATTTATAAAGAGAAGAGGTTTAATGGACTCACAATTTCACATGGCTGGGAAGGCCTCACAATCACACGCCTTACATTGCAGTAGGCAAGACAGCTTGTGCAGGGGAACTCCCATGTATAAAACCATCAGATCTCAGGAGACTTATTCACTACCACGAGAACAGTATTGGGAAAACTGTTCCTGTGATTCAGTTATCTCCACCTGGCCTCACTCTTGACACATGGGGATTGTTACAATTGAAGGTGAGATTTGGCTGGGCACACAGAGCCAAACTTAATTATTCTACCTTTGTCCCCTCCCAAATCTAATGTCCTCACATTTCAAGACCAATCTTGCCTTCCCAACTGTCCCTCAAAGTATTAACTCATTTCAGCATTAACTTAAAAGTCCATAGTTCAAAATCTCATCTGAGACAAGGCAAATCCCTTCCACCTACAAGTCTGTAAAATCAAAAGCAATTAGTTACTTCCTAGATGCAAGGAGACTACAAGCATTGGGTAAATACAGTCATTCCAAATGGGAGAAATCTGCCGAGACAAAGGGGCTACATGTAGGCCTCGTGCAAGTCTGAAATCCAATAAGGAAGTCATTAAACCTTAAAGTTCCAAAATGATCTCCTTTGACTCTATATCTCATGTCCAAGACACACTCATGCAAGAGGTGGGCTCCCACAGCCTTGAGCAGCTCTGCCCCTATGACTTTGCATGATACAGCCCCACTCCTGGCTGCTTTCACAGGCTGGCATTGAGTGTCTATGTCTTTTCCATGTGCACAATGCAAGCTGTTATTAGATCTACCATTCTGGGGTCTGGAGGATGGTGGCCATCTTTTCATAGCTCCACTAGGATGTATTCTAGTGAGATCTCTACATGGGGGCTCCAACCCCACATGTCCCATCCTCACTCACCTAGCTGAGGTTCTCCATGAGGGCCTCGCCTCTGCAGCAAACTTCTGCCTGGACATCCAGGTATTTCCATACATCCTCTGAAATCTAGGTGGAGGTTCTCAAACCTCAAATCCTGATTTCTCGGCACCTGCAGGCTCAACACCACATGGAAGTTGCCAAGGCTTGGGGCTTGCACCTTCTGAAGCCATGACCTGAGTTGTACATTGTCTCCTTTTCACCATGCCTGGAGCAGTTGGGACACGGGTCACCAGGTCCCTAAACTGCATATAGCAGGGGCCCCTGGGCCTGGCCATGAAACCACTTTTTCCTCCTAGACCTCTGGGCCTGTGATGAGAGGGGCTGTCTCAAAGATCTCTGACATGCATTGGAGACATTTCCCCATTGTCTGGGTGATTAATATTGGGCTCCTCATTACTAATGCAGATTTCTGCAGTGGGTTTGAATTTCTTCCCAGTAAATGAGTTTTTCTTTTCTATTGTATCATCAGGCTGCAAATTTTCCAAAGTTTTATGCTCTGCTTCTCCTTGAACACTTTGCTGCTTAGAAATGTTTCCACCAGATAATCATCTATCTCAAGTTCAAAGTTCCAGAGATCTCTAGAGCAGGGACAAAATGCCACCAATTATTTACATAGCAAGAGTAACCTTTACTCCAGTTCCCAAGAAATTCCTCATCTCCACCTGAGACCACCTCAGCCTGGACCTTATTGTCACTATCAGCATTTCAGACAAAGCCATTCAAAAAGTCTTGAGGAAGTTCCAAACTTTGCCACATATTTCTGTCTTCTGAGGCTTCCAGGTCTCTAGGACATTCCAAATTTTCCGACATTTTAATGTCTTCTGAGCCCTCCAAACAGTTCCAACTTCTGTTTGTTATCCAGTTTCAAAGTTGCTTCCACATTTTTGGCGAGCTTTATAGCAGCACCCACTACCTGATATCAGCTTACTGTATTAGTCTGCTCTCATGCTGCTAAAAAGACATACCTGAGGCTGGGTAATGTGTAAAGAAAAGATGTTTAATTGACTCACAGTTACAAATAGCCAAGGAGTCCTCACAATCATAGTGGAAGGTGAATTAAAAGCAAAGACACATCTTACATGGCAGCAGGCAAGAGAGCTTGGGCAGGGGAACTTCCATTTATAAAACTATCAGATCTTGTGAGACTTATTCACTACCACAAGAACACCTATACTGTTCAATTATCTCTACCTGGCCCCACCCTTGACACATGGGGATTATTACAATTCAAGATAAGATTTGGGTGGGAACACAGTCAAATTATATCAACATTTTTCTTTAAATGAAACATTACTATATCGTATTGAGGAGTTTATGAACTATTTAGATACTGTAGACATAAGAGTTATGACAGTTATATCACACAGCTCTTTAGAACTGTACTGAGATAAATTTCTAATTTTTAAAGTTGTAAAATATTTACTCTGATGAATAAAAGATGAATAATTTATCCTAGAACTACTACAAGGAATAGTGCCAAAATGAATAACGAAAACCTTTACATAGAATACTTAAAATTTCTTACTAATTATACTTATTCAAAACAATAGAAGATAGGAAAAGAAGAAGAAATAGAGGAATAGAAGATTATAAATATACTTGTAAGCAAGATGTGAAACCATGCCCCCAAAAGTTAAATAAACCTAACAGAAATTATTGAGTCTTCAGAGTACAGATAAAAGAAACAACTTGCTGAAATGCTGAAACTCTCTCTGCTTATAAGAAAACAAAACTGACTAAAATCTTCTGAAATATTTTAGTCAACTAGAATTTTAGTCAACTAGATTTTGTCTATTAGATTTTAGTCAACTACATTTTAGTCAACTAGATTTTGGCCAACTAGAATTTTCACAGAATGAGCTTGCTGACATTACTGCCAGAATTTCCACTTCATGTTTTGAACTAATTCCCCATAAATCTGCACATGAGAATGAAACCCATGAGGAAACATGAAGAGATAACTGTTGATGTCCAAGGACTTTCCAGACCTCCCCTTTCCTTCCACAAATCACTTACTAGTTTCAGAGTCCACTCCCTGAATTTTCTTTTTTTTTTTTAAATAAAAATTCTGCCTTGAAACCAGTACAGGGAGACAGATTTAAGCTTGACTCTTGTCTCCTTGTGAGTTGAGTTGAAATTAAAACATTTTCTTTTCTCAAAAACCCAATGTCATAATATTGCTTCTATTGTATTGGGTCTCAAGCCTCTTTTGCTTGCTAACCAATGTAGAAACATGAACTGTATTTACATTTCAACCTCAAAAAAAAAAAAAAAAAAAAACCTAAAATTTAGAGAAAACAGACTAAACACAGCTTTTCAAGACACTGGACATCAAGCAAAAAAATATAGTCATCTCTGAGAGACAGGAAACAAACAATATAAACCGAATGATTTTCCCATCTTATTGATAAGAGACTTTCCAGAATGTGGTGCAGCAAGCAGGAGCCTCAGTTTAGCCCAATAGAGTAACTGAGAAAAAGAGACAGAGGTGAGAAAGTAGGGAGGAAAAGGTGACAAGGGCATTCAAAACAGAATGCTGGAGAGGAAATTTCTACAAGAGAGGGAAAGGCAAAGGATTCTCATCAAGTATTGTGCAGTTATCAAATATAAACACACACATTAGGTGAAAATAAAGAGACAGGGAAAGTTACATTTTGTTAACACTACTGAAAATGAAACTGGACTGGCCCTATCAACATCAGACAAAGATTACAGAACACATAATATTACCAAAGATAATAAATGATATTTCATAATGATAAATATATCAATTTATCAAGAAAATATAATAATATCCAGTGTTAATGCATCTGGTGACCTGCCTCCCCTTCCATCTTCTCCACCTCTTTCACCTTTGATAACCCTAAGGATTTGGTAATTCTCTTCTTCCTTCTCCTCAGCCTATTCAATGTGAAGATGCAAAGGATGAAGACCTTTATGATGATCAATTTCCACTTAATGAATAGTAAATATGTTTTCTCTTTCCTGTGATTTTTCTCATTTTCTTTTATCTACCTTATGTTATTGTAAGAATATGGTATATAATGCATATCACATACAAAATATGTGTTAATCTACTGGTTATGTTACTGTTAAGGACTCCAACAGACAGCCATTAGTCCTTGAGTTTTGGGAAAGTTTAAAGTTATGCATGGATTTTTGACTGCCTAGGGGTTGAATTCCCCTAATCCCTGGTTATTCAAGGGTCAATTGTATTCTTAAATTGACTTAAAATGCTTCCATGTGGAACTTCAGATCATGCAAAAACTTAACAATGGATAATCGCCTCATAGCATCTTTATGCAAATAAACTGAATCACATTATACTTTGTACTACTACTCAGTAATTCGGAGAGAATTGTAAATCTAAATGTGAAACCTACAAAGATAATTCTTCTGATAGAAAATTGAGAAAAAAATTAGAATCTTACATTAGGCAAATATTTCTTAGATATGACTCCCAAAATATGACCTATAAAAGAACAAATTGATAATTACAAAACCATTTTAACCAAAATTTACCCTTCAAAAAAGTCTGTTAACTAAGAAGCTAAAGGAGAAATTATTTGCATTTTATATATTTGATAAAGGGCATATCTAGAATATAGAAAGAACTGCCAGAACTCACTAGTAAGGAAATAAGTGACACAATGAATAAAGCCAGACATTTTAGCAAAGAATGGATGCTATAAGGATGGCAAATAAACATAGTAAGATAATCAATATTATTCAGCAGGTAAAAGCAAAATAAATATACAATGGGAAACTACTACTTATTTATTATAATGTTAAAAGTCAAAAAAGACGGATCACCCAAGTATTGGCAAAGATAGGGAGAAACTAAAACTCTGCTGTTGGAAACTTAAAATGATAAAATAACTTCGGAAAAAATGATTTTTCACTTTCTTAAAAACATAAGCATACATTTGATTCAGCTGTTCCACTCTGGGATATTTATCCAGGCAGGTTTTCTTCATGAGTCTACTTGTCTGAAATGGTTATTCCATTCTTCCATGCGCCTCCCAGCCCCATATACAATGAGGTGCTACCATTTCAATGGGAAGGGCCTCTTCGGGTCTTGTCAAATTGATTCATCTTCAGCAGCACTTTATATTATGTGACTTGGACAGATCAATGAAGAATGAGAATTTCTGTTTTGTCATATTCCTTGATGGGGTTAAATCATGACACCTGGATATTTCTTTGTGTCCTTCCTACACAGAAATAAATATTAGACATACCTGCAAATTTTACCTTTCATCACATTTAGGAGTAGAAGTGTGTGAAAGTTCCTAATATTCATTCTTACACCCAAACCTATAAAAAGATGTTCTTGCATGTACTTTTCTCATCCAAGGATCACTCAAGGAGGGACAGGGTAGACAATGTGTTACTCTTATCTTCTGTCTAATTTGTATTACTCTAACTTTCTTTTTCTCCTTCGGTCCTTTTTAGATCACTGAAAAGAAGAACTTGCAAAAGCAAATTTTACATCTACTGCATCCACTTTTAAAATATTTACAATTCTCTATTTAATTACCTTAAAATTTTTATTTCGATTTTTTAACCCTTGGACATCTTTCCTGAAATTAGAATCTGTAGAATATATAGTCTTTTGATTTCAACTGTACGTTATTTGCATATTATATCCTGTTCTTTCATATTAGAAAAAAAGAGAGGGGGAAACAGAGACAAACACACACGCTGTGGTGGGGAGAGAGAGAGAGAAAGACAGAGACAGAAATGGCCAAATTTTACTTCACAATGTCCTCAGGGTTGGGGGAAGGCAGGTCCGAAAATACAGCCAATTAGTATGCCCCCACTTCTTGAAAGTTTAATAAGAAATGATAGGCCAGCAACTGGCAAAAATCCTCACAGTAGGTTTCTGTCTCACAGAGAAAAGACTATTTTATGGTAAGAACTGTCAAGTGGAAGATACCTGTGTTTCCACCAAACAAAAATAGTAAATCAGTATCAACACCACATACCCTAGGAATTTGAAAAGTTTTTTTCTAACAGAAAACCTTGACAGATGCAGAGTTTCAATTTCAATCAGTGGCCTCTCCAATTCTTCAGTTTAGCAAGGACAGAAACTGATAGGTTTTGGAGAATGACAGTGGATAATAGCTTTTTTCAGGTGGAAAATCCAATTGCATCTGCTGCATCAGATCTAGGATCCTTAATGAAGAAAATCAATACAGATTCTGAACCTTGACTAATCAGGCAGATTATTTTTTCTGACTTCTGATAAATGAGGAATATCAAGATATCATCATTGTTAAGCAGCATTATTCTGATCAATGCAATGAAACACCTATAAAACTATTTGAATAGAAGACAATTATCATGATTTTGAAACCTCAAAATACCTTCTGGTAAAATAGAGTAAAATTAAGAGAGAGATATCCAGAATAAAATGCACTCATATTACTGAGACATAAAATGATATACAAAATTCAATAGTCTCCTAAATATAATAACAATACACTTTAAGAAAATTTAAAAATACATAGAAAAAAATGAGTATATGTGAGTGTGAATTTGTGTAATGTAGATGGGGATTGTCTAATTCAGGAAAACAGACTGATTTACAAAATAACATGAACTTTCTGAAGATAAAAACACTAAAAACTTACAGAGCTATAGGAATAATTATCTAGAATACTATAGCAATGACAGCTCCTACAGTGATAGTGTATAATTTTGTATTTTAAAATATTATTTATGTACTATAGAAAACACAAACCATCATTCTCAGCAAACTAACACAAGAACAGAAAACCAAACACTGCATGTTCTCACTCGTAAATGGGACTTGAACAATGAGAACGCATGGGCACAGGGAGGGGAATATCACACATCAGGTCCTGTCTGTGGGTTGGGGCTAGGGGAGGGATAGTATTAGGAGAAATATCTAATGTAGATGATGGGTTGATAGGTGCAGCAAACCACCATGGCACATGTATACCTATGTAACAAACCTGCACATTCTTCACATGTACCCCAGAACTTAAAGTATAATAATAATTTAAAAAAAGAATTTCAAAGAAAGATAACAGAAGTGATAAAGGTGAAGTATTGTTGCTCAAGGTACTATGTATTTCTCTCTAAAGACTTAATTATACACAATAGGGTTTAAGAAAACACAATAAAAATAAGTTTGCCCTTTCTCTGGAAGCAAGAGTGAATCTAGTGCTTGAACCAAGACTAAGGCTTTCAACTCATATCATATGGGTAAAGGGTAAGTCAGAAACCTACTCCTCCTACGCACAATGTACACAGCAGTGACTGGAATTTACCAATAGTTTCATTATACCTTTTAAACAAAATCATTTAAGTCACCAGAGAAGTTTCCAGAAGGCCAAGACAATCTTCATTTTCCACACTTTAACCCTATAATTATCCATACATACCTCATGCATTCCCCATTCTCTCAACATTTCCCAACACCACAAACTCTGACAGTCCACTGTTATGCCCAGTCCGTTTGTTCCCCGAAGAAGACCACCAGAATCCAGAGTCAAAGCCAAGCGGCAAGGATCTTTAATGCAAGTTCGAACTTGGTCCCTCCGTTCTACAACATACAAGAGGGCCCTGAATGATGCATGTGGCTGCTTTTTATAGCCCGATGCATACAGGATATGTAAGGTTACAGAGGTACAAAGGAATTCTTTTGGTTGCAGCATTACAACTGGTAATTCGTTAATACAATTAACAGTTTTCCATTTGTTCCCGCGCTTTTAGTAAAACTACAAACGGTTGTGATCTTATCAGGGGCTCTCTAGGTGGTGTTTCTGAGATGTGTGACGGGGGGGGATGTGTTGGGCTCAGGAAGTTGGGACAAAATAGAGGATTGTGTTTGTACTGGGCCCAGGACTAAGATATGTGGCAGACACTGGTAATTAGAGCAGGACAGAGACTTTCACAACGTTTGTCCTTACAATGTCCGGAGTCTATAGATAACCTAATTAACCTAATCGGTTAGGTCCGGGGTCGATCTTTAACTAGGCTGAGGGCGCCGCCCGGGCTGCTTGCCTGTGGACTTCATTTCTGCCTTTTAGTTTTTTTTTTTTTTTCATTTGATCTCTTTCACACTACTGGGAGGATTCACAGTATCTTCCACCTCTTCTCTAAGCATTTTCTTCAATGTATTGTTCTGGAAATCTATTACTTCTTGGCAAGCATTCTTGGCACTTAGTTTCTTGATTTCCTCTCCTTGGATAATAAAGTCCTCTTCCTTACCTCAAGCTCTCTCTCCTAGAATACGTACAACAGCTAACATTTTGTTAGATTAATTCCTAAGAAATCTATATACTCAAACACTACAGTAAATAGTATGCAATTCAAAAATAGATTATTTAACTTCTTGCTTTAAATATAAAAATGCAACTGACTTTATATATTATTTCTAAGTCCAACTGACTTTTTAAATTTTCCTTTTAGTTTTTTTTTTTATAATTTTAACTTTTCTTTTTTTATATATTCAGGGTGTGCATGTGCAGGCTTCTTACCTGGGTATATTGTGCAATGCTGAGGCTTGGGGCACAATTGATCCTGTCACTCAGGTAGTAAGCATAGTACCCAATAATTAGTTTTTCAACTCTTGCCCAACTCCCTCCCTCCCACCTCTAGTTGTCTTCTATGTCTATTTTTACCTTCTTTGTGTCCATGAGTACCTAACGTTTAGCTCCTACTTATAAGTAAAAGCATGCAGTGTTTGACTTTCTGTTGTCAAGCATTATTTTGCTTATTATAACAGCCTCCAGGTGCATCCATTTTGTTACATAGGACACGATTTTGCTCTTTGTTTTGGCTTCCTAGGATTCCATAGTGTATGTGTACTACATTTTCTTTATCCAATCCACCATTGATGGGCACCTCCTTTTATTTCTAATGTGTCTATGGATTCTTCAGGGTTCATTATTAAATAATGACAATATCTAAAAATAGGTGTTTTAGTAACTTCTTTCAAAATTTATGCCTTAATTTCATTTTTGCCTTATTTTACTGACTTGGGCCTCCAATATCATTATCATTGGATAGAAGTGATGTTGATGGACTTCTTTATGTTATGTACTATTTAAAGGGGACACTTTTATTATTTTCCCATTCAGAATAAATTGTTTTGATGTATTAATGTCACAAATGACATTTATGGATATTTTGCAAACTACACCTTCTTGAAAAGTGAGAATAAATGGAGCTGATGATCATATATTTTCTTTAAAATCACAATTGATTTAATTTGCTTCTTTTTTTATTTTACAATTTTGCAACTTGACACCTGAAAATAGAGAACGGCCTCTACAACTTTGCCTAGTTTTGCTAGTAGGTTAAATTGATCCCATTGACTGAGTTGGAAGGAGTCCTCTCTGTTTCTCAGAAATAAAATTTGCAATTGAGATGAGCTTTTCTTTAAGTTAGGTAGATTTCTCATATGAAACTATCTGAGTCTGTTTATGTGCAGTTATATAACCTTTGCTTATATTTACTAAACTTGCAGGACTGTTCAAACTTTTAATATAAAATGCATTTTCCCATTTAAATTTAGGCTTAAAAATTCTTGGCATGTAGACACTGATAATATTCTCTTTTTATCTTTTCCATTTCTCCTCTATCTATAGAAATCCCTCTCTCTTCCCCTTTTAATGAATGTGCTGTGCAGTCTCTCTTTCTCTTGTCATTCTTAAAACAAAGTTTGTTTTTTCATAGACATTTATGAGGTTTTCTTATGTTAAAATTTTCCCTAGGAGAATATAAAATTATAAATGTGGCATGAATTTATATTTTCACTTAGCCTTAACTTACTAGATTTTCCCAGATTTTATGTGAAATGCATAAAAATAAAACTTGGCATTTAATTTTTAGAAACTACAGATATAGTTTAAAATGTGGTCAGTATTTATTTAAAAGGAATTACAAAGAATGCAGATGGACTATGCAATAACTCTTCAAGTTAAGGTTCAGACAAATGGAAAGAGAGATAATATCAGCTAAATTGAAAGTAGAGATACACCTCCGTGGTTTTCTTGTCCACTTATAACTGAAAACATGTACTGAAAGATAATTATATAGAGATATCTGATTTTCAGTCCCAAAGGGTATTGGATTTAGTGGAGCATATTACATTCTTATCAAATCAGAGTGACAGTCTTGTATTACTTACAGTAAATGATATTTGATTACTAAAATATATTTTTGATCAAAAAAGAATGGGAATAATGAATGATGTAATTATATCTATGTTCCTTTCTTGGCTGCACTTTCATTTTAAACCTGCCAAAAATATTTAGATTATGTACCTGTTGGGAAAAAATATTGCAGCATACCCAAGGGAAGAATAATATATTATCACAATATATTTTAGGCTGGCAAAGTAGTAATGAGTAAAATAACAGAGAAAATAATACATATTTTTAATTTCTGATGTATCAGCTGGTGTAATATAAAGTGAAATTGAAAAAAAAAAGAACTTTGCATTGCAACATTGTTTTTTATTTTAAAGAATCCTCAGTTCTTTAAATATATTCACTATCCTATATGAATTATATTCTTCATATGTACATGAAAATATATAACATATTTAGTGTCTTTAGTGAATACATATTTAACTTTTTCCTAGAAAGGTGAATACTTCATTCTTGATTTATACTTCTTCTTACTTTCAACATTACCATTTCCTGTTTCTACATCAAGTACAGAAAAAAAGAAGACCCCACTGACCCATAACTTGAATTAATTTTGAGATGAATAATAGCATGATCTTTTTATCCAATTGATGACATTAAGCCCAACGTTTAACTTAGTAAAGTTAGTAAAGTTTAAGTTTATTCAATCTTGACATTAAAAGTCTAGTTTAAAGCATTTTATACAGTCAAATTCTAAAGTACTGAAAATACAAATTGATGGTTAATCTCAAGGTTGTGATTTAATGTATTAATTAGACTGTTGAAGAGAAGTAAATGAGATATTTCCTCACCATTTTCTATTGATACTGTTTGGATTAATGCCTAGTAGAAAATTTCAGAAAATATAATTCTAATTAATTTGCTGTATTTGCAATGTTGATTTTTAAATGATTTTAAACTTTTCAGTAAGAAAAGTAAATCACACAAATCAGTGAATAAAATGAAAAAATATATAGGGCAATTAATAATAAAATAATTTTGATCATCTTTTGATATTAAAGTTAAAATATATATGAGTATGTGGCTATAACAAAAATTAAGTTTTTTAAACTTATAGATATGGAATGGTAAAATAATAAACTTATAATTTGTAATTAAATTGAAACAGTCTGCTGGGCAATTTACGTTACTATACTAGGGTTAGATATAAACAGAAAATTTCCAGTTTACTATGACATCTAATATATCTCCTATCAATGTAGTTTTATAATAACCATGATGACATATCATAAAGGAAAATCTGACCTGTGAACTCACAAATCGACGCAAGTGAAAATAAAGTGAATGTCTCGGGAAAATTTTTACTAACAATTACATCAATAATTGGAATTCAAATACGAGTTCCACGCTTCCATTTATAATTAGACAAGAGGCTTGAGGGTGGGTAGAGATGAACTTTGATTTATTACAATTATTTCAGTCTTTCTTCAGATTGCAAGGAATATAATAACCAGGATATAAGGAAATTTTACCTAGTGTATATTAGAACTATCTTGTAAACAACTGGAGAAAATTTTCAATCTCAAACTAACGGGTCCAACTCTAAATCATTATCAAGATTAGTCCTACTAATTTAGCAGTTATTTAGAGAAATTTATTTTCATACTAAAGCATAAAATGTAAAATAATTTTATGAGTTATATCTTGGCACTCATAGTAGCATAAGCGAAGTGGTTGCAGGAAAAGGTAGAGATCAAAATAATTATATTTTGGTTTCAAAATTATTATATTAGTAAGAAAAAGTTTATTAGGCTGAATTTATTATTTCGTCTTGTCACAGGATCAAATGGTCAGTCCATCCTACAGAACACAATAATAGGCATGCTTACTAAATTAATTTGAATTGAAGGACTATATTTTAGAGGTCAATGCTCCCAAAAATATGTTGAAAATGAAGAGAACTAAGGATATCTCATTGATATTGCCTGTTGAAAATGACCAGGCTTAAACAGAAGCATTCACATTTATAATTGTCGACGGCAGACCTTAGATTGGCTCCAGGTTTGTGCCCTGCATAACCTTGAGTGTGGCAAGGGCCAATGCCTTGCTTCTAACCAATAGAATATGACAGTATTGGTGTGATGTCACTGTTGTGTTATGCTGTGTAAAGGTTCTCTGTTACTAGAATGAATGAGAGCAATGATTCCCTTGCTGGCTTTGCAAAATTAGCTGCCATATTTTGAGTAGACCAATTTGAGAGGGACATGTTCCAAAGAAAGATAGAAAGCCTTAAAGAGCTGTGTGTGGCCCCTTGCCAATAGACAGAAAAGAAACAGGAGGTAATAGCTATATATACAAGGAGACAAATTCTGCCAACAACCTAAGTAAACTTGGAAGCCGATCTTTCCCTAGACAAATCTGTTATGTGGTAACAGCCCTGGCTGATACCTTGATTGCAATCTTGCAAGACATTGAAGCACAAACCCAGCTAAGCTATGCCCAGACTCCTGAGATGCAGAAATTGTAAAATAATAAATACATATTGTTTAAAACTACTTACTTTGTGGTAATTTGTCATACACTAAATGATAACTCTTGCAGTGACAAAACCTATATAAAATAAAATATTATAAAAGAAATGGAAATTTTCCCTTGTAACTCATAATAAGATCTAGACAAAAATTGTTTTCTATAATAAATAAGTAAAAAATTTGGAATATATGTAGTCGATGTTTTGCAAATACAAGAGGAGATGCTGCTTTTTATGAAAGAGGAAAAGAAAATATTAAAGGTCGAACAGTTTCCGAAACAAAACAAAAAAAAAAATTATAAAATACTGCTTAAATCTTTGAAGTGCAAGAAAAATAAAATCAAACACAAAGATTTAAAAATACGTTAAGCACAATTTCATGAAAACAATTAGGACACTATAGAAATACAATCAGTTTCTAAGAATAAAAGCAAGAATTTCTCATAATAGACAGGCTCTGGGCTTTAATGTGACCTTTTCAGAAAAGTGAGGCCTCCCCTAATTACAAATTACCATTCCCTTTAAAATTTTATTCTCCCACATTCTTTTTTCTTTCTACTCTGTTTTATTTTGACAACAGCAACTGTCACCTTCAAATTTATTACATATTTTACTTATTTATTATGTTTATTAACTGTCTACTTCTACTAGAATAAAAAAAACATGGTTGCAGAGTTTAGACTTTTTGTTTATTGATGTATCTCAAATATCTTAGAGCATTACACATCCTAAGTGCCCCAAAAATATTTGTTCAATGAATGACACTAATTAATTAGAGAAGAGTATGATAAACCAGATGGGATTAAAATAATAGAAAAGAAAAAAATGCATCATTGAAAATATCCATGTTTTCAAGAGTTCTTAGTCTGCAGATGATAAAAACTCATTAATTTTCTGTAAGCATTTATTATGTAGTTAATTTTAAAGAGTAGTAAAAAGTAAGATAATTTATATGAAGGTGATAAAATGTTAAAGCTATTTTTCCTAGTATTTTCAAGTTTTTAATTAGACTTTGTTAAGCTTCCATTTTAGTAATAGTCAAATTTTTATTCATTAACCTAATAACAACTTTTACTTGTATTATAACAAATTATAAATACAAATTACATATTATTATCATTACTACTAGTGATATCTATCAAATGTTTTGGTCTGTGCAAAATTATTGATGCAGCATTACTAGTTTACTAATTTATATATTATTCATTTTCTTTTTCTAATACTTATCAAGTCAGGTATTTTCTCATTTCTCATTACAATACAAATTGTGTTAATTTAATCTGATAATTTTGGACTTTGCATTTATTTGATGATTTTGAACATTTCTCTACAGAAGAATTTTCTTCAGGTTTATTTTTATTTCAGCACATTTCATTTTGAGATGTAAACATTTGAGATATACAGCTCAACAGCTGCTCCTCACTTCATTTAACATTTTGTTTCATGGCTCTTATTTCACATCTTACTGGTTTTTAAATTATTTTTCTATTCCTTGGGAACATCTGGTGTTCTTTCTTTTCACGTCCTTAAATGTATTCATTTGTCTGAGCAACAGCTTCTGTAGGTTTGGAATACAATCAACTCTAAAGTTTACTTTAATTTTGAAAACAGTATTTTGGAAACTACTCTTATTTATAGTTAAATGTGCTTTAAAAGCTACTTCACACTCTAGGAAAAGAAAAAGAAAACAGGATTGCAGGAAGTATTATTATTATTATGCAGTGATATATATTAAAGATAAATAGTGATGATGTTCTATTTATTTTAAATTTCTCAAATAGAATATTTACTAGTAATAGCTATGAAATACAGTTGTTCAACGTACAGAAGAGATTTTGAATGTTCCCAACACAAAGAAATGCTTAATGTTTCAGATGACAAATATCCCAATTATCCTGATTTAATCATTGCATATTGTATACATGTATCAAAACATCACATGTGCCCCATAAATATGCAACAACTATGTATCAGGAAAAGATTAAAAAATTCCAAATGTAGACTTGGATTTTTCTATTTTGTTTTATTGATTATACATAGAATTTCAATAATATTTTCAATATTATTTTAAATATTTTTAATGTTAAAATAGTATAAGTTATCTGAAATACTACTTAACCTTAACATGTTGAAGTAGCTATAGAAAGCTTTACTCTTAATTCTACTTGTATTCATCAGACTATATACCTTATTTGAATGAAAAATATATTGAATAAAGAAGTAATACCACCTTTGTCACATAAAAGTGTTAATGCATATGTGTTGGCTTTTGGTTTGTATATTACATTTTGTAGGTCTATTTTCTATCCCTTTATTACTGCTACACTGTCTTATACAACATTATTTTATAATTGTTGACATCTGACAGAATAAGTCTAGGCACTATGTTTTCCTTCATGAGTATCATGACTATTCTTTGATCTTTTGTTAGTGATTGAAATGACCTTAAAAATAATTTGAAAAAAAAATCTATTTTTCAGTGGGCTACATTTGAAATGTTCAAACATGATATATACAAATTTATTTATGTATTAATATATCTCAATAAAGCTTTACATAAAACTTGCAATCTTTTGTTAAACTTATCCTACATTATTTATACCCAGATATTATTAAACATGATCTGTAATTTCCAGCTACCCGGTGCTGGCATACAGTAAATCAATTATATTATATACATTGTTTTGGTATCTAGCCACCATGCTAAGTTTCTTTATTGTCCTCCAGTTTCATATACATTCTTTTAGCATTTAAAGACACCGTTATTATACTTTATTTACATTTTTGAACATTTATCATTTTAAATAGATTAGGTCAAATGACACAAAGAGTGTTGGTCCAAGACTGCTTAATCGTGGCTCACAGCAGTTACATTTCCTCAGTTTTAAAATGTGTAGAGAAAATACAATTCATTTAGCAGAATTCTAACAATAAGTGTCCTGATCCATAGAAAGAGATAAACCACGATGCAAAGAACCAACTGGAAGCTGACTTTCATCCAAAGTTACATAAGAATTGGCAGAAATTAATGCCAATACTGAAGCTGTGAAAGATGTAGTAGGGATGAAGATTCTTACAACATGCCTATTTGACAGGTGCAAAAGATAGATGGAGCAGACGACAGACTTAATCAAGTGGTGATACAAATTGTTGCTGTTTTCCTACAGCAGCATTTTTCCTGGGACACCGAACATCTCCGACACATGTTATGCAGCTATTGATGAGAAAATATGATTTTCCATTCGAAAATGGAAGTCAAAACGAGTTTTCTTGAAGTTAAACAGGAAACATTTTACCTTTACTCACCTGCCTAAAGGGTAACTTTAGAGAAAGTACACACATGCACATCCCACATGTGTTTGGAAATGCTGCTGTGTCCCATTTACCTAGTAATTCGTAACATTACAATTTTCTCTTGAGAAGCACAGCAAGAACAGGCCTGCCACCTTTATCATTTTAACTTTTGACAGAGCAGACACTATCTATGCAGAGCTTTAGCTGGGATAATCTGAGGAATCCCCAGCAAGCTTCAAAAGGGAAATCATAAGGCAATAGAAACAATGACTGATCACAAAATAGCAAAAAATGTGATGCGAATTTCTCAGCATGAACCAGTATTGCTTGATTCATTTAAACATATAATTTGTGTGAGCAGCATTTTATTATAAAATTAAAAATAATATATAGGAAATCAAATCAATATATTGTGGAAAATACAGTTAAAATTCTTGAATAGGTGGCTTAGACTTCCATGGCATCTGTTTCTTCTGCTTTGCTGCTCTGTGTCTCATCCCATGTAGATGACATTACTGAGAATGTTCTATTTCCATTTGGCAATTGAATCTGTTACCACACTCTTTTCTATAAAATATATTCATGAATGTTAGTGAGTTTTGGGGTAATGAAATATACATTAAAGAGAATTACTAGCACAGGCATACAAATTTGCTGGAACCCATCATATCATATACTTAAAATTTCATTTTATTGAATGAAAATTTTACCTATAAAAGAACTATAAACAAATATCAGATGATTGCTAATACTATGAATGCTGAAATATTTAGACGTAAATATACTGGGACATACAATTTTCTTTGAATTTCTTCAAAAATAAGATGAATTAATAACTGGGAATAGGAATGGACAGGTATGTAATAAAACAAGTAAGGTAAAAATGATGGTTGTAGATAAGAGAAGAGCAAAGAAGTATATTTGTCTTACTGTAACATTCTTTCAACTTTCCTTGAAAATTTTCAAAATCTGACTTTGGAAAAAATAAAATAGTTGCAGGAAATCCTTTCATTAGACAAAACTTTGTCTAATGAATATAGAAGTACAACACAATGTATTTTTTGTTAAGTCAGGGTTTGAGAAATGCACCTATACTTACTGGACACATGGGCAATGACAAATGAGTTAGGTTGGTAAGCGGAGATGTGGTTAAAATAAAATTTGCAACCCTATGGAATGTAGGGGAGAGATTGCTCAAAATGAGCATACTGTGTGGATACGTTCATATTCCATATAAATACTCAGAAGAGGACATCTACAGAGAAGTTTTGCCATAATCAGGAAGAAAGGTAACTGGTACTATGCACATCATTCATGTTTGCTTCCAGCTACTCAAGTATCGCTACTGATTCCATTGACAAAATGTTACTTAAACCACATTTCCTTTGACTGGAAGATAAACTTTATTACAAAAAAAGAAATAAAGAAATTGCTGATGATATTACATTTACGGTGCCCACTTGCAAACCACACCCTTTGAAGTTTTGGACAGTTTTAGAAGATGGATTATTGTCTTAAGCTAGCAGCTAACTAATTCAGGTTTCATTTTATGCTTCAAAATTGGATATAATAGCAGCTGTTCTTATACTGTTTAATGCCATCCCCCTTCTTTACCATCACCAATTTGTAGGAAGAACTCCAGTGTTGCTTAAAGTATGACTGATTTTATATCACTCTATGATGATATGACAGTGGATATAAATTAGCAAATTCCTTTTGTGATGGCATTTTTTTTTTTTAACTTGACAAGAGTAAATATTGAGAGGAATGTAAAACTGATCGTGCTGAACCTCCTCCATTTGCCCATCCAGAATCATCTTTCCCTTTTCTTCACTCTGTTCTCTGACCTAGGAGACAGACCTCTTTGAACAATATCAATAGACTCCATTGACCTTTAGTTATTTTGTAGCATTTAGCTACTGAGAGTCCTTTTGAAATATAAGCACGGTGACAAATAAGGTCAGGCAATTCATTTTCAAGCTCTTTCCCAGAGTTTTCCCTCTAGCTGACTCTGACCTTTGACCAAAAGTTAGAGTCACCCTCATCACACAACGTCTAATTCTACATTCCAGTGATTACTTCTTACATTCCTCCCTTTTTTACACAGAGGTGGTTACAACCATGGATAGTTGTGTAAACCCATGTATTTCTGATCATTGTAAGTAATCCCTTTATTAAAAATTGTTGAGATTTGCTTGAACGTGCCATCACTTACTTGCTGGTAGTTAAGGATACTAATTTATTTACAACTCTTCCCAAATTAAATTTAATAAAAAAAATCACAGGATCAAAAAGTAATATCACATATTGTTAAAAGAACAACAGATCAAAAATATATTTTCATCTTGAACATAAAAGAATCACAAAAGTCTGCCTTATCAGTTATAAAGCAAAAATTAAAAGAATTACAGACATAAATAGATTAATCAACATTGAAGATGAAGATTTTCATATAATGTTTTAAGATACTACTATATCAATGAGAATTAAATAGAAATAGAAATACAAAGGAATAATGCTTGTTCAACAATTTAAAAATTCTACACACCAACAGCACAGAATACACATTATATTTACATTAATCAATCACAGAAATAAATCATGTTCAAAGATAAAGTGTAAACCCAAATAATATGAAAGACACATCAACAAAAATATTATATTGTCATATCACAATGAATTAAAGTTAAATATAAAATAACAATTAGAGATTATTATTATCTGCAAAAGCTTAGTATTTACTATGTGTGATTTTTTTCTATAAGTTTTATATACATCAACTCTTTAAATATTCAGAAAAATATTTTGTGGTAAGTAATTTTATGACCACCATTTTCTTTCAAATAGGTTTAATAGTTTATCTATGGTGCAGCAGTAGAACCTCCAAATCCATGCTTATATGATTGCTCAACTGAAAAACACAGCAAAACTAACAGAAAAACTTATACTTAAAAACATTTGTGGAAAAGTTAGAACATCTGTAAATTAAATAAGCTTCAGTATTAGAAAATATTGACAATAAAATAACAATAATTTCATTACATTTCAAAAAATGTGGGTATGGTTGGACTAGTACTAGAAGAAATTCAGAACTTTTAAAATCAGTATTTAATAATTCATTATCAAATGTTTATTGAGCAAATCCCACGTGCTATGCAATATTATTCATTGCAAAATGAAGAGGGATACATGACCATACTTATTATGCAACTCAAGGAGATAGATAAACATTAGAAGCACAAACATAAACAAAAATAAGGGACCAATAAATCTACTGTTAGAAGTCAACTGAAAGTAGCATAAAGGTAAGAGAGCTAATTACAATGACAGGCCAGGTGCGGTGGCTCAAGCCTGTAATCCCAGCACTCTGAGAGGCCTAGGTGGGTGGATTACCTGAGGTCAGAAGTTTGAGACCAGCCTGGTCAACATGGTGAAACCCTGTCTCTACTAAAAATACGAAAATTAGCTGGGTGTGGTGGCCCACACACGTAATCCAAGCTACTTGGGAGGCTGAGGCAGAATTACTTGAATCCGGGAGGTGGAGGTTGCAGTGAGCCAAGATCATGCCACTGCACTCCAGCCTGGGTGACAGAGCAAAACTCTGTCTCAAAAAACAACAACAACAAAAACAAACAAAACAAAACAAACAAACAAAACACATACACACACACTCTAGAGGCACAACAGGGTTAACAGAAACTTAAAACCTTCCTATATGTGAAAACACATGAGATTAATTTGAAATTTCAGATACTGTTCCAGGAAATGTATTTAACAGGTGAATACCATATACCTTATCTTCACTTTTTAATTAAAAAGTTCCAAAGTGACAGCAATTAATGATGAGTGCCCTTATCATTCTAAAGAAGAGCTGCAGGTGAGACTTATTCAAGAATGGGTGTACTACAAATGCAACAATCGTCTCATCATTTTCTGCTAGTATCTATCAAGAGAAGACTAAAAAGTCAAAGAGAAATGAAGTAATATTTAATATATAATAATTAATAAGCTTTGGCTTACTTGTGTGTATGGTGACATTTCTTCACTGCTCTTGAAATGAATCCTACTCTTTTACTTAAGAAAAGAGAGAGCAGCTTCAAGAGACCAAGTGAGAAGTCTAAGTCTCCAAGAAATGGAGACTCTGGTGGATTCTTTAAAGAAAGAGAGAGCAGCTACTGGAGACCTAGGGATAAGTCTTAAATCTGCAAGAAATGGCGCCTCTGGTAGATTCCCCCATCTGGACCCTTGCTGAGTAGTAGGAAGTCTTAAGCCCACCTCAGAGCTATTGTCAACATGAAGTTGAGAGTTCACAAAGAGCTTGAGAAGTACATTCCAGTTTGGACACACGGGATAACACGGAGTCTGCTGTCTGGATCTCAGCTTGGGAGAGTCACAGATGTCAGGATGAAGAAAGGACAGAGATAGGCAGCCTGTGCTAACAATGTTGGGCATATATTGCACAATGTGGCATAGACTATACATTTTCTGTGTACCAATTGGAACTTGAAGAAGTAAAGAGACTTGGGCAATCATGATCAGTACCTGATAAAAAGGTGCAGCCTGTTTGTGGCGGCAAGATCTCAGAAATAACGACTGTTTTCTGGCCAAGGCAATAATTTAGGAGGCTAAAAGCAAAGCGTGTATCCCCTGAGACAGTTAATGTTCTTTGGTAGCCTCTGAAGAACTAACACTTACATCCCAAAAGGGAGTCAGCATTTATTTGAAATTATTTGAAAGTATAACATGACACATTAAAAAATTATATAATAAACCCTAAAATGACAACTAAAATTTACAGAAAAAGGTACTAATAAACCAATAATGAAGAAAATGGAATCATAAAAATCTTCAATCTTACAAAGTCAGGGAAATAGGAAAAAAAAAAAAAAAGACATAAGAACAAACAAGAAAAACAAAAAATAACTAGATTTACTTGCAAAAAAAACTATCAAAATCAAGTATTTTTACAGTACTTCGTATTCATGCGAACGTTTTAACAGAGAACATGGTGGATATTTTACACCATGAAAGTGCTTACTGAAAGAGAGCCAGGGTAGCTACATTAACTTAAATGATTACTATTTAAAGCAAAACACACTGCTATACTCGGTTTTAGGGAAGTTACTATATAAAATGGGGAAGAATTAACCGCTACTACAAAAGTAATAAATGAAGAATTTAAAATAATGGTGTGAACCCGGAAGATTTGAAAACCAAAATTAGCATATTTAATTTAGTGAATACATGTGCATGTGCATGTTGGCACTCACTCAAGCACACACACATATGCACACACACACATTTTTACAGTCAACAATTACAGAACATCCATTTCGTTTAAGTTCACATAGCCATAACAGAATTTATTCTCCACAATGAAGACACCATAATTTGTAATGTAAATGTCACTGCAAGCTCCATCTCCCGGGTTCACATCATTCTCCTGCCTCAGCCTCCTGAGTAGCTAGGACTACAGGTGCCCGCCACCATGCCCAGCTAATTTTTTGTATATTCTTAGTACAGACGGGTTGTCACCATGTTAGCCAGGATGGTCTCGATCTCCTGACCTCGTGATTCACCCACCTCGGCCTCCCAAAGTGCTGGAATTACAGGTGTGAGACACCGTGCCCAGTCTTTTTTTTTTTTTTTTTTTGAGACAGAATTTCGCTCTTGTTGCTCAGGCTGTAGTGCAATGGTGTGCAATCACGTTCACCACAACCTCTGCTTCCCAGGTTCAAGCAATTCTCCTGCCTCAGCCTCCCAAGTAGCTGGGATTATAAGCATGTGCCACCAAACCCGGCTAATTTTGTATTTTTAGTAGAGATGGGGATTTTCCGTGTTGGTCCAGCTGGTCTTGAACTCCCGACCTTATATGATCTGCCCGCCTCAGCCTCCCAAAGTGCTGGGATTACAGGCCTGAGCCACTGCATCCAGTCTGGACTTTGATTTTGTCTTCACTCTTCACTCCTGTTTTGTCACACTTCTGAAAGTTGTGGACTTTTGTTTTCTCGAACATAAAGTTTTCTCTTTAAACTCTGTCACTATAAATTCACTGCCTCCTCTGTCTGGAAAACTCCCTCCTCAGGGTTCTAACACATCATCAACTCCTGTTCATGCTTTACAGTTTTTCTTACATGTTCTTTCTTCAGGAAGGCTTTCTTGATAAGTAGTTAAGGTCAAATGTCTTTTTGTACCTCAAGACATCCTACTTCCACTTCTTCATTCACATATACTCTGCAATTACTTTAATGGTTTTTATTTCCCCCACTAGGTTCATTAAAAGTTAATGTTATATTTGTTAAATGTATTGTTATATCCATTGTTCTTAATATGTATAGTAATTAGCATATAATAGACATTCAAAATGTTTAAAACTAATAAGTAAAAATTCACATTGGTATTATGTAAGCCATATATTACATAAAAAATAAATACTGTTAAAATTTCTAAAACTTACTGTTTCATAAATTTATTATGAGACTATGTTGTTGCACTGTCTTTGTATATAAGATGTTTAACTAATTCTAACATTGTTAAAAGCCTAACCTAAATGTCCCACTTCAGGATCTATCCTAATCGCAACCCATTCCCTCCTCTTTCATGCAAATAATATTTCCTTCCTCTGCTTTTGACTGTATTGTCAGCCTTTTGGTTGATAATACATACAAATGGTTATTTGTATGTCCATCTTTATTTCTTCCTACTAAATTCCTAGGAGAGACTGAAAGTAATTTTCATCGTTGCCTAGGTCAGAGCTAATGTTCATTCATTGATACTTCCGAACTGTATGTAGATGCTCCAAATGAAAAATAAATAGAACATCTGACAATTTATGAACATTACTTTGTTTAAATAATTAAATAAAATAACAAGAGTGATAAATGTGTGCATTCCCAAATTATCTTGGCATGATACACCTTTCTCTGAGGCTAAATGGGATGCAACTCATTGCTTCCCTGTCTGCCGCATTATCTCCCAGGACACTTCATATTTATGGTCCACTGAAGTGAGCTCACCCAGAATACAGCAGATGTTTGGCACTTATTCAATCAAAATTATTCACTCTGAATAAGAGAAAGCCTTACCTGTTAAATAGGTTATGGCTTTTTAAATGGGAATACAAATCCTAACTTAAGAGCTTTTGACTTTTGGCAAATTGTCAAAACGGTGCAAATAACAAGGGTAAATGAAAGAAAAATGGTGCTGTAAGAGTGGATAAATATAATACACTGTTGAAAGTAATGAAGAAAATGTATTTCATTACTAGCAGATACAAAGAGCTCAATAAAGTATAGGAATTATCGTGACTATTCACCCATGTAACACTCCTTGGTCCAGTTCTTTGCCTTGTGTCTAATTCCTACTCATTATTTGTCAGTTCCATAATAATGTTGTACATTTCATTATTTCAATATTTTTATATTTTACAAATTGCTTTTTCTTAAGGGCTCCAAATCAATGAGAATAACATAACTTTGATACGTTTAAAAATAAATAAATAAAATCGAATATAACTGAGTAAAGCTTATTAGTAAGTTTACTGCAATTTACATGAAAAAAACAAGTTGCAATAAAAATTTAAAGGAATTAAGAAAAGATGTATAAAATAGAGAATAATTTTTGACAGGTTAAATACCTTACTCAGCAGCTTTAATGGCTCTGGAAGCAATTTATTTTTGCCCAAAGACATTTTGACTTATAATAAGTTATTTTAGCATACTTTAACATATCCCAGGAGGAATCATTACAGAGTTTGCTAGGATGATGGAGTTAACATGTGCTGATTGTCTTCATTCAGTATCTGTCAGCTGAAGAAAATATTCTTATATGCATTGGAGTATATGCCAAATACAATGCATGCCAAATTATCTGTTAAAATATAAAAACAGTAATAAATGCAAATCTATTGCACATACTGTTAATTGTTTTGCATGGCATGTAAATGCTAGGAAGTTTTTCGATACTCAGTATTAGCACAAAAAGGCTGTTGATGTGAAGAGAAGGGTAAGTTCATCCTTTTAAACTAGAGTAAAAAGCACAACAAGGTAAAACATATAGAGCATATTATTCCAAACTTAATGTTCCTATAACCCTCCTCTGAATTTCTATGTAAATATAATAACAAAATACATAATTGAATATTAACATATACAAAATTATTTCACAAAGTAAGACCTTGAACTCCTCTCAAGTACAGCAATATTTGATTGCTTTCAATGAGTTTTTCCTAGCAAATTTTAACAAAACTTATTTGTCTACCCATTCTAGAAATAGTGATTCATCTATCCAAAATTTTTGCAACCTAATAGCAAAATTCCTATTATTAGAACACATAAGGAACTGATGAACTCATATTCTACATATTTATTAATCCTAAACAATTGTTTAAGATATAAGTATACAAGCATAGGGCATGAGTCACAAATTTAGAAGTCACAAACTTCTTAAACAAGTTTCAGAAAGAAACTCAAATAAAATTCAAAACAAAGTTAATCTGAATTACTGATTATAAACGTGGTTTAAAAAGTTAAAAATTTAACACAGATGGTTACAGTTAATATTATTTTTCTATAAACTGCATTTTTTAATCATTTGGAAAAGCGTTTGGTTATGGGACTAAAGCATTATTAAAACTTCGCTTATTCACTTGTGCAACTGAGGAAATTGACCTATTTTTTTTTTTTTGAGACGGAGTCTCGCTCTGTCGCCCAGGCTGGAGCACAGTGGCGCGATCTCAGCTCACTGAAAGCTCCGCCTCCCGAGTTCACGCCATTCTCCTGCCTCAGCCTCCACAGTAGCTGGGACTACAGGCGCCCGCCACCTCGCCCGGTTAGTTTTTGTACGTTTTTGTAGAGACGGGGTTTCACTGTGTTAACCAGGATGATCCCGATCTCCTGACCTCGTGATCCGCCCGTCTCAGCCTCCCAAAGTGCTGGGATTACAGGCTTGAGCCACCGCGCACAGACTGACCTGATTTTTTACCCTACATCGGTTTCTGTTTTGCGTTTGAAGCCAAGCTTTGAATCTTACTTGGATTTTAGGCGAAAAAGCCATCCATGTAAATCCAGGTAAATCCTTGGGCAACAGTGATTGCTTTGCTCTACAAAAACTGAACACAAGGATCTATGAGCTAGGGACTTCCAAACTCCTTATGGTGGTGGCTTTTGGCTATTATTGTGTGTTAATTATTTATGGAACTGTCCCAGAACAATAGACTGCTCTACGTAGGTTCCATTTCTCTGTCCCTCCATACTTGTGTTCACTAAGTAAGAAAACTGCTTGAGTATTGAATACAACCTTTGTTTTGGAAATACATCCCATAGACTTTTCTGAAAAACGTGTCAATTATATTTGATCAGCGTTTTGTTACAAGCCAGCATAACTTTGATATAAATAGTGCTATAATTATTTGCCTTCTTCCAGCTCTCTGAACATCGCAAATGCTTCTGAAATATAATCCCAGGGAGTCAGTGGGATTACCATAATTGTAGAAACAATGTGCAATCCTTATTACAGATGAGGAATATCTGTCTAACTTAAAAACTTCTATTTAATATTCAATTCAATTATGTAATAATAATATTCTGTAATACATTAAAAATGATAGAGAAAAATAAAATAGTGTTTCAGTTCTCTAGGTTCAGAAGATTGGAGGTAATTTAGTGCAGAATGACAGCTAATTGATTCTTTGGGTGAAAAGATAGCTGCCGTCATGATTTTCAAGAACTCATTAGGAAGCAAAGGTGACATGTGATGCCTTCTTGTTATTAGGCAAAGCAGTTAGAAGAATATTCATCTATAGTAAAAAAAGAAAAAGAAAAGCCTTTATGAGTCCCAGGATCTGTCATTGGGATCCATCAAAAGCACAAAGCCACTAATGCATGCTCACATGTTAAAAAATAATTTTATATATGGGGGTCTATTTTACTAATAGCACCTTGGATGTGAATTGACATAGCATCCTTGAAATAATTGGAGAAAAAGCAAATCTTTTTTTTTTTTTTACAAGTTTTAAATTAAACTCCTTGTCTCAGAATTTTGAAGCAATTCCATAATGTATTTTTCCATCATTTAATAAAATAAAATATTGATAAAAAGAGGGAAAGGAGTAAGAATAATTTTATAATTGGAAATCATGGAGGAAAGATTTTAAGTGGTGATATCTAAAAATTTGATTTTCGAATTGTTGTTTAAACCAGTAGCAACAGCATTACCTCATACCTTACAAAAAAGGCAGAGAACATTTTGCCAAGTACTCTTCTAGATGAAAACTAACACGTGGAAAGCAGAGATTAATAAACCGAGAGAGTGCAGAAAAGATGGGGGCAGAAAATAAATTTTCCACATCTATTTAGATACTTGCCGTAAGCTGTCCTATTCCCTGCCTTCAATGTAAAAATTTAAGAGTGTATGACGCCCCCATCTTTACTACCTTGGAAAGCTGCCCAACCCCCAACCCCGCCTTCTTGTATTTTGACCTAATATTTATTTCTTTATTTTATTAGTTCTTTTTTTAGCCTTGCCAATGAGTGTTATAAAAGGCTTAGAACTTATCCCACAATTCTTTTCCTCTCTTTCTTGAATATATCCTGTAGTTTTTTGTGTGTATATGTGTATATGTGTGTGTATATATATGTGTGTGTGTATCTATTTATCTATCTATCTATCTATCTATCTATCTATCTATCTATCTATCTATCTATATCTCCTGTAGGATAATTATTGGGTTTTCTGTCACCATCTTTTACTTGACAATTGATTATAAAAATATCTTCCTATACAGTATATTTCTACTTGGGTACTTAACTAAGATTTCAGATGAATATCTAAATGCATTCGTTAGAATCCTGAATAAAAATAGCTTTTCTTCTAAAATTAAGAGTTGCATATCTCAGTTTTGCCAGTGAACCAGACCAAATTCTAATTATTTCTCCTTCTAGGTCTCCAAATATGCCTAGAATGTGATAGAAGGCAAATTATGTCTAAAGTAATTTTAAGGTAAAAAATATAATATAACAGATGATCATATGGATTGTTATTTTTCTCTGTGCCACTTCTGGCATGTCTCACTTTGACTCCCAGCACTCACTTCTGCAACATTTAACATAAACTTGGATATTCTTTGTAATTCTACCTTTCATCATATCCATGTAACGTAATTTTCTCAAAATATTATCTTTTCCATGTCATTAAACACCTGAATACGTTGAATATATTCTTACTCATTCCAAGTCTCACTGTTCTGCCTGATTTTGAAGCCTATTAGTAATGTGCCAACTGGTAGCCTCAATAACTTGTTGAGTAATAATAATTCCTACCCTAGATTTTTGTTATAGATTGATTTTAATTATCAGCTGGTGTAGTTCTTGTAAAGTCAGTTTAAAAAATGATAGACAGTATTTTTTATAGAAGTTTTAGGAAGTTTATAGGAAAATTGAGCTGAAAGTAGAGTTTCCCTATTCCCACCTCCAACCTGCACATAGTTTTCCCTATTAATATGGTTCATTAGTGTGGTACATTTGTTATAAACTAATGGACCAATATTGTTACTAGTCGAAGTCCGTAATTTATACTAGGGTTTCCTATTTGAGTTTTACTGGTGTATGGGTTGTGACCAAAACATAATGTAATGTAGCTATTCTTTCTTTCCTTCTTTCTTTTCTTTCTTTCTTTCTTTCTTTCTTTCTTTCTTTCTTTCTTTCTTTCTTTCTTTCTTTCTTTCTTTCTTTCTTTCTTTCTATATATTTATTTTTGAGATGGAGTCTCACTGCGTCACCCAGGCTAGAGTTCAATGGTACAAACTTGGCTTACTGCAACCTCCACCTCCCAGGTTCAAGTGATGCTCCTGCCTCAGCCTCCCACATAGCTGGGATTACATGAGCCCACCAGACCCACAGGCATGGGCTCAGCTAATTTTTGTACTTTTAGTACAAAAGTTTAGTAGAGATGGGTTTCACCATAATGGTCAGGCTGGTCTTGAACTCCTGATCTCAGGTGATCCACCCTCCTCGGCTGCCCAAAGTGCTGGGATTACAGGCATGAGTCATCGCGCCCAGCCTGTATCCACCATTATATCATCAGACAAAGTAGATTCATTTGCCCTAAATATCCCCTATACCTATTCATCCCTCTCCTTTCCTTGTGGCCACCAGAGATGTTTTTGGTATCTCTACAGTTTTTTCTTTTCCAGCATATCATATACTTGGAATCATGCAGCATGCAGATTGCAGCCTGGCTTCTTTCACTTAACAGTATGAATTAACACTCCTTCACGAATTTCTGTGGCTTGATAGCTAATTCATTTGTACAGCAGACTAATATTCCATTGCATAGATGTACTACTTATTGTTTATCCATTTACTTGTTGCAGATAATCTTTGTTGCTTCCAAGTTTGGTCAATTATAAGTGAAACTGCCATAAACATTTGTATATGGGGCTTTGTGTGATCATAAGTTTTCAACTCATTTGGGTAAGTATCTAAGAGAGTGATTGCTGGACTATGTCTAATTTCTAAGAAACTGCTAAACAATTTTACACAGTGGCTGTACCATTTTCCATTTTCACCAGCAATGAATGTTGCTTTATATCCTTGCTCCACACCCTTGCTTCACATCTTTGCCAAGATTTACTTTTGTTCATGTTTTGCATTATAAAATTTCTAGGCCAGGCGTGGTGGCTCACACCTGTAATCCCAGTACTTTGGGAGGCGGGTGGATCACGAGGTCAGGAGATTGAGACAGTCCTGGTCAACATGGTGAAACCCCGTCTCTACTAAAAATACAAAACAAATTAGTCGGACGTGATGGCGCATGCCTGTAGTCCCAGCTACTCAGGAGGTTGAGGCAGGAGAATCGCTTGAACCCACTAGGCAGAGGCTGCAGTGAGCCAAGATCGTGCCACTGCATTCCAGCCTGGGCGACAGAGTGAGACTCTGTCTCTAAATAAATAAATAAATAAATAATTCTACTAGATGTGTAAGTGGAATTTCCTTGTTATTTTAATTTGCAATTTCCTCATTACATTTGACATTAAGCATTTTTTCATATGCTATTTGCCATTTACATATCTCTTTTGGTGAGATGTCTTCTTTTTTTTTTTTTTTTTTTTTCCACTTTTAATTGGGTTGTTTGTAATTTTGCTGCTGAGTTTTAAGGAATCTTTTTATATTTGGATATATGTCCTTTATCAGATATTTTGCAAATATTTTTTCCCACTATGTAAGTGTATTTTTTTTTATATTTTAGAAAAACATTCTCTTCACAGTGTCTTTTACAGAGCAGAAGTTTAAATTTTAACTGAGGCCAATTTGCCAATTTAAAAAATATAACATACTTTTGGTGTTATTTCTAAACCTCATTGCCAAACAAAGGGTCACCTAGATTATCTCCTATGTTGTCTTCTTAAAGGTTTATACATTTTAATCATACAATTAGGTCTATAAATTAGTTTGAGTTAGTTTTTTTTAAAAAAGCCATAAAGTCAGTACGCAGATGCGTTCTTTAACATGTGAATGCCACTTGTTTCAGCAATATTTATTGAAAAGGCTGTCATTCCTTCATTTGATTGCCTTTGTTCCTTTGTCAAAGATTAATTATATTTGCATGAGTACATTATTTCTGGGTTCTCTGTTCTGTTTCATTGATCTATTTACCTATTCTTTTGCCAGTACTGCAGTGTCTTGATTACTGTAGCTTTATAGTATGTCTTGAAGTTTAGTAGTGTCAGTTCTCCAGATTTGTTCTTTTTATTATTGGCTTTACATATAAATTTTAGAATCAGTTTGTCAACATCCCATGAATAACATTCTGGAATTTTGATTGGGTCCTGTTTTTTTCTGGATGAATTTTAGCAGGGCATGTCTTTCTCCATTCTTTAGAAATATCTGTCTTTATATTTAATGTATTCTTTTTTTTTTTTTTTTTTTTTTTTTTTTTCTTCTGAGACAGAGTCTAGCTCTGTTACCCAAGCTGGAGTGCAGTGGCGTGATCTAGGCTCACTGCGACCCCCACCTCCAGGGTTCAAGCAGTTCTCTTGCCTCAGGCTCCAGAGTAGCTGGAACTACAGGAGTGCACCATCATGCCCGGCTAATTTTTGTATTTTTAGTAGAGATTTAGTTTCACCATGTTGGCCAGGCTGGTTTCAAACTGCTGACCACAGTTGATCCGCCTGCCTCTCAAAGTGCTGCAATTACAGGCATGAGCCACTGCGTTGGGTCTGATTTTCTCATAGATAATATGTAGTCAGTATTGCTTTTGTAACCATTGTAACAGACTCTGTCTTTTAATTTGGTATTTAGGCCATTGACACACACACACAAAAAGTACTTGATGTATGGTTTTGTGCCACATAATTATGTTTTGGTCAATGACAGACCACATCCATAATAGTGTTTCCATAAGATTATAATACTGTATTTTTACTGTATCTTTTCTATGCATAGATATGTTTAGAAACACAAATACCATTGTGCTAAAGTTCCTATAGTATTCAGTACAGTAACATGCCTTACAGGACTGCCTAGGAGCAAGAGGCTACACTGTATAGCATAGGTTTGTAGTAGTCTATGCCATCTAGGTTTGTGTGAGTACATATTTTGATGTTCACACAAGAAAATTGCTACTGACACACTTCCCAGAATGTAATCCTATCATTAAGCAATGCATGACTGTAGTTGAATTAATATTTTTATGTTTATGACTTTTCTTTTATTTTGCAATTTTCATATAATATGCCTAAATGTGGTTGTTGTTGTTGTTGTTGTATTTATCATGCTTATTCTCTCTATCTCCTGGATCTGTGCTTTGTCTTCAATTTTTGAAAATTATTACCCGTTATTATTTCATATGTTATTCTGGAAATTACCTTTCTTCTCTCCTGCTATACCTATCACAAGTAGTTATACTTTTTGTAATTGTTTTACAGCTCTTGGTTATTCTATTCTAGGTTGATTTATCTTAATTATTATTTTTGTCTTTATGTTGTTAGTTTGGGGAATATCTACTGCATATTATCAAGCTTACTGCTTCTTAACTCAGTTATGTTCAGTCTATTAATGAGCCATATAATAATACAATAATAATGTACATTCTGTTACAATGTATTTTTAAAGTCTTCTATAGTTTCCTTTTAATTTTTTCTTTAGAATTTTTATCACTCTGAATCTATACTCATATGCTCTTGCGTGTTGTCCACTTTTTCATTAGCGTTTTTAGCATAGTAATCATAGTTGTTTTCAACTCCCAGTCTAATATTTTCAAAATACTTGCCATATCTAAGTCTGATTCTAAGGGTTGCTTTGTGATTTCAGAATGTGTTGTGCCTTTTAGCACAGCTTGTTATTTGTGTTTAAAACTGAAAATAATATTTTTTAAAAAACTAAGATAATGGTCCTCTGATGTAAGCTTCTATGTTTATTTGGCTAGGAGTTAGGCTGCATTTACTTTTTTCTGTAGCTGTGGTGTCAGTGCCCCAAATTTCTTCTTCTTCTTGTTTTTGCCTTCTCTGTTGTTTGAATTTCTCTAGAAATTTCTTCTTAAAAAGCATCTGAGCTTTGCAGTTGCTTTACAGTGATTTTAATTATAATTCCCTGTTATTAAAAAGGAGAACTTTTCATGTGTTAGTATGATGTAGGGGAATGAGAAGCATTCCACAGTTCTATGATTAGTTCTCTGTGTTTTAGTGAGCCTGTGTGTCTAGGCTAAAATCTTCCAAGGACTTATCGTCCACCCACTGAGGCAGAACAAGAAACCTAGAGAAGGCTGCAGTTGGGTGTTTTCCTTCTCCCGTGTTCATTAAATTCTGGCAAAACCCAAGTTAGTTAGGCTCTGAGTTTCCCTTGAGGGAAGGCTGTTGTTAATGAGAACATATCACTTCAGTCAATTTGCCATATAAACTCAAGTCTCAGATGGATCTAATAAGATGTGTTGATTTTTAGTTTGTTCAGCTGACGATGTAGTTAGCAACTTCGAAGCTCTGGTAGGCTGTAGGTACACATGGAAGTCTCACATTTTAATTTATATTTTACTTAATCATATATGCATACATACATGTATGTATACAATTATAAAATACAATTTATCCAAAAATTTTACAATAAAAAAATCATTTCCCTTTCTTTACTGTCCAACTCTGTTTCCTATGCCCCAGAAGCAACTGCATACAACTGTTTTGAGTTTTTTTCTTATATTTCTCTCCATGCTATATGTAAATGGTTTATACAAATAACTATTTAAGCTTTTGATACACGATATCAACTTCTCTACTATAGAAATGTGTAACTTTTCGTATGTCCTTCTGTATTATTCCTGCCATGCGATTATCATTTTCCTCTTTTACAGTTTAGTTACAAATTGATTAGCATAAAGTATATTGTTTATATTATTATGCCTGTAAATACATTTCATAGTTGAGCCTAAGATAAGTATATAACTTGATATATTATCACCTTACATTAGTTTTTAGTTTTCATTTGTTACATTATGATATTACGTTAGTCTTTAGTTCTCAATTGTTTATTTTCCATTTACTTAATATTGGTCCAAGGATAAGCTGTTTGTCAGAAACAGCAACAACAAAACCTTCTAAATGCAATAAAAACATAATCTATCAATATTCTTTTTAAACCTATGAGTAAATTACTCTAGGTTTAAATCATTCTGTTTCATCCTGGAATAATTCCTTCTATATCTGCTTCTTAGTATTGATTTCCAAGCCTCTCTCTCTATTTTTTTTTTTTTTTTAATCTGTATATTGTTTGTTGCTTACTTGACTTTTTTTGGTCCCAAAATGTTTCCTTTTCCACAGCTTCAGAGTAATTTTTGAAAAATACAGTATTTTATTCTATCTCTTTGAGATTACAAATTAGACCTTTTTTAAGTTTTCTTCAATTTTCTTATTCTCTATGTAATTATATCTAATTTCTAATAACATCTGCGCTTACTTTGATACTGTGGTAAATAACTTCTAAGAAAACTCTTCCCTGTTGATCAGGACCTGAACCAAACTAAGGGTATAAGTATACTCAGAAAGAAGACAAGTGGATTATGAAATCAGACTTCTGGTTTCCAGTTCCGAAAAGCTTAGAATTAGCCACTCTATCTTTACAACAAGTGAAAAACTGAACAGAACAAATAATCAACAATTCTGATTGATTGGTAAGAGAGAAAAGGACCCCCCAAAAAGTACTGCTCCCAAAATTGGAGACACAGAAAGGCATATGTGAAGAGTCACAACTTATAAAGGCAGAAACTCGGTATAGCAAACTCCACAGGAAATAGTGCCAGAACAGAAAAACTTGAACTATAAATGATGAATTGCTGGAGGCTCAGTGTGAACAATTCTGAGAGATAAAACTCCAGGGAACTGAGTTATAAGGCAGCTTCCACAGGATTGTGAAATTTACCTTCAGGAGCTCCACCAGGTTCCCATATCCCCACAAGAAAAAGTCCCTCATGCTTCTGCAGGGGAAAGAGAAAAGGGACCATTTTGAAATGTCAAAATACTCTGTTCTTAAGGCATGACCTCAGGAGAAACTATGTAATAAGAGCCCTACTTGCTGAGGCAGAATCAGTCTAACTGACCTGTAAGAAAACTATCCAACTCTAGTTCCCTCTAACTTTATGCCTGGGAGAATTAAAATACCCATTTCCAATCCACACTAGCCATCATCATCCTGTCCCAACTAATAGGGGAGAAAAAATAATTGAGAAAAACTTCTGATGTTCACAATCCAGAGGTACAGGCTCACTAAAAGGCTGATATTAATTAAGAATTATAGAATTACAGAATGTTCCCCCTTTCCCTGGTACTTCACCAACACATTACAAAAGCACATATTTTTAGCAGGTTTTTTTTTTTTTTTTTTTTCTCAGTAAACCATGTTTAGATATTTTAAAAAACAAAAAAACCAATGACAAAAAAACACAATTCGAAGTGGCAGAGTAAGCATTAGAGCCTGACACAGCTGGAATGTTGGAACTATAAGACCAGTCATTTTAAACAACTGTGATTAATATGCTAAGGGTCTTAATGGATAAAGTAGACATCATACAAGGACAGATGGGCAGTGTAAGCAGAGGGGTGGAAATCCTAATAAAAACTTCAAGAAATGCTATGGATAGAAAACCTTGTATCACAAATAAAGAATGTCTTTGATGGCCTCATTAGTAGACTGGACATGGCTGAGCAAAGAGTTTCTGAGCTTCAGCATACATCAATAGAAACGTCAAAAATGAAAAGCAAAGAGAACAAAGACTGAAAAGAGTAGTGCATTCAAGGACTGTGGGAGAACGACATGTCATCGAAACACCAGAAGAAGAAGAAAGAAAGCAAAAAAAAAAAAAAAAAAAAAAAAAAAAAAAGGATAGAACAAATATTTGAAACAACAATTACTGACAGTTTCACCAAATTAACATCAGACACTAAACCACAGATGCAGGAAGTTCAGAGAACACTAAATGGAATAAATGCCAAAAAACAACACCTTAACATATCATTTTCAAACAACAGAAAATCAAAGATAAAGAGAAAATTCTCAGAAACGCCAAAGGAGAAAAAAAGAAAAACACAAGAACTTTACTTATAGAGAATCAATGATAATAATTCCATCTTTCTTCTCCTCAGGAATTATATAAGCAAGAAGAAAGTGGAGTAAAAAAATTGTGTTCATAACACACACAGACACACACACAACCCTAGAATTGTGTACATTGTTAAACTGTCCTCCAAAATCAAAGAAGAAATACAGAACTTCTCAACCAATAACTGAGACTATTTGTTGCCAAAAATTGAGAATAATCCTGCCTTGCAAGAAATATTAAAAGTTGTTCAGAAAAAGGGAAAATGTAGTAGAGGTCAGAAACATGAGCCTACATAAAGAAAAGAAGAACACTATAGAAGGAATAAGTAATGATAAAATTTTTTGTCTTATTCTTAACTGATCTATCAGATAATTTATTCAAAATAATAATAGCAACCATAAGTGTGATGATTATGTATGCCTATATATCATATATATCTAAAAGTACACACAATAAGAATTATACTTATGCTTATATATTATTATATAGAAATGAAATGAATTAAAGCAATGATATGAATTATGAGAGGTAAAATTAGAATTATTTTGTTATCATAAGGGAGTCACCCTACCCATGAAATTGCATAGTTTTTTTTTTTTTTAACACAAACATTGGAACATATATTTTATTAAATATAGTATATAATCTTTCCAAATTTCTTTCTTTAAGGAGGTATCTATGGAAGATAAATATTGTGGAAATAGGGAGAGAATCCTACCAAGGACCATTCACATTCTATTCATTTCGTGACTGTGTCTTTTGGTTACACATGCTATTTTTGTAGCCAAGCAAAAATTACTCAGAATAATACCCCTGAAATTGCTAGATCTATATCTCCTTTTAATTGTTTGTAAAATCCTCTTTTTACTTATAAGTATTCAGGACAAGGTTAAATTATGTATAATATATAATTCAGAAAAGTAATGCAACTTTTTAAAGAGAGCTTATTCAAAAAGCAAATATATGCTTATAAATGCCAGCCAACTTATGTTGTTTACTGCTCTTCTAATATTTCTGCACTTTATTAAATATGAAAAAAACTTGTAAAGCTTTTTCAGCCGTTTATGCTTTCACCAACTACAAGTTTTCATGTATCCATTCATCATGGGGCCAAGAAATATTTATTATATACTACTCTGTGCCAGGTACTGGGCACTGTGTGGACTATGGTTTCAGAATATTTTGTTTAACAGAACATGAGACTACATATACATCCTGCCATCTTTTGGTCACACAGGGTGTGTCACTTTTTGCATGCCAGCTGTCATGAAGAAGGGCTTGAAAAGATTTCCACAACTTCACACAGAATGGACTGAGGAAAAGGTTTCAGTGAGGAAAGTTATAAGCCAAGCCTGGAGTTATAAGAAAGAAAAGCCATGGGACTCTATTCTTTCATCTTCGCACAGAGGCAGGTGTGTCTGGGCCAAGGTACTCTGCTGGACACACCACGCATTATGGTTCCAGAGGAGACTCCTTGCCCTTCTTTTGATTAACCTTTTTATAAGGCAAACATGCAAGGAACCAGTCAGAGTGTGTGTTTGTGTGTGTGTGTGTGTGTGTGTGTGTGTGTGTGTGTGAGAGAGAGAGAGAGAGAGAGAGAGAGAGAGAGAGAGAGAGAGAGAGAATATGATCTCAGAGAGAGAGAGATATTAAGAGAGAGAGAGAGCAAGAGAAAGAGTGGTCATAGGGAAAGAAGAAAGAGTTTGGCCAAAGTGAAATTGTGGTGATCATCAGAATACTGGAAATCAGGCAAACCAGGTGAGATTTTAGAGGTTTCTGCAGTAATCTGGGAAAGTGAATTGTGTAACTCTTTTTTTTTTTTTTTTTTTTTTTTTTTTTTTTATTATACTTTAAGTTCTAGGGTACATGTGCATAACGTGCAGGTTTGTTACATATGTATACTTATGCCATGTTGGTGTGCTGCACCCATCAACTCGTCAGCACCCATCAATTCATCATTTATATCATGTATAACTCCCCAATACAATCCCTCCCTCCTCCCCCCTCCCCCCTCCCCATGATAGGCCCCAGTGTGTGATGTTCCCCTTCCCGAGTCCAAGTGATCTCATTGTTCAGTTCCCACCTATCAGTGAGAACATGCGGTGTTTGGTTTTCTGTTCTTGTGATAGTTTGCTAAGAATGATGGTTTCCAGCTGCATCCATGTCCCTACAAAGGACGCAAACTCATCCTTTTTTATGGCTGCATAGTATTCCATGGTGTATATGTGCCACATTTTCTTAATCCACTCTGTCACAGATGGACATTTGGGTTGATTCCAAGTCTTTGCTATTGTGAATAGTGCCGCAATAAACATACGTGTACATGTGTCTTTGTAGTAGAATAATTTATAATCCTTTGGGTATATACCCAGTAGTGGGATGGCTGGGTCATATGGTACATCTAGTTCTAGATCCTTGAGGAATTGCCATACTGTTTTCCATAATGGTTGAACTAGTTTACAATCCCACCAACAGTGTAAAAGTGTTCCTATTTCTCCACATCCTCTCCAACACCTGTTGTTTCCTGACTTCTTAATGATTGCCATTCTAACTGGTATGAGATGGTATCTCATTGTGGTTTTGATTTGCATTTCTCTGATGGCGAGTGACGATGAGCATTTTTTCATGTGTCTGTTGGCTGTATGAATATCTTCTTTTGAGAAATGTCTGTTCATATCCTTTCCCCACTTTTTGATGGGGTTGTTTGTTTTTTTCTCGTATATTTGTTTGAGTTCTTTGTAGATTCTGGATATTAGGCCTTTGTCAGATGAGTAGGTTGCAAAAATTTTCTCCCATTCTGTAGGTTGCCTGTTCACTCTGATGGTAGTTGCTTTTGCTGTGCAAAAGCTCTTTAGTTTAATTAGATCCCATTTGTCAATTTTTGCTTTTGCTGCCATTGCTTTTGGTGTTTTAGACATGAAGTCCTTGCCCATGCCTATGTCCTGAATGGTACTACCTAGATTTTCTTCTAGGGTTTTTATGGTATTAGGTCTAACATTTAAGTCTCTAATCCATCTTGAATTAATCTTCGTATAAGGGGTAAGGAAAGGATCCAGTTTCAGCTTTCTACTTATGGCTAGCCAATTTTCCCAGCACCATTTATTAAATAGGGAATCCTTTCCCCATTTCTTGTTTCTCTCAGGTTTGTCAAAGATCAGATGGCTGTAGATGTGCGGTATTATTTCTGAGGACTCTGTTCTGTTCCATTGGTCTATATCTCTGTTTTGGTACCAGTACCATGCTGTTTTGGTTACTGTAGCCTTGTAGTATAGTTTGAAGTCAGGTAGCGTGACGCCTCCAGCTTTGTCCTTTTGACTTAGGATTGTCTTGGCAATGCGGGCTCTTTTTTGGTTCCATATGAACTTTAAAGCAGGTTTTTCCAATTCTGTGAAGAAACTCATTGGTAGCTTGATGGGGATGGCATTGAATCTATAAATAACCTTGGGGAGTATGGCCATTTTCACGATATTGATTCTTCCTATCCATGAGCATGGTATGTTCTTCCATTTGTTTGTGTCCTCTTTGATTTCACTGAGCAGTGGTTTGTAGTTCTCCTTGAAGAGGTCCTTTACATCCCTTGTAAGCTGGATTCCTAGGTATTTTATTCTCTTTGAAGCAATTGTGAATGGAAGTTCATTCCTGATTTGGCTCTCTGCTTGTCTGTTACTGGTGTATAAGAATGCTTGTGATTTTTGCACATTAATTTTGTATCCTGAGACTTTGCTGAAGTTGCTTATCAGCTTCAGGAGATTTTGGGCTGAGACGATGGGGTTTTCTAAATATACAATCATGTCATCTGCAAACAGGGACAATTTGACTTCTTCTTTTCCTAACTGGATACCCTTGATTTCTTTCTCTTGCCTGATTGCCCTAGCCAGAACTTCCAACACTATGTTGAATAGGAGTGGTGAGAGAGGGCATCCCTGTCTTGTGCCAGTTTTCAAAGGGAATTTTTCCAGTTTTTGCCCATTCAGTATGATATTAGCTGTGGGTTTGTCATAAATAGCTCTTATTATTTTGAGGTACGTTCCATCAATACCGAATTTATTGAGCGTTTTTAGCATGAAGGGCTGTTGAATATTGTCAAAGGCCTTTTCTGCATCTATTGAGACAATCATGTGGTTCTTGTCTTTGGTTCTGTTTATATGCTGGATTACGTTTACTGATTTGCGAATGTTGAACCAGCCTTGCATCCCAGGGATGAAGCCCACTTGATCATGGTGGATAAGCTTTTTGATGTGCTGCTGAATCCAGTTTGCCAGTATTTTATTGAGAATTTTTGCATCAATGTTCATCAGGGATATTGGTCTAAAATTCTCTTTTTTTGTTGTGTCTCTGCCAGGCTTTGGTATCAGGATGATGTTGGCCTCATAAAATGAGTTAGGGAGGATTCCCTCTTTTTCTATTGATTGGAATAGTTTCAGAAGGAATGGTACCAGCTCCTCCTTGTACCTCTGGTAGAATTCAGCTGTGAATCCATCTGGTCCTGGACTTTTTTTGGTGGGTAGGCTATTAATTGTTGCCTCAATTTCAGAGCCTGCTATTGGTCTATTCAGGGATTCAACTTCTTCCTGGTTTAGTCTTGGGAGAGTGTAAGTGTCCAGGAAATTATCCATTTCTTCTAGATTTTCTAGTTGATTTGCATAGAGGCGTTTATAGTATTCTCTGATGGTAGTTTGTATTTCTGTGGGGTCAGTGGTGATATCCCCTTTATCATTTTTTATTGCATCTATTTGATTCCTCTCTCTTTTCTTCTTTATTAGCCTTGCTAGCGGTCTGTCAATTTTGTTGATCTTTTCAAAAAACCAACTCCTGGATTCATTGATTTTTTGGAGGGTTTTTTGTGTCTCTATCTCCTTCAGTTCGGCTCTGATCTTAGTTATTTCTTGCCTTCTGCTAGCTTTTGAATGTGTTTGCTCTTGCCTCTCTAGTTCTTTTAATTGTGATGTTAGAGTGTCAATTTTAGATCTTTCCTGCTTTCTCTTGTGGGCATTTAGTGCTATAAATTTCCCTCTACACACTGCTTTAAATGTGTCCCAGAGATTCTGGTATGTTGTATCTTTGTTCTCATTGGTTTCAAAGAACATCTTTATTTCTGCTTTCATTTCGTTATGTACCCAGTAGTCATTCAGGAGCAGGTTGTTCAGTTTCCATGTAGTTGAGCGGTTTTGATTGAGTTTCTTAGTCCTGAGTTCTAGTTTGATTGCACTGTGGTCTGAGAGACAGTTTGTTATAATTTCTGTTCTTTTACATTTGCTGAGGAGTGCCTTACTTCCAATTATGTGGTCAATTTTGGAATAAGTGCGATGTGGTGCTGAGAAGAATGTATATTCTGTTGATTTGGGGTGGAGAGTTCTATAGATGTCTATTAGGTCCGCTTGGTGCAGAGATGAGTTCAATTCCTGGATATCCTTGTTAACTTTCTGTCTCGTTGATCTGTCTAATGTTGACAGCGGAGTGTTGAAGTCTCCCATTATTATTGTATGGGAGTCTAAGTCTCTTTGTAAGTCTCTAAGGACTTGCTTTATGAATCTGGGTGCTCCTGCATTGGGTGCATATATATTTAGGAGAGTTAGCTCTTCCTGTTGAATTGATCCCTTTACCATTATGTAATGGCCTTCTTTGTCTCTTTTGATCTTTGATGGTTTAAAGTCTGTTTTATCAGAGACAAGGATTGCAACCCCTGCTTTTTTTTGTTCTCCATTTGCTTGGTAGATCTTCCTCCATCCCTTTATTTTGAGCCTATGTATGTCTCTGCATGTGAGATGGGTCTCCTGAATACAGCAGACTGATGGGTCTTGACTCTTTATCCAGTTTGCCAGTCTGTGTCTTTTAATTGGAGCATTTAGTCCATTAACATTTAAGGTTAATATTGTTATGTGTGAACTTGATCCTGCCATTATGATATTAACTGGTTATTTTGCTCGTTAGTTGATTCAGTTTCTTCCTAGCCTCGATGGTCTTTACATTTTGGCATGTTTTTGCGATGGCTGGTACCGGTTGTTCCTTTCCATGTTTAGGGCTTCCTTCAGGGTCTCTTGTAAGGCAGGCCTGGTGGTGACAAAATCTCTAAGCATTTGCTTATCTGTAAAGGATTTTATTTCTCCTTCACTTATGAAACTTAGTTTGGCTGGATATGAAATTCTGGGTTTAAAATTCTTTTCTTTAAGAACGTTGAATATTGGCCCCCACTCTCTTCTGGCTTGTAGAGTTTCTGCCGAGAGATCTGCTGTTAGTCTGATGGGCTTCCCTTTGTGGGTAACCCGACCTTTCTCTCTGGCTGCCCTTAAGATTTTTTCCTTCATTTCAACTTTGGTGAATCTGGCAATTATGTGTCTTGGAGTTGCTCTTCTGGAGGAGTATCTTTGTGGCGTTCTCTGTATTTCCTGAATTTGAATGTTGGCCTGCCCTACTAGGTTTGGGAAGTTCTCCTGGATGATATCCTGAAGAGTGTTTTCCAACTTGGTTCCATTTTCCCCCTCACTTTCAGGCACCCCAATCAGACGTAGATTTGGTCTTTTTACGTAATCCCATACTTCTTGCAGGCTTTGCTCATTTCTTTTTCTTCTTTTTTCTTTTGGTTTCTCTTCTCGCTTCATTTCATTCATTTGATCTTCAATCGCTGATACTCTTTCTTCCAGTTGATCGAGTCGGTTACTGAAGCTTGTGCATTTGTCACGTATTTCTCGTGTCATGGTTTTCATCTCTGTCATTTCGTTTATGATCTTCTCTGCATTAATTAGTCTAGCTGTCAATTCTTCCACTCTTTTTTCAAGATTTTTAGTTTCTTTGTGCTGGGTACGTAATTCCTCCTTTAGCTCTGATAAGTTTGATGGACTGAGGCCTTCTTCTCTCCTCTCGTCCAAGTCATTCTCTGACCAGCTTTGATCCATTGCTGGCGATGGGCTGCGCTCCTTTGCAGGGGGAGATGCGCTCTTATTTTTTGAATTTCCAGCTTTTCTGCCCTGCTTCTTCCCCATCTTTGTGGTTTTATCTGTCTCTGGTCTTTGATGGTGGTGACGTACTGATGGGGTTTTGGTATAGGTGTCCTTCCTGTTTGATAGTTTTCCTTCTGACAGTCAGAAGGACTGTCTGTTGGTCTGTTGGAGATTGCTTGAGGTCCACTCCAGACCCTGTTTGCCTGGGTATCAGCAGCAGAGGTTGCCGAAGATAGAATATTGCTGAACAGCGAGTGTACCTGTCTGATTCTTCCTTTGGAAGTTTCCTCTCAGGGGTGTACTCCACCCTGTGAGGTGTGGGGTGTCAGACTGCCCCTAGTGGGGGATTTCTCCCAGCTAGGCTACTCAGGGGTCAGGGACACACCTGAGCAGGCAGTCTGTCCATTCTCAGATCTCAGCCTCCACGTTGGGAGATCCACGGCTCTCCCCAAAGCTGTCAGAGTCATTCGCGTCTGCACCGGCTCCCGCTACTTCCCCTGTTGGTCTTCAGCTGTGCGCTGTCCCCAGAGGTGGAGACTACAGAGACAGGCAGGCTTCCTTGAGCTGCTGTGAGCTCCACCCAGTTCGAGCTTCCCAGCGGCTTTGTTTACCTACTTAAGCCTCAGCAATGGCGGGCGCCCCTCCCCCAGCCTCGCTGCTGCCTTGCGGATAGATCGCGGCAGACTGCTGTGTTAGCAGTGAGGGAGGCTTCGTGGGCGTGGGACCCTCCCGGCCAGGTGTGGGATATCTTCTCCTGGTGTGCCTGTATGCTTACAGCGCAGTATTGGGGTGGGAGTTACCCGATTTTCCAGGTGTTGTGTGTCTCAGTTCCCCTGGCTAGGAAAACGGATCCCCTTCCCCCTTGCGCTTCCAGGTGAGGCGATGCCTCGCCCTGCTTCAGCTCTCGCTGGTCAGGCTGCAGCAGCTGACCAGCACCGATTGTCCGGCACTCCCTAGTGAGATGACCCCAGTACCTCAGTTGAAAATGCAGAAATCACCGGTCTTCTGTGTCGCTCGCGCTGGGAGTTGGAGACTGGAGCTGTTCCTTGCATAGTGTTTTTGAAAGAGTACTTGGATTAATTGTAAATGTAGACTGTAAACTCTAGGAAAACCACTAAAAAAGGAGCAAAAAAAAGTTGTTTAACTAACACATGCTATGGAAGGTAAGAAAATTGAATCATATAAAAAGTTCAATTAAAACCCCCAAAAGGCAGAAAAAGAGTGGAAGACAAAAATAGAAATAAAAAAATAAGTATAATCACAGGACAATATTAAATTTATTTAAAAGTGCATATTCATAAGCATTTCAATAGTATAAGCATGCCTGTAGAATTATTACTAGTATCAGTCATTCATTAATTAAAATACTCTAAGATTGATATTCATATATTATTAAACTTAACAAATTATTAATAATTGTAATTATATATGCATATGCATTCATAAAGGGACACAGATATAGGCTGGAAGTGCAGTATGTTTACAAATTGGTGATATCTGGTCTGAATCTACCCAGCTGATTTACTTTGCCAGCATAACTTTGTTTGTTTTTTTTTACTGATAAATCAGAATACTCTTAAGGGATTAATATGCTTTATACCTTATTGGCCTAACATTTGCCTATTTCTTATACTCAAATGATTCACACATTTATATTACCTGAAGGCTTCTGAAGATAATATAATTCCTAGAGTTGAGATGTGTGAATGAATTTCACTCCTAGAATGATCAGATTTTCTCGCCTCTATTTTCTCTTTATTTTCATCATTCATTGTTCTTGTAAACAAATTTATTTACCTATACTCTACGAAAGTTCTTGATATGCTAAAATTATTTGTGGAGTAACATACACTGTGTATAATAAAAATATCCTTTAATAAAAACCAGCAATAGCATAGCACTGCACATCTATTAGGCAAGATCAGGCTCATTCAAGTTTGGATGGCTGTAGATAAAACACCTATTAGTGTAGACAAACTACAGCACACTGACGACACCAAAGATGTCAAAGATCTGAAGCAATAAGCGCCTTCATTCACTGCTGGTTGAAATAAAAAATGGTGTAGCCACTTTGAAGACAGGTTGGTTTCTTGCAAAACTAAATATACTCTTCTTATATGATCTAGCAATCATGCTCCTTGGTATCTATCCATAGGAGCTGAATACTAATGAACACACACAAATCTGCACATGGTTGTTTATAAATACAAAACTTGAATGGACAAACAGTGGTACATCTAGACAATGAAATATGATATAGAACTAAAAAGAATGAGCTATCATCCATGAAAAAGCATAAAAGAAACTTAAATGCCTATTACTATAGGAAAGAAGCTAATCTGAACGGGCTGCATACTATATATTCCTTCTATATGACATTCTAGAAAAAACAAAAGTATGAAAATATTAAAAAGAAACGAATCAGAGAATTTTTAGGACAGGGGAAATATGTATACTATATAATGGTAGATACGTGTCTTATACATTGGTTCAAACACATACAATGTGCAACACCAAGAATCAGACATAAAGTATACTGTCGACTTTGGTAATCATTCTGTATCAATGTATTATAGATTCATCAGTCATAAAAAGAAAACACTACTTTGTTATGGGATGGTGATAATGGGTGAGGGTAGAGATGTGTGGGGTCAAAGGGGTTGTTATGGAAAATCTTTCTATCTTCCTCTCAATGTTGCTGTGAATGTAAAACTATTCTATAAATAAATAGTTTGAATATTTATTCAAATTATTTATTGAATAATTTCAAAAATACATTGAGTGATTTTTGTTGGTTGATGACAATATTCTATAACTAGATTTGGCTAATGGTTACATGTGGCGTGTATCTATGCACAAATCCATAAAACTGCATACTTAAGGTTTGTGAATTTTACAGTATGTAAGCAATGCCTAAAAAATAAAAAATAATAATAATTTTTAGGTTAAGAGGAAAAATACAGCATTTTGTTTATCAATTAATTAATTGGTTTTGTTTCTATCATTCGAAAGTATGGTTGATGAAACCAGAATTCACATTCTTTTTATCTTTTCACAGTTTATTTATTTTAGTTTTCTTTTTTTTTGAGATCGGGTCTTGCTGTGTTGCCCAGGCTGGAGTGCAGTGGTGCAAACTGTGCTCACTGCAACCTCCGCCTCCAGGGTTCAAGTGATTCTCCTGCCTCAGCCTCCTGAGTAGCCAGGATTACAGATGTGTGCTTCCACGCCTGGCTAATTTTTGTATTCTTATTAGAGACATGGTTTCACCATGTTGGTCAAGCTGGTCTCGAACTCCTGAACTTGTGATGGGCCTGCCTTGGCCTCCCAAAGTGCTGGTATTACAGGCGTGAGCCACTGCCTCCAGTCCCACAGTTTATATCTTAATACCCAGAAAGGGGTTGGAGCAATAATAAATAGCATATTACAATTTATTATTACAAATGTAACTACTCCTTTTGATGAAAAATATAGTAAATGTAAGCTTTATCAGAAGATATTTTTAAGTTGGCAGACATAGAAGTGATCCTGCAATGTATAAAGATTTTCTGGGCATTATATTTGAGATATACACAAATATTTATTTTAGTTTTATCATTAATGTTTTGCAATAAACTCAAATAATTCAATGAGAAAAAAAAAATGACCCCATCAAAATGTGGGCAAAAGACATGAACAGTTTTATTTTTCAAAAAAAGACACAGAAGCAGTCAACAAACACACGAATAAAATCTTCAACATCACATCATCAGAAAAATGCAAACTGAAATCATAAGGATGTACTCTCTTACTTCGTTCAAAATGGCTATTAATAAAAAGTCAAAACACAACAGATGTTGACAAGGGTGTAGAGAAAAGAAAACATTTATATACTTCTAGTGGAAATATAAATCAGTACACCATCTACAGAAAACAATATGAAGATTTTTAAAAGAATTAAAAATAGAGTTATCATTCAACCCAGCAATCCCACTACTGGGTATCTACCCAACGGAAATCATGACATCAAAAGACACCAGCACTTGCATGGTCATTGCAGTTTAATTCACAATAGCAAAGCTGTGGAATCAACCTAAGTGTCCATGAATGGAGGACTGGATAAAAGAAATGTGATACACACACACACACACACACACACACACACACACACACACCATGGAATACTACTAAGCCAAGGAAAGTCACCTGCAGTAACATGGATGAGACTCAAGGCCATTATCCTAAATGAAATAACTGAGACACAGAAAGTCAAATACCACAAATTCTCACTTATAAGTGGGTACTAAATAATAAATACAAATGGACATACAGAGTGAAAAAAATAATAGACACTGAGACTCCAAAAATTAGCAGGGTGGGAGTGGGGTAAGAGATGGTAACTTACCTTTTGGGTACAATGTTCACTATTAGGGTAATGTGTCCACTAAAAATCCAGACTTCATCACTACACAATATATGCATGTAAGAAATCTGCACTTATAACCTCTAATTCTATAAATCGAAAATTTAAAAAAGTTTTACAAAGTTTATTTTCTTGCTATATTTCCACTCATAGTTACATGCTTTCCCATATCTATTTTAATCTCCATTTTTCTTTTTGTTCTATAGTAGTTTTCATATTGTAGATGGCTCCAAATTGTTGCTAGATTAAATCTTAGAAGGGATTAATAGGGATTTAATTTTTAAAAATCACCAGAGAAATTCTACAAGTATACACAATGACACTTAGATTTTGATGCATACAAAGATATATAACTGTTGCTGGAAATATTTATTCCAAGTTCGGTATAATAGTAGTTTGACTTGTTAACATTTTTATGGGTCAACGTTATGTTGTTATTATAGTTATAAAAATAATAATACTGGGTATTAAAATAGAATATGAATCAGATGTTGGTAGAATATTTAACATAGTTTGAAAACTAGAAAGTAATATTTTGAGAGACCTGAATTCAAATCTCAGAATGCTCTTATATTAGTGATATCACTTTGCATGCGTGTTTGTACACTGGCACTGGCAAAACAAATCAAAGACTGAAAAACTTGGCAGAGAAAATCCGTTTATTTGATCTTTAGTCGGTTTCTTTCCGTCTTCTCTATTTCTGAAGTTTTTCTCAATGCCTTAGGGGGAAAGAAGTCATAAAACTTGGACTTTTCAAAGGGAAGTGCATTTTCTTTATCTTAGAGTCAGTTCTAAAAAATTCTATTGAAATTTTCTCAGATTTTGCTTTGTAATCAATGGACATCATCATTCCCTCAATAGTGTTAATATTTAAATAACTGAGATAACCACAGAAGATGACTGCTATGTAATACATTTTTACTTCACTTTGTTTTTTTTGTTTGTTTGTTTGTTTGTTTTTGTTTTTTGTTTTTTGAGATGGAGTCTCGCTCTGTCGTCCGGGCTGGAGTGCAGTGGCCGGATCTCAGCTCACTGCAAGCTCCGCCTCCCGGGTTTATGCCATTCTCCTGCCTCAGCCTCCGGAGTAGCTGGGACTACAGGTGCCCGCCACCTCGCCCGGCTAGATTTTTGTATTTTTTTAGTAGAGACGGGGTTTCACCGTGTTAGCCAGGATGGTCTCGATCTCCTGACCTCGTGATCCGCCCGTCTCGGCCTCCCAAAGTGCTGGGATTACAGGCTTGAGCCACCGCGCCCGGCCTACTTTGTTGATATATAAGTTGAGTTTTTATGTAAAGTTCTTATAAATGACTGTCAAAGAAATAATAAAATTCTCAACTAGAAAGCACCTATATTTTACTTAGTACAATTATTTCACTTTATATGTGTTGGGACAATTGTGTCTTAGTTCATTTTGTGCAGCTATATCAGAATACCTGAGACTGAGTAATTATAATAAACAGAAATTGATTGGCTCACATTTCTGGAAGTTGGGAAGTCTAAAATCAAGAAGCTGTATTTAGAAAGGTCTTCTTGCTGTGTTGTAACGTGATAGAAGGCATCACAAAGCAAGCGAACAAAAGATCTAACTCATACCCTCAAGCCTTTTTAAAACTGGCATTAATCGATTCATGAGGGTAGAGCATTCAGGACCTAAACACCTCCCGTTAGTCCCCAACTCCCAGCGCTATTGGATTAGGGTTAAGTTTTCAACACACGATTTTGGTGGCACATATTAAAATTATAGCAGATAGACTAGAGAGAGTTTAATTATTTAAACAACGTGAAAGCTGTTTATGGGCGTGGGATTACAATCTAAAAGAGCATATACACTCAATGCATGTTTCTTTACTCTGTTATCTAATTACTTGCTTTTGCTTTCTTTTATTTCCTTGCTTCATTTGTGTCCTTTTATTATGTGGTGAAGGAAATATTATGGCACCCAAAATATACAGAGTCAAAAATATGCAAATTATTCTAGGAAAAATGCGTGTCTGAAGCATAAGAATGCTCAAACAAGACATATATCATCACAGATTTATAAGATAATTTAATGTAAGTTTACAGCGTATACTCACCACAGCTCCAACTATATTAGCCTTTTGCTTTAAGAGAGTTACAATATCCAGAATCACCACTTCTTTCCTTTTTTGTGTGTTTTTACTCTCTTCCCCCCTTTCTCCCTCCTCCTTTTCCTCTTCCTCTTCCTTTTCTTTCTCTTCTTGCTCCCCATCTTCCTATTCCTACTTCCACTCCTTCTTTTTCTCCTTCTCCTTTCTATTTTATTCTTCTTTTTAAAAAGAAAATAATGAGCAATATCAGCATCCCTCTCAGTGAATATTTAATCTCACTAAAGGCAAAGAGTATTTAAAGAAATCAGTATGAACATAGAAGTAATCTATTAGGGTAGTAATCAGTGACAAGGGACTACATTAAAAGACTTCCTAATTAAGCAATGAAGAACACAGCTTCACCAGGATTTTAATGACAGCATCAATACTTTACAATGTCAAGTCACCCTGTTAATGAAGAAAAGTATGGCTGAAGTATAATGTAAACAAGTCACCTTTCTTACATGTTTAGCAAGCATATGTCCTCTATAATATAGTTTTCTATTATTGCAAAATATGAATATTGTTTTACTTTGTACTGATGCATGGCCTTACATTCAGTGAAATTCAGGATGAAAAATGGAAAATAAACACAAACATGTTATTTTAAGCACTTTTTTAAAAAAACAAGGATAGCTGCAAATAAAAATAATGAACAACGTATGTTAATTCCTTCGTGGTATCCTCTGTAGAACTGAGGTATACTGTGGTGTGTGGTTCAGGTGGTTCTAACAGCTAGTCTTGTTTTCCTTCCTAACTGCCTAACAGTCTTGAGAAACTAACATTTTTAGTATTGATTTCTGTCTTAGTTACATCATGTTGAAACAAAATAGCACGAACTGTTTGGCTTAAACAGCAGACATTTACTTTTCAGAGTTCTGGGGACTGGCAGATCTAAGAACAAGGTGCTCACAGGTATGATTCTTAGTGAGAACCATCTTCCTTCCTGGCAGACAGCTGCCTTCTCACTGTATCCTCACCTGACCGAGAAAGAAAAAACAATCTCTCTCTTTTTTTCTTTTCTTTTTTTTATTTTTACTAAAGGCACTAATACCTTCATGAGGATCCTACCTCGTGGCCTCATCTAAACCTAATTACCTCCCAACAGCCCCATGTCAAAATACAATCAAATAGGGGCGTGGTTAAGGCTTCAACATATACATTTTGAGTGAACACAAGCATTCAGTCCAAAACAACTTCACTATCTTAAGAATTCAATAAGAAAATGAATGTAAACTGCTTACAGGTTTGCCATTAGTAAGTATTTCTCATGTCCTGTCCCTCTATTAGTAGTAACAAAACATTTTTTCCTAAGTAAGGAAATTTTAGAACATTTACTACTAAAATAACTGTTAAAATAGTTTTGAATGCAATTAGTCATGAACAACTTCTATGCAATTGCATATCTCGTTATGTTTACTCAGTAGAAAACAAAGTGTGAACACAGAATGTAGGTATGTAATATCAAGGAATATGTCTCAGCTATCTTCACCTTTGTGCCAGTTATAAATTTATTATCTCTCAGTTCAAAATTCCCCCTTCAGCATATATTACAACAATAGAAGGAGTTTTTTAAAGCATTTCTTCATTAAAGTGAACACCATTAAAGTGTTAAACTTTCCCAAAAGAAGTCACTGTAAGAGCTTAGGAGTTTAGGAAGACAGGTTCTCCTGAGATTTCTGACTACTGTAGTGGGTAAGATGTATGGGTTTGAGAACTTACTGCTAAGTGTGTCCCACCCTGTGTTCACAGCATGATCCCTCCATGGTCTTTCAGCCGCAGACTGATGGTAACCTTCTGTGTGGCCCTCTTTATACAAAAACTGCCTCAAACGCTTCCTGATTTGTACGAGTGCCCTGATTGCCCTCTGCAAGCTCATATGTGTATTGCCTGCAGTCCTGGAGAGCTCTCATTGGCGCTTACTATAGGAGCAAGGCCCAGTCAGGTCCTGTCGTGCACCAATGCTTCCTCCATAGCCAACTATCTCCACAGCTTCCCTCCATCCCACTTCCTGTGTATGTCTGAGTTGTGAGTTACTGCTCATCAATTCTCTGACTGTACTTGGAAGACTTTATGGACTGCTTGCCCATTGACTGTGGACCAACCGCTTGCCTGGACAATCCAGCAAACTTCTGCTATCCAAGGTACTGAACTACACATTTTCCAGAGAGTACTGAACTTTGGGGTTGAGAGGGAGGTCTCCTTCCAAAGTTATTCTTCCTTTGGTACTTTCTCTGGGCCCTAATTTACCATAAAAAAATTTCTTATACAATTATCTTATAGTTACTCTTTCATCATAGTTTAATGAGTTTTCCTATTAAACTTCCCCTGTGTAACCCACTGTGTGGTTTCTATCTATGTATTATTCCCAGATTGATACACTGCTAAACACTTTGTTATGCTACTACCCAAGTCCTGTGGAAAATTGAAATTATACCCTTGTTTTAAACTACAAATTACTATTTATTTCTTTCTTAAACCTATTACGGCCCACTTACAATTGTCTCCTATTAACAGATATTTTAAAATCAGTAACAAGATTTCCTATTTTGTTCTTGAAACTTTTAGTACCCTACTAGTCATGTAGTAGTTATAAAGTAAGTGAGTTTAGGAACAGGTTCACAAAAATAAATATTATAATATATTAAGATGTAGACATACCATTTTAGCAAGTTTGAAAACATTTATATTACTTTCAAGACATACAGAAGTAAGATAACAAATATTTAACTGTGCTTGTGCAAATGGGGAGACTGAAGCTCAGAGAGAAACACTAATTCGTCTAAAGCCAGTAATGCTGTAACACTGAGCTAAGATTTTATCTCAACAGATCTGACTTCAGTGTTCATGTTTCCTACAGAATAAATAGTGGGTGACCAGTTCATGGGCTTTAAATTAAAGATAGGAGAAGAAAGAGAAGAGAGAAGAGGAAAATAAAATTTCAAGGAAAGAACAGAGAAGAGAGCAAAGAAGCAGTAAAATTAAGGTAGTGTAGATGAAAATGGGTTGAAAAGTTTTCAGGATCTTATTAACACTTAAATCTGCAATTGCTTATTGTAAATATTGAAGGAAACTGATTTAATCCACGAACTCATTCATCTTTTGATGGACCGAATGCAAACACTGGCAAACATCGATTTAAGAAAATTTTGGAAAGAAAGATATTCTCTTTATTTTAATTTTTCATTGAGTTTGAATCATGTTTCCAAATAGAAGAAAAATGTTTGTATTTTACAGTAAAACATGATATAATACAAATGTTCAAAAAATTAGAATGCTAAAAAAGCTTGTCTGATAATTTGGAACAAAGTGTTTTAAAAAACAAATTTCAAGATTCAGGTAAAAATATATAATTAAGGAAGTAAATAATAGCATTGCTATTCATCAGAAAGTTAAGAGAATCTTTTAATGGGATTGATTTATAATTAAAATATTCATGATGCTGGTATAAAAGAGAAGAAATGAATCTTCAACTATAATGAACAAGTTAATTATAATGATAAGAGATTTGAAACATACTAATTTGTGCTAGAGATTTAATGCTGAAAAAAATAAGGACAAAAGAATAGTAAATGTAATATTAGTCTCAAAATTTTGCCCTTGCGGGAAGCCAAGAATATTTGTTATAGTGCAGAATGTTTGACATCAAAATACATAATGAATGTGACAAATTGACAGCAGGAAAAAAATGTTATATAATTTTTAAAAAGATGGTAAAGTAAAATTTATCATAAGTTTTAGATTCTTACATTCTTACATTACATTTAGATTCTTAATTATGATGAGCTTTCTTTAAGCATTAAAATCAACAATAATATGTTCAGGGCAATATTGATAATGTGAATTGGAAGGGGTGTTCAACTTTAGCACAGAACCGAAAAGCATCTGCTGATCCTTGTACATCTTATAACAAAGCAGGGTTTATGTCAGCAGTTTGATATCAATTGCCACATTCTGTACCAAGACTAGAAGGATACTATGGTTAATGTTACAGCCTGAGTGGTTAACTGAACAATGACGGAATTGACAAATATGTTAAGCACTGATATCTTTTAAAGCTCTCTATGAAGATGGCACTATATTTTATTTAAAAATCTGTCTTATTTTAATTTTTAAAGTAACATGCTGCACTTTCTAACGTGCATATGGTAATTTACTTTGGGAAATATTTGTATATTAATCATGAATAAAATATGTAACAAAAAGTTTGCCAACTATAGCAAAGTATCACCATAAAGCTAGCAGCAGGAATTCTCCAAGTGAATAAATATATATCACATTTAATAAATTATTAATGAGGAAAAAAGCATGCCAAAATTTTCCTTGAGGCTCATGACCTCAGCAGTGAAATATAATTATTTGAATTGCTAAACACAATTTCCCTAATATCTTTAATAAATTGTTCCTGACAACTTTTCTACTTCCTAATGTGTGTAGTTTTTGTAAAGATTAAAACTCCAAGTAAACCAAGGTATTGTTATGTTGCTGAAATTCACTGTGAGAAATATAGAATTCAAATAATTGTATAAGAAGGAACAGATAATTTTACCTAGTTTTTAAATTCATATTTAATAAGCTTGCAGTATGTAAAATATAACATTGGTTGTTGAAAAATACTTTCAAAATGTAATACTGCATTTTCTTGTTTTTAGACTTTGTTAATAAATATGCAGCTAAGAAAAACATTTATAATAATTTTTGTTTAAATGTGTTTTATTTAGGAATAATTTTCACCTAAGAAATATTCCTAAAGTTGTTTGCTTCAGAAATGTACCTAAAGATTTTGAGAAGCAGATCATGGACAAATAAGAAATTTGGTGAAATAATTGGCAATTGGAAAAACATATCTTAATGAGAGAATGGTAAGATATAAATTCAGCATTATAATATAGCAAGCAAAAAAATTATTTTGTCCTTATGAATCCAACAGTTCAAAATTGAAGAACATGGGTTTTTATTCTAGATTGCCAGGGTTTGCCCCTAACTTTTGCATTTATTGGCTTTATAATTTTCAGTGAATTATCTACTCCTTCTATGTTGCAGCTTTGTTATCTGTAAGATGACAATAAATATGATTACACGAGTCACAGGTTTGTTGTGAATATTAATTTCTGAATTCATTCATTCCGATATATCTTGAGTCGTTATGGTGATTTAGAATTATTCAAAGTTTTGGGAATATAACAGCAATGAACAAGACATACAGGGTCTCTATCTGGTTTACTTTTCAGAAGGAAAAGAAACAAAATGTAAAGAAGAGAAATAAATGAAATCCAATAAGTGGTGCCATTGAAGCATGCAAAATCAGAGAACTTTCAGAGAGTGATTAGGAAAACGAATGAAATTCAGAAAGCAGGGCTTCTTTAAGCTGAAACCTGAAATAGGAATGGAACCAGCCATTTGAGGATATGATGACTCACTGTGCAAAGGCCTTCCTGTTGCAATTAACATAATGGGATACTGAAGGGACAGAAAAAACGCTGTCACAATTAAATGACAAAACCAAGAAAAAAGTTATTACAGATAAGATCTGAATTATAGGCAGTAGCAGATCATGTAGGATAAAAAATCTTAGAATAGTCTTTTTAATATTAAAAAAAAAACCCACAAAACCAAACAAAGCAAAAAACCTAGAGATGACTACAAAGGGAGAAAAATTAATGTTAAAAATATCTCTTTAGGGGTATATCACCACTGATCCTACAGAAATACAAACTACTATCAGAGAATACTATAAACACCTTTACACAAATAAACTAGAAAATCAAGAAGAAACGAAAAAATTCCTGGACACATACACCCGCCCAAGGCTAAACCAGGAAGAAGTTGAATCCCTGAATAGACCAATAATAAGTACTGAAATTGAGGCAGTAATTAATAGCCCACCAACCAAAAAAAGCCCAGGACCAGACGGATTCACAGCCAACTTCTACCAGAGGTACAAAAAGGAGCTGGTACAATTCCTTCTAAAATTATTCCAAAAAATAAAAAAAGAGTGAATCCTCCCAAACTCATTTTATGAGGCCAGAATCATTATGATAGCAAAACCTAGCACAGACACAACAAAAAAAGAAAATCTCAGGCCAATATCCCTGATGAACATCAATGCGAATATCCTCAATAAAATACTAGCAAAGAGAATCTAGCAGCACATTGAAAAGTTTATTTACTATGATCAAGTCGGCTTCATCCCTGGGATGCAAGGCTGGTTCAACATATAGAAATCAATAAATGTAATCCATCACATAAACAGAACTAATGACAAAAACCACATGATTATCTCAGTAGATGCGGAAAAGGTCTTCAATATAATTCAGCAGCCCTTCTTGCTAAAAACTCTCATTAAACTAGGTATTGGTGGGATATATCTCAATATAATAAGAGCTACTTATGACAAACCCACAGCCAATATCATACTGAATGGGCAAAAACTGGAAGCATTCCCTTTGAAAACTGGTACAAGACAAGGATGCCCTCTCTCACCACTCCTATTCAACATAGTGTTGGAAGTTCCGGTCAAGGCAATCAGGCAGGAGAAAGAAATAAAGGGTATTCAAATAGGAAGAGAGGAAATAGAATTGTCTCTGTTTGCAGATGACATGATTGTATGTAAAGAAAACACTATTTTCTCAGGCTGAAAGCTCCTTAAGCTGATAAGCACCTTCGGCAAAGTCTCAGGATACAAAATCAATGTGCAAAATCACAAACATTCCTATACACGAATAATAAACAGAGAGCCAAATTATGAGTGAACTCCCATTTACAATTGCTACAAAGATAATAAAATACCTATGAATACAACTTACAAGGGATGTTAAGGACCTCTTCAAGGAGAACTACAACCAATGCTCAAGGAAATAAGAGACCACACAAACAAATGGAGAAACCTTCCATGTTCGCAGTTAGGAAAAATCAGTATCGTGAAAATGGCCATATTGCCCAAAGTAATTTATAGATTCAATGCTATCCCCGTCAAGCTACAATTGACTTTTATTTTCCACAGAATTAAAAAAAAAAAAAAAAAACTAAATTTCATGTGGAACCAAAAAAGAGCCTGCATAGACAAGACAACCCTAAGCCAAAAGAACAAAGCTAGAGGCATCATGCTACCTGATTTCAAACTATACTACAAGGCTACAGTAACCAAAACAGCATAGTACTGGTACCAAAACAGATATATAGACAAATGGAATAGAGTAGAGGCCTCAGAAATAGCACCACACATCTACAACCAATCTGATCTTTGACAAACTTAACAAAAACAAGCAATAGGGATTCCCTATTTAATAAATGGTGTGGAGAAAACTGGCTAGCCATATGCAGAAAGCTGAAACTGGACTCCTTTCTTACACTTTATACAAAAATTAATTCAAGATGGATCAAAGACTCAGACATAAGACCTAAAACCATAAAAATCCTAGAAGAAAACCTAGGCAATACCATTCAGGACATAGGCATGGGAGAAAACTTCATGAATAAAACACCAAAAGCAATTGCAATAAAGCCAAAATTGGCAAATGGGATCTAATTAAACAAAAGAGCTTCTGCACAGCAAAAGAAACTATCATCAGAGGGACCAGGCAACCTATAGAATGCAAACAAACAAAAAAAATGCATTCTATCCATCTGATAAAGGGCTAATATCCAGAATTAACAAGGAACTTAAACAAATTTAAAGAAAAAAACAACCCCATCAAAAGCATGCAAGGATATGAACAGACACTTTTCAAAAGAAGACATTTATATGTTTAAGAAACATACGAAAGAAAGCTCATCATCACTGGTCATTAGAGAAATGCAAATCAAAACCACAATGAGATACCATCTCACACCAGTTAAAATGACGATCATTAAAAAGACAGGAAACAACAGTTGCTGGAGAGGATGTGGAGAAATAGGAACACTTTTATACTGTTGGTGGGAGTTTTACTCTAGTTAAAATGGTGATCATTAAAAACACAGGAAGCAACAGAAGCTGGAGAAGATGTGCAGGAATAGGAACGGTTTCACACTATTGGTGAGAGTGTAAATTAGTTCAAATATTGTGGAAGACAGTGGGGCAATTCCTCAAGGATCTAGAACTAGAAATACCATTTGACCCAGCAATCCCATTACTGGATATATACCCAAAGGATTATAAATCATTCTACTATAAAGACACATGCACATGTATGTTTATTGCAGCACTATTTACAATAACAAAGACTTGGACCCAACTTAAGTGCCCATCAATGACAAACTGGATAAAGTAAATGTGGCATATATACACCATGTAATTCTTTGTAGCCATAAAAAAGAATGAGTTCATGTCCTTTGCAGGGACATAGAGGAAGCTAGAAACCATCTTTCTCAGAAAACTAACACAGGGACAGAAAACCAAACACCGCATGTTCACACTCATAAGTGGGAACTGAACAATGAGAACACATGGGCACAGGGAGGGGAACATCACACACTGGGGTGTGTTGGGGGTGGGTGGCAAGGGGAGGGATAGCATTAGGAGAAATACCCAATGTAGATTATGGGTTGATGGGTGCAACAAACCACTGTGGCACATGTATAACTGTGTAACAAGCCTGCACATTCTGTAGCTGTATCCCAGAACTTAAAGTTTAATAAAAAAATAAAATAAAATAAAATAAAAACTAATTTCCCTATGGAAAGAAAACATCCCTTTGGGTACTATAAGAAGTATACCAGAGGACAGAGTGTAAGTTGGTAATTGAATTAGTAGCTAGCACAATAAGCTAGGTAAAAAATACAAACCTTGGTCAACAGTGAGAATAGGGAAGATGCAAAGAAGTGAACACTTCAGGCAGATTAGTCTGAGTTTCAGTCCAAAAGCTATTTGAGGAATTAAGCGTGGAAGTTAAGGAAGACTCAAGATGATTCCCAGGCTTTCAGAGTGAGCAAGTGGGTTGGGGGTGGTTCAATTGCTATTTACAAACTTCGGAAAGATTTAGGTAATTATGTAGCTTGCAGAGGTTGAGGTCAAACAAAAATTCTATTTGGACACATTAAGTACAGGATGCAGATTGCACAAACAAATGAAAATATAAACAAGTTGTTGTATACTTGGTTCTGTGGTTCCAGGGAGGATTGGGAACTAAATATACAAATCTGCAAATTATTATTATATCGATGGCATTTAAAGCCACAATGCTGTATGGCATGTTCTAGGGAGAGTATGTAAATAAAGAAGTGAGGCTAGATTTAAAATCAGGGGAACCCTTAACATTTAAGGATCCATCAGAATGGGAGGGAATAACAAAAAAATAAAAAGCCTAAGAAATAAAAAACTAAGAGATGTAATTCTAATTCTACAGAATAAATCAAAATAGAATATATACAATAAATAAAAGCTTCATTTAGTAATGGAAATATTATGATAAGCATAGACATACAAATAATGATAATTTCCACTATGTAAATATTATGATATGCATAAACATACTAATAATGATAGGTGAAAATTATTTTCACTATGTTTGTATTCCCATCCAATATTTGTCAAGCATTGCTCTAGTTTCTTATAAATTTTAGCTTATTTAAACCTCATAGCAACCCTTTTAGGATTTTGACAATATGACAAATTTACCCAGATTTCATTCTAAAATTTGCCCATGTGGTAAAGTATCAGTCTTCTGCATTGAAACACAGCAAAATTCCATCATTAATAATGCTTCCCTAAATTAATTTGGCAACATAAAAGTGTGTATATGGTTTAAGCTAAATTAAGAGAAAAACTAGATTTAAAGTTCCATGCATTGTGTAGCTTGTGAATATTTGAACACACAAAAATACAAAACTAAAACATAATGTGCAACATTCATAGTAGTTTAGAATTTATAAAATGAATAGAATCTATAAAAATTATCCAGTTTCTCAATACTATTTAATGTTTTCCCTTTTATAATTTAAATTCTTGTTAAATTCATAAAAGTCCTTTCATAAGTTCATAATTAACACAGCTATTTTGTTTTGGAAATAGAATAAATGAGAGTATAATTGGTTCAGCAGTCTACTAGTTCACTAAGTGGCTGATTCCATTGATCTGATTATTAAATTGCATTTCCTCCTTTACCAGTCTACATGTATACCACCTGCAATTTAAGACTGAGTCACAAAAGGATGATAAAGAGCAGTATGGGGTTTTAAAATATTGTATTAAGATAGAGGCAACTTCCAACTAAAGTTGTTGCCAGTTTAATCATACCAGCTGTACCTCTCTAAATGTTTCAAATACATCAAAACAAAGTATTTATAAAGTGTCAAAAAAGATTCTATACAGATAGCCAAACTGAAAAATCTGATGAAAAGTATTTATTATTTAAGTTAAGCATTTGCATATTTACTTATCCTGGAGTTATTTTTTCTAAAATATTTTAATAAGTTTCTTAAAATCATCTTGGAGGGATGGATAATAGCAATCAAGGGCATCTGGAAAACAATTTTTCTTACCATAAGGCAAGATTAAGTTAAATAAAATAATCCTAGGCTTTTTTTTCTCTAAATTTATAAATGCCATTTGCTACTCATGTCAGTAACTTTAATTTTCTTCACCTTTATTTTTCTCTGATGTAAACTACTTTTTTACATTACCCAGTAAAACATTTATCTCTACAATGAGCTCAATACTTTCTAGCTGAAAAGATATTGAATGTGGCATTCTTGCTCAATTCAATTAACTGCAATACAATATATATTTGAACAGCAACATTGAGATAGAACAACAACAAATAAAAACAAAAGTAATTTTAGCTTCCAGAAAAACATACAGAAGTGATCTCATTTACACCAACTACCAGATGCTCATAAATATACAATTTAAAAATTATGTCAAAAAATATTCAGGGGCATAGTATGACAATATTAGGAAAGAGCAGAGATAGGGCAACATCCTAAAAGCTATCAGGGGGCAGGTCAGACACTACATAAAAATAAAAATCAAGGATATAAAATAGAAATGCTCTACCAACAATGTGATACAATGTAGCCTTTCCGATATCTAGTAAAGGCTGCTCTCAATCATAGGGTGTTTGGATGATCCTGTAGACATATTTTCTGTCTCATAATGAAACACTATCAGAATCTTCAGAGTTGGTAAAGCTCTGGTAATAAATTTGTCATAACATGATAAATCCAAGCAGAGTGAATCAAGACATAAATATAAAACTTTGAAGTTTTCATCCACTTTGGCTCTTAGGGAGACTTGACTGGACTGGCAATGTCAATATAATAAACTACAGTAAAGGGCATAGAGGGTTTTCTTTGAAAAAATATTGTAGAAAAAGCAAGGTTATTCTCTTGTCATCAAACTTGGAATTTTAAGCATCAAACTTGGAAATAAAACACTTAGATGCTATATAGTAAATTGGAACATTTAACGATCTTGATTGGGGGAGCATTAAATAAATTATCTGTTTAAGCATAAACAGCTTCATCACCAACATGTCTAAAAGTTTCTCTGGAACTGAATTGGGTTCAAATTGAAGACTAGGGACCCAATTATAGGATTACTAGTTGTATTACCTTTGTCTTACAAAGGTACTTACACACTTACTTTCTATGCATAATTAAAATGACTTTCCCCAAATGGTAAGACACGCCATATAATTTCAACAAGAGGTATGAAGATGGAATAATTCATTATTTGTTAAGAATTGTATTGCAATTTAAGGAAATCTAAAAATATTTATTAACCTAAACTACTAATATATTTTTTCACACTTGTGAATGTTTTATAGAATTTTCTTTTTTTTTCTAACTTTGTTTTACATTCAGGCGGTACACGCAGAGATTTCTTACAGGGGTAAATTACATATTGCTCAAGTCTGATTTATAAAATAAATTTTTCTACCAAAAAGACACATTCACTCATGTCTTCTAGAATATTCAATGTGAATATGTCTGCTAGCAGTGCCTCAACAAGTATGTGTTAAATTAATGAAGTTAACATATAAGCATTCTAAAAAAAAGGAGATAAACCTTCCCATATTCTATCGGGAGAACTCACTCCTGATGGTTAAGTGGGTTCTTTTCTATTTCCTAGGTGTCTCGGCTGGTTTGAGAAATAAAGGGAAAGAGTACAAGAGAGAGAAATTTAAAGCTGGGTGTCCGGGGGAGCCATCACATGTCGGTAGGATCCGTGACGTTCCCCCAACTGTAAAACCAGCAAGTTTTATTAGCAATTTTCAAAAGGGGAGGGAGTGCACGAATAGGGTGTAGGTCACAGAGATCCCATACTTCACAAGGTAATAAAATACCACAAAGCAAGTGGAGGCAGGGCGAGATCACAGGAACACAGTATGGGGTGAAACTAAAATTGCTAATGAAGTTTCAGGCACGCATTGTCATCGATAACGTCTTATCAGGAAACAGGGTTTGACAGCAGACAACCTGTCTGACCAAAATTTATTAGGCGGGAATTTTCCTCGTCCTAGTAAGACTGGGAATGTTACAGGAGATCGGGGCTTATTTCATCCCTTCAGCTTTGACCATGAAAGATGGCATGCTTCTAAGGGGGCCATTTATAGGCCTACCCTCAGGGCGCATTCTCTTTCTCAGGGATGTTCCTTGTTGAATAAAAGAATTCAGCAATGTTTCTCCTATTTGCTTTTGAAAGGGGAGAAATATGGCTCTGTTCCGTCCGGTTCACCGGTTCACCGGTGGCCAGAAGTCTTATCTCTGGTGTCCCCTGAACATTGTTGTTATCCCGTTCTTTTTTCAAGATGCCCAGTTTTCATATTGTTCAAACACACAGGCTCTACAAAAATTCGTGCAGTTGATGCAATCATCACAGGGCCCTGAGGCGACATTAATCTGCCTCAGCTTATGAAGAAGATGATGGAATTAAGAGATTAAAGACAGGCATGGGAAATCAAAAGGGTATTGATTGGGGAAGTGATAAGTGCCCATGAAATCATCACAATTTATGTTCGGAGATTGCAGTAAAGACAGGCATAAGAAATTATAAAAGTATTAATCTGGGGAACTAATAAATGTCCATGAAATCTTCACAATTTATGTTCTTCTGCCACGGCTTCAGCTGGTCCCTCCGTTCGGGGTTCCTGACTTCCCACAAGAATTTTCCTATTTCTTCATGTGTTCAACCAACAACTGGGCAAATGTCTTTCATAATCATTCATAAAACGTGTCCTCTCGTGCCTTGCAAGAGGTGAAACGAAATGTCCTAAGATCACTGTGAATGTAGAATTTGGAGCTATGACAAGAGTTTCTAGACCCAACCTAAGTTATTAAAATATGTAGTCCTGCAAACATACTGTTTTTGCCTGCAATATCATCAACCAGTATATAATAAATACTTTTAAAATTTATTTATAGGGATAGTCCTCCCAATGATATACAATGCAAACTGCAAAACCCTAAGTGTGTCATTTGACACATTTCCGTAGTAGCTTTGCCCAATGTCTTGAGAATAAAATATAAGAAAGCTTAACAAGAAGGAAATCTCAGGAGATCAGGATGGTATCTGCTTTATTTTGATATACTTTTATGATAAAGCCAGAAGGATTGCTGATGGATTCAGTAGAGTATGAATATAAGATGGAAAATAAAGCAAGTAGAAATGTGAAAGCTACTATTAAATGAAATCATGTGAAACTCTGTGTGAATTGGGTTTCTGGGATAAGACATGAGTTCAGTTTTGAAATCCAAGTATAAATATCTAACAGGAGATTGTACTTATTAGTCTAAACTTGCGGTCACAGAACTGAACCACATATATATAAATTTGAAAGTCAATTATATATAAAGAGATTGTAAAGTCTAACAGATTGAATGTGTTAGAATCAGCAAAATGGTAACCATGGAAAAAGTGAAACACAGAAGACTAAGTAAGGCCTGTATCCCGAAACACTCTAGCATTAAGAGTTCTGAGAAAAGGGAAACCGCTGTCAAGAAAATAAGGGACTGGGTGCCCTTGCTCATGACTGTAATACTAGCATTTGGGAGGCCAAGGCGGGGGGACAACTTGAAGCCAGGAGTTCAAGACCAGCCTGGCCAACATGTTGAAACCCTGTCCCTGCTAAATTAAAAAAAATAACCAGACATTGTGGCGAGTGCCTGTAATCCCAGCTACGCGGGAGGCTGAGACAGGGGAATCACTTGAACCCAGGAGGTGGCTGTAGTGAGCTGCGATCGTGTCACTGTACTCCAGCCTGAGTGACACAGAAGAGACTCCATCTCAAAAAAAAAAAAAAAAAAAAGATAAGGATACACCAGAAAGATAGTAGTGTTAAGGAAGTCAGGTGAGGTAAGTGTGTTAAGAAGAAGGAGACCAATTAACTGCATCAAATACTGTTGCTAGGTCAAATAAGTATAGACTTGAAAATTGGTTACTAGATTTCACAACATGGATGTCAAAGCCCGACTGAAATGAATTTAAAAAACTTATGGACAGAAACTGAAGACAGCAAATTAGATAACTTCTTTAACAAATTTTGTTACAAAAGTTTCAATAATATATGACAGTAGTCAGCAGAGGAAATGAGATTAAGATTTTTTTTTAATTAGACAGAAGTGAAGACAGTATGTTTATATGCTGATGGCAATAATCCAAAAAAGAGAGAGTAATGGAGTAAGATAGAGAGGTTGGACTGCAGAGTGGACATCATAAATATCCTCAACTTCTCTCTTTTCTTGCCTTCTGAACTCTTGCTGGTACAGTCATTAGCTGCACCCACCTTTCCCAATAGGGAAGCATGAATGATTCATTGAGTAGATTTGGGCCTCCTACACACGGAAAAGATGAGCGAGCATACCTCAATATTAAAGTTCAAATCAATATTGATCATTATGTCTATTTTTTTCAATTTTATTGACACTTCAACACTTATACTAAGATATATTTTAAATGCATTCATATTGATACTTTTTGAGTACAGCATTATTTATTGCATATTGCCTTTATTTCTTAGATATAGGAGAAAGAATTATAAAGACAAAAGCACATTTTTTCCGGCTATATAAATGTACTTAAATTATATCTACCTTTACTTTTCTAATCAAGACAACATCAATTCTCAAAATAACTTAAAACCTTTTGTCTGTGATGATTTTTCTAAATATTTATAGAAGGTGCCAAGAAAAAGTTTTCTTATTCTACAAAATGCTCACATCAAATGCAATAAATGCATATACTAAAAACTGTAATATAAAGGATTAGAAGGCATTACTCTGGATCAGCTGTCTCATCTGAAATGTTTTCTCAGGTCATAGGATTCCCTAAATATGGCTTCCAGTAACTTTTCAATTTTAGTTAAGAAAAAGGCAAATTTATTATTTATTTTTTATTTTCTGGTTAGGGTGTGTGTGTGTGTGTGTGTGTGTGTGTGTGTGTGTGTGTGTCTGTAGAACATGCAGCAAACAAACAATTTTTTTTTTTTTTTTTTGCTAAGAAAATAAAGATAAGACATTGGCTTTAGATTTTATTTAAAAATGTGTATCTGTAATTCTGCAGAACAATCCTACGTGGGACAATACAATTGAAAAAAAAATAAACTATATTATATGTTTATATGTGAAACTTGTTGAAGCTTTTTCTTTACATGAGACATTTCATTTGGGTGAAATTTTCAAATCATTCAGATTTCTTGTTAATTGTATGAAATAAAAATATAAACAATATTTCAAACATCCATAAGTTTCCTGAAACAAATAAGTGTATTTATTTTTCTTTTTAATGGGCTTCTCTCTCTTTTTTTTTTCTTTTTGAGATGGAATCTTGTTCTGTCACCCAGGCTGGAGTGCAAAGGCGTGATCTTGGCTCATGCACCCTCCAACTCCTGGGTTCAAAAGGTTCTCCTGCCTCAGCCTCCGGAGTAGCTGGGATTACAGGTGCCCACCACCATGCCTGGCTAATTTTTATGTAATTTTAGTAGACATGGGGTTTCACCATGTTGACCAGGCTGGTCTCAAACTTCTTACCTTGTGATGCACCTGCCTCAACCTCCCAAAGTGCTGGAATTACAGGCGTGAGCCACCGCACCCAGCCTTAATGGGCTTATTTTTAAAACTGATTACATTTTTAAAAATATTGAGGAGATAGTATATAGAGTTTTTATATACCCTGCCCCAAGTTTCTCCTGGTATTAACATTTTTATTTGTTATAACTAATGAGGCAATGAGACAATGACACATTATTAACTGAAGTCCATATTTTATTCAGATTTCCTTAGTTTTTACCTCATATCATTTTGTTTTTAGTGCTACAAGATTCCATCCAGGATACCACATAACATTTAGCTCTCATAACTCCTTAGGCTCCCATTCACTCTGAAAATTGGAATTAATTGTTAAATACTGAAAAACAAACAAAAACAAAAACACAACAAAGTTTCTTTTCTCCATTCAATATTCTTTGAAGACAATTACATTTTATAATTTTGTAAATTTCATTTAACAAGTAAAATGACTTGCATTCCCTGAGAGCCTTTATTTGTGATGAACATACACAATACCTAGGTAGACTCCATATGTTTCATTTTGTTGAATTATTATGTTTCTTGTCAATATAATACCAAGAATATATAGTAAGAATGGGAATTACAATTGCATCTAATTTTGCTAAATAAGCAATTTATAAGTACAAAACATTTAATCTAGAGAAAAATACTATATATCAAATACAATGTAAAAATTAATAGTAGTAGTAGTACTATATATTGTGGTTCAACAGCTTAATAGTTCATTAAAATATCTTTATTAAACAGATTATTTGTGAATTTAAAAAAATCTGATTTTATAACTTTCCCTCTTCCTTTCCTAATAACAACATATTTTAGAATTTGCTATGTGAACAAGACTATGTTAAGTTTCGTAGACATCACTTCACTTTTCTTCATTCTTAAGGAATCTAAATGTGTAACCATTTTCTAAGAATCAGAAAGAATGAGTTAATTAAAACAGAACATTTAAATGGCACTGGCTAATTCAAATTGACTTTATAGATGTTTTTTAAAATATGTTCTTCTTGTATGTAGAAATCTGTATGAATACTCACATAATTTTAATATACAGGTAAAAGTTAATAAATAATCATGGATAAAGAGTTGCATATGTATCTTATTACACATACTAATACATAGCCATATGTAGAAATATTACACATAGATCCATATAATCCACAAGTTACCTACTAAGAGCTCACAATATACACTGATTTAGAAAGTTCCCCAAAGAACTTGAAATGAAATAACTTATGTAATGACACATTAGAATATTTGCTTTAGAAATATTTAAATATTTAAGAAGAGTAAAATTATTGTGGTTTAGGTAGGTTGTATGGAGTGCACAGACCCAAAGTGGGAATTGAGGAAAACTTGGAAGTTGTATAAATAGATACTGACATACATGTTAGAATATATGTATTACAATTATGTGTGGTTTGCATATAATACATTGCTGAGGTTCCCAGAAAAAAAAAAAAAAAAAAAAAAAAAAAAACACCCTCATAGAAAATACTTGAGTTGCTTGCATTATGATTTTGCCAGATCTACATATCAATCTTAAAACAGGATTACCCGCAGAATGGTAATGCAAACTGTTCTCCTAGTAACAGCATTTCAGACATTTTCTAACTGAATCAAATTTAATGGATTTTCCAATACTGAGGCTAAAATATTTATGAAAGGATTCTAATCTCTTTTTAGCAAATCTGTAGTCACAATCAATCACTATAGAGATTCATATAATCCCTACTTGAGTGTACATATTGCAATATGTTTGCTGTAGTAATCTTTTTAAAGGATTATCCTGCCAAATAAGCTAGTTGTAGCTTTCAGAATCTAAAAAGTTGAGGAGTAAGTGTCAAATGAAGTTTATTCTCCTTAATATCTATATTTTTTTGAATCTAGGATGCTGGAGAAGGAAATCTTTGTTTAGGCTCCTTTGATTGGATATAAAACTTCTCTATACATTTTCACACTTTGCATTGATCACTCAGGACATACCTAATAAGACAATAAATATAAGCCTCAAGAGAACAAAATTATAATCAGTTCTCAAGACGGTATTCAAATCTGATATATTACAGTACTCACTTATTCTATCTTACCTAAATATGTGGAAATGACAAGGTTAGCGGCTATCAATTTACTGTTACTGTGTGTGCATTTTTATTATAGATTTAAGAATGTTGTACATACACACATATGTGATTTTTAAGAGTTTTCTATGGCAAAGTTTTCTATAATCTCGAGCTACTCATGAAAGAGATGATATGTCTTCTTTTTAAATAATTGTATAAAATTTTATTCACCTAGAAGGTCAAAAATGAAGACATCATAGGTTAATTGGACTGTATTATATGTAATTGGGAAGGTTATTCTTGATAAACACTTTTGAAAATATTTTAATGTGTTATACTTTTAAATTACATTATTAAATGCATTTGTAAGCTGTTATTTATTTACATAATATTGTAATCCAACTAATAATACTGTTGATTATTCTCTGTTGGCCAGACACTTGACATGCATTATTTCTATTCCTAAAATCACACGGCACAGCAGGTATTAATTCTCTCAGTTTTTAGGCCTACTTTAGTAGATAACATTTCTCATTTGTTCACAAGTTTTTCCCCCCATCATTGGTTCCTACTAAGAACAATGACTAACCTAGAATATTAAAGGTAATTTGTTTTTTCATAATCAAAAATATATAAACCTTAACTTTCTGCAACAGATTTTTCTGTATCAGCATTTGTTTCCATTTTTATGATATATAAATCCACATAATCAATGTATATATCATTTCTTGCCTATGTTACAGAAAAAATATAAAGAAAACAGGCACCCTTTTAGAAAATATGATGTGTATGTGTGTGTGTGGGGTGTGTGTGTGTGTGTGTGTGTGTGTGTTCTTTTAGGAAATATCATGTGCATGCAAACAGGTATACCTGTAAGTAAGTATTTTGCTTTACTACTAATCATCTGTTTAAAATGTGGGGCCTAACTGAATTAGCAAAATACATATTAAAAATATTTGAGAAGCAACATTCAGAAGTCTAGATACTTTTACTTAGCTGTAGCTCCATCATGTTATGAATTGTCTATGTTTTATCGGGATTGTATTACATTGTTTTTGTATTGTGTTATTATAGGTGGTAGTACTGTTTTAGAGTCAAAGGTGACATTTCATTGCTTGTTGCACTTACAACATAAAGACTAGACATTAAAATCAATGTGAGAAGACTGAGAAAAGATCTCATCAGGATTTCCTAGTTTATTAAAAAGATGTAACTAAATCTTCAATTAGGTTTATAAATGTTTATTTTTTTTATTTAAGGAATAAATATTTTCTACAAATTACCTTGCTTAAGAAGATAATGAAACACACACACTTTGTGAGTTGTGAAAATAACCAAAGCAGAAAAATTTAATTAATCCAGTATTACCACTTTGTGTGACAGGATAATAAATAAGTGGCCTTTAGATCTATATATAACTTATTAGGAAATTCACGGTAATAAACATTCATGAAAACCAGACTTTCTAAATGTGAAAAAGGAAAGCCTAATTATTTATGACTATTTTCATAAAAGCATCTCCTGTGGTACAATGAACACTATATTTGAAGTTAAGATGATTAGCTGTGTGATGATTTACCAGGTTATTTAAGCTGTTTTATTTTCATCATCTGTTCAATAGAGACAATATATACGTATCACAGAGCAGATGTGACTGTGAAATAAAAGAATATACTATCAGTTTAACTCTGTATGGTAAATTGTTATATGAATGTTACTGTTAAACATAATTTGTAGATAAAAATTAATATTTAGATTGTAGGTGAAATTATCAGCATCCAGGTCATGCAAATGCAGAAACAGAGAAATAATGAAGTGAAAGAGGGAAGGAAGGGAGAAAGGGAGGCAGGCCAGCATGCTGGCAAGGAGGAATTAAAAAAGAAAATTGGATTGGGTTAGAAAGAAATAGCGCAAAATGATAGTAGGTGCAAATTAAATCTTTATTTTGCTTTCCAAGCAAACTTCGTTGGAACAGAATATTATTTTACAATAGAAACAATTAAAGTTATTTGCAGCTAAGTTTTGAAGGAATTTCTACAATTTTTAACCTTATTTTAAAAGGCTTTAAAAATTTACCCAGTGGCAAATGTATCATCTACAGCTAAAACACAGGCTTGTAAAAGTAATTATTACTATAAACATCAAAATTTATGTTTTTGTCATCCATTCTTTTCCAAAGAAAAGTCAAAAGATTTGGAAGTATTAATTTAAAACACTAGTTCAATTTAAAGTTTTTAGTGTTATAATTCAGAGTTATCTTGATTTTCATAAAATTAGACCTATAATAATTTGAAATGTTCTCAATGTAGAATTCTTATTGTTTATTGCAGTGTATTCGAAAACTATTCACAAATAGTTCAGGAACAAGTATTGAAATACTTCTTAAGGTTTTTTTTTTTTTTTTTTTTCCGTCATTCTGCTTACTCAATGCATCTTTAAACACTATTATCTCCTTCTTCAGAATGCATCTTACATCTAAACAGTATTCACTTTCTCCATCTTTCCTTACTTCTCTAGTGAAAACTTCTTTTTTTTTTTTGTTTTTCAGAGAAATACGGGACCTCCCAGATCATGTGTTTGACTCCACACTATAAACGTTTATTTAGAGTATGTCATTTTTTGTATAAGCAATATAAAACACATGCATAAATTATGACATAAAACAATGATGTGAGCACCCATTAATGGTGCAATGAAAACCACATGAAAAAATATTCTATATGAGTGACAGAAAAAAATCCATAAGTGACGAAGAAAAACCTCTGCTCATATATAGGCAAAAGAGGTATAATCTCTCCCCCTCCTCCTAAAAACAGGAAAAGAAAACCTTTACTTCTTAGAAAGGACATGGAAAGGTTCCTAGATTATATAATCTTTTTAAATTAAATCCACCTGTTTAAGAATTAGATAAATGCTCGAGTCACTGGCTTTTACAAATTAGAGATGTTTTCAAAGTCCCACCCCTCATCTTACCCCAAAATATATCAACATACCTCTAGAGTTAGGTAAACTTCTCTGGAGTTCTCTCACTATCTACATAGCTACAAATTGATTGTCCTAGGCTTGCTGTCAACCAAAAGGTTTCAAGTATTCAGCAAGTGATATTCAGAAAGCCCCACCTCTGAGGAAACACAAAATAATTTTTCCTCAATGTGCACTTTAAGTAATAGATTTGTTTTTTGTCTTCACATTTCTATTTATTTATTTATTTATTTATTTATGTATTTTGGAAAAGCACATTCACAAAACCATCCAAACATAAAATACTATACAGTGGAAAGACTTTCTCCATCCCTGTCTTGCTTCTCATCTTCCTGAGTTCTACCTTAATAATCCATGAATACATACTTGTTTAATTTCTTGTTTCTTTCCAGAATTTCTTAAATACTATATTCCATATATTCTATATTCTAGCTGCCAATGCTACATAATAAATTATGCCCAGATTAGTGGCTCAACACAGCCATTTTATTAGTCTTATTGTATCTGTACCATAAATTCTGGCAAGGCAAAGCAAACACAGTCTGTCCACACTCTGTGATTTCTGAAGCTTCAACTAGGATTGCTCAAAGGCTAAGATAATTTTACAGCTCATTTCTGAAATAATTGGACTCCTTCACTTACAAATTTGGCCCATCAATTGAAATGACTAGAAACCTAGGACTACCAATCGGAAGGCCTATACCTGACACCTTCATAGAGTTTGAATTTCACAGGATGTTTTCAGGGTTTTTGGATTTCTTTAGGGTGTCTCAGGGCTCCAAGAACAAGAGTTCTGTGAGCAAAGTGCAAGCAGCACTTCCTCTTACAAACCAACCTCCACTATGATCAATAGTTATACACAGAGCTCAGTTCATAACAAAACAAAAGTCCACCTTGTTCAATAATGATTAAGAACTTCAAGGATGTAGTTACAGAGCAACAAACCAAGAATGAGACCTTTATCAGCATGGGGCTCTGTGCCATTGCACAGGTTATGCTCCCAGGAAGCTGGCTCTTGGTTACACAGCATCACTTCTAATGTGTTCATTGTTCATGAGTACACAGTTTAGAACTTGGTAATTTTTCTACTACTAGATTTCATAGGAAGAACACATATATCTTATCTCTTGATCAGAAGACTGTAGAAGAATTTGGGGCCATTTGTAAAAGTCACTGTACAATTTAAGCAAATATAAATATATGTATGAGTTTCCATATTTTCCACAAAATATGACATATTATGCATAAAATTATATACCTTATTCATTTTATCTTAATATATCTTGGAATCTTTCATATGATCTTCTTTCAAGTTTCCTTATTTTTCTACATAGATGGATGATATTACATTAAATGAATAATACTATAATCTATGTAACAATTTTTGTTAATATTTAGATCTTTCCCATTTATTATTATTCTTTTTTTTTTTTTTTTTTTTTTTTTGAGACGGAGTCTCGCTCAGTCGCCCGGGCTGGAGTGCAGTGGCCAGATCTCAGCTCACTGCAAGCTCCGCCTCCCGGGTTTAGGCCATTCTCCTGCCTCAGCCTCCGGAGTAGCTGGGACTACAGGCGCCCGCCACCTCACCCGGCTAGTTTTTTTTTTTTTTTTTTTTTTTTTGTATTTTTTAGTAGAGACGGGGTTTCACTGTGTTAGCCAGGATGGTCTCGATCTCCTGACCTCGTGATCCGCCCGTCTCGGCCTCCCAAAGTGCTGGGATTACAGGCTTGAGCCACCGCGCCCGGCCCCATTTATTACTATTTATTTATTGAAACAGGGTCTCACTCTGTCACTCAGGCTTGAGTGCAGTGGTGCAATCATGGTTCACTATAGCCTCAACCTCCCAGGGCTCAAATGATCCTCTCACCTCAGCCTCCAGAGTAGCTGGGACTACAGGTGTGCCCCACCATTCCCAGCTATTTTTGTATTTTTTTGTAAATAGAGGGTCTCACCATGTTGTCCAGACTGGTCTCAAACTCCTGGGCTCAAGCGATCTTCCTGCCTCATCCTCCCAAAGTGCTGGTATTACAGATGCAAGCCACTGTGCTCTGCCTCCAATATTTGGTTGAAATGAATAAACATATGTTGTAAGAACTAAGCCTAGGGCGTTGATCACACTTATAACAGTATGAAAGTTCTCCAAAACTGGAAATTACAGATCAAAAGGTAAAATGCCTTTGTAAATGTATTTAATAGATTAATATAAATGTTATATGAATAATGAATATTTAGACACAAAAGTATGGCTCCTTTTAGTGGCTGCTTTGTTCTATACTCCCACGATTAACATAGACAAGCACTTACTTTTCCATTCTGTTTTCTTACATATTTGACATCAACGTTTGTTTTCGAATGTGTCATTTTTCACCAATCCAATAAAGAAATAATAGTGTTTTATGGTGGATTTAATTCATATTTCTCTTACTGTAAGATTAAGAATTATATATTTCACAGCCATATATATTTACATTTATGCTATTTGATACTAATATTTGTTTTTATTTTTTCAATTTTATTGATTTAAATGCTCTCTTATAGTAAAAATGCCTATCTAAAGGTTAATAATTCCATTAGTACTTGTAGCTATATATATATATATATATATATATATATATATATATATATTTTTTTTTTTTTTTTTTTTTTTTTTTTTTTTTGAGACGGAGTCTCGCTCTGTCGCCCAGGCTGGAGTGCAGTGGCCGGATCTCAGCTCACTGCAAGCTCTGCCTCCCGGGTTTACGCCATTCTTCTGCCTCAGCCTCCCGAGTAGCTGGGAATACAGGCGCCCGCCACCTCGCCCGGCTAGCTTTTTGTATTTTTTAGTAGAGACGGGGTTTCACCATGTTAGCCAGGATGGTCTCGATCTCCTGACCTCGTGATCCACCCATCTTGGCCTCCCAAAGTGCTGGGATTACAGGCTTGAGCCACCGCGGCCGGCCAGCAATATTTCTTAAGCATGAAAATGATGACATGTTATGGTAGTTGTATCCTATAATAAAACTGAAAAAGTAAAAATACGAATAAGATCTTTTACATTACTTCTAGAGTACACTCGACCATGTTTTTTGTTAAAAAGCTAATAAACTGCAGAACCTATGGCCTTGTACAACCTCATTTCTATCTACAAAATAATTTGCTTTTAAAGGCATAAAAATAAATTTTGAGAGGATATGTAAGGGTGTCTGTAGTAATAACACTTTATACAAGAAGGAGAAATTAAATAATGGAAAGAGTGTATAAGTATTGAGTTTTTTTATTTTAAACTATTAATAGTGATAAATATGTATTTACATTTCTACAGTGTTGAAATTTTTATGAAGTATCATAGATTGGTTCTAATCTGGTATACTTAATTTATTAACAATGTGAAATTATCTTATTTCTTAGTTTTTGAGTAATAGAACACTAAAAACTTTATTTTATGAGTCTCTTCTTTTTTACCATTTACTATTGCTATTTATTGGATTTCATAAAAAAAAAAATTTCCAATGAAAATAAAGTTGTGTCTAAAACAGAAACAAAAAATGGAGCAATGACTAAAGGTCGACATTCCTGATAAACATAGACACAAAATCCTCAATGAAATAATAGCCACAGAATACAATATCATGTCAAAAAGATAATATATCATGATCAAGTGGGATTTATCTCAAGGATGCAAAGATAGTTCAATTTATACAAAATCAATAAATGTGATATATCACATGAACCCCCCCCAAAAAAATCCTATGATTGTCTCAGTAGATGCTGAGAAAGCATTTGATATAATCCGATATAATAAAAAGCCTCAAAATTGTAGTCATAGAAGATAGAACTGGATCAAGGCAAGGATGTTCACTTTTACCACTCTTTGCAACACAGCACTAGAAGTCTTTGCCAGTGCAATTAGACAAGATAAAGAAATTTAAAAAAAAAAATCAAAGTTGGAAAAGATACAATTAAATTGTGACTCTTTGCAGAAAACATAACCTTATATTTTAAAAAAGAAAAAAACAAAAGAAAACAAAAAAACCCTAGGCTTGACAGAGAAACTTATACCTGTTATCCCAGCACTATGGGAGGCTGAAGCAGGAAAATCGCTAGGCCCCAAATTTAAGATCACCCTGAGCAACATAGCAAAACCCTGACTCTACATCAAAAATAAAAATAAAAATAAACAGCCAGGCTTGATGGTACACGCCTGTACACCTAGCCACTCCAGAGAGGAAGATAGGAGGATTGCTCCTATCTCAAGAGAATAAGATAGGAGGATTGCTTGAGCCTGGACAACAAAGGGAGATACTTTCTAAAATAAATAAATAATATAAAAAGAAAAACCTAAAAATTCGACCAAAAACTTCTTAGAACTAATAAACAAATTTAGTAAATGTGCAGTATATAAAATCAAACACAAAATCAATAGTATTTCTATACACTAATAACAAACCAGCTGAAAAAAGATCAAGAAGGCAATTCCATTTACAATAGCTTAGAAAATAAAATTTTTAAAATCCTTTGAATAAATCTAACCAAGGATGTCAAAGACCTCAGCAACAAAATACCGCAAAACACTGAAGAAAGAAACTGAAGACAACACAAATGAAAAGATATCCCATGCTCATGGATTGGGAAAGTTAATATTGTTAAAATGGCCATATTATCCAAAGCAATGCAGAGATTCAACACAATTCCTCTCAAAACAACAATGGCATTTCTCACAGAAATAGGACAACTAATCTCAAAAATTGTATGGAACCACAAGAGTTCCTGAATAACCAAAGCAATCCTGAAAAACAATAATTGAAAAAAAAAAAAAAAAAAAAAAGCTGGAGGCATCATATTACCTGACCTCAAAATATACTATAAAGCTATGATGACCAAAACAACACACACTTGGGCATGTCAAGTGGGAAGGTTGAGGGAAGGAAAGCATCAGAAAAAATTGCTAATTCATACTGGACTTAATATCTAGGTGATGGGTTGACAGGTACAGCAAACCACCACGGCACACGTTTACCTATGTAACAAACTTTCACAACCTGTACATGTACTTTGGAAATTAAAAAATAAAAGACAGATACATAAACCAATAGAGCAGAACAAGAGAACCAAGAAATAAGCCCACATACAGCTAACTGTTTTTTGACAAAAGCATCAAGAACATACACTGGGGAAAGGGCACCCTCTTCAATAAACGATTTAAAAAAAAACAAAATATCTACGTGCAGAAGAATGAAACTAGACCCCTATTTCTCACTATATAAAAAATTTAACTCAAAGTGGATTAAATATTTAATGTAATTCCTGAAACTGTAAAACAACTGGAAAAAACACCTTTGAAGAGGAAACACTGTAAGAAATTGGTCTAGTCAAATATTTTATGGCTAAGACTTCAAAACCACAGGAAACAAAAACAAAAATAGATAAATGTCACTACAATAAATAGAAGATCATGAACTTTTTCATATTGTTAAAGAAAATTAAAACACTGTGGAATTATATATCAACATGTATGTAGTAAAGGGCATTCAAGTAAAGGTCACTGCAATAAACTGAAAAGCTACTGCACAGCAAAGGAAACCATCAGCATAGTGAAAAGATACCATCTGTAGAATTGGAGAAAATATTTGCAAACTACTCATCCAACGAAGAACTAGTATCCAGAATATAAAAAGAAATCATTCCACTCAACAGCCACAAAAACTAAATAAGCCTCCCCAAACATGGGAAAAATATTTGAATAGCCATTTTTCAATGGAAGACATACAAATGGCAAACACGCATATGTAAAGGTTATCAACATCACTGATCATTAGAGAAGTGAAAATCAAAGTTGCAATGATATATCATCTCACCCCAGTAAAATGATTTTTTTTTTTCTAAAGACAGACACTAACAAATGCTGGAGAGGATGTGATGCAAAGGGAACCTTTATGCACTGTCGGTGGGGATGTAAATTAGTACAACCACAACGGAGAACAATTTAGAGGTTCCTCAGAAAACTAAAAATAGAGCTACTACATGATCCAGCAAACCCAATGCTGAATATATACCAAAAGATAGGAAATCAGTATACTGAAGTGATAACTGAGCCCTTGTATTTGTTGCAGCATTATTCACAATAGTCAAGATTTGTAAAAAACCTAAATTTCCATCATCAGATGACTGGATAAAGAAAATGTGCCACATATACACAATGGAGTACTGTGCAGCCATAAAAAAAGAATGAGATCTTATCATTTGTAACAACCATGGATGGCATTAGAGGTCATTATGTTAAATGAAATAAGTCAGACACAGATAAACTTCATACGTTCTCACTTATTTGTGGGTGCTAAAAATCAAAACAATAAACCTCAAGGAGACAGAGAGTAGAAAGATGGTTACCAGAAGCTAGGAAGGGTAGTGAGGAGTTGAAGAGGAGGCGAGGGTGGTTAATGGGTATGAAAACATTTCAGCTAAAAGTCAAGAATGAGTTCTGGTGTTCTGCACAAATTTAGGGTGAAATATGGTTAACTAAAATTTATCATAAACTTTCAAAATCCAGAAAAGAGAATTTTGAATGTTTACAACAGAAAGAAATAATAAATGTTTGAGGTGATGAATATGCTGATTACCTGGATTTGGTCATTAAATATTGTATGTATGTGTCAAAATATCACACTGTATCCCATAAATATGTAAAATTATTACGTATCAACTAAAAGTAAACAGCAAAAAACAAATTGAAAATGGGGCAATAGAAACTTCAATTGATAGTGAGTTTTTAAATTCAATTTTGTTCTCATCTTGTTTTTATAATTAGGAATTATAGTATGGTGAAAATAACTGTTAAATATATTTTTATACTTTACTTTTTGAGATCATTCTTAATGGAATATGAGTTTTTGTGACAAATTTCAGCTCTTCAAAAATTTAGTGACATCTTTTTCAAAAATGAGCTAGAAAGCTGAAAATGCAAAGAGATATCATAAACTCAGAATTCTGCAGAGGTGAACTTTCAAATTTTACTTTTTTTGACTGTCTGAATCATCTTTTTCTTATATTATTTGTTTTAAATCTATTCAAATATTAGTACATTTCATTTTTTCTGAAAGAAAAACTACCATGTACATGTCATTTTCTCATAAATTATCAATTCTGTTAATCTCAATAACTTTTTAAGTTCATGACCTTTATCAGTTCTGACAAAGAAGGATGATAACGTACCACACAAAGATATTTGGCATGTAATGAAAATGGTCTGATTTAATTAAAATACATGTTATGGTTAGAAAGAAAGATTACACCAAGATAATGTCATTTCAGAAGTATATTAGCAAGCACACACCAGTGTTTGTTGCATGTAAAATATACAGACAGTACTTGACATTTAGAGAGGAAATTGGAACTATGGATAATATATACTTGAACATTTTTGTGTTCTCATGTTGGATTTGTTCATCTTATTCACATTATTTTTTAATTAGATAAATGTTAAAAAGAACACTGCTTACATTTTATCTTAGATACCAAATGCTTTACAAACAAATTCATTTGCAAATTTTAAAAGAAATGTAATTTTTAAATTATTTGACAAAACCTTTTAAAAACATGTTATGCTTTATATTAATTAAATTGTTACAATTATCTATTTTATTGAAGAAATTTAAGATATGCGTTTCATAATTTAATATGTCAAAGGCATACAAAAGTGATTCTTTGCATCTTGTTAATACTTTTATTTAAAAGATTAACATATTGTAAGTTATAGTATGTTTTATGATGACACTAGTGAAGTGGTATGAGATATGGGTGTCAGGCATATTACCTACAAGAAACCAATAGACATATGTCCTGGAGTCTGTAAGTATGTAGAGATATATACCTCCTAGCATGACACAAATTAATAATCTTGGTAATACAAAAAATGAAAATTCTATTCTCTTAAAATTACTCAGTTTCACAGGAAAAAGGTATCTTTTGTTTTGTAATTCATATCACCATGTGCTTCATTAAATATTGGGCACAGAGACCTACCTGCACTTAATTGATACTGGGGCTTATTATGGATAATGAGAATTTTAACTTGGTTCTTCAGTTCTTACTACATGCTAAGATTGGGGGGAGAAAGAGAGAAAATATTGCCTTAAAAGTATCAATCTCTCATTTTTCTATTTTCCAGCCATCATTGTGAGGAATCAGAAATTTGCTTTCCTCAAACTCTATACTTTGTTCCTTCAATGGATGAATTTTACTATGTTTGGCCGGCCTGCCTGCCTTCCTTCCTTCCTTCCTTCCTTCCTTCCTTCCTTCCTTCCTTCCTTCCTTTCTTCTCCTTCCTTCCTTCCTTCCTTTTCTTACCTTCCTTTTCCTTCCTTCCTTTTCCTACCTTCCTTTTCCTTCCTTCTTTTTTTGCTTTCTTTCTTTCCTCCTTTCTTGATGGAGTCTCGCTCTGTCGACGAGGCTGGAGTGCAGTGGCGCGATCTCGGCTCACTGCAGGCTCCGCCTCCCAGGTTCACGCCATTCTCCTGCCTCAGCCTCCCGAGTAGCTGGACTACAGGCGCCCGCCTCCACGCCCATCTAAGTTTTTTGTATTTTTTAGTAGAGACGGGGTTTCACCGTGTTAGCCAGGATGGTCTCGATCTCCCACCTCGTGATCTGCCCACCTCGGCCTCCCCAAATGCTGGGATTAGAAGCGTGAGCCACCGCGCCTAGCCGCTATTATGAAATCTTGAATGCTAAAGTAAAAAAATAAAATTGAATCTGTATATATTTACATATTTTTAAGGAACGACATTTAAAATATTGTGTATTTTAGCACTCAATATCCCTTTTTACTAAAGGCACATTGAAGAATTTGTCTTAAAGCAAGAAAATACGTTTTTTTAAACTTCAGAGTCTTATTTTCTTTCATGGATCTTATTTGTATTTCTTTTTGTGATGACAAGTATGGTTGTCAAATATTATAGGCAATCGCATGTCATCATATAATTTTTATAGAATAACATTATATTGTAAGATTTTTAACGGCTTTTTACCGATAGTTCATAACTAGAAAATAAAACCTGTTGGGTGTAGGATACAGATTCTATCAGATGTGTTGGTAATGCTTTTTCAGTACATAGAAGCATAGCATGGGGTCATCTGTTTATAGACATATACTTTTGAAAGAACATTATTGTTGTTTTGTTTTGTTTTGTTTTGTTTTAAGACAAGCTATCTTTTTTGAGCCAGAGTATAGTTCTATAAGTGTCTAGATAATGTAAGAGAAGATGTGAGGTTATGCAGCTGATCCTGCTAAGCAGAATCAAGACATACGAAAACTAAGATGACAGGGAATAGTTAGACAGGACTACTATTCATGAGGTGGATATGATATTATCTTAATTCCCTTATTTACAAATAGTTCAAAAATGACACATTCTAACTCATAAGGTAATTATACACCTCTGGAGTTACGTCAGATGAAAATACAATATGAGTTGTATTAAAATATTTCATTAGAAGCATTATTGCTCAATATTTTTATGAAAAAGTAGAATATACCCATACATTAAACAGATTGATTGCCTATCATTAGGCATTATCCTAGGCAAAATAACTCAATACTTAGAAAAAGAGGGCTCTGACCTCAGGGTTTATGTTATAATTAGAAGAGTCAGACAATAAATAATCAAATGTAAATGTAGAAGAAAAATAGGTAATGAATAATATTGCATAGAGAATTTACAGAGTGCTATGATGTATTGGGGAATTTTTCCCTTTCTTTAGGGTGTACAGAAGATAGGTTAAAAAAGAGCTAACATTTAGATGGAACAATGAGTATTAAGAAGAAATGAGCCATAAGGAAACCAGATGAAAGTGTTTCAGGCAAAATGAAAAACTGGGGTACAATTTTAGAAATCCAGAACCTGTAACAATATTGATGTTTTAGAGACATTGAGAGCAAAACTAGTGACCTGAAAAGTGTCAAGAACAAGGGATTTATTTTACATTTCAGGGAGGTTAATTGACGCTAAGTTATGTAGGAATGTGCCCATTATTTCACCTAAAATGGTAAGTCATTGGAAAGCTAATTCTAAGTTAGTGTTGTTTGTTAGAGGGGGTAAGAAAAGAAAAAATACTCAAGGAAATTTATATATTTTAATTTAGTTGAGTAAGTGGTGCCTCATTTGAGTGCAAAGTGGGGGAATGGGGATGCCACTGTGAACTCAGCTTTGGTCATGTTAAACATGAAATGCATGTTAGATATCTAACTGACTTTATCAATTAAACACTTAGTGAACCCTGGATTATAGTCCTTAGAAATGAAGGTCAGAGCTGGAGACAGCAAATGGACAGTCATGGCCTTATTATGGCATTGAAAATCATTGAAATGGATAAAAAACCACTTTGGAGACATGAAAGAGGAAAAAAGAGAGAATTAGAGAGAGAAGGGTATTGAGATCTAAGCCCTATGCCATTTCAAATATTAGAACTTGAGCAGTTAGGAAGAAAAAAGTACTCACAAATTGAGTAACATATGAGATAGGAGAGTATTAGAAATTAGATCCACAAAAGTCAAGAGAATATAGTGTTCCAGCAAGAAAAGTGCTACTGTTTTTAAAGAGTGACCCTAACCAAATAATAGGTAAAACCAAATTATCCCCCAAAATGGACTTGTACCAATATGTGAAAATTGATTATGTTGACAAGAGAACTATCAAATAAACCGTAAAAAGAGAACCCAATTAAGAGGAGTTGAGCATATAAGAAGTGAGGTATGTGAAGAAGCAAAAAATTACCTATAGTAAGTTATTTACTGAAAATGAGAGATAATTCAAGATAAAACAATTAAAATTAAAAAGCCATACACAAAAGGGCTGACAGTGTACAATGATAATATTTAAAAATATATCTAAGCCACAACAATTGTTGTAAAAAGTTACAGTAAAACCTAATACCCAAAATAATTATTTATAATGATAATGAATAAAACAAAAGGAATAAATGTCTCTGTTTCTCTAATCTTAAATCACACAAACCAAGGAGTATATGAGGAACAGTTAATTTTATACAAGTAAGTAGTGAATATTTTTGGAAATTTGAAATTCATAATTTTAACTGGTAAATAATACATCCAAGTTATATATGTAAACCTAAAATGTACACACACAAAGTAAGACCATGAACTTCTTTCATATTGTTAAAGAAAATTAAAACACTGTGGAAATCATATATCAACATGTATGTAGTAAAAGAAGTAACAAAAAAGAATGAAAACAAATTCAAAGCATAAAACAAGAGAGAAGATAAAATAAATATATTATGGTTTTCACAACTGTATTAGAAAAGAAAACTTCAGGCCAATATCCTTAATGAACATCCATGCATAAATAACCAAATCCAGCAGAACATCAAAAAGCTTATTCATCATGACCAAGTAGGTTTCATCCCTGGGATGCAAGCTTGGTTCAACATATGCAAATCAATAAATGTGAGTCATCACGTAAATCGAACTAAAGACAAAAATTACATGATTATCTCAACAGATGCAGAAAATATTTTCAATAAAATTTAACATCCATTCACATTAAAAACTCTCAATAGACTAGGTATTGAAGGAACATACTTCAAAATAATAAGAGCCATATGTGACAAACCCACAGTTAACCTCATACTGAATGGGAAAAAACAGAAGCATTCACCTTAAAAACTGGCACAAGACATTAAAAACTGGCACAAGACAAGGACGCCTTGTCTCACTACTCCTATTCAGCATAGTATTGGAAGTTCTGGCTAGGGCAATCAGGCAAGAGAAAAAACTAAAGGGCATCCGAATAAGAAGAGAGGAAGTCAAACTACCCCATTTTACAGATGGCAAAATTCTATATCTAGAAAACCGCACAATCTCAGCCCAAAAGCTTCTTAAGCAGATAAACAACTTCAGCAAATTCTCAGGATACAATCTCAATGTGTAAAAATCACTAGCATTCCTATACACCAAGAAGAGTCAAGTCAAGAGCCAAATCAGGAAATAGCTCCCATTCACAATTGTCGCAAATAGAATAAAATACAAGGGAGGTGAAAGATCTCTACAGAGACCTACAAAGCACTGCTCAGAGAAATCAGAGCTAACACAACCAAATGAAAAAATGTTCTATGCTCATGGATAAGAAGAATCAATATTGTTAAAATGGCCATGCTGCCCAAAATAATTAATAGATTCATGTAATTCCTATTAAACTACCATTGACTTTCTTCACAGAACTAGAGAAAACTATTCTATAATTCATATGGAACCAAAAAAGAGCCCACACAGAACAAAAAAGAGCCCAAATAGTCAAGGGAATCCTAAACAAAACGAACAAAGCTGGAGGCATCATGCTACCGAAATTCAAATGATTCTATAAGAATACAGTAATCAAAACAGCATGGTACCGGTATAAAAACAGACACATAGACCAGTGGAACAGAATAGAGAGCCCAGAAGTAAGGCCACATACCTACAGCCATCTGATCTTTGACACAGCTGACAGAAACAAGCAATGGGGAAAGGATTCCCTGTTCAACGAATGGTGCTGGGATAACTAGCTAGCCATATGCTCGTTGAAACTGGACCCCTTCTTTACACCACATACAACAATTTACTCAAGATAGATTAAATACTTAAATGAAAAACCAGTAACTATAAAACCTCTGTAATACAATCCAAGCAATACCAGGCTTTGCCTAGGCACAGGCAAATATTTAATGACAAAGACATCAAAGGAAATTGGAACAAAACCCAAAACTGACAAATGTGATCTAATTATGCTAAAGGGCTTCTGCAGAAAAAAAAAAAAAAAAAAAAAAAAACTATCAACAGACTAAACAGACAACCTATAGAAAGGGAGAAAACTTTTGCAAACTATTAATCTGACTAAGGTCTAATATTCAGCATCTATTAGGAACTTGTAGGGACTATAAATCATGCTATTATAAAGAAACATGCATGGGTATGCTCACTGCAGTGCTATTAACAATAGCAAAGTCATGGAATCAATCTAAATGTCCATCAATGATAGGCTGAATAAAGAATGCAGTGCATATACACCATGGAATACTATGCAGCCATAAAAAGGAACATGAACATATCCTTTGTAGTGACATGGATGGAGATGGAGGCCATTATCCTTAGCAAACTAACACAGGGAGAGAAAACCAAATACCTCACGTTCTAACTTGTAAATGGGAGCTAAATGATAAGAACGCATGGACATATAGAGGGAAAAAACACATGCTGGGGCCTTTTGGAGGATGGAGAGTACGAGGAAGGAGAGGATCATGAAAAATAACTAATGGGTACTAGATTTAATACCTGGGTCATGAAATAATGTGTATAACAAACCCCCATGAGACAAGTTTACCTATGTAACAAACCTGCACTTGTATCCATTAAATTAAAATAAAATTTAAAAAAAGAAAGCAAACAAAATTATTCACACTTTATTCCAAAAGTGCACTATTTAACTATGTAACTTACAAAGTGCATGTTCAAAATTTGAGCAAACAAAATATTCAGGAAAGAAAAACATTAAATGCATGATATTAATATCAGATAAACAGAACTTTAGAAAGTTTTTAAAAAATCAGTGGTTATCTTATTTTTGAAACTAGCCAAACTACAGTGAAGATGTAGCACATAGCGCACAAGAAATTCTGTTCACTGACCTATATAGCTAAGAATATAGTTTTTTGGGGGGATGGGGATAGAGTTTTGCTCTTGTTGTCCAGGCTGGAGTGCAATGGTGCAATGTCAGCTTACTGCAACCTCCGCCTCCTGGGTTCAAGCGATTCTCCTGCCTCAGCCTTCTGAGTAGCTGGGATTACAGGTGCCTGCCGCCACACTTGGCTAATTTTTTTGTATTTTTAGTAGAGATGGAGTTTCACCATGTTGGTCAGGCTGGTCTTGAACTCCTGACCTCAGGTAATCCACCCACCTCGACCTCCCAAAGGAAGCATAGATATTTAAAATAGTTAAATGTATAAATTAAATGGCTCTGTTTTATAAAATGTCATGGAAACACAATAGTAACAATATTTATGCTATAATCTATATCGTGGTAGGCAAACTATGATCTTCAAGACATATCTGGTCCTCTATTTGTTTTTGTATTGTCCAAGAGTTAGGATGTGTTTGTTACTGTTTTTACATTTTATATATTAAAAAAATCAAATAATATAAAATTCAAGTTTCTCCATTTACAGATAACTTTTGACTGTAAAACTGTCACTCTCATTTAAATATTGTCTGTGACTTCTTTCTTGCCACAGTGGTGGTGGTGAGTATTTGTGATAGAAACCATATTGCCTGCAAAGACTAAAATACTTTCTCTTTACAGAAAAAGTTATCTGCCTCTATTTTATATCTCTGTCTTAAATATACATGTATGAAACGGTTCTTCCACAGATCATAATATATTTGGCTAAAGAATAACTCCATATTATACTTTTTACAGGAAATACAAAAGAAGTAAGGACTACTTTATAAGTGTCAATAAAACAAAATCCTGGATTTGTGGAGGAAGACAGACTCAGATATGCTGCTAGAAATGAAGCAATAGGATCCCTCCTCAGAAGCAAAGTTTTTCATTGCTTGTTCTTGGACTAGGAACTTCTATCTTAGCAATGTGCAGTTTTAACTTCTACTCCCTTTCTGAACTAGAAATCAAGAGTTTCTTCATTCAGATAAAAAGTGAATGCAAAAAAGGTACAGATTTTAATTGTACCATTTGGTCAATTTGTAAAAACATATTCACCAATGTAACCAATACGCTAATGAAGAAATAGATATTATCCTCTTCTCTGTCAATTCTCAGTCCTCATAGGCATTAACTGTTCTATTCAAAATAATGGATTAGTTTTATCTTTTTTTAAATTTTATATCCATGGAATCATCCTCTATGTGTTAAATGGGTATCCTGATTATTTTTCAACTTAGAGCTTTTGAAATATATACATGTGGTACATATACTAACAGTCTTTTCCTGTTTTTACTAATTCATAGTCCATTTCCTGACAAATGGTATAATTGTTTATTCATTTTCCTGTTAGCAGACATTTGGAGCATGTTTAGATTTAGGCTGTTACGCATAAAATATTGTTCAAGTCTTTCTATACAACAGAATAGAGGGTCCAGAACAAGACTCACACATATAAGGTCAGTTGATTTTTGACAAAAAGGAAAATATATTTCTCCACATAATGTAGAAATAAAAATCTTCTAATAAATGCTGCTACAGCAATTGGATAATAATTTTAAAGAGAAATAATGAACTTTGATATCCCATGTCACACCATGCACAAAGGTAATTTAATATGAATAGTTAAATAGAACAGCTAAAATCATAAAGATTTCATAAGGTAACATAGAAGAATATTTGGGGGAAGTAAAGATTTCTTAGCAGAGACACTAAAAAGCATTAACTATGCACGATGGCTCATGCCTGTAATCCCAGCACTTTGGGAGGCAGAGGCAGACAGACTGCTTAACGTCAGGAGTTCGAGACCAACCTGGCCAACATGGTGAAACCCTGTCTCTACTGAAAATACAAAAATTGCACAGAGGTGATGGCGGATGCCTGTAATCCCAGCTACTCTGGAGGCTGAGACAAGAGAATCACTTGAACCTAGGAGGTGGAGGCTGCAGTGAGCCAAGATTGTGCCACTGCACTCCAGCCTGGGTGATAGAACGAGAGTCCATCTAAAAAAAAAAAAGAAAAGAAAAAGAAAAAGAAATTATAAATTTGACATAAAAATTGCAACTTCTATTGAGCAAAATACACTGAGAAGAAAAATAAAGCAAACATGGATTTGTATATATTGCAAATAATTTTGTCTCATATGTAAATAATTTCTGTGAAAACAAAAATGAGTTTCTGTACATGTAATTTAGAAGCATTAACAAAAGTTATCATTTTTTCAGCCATTGCTATCATATTTTCACCTATCATTAGACCTGTTATAATATTCTTCTTAATTATTTTTAATTGAGAATTTAATACAAGTCTTCAATAGCTAGTGAGATAAACATCCAGTGTGCATATTTTATTAAGAAAATTATTTTAAATTGTTCTATCCTCAGCTCATAATATAGCATATAGAGATGAGAAAGGATATGGAAAACATTTATTTGGGGAGGCTGTAACATAAACGCCTGTTTGCTCAGAGATCAACCTCCCTTGAGGAGGGTGACAAGTAATCCCCACAGTTGTATCAAAGTGTGGACAGTGACCCCAGGAGCTGAGTGCTTTAGTGGAAGATGTAGGAAAATACTAATGACTTACAGAAGCTAAAGAACCTCCTGAAATCATAGAAAATTCAATATTAGAATTTCAATTTTTAAAATATATCAGTCCAAGAGTGTTACACTATGCAAAATAGTGTTTGTCCTCCCATGCTTTAATGAATTACAAAAGTATCAGAAAACTGTGTTGGATAATTGTTTACATCCCTGTAATTAAATAGTTTGTCTTACGAAGGCACAAGGAGGATTAGTTAAAATGTACTGGCAATTTCAATAGACACAACACACACATGCACACACTCACATAATTAAATAGTTCTGCAAGACAGCTTTGAACAGTATTATTCAGAATGCCAGAATGAATTTCCCTTTATCTATCATTATTCCCTTCACAAACCCGGTACAATGGGCCATAACCTTCAGGGTGTGAATAAGAATAACGTTAAAAATAAAAAGATGCAAAGGATATTTCAATTGCAGCATAGCTGACTGCACATTATATATATACATACATACATATATATATAGAGAGAGAGAGAGTGCTTGTACACTTTTGGAGCATTAAGAAGGTGACTAAGGTTTAAAAATCTTTGTTCTTTACTGCATATAAAGCATATGCTAATGGGAACACAAGGACAGACCATAATCAAACACTTCATCTCAGGAAAAAAGCATAATAGTACAAAAATTACAATCTCATCTACTTGGTTTTTGCTTGATGTACTTTTTTTTACATCATAATCAGCCATTTCAACCGAGGAAAAAAGCATAATAGTGCAAAAATTACAATCTCATTTACTTGGTTTTTGCTCAGTGTACATTTCTGTTTATTAAGCAAGGTTAGTTCTCAGGAAAGACCAGGACTGGGAGGAAATTCAATTGATAAATTTATAAAACAGATACAAAGAAGCCAAATACATGCCCTAAAGACATTGCAAACATGAGGCATGACCTTTGTGAATGAAAGAAAATTTGAATTGTTGAAACTTACTTCTTTACCCTCTGTTCGAAAATATGTGTATTTACTATTGAAATAAATATGAAAATGAAAAAGTCATTAATTATGTGATTATAAAGAAATATAATTTACAAACTAACAGTACAGGTAATTCTGTAAATTCTATAAAATAGAAGAACAGTGAACAAACTATTAGTTTTAATACTTTGCTATGAAATCATCATACTTAAATGGATAGAGCGTATTAAAATCAGCATTTCTCAATGAGGTTCTGGGAGGGATTTTAGCACCTGAAGGCATCCATTATAAGTAATTAATTAACTTCTCTCCTAGACATCTAGAATGGTACTAAGTATATACCATCATTGAAAGAATTGAGACAATAGCCACTGAAATAATTATCCACAAGTTTTAATTATCTCCTACTGAAATGTCCTTATCTAATAGCTAAAAGTGCTATGTATGTATTCACATTATAGTCAAGACACATTGTGAACTTTTAAATTTCAGGTCTTCTTTTATTTCTCTTGTTTTCACATGTTTCTCAGAAATTAGGTTGATCACATAATCTGAATTACAAGTGAATCATTTGTATTAATTCAATATCGCTTTCCAGTAAAAAAGTCATTTTCATATCACAGTTAGTAGAACACACATGTTATATTACTTTGCCAGGGCTGTCATAATAAAGTGCACAACTGGGTAGTGAAAAAATAAAAATAGAATTTAAGGATGACAGTACACAATTGTCAGGTTAGCAGTATGAGAACAAGGAGTAGGCAAGTTTGGTTCCTTCTGAGGGCTGTGAGGCATGAATCTGTTCCTGGCCTCTGTCCTATTCTTGTTGACGGCTTTCTTTATGTTCACAGGACATTCTCCCTGTATGTATACCTCAGTGTTCCCCAAATTTCCTCTCTTTAAGAGGACACTAGCCATAGTAGATTATGATCCACCCTTATTACCTCATTTTAATTCAGTTACCTCTGTAAAACCCCTTCATAAAACTACGCACAAATAAGGTCACATTTTAAAGTACTGAGGATTAGGACTTCAACAAAGCAATTTGCAGTGAAGCGGGAAAAATTCAACCCATAACACTTTGACAAGCACACACATATCTAAATTACAGACAAAATTTTCTACACTATTGTGCTAGACATCGTTCGGGAATATTTAAACATTATAAGGTAGGAAAAGAAATACAAAGCTCATCTAAGTCATGTTCCTTATGCTTCAGGGGCTTGAAGTGTTAAGACATTAACTAAAATAAATGAGACACAATAGCAATTATGATATATCATAACTGGTATAATCTGAAAAGAATGAAATGCCTGTCACAATAGCATTTCCTTTTCATTACGCTATTTTGTACATTGCGTCTCACACATACGGCCTTCCACAAGGCTATATTCTATTTCTGGCTATGGCTTTAGCCTCCAAACACCCCCACTCTGGTGAAGTGATCAGGAGTGCATGTTAATCTCAGACGACCAGCGCCCCTGCCCTAGGCGCATTACAGCAGTTGGATCCTGAAATGCACTGGGTCATAGAAATGTATCTACCCAAATCTACCAGATCACACTCCAGATACCTGGGACTACGCAATTTTCTGCCCAAGTGACCCGGAGCCCACTCTCATGAACTTTGCGGAATAATTCTTTGTCTGTTCTCACAAAGGCTAACTCTACTTCACACATGCATTTCCTTAGATCCAAGTCATGTCTAAGGATCAGATGTTTGTGTAGGATGAGGACAGAGCTTGAACATGTGCACGGAATTGTGCACACAAGTATAAAATGGAACTAGAGTAGGAAGGGAAGCCCTGAAGGATGTCAACCTATGGCCTCCATTTTCCCCATTTCCTCACAATTACCCCCCAAATATTGAAAGCAAGTCTGTTTTATTTCTCATAAAAAAATGAAAGCAACACAATCATTCATGTGTAACTACAAAGTATCTTTCCAGGTTTTCGTTCCAACCAGTGTCATTGACTTTCTTCAAGGGGAATTAGGAATGACATAGTGGAACATCAAAAAGATAGTCATCTTTTGGTAATCAAAATAAATAAATGGGAAAGGAGCATATTTGGTGGTACAATAATGATTGTGAAGAGGATAGATGATGCACCTCAGAGCCTTGTTTTCATTTATTTGAAGTCCACATGAAGATCACCTAAATTTTGAAGGTGGGAGTGGAGAGGATAGTAGGGAACACTTTGGGGTGTTTTTTTTTTCTTTCTCTCTCTTCCTCTTTTGCGTAAGGAGTCCCAACTTTTTCAGCATATTTGGTGAAAATATTGTTTCCCCTTTGAACTGATATATACCTTTCTTCTCATTAAATTGACCAAATGTGTAGACTCTGTTCTGCTCTATCAATCTGTTAGTCTACCTTTTAATCTCACACTGTCTTGATTACTGTAGCTTTACAATACATTTTAAAAATTACTAGTACCTGGCTTCCAATTTTGTTCTTAGTTTTCAAAGACTTATGGCTATTCATGGTCTTTTGAATCTACATATAATTTTTTAAATCAGCTCATTGATTTCTATGAAAATGCTTTATTGCATTTTAACTGGGTTGCATTGATTCTAGACATCAGTTTTGTAAGAACTGACGTCTAAGCAATGTTGAGTTTTCTAATCCATGATCATTATATATTTCTATATAATGTAGTTTCTTTTCAATGTCTCTCAGTGATGTTTTATCCCTTTCAACATAAGGATTTTGAGAAAAAAATGTATTTCATACTTTAATGCCACTTTAAAAATTGCTTTCTAAATACGCTGCCCACCCCAAAGGACTTTCTATATAAATGATTCATCTATGATTAAAGATAATTCATTTACAACCTAGATGTAAATATGTTCATTTATAATCCCGATTATATTCATTTCTTTTTCTTGACTAACTGCACTGGGAAAACCCTCAATTACAATGTTGAATAAAAGCTGAAACTATATATGTACACTGGTGGAAAAATATCTAGTTTTCCATCAGGAAGTTATATTAGCTGCAGTTACTTTGTATTAGTAGATGTCCTCTACCAGGTTGAGAAAGTTATCTTCCATAGTTTTATGTGAATTTTATCAGGAATGAATGCTGACTTTTATCAGATGCTTTTCTGCATCTATTACAATGCTCACAAATGTTATCTTGTATAGTCTGTTAATATGGTGAATTTCATTTTTAAATTTCAGAATTCTAAAGCAAATGTATTCCTTAGCTAACCCCCCCCCCCAATATTCATGTAGTTTCACATAAACACACATCTGCTAGAATATTGACATAATTTTTCCAAGTATGTTAATGAGAAATTTTGGTCAGAATCTTATATTATAAATTTTAAACTTTTTATCAATATAAATAGTTGTACAAATTTATGAGGTACAAGTGATATGTCAACACAAGCATACAGTGTGTAATGATCAAATGTGGTTTTGAAATGAAAGCATTTCTAAACCCTAGAATGAGTCATAAAATGTTCCTTCTTCAGTCTTTAGCGTTTGTTTTGTTACATGCATGCTCTGATTCATGGCTGAATACTCCAGGAACACTTTCTGCAGGTCTTGATTGCTTTCTCTCTCTGCAGCTCTCTGTTCTTTAGCACTCTGCCCTGCAAACTGTCAAACTCTCGTCAGCCCCAGATTCACAATGCCATCTCAACCTAGGGAGGCCATCTTGGTTTCCCTTTCTCTTTGAAGCTTGGATGCTTTCTCTGTGCAGTAAGTTGGGAATTCTGTAAGGTGTGCCTTATTTATTTCTCCTCCTTAGGTATGACAATTTTGAGCTGCTTGATATGCAATATAGGAATATTATTTTAGAATAGGTTCTCACCATTTTTAAAGTTACTTTAGAAGGTTAAATCTGGTCATATTACTATATCTTGGCCAAAATCCAAATTCCCTTAACTTCTCGAGATACTCTTGAAAAACAAATATTTTTTGTTTTTTCTAAACTACTTTTTACATATGCCATCACACATAAATATAGAAGCAGTTCCCTTTATCTGTACATAGAAGCCAATTCATACATGTATATGACTATATATATACACAAATATACATATATTTGAAACATATTTTTATATATACGTTTAGTAAACAGTATATTTTGGGGAATGCAGCAATCATATAAATCAAATGAAGATTGTAATTATGTTATGTAATAGTATTTACTCACCACTAGGAAAAATAATCCTCCAATAGTAGATATGCTTATGGATCTTCATTGCCGATACAAAACACTTATATCAGTCTCCTTTTGTAGTTGTAGCATTTCTAATATTCAAAATATAACACAATAAAATATTCATTTAGTCTTCATTTGAAAAATGGCAACAAGAAAGAAAATGTATGAACCATATTCCCTCTGATAGTTCCAAACAGGCTTTATAATTTTACAAACACATACACAGTTGTCAACAAGCCTATACTTCTATCTTTTCTCTAATTAGGGGAAATATTAGGTTTTAGTAACTATTTTACAAAAATACGCTTAAAAAGTTAGAAAATACATGATATAAGATTACATGAATGAAGGTATAGCTTCCTTGAGAATAATAAAAAATGTGAAAAATAAAAGTGGACAACCTAAAAATACTAAAAAAAAAAAACCTTTCCTGCAAAAAAAGGATAATTATTATAATTATAAAAGAAAATGTAATGAAAAAATTAATTTTATTCCATTAAGCAATGACAGTGTTTGGAGAGGAATGTATAAGAGAGTGAAAGATCTCAAATGGGTGTCAAATGGTGTCAGCTGCGTTCAGCTCTGTGTCAAATGTGTCAACTGTATAATAAGCTCTAGTCAAGCAGCTTTTCATTACCAGCAGATGAAAGTATCCTGCTTGAAAAATGAAGCTTAACTGCCACAATGTAATATCCATTCAAAGAGTTCTCACAGAAAACATGGTTGTCAATACTTAAAACACTAAAATACATTTCAGAAACATATAAAATTATTTTCCAATATTCCTATTGTGTAAAGATAAAGGACCATTTGGATTGGTCAGAAACAGATTTTAGCCAATATAAAAATACTAGCACCAGGTGTTTTCGCATTTTCTTGCATCATTCATGTATGACACTTGGTAACCAAGAATCTTAGTGTAAGTAAGACTTCACAAATAAAGGACTATCATCCATGTTAGTAGTAATATGAAAAGTGATTTTTTGAATAATTCTATAAACATGTGCAGAAGATTTTTAACAAACTTTTCTACACAGTAAATGTCATTTATAATAATTGTCTATTATAATACTAATACTAAATGTCATTATAATAATTTTATGCTGCCAATAATGAAGGCCTCCAATTGGACAAGTCCCACCTACATTATAGAAGTTAATATATTTTACTCAAAAACCACCAATTTAAATTTTAATCTCACCTAAAGATCATTTTCACGGAAACATCGAGACTAATGTTTGACCAACCATCTGGGCCAGCCAAATTGACACATAAAATTAACCATTACATTTCTCAAGAATATTAAGGGTAACTCACATCCTTTAAATGTGGGCTGTACATAGGGACTTGCCTCCAACATATATGAAAAAATGAGAAAGAGAATAACTGCAATAGTGAAACCTGATAAAGATATCTCAGTCAGGTGACGAGGGTTAACCTCAACAGCAATACATGGTGTTTATAGTATGTACTTTGATATAATGCGCATAATGTGATCAAAACGGCACTTAACATCTTTGGTCTTCTTCCCCGAAACACAAAACCCCAGAATAATCATGAGAAAACATCTCAAAAACTGCAATTGATGAGCATTCTACAAAACACCTGATCAGTACTCCTCAAAACAACCAAGGTCATCAATACATTCAGTCGTCATGTTTCCTTAGCTACCTCTAGACTGTGACAGTTCTAAGACGTCAGTGTTTTTGATGACCTTGGTTCATAATTGTACAAAGCTACCATATAGATATAACATGTTAATAGGGGAAATTGGGTGTGGTGTATTCGGCAACTGTTTTTCCTTCCATAACAAAGTTTCTGTAAGTGGATTTCTTTTTTACATTAGACAGGTCTTTAATCAAGAATGTCTTACTCTCACAATTTTATTTTTCTCATTTTTCAAGATGTTAGGGAAAGTGAATTTAAAAATGAATATGTAAAGTCAGAAACGTGCTCCATAAATGTAAATTTCTACACTCTAACCATACCTCTTTAACAAAAGGTGTCAGGGTTATTCTTATTGTTACCATTATTTTAAGTAAAAAATGTCAACAATTTATTGCAAAGTAACAATAGGTGATTAATTCACTGAAAAAAAAACTGTATTTATTTAAACCTACAGCTCTAGTTTTAAATATATAAATATAATTTAAATTGAAATATTAAATATAATATAACATACCTTTCAGATATATACAACATTTTTTATGAGGTTCTTCTGAAGCTGAAGGGAACAGGAAGGAAAGTGAGGGGGTCGGGCGTGTTGGCTCATGCCTGTAATCCCAGCACTCTGAGAGGCCGAAGTGGACGGATCACGAGGTCTGGAGATCGAGACTATCCTGGCTAACATGGTGAAACTCCGTCTCTACTGAAAACACGCACACAGACACACAAAAAATTAGCTGGGCGTGATGGCGGCCGCCTGTAGTCCCAGCCACGCGGAAGGCTGAGGCAGGAGAATGGCGTAAACCCGGGAGGCGGAGCTTGCAGTGAGCCGCGATCGGGCCACTGCACGCCAGCCTGGGCGGCAGAGCAAGACTCCCTCCCAAAAAAAAGAGAAAGGGAATGGTTTTCGTACGCAGGTTGTGTAAAAACAATGTTGCTCTTCAAGAATTTTCCTTTTTCTAGCTCTACTACAGTTTTAAAAACGGTGTTTACATATACTGATTTAGTATGGTATAATTATATTGAACTTTATTGTTCTTATTTCAATGCTATTAAAATGCTGTTTGTTTTATGTTTCTATAACTTTGTAATATAAAATTAGATGATTAACTCATGATATGGAAAATATTAGCAATTAATATGGAAATAATTTGAATAAAAAGTGACTCAGAGGAAAAGCAAAATTTAATTAGTCTAATACCAAAAGGTTTCATACACAGATAGGACTAAGAAGATTTTTGAGACTCCTTTGAACATATTTATCTAGAAATATTAAGTTGTCAAAGGCATAGGCAATGCAGCATTATTATTCAATCTCATCAATAAAGGCAATTTTCAAACTATTTTCATTTTTGTAGTTTATGTATGCTTAAAAATATTTGTAGCATAATGATAAAATATCAATCTTGCAAAAATCACATATCAATTCTTTTATTTTTGCATTGTCTAATTTATCCCAGTCTTACTCTGATACTCTTCCAAGAGTTCTCCCACACATGCAATCTATGGCATCTTTTCCCACTGTTTCATTTCCCATTTAATCCTGTGTTGCATATTACTTATCAAATAATATAATGCTCAAGGTCTTTTTAAAATACTTAAGCCTGAATCTGTCTCAACATATGGTTTGATCTCAAAACAGAAGATAGGTTTTTTGTGCTAATTCATCATTTTACTACATTATAACATAATATTGGGAATTATTTTGTCACTTTGCTTGTAAATAAGTTCTAAGTCATTTGCAAGAAAAGCATATTTTGTTTTCCATTTTACCCAACTTGACTATTCAGTTGTTTTTTTCTTTATACGTTATGATTTAATGTAAGCTTTTTCTTATCATATACAAACAAATCTTCTGTCTTACTACTTTGCTTACATAACAATTATTTAATTTCCACCCAAAATCTGCTCTTAAATTTTCTTGTACTTATTACACAAAATTTTTTTAAACCAAATGGTTTCACTTAGAAATACATGCAAGCCTCTGACTACTTTAGAATGTCTTCTACTGAAGTCATTATCTGATAATTTATACATGAATAGGCTATATTTTTTATTTATTCTCTCCGTTACATCATGACTAAACATTCATTTTATTTTTTAAGGTAAAGTGTTAAGATTTTTATTACCAATGAGCTTTATATCATAATAGTAGAAGCAACATAAAAATATTATGTTTTTATTAACAGGAGCAACAGCATCTGATATAACTAAGAACACTGAACTAGAATTATTCTCATCTTACTATCAGAACATTGTTATATTTTCTTTAATTTGATATTTTACAGTTTTTCTTACCAGAGGGCCTAAAAAGAAACAGTGAGGACCTCACTAGTCTTACATGAATGGTCACGTGCCTGGTTTCATGATTCTTGCTCACTATTTTTATTGGTAGTAGAATTCTTTTGGAGACTTTATTTTGTGATAAAATGTTGAAGAAGTAATGGAAGAAAAACCATAATTCCTATTATGAATTCTCATAATCTATGGCCACTGTTACATATTAAAGATACGTAATATAAAAAAAAAGAACACGACCACTATTGAAATAAATGACTGACATCAGTTTGCGAGTAGTACTAGCTCTAAGGGATAGTGAGAAAGTATGTAAGATGAGCCTTGCTATACATGGCTCTCTGTTCAATCCAGGTACTTCAAAATCAAAGACTAAAATTTAATAACTGCATATGTCATTAGGCTTTTTTACACTATTCTTCCTCTCTGCTGGTCTTATTCTTCTTTCAGGGTATAAAAATGTATAAAAACACAAATTGATAGTGCTTTCTTCATCCTATCTCCTAAAGAACTGTAAAAATAAATTGAGAAAAAAGAACACCATCAAAAGTGAAGCTATGCATCCCTGGTGATTTTACTCCCTGAATGTATGTAGAAAGTGAGGCACCAACAAGATTCAGGGTGTGTATGAGATATCCTGACCACATCGGAAAGCAATAGTTACAGTATAAACTGGGGGCTTTCTTCCCTTTATTTATTTATTTATTTATTTATTTTAGCTTTAATTGTATTCGTTTACTTTTATTTTTTCCAGAAATATGGTTTTGCTATGTTGCCTAGGTTGATCTTCAAATCCTGACCTCAAGGGATCCTCCTGCCTCAGCCTCCCAAAGTGCTGGGATTACAGGCATGAGCCACTGTGCCCAGCCTAGTAAACAACTACTGAGAGTCTCTGAGGTAAAAGTGGACATTAATGAAGAAGTTTCTTGTGAGGGACCTTAATTAGGATCATCAAGGAATTCTTAATTTTCCTAGTCATATATATTTTTTGCCCTTATTCCAGACATTTTAATAACACTGGACAATATTTTTTAAAATTGCATTTTACTTTAAGTTTTGGGATAGAAGTGCAGAATGTGCAGGTTTGTTACATAGGTATACGTGTGCCATAGTAGTTTGCTGCACCTATCAACCCGTCATCTAGCTTTTAAGCTCCACATGCATTAGGTATCTGTCTTACCTCTTAAGAGTCTGTCTCTAGGACAATGCGTACCAGCTTATGGTTTTCTCTTGGTTTTCCTTCTGGTTTTTCTTTCTCACTTTTTATTTATATATCCTTAACACTTGCTCCTTAAAAGCTGTCAGTCTTTACTTACTTTATCCTTGGTTCTCCTTACTTCTTCCTGGGTGAGCTCACCCACTTTTATGACTTCATCCATCATTTATCAGCAATGTCCCCCAAATATATATGTCAAATTCATATATTTTTCCTTATTTAAGACATTTCTAACATTTCACTAGACATATTCAGCTGTATGACTTATAAATATCTCAAATTCAAAATGTTCAAATAGTTGCATGATATTTTTCTCCAAGTTCCATCACTGATATAATTCATCTGGGCTCATGGCAATACAATCAATCCAGTCTTTGAAGATATACATGCCAGGAATAATCTCAATTACCCAATTTTCCTCGTTCTCATCCCCGCACTGGTAACTGTAGTGGTTTGAACTGTATCACCAAAAAATATATTTTGAAGTCCTTTGCCCCAGTACCTCAGCATGTGAAATTTGAAAACAGGGTAATTTGCAGATCTAAGTAGTTAAGATGATTTTATACTGTAATATGCACTAAACCCAATATGACTGGCAGCCATACAAAAAAGAGAAGAGGCAGAGGGAAAAGTTTTTTGTGAAGATGGAGACAAAGAATGTCATTAAGTAGCTGCAAGCAAATGAAAACCAAGGATTCCCAGCAAACCTCAGAAGCAAGAAAAGGACATGAAAATGATTCATTCCTAGATGCTTCAAAGACAGCATGGCCCTGCTGACTCCTTAATTTTGAACTCATAACCTCCAGAACTATTATATAATAAATGTCTGTTGTTTTAGGACATCAGTTTCTGCTCCTTTGTTATGGCAGCCCTAGGAAAGTAACAATCAATTACCTCAATCAACTCTTACTTTCTAGTGTCTATTTTTTTTTAACCTCTTCAAATCAAGATCTCATAATCTTTGTCCATTTTTTACTAGCTTTCATTCATAATTTTCTCCAATGATTCTCAAACAATGTAGCCATAGTAATCTTACACAAATATAAATCCGATTCTGCCATTGTTCTGCTTAAAATATTTGCTGACTTCTTATCTCATAGCATGCATTTCAAATATCTTAACGTGGCATACAACAACCACCATCTTCTGTAGCTTCCCTAGTAGTGGACCTCAGATATCATATCTGTGTCCCGCAATACAAACTCAGCTGATGTAAAATGTATTTTTGGTTTCCTTGAACTTCCTATTCCTTCTTAAACCTCAAAACAGCTGCCTAATGCAATTCTTATTTCCAGGAGCACTGCCCCTAACCTATGCTTGGACACTTTTCTCTATTAATCAACTCTTCTACATTTTTAAGACTCACCTGAAAAGCAACCTAAAAAGTGAGAGTATTGCAAGTCATATACTATGTTAGAATCCCTAGCAACATCATCTGGAAATCAGCACTGTCTTCATATTGTATTTCTAAGTGTATGTTTTTCTTATAGTCTTGGATGACTGCAAGGGTATGAGCCATGTCTGTCTTGCTCAGCACTTAGCATAACTTCTCCCACCTTGTGGGCCCTGATACATAATTTTCAGTTACTTGATGAGCTTTAAACACATTATTGCCACCCTCTATATTATTGCTAGAATTATCATTCTTAAAGTGAGTTATAATTTCAAAATGTGTAAATCAAACATTAATATTGCATTACAGTTGTATTTGGAACTATCTTCATTTATTTTATTGTTTAGTATAATGATACCAGTGTTTTAACAGAAAGGACAAGTTCATGAAAACTATTCTATATCAAAATGTTTAAAAAAGTATGTTTTAATATGTATGTAATTGTGTAGGTTTTAATGTATTTTTTATTGTCTCAGGTAAATTCAATGAAGGAGTTCTGAAAAAATTTATGTAAGTTGTGACTCTTTAAAATTAAAACTAATTATGCTTCTAATAATAAAATGAATAATATATAATTTGAATAAAATAGTTATGTCATCATTTACCATGCTATTAGATGTTATTTAAAATCTAATTTATATTGTTATATATAGAACTTACTATAGAAAAGTAACTGCATAGGGAACAGGTAATATCATATGTTGTTTTGTATAAACTGTATTTATTCTGTCATCAATATTTAGCCAAAAGAGAAAAATGAAAAATTAGTTTTTATAAGTTAGTAACTGCATGAAGTCTTTGATCGAGCCATTCCACATTATTAACATTCTTTTGATAAGATCCCACAAAAAGTGGTTTAAAATTTGATATATTTATTACAATAAGAAGGGTAGACAGAGCATCATGCATCATGCCTATCTAATACCTACCCTATGTGATTTGGAAATCAATGTGATATACATTTTTTATAGAAAAAAGACTTGTTTTTCTTTTAAATGGCCATAAAGTTTCTTAACATGTTTTAAAACAACTTTTGATGATGCCTCATTGCTAAGTATTGATAATGATTTTAACCTTAATCTAAATCAAAATCATTCATTGAGGTACAGTTCAACATTCTATGGACAACTGTGCTTCTGATAAAGTAAAACAATGTATTTCAAAAGGAATATAACACATTTAGTATGAAAAATTAGTACATATTATTTAGTGCTTTTTATTACTGTGGCTTAGCCTGTTTTTTACTAGTACAAAAGCTTGCCAATACTAGATTGATTAGGAATAAAAATTAACAGAATGCTATTATGATCATCATCTTTTTCTGATGTGAAGTCCAGTCATAAATGGAATTTAGTGCTCATAATAATAACTTTCCTGACAATGAAGTTATCTGAATTAATCTCTACTTTTGAAGAAGCTCCAATCTTATGATTACAACCTTTCCTTCCAGGACTTGTCTCCCTTATGACAAAGAGCCTTTGTCCTTTCAATAATGCTCATCACTGCATCACAGTGCTAAATAAACACAACAGAAATGGACAAGACGTGAGTGCATGAATGATGTATGAGGTGTGGAAATTTGAAACTGCCTACTCATACTAAGACAGAATCTTTCCAAATAAAATTTGTACAAAATGACCTCTACAAACATGCACAGTCATAGGCCAAATATATATATACACAGGAATACCAAATTCCGGCAATGTCAATAAGATAATACACAATTATCTGTTGTTGGCATTGGCATCGAAGTTATTGTCACAGCTGACTGTTAAATGAAAAACAAGTATTAATAAATAGGAGCTGATGCCCATGTGACATTTTACAAAGTCAGTGCTATAGGTACTGTAGAAACTTGAATTTTAATTACATGAGCTGTCACTGGGAACTGGAATCAATTTTAAAATATACTTTAATTTGTAGTAATGTGCAAAAATCATGTAAGAACAGCATAATATTATATAGATCCAGCAGAATCATTTTAAAAGATACTGTAATAGGAAATGCTAAAAGGAGAAAGTTTGAAATATATGGCTTTTTAAATCAATGTCATATCATATGACAAAATAAAATTTCATTCTAAGCATAAATCGCCAAAGAGGGCAAATATTTTAAAGTGCAGGTCACAAAGCTCACAGTAAATGAGGGAAAGTAAGATAAATTTAAGGACATTGTCTACAATATTACTTATGTGTAGCATAGTAAAATATTCATACGAAAATCAGTCTCCTCAGTATTCTCTTATCTGCTTTGCTGGAGGTAGAAGTTAATCCTTGTCTTCAGAGTTTCACTGAAATCCTCATATCTATTATTTGTGGCCTCATCTCAAGAGCCACAGTAGTATATGCAAGATGATAGACTTGATAAGCCAGAGAGCTCTCTACATCATTCTCCAAACCAACATTCTTTCCTTAAGCAGCACATATAAAATTACCTTACTTTTAAAAGTAACATTTTCTTATAGATATAAATAATTTTCGTAAATGGAAAAAGTCATGCAAGGAACAATTCCTCTGATACGTGGTCTGCAAAAATAAGAATAATGTTAAATAAAACTTATTTCCCTTTCTGCCCTCTTGACACTTAGGCCTCCAAGGTGGCCCTTAGTTTGTCTCTAGTTTATGAACTGCTTAATATAAAACACCCAACTATTTTCTTCAGTTTACTTTTCTGTGGGCGTGATCTCAAAATATGATTATTCACGCAACCCTTTCACAAAAATGTTCATTCCATGCTCTATAATACCTATAAGGGGAAAACAAAATTAGTTATTATATCTTGATGGTTGTTCACAGAAGTATCTCAATTTGCTCAAAATTTGGAGACTTAAGACAGTTAGTGCTTGACGTATTTTGACTAATAAGAATTTTTTACAGCACATTGTGAAAATCTACTCCAATTATGTAAAAGGACAGTATTCTTTTAAACATAGATACGCATTTTATGGTGCCTTGGAGTATTAGTTTATGTGTTTAGCAGAGAATGCAATTTAGAAAGCAGTGAGTAGTGTGCTATTTATAGTTTGGTTACCAAAGTTACTTAATATGCATTGTGAGCTTAACTATATGTATCCTTAACTGTTCCCCAAACTAAGAATATTTTATTTGTAAATATTACAAATCCATAAGATAAGCTGCCATAGTAGTTATATGCCAGAGTAGAAAAATGTGACTGAGAATATCTACTCTGAGTTACTAGTGGAAGTTTCAATGATAAATAATTTTAAACAAGCAATTCTGGGAAGAAATAAAATATTAAATTATAAAGGATTTGCTTCACACAGATTTGGAAGATACACACATAAACACACACACACACACACACACCAGATTATTTTATATATGTGTATATATATAATGTGTGTGTATATATATATTATTATTTCTCAGGCATTATTCTAAGGATGGAAATTCATCAGTATTTTATATATGTGTATATATGTGTGTGTGTGTGTGTATGTGCATGTATATGTGTGTATCTTCCAAATTTGTGTGAAGCAAATCCTTTATAATTTAATATTTTATTTCTTCCTAGAACTGCAATTATTTATCATTGAAACTGTGTGTGTGTGTATATATATATAGATGTGCGTGTGTGTGTATATATATATATATATATATATATATATACAGTACAGTATTCTAACAACAAACTCCTCCCTTCCAACAAGATAAATTGCTGCATTATAATCCTCACATCTAATGTTTGCGTTTACGAGTTATTTTGGTGTTATTTTCTTTTAAAATCATAATGGTTGATTCTTTAGAACATTTCCAATTATATCCCAGGACAAAGGGCTTGAAAGAAGAAGCATCTAACTATCTACATTTCCAAGTCAATGATCTTGAGGTCCCGTATTCTGAGGTTTTAATCCAAAAAAATCTAATACTAAGGAAATTATTTTAACTTTCCTATTTCTCCATCCTCACTGGTCTCTCTACTCATTGCACACCAGGCACACTGCTACTTGAAGTTTTTTCTATTCCCTCTAGTTTGGGTGATATTCCCCACCTCACCCTACCCAAATAATCTATGGTTCTACTCCATTAAATCATCTAGTCTTTACTCAAATATCTTTCTCCTTCCACTGAAGTATGAAATCTCCAAGAGTATAGAGATGTCTGTGTATTTGTGTACTGTTTCCTTAATGAATTTTCATCCTTAGAATAGTCACTGAGAAATAATAAAAATAAGTATTTATTGAATAAATGAAAAGGTGAATTTCTATCAGTAGAGATACAAAATTACCCACATAACTGTTTAGATAACAGGACAGATTGCAGTTTCTTCTACCCTAATTTGTATTATCTTCCTTACATATGGCAGCGGCCCATGTCTTCCAGTATATTAATATTTCTCCCTCTTGGAATTTTTGCAGTAATGTATCCACCAAGCAAATATTCCTGCTACTGAAAAATTCTTGCCTTTACTGGCAATGCCAGTCCCGTGAAAACCTGAATCTTTGTATATGGGTTCTAATTTTCCCCCGATTTAACTGGACTGTGAGTACCAATGGGATTATGGCAATGTTACTAAAAAGAAGAAAAAAGATTATCAAGCAATTGTTACATTTTATTCAGTGTGCAAAATAATAAACAATAAAAATACGTAATCTCGTCTTCAAGGCTCATAATGACAATGAGGCAGATAAGGATTTTAAGCATCAAATGATGATGTAGTCATTATGCTTTTAAGAAACATTAACGTAAGAGTAGAGGCTGAATTTATGCAAAGTCTAGAAGAAAGGATGCTCTAGTCATGTATTAAAACAAGAATAATAGAATGAATTGAGGAAAGGAAACTGGAGACAGTGAAGAGGGAAAATGGGGCCTCATAATTAATGGAATATGAGAAGAGTAGGAGAGGAAATAGTACTACTGACTCCAAATAATGACAGGAAACTGAATAAACCATAGAACAGAGGTGAAGAAAAAAATGATGGTTAGGATGTTCCGTTATATCTGGATTTGTGTAAGATTTTTTAATTAGTAGTTTTCTAAACTAAAAATGTACTTCAGACACTTAATAGAGAGATCTGAACAGAAGTTATATTGGAAACATCATGCTGAAGTGGGTAATAGAGATATGGAGTTATGAATAAAGTTTTAACAAAGGAAAAGGAGACAGCCATGAAAATTTTATAGTGACTAAGAAGTGAATACAAAATAAGAAAATGAAGATCTAAAATATAAATTGTTTCAGGATATTTGGTTGGCGAAAGAGAGGATAAATAGAAGTCGAAATAAAGGGTGAATGGGAAGGGTATAATGAGTAAAATAAATTCATACAGATTTTACAAATTTTATATTTTATGTCTCAGAGGTTTAATACATGGTACTTTTAAGTGAAAATATATGACTATCTCATTCTAGAATGTCTAACTTGTCTTACTCATTTTCATTTTTCTACTTTGTATCTCTATGCACGGATATATGACCACAATATTATTTTTTTTGTCATTTTTTTTACCAAAATAAAATTATCCTCTTTTTACTATTTGACAATGTTTACTGACATTATACTCTGTTAGATATTAGCATTAGATTCTTGTTTTTCTATATTTCTTTTTCACTATTGCCTCATTTCATTAGCTGATCTTTTCAATTTTTTTTCAGGAGTACACCTTGTATCATACATGTTAACTGTCATCTCTGTTTTAGACATCTGCTTTGCAGCCATATACATGCATCATGGTTAAGTTCATGAGAAAACTTAGCTAAAATTGTTTTCTTACTTTTCTAGTCACTGATTAACTCCTTTAAAAAAGCAGACAGTGTGAGTTTCAGTTAACAGTGTACAGAGACAAAATTGTTATCATAAGCCGAATCCTTAACTATGATATTCCCTTTTAAAATTCATGTTGTTAGCTACTTCAAGGAAAAGATGAGCTTGTGTATATGTAATTCATAATAAATTCATCACCTCATTGTAAAAATTATGAGCTTTCAGAAAGGATTTTGAGCAATTTCTCACTGTAAATTACTTAAGTTCATTCAGCAATTTGCATATCTTAACTTATTTTTATGCAACTATCATCATTGTTACTTAAATGGTCAAAACTTTGAAATGAGAATCCGCATATACATTATGTGTTTATCTACCAAGATATCACACTATCAATTTGATATCCCAGGGAAGTATGAAAAAATAAACACTTCTTAGAAGGAAACACTAGATGAAAAATAATTATGATTTATCTATAAAAAAGAAGAAATAAAATCAATTACAAAAATTAGAAAACCCTTAGTAGAAGAGACACAGAGATGAATGAAGATTGAATATCTTGGTATACTGTATTTTTAGATATAGCTACAAGAAAGAAAGAGAAATATTATCCTTATAAAAGCTAAGATATATATTATAAAAAAAGGTTGGCTAAAGCGTAGACATATAGGAAGAGTACAAGCAGTTTGGGGATAGAGAATAAGTTTCTGAGATAGCCTTCTGTGAATTTGAAGAGAGCCGTTTTAGTAAACTGAAAGTGGAAAACTCATACTATAGGAATATGAAAAGGGATGAAGGTAGAAGATGGTCCTTATTGGGTAAGAATGACTCCTTTAAAAGAAGCTTTCTTTTTGAAAATGTAACTTTTGATATTTATTACTGCCAAATAAACAACAAATCTAGACGTAAACAGAGAATATTCCAAATGTTTATTGCAATAGGAAGAACAACAATAAGATCTATAGATGTCTCAAAGTTAAGCAGAAAGCAAAGGCTTTTCTTTCATAGGGAAGTATAAGGCAGGACTAGCAGAAACTAATCTGGGAGTGGAACGAGCAGGTAGAGTTGAGCAGATGGCATAACTGTGGTTAACAAAAACTTTCCCCCCTAGTCAACTGATTATTGGAATAAGCCTTTCAAGGAAGTGTGTTAGGCATCTCTCTAGGTGCTTAAGCTTTGGGGTGAGCCAAAGTTCGGGAGCATAGAAGGAGGAGAAAAGTCTGAGCAAAGTTTAATCAAGTAGAATCAATGGTAAATAATAGGTCAATGTGAGCACTTTGTCTTTCTATACAGACTAGGAATATGTGGATAAATTAGCTAGGAAAGAAGGAAGGGAGGCAAGGAGGAAAGGGAGGCAAGGAGGGAGGGAGGGAGACAGGAAGGAAGGAAGGAAGGAAGGAAGGAAGGAAGGAAGGAAGGAAGGAAGGAAGGAAGGAAGGAAGGGAGGGAGGGAGGGAGGGAGGGAGGGAGGGAGGGAGGGAAGGAGGGAGGGATTGAGCTAACAATCTAGACGATACATTTAGGTCTGTTTGATTGCAGGTAACTACTGAAAATGAAGCTTGGCCAGGAGCGGTGGCTCACACCTCTAATTCTAGCACTTTGGGAGGCCGAGACCGACGGATCACGAGGTCAGGAGATCGAGATCATCCTGGGTAACACGGTGAAACCCCCGTCTCTACTAAAAAAAATACCAAAAATTAGCCGGGTGTGATGGCAAGCGCCTGTAGTCTCAGCTACTCAGGAGGCTGAGGCAGGAGAATGGTTTGAACCCGGGAGGTGGAGGTTGCAGTTTGCAGTGAGCCGAGATCACGCCACTGCACTCCAGCCTGGTACACACAGCCAGACTCTGTCTAAAAATGGAAAGAAAAAAAAAAAGCAACACGCGGTGGCTCACGGCTGTAATCCCAGCACTCTGGGAGGCCTCGGCGGGCAGGTAACGAGGTCAGCAGATTGAGACCATCCTGGCCAACATGGTGAAATCCGGTCTCTACTAAAACATAAAATTTAGCTCTCTGCTTGTCTGTTGCTGGTGTATAAGAATGCTTGTGATTTTTGCACATTAATTTTGTATCCTGAGACTTTGCTGAAGTTGCTTATCAGCTTAAGGAGATTTTGGGCTGAGACGATGGGGTTTTCTAAATATACAATCATGTCATCTGCAAACAGGGACAATTTGACTTCTTCTTTTCCTAACTGGATACCCTTGATTTCTTTCTCTTGCCTGATTGCCCTAGCCAGAACTTCCAACACTATGTTGAATAGGAGTGGTGAGAGAGGGCATCCCTGTCTTGTGCCAGTTTTCAAAGGGAATTTTTCCAGTTTTTGCCCATTCAGTATGATATTAGCTGTGGGTTTGTCATAAATAGCTCTTATTATTTTGAGGTACGTTCCATCAATACCGAATTTATTGAGCGTTTTTAGCATGAAGGGCTGTTGAATTTTGTCAAAAGCCTTTTCTGCATCTATTGAGATGATCATGTGGTTCTTGTCTTTGGTTCTGTTTATATGCTGGATTACGTTTATTGATTTGCGAATGTTGAACCAGCCTTGCATCCCAGGGATGAAGCCCACTTGATCATGGTGGATAAGCTTTTTGATGTGCTGCTGAATCCGGTTTGCCAGTATTTTATTGAGGATTTTTGCATCAATGTTCATCAGGGATATTGGTCTAAAATTCTCTTTTTTTGTTGTGTCTCTGCCAGGCTTTGGTATCAGGATGATGTTGGCCTCATAAAATGAGTTAGGGAGGATTCCCTCTTTTTCTATTGATTGGAATAGTTTCAGAAGGAATGGTACCAGCTCCTCCTTGTACCTCTGGTAGAATTCAGCTGTGAATCCATCTGGTCCTGGACTTTTTCACAATTGCTTCAAAGAGAATAAAATACCTAGGAATCCAGCTTACAAGGGATGTAAAGGACCTCTTCAAGGAGAACTACAAACCACTGCTCAGTGAAATCAAAGAGGACACAAACAAATGGAAGAACATACCATGCTCATGGATAGGAAGAATCAATATCGTGAAAATGGCCATACTCCCCAAGGTTATTTATAGATTCAATGCCATCCCCATCAAGCTACCAATGAGTTTCTTCACAGAATTGGAAAAAACTGCTTTAAAGTTCATATGGAACCAAAAAAGAGCCCGCATTGCCAAGACAATCCTAAGTCAAAAGGACAAAGCTGGAGGCGTCACGCTACCTGACTTCAAACTATACTACAAGGCTACAGTAACCAAAACAGCATGGTACTGGTACCAAAACAGAGATATAGACCAATGGAACAGAACAGAGTCCTCAGAAATAATACCGCACATCTACAGCCATCTGATCTTTGACAAACTTGAGAGAAACAAGAAATGGGGAAAGGATTCCCTATTTAATAAATGGTGCTGGGAAAATTGGCTAGCCATAAGTAGAAAGCTGAAACTGGATCCTTTCCTTACCCCTTATACGAAGATTAATTCAAGATGGATTAGAGACTTAAATGTTAGACCTAATACCATAAAAACCCTAGAAGAAAATCTAGGTAGTACCATTCAGGACATAGGCATGGGCAAGGACTTCATGTCTAAAACACCAAAAGCAACGGCAGCAAAAGCCAAAATTGACAAATGGGATCTAATTAAACTTAAGAGCTTTTGCACAGCAAAAGAAACTACCATCAGAGTGAACAGGCAACCTACAGAATGGGAGAAAATTTTTGCAACCTACTCATCTGACAAAGGGCTAATATCCAGAATCTACAAAGAACTCAAACAAATATACGAGAAAAAAACAAACAACCCCATCAAAAAGTGGGGAAAGGATATGAACAGACATTTCTCAAAAGAAGATATTCATACAGCCAACAGACACATGAAAAAATGCTCATCATCACTGGCCATCAGAGAAATGCAAATCAAAACCACAATGAGATACCATCTCACACCAGTTAGAATGGCAATCATTAAGAAGTCAGGAAACAACAGGTGTTGGAGAGGATGTGGAGAAATAGGAACACTTTTACACTGTTGGTGGGATTGTAAACTAGTTCAACCATTATGGAAAACAGTATGGCAATTCCTCAAGGATCTAGAACTAGATGTACCATATGACCCAGCCATCCCACTACTGGGTATATACCCAAAGGATTATAAATTAGTCTACTACAAAGACACATGTACACGTATGTTTATTGCGGCACTATTCACAATAGCAAAGACTTGGAATCAACCCAAATGTCCATCTGTGACAGACTGGATTAAGAAAATGTGGCACATATACACCATGGAATACTATGCAGCCATAAAAAAGGATGAGTTTGCGTCCTTTGTAGGGACATGGATGCAGCTGGAAACCATCATTCTTAGCAAACTATCACAAGAAGAGAAAACCAAACACCGCATGTTCTCACTCATAGGTGGGAACTGAACAATGAGATCACTTGGACTCGGGAAGAGGAACATCACACACTGGGGTCTATCATGGGGAGGGGGGAGGGGGCAGGAGGGAGGGATTGCATTGGGGAGTTATACATGATATAAATGATGAATTGATGGGTGCTGACGAGTTGATGGGTGCAGCACACCAACATGGCATAAGTATACATATGTAACAAACCTGCACGTTATGCACATGTACCCTAGAACTTAAAGTATAATAAAAAAAAAAAAAAAAAAAAAAACCATAAAATTTAACTGGCATGGTGGTACGTGCCTGTAATCCCAGCTACTCAGGAGGCTGAGGCAGGAGAATCGCTTGAACCAGGGAGGCGGGGGTTGCAGTGAGCGGAGATCAGGCCACCGCACTCCAGCCTGACGACAGAGCAAGACTCTGTCTAGAAAAAAAAAAGAAAGAAAGAAAAAGAAAAATGAAGTCTTCTGACTCTGCCCAAGGCTTTTACCCTTTCTTGGACACAGCTACTTCATAATAAAGGCATAATAAAATCAGGGCCTGGCATGATGGCTCACACCTCTACTCCCAGCGCTTTTGGAGGCTGAGGCAGGCAGATTGCTTGAGTCCAGGAGTTTGAGACCAGCCTGGGCAACATGGTGAAACCCTGTCTCTACAAAAAATACAAAAATTACACAGCCATGGTGGCATGCTCCAGTAATCCAATGCTCTATAATTCTCAGAATCTATTCTACCTGTTCTAAATTCAGGAAAGTGACATGTAGCCTGGGGTGGTAGAGGTAATGTTGACCACATGGAAGTGTTAGAAGTGAGGTAAATATAGGCCTGGGGTCTTCATGTGGTTTTCCCACGCTGAATAAAGTAGTTGAGGAGCTCTTATAAGAATCTATGTCTTCTTAATTTTGCCAAATATCTTATTTTATAGTGCACACTCTCACCTTTTCAAGTTCATTGATATTCTAATTAACTGTGTTGGATTATTAGGAAAATTCTGTGACAGCCTACTTAAGGGCAAAGTTCAGGGACTATTCATGATTAAGCAGAATTAAGATACACGAAGAGAAAAATGGTTTCTTAACATTTGAAAAAATCAAATTATTCAAGCTGCATATACAAAAGAAATTGAAAACATGTTTTAGAAGCTTCTATGACTTATTTTCTCTCAGTTGATGAAATACACAGTTTCCAGCAAAGACAGGCATTCTGCTTTCTATCCTATTGGTGATAGATTATGATGCATGTGTAAGCCCCCTCCCAGCCCTTTGACCATTACTTGCAGCATATTTGATCACCATCCAGCTTTGCATTTAGTCAACTTACTGCCTGTTTCTCAGAATGCTCGGAATGACTTTCATCACAGTGGGTGCAAGGAGGTTGCTTATAATCTGCTTAGCAAGAAAAGTTGTGCGGATGCTTTGCTCCCTCTACTCTCGGGGTCAGTTGTTATCTTGTGCGGTGATCTGTCTTGGTTATGAGGGCCCGAGGGGGAGAACAACAGCAGTGACAGTCTGTTCTATTTTGTACTCTGAGTGCAAGCAGCAGGGTGCTCTGCATATGGTACTTTTAAAGATTTAACGATTAGGATTTAGGTTCAGTCTGAAGGAAAGATTGATTGATTTTAGCATATTGGTGAACCCTTGCTTCAGGCTAGGAATAAAAACCTTACTTCTCAAGTCTGACGTTATTACTTTTCATTTGTTTTTATTGATTAGCTGTCAGTGATAAGATCTTGCCTCTCAAAACAAGACAGGTGCTGGTGGCCATTTTTCCTTTTTTAAAAGCTTTTGTAGAAGCAACTTATAGAAAATAGAAATAAAGGAGATAGAAATGAGAACAAATACCCATGCCATTTTGAAAATAGTAGTTAGCTATAAAATATTGAAATATTAGAATTTTACTGACCCAGTAAGAAATTTAAGAGAAAAATAATAAAATTTGCATTTCATTGGTAACTACACACTTTTGTCTTACTTAATATATGTCTATAATTGTAAATAAAAATATATCATTCATATATACAAAAACCCTTTCTACCATCCCCACTTCATAGTGTGAGTTTCTTAGGGAAGGAGGAGCAGGACACTTCTTATTAGATCATTTTTAACCAGATTCTTTACTAATAATCCTGAAATAAGACAAATAATAGCGATGGAGTTTTTTATTGAAGTTGTAAGTAAAAATGCAAGTAAAAATAAAATGAATAAACAATTTTAGAAGTTAAGAAATATATATAATTAAAAGTAAAGAAACATTTTAATAGAGGAAATGGGAAGAGGTAAAGTATTAATATATATTATTACATTAATGTGTTTTTATAAAAAGGACGTAAATACAAATGCCAACCACTTCCAAAAACTGCACTCTACAAGGTTTAAGGATGCTATGCACATATAATGACTTAATTGAAGTAATTAAAGTTCTGCTTCTTCATATTTACAGTTCCTATGCTATTGTTGTTTTTATCCAATTTACTATTTAAATGCAGGAATATAATTCTGACTATTATGAACTAATTCTCTGAGGAGATTCATGTAGCTGAGCTTGGTGTGTTGGGAGCTCACTGTATTATTGGGAGTTCTCCAAATTAATATCACATGGAATATGACTTTTACTAAAATATGAGTAACACAATGGACTAATTAAAAGTTTAATTATACACACACACACACAATCAGCAATAACTACAACAGTTTTCTTAGAAGATGATCTATCAAAAGTTATATCTTCAGGAAAAATTTATAATTAGTGATGTTTTTATGATTACCAGCACAAAAAATCTAAACAAAGTAGCTGACAAAGAATTGATTTTATTATTGATTATATTTCTCTACAGACAATGCAACCCCTTCTTTCACCGACAATTTGAACAAACCATTCTCACTGCACTGATGTTGTTCCATCACCAGAAGAAATGGTTAGTAAATACTTCACATGCAGTGTGAAATAACACTTAAGCATCAAAACCCTTAACTTATATGGATCTTAAATTTTAGAAGCCTCTAAGTTGTCTTTAGTAGAAATTCTGTTCAACTTAATGTAAGAAGGAATTTACTATTAATACACTATAATAACTAAAATAATTGAAATAAAAATTTCAAGAATCAAGAGAATCCTAGGCAACCCAGGTTCCAGATCAAATAATTAATTTATTTCTGCTACTTTTCCTTCCATTCCACTTTTTTATGGTATGGGAGGAATTAACAACTGCTGTGCTTTGGGTTATATGCATAACTTCTGACCAAGAAATAAATGAATACTACATACTACCTTAAATTAGAAAAACCTATGAAAGGATTTTAATTTGTCTGGCTTACATTAAGTATGTATTTCATAAATGGTTATGAGTAGGTTAAAAGATATTAATGGAGTGGAAAATGTTTGCTCAAATGTTTATTTTTAAATTATTATGCATTTTAATTTACTGTGTGTGTGTGCGTGTGTGTGTGTGTGTGTGTGTGTCTGCATGTTCCCCAGCTAACATGGGACTCTAGAATATTTGAAGAAAATAGCTTATGTTCACAAAGTCAAGTAGAACACTAAGGTTATTGGAATAATTTGTGATAATAACTAACATTAATATTATGGTGGAGAGGAAAGTTGTGAGTTTCTGTTTTAAATAAGTCTTAAAAGTTGTGGTGAAAATATATTTAGATAGATAAAATAAACTTTCTCAGTGACCAGACCAATACAAATATGTTGGGTGTTGTGAATGTGAGCTATGAGGTGTATGAAATGGTTATATTTTCTGTCTTTGAGGTACTTGAGGCAATAAGTAACACGTTAAATTCCCTGTGTGTGATGTATATGGCATATAAACATTTAGAGAAAGAAAATCCGTGGTATACTAGAGTGCTAAGGAAAGAATTCTATGGAAGACAATGGCCTTCAACAGGGAAATAATCAGGGGGCGCTATGTGGATCTTAGTACGGAATGAGATAAGGCACACTTCCTCATGCAAAGACATGGATAACAGAGGATTTGGAATAAATTGTTCTCACAGGAACCACTTCTCTAAATTAGGAGACAGAAAGAAGTGGAGAATTATCATACAATCTAATGGAGGAGGCTCTTAAATGCTACTTTTAACTTTGTGTTTGACAAAGAAAAGTTAAGAAATTATTTTGAACAGCAGATAGAAATTATGAAAGCAGATGAATTTAATAGCTGAGTGCAAATATAAATAATTAAAAATAAGAAAGTGAATGAGATGATTAGAATCTAGGTGTGTACTGATGATCACAGACTGGATAAACAGCAGAAGGAAGGAGAAGACTCCTGTTATAGGAGTCTGATTTTAGGAAAAAAATGGTAGGTAAAGATTAATAACTGAAAAATATTTTATAATTGCTTATAAAAGAAGGTGGGAGAACCTTCTAAAGGTTTTATTCTTAAACATCTCTGCTCTTTAAAGAACCTTTTAAAAATCTCACCTAACTATTGCAGTCAACTTCTCTTTGTTATTGTAGTTTGACATTGTTTGGCTGGATTTAATTGGAAAGAAAGAAAGAAATAAGAAAAAAATAAATAAGAAAAAAAGGGAAAAAAATCATGGATACCAAAAAGGCACTATTTCATCTCTGTAAAAATATCACCTATAATTTCTGTTTTTGGGGATTGGAAATTAAATTTTAGTTTAGTTTTGTTGTTTAAAACAGCTGGCAAATCTTTGGGACTGGTACTAAATTGAGTTTTCAATTTGTAGTTAAGGACTCAAGAAATTCTAAGAAATTACTTGAAATATACTTCATAGTATTGAAAAAAGTTTGCTATTAACTAAGCATATTTATCATGCAATCTCTACTTCGTCACATATTTGAATGGGAAAATGAATATATATATAACATTACATTATGGGTTTGTATTTTGGGCAAACGTAGATGGCCTAAAATTAAAAGGGTATATGTATTCCTATATCAAGTCACACATTTTCACATATTTAAATAAAAAAGAAACCAAGCAAGTATGGGAAAGTTTCCAGGTACATTAGCTTATCTATACATTTTTAAATAAGATAGGACAGAGTAGGAATTACAAGGAAAGGAGTGAACATTTTTTTTTACTTGTAATACAATATGTTGTTAGACTAGTTTCATAAATATGAATTCATCCAAATAGCTATGATTGTATTCTTTACAATAGCATGGGAGATAAATAATAATGATTTGCTAGATACTTGCTACTGCCATAAAGTGCTTGTGCTGAAATGTGATCACTCATTAACTAAAGGTCAGGCAAAGACTTTCTAATGCTCTTGTCAGAGTGACTTTTAATCTTTGTTGCAGCAGTTTGTAAACCCTTGTAAATGCTTAGCTAGGCTCTATTTATTGCATTGTTACATCGCTGTCATGTTTAGTACTACCAGGGTACTCATTTCAATTTAGAATAATGCATCTGTATTTGACGTGTGTAAACATTAGAGATAGATGAGGAATACTTTACTGTAGTGCAAGAAGGAATAACAAGGAGTAATGGGATGGAATTAAGAGAATGGAAAGTATCAAGAGACATCGTTGAGGTCATTTTTTAGCCTTAACACTGAACTTCCAAAAAAAAAATTCAAGGGCAAGAATATCTTTTGAGGTATTTGACCAAGATTGGAAAAATATAGAAAATTAAATATGCAAAGTTTCACTCTAAATGTGAATTAGGTGAACAAATTTTACTCTATAATCCCTTTTTCAGAAAACTTTTCTCATCGTCACCTAGGAAATCAGCAGTAACTAAGTTTAAAGGTAGATGTACTCTGTCCTCTAAGGAACTTACTATAGAAATACAGGCGGGAGTAATGCATAATGACATTCTACGTTAAGTAAAGAACAAAGAAATAATTTATTCATTATTTTTTTCTATTCTCACAAAATAATGGGTTACATTTGTTGCTTTAATTCAAATCAGTGAAATGAGTTCTATCCAAGCATATTTGCAATTGAAGGAATCTGAAAACTAATTCAGCATTTCTCAAAAGTTACCTGTTAAAATTACAGAATCCTGCTCCTTGCTGTAGACCCACTGAACCAATATTTCTGAAAATGATTTTGTATACACGGTCATATACCCTTAGGAAATTCAGTGCACTCTAAAATTTGAAAAGCACTGGGCTACACACTAATATAAACCTTACCCTGAAGGCTTGACAGGAACTAGAATACATTGAGTATCAGACTAAAATTAAAGTGTAAAAGATTTATAGCCACAGTGAGGTGTTATGTGCGTATTGCACATTACCATGTTATTAATGTTATTCATACTTACCTTTTAATCTATGAGATTTTTGTATATGCATTTATAAGACACATTTTATGTGTATGGACATAATATAGTACAAATATTAATACATAAGCAAAAATATAGAAGCAATTTCTAAACATCTGTCTTACATATAAAATCATTTCCACTTATTCAAGCATATTTATTTGTGCCCTTAATTAATATTCCTTAAGCTCACCAATTACTTGTGCATTATATTCTACTTAAGTGGTATGTCGTAAGCTAATTGAAAACAATATTTCTGCCTGATGTATCTTTTCTCATATCCCTGAATACTGCTTTCCATTTAGTATTTCAAGAATACAGATTGAGAAGAATAGTGTCCCTATCTTATTAGAACATGCATTCAGATAAAAGAAAAGGAGTAAGCAGTACATTCTAACTCATGGGTGGGATAACACTTGAATATAGGGTAGAATTGGGTCTTGTGTGATTACAATGCCTTAAAAATATTATGATTTTCTCTCAGTTTCTTTGTAATCAGCCATTCAAAGATAGATATTCTACAATTAAAAGTATGTATGATAAAGATGGCTGATTAGAACCTTTCAGTGATTATCTCCCCACGGGAACACCAAATTGAACAACTATCCACACCAGAAAGCACCTTCATCAGAATAAAAAAAATCAGGTGAGCACAGTTCCCACTTATAACATAAATACAAGGAAAGAGGCATTGAAGAGGATAGGAAGAACAGTCTTTCATTGTCTAAGTCACCCCTTCTGCAAGCCTGGGCAGTACAGTACAGAATCTGTGCGTTTGTAGGAGGGAGAGCAAAGTGAGTGTGTGACTTTGCTTTAGAATTCAGTGTTCCCTGTTGCAGTGGAACACAATACCAGGCAGAATTTTGCTTGTGCTCATGGAGAGAGCATTTACCTCAGCCCTGGGTGAGAGAACTATCCTTTGTCCCTGACGGAGGAACCCGTATCTCAGCCAGCTTCCCTACCAGTTAGTTGATTAAAACGGTCTAAGAACCCAAATAAATCTGAGTGGCAATCAGGCCACAGAAGTTGCAGTCTTGGACATGCTCTGGTGGTGTGCTGGTCTCAAAAGCAGTGGGCTTGGGGTGTAAAGCAGTGTAACACTAGCTGCAGCGGCTATGTGAGTGCCTACATCATTCTATCCCAAACTCCAGTATGTGCAGAGTGAGAAAAACTTCTGCTTGGTGGAAGGAGGGCAGAGCGTACAGAAGACATTGTCTTGCAACTTGGATGCCCGCTCTGCCACAGTGAAAATAAAGCACGAGGAAATTCCTGAAGCCCCTGGTTCTAGGCTTTTGCTTCTGGATCAAATTTCTAGACCCACCCTGAGTTAGCAGGAAATCTGCTGCGCTGGTGAGATGAACCCAGCCCCAGAAGGATTCACCACCTGCCGAATCAAGTGGCCCTGGGCCTTAAATAAACATCAGCTGCAGCCAAACAATAGTAGCTACAGACTTGGGCAAACCTCAGTACTGTGCTGGTTTGGGAGGCTGTGGGTTGAGGTGTGACCCAGCACAGTGCCAGCTGTTGCAGCCCTAGGATAGTCCAACGTCACCCTTCCCCCAACTTTAGGCAGGCCAGCATAAAGAGATTCCTTCTGCATGAGGGAAAGTGAGAGAAGAGAGTGAGCGACTTTACCTGGGAACCAAGGTATAATCGCTTATCTTCACCAATTCCGCCAACGCTGTGTATCTAGGAGTCTGCAAGACTCACAGTGTTACTGGGATTAGGTCACCCAGAGTGTTTATAGGGCCGCAGTGATCACAGGTTTAGGTAGCAACACGCAATCTCCTTGGAATTCTTGGAAAGCCCTCACAAGAAGGATGGACAGCAACAAGCCCAGACGGTCAACATTAGACTAAATATCTAACTCTTCAATACGCAGACATGAGCAAAGATCCACAAGCATCGGGGACATCAGGAAACATGTTCTCATCATGCAGACTAAATAAGGCACCAATTAACAATCATAAGTGGAAATTCTGGAGTTGCAAGTACAATAGCTAAAATTAAAAAATCACTATACAGGTTCATCTGTTGATTTTAAATGAGAAAAACAGCTAACATAAAGATATATCAATAATGATTATGCAATTTTAAGAGTAGAGAGAGAGAATAAGGGAATATGAATGTAGCCTCAAGGAAATGTTAGGGACTATTAAGTGCAACAACATACAACTGGGAAGGTCAAAGGAGAAGAAATAATTTTTTTAAACAAATAATGTCTAAAAACTTCCAAAATTTGATGAAAATAGTTAATTTATTCATTAAAGAAGATTATCATAATCTAAGTCGGACAAACACAAAAAATACCTACGGACATGTCATAGTGAATATGCTGACAGTTAAAGACAAGAAGAAATATTGAAAGCAGTAAGAGAAAAATGATTACTTCCATACAATCTTGAACAGAATTAGCAGTTTACTCCTCACCAGAAATAATGGTAGGTAGAGAGCTAGAGAATCACATATTCAAAATGTTCAAAAAGTAAAAAAAATAAAAAATAAAAAAATCCCTGTCGACTAAGGAAACTACATACTACATTCAGCAGAGTTATCTTTCAAAAATCTAGGTGAAATAACATTACAAGGAAAACAAAATCTAGAAGAACTTGTAGTGAGTAGAACTGATTTACAGGAAATAGCAAAGAAAGTTTCTCAGACTTTACAACTTGGCAAATAAAAAAAAAAAAGAAGGAAGTTTCTCAGACTGGTAACAAGTGAGTCCAAACAACAATTTAAAGGTATATGAAAAAGAAAAGAAACATTAGTGAAGATTACTACGCAATTGTAAAAGACAGCGTAAATGCGTATTTTATCTCCTTCCTTCTCTCAGATGAATTAAAAATCAACTGTATAAAATTGTGTATATAATTATATTGTTGAGTGTGTAACATATAGAAATATAATGTATTTTCCAATGCTAGCACAAAGGAGACACATCTCCTTTGTGTCCCATATATACATGGGATAGCATGCATAGACACATCTTCTTTGTGCTAGTAAGGCAACAAGAGGCTGAGAAACTGACTCCCAATTATGAATGAAACCATAAGAAAAAATGAAATAGCAAATCGAAAATAAATATATCCAAATACATAAATATATAGTTGCTTTCCATTCTTTTCTTATCTTCTTTAAGGTACATTAAAAATATAAAAAAAATTAATTATAAAAATGTACTGCTGAATAGAAACATATATAAGTAAAATATGTATAATAGTAATACCTTAAAAAAGAGGAAAATGTAATTGAGTTTTATGGGGGTGACTTTTCTATATCTCCCTGTAATTGCCAGTAGATATCTGAGACCGATTCTGGTTAGTTAAGATTTATATGACAGACTTAGAGAAATCACCAAAGAAATAACTTAAAACTAAATAGTGAAAAATGATTAAAGACATTAAAATGCTACATTAGAAAATAGTCTCTAATTCTAAAATAAATCAATAAAGAAGAGGTGGAAACATACACTAAGATATGAGATATATAGAAAATAAAATGTAAGATGACAGACATTAATTAAATTATACCAATAAATTTAAGTATTAAATGATCAAGTAACTCTATCTGTATGAAATTTATATAACATGGGATTTGATGATAAGTTTTGACATGTGACACTAACATCATCATCCATTAAGAAAAAAGTTTTATAAATTAGACTTTATTAAAATAAAAAGTTTTCTGCTCTTTAAAACACCATTAAGAGAATTAAAAGCCACAGACTAGGAAAACCTATTTGTGGTATCTCGTTTCTATCTAAAACATACAAAGGATTTCTATCCAAAACATACAAAGAACTCTTAAAACTCAGCAACATGCATACAGGGGTTGAATAAAGTAAATGGAGATGGAAGGAGCAAACGTTCTGACTGTTCAGTTGGAAGGTAGCAGATAAGTAAGTAAAGAAGACAAGAATAGTCCATGTTGTAATGAACTAGAGTTGGAAGCATCAGTATGAACTCACGTTTAACTTAATGCAGATACAGATGGTGTTATGGGTTGAATTTTGTATCCGAAAACTCTGTGTTGAGGTCCTAAGCCCCAGTACCTTCAAATGTGACTTGATTTAGAAAAAGAGTCATTGTATAATAAGTTTATTAGTTTGGATAAGGCCATAACGTGATAGAATGGGTCTTTAATTTCATATGAAAGGTGTCTTTAAGAAGAAAAAAGATACAGAGACAGACACACAAGGGGAAAAGTCTATGTGACCACAGAGGCAGAGATTGAAGTGATGTTGCTGCAAGTGAAGAAATGCCGAAAATTTCTCAGCACCAGAAGCTAGGAATAGGCAAAGAAGGAATTTTCCTCTGTAGGTTACAGAGGGGGAGGATGGCTGTGCTGGATTCAGGCTTCTAGACTTCAGAACCGTGACACAATACATTGCCTGATTTTTGAGACACTTAGATTGTAGTACTTTGTTAATTACAGCCAAAATAAACTAATAGCAATGACTACCTATAGAAATATTTATGAATATACGATATATACAGGGTTAGCATGCATTTGTATATTTCTTTTTTCAATCGGCTGAGAGAGCCTAGAAGCAACAACATGCCCATAGTAACAAGGACACTTAGTGTCCATATCTTGGTTTTTCAATCCATTCATCAATAAAAAGATCAAGTGCTTTTTGGAGACATGACTGATTCTCACGTAGAAAATATGGAGTACGAACCTGGAGCACCTTGCTATGCCAGAAAGTTTGAAAGTGCTAAGAAAAATTTCCATAATGATTAGATTTTTTCAGAGAAACATAGGAGCCTACTGAAAGTGCTCTTGATGACAAAAGCTAGAACAATTTTAACAACCAAATAAATTAAATAGTGTTAAATTATAACCCAAAGTATAAAATAACTATCTATGACTTTATACTGATGCAACTAAATGATTGAGTTAATAAGTAAATGGGGAAGAAGAGACAACTTTCCTGTACAGAAGAATTCAGAATAATTTCTATGCATATGCTGCCCTCAGGATAGTAGAGCCTAACTTGCCACTCTTTCATTGTGGGCCATGCATAATCTTTCCTAACAATACTATAAAAAGGAGGAAAAAAGATAACTTTACAGCGGAGAAACCCAACAAATGTTACTTCAGCTTAGATTAGCATCAACAGTGATTTTTTTATTGTATGTGTCCTTGATGTGATATGATGAGAATGGCAACTTACCTCTTCAGTCTTCACTACAAAACCTGTGACCCCAGACTAATCATCAGAAAAACATCAGAAAAATCCCACATGAAAGACATGCTACAAAATATCTGACCAGTACTTCTTAAAATGGTCAACACCATCAAAAACAATGTATAAGAAAAAAGAGACATGAGGAAGACTTCTGGGTTCTGGCAGTTTCCCACATCTTGATTATAAAGGGATGCATTTCGTAAATATCTATTGGAATATACACTTAAGATATGTGCACTTGCTAAAAGTATTTCAATAAAAAGTATACAAAAATGCAAAAAATATAGCTGGAAACCTAGTTCTAATGTGTATCTGACAGTGGAATACTGAGAAATGTGGCCCTGTACAACATCAACATATTTAGGATCTAATTTAAATTGCATTCATTATTCAAGAAGACAATTTTCAAGATCTTTAGGTCAGAACTGCTAGGTTATTGTGTACAGGCAGAAATTAGAAGGAACCTAGCTATAGTAATCTAGTGTTATAAAAAAATTATAAATCATAATCTGAAGTGCATTGTATTTTTAAGAATGCTTTATATAAAATCATTTTATTATTAAAGATAAATGCATAAATTTAAAAATATGTATGGGATCTATAAATACTTCAAACGTTCTTTATAAATAGATTGAGTATGTTAGCAAAAACTATTTACACTTTATTCCAACAGTAACATTGTTAAATGAATACTCATACTAAATTCTTCTCAAAGTTAACAACATTGGCTACAAAAATAATATCAATTTTATAATCTTGAATTACAAACCAGGTATAATTCGGTGCTCAAGAAAGATGAGAGTTAAATCTCTATGTTGTATTGTCTTAGGCATAATTAAAATAACTTCAGATATGAAAAGAAGAGCAAATATATTTATCCCAACATTCAGTTTCCTAGAGCGCCACGCCAGTGGAGGACTCACCATGCTAATCTATTACTTTTCTTACATTACTCAACAAGCAAATGTCATTTTCATAGATCCTGTTTTTTTGCATTCTATATGAATATCACTGATAAAACAATAAAGTAGATACATGTTTTAAAAACCCCGGTAAAAATAGCTCAGAAAAATCAGAGACGTGGCTATGACATGTCCTCCCTCAGAAGAGAATAAATAAAAACTGTTACAATTTCCAGAAATAATTTTATGAAAAAAAGCTAACTTAAAAACATGGCTGTGATAAAGACTTTTTTAATCCAAATTCTTCACATATAATGGGAATGTACTGTATTTTATCAGTCATATTTTAAATTATTTCATTTGAAGTATTCATGGGAGAAAGAAGGAGATTTAGGTTAGATAGAAAACTATGCTTTTACCACCTAACATACATCCGCAATGTAAAATCAAGCAAAAAGCTTACCTAATCCATTTCCCTCCTGAGACAGATCCTGAAGGAGACAGATCGGAAGTCCAGTGTTGCACATTCTCATTTTTAGATTAGACTTTAAATATAAAAAGCCTCTGGACAAAGATTTGAATGTGGAGTTTCCTTGGTCTGTGAAGATCCTTGGACTCATCAGTCAGGGTGGGAATGCCCAGTAATCCTTGCCACCAGAAACTAAGAAGTTGCTAAGGGTTTAACTAAGTTTTCTCCATCCCTAAGACTACCAGTAAATGAAGGACAGGGTGAAAATGACTTATTCTCAGTACCTAGAAATGGGACCAAGACATTGCCTGAGGCCATGCCACTAGTTTGGGGTATTAAAGGCCATAGCAGCTTCCACTGTTGTCCCTAAGGCTCCCTAACAAGCAGGAAAGTAAAACCAAAATCACACTAAAGCCTGCTATTCCAACAGAGAGAACAAAAGACCAATCTAAATAGGTCTCTCCTGCAAAGAAAGGGCAGGGGAAATAAAAGACAACTTGAAGAAAAGAAACAATAACAAGAGTTTTAGTGTTGTTATTAAATCCTTAGGATGTTTCAAGTATAGCACAAAAGTAAAAATACTGTTACTAACAAAATAATTTTCAAGTAAAAAGATTTAATTGAATTGGAGAAAAACATGATCACTAACAAAAATAAAAATGGTATCCTAGAATTATTGAAGGAAACTATCTCAAAACACAGGATGAAAATATTTTTAAAAAAGTACATGAGATCCATGCGATCGAATGTGAAAATAATAAGATGTGACCATTAAACAAATAAGAGAAATTTATTTTAATACAGAAAGGAGAACCTAAATCTGCAAATTTACACCTTCACCAACATCAGGAAGTACACCCAGAATTATAATAATAAATATGATCAATCTGTAAGTGTAAGGATAAAATAAGTATCAAGCTCTCTGGAAAAATGTGTAAATAACTTAAAGAAGAAAAATAATCAGGCCAGGCATGGTGGCTTACTCTGTAATCCCAGCACTTTGGAAAACTGTGGCAGGTGGATCACCAGAGGTCAGGTGATCAAGACCAGCCATGGCGAAACCCCTTCTCTACCAAAAATACAAGAATTAGCCAGGTGTGGTGGTATGCAATTGGAATCCCAGCTACTCAGGAGGCAGAGGCAAGATAATTGCTTGAACCGGGAGGTGGATGTTGCAGTGAGCTGAGATCATGCCACTGCACTACTCCAGCCTGGGCCACAGAGCGAGACCCCCTTTCAGAAAAAGAAAAAAAGAAAAGATAAAGAAAAAAATAGAATCAACATATAGAGTAACAAAAAAAATAGAGTAATATCTGTAGACAAAAGGTTGTAGAATAACATCTATAGACTACAGAGAGATAAGAATGGCAAAGTACAACCTTATTATTTAAATTATTTGTGATCTACAAAGTAGAAATATTGCCATCACCTATGGGCTTCTTAGAAAAACAGAATATCAGCCTTCATCCCAGACTTAAAATGTCAGGTCTGCATTTTATTAAAATACTAACATATTCATATGCCCATTAAAATCTGAGAAGTTTAGCCTAAGAAACATATAGCAGGCAAGATAATTTTCACATATCGGATTAAATAAATATACGTGTAAACTAGTAAATATTTCACACTGTGTCTCCTGCATATCAATTTGAGAAAAATAATGAATAATCATTTAAAAAAACCCCACACACAAACCAAAAACAAACAAAGACCTCCAAAGGAAATAAAATATGTTTAAGCTATTTGCAGTGAAAAAAAATTTTATCTGACTATATGTCTATTTACATATGTATATAAGATTGATAATTAGTTAAGTGGTTATTAAGGATTCTTGAAACAGGAAAATTCTATTAGTAGAAAATATATTCTGTATATTGCATGGAAATACCAGAATTTCAATTATTTCTGTAAAACTTTAAGGTATATATACTTCATTTTGCAGAAGTTTAAAAATAAAGGGCAATTCAAGCAATAGCAAGAAATGGCGAAGCAAAAGAGCAGTAATGCTCTTAAATTCAGACATAAAATCAAAGATACATTTGAAACAGTTGCAGAACATTTTCATATCGTTGACTACAAAGTGCTTAAAATTCTTAAAGTAAGACATTTAAACACCCACATTTTAGAAATCAATAGAATGAAATTCAAATAATAAAAATGATTCAAAATTATAACTTCTTTGAGATTAGGAAACCGATGTTTAGATAGCCTTTGTGTCAAAGAGGAAATTCAAAGTGAAATTATAATCTATCCACAAACCAATGAAAAAGAGTATTTCCATATAAGCCTTTGCATGTCTTTAATTTACTTTTAATGCCTTTATTATTTAATAAAAAAGAAAAATAAATAAACCTTGTACTAATCTTCTAAAAACTTAACAAAAGAACAAGTTAAACTCCCAGCACTTGGGAGGCCAAGGTGGGCGGATAACCTGAGGTCAGGAGTTCGAGACCAGCCTGACCAACATGGAGAAAGCCCATCTCTACTAAAAATACAAAATTAGCCAGGCGTTATGGTACATGCCTGTAATCCCAGCTACTCAGGAGGCTGAGGCAAGAGAATCACTTGAACCCGGAAGGCAGAGGTTGCAGTGGGCCTGGATCATGCCATTGCACTCCAGCCTAGGCAACAAGAGTGAAACTCCATTTCAAAAATAAATAAATAAATAAATAAATAAATAAATAAATAAATAAATAATAATAATAATAATAAAGTTTTCTAGAAATATAAGTTCCTTAATTTAAAAGCTGAAAATATTAAAATATTAGAGAACTAAAAATCAAAACAAAAGTAATAAATATAAAATTTTGTTATTTTAAAATACACAAAAGAAGAGACAACTTACTAGAATTTGTTTAAGTACAAACATTTCATATATATATAGAGAGAGAGAGAGAGAGAGAATGAGAAAAAGAGAGAGAGCAAGAGAAAGAGAGAGGGAAAGAGAAAGAAAGAGAAATAGAGTCAGATAAAAGGATGAAGAAGCCAGAAAAACTGAACAAGTTTAGGAATCAAAGATATAACCATAAGTTTAGAAGAAAAATTCATTGAGATTTTGTTTTAAAAGATGCATAAATTCAGTTATATGGCAAACTTAAAGGACATTAATTTTTTTCTGAAAAAATGCAATGGCCAAAATTAATCAAAATGTAATTTAGATATTAGTTGTAATGTCATCTTTGTTACAAGTTTCATTTTGAAACTACTAATTTCTAAGTCATTGATTTTGGGGGTCATTGGTTTATTAATAATATTTCATTGAATTATTTTCGAAGATTGTGATCTGTAAGACTCCCTTAGGGAATATAAACAAGTGTTTACAAAGCTGTACTTTGAAGCCAGACCTGTATCAAATCTCAGCAACATGTGGTCAAGACATAAGGATGAATGAATTCAGACCACTTCAGACTGAGAAAGCCATCATCTCTGAGGTCATTTTACCATTTCCCTTTCTAGTCGGGTAACTTCATCTAGTTCTCAGCCAACTTATCTTATTCCTAGCAAATTCATTTGCATTAATCTTGGATCCACTGTCAATAAATACTTCTAAATTATTTGAGTTACTGTTATAAGAAAAATAATGAAGATTCAAATTCTCTGCTGCTGACAAGATGGAAGGCCACAGAATCAGTGCCAGCTGAACAGGTACTACACATGCACTACTTTGAAGTGGGTTTTAGGCTCTTATTAACTACTCACAAATGGATATATAAAGGAACATTTCATTAAAAATTTCAGTTGTCACACTACCTGATGTAGCTTTAAAGGGATTCTGAGAAAGTCAGATACACAGAACGTTTCTGCAACTGGGAAGACATTTCATTCATAACATGTACCAGGAAACTGGAAAAAAAAGTAGAATTGCCAATACTACAACACATCAATTGATAGGTTAAACTGCAGAGAGAAAAATGGAAAAATGTTTAAGAAAGTTGAAGGGCAAACAAACATCTTAGTAGAGAGACAAAATTAAATTGCCTAATGATAACTGCAACAGAGGAAACTCTGCTTGTATTGGTTTTAACTAACACAACTCATAAATATTACATATACATTGCGGTAAATGGAATCTAATATACCAATGATTTCTAGTTATTTTCTGGCACAAAATTTGAAAACAGAAAGAGAAGAATTATCTTAAAATTAGACTATGCTTGAGAAGAAATTTACAGAAAGATGAAGATGAAGAGGTGCTAGTAAATACATTATAGCACCTGGCATCATTATTTTTTATTTATAAAATTTGACACCAGAGGCAGAGACTGTTACTCTCTGACGTATATCATATGTGTATATTTGAAATGTGTATAATGCACATATTCCTCATTGTGTTATATTTACATGTGTATTATATATGATTCATATATTCTATGCAGTCTTATATAAATATAGTATATAATATATAACATACATGAAGTATTGTAAGCAAAAGCACCTATGAAATCAAGTCAAGGTTATCAAATATAATCATTTACAAGGTCAATAGAAGCAACATTCAAATTTATGAATATTTAACTCTTTGAATTTTCTTCCAGATGAGCTATAGTTACAATGTTTTTAGAATAAAATATAGTTCTAGAAAATTTTGCAGAAAAGCCATCAAATTCATGAAAATCCAAAGGAAAAAAAAATAAGAGTGAATATGCCTTAATAAAATACTGGCAAAACAGTTGATGTATCTGAAATTTTATCAAATGAGAATAGAGAAAATAAATTCATGCCAGCTAATTTCCAGAATAAATTTCGAGTCCAGGTAGGCATGAGATAAATCTTATAATGCTTGGCTAGAGCACAGAAATTATTTAATTACAGAAGATGCTGTAAATCAGGTCAACCTAAAAATGTTGGCAATGACCAAATGTTGGAATAAGCAGTGATATCCACCTAAGGAGGCAAGACAAAGACATCAATGAGGCAGAGCATGATTTATTTCTCCATTATTAATATTAACCATGGTTATAAATATTTATTTTAGAAAGACATATAAATATTTATTTTAGAAAGACACAAAAATTTATTCTGTTCTTACTCTTCCCATTCTCCCTAATATAAGGATTAAAACTTTAGAAACATGGTCAGGCTCTTGTTTTGTTTTGAGTGGAATTCATGTTAACAGAAAATAATGATGTAGGACAAAAAAGCTATCTGAACAACGCAGTGACTGAATTTGTGTGCTAAATGCTATTCCATGATATTTCTTTTCAACCTCCAAAGATTACGACCACTAAATCTTAGAGTTTTTTTAAAAAAGAGATTTGATATTTTTACACCTTTCAAACCTTCCAAGTATGTTCTTTTTTAAAATAATGAACATTTATTACAACTAAAAACTTAAAAAAATTATCATACTAAGTTGAAGAATATCTTTAAAATAAGTATTAGTCTGTGAAAACTGTCAACATTTTTTAATGTTAATATTGTTATTAATAATTATTGGCATTTATATCCCATTGATTCTTCCAAAGGCTTTAGTTTTTTTTTTTATTTAGTCATAATTTTTGAAGTAGCTGTAATGTTAATTCTAGCATGCTTTGTTATGACATAGAGTTCTCAAAATCTTTACAATGATTATCTGTTATTATCTCCACATTATAGGAAAAAAAGTGAGGCAGATAGTCTCTCTTGTAAATTCAGTAGAATCTGTAAACTCTAAGAAATACTGGGCAGTCTTTTTTAATATTTTATTTCTATTCTATATAGATTGACCTAACTTTTATCCAATTTTCAATGTCTCCCATAACAAAATAAAAACTATTTCAGCAATACATTTAAAGACATCCACATTGTTTTAAATTGCTAATCAATTTTTGGCATGAATGTAAAACTGTCGAACATTGATTAAATCAATGTGTTTATAAATATGTAAGATTATAGCCTTAATAATAATTATAGATGTAGCTCTATTTAGAGCAATTCAATATAAATATGGATATCTAAGATACTTGAGATTTATATTAATGGTGATGATCTTAAACTCCAAATGCAGCATTTTAACTAAAGATAATATATGTCTTTTGAGTGCTAGTGCCATCAATGTGGCCAAGTAATTCTTTTGCAAAACCTCTTTGTATGTAAAAGGAAATTAGTAAATACTAAAATGTTTCAAAAATCTAATTCCCAAATTGGTAAAGTCATCTTTGTAGAAAAAAAAAAAAAATGAGACTCTAGAATTCTGTGTCATTGACGTATTCCTACTTTAAACTATCTAGGCCTGTGAGATATATTTCTGTTAAGCTATAAAAAAAGGAGGACAGGAAGGCACCTCCTTGTCAATCTTGGTCTGTATCTCCACACACACACACACACACACACACACACACAACTAATGGAAATGAAAATTAAGAATTACGTTTAAATGGACATGTGCTTTTAGTAGAAGACAAATATGGCTTAGTGTTCTAGCTAGGAGAGGATATATTGCTGTTTTTAACCTCCAAATTTCAGTGGTGTATCTCTTGTTCATATTACATGGCTAGTATGGACTGGTGAGGTTTTGTTACGCATGTTTACTCAGGTACCTAGGTTGATAATGGCTCTGCCACTGTGGAATTAAAACTTCTGCAACATGTGACAGTTGAGTTGACATGAAGGGAGAAAAATTGGATGAGTGTGGCACATCAGCTTTTGATGACCTCCTATTCAAAAGAGAAACCCACTACACAGTTGGTTACTGCTCTTCAGACACAAAAACACATATGGTCCCAGCCAAATGGCAAAGCAAGCAAGAATATATAAGGAACCATTTGGACTATCTAGTGAGTCCTAATTGCCTCTATTAGAAGAGATATTTGAAAGCAATGATGATAGAGGGATAAATAGACTAAATATTGCTGGAATAAAAAGCTAATGACCTGGAAAAAAGTGTTGGATACATAATTCAAACTATACAATATTAACTCCAAATAGATCAAAATTCTAACTATAAATCATAAGACAAAAATGCTAGAGAAAGACAAGAAAGTTTTTTCTTAATTAGAGAAACTTTTGTTTTAAAACTATGACACAATCTCAAAGTAGAAATAAAAAGATTGAAAAAATAGACCACATCAACAAAAAATTAGTTCAATTTTTTTGACTGACCCAAAAATACTCTAAAGTCAAAAGATAAATAGCAAGGAACAAAAAAATCTTGGCAACTTATGTCATAAAAAGAGATTACTCTTGCTAAAAAGCTAGAAGATTCTAGTGAATGATAAAAAAAATTAGTAATCTAATAGAAAAATATACAAATATATGTGCATTGCAGCAGAATTATACTTAAAGTATGAGATACTAAGAGGTCAATTTGATGGTTATATTAAAATTATAAATGATCTCCCATACTCTATGAGACATTAACTCTACATATAAGAATATCCCACATGATTATGCAACTTTATGTGAAACAAAACATTTGACATATTTTCACTGAAGTATCACTTATAATTTCAAACAATTGGGAACAACAAAAGTGTTTATCAATGGAGGATTGAATAAAATTCAATTAATCTATCCAATGGAAAAGTCTGCAGCAGTAAAAATAATAAAAAAGACTTCATGTTTGAAATTGGGAATATTTTAAAATATATTTTAATGGAAAACAAGCAAAATGTAAATATTGCCTATATATGTGCTTTTATGTAAAATGGGGGAAGGGGATAATTCATAATTGTGTTTTCTTATCAGACATAAGGAAACTCAAGAAAGAGTTTGAGAAGGATGGAAACCAAGAAGATAGAAGACAGTGATTCAAGAAAATATTTTCGTTGTCTACATCCTTATAGCTTTTGATTGTTACACTAAATAAATGTAATAACAAAATCAAACAAAATGCTCTAAAGTGAGATGTGATCTGACCAGATAAAAGTACTGTGTTTTCTGAATTATTTATTCTAAACAGCATTCTTATGTTTCTGAAATACTGATAGAATTGTAATATCCTCCACATAGTCAGTCCTTGTTTAAACTAAAATTGATTAAAATACCTCTATTTTTCACAATCATTACTTGCTAATAAGAACATATTTCCCGTTCAGTTGTTCGGCATTTTGTGACCAATCGCATGTGGCTTTAAACTCTTAATGCTTCCTTTTATCCTGGTATATTCAATACTTTTCAAAATGTTTAAAATTTTATCTAAAATATATCTATTTTTTTCTCACTATACTTTTTCATTAGCATAGCACCAAAGTACTTTTTCAAGCTACTGATTAAAATAGACAAAATTCTTGTCCTCTATATTTTTAGATCCATGGGACTATAAGTATGTGTGTGGCCAAAATAAATGAACATCCCAAGCAAATTGGGCAAGTACTGCAAAAGAGACATATGTGTGGTGCCATATGTATGTTAAAGGTGGTCCTCTAGGTAGAGGGTTAGATAATCCCTCATAGAGGAGCTGATGCTTGATTTCTTCCAAAGAATGAACAGGAATTTGTCACAGAAAAACTGAAAATTACAACCCAAGGAAGAGCAAATGAACCCACATAGAGGTATGTTACTTCCATTCGGCCCACACCTGTTTAGTGACTATTAAGAAATACTTTTTCAAAGGTAGTTTAGTCAACTGCTATTTTACCTAACAGTTGTGTCATAGAGCCAGTATGTTTCTTTCTTGGTTTGCTTCATCAAATATCTTAAATGTCACATATGCCAGTGTTTCAAATCTCTTGCAGTCATATTAAAAAAAGTCATTCTTATGGCTCTTTATTATTACAGTATCCATTGCTAATCACTTTTTTTTTTTTAAATGATGCAAAATCTGTTCGGTGTGCTTGATAAACTTCCTTGGGATAGGTTGTTTTGTAGAATGTTTTCCACATTTTCTTGGAGTCACAACTTCATTTACTTCATGTTAACTTATGGTACTTCCAGTGTATTAACTTGTTTTCTATTTCTCAAAAGGATTTTAGATTCACCTACAAATATTTTTAGTATCTCAAGACATAATTTGTGGAAATCAAGAGATTTAGAATCATTGAGGGCAGTTATCTGCTTTTCAAAAATCTCACTTATTTTGAGCCTCAATTTTCTACTTCAAATATTCATTCTAGGTCTAGAGGATATTTCCAAATAAATGTATTACCAACACTTCGAACTCAGCATAACCAAATATATATTTGCCATCTTCATGTTTTGTTCTCCAACACGAAGTGGATACCATACTGTCTACCTTTTTATGGCCATTCATTGTACTATTTTTCTTTTTGTAATATAATGATAAAATAATTATATATCTTTATTTTTTATATATTTGTAAGCAAAATCAAAATTTCTAATTATAAAATCAAGCTAAGCAGATAACTGAGGTCTGAATGTTAACATTTTTTGAGTCATTATTGAAAATATTTTACTGGAAAAGCATAATGGCCTGTGTCAAATATTTCCATATAGCTGGAAACCAATTATTAAACTTATGTTAAAGGAACGTTCAGGAGCTAATGTAAAAGGCAGGAAGTAATACTTTCATTCCTCTTAAACACACCTGAGTAATATTTCACTATGGCAGCTTTTGTCAAAAACAATCTGAAGGAAGTGAATTCTAATTTTCCTCCTTAATTCCTTGAGGCGTCATTGCACAGAAGGAGGCAGTGATGACCAGTTAATAGTATGAATGTGTGTTTATCTACTTTAATCACAGTATCTCTGTTTTTAGCTGAAAGAAATCTCAATAATGGCAACCATGCACGGGATTGACTTTTTCAGCCTCTCTTAGAGTAGAGAAGACGACCTACGCAAGAGCTGAACATTGGCAACTTAGGTTAATCATGATATTCTCAGTGTAGACTCTTAACTATGGAAGCTACCACTTCCTTTTCCTATTTCAATTGGCTTTTTAGGACACATTTACAATGACCAGGGCAATAGTAGCAATATGGAGAAAGAAGACTGTATGAGTCAGGTTTCTCTAAAGGGACAGAACTAATAGGATATATGTATATATGAAGGGGAGTTTATTAGGAGAATTGACTCACACGATCACAAGGTGAATTCCCACAATAGGCCATCTGCAAGCTGAGGAGCAAGGAAGCCAGTCCGAGTTCCAAAACCTCAGAAAGTAGGGAAGCTGACAGTGCAAGCCTTCAGTTTGTGGCCGAAGGCCTGAGAGCCCCTGACAAATCACTGGTGTAGGTCCAAGTACACAAAAGCTACAGAACTTGGAGTCTGTTGTTCACGAGCAGGAAGCATCCAGCAAGGGAGAAAGATAAAGGCCAGAAGACTCAGCAAGTCTCGTCATTCCACTTTCTTCTGCCTGTTTATTCCAGTCACGCTGGCAGCTGATTAGATGGTGCCCACCCAGATTCAGGGTAGGTCTACCTCTCCCAGTTCACTGACTCAAATGTTCATTTCCTTTGGCAGCGCCCTCACAGACATACCCAGGGGCAACACTTTGCATCCTTCAATCCAATCAAGTTGACACTCAATATTAACCAGCACAAAGACTAAGAACAAAACCTTGGAGTGACAGTGCAATGATCTAGAAGGCACCTGCTACCTTGATGACTTTGTGGAGTCATTATGCTAGACTGAGGTGACAAAACTCCTGGTTCTTTTTTTGTTTTGTTTTGAGAGGGAGTCTTGCTGTGTCGCCCAGGCTGGAGTGCAGTGGCTCCATCTCTGGTCACTGCAAGCTCTGCCTCCTGGGTTCATGCCATTCTCCTGTCTCAGCCTCCTGAGGAGTAGCTGGGACTACAGGTGCCCGCCACCACGCCCAGCTAATCTTTTTTGTATTTTTTTTTTTTTTTTTAGTAGAGATGAGGTTTCACCATATTAGCCAGGAAGGTCTCGGTCTCCTGACCTCAAGATCCACCTGCCTCGGCCTCCCAAAGTGCTGGGATTACAGCCGTGAGCCACTGTGCCCGGCCCTGGTTCTTTTTTATTTTTTTGTTTTTAAGAGAAAAATAAACTTCTGTATTATTTAATTTTGTACTATTTATAGATGCAGTAAGGTTCTATGTTGTTAAATCTATCTTGATATGCAAGTCATCTAAAAAATACACTTTGGGAGGTTACTGATAAATTGGATTGCATATCTGACCTCTTAGTATTTTCAAAACCTGTTTTAAATTAATTAATTACAATGTGCTAAGAAATACTGAAAACAAATTCCTCTTCTAATTAAATTAATGTAAATATAGTTGAATAAGAATGACTTCAGTCTTAGTATTAATTTAGAACGTATCTAAAATTAAAATTTTCCAGTTTAATATTTTTTAAATTCTTAAAAGCAGAAATGCAAATGAAATACTATTTTTTCAAACAGCCTCAGAATCCATGAGATAAAGCCAAATTTATCCAGAATTAAAGAATAAAAATATTCTAATTTAAAGCAGATCAGCAGTCAGTAATCAACTATACCAAATTCAACAAACAAACACAACCAACACACACATGCACATGCACACAAACTCACAAAGAAAAACAGGAGGTACTTGTGTTTGTCTTTTGGCAAAAGGTGTATTTTAAAGTTAGTTAAGAAACAGAAATTGGTTGCACTTAATTCAAAAATATTGAATAGAAATCAGAGTTATAGCTGAAGACTAACAAATTTTAAACGTTAAACTTTGAGCAAAATTTACTTTACATGCATTTATAAATAAATTATTTGGCAAAGTAAATTATGTTGTGGTATTTAGTCTAAGTTTGTTTTATCCTATTAGCTTAAAGATAATTTAATGTCGTTTTATCTCTGAGGTGACTATGCATTCCTAGAGGGAAAATTCTTTAAAGGCATAAAATATCTTTTCAAGACATTATTTGGATTTTGCATAAAAGTTGAATTGAATGGAATATTTAATTCTATATTTCTTATCTTTACTATTGTAAATCAGATCATTTGAATTAAGCTAAAATTTGAGGCTATGTAAATATAAAGATGGCTCTGGAACTCATATTTAAAAATACTACTGTCTTTCATAAATGGCTCATAAAATTCAGATGATTTTGAGACCATGTGGACCAAAGATATTGTTCTAATTAAACTTTTAAACTTTGTTTAATTTTTGAGATGTACTATTTTCTGAGATAAACAATATTAGCAACATTACAAGTACTTTGAGGTTAAGTTGTACATATTTTCTGAAATTCCTTTGTAACCTTCTAATCTTTAGAATGATTAGTAGTACAGAGGTAATTAATTGTCTACACTTACCTGAGAAATACTTTTTCAGAAATATTTCTCAGAAATACTTCTGAGAAAATGATTATATAAAACTGACAGTTAAATATAAGTTACACACATAGGCACAATAACATTAATGTGCCTAGATGTGTATGTTTTTGTAGATATTCATATAAATAAACTCAATCTATAATTTGGCTCAGAAAAATCAAAGAGCAAAAAAGTATAATTTCAGAAAGATTATTTACATAGTTTCCTCATTTATTTTGAAATATGTTTTAAATCTAGATGTCTTTGTCTTCAAAGTTAAATTAGGACCACTTCTCAGGCAATAGGCACTGTGTTCAGGTTGGCTAGACCTAATTCTTAGTTATCTAGAGGAAAATTTATAAGAAATAAGCCTGCATCTCAGACCATCACCTTGTGTTCTATATTCAGGTATATCATTATAGAAACTTTTTCATACGGCTCAACACTAAAACAGTAAGATTTTTCTGTATTGTATTTTAGAGTGTTTAATGTAATTTGATTGTTTTAGCCTATGATTTTAAGACATACTATTCTATTTTAAACACATTATTTAGCAAATCATAACATTGTAATTTAAATATATTATTGGATCACTTCTCAGCCTTTTGGCTAAGATCTAGTATAAATATATTATTTGTTTTCACTATAGCTATAGATATATATGTTACTATTTTGAAAATCTGACAATTCCTGAAGGCAAATAATTAAATTGAAAACTTCTGTTATTGCAACACAATGCTGATAAAAATAAAATTAAAAACATCTATATTGTATACTTAAAAAATATGTACATTATATTTTCTTTTAGATTTGACAGAAATAGTTGTTCTCCAAATTAAATCAAACATTTTATTTCACCTTTAAAAATCTATATATGAATTCTAATTTCATTTTAGTTATAACAACAATTACATTAAATGAGCAAAATGTGTAGAAAATCCCTAGATATATAGTTATATTTAAGTACATATATATGCCTAAGTACATTATGAAGTAGTGCTGGAGAGTAACTGTAAAAATATCAAAAAGAATACTTGATTTCAAAGTCTATTTTCTTAACCACTATCCTATTAATTTCTCCAAAACAAAGCCACTTCACAATTTCAAATTTCAGATAATTACTATGGCTCAGATTATAATTACTAACATCCTTTTCTGCTAAGAGGAATTGCAGGTTTATGTGATGCGTATCTGTTTCTATAGCTGGCTCAGGAAAGGTACGTAGTGATTATATGACACATGGCTTTTTTTTTTTTTTTTTTCCAGGAAAAAAAAAATAAGATTTTTCAAATTTTATACATTTAAGATGACATGACAGTCATTTTTTTTGTTGTTGTTGTTTTGTTTTTTTTTTTTTTTTTTTTTTTTTGAGATGGAGTCTCGCTCTGTCTCCCAGGCTGGAGTGATGCGGCGTGATCTTGGCTCACTGCAAGCTCCGCCTCCTGGGTTCACGCCATTCTCCTGCTTCAGCCTCGCGAGTAGCTGGGACTACAGGCGCCCGCCACCACGCCTGGCTACTTTTTGAATTTTTAGTAGAGATGGGGTTTCACCGTGCTAGCCAGGATGGTCTTGATCTCCTGACCTCGTGATCCACCCGCCTCAGCCTCCCAAAGTGCTGGGATTACAGGCGTGAGCCACTGCGCCCAGCAAGATGACATGACAGTCATCTTAAACGAGCTCCCACTGGCCAAGTTATGATAGTTTGCATATAACGATGTAAGAACTCACTGTTTGTAAAACCAGAACTGGCACCTTAATAAAGTTTAAAATACAAATTATTTATTTTTTGTATCACATATTATTTGGTGAAGGAACAATGTTCAGGTGTAAATTTTATATACGTCAAATAGGCAAATGCAAACTTTTGCATAAATTTTGTTATATTTTCTATCAACAGGAACCTTACAATTTTTCAGACTCACAATGTCTTGCCCATGAACACATTACTTAAGTCAAAGATAAATCTCATACTAAGTTGCAATGTTACTAAAATGTTATAATTCATAAATATTTCATGTTAAGAACCCTATTAAAACATACAACAAACTCTACAGAATAGCCTTTTAAGCACCCCCAAAACAGTATCATGATTTGTATACAAGCAGGGAAATCACTTAAACTGAGGCATAGGGACCACAATAATATTTCCCTACTAAACTCTACAGTAAAATGCCATAGCTAAGTTCTGCGTTCACTCTTCCCGCATTCCAAAAAAGAATCTGAACAGCAGCCCTTGAATACCAGATATTCCCTCTGACATAGTCTACCCGAATGAGGGGTAAACAGAAAAACAATTGGACTTCTGATGGTAGCTGGACTTCAGATGGTAGACTTCTGATGGGAGCTAACACTTAGTTCCTTGAAATCAGCTAAGTGTTTGACACATATCAGGAAGAGATACAGGGATTTCAAGGAGCTTGTACACCATCAGAAATGGCAAACACTTAGCTGATTGTTATATTCTTTCATGGTAAAGGCTTAGCATACACTGTATCATGCATTAAAATTTTTAAAGTGCAGTCATCTTCTTAGAAAACTCTTATTTTTTAAATACATGTTAAGTCCAAGATATCTATTGCTAGACATACTCAGTCACACAACTTTCCTCAAAAGTCTTAAAAGATATAACAAAATTGAGAAGCTGCAATGGACAAATTTATTCATTGTTCTTGCCTATTCTCTGCTTTTTTTCAGCATGAAAGTTAATAAACACAAATCTTTCCTTAATATGTAATTTGTAGCAATGGTGCTGTTAAAATATTTCTTCAACTGTGCCATTGGAAAGAAATGATACTTATGTTAGTAATGTGATAGACAAGGAAACTTCAATATGAATTTAAAACAGAATGGACAAAATTTCAAAAAACAATGACTCATATGGGTTCAAGTTCAAGGCTGGAGTAATGCAAAAAGAAGCACTGAGTAATAAATGGTGAGTAAAAAGATATATGTTTCACATTCTTCATTAAAACCTAATTAAGAAAGTTTGCTATCAAATTGAATTTTCAAATAATTAAGAATTAAAAAAATAGAACTCTTTTGTACAGGTCTTGAAAGACAACTCAGCTAACTATGGATTAGAGCACTAAATTGTCAAATATTTACATAACCAATATCCTAATTTTGCATTAACTGTGTACTTTCTCTAATATTTCATCATAAATTTCAATTCCCATATAAGTCTACTTGCTAGGAAAGACAATGGACATTCCAAAAATATCGAAATACTTATTTAAGTATTTCCAAAGGTTATTGACATGTATACTTGAGAGGAAGATTAAACAAAAACTTATTGACAAAGCAGAGCATTTATTAAAAGAAGATGCTTTTATTGACTTAAAATTTTAATGTATGTTTATCACAGGGGATTAATTTACCCAAGAACTTTAATAAATATTAGCTACACGATATCACTTCTCTTGCTCTAATTTAGTAAATCTATGTTGAAAAAGAAGGTAAATCCACAGACCTTTTGAGGGAACTAGATCACCACTTCAGGCTCCTAAAGACACCAAAAAACTGTGAGTTCTCTTGGTCTCTCAACAGCAAGAGTTGTGGTCTTGGGCAAGTTCTCAGTCCTGGTCACCAGCTGCCTGGAAATTGGCTGGGTACTGTTTAGGGGGCACAGTGGGAGTGAGACCTCTCCTTAGGACTGCCAGCTGTATGGGAATGGGGTGAGGCCAATGACTGCTGTTTCCCCCACTTCCCTGACAAACTGTATGACTCAGCAGAGGTAGCCATAATCCCCATTAGAATATCATTCCATTGGATAGGGAACCACATCCCCATTCTCCACAGCAGCCACAGCAATGCTGACCCAAGGAATGGATGAGCTCAGACACACCAGTCCTTGACCCCACCTGGTGGTCTTTCTCTACACACCTTGGTAGCCAAAGACAAAGGTCATAATATCTTGGGAGCTCTATGGCTCAGCCAACCACATGACAATCCTAAATGCTTAACCAGGTGCCCCTAGGGCAAGTTTGCATCCTCCCAATAGGACCACAGCTGATGCACTCTTGAAAGTGCTACCTCCTGACTGGAGACCAACCAACACAAAAACAGTACACTAAAAAAAACACAACCAAGACCCTCAGAGAGTCTACTTCATTCCCCTGCTGCAGATGGATTACATCACAGGACTCTTTGTAGACACTCCCCAGTAGTGGAGTACTTGTAGTTGCATTGGGGGATTAGACCCAGAAGAACAAAAACAATTACTGCAGTTCAGGTCTCAGGAAGCCCCATTTCTAGGGGAAGTGGGAGAATACCACATCAAGGGAGCACCCCATGGGAAAAATGAACCTGAACAGCAGCCCTTGAATACCAGATATTCCCTCTGACATAGTCTACCCAAATGAGAGGTAAACAGAAAAACAATTCTGGTAATATGACAAAACATGGTTCTTTAGCACCCCCAAAAGATCATACCAGCTCTCCAGCAATGGGTCCAAGACAAGAAGAAATCTCTGAATTGCCAAAAAAAGAATTCAGGTAGATTATTAAGCTAATCAAGAAGGCACCAGGGAAAGGTGAAGCCCAACTTAAATAAATAAAAAACATGATTCAGGATATGGAAGAAAAGTTATTCAGTGAAATATAGCATAATTCTTTTAAAATCTCAACTTCTGGAAATCAAGGACACAGACAAATGCAAACTGCACTTTTAAATCTTGACAATGGAATCAAACAAGCAGAAGAAAAAAATTCAGAACTCGAAGGTTTTCAGATTAACCCAATCTATCAAAGACAAAGTAATTTTAAAAATGAATAAAGCCTCCAAGAAGTTTGGGACTATGTTAAACATCCAAACCTAAGAATAATTGGTGTTCCAGAGGAAGAAGATAAACCTAAAAGTTTAGAAAATATACTTGACGGAATAATTGATGAAAACTTTCCCAGCCTTGCTAAAGATATGGACATCGAAATACAAGAAGCGTAAAGGACACTTGGGAAACTTATCATAAAAAATCATCACCTAGGTACATACTCATCAGGTTATCTAAAGTCAAGACGAAGGAAAGAATCTCAAGAGCTGGGAGGCAAAAGCATCAGATAACCTATAAAGGAAAACCTATCCGATTAACTGCAGATTTCTCAGCAAAAACACTACAAGCTAGAGGGGATTTGGGTTCTGTTTTTAGCCTCCTTAAAGAAAACAATTATCAACCATGAATTTTGTATACAGACAAACAAATGCTGAGAGAATTCACCACTACCAAGCCAGCACTACAAGAACTGCTAAAAGGAACTCTGAATCTTGAAACAAATCTTTGAAATACAACAAAATAGAATCTCCTTAGAGTCTCACAAGACATCTATAACAATAACATAATGGAAAAAAAACAAAAAAACAAAAAAAAAAACAAAGTATTCAGGTAACAAATAGGACAATGAATAGAATAGCACCTCACATCTCAATACTAACATTCAATGTAAATGGCCTAAATCCTCCTGTTAAAAGATACAAAATGGCAGAATGGATAAGAATTCACCAATCAAGTGTCTGCTATCTTCAGGAGACTCACGTAATGCATAAGGACTCACATACACATAAGGTAAAGGAGTGGAAAAGATGTTCCATGCAAATGAACACCAAAAGTGAGCAAAAGTAACTATTCTTATATTAGACAAACCAAATTTTAAAACAATGGCAACTAAAGAAAGACAAAGAGGGACATTATATAATGATAAAAGGACTAGTTCAACAGGAAAATATCACACTTCTAAATATATATGCACCTAACACTGAAGCTTCCAAATTTATGAAACAATTACTACTAGAATTAAGAAATGAGATAGACAGCAACACAATAATAGTTGGGGACTTTAATACTCCACTGAGAGCACTAGACAGGTCTTCAAGACAGAAAGTCAACAAAGAGACAATTGAGTACTGTCTCAGACCACAGTGGAATAAAATTGGAAATCAACTACAAAAGACATAATCAAAACCATGCAAATACATGGAAATTAAATAACCTGCTCCTGACTGATTTTTGGGTCAACAATGAAATCAAGATAGACACTTAACAATGCTTTGAACTGAACAATAATAGTGGCACAACATATCAAAATTTCTGGAATACAGTAAAAGTGGTGCTAAGAGGAAAGTTTATAGCATTAAATGCCTACATCAAAAAGTCTGAAAGAGCACAAATAGACAATCTAAGGTCACACATCACAGAAGTGGAGAACAAGAACAATCCAAACTAAAACTCAGCAGAAGAAAACAAATGACAGGAACAGAGCAGAACTAAATGAAATTGGAACAAAAAAAAAATAGTAAATCTCTACAAAAAGAAAGAGCTCTGTTCTCTTTTGTTTTTTTAAAAAATAGTCTACATCTACAATATTTATCATTTTAAACAAAAGTGGTTACCTAATGATATTAAAATAAAAAAACTCAATATTTTCATGAGAGCACTGTGAGGACAATATATTTATTCATACACCTAATATTCACGAATCATAGTATTTCAGGCACTGTTTAAAGTGTTTGGTGGTAACACATAACATGGAATTGTTGAATTACATTCACATTGCATTAGCTCAGCCAGTTTCAATCTTTATTAACAATTTCAAGAATATAGACAACCAAAAGACTCTCATGAACCAGAGAGAGACCTCTGAGACCTGTCTAGGGTCTCCGAGGATCTCTAGCATTCTCCAGACCCTTTTCTTGCATAGGACATACATATCTGGCTCAGATTAATAAATCAGTTTTTTTATGTGAAGTTTATGTAATTATTCATATTGTAGTGAGCATTTAAATGATGAGAAATATCCATTTATACCTCAAATCCTGTTTCTTTTTCATAACACTCTTCAAAGAATCATGTCTCATAGGATTTTTATTGATTTGATGTAAGGAATCCTGGAGTCAAAGCATCTTAGAAAAAGTATTCAATAGATAATTTCTTGCTTATAGCAAATATCGTTAGTCTATTTATCTATAATTTCAATTAAAAGGAGCTCACTTTCTCTGGAAAATAAAGGGAATGAGTGGATCACAGACTAGCTACTTTAACTCTGTCCTCATATAGGAATACAGCAATTAAAAGATAAGATTTAAATTATCCTCTACTGAGAAAAGACAGAAAATTAAAAAATGAAATAAATGAGTAGTTGCCAAATGAATATAGCCTTTTTTTTTATTTTATTTTTTTAATAAACCTGAGAACATAAATTGGTTGTGCCATGTAGAGTCTGGGATTGCAGTTTTAGAGAGAGTAGTCAGGAAAAGCCTAACTATAAAGGAGACATTTGAAGAAAATCCAAGGAAGTGCAGGAAGGAGCCATGAAGGTATCTGAGAGAAAAGTATTCCACACAGAGGGACCAGTAAGTACAAACACTGTGAGTTAGGAGCATGCCTGGCTTTTCTATGGTGCAGAGAAAATACAAAGTGTCCTGCATGGAGAGAACAAGGGTAAGAAAAGCAAAATATAAGATCAGACCGAAAAAGAGAAATATTATATGGAGTCTAGGAAGAGTACTATAAATTTTTGCTTTTATGGTTTGATTGTTCTTGGCTTGTTGGCTAAGTTTTATTATTTTTAAAAATTCTCTTTGATTTTTTTCTCATGGTCTTCTATTTTCTTCAGGTCACATCAAACCCCTCATTTTCCCAGTTTGTAGTTTGCTTAGGCTTTACTTCTGCATATGAATCCTTCCACAAATTATACCAAAAGTCACATGGGAGATAATTTTCTTCCTCTTTGGCTTGAAAGTTGTTGGCATTTGCATAGATAATTTATAAAGTTCATCTGATGCCAGGTGTGTCCTCCTCAGAACCAGATCCATTGAGGTTTCCATATCTCCAATTCAATCTGTGGTATTCTGCAACAGATTTCTTCAACAGCAACTTATAACTTCAAAAATAAATCTTCCCTTGCTGTGTGGTGAAGTGTAAAACATACTCTAATCCAGCTGAGAGGATATTTGATACTCCTGGGCTGCTGAAGAAATCAGTAAGAAGACTCTTTAGACTTATAGAGTATTCTTTTACATCAAAATCCTCACCAGCAAATATTACCATAGATTTTGTTTTCTCAGGGCATTTACTGTTCTTAATGTCTATTAATGAGACAGATTTCTCAATGCCTAATTCTATCATATCTAGCAAAAGATAGTCATACATATGATCTATTATTAGATTATTTGTTCATTTCTTGTTATGGGAGCCATATGTGAATAAGGAACAGTCTGACTTCTTTGAAGAATTCCAGTGATATCTGATTCTAGAATGGTCTTGTAATATTTTTCTTTTTGTACAAAAAGCCACATAGATTTTTCAGTGCATACACATTTCTAAGTACTTATGTCACTGTTGCAGTTGCATTCTCCTCTTTAATCAACATGGTATTTTAAATATTTTCACTGAATTTCAGTTCTCTCTTCTCAAGGAATTTCTTGGTTCTTATTATTTTGGGCTTTACAACTTGATCCATGGCTACTGCAACCCACAACCCAAACCACGTAAAATGCCAAGTGTTTTTTGTTTGTTTTTAATATTCAATGAGATAAAAAAAAACAAGAGAAGTGACATGATATCTCCTACCCATTATAAGTGCCAGTGTCATTCTAGATCTTGTACTGAGAGTAAACTGTGCATTTCTGGGAGGGAAAGTAAGAGTGGAAGCAAGGAGACCAATTATAAAGGTATAGCAATATTTCTAAATAAGATCAGATAGAGTCTTGGACAAGAGTATTAGAGGTTGATGTGGTAAAAGCCCTAGTATGTTTTGAAGACAAGACAGAATGGAATTTTCATGTGAATTGCCCTCAGGGTCTGAGTGAAAGGAGAAAATCACAGATATAATCAAGGATTCTTACCAGATCAATGTGAAGAAAGGCGGAGACTATGGCTGGAGTAGTTTGGAGAGATGAGTGTACAACAATTTGGGGACACGTTAAGTTGGAGATGTCTATTAGAAATTCTAAACTAGATGCCACAGAAACAGACATTCAAATTTAGATTCCAGGGAAGAGAGTATGGCTGAGGATACAAGTTTTGGAATTTTCAGTGACATTTAAAGTCATGACTCTTTATTAGATCATCAAGGAAGTGACAGGAGACTGAAGAGAAAAGAACCAAGAGGTCAATTTTCCACTGAGAGACATGGGGGTAGAACAGGAGCCAGCCAAGTTAACCAAGAAAAAACAAATTGCAAAGTAGGAAGGAATCCAAGATACCACGGTGTTTTGGAATCCAAATCAAGGATGTGTTTTAAGGAGGAGGCAGTGATAACTGTAAAATGCTTTAGAGGACTCAGAAGAGAAATAAAAATTAAGCATTGAATTTACCATTGAATTATTGCTGTTGATAAAATATGTTGTGGTAGAGATGCTGAGACAAAATGTTTTATATTTTTCTTTAAGCACTATATATAAATTTGATAAATGTCTTTTTTACAATGGATATTGTTTGGAACTTATGCTTTTGTTTTGACATATATAGATATTAATTATTTATTTATTCTTTGAGACCTACTATACATAAGATCCTCTCTTAGCTTGTGTAGAGAAATCAATCCATGAGATTGACAAAGTCCCTGAATTCATGGAGTTTACATTGTTTTGGATGTAATTAAACCAATATGTGCAAATATTAAGTATTTATGCATATATTTAACTGCCATGAAAAGATAAAATATAATGAAAGGATATAGTATGAGTTGGGTAAGTGACTACTTTTGTATGTTTTTCAGAAAGGCTTTTCTGAAACTGTTAAATTTGTGTTGAGTTATGCAGTATAAGAAAGAAACAGCCTTATAAAAAGCTGTTGTATGGGGAGAGCATTCCAGTAAGAGTAAAGAGTTGCAAAGCCTCTGAAATTAAAACCATCATAATAAAAATAGCCTGTATTTACTCAGCACTAACTGTGAGCCAGACACTAAATATTTTAAATGTATTATTTGATTTAATCCTTGCAAGAAGTCTATAAAGTAGATAACATTACTATCTTTAAAGATTATAAATATGTTGCTAGAGAAATGCAGCTATGAAGCAATGAAACTCACATTCATAATTTGCATGCTTATAGACATTATGCTACTTCAAATATGTTTTGTTCAAGAAACAGATAAATAAACTATAGAGCGAAGAATCCAGGGCCCAGATTATATACAGGACTTAATGAGTGATGTAAGTTTGCTTTTTTTATTATAATACTAGTCAGACATCATTTTAATTATTATAGCTATGGAATGATATGACATACTTGTTTGCTTTTAAAGATCATTCCAACTGTTGTGTAGATAATAAAACATAGAAAATCAAGTTCTTGAAATTACTGAATTAAATTTCTCCCGTGGATGGGTAACAGTATACTCTCTGGGCAATGGTTTCTAAATGGGTGTATTTTCAATTTTATAAGTATTAAAAGTACATTATTAAATTACATTTATTTCTGCTTGGATTCATTTTTGATATACCACAATGAACATATATTTTAAGATTGCTAAAAAATAAACCAATTATTAATTCCCATAAAATATTTTCTGCAGAAGTTATTTTGTAGATGTATTCATATGATTTAAATTAAGTTTCATAAAATACACATGCTTAAGCAGAATATACACACTATGTAGTAGAAATTTAAGAAAAATTTGCATCAAAGTTGTTTAACAAATATCAAATCTTTAGTATTCTGAGGGTTAGTCCTCAGGTCTAGTTGTCAGTTTTCTGAAATTGTCATGATATTCCTGATTCTTTATCAGACATACAACAAACCTCATTCCAGTCTGTCAATCCAACTGTTCTTATTGTGAAGATACCATTTTTTCTGTTAAAAATAATATTTAAAAAACCCTTGTGTATTGAATAAATTTGGGATTAGAATAATTTCTTTTTAAAAGATATGATAGTGAATACGAACATTAAGAGAATGCAATATTTCTTTTTAAGCTCTGTTTAAATTTCAGAACTGCAAATTATAATGTAAATTAAATAATTAGATATTTAAAATGTTAACTGCAAAATATCTTGGAAAAGAAGTAAACTAAATCTTCAAGTTATTATCAAAACATTAATATGCATAAAACTGAATGCACATAACTATGATAACTTTCACTCTGTTATTTGAAAGAAGGAAATATCAGTGTGGGTGGTGTATATTTCTCCTGTATTGTAGAGATCTTTGATGCAAATTTAATCCACACTAAACCTTCATAGTGCATAGTTGCTGTCCAAGGGAGGACCAGAACAACTATCAAAGCATAGCAACACTCTAACCCTGCCAAGAGGCTCATTTTTTGTGGAGGGTCAGACTGAAACAACATATGGAACATCCTAGGATGTTTTTGAAAATAATACAGTCATTTGCTGGCAATTAATTAATAGAGGCAAAAAATCTGAGTGTGATACTAACAGAGACAGTTCAGTCAAAAATTTAATGGGAACATCAGGAAATAAGCAGTCCAACAGAACCCAACTAAAACCATTGTTATTTCTGAAGCTCAGGATGATTATGTACATGACCCAGGTCGCATCCACTGTGACGCTATCAGGTAGGGAACATTTAAGATTTATATAACTGGAAAACCACTGCTCAGTGAAATAAAAGAGGACGCAAATAAATGGAAGAACATACCATGCTCATGGATAGGAAGAATCAATATTGTGAAAATGGCCATACTGCCCAAGGTAATTTATAGATTCAGTGCCATCCCCATTAAGCTACCAATGACTTTCTTCACAGAATTGGAACAAAACTGCTTTAAAGTTCATGTGGAACCCAAAAAGAACCCTGCATTGCCAAGACAATCCTAAGCCAAAATAACAAAGCAGGAGGCATCACGCTACCTGACTTCAAAGTATACTATAAGGCTACAGTAACCAAAACAGCGTGGTACTGGTACCAAAACAGAGATATAGACCAATGGAACAGAACAGAGCCCTCAGAAATAATACCACACAGCTATAGCCATCTGATCTTTGACAAACCTGACAAAAACAAGAAATGGGGAAAGGATTCCCTGTTTAATAAATGGTGCTGGGAAAATTGGCTAGCCATAAGTAGAAAGCTGAAACTGGATCCTTTCCTTACTCCTTATATGAAAATTAATTCAAGATGGATTAGAGACTTAAATGTTAGACCTAAAACCATAAAATCCCTAGAAGAAAACCTAGGTAATACCATTCAGGACATAGGCATGGGCAAGGACTTCATGTCTAAAACACCAAAAGCAACGGCAATAAAAGCCAAAATTGACAAATGGGATCTAATTAAACTAAAGAGCTTTTGCACAGCAAAAGAAACTACCATCAGAGTGAACAGGCAACCTACAGAATGGGAGAAAAGTTTTACAATCTACTCCTCTGACAAAGGGCTAATATCCAGAACCTACAAAGAACTCAATCAAATTTACAAGAAAAAAGCAAATGACCCCATCAAAAAGTGGACAAAGGATATGAACAGACAATTCTCAAAAGAAGACATTCATACAGCCAACAGACACAGGAAAAAATGCTTATCATCACTCGCCATCAGAGAAATGTAAATCAAAACCACAATGAGATATCATCTCACACCAGTTAGAATGGCAATCATTAAAAAAATCAGGAAACAACAGGTGCTGGAGAGGATGTGGAGAAATAGGAATACTTTTACACTGTTAGTGCAACTGTAAACTAGTTGAATCATTGTGGAAAACAGTGTGGCAATTCCTCAAGGATCTAGAACTAGAAATACCATTTGACCCAGCCATCCCATTGCTGGGGATACACCCAAAGGATTATAAGGCATGCTGCTATAAAGACACATACACATATATGTTTATTGCAGCACTATTCACAATAACAAAGACTTGGAATCAACCCAAATGTCCATCAGTGACAGACAGGATTAAGAAAATGTGGCACATATACACCATGGAATACCATGCAGCCATAAAAAGGATGAGCTCGTGTCCTTTGTCGGGACATGGATGCAGCTGGAAACCATCATTCTCAGCAAACTATCGCAAGAAGAGTAAACCAAATACCACATGTTCTCACTCATAAGTGGGAACTGAAAAATGAGGTCACTTGGACACAGGAAGGGGAACATCACCCACTGGGTCCTATTGTGGGGAGGGGGGAGGGGAGAGGGATAGCATTAGGAGATATGCCTGATGTAAATGACAAGTTAATGGGTGCAGCACACCAACATGGCACATGTATACATATGTAACAAACCTGCACGTTGTGCACATGTACCCTAGAACTTAAAGTGTAATAATAAATAAATAAATAAATAAATAAATAAATAAATAAATAACTGGAAAGTACCAATATTCATTGATTGGAGGATTTAACGTTGTTCATATACAGATTTAACCTCTATAAAAACTTTCTCTTTTCTTCTTCTTCTTTTCTTTTTCTTTTTCTTTTTTCTTTTTTTTTTTTTTTTGCAGAACTTAACAAGCTGACCCTTAAATTAATTTAGAAATGCAATGGATGGTCCCAGATTCAAAATAATCTTAAAAATGATTAACAAGTTGAAGGGCTCACAATTACTAATTCAGCAAGGAAACAAAGAAATCAACACTTACACATTGGTGCTGGGATTATAAAATGGAGCAGCCGCTTTGGAAAAAAAATAGTGGTTACTGATAAACTCAGAGTATCGCATCCATGAGCCAGCATGCCAGTCCTAGGTACATGCCTGTGAGAAAAAAAAAAAAAAAAAATTATATATATATGTGTGTATATATATATATATATATATATATATATATACAGATTTATTTACAGTGGCCCAAAAGAAGAATTAACCAAAACGCCCTTCAATTGAAGAATGGGTAAGGAAAATGCATAATAACCACATGACAAAATATTTTTGACATTAAAATAGATTGAAGTACTGATGCTACAAAATGGACCAATATTAAAGAAAAAGCTCTATGTCAAAGAAGCCAAGTGTAGAACATCACATATTATATTATTTTATTCACACAAAATATTCAGTATAGGCAAATCAATAAGTATAGTTAGATCAGTGGTCGCCTAAGGCTAGGGGTAGGAAATGAAGAGTGAATGCTAGTGGCTATAGGATCTCTTTATGAGTGATGAAAATGTACTAAGATTATTGTGATGTTTGCATAACTCTACAAATATGCTAAATACTGTTAAATTGTGCCCTTGAAATGGTAAATTATATGGTATATAAATTATTTCTCAATAAAAGTATTTCAAATTAAATTACAGTGTGTATGAAACCATCCATTAACATCAGAGATAGTTATTACATCAACTTCTTACCCCGATAACTTATAAGAAAACTCTATAAATATTTTTAAAGTCTTATTTTATTTCTTGTCTCATACACTTTCATCTCTGACCTCCAAGTGTTTACCAACAGTGCCCTCAAATCTTTTTAACATTCACCAACCCTTTGGTTTCAAAGCCAATGCCACATTTTGTATGTTTTTGTTACATCGATCCCTACTTCCAAGTATTGCATTTCTGTCCACTTAGGTATTGTTGTACCTAAAATTTACCTAAAAATTTAATGACTTGAAACAAAACATTAATTTTGTTAGCTCTCATTGATTTGCTGAATCCAGGATTCAAAAAATGTTCACTTTTGTGGTTCCATCCTTGGGTGCTTATGTAGATTCAGCCAGACAATGACTGAGGCTGGCATATTGCTGGGGTTTGGATGCTGGATGAGTAAGTGGTTAGCCCAGCATCTCTTTTCTTCATGGAATGCTAATTTAGTGTTTCTAACAGCAGAGTGATACAATAGCCACTAGTATGTTTATGTGGCACGTGAAGCCTTTAAAACTTGGGTATCCCAGTATTTCAGCTGAAAAGACAAAAACTGCATCATTTTTCATGATCCACAACTGAAAGTTATAGAGCATGCCTTCTGATACATTATTTTGGTCACAAAATATATTAAAACCCATTCAAATTTAAGGGGATGAGGATTATACAATATCTCATGATGAAGAGTAACAGGATACTAGAAATAGAAACATGTTAGAGGAGAGATAATGTTGCAGTCATCTTGGGAAAATGCAATCTGCCAAAGCATTATATTGAAAATTAAAGAAATGCATGTTCAAAGATATGCTAAATGTTAGCAAGAATAGTGTTATTTTGTGAAGTAATTCAAAGCACACAAATTGTTGAATATGAGAAAGATAATTTGAAATATAGCATTATATGTATACATGCTATAAAAATCACAGAAGTTTGATATTGGTGTTGAAATGAATAGATAGAAGGAATAAACAGAAATCATAAAAATTTGAAGAAATAGTAGTATGTAGTGTCAGCAACTACTGACATGAATTTAATATTTTATAATAAACATGAGTTTGTAGTTCATTGTATACACAACCACATACAAACACAAAAAATAGACAGACAAACACGCACACACATATGTCAGTCTTGGAATTACTGGTTTTGAATATACCATGTTGGTACAAATGTCATAGAACCTACTGAAAATGATAAAATTAAGCTAGGCCATCTTTTCTACGCAGAAATAAGTTAATAAGGCTTAAGCATTACATATAAGCCATATAGCCACAAAGACACTAAAATGAGAAAGATAAACATTTACAAAAATATAAGTTTATGTCCAAAAATATAAATACAGTAAAAACAAAATAAGCAAACAAGGATAATAATTTTATTTTAAAAAGTTTTAAAATGTCTAAATGTTTTGTATTTTAAAATAATTCCAAATCAACTGTTAAAAACCAGAAATCCAAGAGCAATTCTACCAAGTATTATTATATCCACACAAGTTAGTCATTATTTGCCCTGTTATTTGCCCAGAATATCTGGTCTTTCTCACAAACATTCAACTTTTCAGTATTCTTAATTTCCATTTGTTTCATTTTAAATGATGTATCACTGCACCTTTGCCCAGCTTTGTAATTGCTGGGTGAAGAAACATCTTTCTAAAGTCAAAATTTCCGGCTATAACAATTTATACAATATATTAGAACATTTAGACCATTTACATTTAATGGGATTATTGACATCACAGAGTGAATAGCTATTACCAGTAGCTTCTCTGACTTGACAAATAAGTTGCTTCAAAAAGAAGCTTAAAACATTATTATATTTCTATACAATGTTTAAAATCAGGTATTCAGAAAAAGATAAGACCTATTTACTTTCCAAAAATCTAAATTCAAAGTGACAAAAATTTTAAACCTTGACCAATAATTAAGTTTTAAAGTTACACACACACATACACACAGACAGAGAGAGAGAGAGAGAGAGAGAGAGAAAGAGAGAAGGAGAGGGAGAGAGAGTTAAATATATATATGTATGTATATACGCTTAATTATGTAAGGATATCAGAGGTTGCCAATGAATGTCAATAGAATGCACATAAACATTTCAACATTGTTGATTAGGGTTTTGTTAGTCATCAAGACACATAATTTACCATTTACATTGGCATTAAAATGCCTCCCCTTGACATCCTGTCACTCATGATGATGAACAGAAAAAATACAACTACACTGGCAATCAACTAATGAGCAATAAAATGTAAAGACCATTTAAGAAAAAATATAAATATTCATAGCTTATTTAAATAGAAGACAAACATAGGGAGAGGCACCAAGCCCTGTATACAAAATTTCAAGTGTTTAAGTGAACTACATGTTAAAATATATGTATATATACACATGTATGTATGTGTGTGTATAGATGTACATATATATACCTATATACATTATGTGTATCTGTTATTAGCAGGAGGTGATATTTCAGGTGAAGAGTACAATATAAAATTTATTACTATATTTTTGTATTTATTACTACATTTTAAAGTGCTTTATATGTATTACTATATTTTTATTATGCTTTATACATATTAAATATTTTAAATCTCATGATTACTTTATGCAAATCATATTTTATTTCTATTTCTATCTGAAACACACAAGAAAATGTTAAGTAATATGCAGTGTCACACAGTGTGTAGGGAGCAGAACCACTATTCCAAGCCAATTAGTCTGGCTCCACAGACCGTGCCCTTAGTCGGGATGCTGTACAACCTTTCTACATGTTCCATGAGGTTGTACATAGAGGAGAGGAGAAAGATAGAAAACAGTCTCAGAGAGGATATCATGTGTAATAGACAGTCTCAAAACACAGATACAAATCAAGAACCTCTGATAAGAAAGTTGAAGTTTTTAACCACATAACAGAAAAGAGGAAACAAAATAAAAACAGGAGTCCATGGAGTCTGAATTCCAGATTTGATTCATTAGATGTAACGGTAGAGCAGAATGAGGGAGGATAAATAGTAAGACCCATGTTTTAGTTTCTATGTAAAGACTTACATTTGTGTGAAAAGATGAGAAAGTAAATAACTATTTGTAACATGTCTAATGCAAAGAAAACATGGCTCTGGGAAAAAAAAAAAAGGACTCCATAGGTACTGACAAATTTTGATATCAATGAATGAATAAACTTTGCACCTTCAATAATATTATGTGGTGCCTGGAAATATAAAAAGGAAAGAAGGAAGGAATGAAGGAAAAAAAAGAAAAAGAAAGGATGAAAGAATGGAGGGAAGGAAGGGAGCTCTATAACTTTTTGTTACATTAGATATCAATTATCAATCCCAGTGCACAGTTGAGGCTAGCTAGCTATTGACACCATCCTTCCAACAGATTAGTCTCTTTACTCTGTACATTTTACTTGTCTGTCACTTTTTACATGATGTTGCTTTAACCAAAAGCTTCTTTCTTTAACACCAACTCAAAGAGTATATGTACTTCATTGCCAAATCTATTCCACTCCCACATAAAACCTTTGACTCCAGGCCACATAGGTCTGGTATCCACTTGTTTCTCCACCACCATAGTAAGCATGAGTTGAGTGCCTTTCATGGTTTAGGTGGTGTGATGGGGCTGGAAAGTAAGCAGAGCTCAAATGTATTTAACACACTCATGATTCAGATTGAAAAATAATTAAGGAAATCAGTTAAACTTCAGTGCATTTTAGAGATTAACTGAATACAAAAGGAAGCATGTCAGAAAGTTCTCCAATTCATCAAGATAGATCCAGAGCAAGCTCTCCAAACTCAACAGTGCCGGAACTGACAAATATTAAATGCATGAATATACAGAAGTGAGAAATTGCAGTATTCAGTTTGTAGATTTGATATAAGAATTGCATAGAAGACTGTACATAAGTAAGAAATTAATATGACGAGAGTAAATGAGACAAAGTTTTGTGCACTAAGCTGCTCTGGGAATACACTCAGGAATTTTGAGCAGGGGAGTGTCCTGATCAAATTTGCTTTTTAGAAAGGTCATTTGAGAAGTACTGTAGAAAATAGATTATACAGTAGGTAGAAAAAAATAGTTTGAGACTTTTCCTGAGGAATCCCATGAGAAGTGGTGAGTCAGGCTGTGAGAGTAAAATGGGAGATAAGGATTTATGAGTTAATGAGTGACAAAACCTGCAACATTTATTGACATGATAGAGTGTGTAAATGCAGATATGTGGTGACTTCAAGATTCTGACTTAAGAATATGAATGAATTAGTCACTCAGATAGAGTATTCGAAAAATGTATTTTCATAGGAAGTGACAAAGAGTCTGGTTTTGTGGCAAAATGAGTTTGAGATATTGATGGGATATCCGAAATCCTTGAGAGCAGGCACTTGATACATTTTGTTGATCACTGTGTTCCCAGGACTAAAAACTGTGCCTGTCATACAATATTAACTTAGTAAAAAATTACTGAATAAATGAATGTTGAATGAAATAATTTTGAATAGATATATTTGCTAAAGACATTCAGTTCATCAGACGAAAGTTGGAAAACAGATGTGCTTGACCAACAATTGATTATCTAGTGGTGGAGGTATAGGACAAGGATAGAACCTTGAGAATAATATTTTAAGATGAAGCAGCAAAATCTAAAGAAAAGGAAGGTCCCAGAAGGTAGGGGAAAATCCAGGAGAACGTAGTGTTCAAGGAGAGGAGGAAAAAAAAAAAAAAACAAAAAAACAGAAAAGGAGCTTCCATGAACAGCAAAAATTTTATAATAATTAGTTAATATTAGTTAAAGGAAAAAAAGGTGGCCTTTCTGTTTGCTAATATAGAAGAAATGTAGGAATTAAAAAAGAGCAGGTTTAGGAGTTTTAGCAAGTTTGTTTGTTTGTATTGCAAAATCAACATAACACTATGTGATGTATGCTACTTAAAAACACATACGTCTTTTAAAAGATAATGCTCTAAGCTCAAGTAGGGCAGAGACAGTGTTTAATTTGGATTTGTATATATGTACATAAGTGTGTACGTGTGTGTGTGTGTGTGGTAACAGAAGGGACTTTGGAGTTAGAAAACCCTCAATCAAATTTCAATCTCGATGGCTTTCCAGCTGAGTAAACTTGGATAACTCTGAGCTTTCTTACTTAGCAAAACTGGCAAAAGAGTACAAACTCCTCGAGAAATATTAAGCAGTAAATAAATAACAAATATAAATCACCCAGAACAGTGTTTTAAACTTAGTAGATGCTGAATAAAGGGCAGTTGTTTTTATTTCCAGTGTTTAGAACCTTCTTTGTTTTATACATACAGTGAGAATAAAATTCAAATATGAATCTATTCTTTCACATATTTTGATTACCTAATTTAGTATTCTGGGAAGAAGAAGATGAGAAAAATAAGAAGCAGGACTGTGTATTATGAATCCTTTAAAATACAGTGCTGCCTGGGATTGTTAGCTACAGCCTTACCTAAAACATGAGTAAAGAGCTCATTCCTGAAAAGAATGTGAGCCTTCTGATAGGCAATTTTGAACATATTCAGAGTACAAGATTCAATGATACATGAGCAGATGAAAGTTCTTTCTCCTCTATTCTTTCTCTTTCCTCCATGAATTTATCTTGTTTCTCACCTGAATCTTTGCTCAATCTGCCAGAGCTAACTGCCCCATCTTCCTACCTCTTGTGGTCAGAGTCTAAGATACCATTTTCTTTCCCTTTCTCAGGGAAGCATGATCGTGATGGTGGACCATGGCATTCCTCCATATAGAAAAGCTTGGGTCTTCCTATTTCTTCAGAATGAATCTCTTGTAAGGCAAGTACACAATTATTTTGTTCATATATATCTTGCAAGGATTACTGTATTAAAGTTCTTACCTTAACAGGGTTAGATGACCATTAATACCAGAGGAAAACAAAAATTATTCTGTCAGACTCACACCAAAAATGGAAAAAAATTTTTTGAGGGTCACAAAAATTATGACTTTAAAATATATCTGCTACAGTTTGGATAATCATCCCCTCCAAATCTCATGTTAAAATGTGATTTCCCAGTCTGACCAACATGTAGAAATCCTGTCTCTACTAAAAATACAAAATTAGCCAGACGTGGTGGTGCACACCTGTAATCCCAGTTACTTGGGAGGCTAAGGCAGGAGAATTGCTTGAAAACCTGAGAGGTGGAGGTTGTGGTGAGCCAAGATCTTGCCATTGCACTCCAGCCTGAGCAACAAGTTCATCTGAAAAAAAAAAAAAAAAAAAAAAATATATATATATATATATATGTATATGTGTGTGTATATGTATGTATATATGTGTGTGTGTGTGTATATATATCCCCAGTGTTGGAAGTGTGACCTAATGAGAAGTGTTTGGGTCGTGGGGTGGATCCCTCATAAGTAGATTAATGGTAGCAGAGAGATTAAGGAGTTGTCACTGTATTAGTTCACCAGAGAGAGTTGGTTGTTAAAAAGAGCCTGCTCTCTCTCTCTCTCTTTATCTCTCTCTCTCTCTTGTTCCTACTCTCTTGCTGTGTGATCTCCACAACACTGATGACCAGACCTTTTGCCTACCTTCCACCCTGAGTAGAAGCAACACAGATGGTCAATCTTGAGCTTTTCCACACATCAGAATCATGAGCCAAATACACCGTTTTTTTTCTTTTTAAATTCCACAGCTTCATGTGTTCCTTTATAGCAACATTAAATGGACTAAGACAATCTCAGTCCCTACTACGAAACACAATTAAACAAATAATGATATAGAGTTAGCTTATATAAAATCACATCCAATGAACTATAATTCCACATAATGAGGCTTCTATGTAATTAAATTCTCTTCTCTAAACATCTATTCTGATCTGCCTTTTACAATCTGTATTGGTTTTTGCTGATCCCTATCTGAGTATTATCATTTTATTTTAACCCTGGTGGTTAGATGCGATATTCTTAAATTGAAATCATAATTTCTATTTGTATAAAAAATCTCCGGGGATCTGTTTATGAGATAGATCAAAGTTCACTTTAAATACAATTTTTTCAATTGCCTTTCTAAAACATTTCATTCCCTCTTTCACATTCTGCACAAGCCCTGCAGCTCGTTACATTATAACCCTGGAATACTCTCTCTGTGGATTTCTCACTAACTCTGCTTTCTGACCTAAACACTATGCCTTTATGACCTATATTCTTCCTTGATTCTTTTTTTTTTTTTTTTTCAGCACACTGAGGCAATGGGAAAGATTTTATTTTGCTTTCCAAGTATATGTTCCTGCTTAGGAGACAACCTAAAAATGAATTTGGCATTTGGGCAGAAATATGGAAAAATGAAATCTATTGCATAGCATTTTAAAGTTGCTCCTTAGGTTCCCAGTGACGAATGCATTCCTACTTGGCTATCTTTAACACAATATTGAATGTAGTGTGTAGAAAACAACTGATAAACTATTTTTAACACAGGCCAGCTTAGAATATTTTAAAATAAATAAAATGTACAAAATAACCTAAAATTTAAAACTTACAGAATATATTTTATGTTAAGTATTTTTATGGTTAAAATGTGTAATTGTTGCAGCTGGTTTAAAAAGATGCTTTGAAAGTGACTTCTGACAAGTTACCATACAATGCATAAAACATAATTTAACCTTGTTAAAGCATGAGCAAAAATATATTTGGTGTTAATTAATCACCACTTAGAGATGGAAGTAACATGTCACCACACTATGGTGTTACGCCCATAAGTATTCTAACATTCCAACATGAAATTTTAACGCTGAACTTTGATGACTCTTTATTTCTTCCATCTGTTTTCCTGCTTGGTTAATATTGTTTTTATTTCCTCTACTTTGTTTGTGTTTGTACTCCTGAAAATTGTAATTGTTTACTTAGTTTGTAAGTTATTTAATTGAAGTAAAGCCTAACTTCATCTATAATGAAACTACTAAAAATAGATGTGTTTAGGTGATATAAAATTTGATTCTGAACAAAGCAAGCTTGTTGCCAGTCACAGCAATCTGGCACCCAATAATCTCTGCAAGTTGCACATTTAATTAGAGTGAAAACTCATTAAAGTATCTGGGAATATGAAGATGATGCTATGATTCTAAATAGCTGTGGATAGTCCTTTGAAGAACAGTTGGCTGAGACTGCCAGCACCTGTCTCAACTGGGGCTATCATACCCAAAGATACAAATATACAGAAACATACTTATTTGATACATAATCACTTAAAAATCATATGTAACTGTACATTTACAATACTAAGCCTCCCTCAGAACAACATGTTAGATAAATGAATATACCGAACAATGTATATTTTAGTTGTGATACTACTTCTATAAGGAAATTATACTGATAATCAAAAGTTGTTTTGAAATTATCCTTAGTGTTGTAAATTAAGAATGATATTATTGTCAAACTATTCAATTTTTCATATGGAAAAATCCTTAGAGAGTAGCATGAGAAGTAACATTATAATCTAATCATTATGATGATTTTAAAATAGATAAAACAAATTAAATATGAAAATAAAATTTTAAGGATTTTTCATCAAAATTGGCAAAATTAATTACAAACAAAATCCAACATACCTGTGGGGAGCATAAAACAGTTTGTTTTGTATGTAAAAATAACTATTTTCTTATAAGTTGACTCTCTACAAATTTACATCATTATTCTGAGATGCTTTGAGAGAAATATAAATGCCAAATATTTGCTCAGAAAATAAATACATTGATTGACACAACAATTTTATAAAATGTAAATATATGTATTTTTCCACTATTATACCAATTTGAAGACATGAAGAATATGGAATTTTAAGGTGAAGGCTGGGAAGGAACAAAGTGTGTCTTCCACATACATTTTTTTTTTTTAATAACAAAAACCAGACGACAGCTGCTTAATAATATCATCACTCATTTGAATATATTTCAATGAATAAAAAGTTCAGTACAGCAATGACAAGCATATAACAATTATATAAGATGGTACATATAAAGCACTTAGTCTAATGATGCTCCCTTAATCTCAATAAACTATAATGTGACTTATTTCTACTAAATAACTTGCTGTATCCATATTTCTCCATAAAACTCAAAAATGTTTAATGCAGATTTTGTTAAAAAATAAAAAATATTTAAAATATTTTAAATCAAAATAAAAATATTAAAATTTTTTTATAAAAAATATTTTAAAAAATCAAAAATATTTAATGCAGATTTTGTTAAAAAACATTTTATTTTTAATAGTTATAAAATTCCTGTGTAACCTGTATATTGCTTTGCAGACTAACAGCTCTTATCTGAATGATTGTCATTTTTATACTCTCATAACTGGAGTAAAAATATTTTCCTTTTTTAAATAATTCAAAATCAAATTAAGAAGCAACATTTTTAGTTCCTATTTTAGATATTCAGAAAAGTGTAAACGAAACTCAGGAATTTCAAGCTGTAGATCTTAATCTTTTACAGCCAATAAAAGCCAGAGTTAAACTCATGGATATCTTCCTCAGAATCAAGGATAATTTCTCTAATACATAATGTCTCCATAATAATTATTGATTTAAAATATGAGGCAGCATATGGAATGAATGTTACTACCTTCTGACATCTAGACTGTACCTGGGTCTCTGTTGTCAAATGTGTTGCTGATCATTCTGGGAATGGCATGTGATGAAAACGTATTGTGTTGCTACCAATTGTCCTTGATGCTCATGTTTGAAAAATACCATTTTTAATGAAAATTCCCTTGGAGAGAACTTGAGATTTTCAAAACTCACCAAAACAAAAAGAAAAAATTTCCCTATCCCTAGCTACCTATAATTTATTTTAAATTTATTTATTCCATATTTTAATGTATTTTGAAAGTGTAGGGAGATGCAGCAATGGGCTTCCTACACTTTTGAAGTTCAGATAACTTTTAGATCATATCTGGGTGACCTGGTTCTCTGAACTCCTGGTGACCATTAATAACCATAGCCAAACTGAGAGCAAGCTCGGCTGCAAATGTCCAATTCAAGACACTTGGAGAGTATTGTGTTTAAATCCTAGCTAGTAGCCTCTTCTAGCCATCAATGTCCAAGAACATGAAGCGTACTTTTAAAATGAGTTACACCACAAGGATAAGAAAAAAATGAATACATCTCTGTAGACATTGCCCTCTACACTCCAACAAATGTACATATTTATAACCTTACAGAAAGAGATATTTTTCAATTCCCTTATTTAAAAGAATAAAATACCACTGATAAAATTGTAATGGGCAGAAAACGTTAATGAATACCTACTAATTCATGCTGTAATCTCTTTTGTTTTCTCAAACTTTCTTACATCTGTCATTTGGCTTAATTACAATTAGTTTCTATTTGTCTTTGTTATTCAAATAACTCACATTTTATATGACCTCACCTAAGTTGTTAACTTTAATGTCTTATATACTGGGGATATATTCCAAGTAGTATGAAATTCTGAATCTACAATTCTAATTGTAAACAATAAACATTTAAGTTATTTTTTAATTATTTAAAAAAATGTTATAGGTAGGAATATGATATTGCAAATTTAAGAAATAGAGCAGATGAAGTGCAACAATTTTAATCATTATTTGGAAATACTGTATTCATATTCAACAATGATAAAACAATTAAGGCATTTATTTGGGATTAGAATAGCATTTGGCCAGTATTCCTCACTGTAGTGTCACTTAACATACCATAAAGGAAAATAATAAAAATCTCAAAAACTCTGAAGAGACACAATGCAAACCCTTGGAGAAATTTTCACTTAGAGTAAGGTCAATGTGGAATCTTTAAAAAACAGACAATTAGTAGCTCATTTTGTCCTATCTGAAAGTGAGAACTTCTGGATCTGTAAGTTCTGGTGTTCCATTTGGTCTGTGTCTTGTTTCAGAAACACAAAACATCTGAAAATCAAAACATCCTCAGTGATGCTATTACTAATGTGCTCAACTCCCATTGCATCAGTCCCTAACTCTTTAATACCTATTTCTTGATTTATTCACTGAGAAACTGTAAATCTTAGAATATAACTTGAATACAATTATTTTTCTTCTTTCATTTTAAAATTTAATTTAATTTATTTATTTGAGACAGGGTCTATCTCTCTGTCCCCTAGGCTGGAGTGCAATCACAGGATCGTGACTCACTGCCGTCTGGAACTCCTGGGCTCAAGTGATCCTTCCAACCTCAGCTTCTGAAGTAGCTAGGACTGCAGGCATGTGCCATCATACCTGACTTAGAACTATTTTTCTGCGTTACTCTGATAAATGTGATACTCTCAAGTAGAGTAAATTCAGTGATGATAAAGACAAGAAGAGCCCTGTCAAAGGTCGAATTTACAGCTTGAACAATGTCACTGCTAAGTATTTGAATTATGACAACAATAAAATCAGATATAAAGGTTAGAAAAGAGTCACATGTATTCAATATAAGGATGCATATGCAAAATACAAATGTATTATGATTATAATCAAAACAGTTGCCTTTGTCTCACCACTAGTTACAGAAAATCAGGGTTGTCAGGGCAGTATTTTGTATCTATTTTGTTTTAATTCATGTGGTTGTTATCACCTTTTCATATAGAACAGTGTCATATATTATGCAACATATGCATATTAGAGTTTCTAATGTGACAGATGTGAATTTAGCTCACATTATTACCCATCATCACAAAGACATCTCTATGATCCCTTTCCCTCACTGTTATGCTATTTTTCTCTTATCTATAAAGTCCTGACTCTTTAGCATCATTATAAGAAGTGATTATTTGAAATGAGGAAGTAATGGGAAACTTTTCTTAGAATGTCTTTGACTCTGTTTATCCATAAATTCCTTGACTTTAGTGAATGTGGCGGGCACTTTCTTGCACATTTTCATAATCTCCAGATTTGATTGCTGTGGATGAGGACTCTTTTTTTTTAATTCTTTTTTAGACAGTCTGGAGTGCAGTGGTGCAATCTCAGCTCACTGCAAGCTCTGCCTCCCAGGTTCACGCCATTCTCCTGCCTCAGCCTCCCGAGTAGCTGGACCTACAGGTGCCTGCCACCACACCTGGCTAGTTTTTTGTATTTTTATTTTTTATTTTAGTAGAGATGGGGTTTCACCGTGTTAACCAGAGTGGTCTCGATCTCGTGATCTGCCTGCCTCAGCCTCCCAAAATGCTGGGAATACAGGTGTGAATCACTGCTCCTGGCTGGCTGAGGACTCTTTAAAGGATCTTACTGACCTCTTTGGTGGTCATTTTGAGTTTAACAGCACAATAAAAAACCAGCTTACTATCTTTCATCATGTGAGATTTTTGTACTATACTCTAATGGTGCTGGTAATTCATCTTCATATGCCAGCAATAGTAAAGACAAAAAGATTTGGGAATAATCTGGATATAGCATAATTACTCAAGGTAAATGTCCACATAATGCTATAGTCCTTTCTGTGAGTTGCTTTTCTAAAAACAGACTTTATTGTTTAAAGCAATTATAGGTTCACAAAAAAATTAAAGAGAAGGTACAGAGATTCCACATATACCTCCTGCCCACACATCTGCAAAGCCTCTTCTATTAATATCACCCACAAGAGAGGTACATTTGTTACAATTTATAATTCTATATTGATACATCATTATCACCCGAGGTTCATACTATACATTAAGGTCCACTCTTGGAACTCTATAATCTATGGGTTTAAACAAATGTGTAATGACATGTATCTGCCATTGTAGTATTGCACAGAATAGTTTTACTGCCCTACAAATCTTCTGTGCTTCTCCTATTCATCCCTCCCTTTCTCAATCCTTGTCAACCACTGATTATTTTATTGTCTCCTCATTTTTTCCTTTTCCAGAATGTCATATAGCTAGAATTATACACTATGTAGCCTATTAAGATTCTCTTGCTTTACTTAGTAATATGCACTTCAAGTTTCTTCCACATTTCTCCATGGCTTAATAGCTAGTTTTTTTACAGCATTAAATAATATTTAATTCCCCTTTATTTTTCTGAACTTTATAGAATATTTCTCACATTTATTTTTTTGTCATTTTAATGTGGCTTTTTCTAGCTAAAACTTTTCATTTTGTCTTGAGAATCCTTCACTGAAAAATTTATTATGGCAATAATATATGAAAATTTTACACATTCTTTCTTATTGCTATTATTCTTAATTTATGCATTTTCTCTTAATTTTATATTGTGAATAAATATCTTCTCAGGTATTTCTAAAAATTATCTATTGTCAATTATAACTGTAATTTATATCTTGTAAATTAATTTACTGAGACCTAGGATTTTATGTGTGTGTGTGTGCATGACGTTTGAATCTGTGTGTGTTGGTGTGGAGGGTGTGTATTACTCTTTTATGATGCAGGCTTTGACTAAGGAGTTTTGAAGAATGTGCAGGCCTAGTCAAGTTAGGGAAAATGACCTTGGGTCTGGACTGCCTCTCTTCCTTCATCAACCCTTGGAAATCATAGGAAATCATAATAAGATGTATCTTTCTTGATTTTTTTGCTAATCCCTGCACGCATGAGTTTGCATGAAGACTTGAGGTTAGGTGACACTCATGTACCTTGCCTCTTGTGTGCAGCAGGCTTACACATCTGGCATGGGTAAGAAAGGAGGAAGTAAAGACGTATGTGGATAGCTGCTAGAATTCCTGATGAGATGAAAATTATATTCATGCTATATTTCCTATTTTGTGTCCCTAAGGTAATAATGCAGAATTAAATTAAAGCGGGTCTGTTTTTCTATTTTTTTCCATTAGCATCACAAGTGGCAATGCACAAATTTTATGGAAATATTTAATGAGCCTTAAGTTTTAATTCAGGCTTAGGCATGAAGCTATAGGTATTGTGTGTGTATGTGCACGGCTTAAGTTTTAATTTTTGATGAGTAAGTTGTAAAACAGACTTGAATGTTTTGTTTTCCTACATTTAAGAATGTGCAACATAGTAGTCCATAAACTATTAACAAAATACCTCAGGAGAAGTAACGAATTGAATAAAGTTTGTAACCTAGTTTTTTTCCATCTAGATACCAAATTATTGGACCTGATGCACATGAGAACACTGAAGGATAAGCAGTGAAAAAACTGTGCAGACTTCAGCAGATTGTCATGTTTTCTGTCTTCTCTTGTTCTGTACGGGCATCTTTCCCTGTATCTGCTACTTTACTATATTTTTGCAGAGATTATTGACAATTGTCTCAGCTGTATCTTTTTCTCCTCATATTTTAGCTGCTACTTTTCTCATTTTACCCTACCATCCTTAATGTTTTCCAGAAACTTTGAAATTATTTCATTTTGCCAGTCCTGTCTAATTATCATATTTATAGTAAGTTCATGATTTTAAAAATTCCCTGCTGTTATTCAATAGAGTCTCAGGGGAAACAGGAGATAAAATACAGCTCAGGTTACCATATAGAATTGAGATTAATTGTTTGGTTGGATCAGATACCTCTGTGAGGATATTAGTATGCATTTAGATATAAGGCCTACAAACTCAGCAGAGTTCTGGTCTGTGGAGCTGGATAATCCTGAGATCACACACAGGCATTTTATTTAAAAATCAAAACAGATATAATTTGATGCAGCTATCCAGGTGGCATTTAAATTTTAAAAAATTTAAAAATTGGAATAATTTCATTTAAAAATTATGCTACCTAATTGAAAGAGAAGTTACAACAGCAAATTCTCTTGACATGTCACCTATTAGATAATTTTGCAAATTATCTAATATTTATCTATGGTAGTTCCACTATCTATAAGAAAGTGAGTGGTGCCCACACTAGAGTGTTTCATGGGTTCCACAAGTACTTTCAATTAATTAATTTTCCATAAAGATTCATAGGACATAGCAGCAAGTTATACACATGGCTAGAATTTATTATAGAAGGATTAAAAGCAAAAAATAAAAAAGTAAAAGCAACAAGTAAAACATACATATATGGCAAAGTCCAGAGTCATCAAAAACAGATTTACAAATCCTTTACTCATAGAGTACCATAGGATGCACTTTCTCTCTAGCAGTAAACTATAGGAACCCATGAGAGAAGTATCTTTCCACCGAATTCTGCTTAGTTCTCCAGGCCTGGGTAATTAATGATCATAAGAATTGATCATGTAGGCACATTCCTGCTAACAGCCATGATAACTGATACCCAAGATCTAGTACAGGGCCCAGATCTATATTATAAATCCTGGTAAACACTTACAGATATATTTACAACATAACCTAATAGTACAGTGTGCCCTGTTTTTCCAGGTATATAAAGCAACATCATCTGTCAGTGACATAAAGAACTATACAAAGACCACATTCCCAAGGGATGACCAAAGATCAATTGTAGTTCCAGGACCCTTCAGAGATATACAAGTATTGAGTAACCCAACCCACTGTGTTAACACTTCCCTTTATGGAGTGACCATACGATGTCTCATCCAAACCAGGATTCTCCTGAGAGTTTAAAAGCCTTATTATTAACACTCGGTATAAGACCATAAGCCAGCACCATATCATGTTCATTCAATGTGTTTTCTACAAAGAATAGAAAGTGTGAATTATATGATTTAAGAAACCAGATGGTTAACCCTAAATATTTAACCTCTCCTCACGCATTTCATCCCCAAGCAAGCATGGGAAACAAATGGCAATATTTGCAGTGCTGGGAAATGGAACCAATATGAAGGAAAACCAAGCTAAAACATGAAAGAAATTATACATAGAACAAAAGATCTAGTAGGTAGATGCAATTTCCAGTCAGACAGAAAGATTAGTATTTAAGCTAACAGCGAAGAAAACAATGTTTCTTTAGGAAAAATAATGCAGATCTGAATCACTAGGAATCAAAACACAAGAAATGAGGCTGATGCCCATTCAATTGACTAGAGGGGCTTGTGGTTGAGGCTCTTAGACTTCTCTCAACTGGTCTTGGAGGAAGAAACCCAGCATCTGACAAACTATCTCATTGCTGATGTCTGAAACTTTATCCATCCTTATTTTATGTCATTAAGGTTAAAACATGTGAATATATTGTAGGTACAAAATTACTAATCCTGTTTATATTAAAAGTTGTTTATTTGATCCTATCTCATATAACAACTATCAGAGAAGTTCAACATATGAAGAAAAGGACAAAGTAAGTTCTTAAATAAAATAACTTACTTTTGTTTCTGCTAGAAGAAGCTTAAAGCTAAGACACTCCTCAGGGAAGGTAGGGTGGAACATTTAGACGGAATCTGTGAGAAGTCATTGTACTCTATTTGTGCCAGCAACAGATTAACAAATAATCAACGAATACGTATTGGACAGTAATAAAAAATAAAAAGAAAAGCAAGTAAAAGGGCAGAGAAGTAGGGTGGTAGTACTTTTGACAGGTGACCAGGGAACCCTCTATAAGTATCAGAGAATAGGTAAAACAAAGATTTAGCACACAAATTGGAGAAAGTCTTAGTGATATCTAGAAAAGAGAGTTTCACATTGAAGAATCACCAGTTCACTAGCCCTAGCTTAATTCAATATTATAGAAAAGAAAGAATTAAGTTTGTCTGGTACAGGAGTGGAAAATTGTGAGAAAGATATTGAAAAAAGAACCAAATGCTACTTACATTTTAGATGTTTTGGGAAGTAATCACACCACAGGTGTGACAGAGTATTACTTTAGCTTGAAAAGGATGATTATTAAGGGCTGGATTTGTTACCCCAAAATTTGTATGTTGAAGCCCTAAATCTCAGTAATTCCAAAAGTGACTGCTTTGGGAAATGAGGCATTTAAGGGGCTAATGAAGGTAAAATGAGGTCATATAAGTTGGCTCTAATCCAATCTGAATGGTGGAGAGGAAATGGTAAGTGGTAAGAGGTATTTAGATACAGATAAAAATATGAACATATGTATTTATTATATATAATATGTATATATATAATTTCCTTTTATATATATGAGGAAATTATAGCCATGAGGATTCTCTGACAAGGCAAATATGGGGTGTGACAAGTTTAGGCTTCGAAGAAGGATAATCTAAAGATATTTGATCAGGATGCTTTATTTTTATTCCATGTTGAAATAAATATTATTTTTCTGGTCCAAATGTGTTTTAACAAGAACTAGCTTTGTTCATTGGTTTGTTTTTAATAAACCTCTTTCAGTAATAGAAGTATGCATTATACATTTATGCATTAAAATAGGAACCAAATACCTTAATATTAGATTTAGTTAATCTCACCACTTCACGGTGAAATTATTAAACAGCCTAATTGGAAATATATCCATGAGTGACAGTATGGCAAGGATCTTTTCAGTTTTGAAAAGTTTGGATGAATTCCAGAGATCAATGTAGAAATTAATTGCTTACGAGTTCTGGCACAAGTCTTCTCATCAGCACTGATTTTTTGAGCAGCTATCGGAACAGGGCACTGCTTGCCAAAGTGAGGAGCCTGACAGTTTTGCAATTAGAGAGGACTGGGGGATGATACGTTGGTCTTAGGAGTCAATATGCACAGTGTACAAATTACATGCAAAGGCAAATTAACCATCATGTTTTAAAAATAATCATTTAATATGTCATTACTTAAATTTCTATCATTCATTTTTTTCCCATAAGCGACTTAAGTATTTCTGAGCTTAATTTTTCTGTATGTGTTTTCACAATATTGTTCGTGTAATTTAATTATTCCAGGGATTATGGAAAATTGATTATTTATGAAAATAAGGCACCTGGTGGCATAAATAACGTCTGCAGAATTGAGTAATTTATTACACCTAAGGCATTGCATGTGGTGAGATTTAACTCAAAGTGATAATGGAAAACATCACCCTATTCTCTGCAGGTTTTAAAAATTCTCTGTGCTATCAAGGAACAAAGATAGATAGTTTGTGTATAATAAATTAGATTTAAATTATTTATGAAATGTAAACTTTATTCTTTCATTATTCCATATGAACTTACAATTTGCCACTCATCTTCTTGACTATACAGCCAAATGACATCTGTAATATGCAAATATTATTTTCTAAATACTTGTATTCATTTGGTGTATGTTCTCTTATACACACACAGAAACACACTCCAGTTTTCAGTCTTAGCTCTGATATGCATTAGTGCATATGTATTTTTTGGGAACTCAGGTCAGTTTTTATTTTGAATCATCTTTTCATCAAGGTAGGCAAAAGTTCATCTTAGTTCATGTGCAACTTATCTCCATTTTCAGAAGTGAAGATTTCCAGAGTTGAGTGAAAACGGTGGGAGGCCATTATACTAGTAGTAGGAAACACATGTAGCCCTGACATCATTTGTCTACATGAATGTCAACCAACTTGTTGAGATGCCGCATTACATCTGTTTGTTTCCAATTTGTAAATGTGAGCATGTTCTTCTCTACTGTCTCTAAAGACTCAGGCCCAGCCACTCTTTGTAGTCATCCCAGGCTGTAGCTCAGAATCATTCTGCAATTTTCATTGTGCTGGGATAATAGCTCTCAAAGAACCTCTGTATACCCCAGAGTGACTGAATCCATACCTGATACTTTTTAATAAGCCTTACTGGATACCTATAAAAAGCAGGGCACAGGATTTCTCTCTCTTTCACCACACAGGCTACAGGCCCTAAACTGGAACACTGTTTTATCATTTGCCCCTTCTTTAGCCTAAATCCAGGAAAAATATTTCTAGTCTTCAGAGGAAGTCTTTGTACTTGACAGATCCCCTGTTATAATCCCTGAATACCTGTCAACAATTTTCTCTATGACTAGATTTTCAAATTGTCTAATGTCATGGAATGTAAACGTTTAAAAAAAAAAAAAAGATGCATTTTTAAAAGGTTCAATTGTGTTTAGTTATATACTTCCCCTGGGAAAATCGGCACTGAAAGTACTAAATTATTGAATCCTAATAGAATTGAGGAGAGAATTTTAAATCATTAGAGAATTGGGGTGAAAAAAAGTGAAAAGAAAAATGGAAAAAAGAAATAAAGAACACAAATTTATATCTCTCAAAATTAAAATTAAAATTATATATTTGCAATGTAAAATGTTGTTCATTCTTTAACACTACCAACAGTGCATAGGTTTATGATATTTTAAACATGTACAAGCACTTACAAGGAGACTCTATTTTCTTGATTTGGACTGTAGCTCCCAAACTGAAAGCAAATAATAAATTATTGGTTTCAAGCAGTACTGCATCATAAAGACAGATAAGAGATCACCTCTGCAGGATATACTAAACAGATATTAAAGGGTGTTCTCACAAACAGCATATCATTACCTCAGTGTTCCTTTTTTTTTTTTTTTTTTGATAGAGTTTTGCTCTTGTTGCCAAGGCTGGAGTGCAATGGTGCAATCTGGGGTCACTGCGACATCCACCTCCCGGGTTCAAGCGATTCTCCTGCCTCAGTCTTCCGAATAGCTGGGATTACAGGGATTCACCATCACGCCTGGCTAATTTTGATTTTTAGTAAAGACGGGGTTTTTCCATGTTGGTCAGGCTGGTCTTGAACTCCCAACCTCAGGTGATCCACCCTCCTTGGCCTCCCAAAGTGCTGGGATTACAGGCATGAACCATGGCACCTGGCCCATTACCTCCATGCTTTTAAATAAAAAGTAACCACTAAGGAGATTAAATAGACTATTACTTTTGAAGATGTATGTAAATGAATACACATATGTTTGTGTATGTATTTACATATATATATATATATATATATATATATATATATATATATATGAATATGTAGATCCAGGTGTATGTGAATTATTTATGGGACCGAGAAAAGTTTTTATTGTAAAGAGAGGTGATGATTTACCTTGTACTTTCTTTCTCAACTCTAACTCATGAGGAATGAGAAGAAGCGTTTTTATCATATCAAGCCAGTTGAGGGTCTTCAAAATAAACACTGAAAGGATTTGCTCTGAGGTCATGGAACTCAGGGAATACTGGCTCCATCTACACAAGTCAAAGGTGAGCAATAATGACTAGAGTCGCTACTGTGGGCAGCAGAGCAGGGATAGCTGACACCCGCAGAAACTGATGGGGTAAGGATACCTATAACTCTCCTGTGAACCTGGCACAATGGAGTTAGACTGACCCATCGCTGTCCAATAGTTATGCCTGAAGAGTCCAGGATATGAAAACAGAGGACCAACCAGGGGTTGTAGGAAAAAATGGCCTATCAGAAGGAAAATTTCTTACTTGACAGTGTGAACTGCTGACATGCACAACAAACAATTTTTTTAGGAAACCCACATAAGCACCACCTAAGGGAAAGCTCAAGAAGTTTTGAATCTACCAAATATAGATTACTACATGACCCAATTACATGAAACCAATCATCTGAAAACCTTCCCTATATCTTCATTGACCTCCTGAAACTTGCCCTGTCGTACCAAAGGGGATAAAACAGCAAATAAGGAGAGAAAATGGGGAACCAGAAAGTGAAAGAAAAACATGTCTTTTGGGGATTATATTCAGGAGGAGTGTATGAAAAGACTGTAGGTGAAATAAAATTGTCTTATCGTATAGAATCTAATTCATTCAAAATACGTTAAACATAAGTATTATAAATGTGATGCTTATTTTACTGAAGAACATGCATAATCCCGGACTTATAAAACTTTGCATTAAAGAATGTAATAAAAATTTCATTTAAAAAGTAACCTGAGTGTCAATTTCCCCCTTTCTTTAGTGTATTAGGCCAAAAAGGAATTTATCTTAATCATTTCCGAGGGCAGTTCTAGGACGTAGCTTTTTTTCTGTGCCATTCTCATCTCCATTGCTTTCACTCTGCAGCTTCTGTCACGGCTGAAAATAGCAAAAGACTTGTATTATATTTTCAGTGCCGGCCTTGCCATTTTAACTGAAGCAGAGGCATGAATGTTGGGTAGCCCATCATTTATGTCAATGCTTTGCATATTTTTACCCCTAATTCTATTATTCAAGACTTTTCTTGGTGTACCAGATTTTACTAAATATTTGAGGAGATGGATTAATTTTATTATGCAATAGGACAAATAATCTACAGTGAATATGTCTCTAATAGTAATAAAAAGTTGCTTGTCAACTTTTCCGAAAGAAATTTCATGTTCACTAGCTTCTACATCACTACCTAGTTTGTCTTTTCACTTTTGAATTTGCATTGTCTTTTCTCTCTTTTCTGTTAATTCCTATTTCAAAAAAAAGTATCATGTGCAGAGAAATTTACTTATGACCTTAAACTGTATCCAGTCTTTACTCTCAGCCAGCTAATTTATTTTTATGAAATATTATTCATGAAATAATTTCTCAGTATATATGTATATGTAATGTTAATATAGATAAAACTATAAAACAAAAGACAAATTTTCATTTATCTTATATCAATAATTCTCTTTTTTACTTCTTTATTAAATCCCACCTTCTCTGACCTTTACCAGCAGCAGTTATTCTATATACAATAGAAATTATAATTAGTACAGATAATTTTTTTTTTTTTTTTAAAACATGGTCTTTAGCAATTCTAACATTGTCAAATGCCCATTATAGGATTGGTCAGAATTCTAACATGAAACAGATGGTGACTAAAAATGCATAAATGAAGAGTTTAATACAATGCTATTTATAAAAGTAAAGAAAAGGTTAAGGAAACCTAACACAGGATAGTGAATTGTAAAGTGCTAGCAAGAGCGGTCATTCCTTACCATCCCTAGGCTGGTAGGAAATGGGGAACTAGTGCTTATCAAATCTGATTGCTGTGGCTATTTTTTTAAAATGTGGTGAGCAATCACTGTCAAAGTACAGCCAAACAGATTCATGTGAGCCAGGATGGTAAATCCCGTGGCTTCTCTCTCTAACTGTCCTTCAACGCCTTTCAGTTACTTCCGCTGGACAAACCCTTCTGGAAGGTGATCTAGGGGCTTTTTAGATGTCAGTTGTTATCACCTAGAAGTAAGCTTTTCCATGCTTGTAGAAGGATAGAGTAGGTGGAAATATGAATGTGGAGGGACAATTACAGACTAACTTTCATAATCTTTTCACCATTTTGTCTTTAACACTGACTCAGATGTTTCATTTGAATGAAAGACTCAGGTAAGGTAGGAGAGCAATTAAATTGACAAATACACGTAAAAGATGGTTGCTTTTATGTAACTAGCCATTAGGCCTAGGCAAAAAAAAAAAAAAAAATCTTTCTTGTATGACTCACTCTAGTTCTTCTTAACCTCTATAGGTATATCAGCTGGTTGGACATTTTTATGTAGAGAGTTATACAAATCTTCATTCCCATGGGCCCAAGTTTTCTGTGTTCCTGTCCCGATAGGTTGACCTCATGGTATGGAAAAGCTAGAATGCAGTTTAGAGACTCTCTTCACTTTGTGATATGATGATATAGCTGTTCTTGACACTATTATGGAGGAGCAGCTCAATTTCCTTTTAGTAATCAAGATAAATCACCTTAGACAGTACATTAACTTCTGTCTACCTATTGGGTCAGTATCATAGAAGGCTTGAATGAGAGGGGAACTTTCTTACCTTCTCTTAATGCAACAGCTGGGTTCCCTGGTGAAAGCATTTCTCCTTAGGTACCAGGACAGAAGAACATAATGACTCTAGGACAACAGAAATAGAATATAACAATTTTATAAGTGGATGATTAGGTATGATAGTGGGGGAGGTTATTCTCACTCACCCTCATGCATCCCAGTCCTTTGCTTTCTCTCTATGGAGGAGATTATACCGAATGACCCTGGGTTGAAGGTGGGGGTAACTATATTTTTGAGTTATCCCCAAACAATACCGGTTCATAGCTTTTATCTCACCATCATTTTGAATATGTTTTTTCCTTTCCCTCTTGAAGGTATACTAGCTTACGTGATAAGTTATATGATGACTTTAAAAAAATAAACAATAAATGCTATAGAACAACTTCCTGTGCTTGCAGGAAATATTTTGACCTACTGCCATCTTAACTGATTATACAATAAGCCATTTTACAATTTTACCAGGTTTGCCACTTCTAGGTAATCAAAAACATTTAAAGACCAGAGAATTCTTAAATAAGAGTCCATGAGCCCACTTTCTTGATCTGGTTGACGACTATGTTTCTGAGATACCAAGGAGATGAGTAAAACATTTCTACTAAAAGTGCCTCCTGCTCACAAGCACTGGTTACTAAACAACTAATTACCAGCCTAGAACTAGAGAAAGTCAAAAATTGATAGACTATTTCAGAAACTTTTGTAGAATTTTGATATGGCTACCATATCCAAGCACATCGTTAGTGGGTCCATTTGTGGCTCAAAATATTAAGGTAAGTTATAATAAAATTTATAGGAGACTATGTATTTAGGAATCTCATTGAAAAGTTAACGGGAGCCTAAAACATTTATATGGTTCAGCAAAATAATTGAACCTAAGAAAAAAAAAACCCAAAATTTATAAATTACAAAATCAAATATGGTAGTCATGAAATGAAATTCAAAAGATACACTTACTTTTAAAAAGGGTACATTTAAAAATATTGCTTCAAGGCAAGAAACAAACCCCCATATTATGCTTCTGGTAATGAGCCAAGAAACTTTTAAAACTTAATGACATATGAAGATTAAAACAAAAATATCCATTAAATAAAAACAAGAAAAAAAGCTGTACAGAAATGACAAACAAACAAATCACTGATAGATTTTTTTTTTTTTTAAATAAAGTCTATGGTTGTTATAGTTAAAAACTGTACTTAGCAAGCCAGGACGGAAATCCTCAGATGCCACCACAGCAAGCATTATAATTGAGAAGTTAGCTATCAAAGCTAAGCAATGTTTTCTCAGTAAAAGTCTCATTTAAATTAGTTTAAACATATTTAGTTGTTAAAAGTAGGAAAACTTTAAAAATGCAAATGGTACACTACTTCTGTAGCTTGATTAATCTGTTTGTCTTTTAGACTTTTGTCTTTAATTAATGTGTCATATATCACATTAATATCAGGCTTCTCTCAGAAACATAAACTTAGACTTTGGAGATCCCTTAAAGTTTAAACACACACACGGAACATGTGCACACTCATATGCACATTTTAGAGATTAGTAAAATGTGGCTCCAAAGTTTAAAAAGTCTATTCAAAGAGGAAGAGCAGATGTGAGGGCTGAATAAAGACTGAATGTAGATATCATGATTTTATTTTCATTTTTAAATTATCTTCATATGCCTGCAATACATACGTTTTAAACACGGAATTACATGGTGGTGATGGTTCCACAATGTTGTGAATGTATCTGATGCCATTGAATTGTACACTTTAAAATTGCAAAAATGATAAATTTTATGTGTATTTTACCTCAAAAAAGCATGCGTGAATGAGATAACACTACATTTGTTTTGAGTTAGCATATTTTTAACACAAAGAGTAGAAATCCCATCTTTAAAATGTAACTATTGTTGGATGTGCCACTTTTCCTAAGTAACCACAGGACGTAACCTCTGACAAATTTTTTCGCTAATGTGTTTTCCCTGCTACTACATGCTATTTTGCCAACAGGGCTTACATACGATTAAGCTTTCCTTTAGGAGGAACTGTAAGAGTTGCTCAAGGAAGACAGCTAATAATCTATTTAAACTAACTATGTGTTTTCCAGTTATTGGTGAAGAAATTTTAAATTAAATTGCAGAAAGTTTTTTGTTTCAATAAAAAACAATGATCTGACTTACAACTGTCAGGTTATAAGTTCACTTTTTCTCAAAAGAAAACTTTTTTTGCAAGTATTTATGAAAAAAGGAGAGTCTCAAATGATATTTGGATTGCATAAAGTCAATTGAATCAGTGTGTCATGGAAGGAGATACTATGTCAAAATGAAAATAGCCTTTAAAAGAGGGTAATGGTGAGGTGTCATTTCACTTATTCTTTCATTTTATTTTTCTTCTGTAATTTGACCTTGTGCCAGTTTATCTTTGTATTTTAGATAGTAAGAGCTTCAGTGGAAAAGTAAACTGACCTCTTATTTTGTAAAGTGGTTCTGTTGTTGCCATTGTTTTTCCAAGTTAAACAAATAAGATGCTATTGAATGCTATCACCTTTATTTTTCAGAAAGCATTTTATAATGTTTAAATATTTTATTAGACATTAAGGCTATAACAACATTATTTATTATCATAAAATAATTTATTTATGTCAAAATTGCAGTTAGAAAAGAAAATACAAAAATACTTTTGTAGATCAGAGACAACAATCACAAAGCCAAACAGATATTTTAATGGATACCATTAATTCGAGTCAATATCTGTAATCTTATCTCTACACATGAAGTATTTTTTGGCTGACCTAATACTATAAATATTGGCTGTGCATTCCAAAGAATTTAAATACCAGATTTGGGTAAGGTGTGTTACAGCATTCATTTGGCTCTTGGCAGTTTTCTCTTCTTACAACACAAATAATAAAAACAAGTTATTTTTTATGAAATAAGAGTAGCTCATTTATTTGACTGGATAATAGACCCTAAACTGATGAATGGCTCTGGGAATTTTGATTTTCTTCTCTTTCAGCAAGGTGTGACCCTTCTTGGGAATGCCATCATGTGTTTATGCTGACACCAAAACAGGCTCATTGATTTTCCAGCCTTCTAATTCATGCAATCTCAGATTTGAAATGACACAACAAAGATTTAGCCAAGAGTAAATCTAATTCTAATGAAATATGGTCCAAAAATATGTTCAGCTTATGATTAAAGCAAAATTTTATTGTGACTTTTTTTAAGAATCCAAGTGTTCTACTTACCAGAGAATGGTGATTAACGGCATATGTGAATAAATATATCTGTAAAAACAAACTCTTGTGATATTTATTTTGGCTGGAAATTATATTTGAATTATATCATCTTGGAGCACTTACATCAAAACATTAAAAATGCATTGTTTAAAAAACTAAAATGTGTAAGAAATTAAGTCAGGGTCCTTTAAGACATTGTAACAGTTGTGAGACATAAGACTTATTATTGTCTTGTGTTAGTCTGTTCTTGCATGGCTATAAAGAAATGCCAGAGTCTGGGTAATTTATAAAGAAAAGAGGTTTAATTGGCTCATGATTCCACAGGCTATATAAGAAGCATGACAGCATCTGTTTCTGGGGAGGCCTCAGAGAGCTTTTACTCATGGCAGAAGGCAAAGCGGGAGCAGGCATCTTACATGGCAGGATAAGAACTGAGAGAGATGTAAGGGGAAGGTGCTCCACATTTTTAAACAACCAGATGTAGTGAGAACTCCGTCAGGAGAACATTACCAAAGGAATGGGGTAAACCATTCATGAAGGATCCATCCCCATGATCCAATCACCTCCCACCAGGCCCCACCTCCAACATTGGTGATTACAGTTTGACATGAGATTTGGATGCGGACACAGATCCAAACCATATCATCCTACCCCTGGCCCTTCCCAAATCTCATGTTCTTCTCAGATTTCAAAATACATTAATGCCTTTCCAACAGTCCCCCAAAGTCTTAACTCACTCCAGCATTAACTCAAATGCCCACAGCCCAAAGTTTCATCAGAGACAAAGCAAGTAACTTCTGCCCATGAACCTGTAAAATCAAAAACAAGTTAATTACTTCCAAGATACAAAGGGGGCACAAGCACTGGGTAAATACTTCCATTCCAAAAGGGATAAATCAGCCAAAAGAAAGGGGCTACAGGCCCTGTGCAAGTCCAGCAGGGCAGTCATTAAATCTTAAAGCTTTCAAATAATCTCATTTGGCTCCTTGTCCCACATCCAGGGCACTCTGGTGCAAGGAGTGGGATCCTGTATTAGTCTGTGCTCACAATTCTGTGAAGAAATGCCTGAGACTGGGTATTTATAAAGAAGAGAATTTAATTGACTCACAGTTCCACATCTCTGGGGAGGCCTCAGGAAACTTATAATCTTGGTGGAAGGCACTTCTTTACAGGATGGCAGGAGAGAGAATGAGTGTGAATGAATGGGGAAGCCCCTTATAAAACTATCAGATCTCATGAGAACTCACTTACTATCAGGAGAACAGTATAGGGGAAACTGCCCCCATGATTCAATTATCTCCACCTGGTCCTGCCATTGAAACATGAGGATTATTACAATTCAAGATGAGATGTGGGTGGGGACACAGCAAAACTATAGCATTCCACTGCTGGCTTCTCCAAAATCTCATGTACTCACATTTCAAACACATTCATGTCTTCCCAACAGTCCCCAAATTTCTTAATTCATTTCAGCATGAACCCAAAAATCTAAGTTCAAAGTTTAATCTGAGACAAGGCAAGTCCCTTCTCCCTATGAGCTGTATAATCAAAAGCAAGTTAGTTACTTCCTAAATATAATGAGAATACAGGCATTGTTAAAATACACCCATTCCAAGTGGGAGAAATTGGACCAAACCAAGGGGTTAAAGGCCCCATGAAGGTCTAAAACCCAACAGGGCAGTCATTAAACCTTAAAGTTTTGAAATAATCTTTAACTTTGTATCTCACATCCAGATCATGCTGATGCAGGAGGTGAGTTCCCACAGCCTTGGGCAGCTCCCAAAGTCTTGGGCAGCTTTGTTCATGTGGTTTCTCAGGGTTCACGATCCGTGGCTGTTCTCATGGGCTAGAGTTGAGTTCCTGCGGCTTTTCCAGGTGATGGGTGAAAGCTGTCAATGTATCTACCATTATGGAGTCTGGAAGATGGTGGATTCCTTCTCAAAACTCCACTAGGCAGTGTCCTAATGGGAACTTTGTGTGGAGGCTCTAACTCTACATTTCCCCTCTGCAACTACCCTAGTAGAGGTTCTTTATGAGGGCTTTGCCCTGCAGCACGCTTCTGCCTGGACACCCAGGCTTTTCCATACATCCTATGAAATCTAGTCAGAGGCTTCCAAGCCCCAGCTTTTGCACTCTTCACATCTGCAGTCTTAACACCATGGGGAAGCCACCAAGGCTTATGGTTTGCATCCTGTGGAGCAGTGAATCAAGCTGTACCTGGACCCTTTTGAGTCATGGCTGGAGCTGGAGCAACTGGAATACAGGGAGCAGTGTCCTGAGGCTGTGCAGGGCAGCAGGGTCCTAGGTCTGTCCCATAAAACCATTTGTCCTTCTAGGCCTCAAGAAATGTGTTGGGAGGAGCTTCTGCAAAGGTCTCTGAAATGCCTTGGGGGACTTTTCCTCATTGTTTTAGATATTAGCACTTGGCTGTTCTTTACTTATGCAAATTTCTGCAGCCTTCTTGAATTCCTCCCTAGAAAATGAGTTTTCTTTTCTACCACTTGGCTGGCCAGGCTGCAAATTTTTCCAAATGTGTATATGCTCTGCTTCCCTTTTAAATATAAGTTCAAATTTTATATCATTTCCATACTCATGCAAATAAGCATACACTGTTAGATGCATCTAAAGAACTTCTGAATGCTTTGCTGCTTAGAAATTTCTTCTGCCAGATACCCTGTATCATCACTCTCAAGTTCAAATTCTACAGTTCCCTAGAGCAGGGGCACAAGGCTGCCAGTCTCTTTGCTAATGCATAATAAAAGTGACCCTTGCTCCACTTCCCAATAAGTTTCTCAATTCTGAGACCTCCTCATCCTGGACTTCAGTGTCCATATTACTTTCTGAATTTTGGTTACAACAATGTAACAAATCTTCGGGAAGTTCCAAACATTCCCTCAACTTTCTGTCTCCTGAGCCCTCCACACTCTTCCAACCTCTGCTCGTTACCCAATTCCAAAGTCACTTCCACATTTTCAGGTATCTTTATAGCAATTCCCTACTCCTTGGTACCAATTTTCTGTGTTAGTCATTCTTGCATTGTTGTAAATAAATACCTGAGACTAGGTAATTTATAAAGAAAACAGGTTTAAATGGGTCATGATTCTCCAGACTGTAGAAGAAGCATAGTGGCTTCTGCTTCTGAAGAGGCCTCAGCAAACTTCCAATGATGGCAGAAAGCAAAGGCGGAGAGAGTCACTTCATGTGGCCACAGCAGGAGGAAGACATAGTGAGGGAGGAGCTGTCACAACCAGGTCTCATGAGAACTCTATCATGAGAACAATGCCAAAGGGATGGTGCTAAACCATTTATGAAGGATCCAACCTCAAGATTCAATCACCTCCCACCAGGCTCCACCTCCAATATTAGGAGTTACAAATGGACATGAGATTTGAGTAGTGACTCAGATCTAAATCATATCAGGCCTCATATATCAAGCGTTTTAAAAATGTTAACCAAAGCTATTTTCCTATCTTTATAAACACAGGATTGCTCTGAGCAATTATTATTCAAAAAGATAATAATAGAAAGTAAGAATTTATTAACTATGATTTTAGGTGTTTTGAGCAATACCAACAAAGTTAATTTTCTCCACGTTGTTTCACAAAGCTTTTGCCATGATGAAATTGCTGGATACTTGGTCCCTATCATTAGTAAATTGCCAGGAGAATCTTACTAATAACAAGTTGAAATTTTATACATATAATATACATATTAAATACTCACTGTCACTTTGTGAGCGATAAGATTTTTAACTAAAAATTACTTTTTTAAAAAGTAAACTAACAAAAGTTCTTTGTATTTTATGAAGAGAAAAACTTCATACAACATAATTATTATAAAATATGATTGTCATCTGGTTGCTTTACTATTTTGAAATTAAAAATAAGTCAAATTTCTTATGGCCCAGTTTCTCCTGTTTGTTTTTCTTTTCTTTTCTTTTTTTTTTTTAATTCTGCTACAGACATATCATTGAGGCTAAATCTAGTGCAATCAGAGCATAGATGTCCATCTTTTTTTAGACAGTTTCATTCTTGTCACCCAGGCTGGAGTGCAATGATGTGATCTCAGCTCACCACAACTTCTTCCTCCGAGGTTCAAGCAATTCTCCTGCTTCAGCCTTCTGAGTAGCTGGGATTACAGGCATGTGTCACCACACCTGACCAATTTTGTATTTTTAGTAGAGATGGGGTTTCTCCATGTTGGTCAGGCTGATCTCGAACTCCCAACCTCAGGGGATACACCTGCCTCTGTAATGCCCAGACCGTTTATTCCCCAAAGAAGACCACCAGACTCCAGAGTCAAAGCCAAGCGGCAAGGATCTTTACTGCAAGTTCGAACTTGGTCCCTCCATTCCACAGCATACAAGATGGCCCCGAACGATGCATGTGCTCGCTTTTTATAGCCCGATGTAAACAGGATATGTAAGGTTACAGAGGAACAAGGGAATTCTTTTGGTTACAGCATTACAATTGGTTAACATTTTAAGTTATACTTTTAGCAGTTTTTTTATTGGTTCCCGCGCTTTCAGTAAAACCACTCCACAAACGGTTGTGACCTAATCAGGGACTCTCCAAGTGGTGTTTTTGAGACAAATGGAGGAATGTAATGTTTGTACTGGGCCCAGGACTGAGATATATGGAGGAATGTTTGTACTGGGCCCAGGAAGTTGAGACAAATGGAGGAATGTTTGTACTGGGCCCAGGACTGAGATATATGGAGGAATGTTTGTACTGGGCCCAGGACTGAGATATATGGAGGAATGTTTGTACTGGGCCCAGGACTGAGATATATGTTTGATTTCTTACACCTCATGCTCCTAAAGTGCTGGGATAACAGGTATGAACCACCGCACCCAGCCAGATGTCTATTCTTATAAGTCATCTAAACATACTTAACTATAAAGTAAAATGACAGAATGTTATGAGGACTTATGAGAGGAGGGTTCTAATTTTGACTGAGGAAAGGGATATGGGTGGGTAAGAATGATTTTGGAGAAGACAGAATTAAGCTGAAACTATTAACATTACTAGGAGCAACCAGGTACATTATAGAGTGAAATGATTTTATGTAGAGGGAGAGTTCATGCAAAGTCCCTAAGACTAAATGTGTGTGCGTGTATTTTAAATATTTATTTAAATTAAATGCATTAGTTGTGTTTATATATCATTTAGAATAATTATGTAAATTAAAGAAAGAGAGAGGGATAGAGACAGAGAGAGAGAAAGAGAACACTGTAGAGAAAGAAATAAATAAGAAAACAAATGACCCAAATAATAGTGGAGTAGTGGGTAGCAGAAAGATAATGCAGTTTCCTGTAGGCCAGATCTTATCTTGAGTGTATTGAGTATTGCTCATCAGGGAGATGACATAGTCTTATTTTCCTTTTATAAAGAACCTTCTGGCTGCTGTGCAAAATGTGACTAGATTGGCAATAGGGCCAGTGTGGAATTAGTAGATTTTTCCAAAAATCTAGGTGAATGATAGTTGTGGTTTTGACCAAGATGCTGACATTTGAGATAGATGTGAGTAGCTGAGTCCTCAATATATGTTTTACCCCCATCATCACTTGTTGAAAAATTGAATACTGTTAATGTGATAGGTAAGAATAATGTACCAACACCAGGATTTTGAATTTGAGTAACTGCATCTATTTAGACCATCTACTTAGAGGTAGAATATTTGAGAAAGGCAGTAGGAGTATGGGAGTAAACCAGAGTTTATTATTGAAAATCTTCATTAAGAGACGCATAAGAAGCATCTGAGTATGTATGCAAAGAAGTACTTGCAGTATGTGTTGAATGTAATAGAGAAGTTTGAGCAGGAGACACAAATTTTGGAAGTCATGACCAAGAGATGCCGTTTAAAACAATAGAAGTGGTTTAGATCACAAATAACATTGAAAGAAAAAAAAAAAAAAAAAAAAGAAGAGCTGCATCACCTTGAACTAGTCATAAACTCTCTTCAGTTCAATCATCTCTAAATTTAGGTGGTGACTTAATAAAGTTCTTATCTAGTTCAAATAGGAAAATCCGTGTAAAGTCACTTAGCAATCATTCCAGCAAATTATAAGTGCTTGATAAGCATATCTGTTTCACTGTTTTATTAGTTTGTTTCTTTTTGGTTTAAATTTTTAACTTTTTATTAATTTATTATATTTATTTTTGGTTTTATTTTTATTTTATTTTACTTTGGATTGAAATAACATGAATCTTCTTAAGACATGATGAATTTTGTAAAGGAACAAGCCTGGAAACAGTGGTTAGGAAAGTAGGAAAAAGAACAGAAATTGTGTTGTCATAGAAAGTGTAAGAGAATATTTATAGAAGAAAGCAATTGCCCAGTAAGTTGCTAATAGGAGACATTGCAAGATAAGAACTGAATCTACTGTATGTGACAACAAACATAAATTGGTAAATGTGATGTTTAATTGTATGTCAATTTGACTGGGCCACAGGATGCCCAGATAGTTTACTAAACATTATTTCTGGTGTGTCTGTGAGAGTTTCCTAAAAGATTATCATTTCATTTGAATTTGTGGATGGAGTAAAACAGATAGCCCTCCTTCTTGTGGGTGCATACCATTCAATTCATTGAGTGCTTGAATAGAACAATAAGGTAGAGGAAGGTTGAATTAAGTGTGTTTTACTCTTTAGCTGAGACATTGATCCTCTTCTCCCCTTGATGTTCTTGGCTCTCTGGACTTTGGCCTATACAACTGGCTTTCCTGGGTCTCCAGCTTGTAGATGACTGATTGTAAAACTTCTAAGCCTCCATAATCACAAGAGTCAATACCCTATAATAAATATCTACATATATATATATATATATATATATATGCATGTGTAAGTGTATCCTATTGATTCTGTTTCACTGGAGAACTTAATACAGTGAATTTATAGCCAAATTTTAGCACATTAGTGGGAGGATATAGCACATAGAAGTAAGCTAAAAAATAAATGAGAGAGAAAAAATTGAACCATGAAATTTAGAGCATTCTTTACAGTGTAAGTGAGCAGGTATCAGTAGATTTAGGAAATGAGTTAACACATGTAGTTAATTTGCTTGCTTGCTTGTCCTTTTCTATTTTTAAAAGGAGTACACAAATTATATTTGTATGATTATAAAAATGTTAGAGTAATTGAGTTAATGTGGAGAGGTATAAATAGTGAAATCAAAATAAGATATCAAATTATGTATATTTTCTAAGTAGAGAAAGACAAAATCTGAAACAGAGAAATAGGATTTTGATAGGAAGGATATTATTGTTACAAGAGGAGACAGGACAGTTGTAAAAATCTCCATATATGAAGGTTAAGTGGAAATAAAGAGAATTACAACCCGTTTTCTATTTATTAAATAAAATAGAAGTGTAGGACAGTAACTGAGGAATGGAAACGTGGGCACATGGAGAACTGAAAGGTTTAAAAAGCAATACTGAATTATGAAATCATTGACCTGAAGAAACATAGAGTGTAGTGGGAAAGTTGAGTTTGGTGATCTTTAAAATATAATTACCTTAGCTTGAATATATTTTACTTCCTACAATTATGATTAGATTCTCAGTATGGGTGCCAAAAGAGTCTACATTGGATTCATTAGAGAATAAAGTGTTTTCAAGTAGTAGGACAAAAAGGAGAAAGAGAGAAGAAAGGATGGAGATTAATTGATGGTACCTACAAAATGATAATAGTGATGGATAATGAGGAAAATGCATAAATTAAATATGGCTATAGATTATCAATATTAGTTGAATGAAAGCTATAATGAGGTTAAAAACTGCACTGTGAAAATGAAAGTTTATAGTTAAGCAATAAAATTAATTTATTAGTGCTTTGGCACACATTTTTCTGCTTTTCTCATTTTCAGACTCTGACTATGTAAATGAATGTTTTAGTGAAGAGAAAGAAAAATTCATTGGGGATTAAGAAGTCATGAACTGGGTAAGAGAATTCTTGAGACTTTGTTGTCTATTGGAATCTCATAAAATGGTGGCAGTATCTGTGACAGCGGTAACTTAAAGGAGTTCAGGAAACAAAGTCCTCTATGCTTTTGATAAAGTAACCAATGGACAAATAAATGTCACGAGGTTATGAACTAAGTGGTTGAAACATAATATTCTTGTATTTACTCAGAGTGTAACTAAACTTACACTATTGGCACTTAAAACAATTTCAATTTTTGAACTTAAAATACAAAGTTATTTTATTCACTGGCTTTTCTAATCTCACCTTCATAAAATGGTATACACTCCAGTTAAAAAATTCCAATAAGATATAAAATGATTAGTTTAATATTCTTATTTTTACTCTATTTAATAAAATTGTTGAAGAGATCTTATTAAATACAGCTAAACCTGGAAGCCAAAACTGAAGTGAAATTGACTCATTTCCCAGCTAACTTAGTATTTAAAATTCTCAGACCTAAAGCCAATATCCATGAGGGGTGAAGCTAAAACAAAATATTAAAACAAAAAGATATGAATATTTTATATAGTAAACTGTATTATGTAAAGCAGCCTACAAAGAATATAGTAAAGGCAATTTGGAAGTAAAATGGTCAATGTTGTTAATAGAAGATATTGCAAGGTCGGGACTGAAAAAAATCTACTGTATGTGGTAACATATGTAAATTGGTAAATGTGTTGTTGAATTGTATGTCAACCTGACTGGGTCACAGGATGCCCGGATAGTTTATCAAACATTATTTCTGGTGTGTCTGTGCAAATATCCATAAGAAATCCACCTTCTTGCATTACCTATTGCTCCCATATAAGACAAAGGATAAATTTTTAAAAGTCAATGAACAATACAAATCACTTAAAAAACATTTCATAACAGGACTATGATGAGAAAATCCAAAATTACTTAATGAGAAGTAAAATAATAGGCCGGGCATGGTGGCTCACACCTGTAATCCCAGCACTTTCGGAAGCTGAGGTGGGCAGATCAGGGGGTCAGGAGATAAAGACCATCTTGGTCAACATGGTGAAACCCCGTCTCTACTAAAATACAAAAAAAAAAAAAAAAAAAAAAAAAAAAATTAGCCAGGCATGCTGTTGTGCGCCTGTATCCAGCTACTAGGGAGACTGAGGCAGGGGAATCGTTTGAACCCGGGAGGCAGAGATTGCAGTCAGCCAGGATGGTGCCACTGCACTCCAGCCTGGTGACAGAGCAAGACTCCATCTCGAAAAAAATAAATAAATAAGATAAAATAAAAAATAACAGCTATATGCCTACACATTTGTTAACACACACATTTCAAACTTTAAAAGACAAAGAAGAACTTGTCTCATATTAAAATAAATTAAAAATATAGAAAATTGAGCATATAATTTGTATGGATGTGCTATTTAAGGAAAAGAGTATGTCTTAAGAAAATAAACTATAAGAATAAAAATATGTAAGAGCAAATGGTGTAAAAAGCATATGTACTAAAAGCATCAGTTAAATAATATTTAAACCATACACAATAAAAGTAGGGATAGGCCGAGTGCAGTGGCTCACACCTGTAATCCCAGCACTTTGGGAGGCTGAGGTGGTTGGATCACTTGAGGTCAGGAGTTCGAAACTAGCCTGGCCAACATGATGAAACTCAGTCTCTACTAAAAATACATATATATATAAAACATATATATAACATATATAATATATAACACATATATAACATATATATCACATATATATCATATATATAAAACACACACACACACACACATATATATATATATATAAAAAGCCAGGCAAGGTGGGAGACACCTGTAATCCCAGCCACTTTGGAGGCTGAGACAGGAGAATTGCTTGAACCTGGGAGGCGGAGGTTGCAGTGAGCTGTGATCACACCACTGTACTCCAGCCTGGGCAACAGAGCAAGACTCTGTCTCAAAAAAAAAAAAAAAAAAAAAAAAAAAAAATGCAGGGTTAAAGCACTCCTTCCTCCATGTGTTGAGACTGTTGGTGACTGAAAGATTGGAGCTAAGCTACCCGTTGGAGATGCTATTGACTGAAGATGATTCCTCAGTATCATGCCTTCTTCCCAGGCAGTGAACAATCACTGCTCAATTATGGTGACCAATTATTGGTCAACATTGGTATAAAGAGTCTAGTCTCATTTTCCTAATTTGATATAATTCTGAAGGGACATTCAAACTCCAGAACTCCCCTTGGATCAATTGAATCTTCTATTGTGACTGCAACACAATCCAGCTTCTCTCTACCAATGTGTTATCAACCTACAGGTGTTGAATTCAAAAACACACCAAAATAGCCCTCCTGCACAATATGTTTTTCATATAACTGACCTGTGATATTTGTTACAGTAAGTGGTCTCAAAAGAGTAGTTTATGGGATTTGGGGATTTATAGGAAATGGAATTTGCAGCTATATTGTCCACTAGTCAATTAAGACCCCATCACGGGTGGGTAGTTGGAGCTCATAAAGCTCCCAGCATGTAATAGCAGTATAATCATTAAACTTTCATTAGTAGTGACATAAGATGAAATAATACTGGAAGGAAATGAACTGGTAAGTGCAATGTATCAGAGCATTTAAGAAATATTGGGGAAACTGTAGTATAAGAATAATGATATCAGATGGCTGCTGCTGTTGGAAGCAGTTTTGTGGTTGGAGAAATAAAAACAAAGTTTGAGAGTGATCAATCACCAATTGAAAGCTAAGAGAGAAAGCCAGAGAACCTTCATGTTGTAGAATAAGCCACTGGTAGAAAGTTGAATGCTGTGCCTGGAACTTTTATAGAAGAGTAGCAGAACTCCAGAGAACACTGAGTTTTCATTTTTTTTTTTTTTTTAATTATACTTTAAGTTGCGGGATACAAGTGCAGAACATTTAGGCTTGTTACATAGGTATATGTGTGTCATGGTGGTTTGCTGTACCTGTCAACCCGTCACCTAGGTTTTAAGCCCCACATGCATTAGCTATTTGTCCTAATGTTGTCCCTCCCCTCACTCCCTACCCCCCAACTTGCTCTGTTGTGTGTTGTTCCCCTCCCTGTGCCCATATGTCCTCATCGTTCAACTCCCACTTGTGAGTGAGGACATGTGGTGTTTGGTTTTCTATTCTTGTGTAAGTTTGCTGAGGATAATGGCCTCTAGCTTCATCCACACTCCTGCAAAGGACATGATTTTATTCCTTTTTATGGCTGCATAGTATTCCATGGTGTATATGTACCACACTTTCTTTATCTAGCCTATCATCGATGGGCATTTGAGATTTGTTCCATGTCTCTGCTATTGTAAATAGTGCTGCAATAAACATAAGTGTGCATGTGTCTTGACAGTAGGATGATTTACATTCCTTTGGGTGAATACCCAGTAATGGCATTGCTGGGTCAAATGGGTATTTCTGGTTCTAGATCCTTGAGCAATCACCATACTGTATTCCACAGTGGTAGAACTAATTTACATTCCCATCAACAGTGTAAAAGCATTTCTATTTCTCCACAGCCTCACCGGCATCTATTGTTTCTTGACTTTAATAATTGCCATTCTGACTGGCATAAGATGGTATCTCATTATGGTTTTAATATGCATTTCTCTAATGATCAGTGATGTTGAGCTTTTTTTCATGTTTGTTGGCCACAAAAATGTCTTCTTTTGAGAAGTGTCTGTTCATATCCTTTGCCCACTTTTTGGTGGGGTCATTTGTTTTTTTCTTGTAAATTTGTTCAAGTTTCTTGTAAATTCTGGATTCCAATACACAAACAATAGACAAACAAAGAGCCAAATCATGAATGAACTCCCATTCACAATTGCTACAAGGAGGATAAAATACCTAGGAATACAGCTAACAAGGGATGTGAAGGACCTTGTCAAGGAGAACTACAAACCCCTGCTCAAGGAAATAAGAGAGGATACAAATAAATGGAAAAACATCCCATCCTCAAGGATAGAAAGAATCAATATCATGAAAATGCCATACTGCCAAAAGTTATTTATACATTCAATGCTATTCTTCACATTCTTCACAGAATTAGACATTCTTCATTGACATTGACATACTTCATGGAATTAGAAAGAACTACTTCAAATTTCATACAGAACCAAAAAAGAGCCTGTAGAGCCAGGACAATCTTAAGCAAAAAGAACAAAGCTGGAGGCATCATGCTACCTAACTTCAAACTATGCATATACACATATACACACATACATATATACACATATATGTACACACATATATATACACACACACACATATATACATACACACACATACACATTTTTTTTCATTTTTGAGATGGAGTCTTGCTCTGTCACCAGGTTGGAGTGCAGTGGCGCGATCTCGGCTCACCGCCACCTCCGCCTCCCAGGTTCAAGTGATTCTCCTGCCTCAGCCTCCCCAGTAGCTGGACTACAGGAGCACGCCACCATGCCCAGCTAATTTTTTTGTATTTTCAGTAGAGACAGGGTTTCACCATGTTGATCAGGATGGTCTTGATCTCCTGACCTTGTGATCTGCCCACTGCAGCCTCCCAAAGTTCTGGGATTACAGATGTGAGCCACACGCCTGGCCTAAATATATTTTTTCAATTTTTTTTTTTTTTTTGAAACAGCATCTCACTCTGTCGCCCAGGCTGGGCCAGCTCTGCCTCCTGGGTTCACACCATTCTCCTGCCTCAGCCTCCCAAGTAGCTGGGACTACAGACACCCACCATCACACCCGACTAATTTTTTGTATATTCAATAGAGACGGGGTTTCACTGTGTTAGCCAGGATGGTCTCGATCTCCTGACCTCGTGATCCGCCCTCCTTAGCCTCCCAAAGTGCTAGGATTACAGGCATGAGCCACGGCGCCTGGCCTCAAAATTTGAGCAGATCATGGTTGATTTAAAAATTGCCATTTTTTTTATTGTGGCAGTATTTTTAATATTTATTCATTTAATGTACTGATAAATTTGGTTGCTGTTATTATATTTAGAAGGTTTGTATCTGCTTTCATGAGTATGATTAGTCTATTATACTTCAATTTGTAACATATATTTACTTATTTCTATCTTTAAATAAATCCATTGTGAAACTCTCTTGTCTTTCCTGTGCTTTACAAAAATTATACAGTTTAGTAAATATCTGTTTTAGAAAGATTTGGTGAAATGTGAACCTAAGTATTTTGGCTCTGTTGATTTTTATAGGCAAAGACATTTAGACTATTCTCTCAGTTTCTGTGATCTTATTTGTATATTGGTCTCTTATTATTTTACTAAAAAGCATCCTTTTTAACTATATTTTAACTCAATAATAAAATTTAACATATTCTATCTTACTGTGGGGGATGGGGAACAGAGTCTTGCTCTGTGACCCAGGCTGGAGTGCACTGGCACAGTCACAGCTCCCCAAGTCTCAACCTCCCAGGTTCAAGTGAACCTGCCTGCTAATACTTCTGAGTAGCTGGAACTACACTTGTGTGCCACCATGTTGGAACAATTTTTTGTAGAGATAGGGGTCTTATGATGTTGCTCAAGCTGGTCTTGAACTGCTGGGCTCAAGTGATCCTCCTCCCCTAGCGTCCCTAAGCGCTGGGATCACGGATGTGAGAAACTGCACCCGGCCAGTTTTTAAATTTGAGTTTGTTTGTTGTTGCTGTTGTTTAAGTAGGTATGCTGTTTTAGTGTGTTCATACTGCTTTAACAAAATATCTTAGACTGAGTAATTCACGAAGAACAGAAATGTACTTCCTACAGTTTTGAAGCTGGGAAGTTCAAGATCAAGTTGCCAGCAGATTCAGTGTCTGGTGCGGGCTTCTCTCTCTGCTTGGAAGATGGTGCCTTGTAACTACATCCTCAGGGGAGAAAAGTCAGGTCACTTCAACCTCTTTTGTAAGGACACTAATCGCATTCATGAGGACTGCTGTCATGATTTAGGCACCCTTTAAAGCCTCCACTTCTTATGACTATCATATTGGTAAGTAAAGTTCGACATATGAATTTGCGGAGGACACAATACACCACTGCATATGCATAGATATAAAAAGGCATATACATAACAATGAACATTTTCATTTCTTTTGTGTCTTCATCTCAGTATCTATAATTGCTCTGTAGGGACTACAATTAGTCAATTCATTCATTGTATACAAAGGTCTTTGAAGTGAACAAAACTTCATACATTCCCTTTTTATTATGTTGAATCATATCCATCTATGATGTCCAAAATGTTAATCAGATAGTATTGTATATTAATCTAGATAAAAAGTTGAATATTACCTCAAATTATATTTTAGGTAAAATAAAAGTAATATTATTATATTTAATAATATATTTATATTATTATATTTAATAATATATTAATATAATATATTAATAATATCTATAATGCAATCATTTGTTATAATTATTTTATTATAAAATGTAATCTATTTATTTCAGCTTTTTCTTATAAAAATTATTATTTTTTAAGTTAAGAAGTAAAAAATCTAAATATCACAGTCGTCAATGTCTTACCTTCATTTTAACTAGGAGATATTTATTTGAAATAGTTTTGGTTTGAGTTTTATGGTAGGAGCATTATTAGCAGTGGCAAGGGATGGTTTTCATCTATCCATGTACCTATTCTTAGGTAAATAGCTCATATATTTATGTTTCTGTAGGCATATATTTGTGTGTATATATGTGTGCATGTATGTATATATGTATTCAGTATTCCAAAATTAAATTAAATATATACATATTTAATTATATTTAAATAACTAAATGTTATTTAATTGAAATTTGATTATTTTAATCATTTTTATGAATAATATGAAAATAAGTTAAATATATACATATTTAATTTAATTTTGGCAGTACTGAAATACATATACACACACAAAATCTTTATTTCTAAAATTAAACTAATCCAATTCCGAAGTGTGTATATACACATACATGAATACACATATATACATATATGTGCATATATATATTCCTTCTCTTAACTATTGAGAGATGAGTATTAAAATCAGCTATTATTAATTTTACATGTGTATTTTGCTTCATATCTAACAGTTTTTGTTCACTAATTAAAAGAAAGAAAAGATGGAAAATTTAAAAAGGAGGAGAATAGTTGAATAATAACATCCAGTAACCTAAAACAATTGACAAATATAGAATATGTCACACAATAACTGCCAAATGCCTATGATTTTCAATCATAAAGAAATTATCCAGGTCAAAACATATTCTAGGCCATAAAATACATCTCAAAAATAATTAAAATCAAATAAAATATGTTCTCTGATGACAAAAAATTATATTAATTTAGAATTCACAGCAGAAAGAATTTTGTGAGACATCCCAAACTACAAAAAAATAAACAGCACATAACCCATTCATCAAAAAAAAATCCTGAGTTATTAGAAAATAGTTTTCAACAACAAAAAGTAAAACTTCATATCAAAATTTGTGGAATAAAGTTGAAACAGTCCTTAGAAGCAATTTTATATGACAGAAAAAGAATGGTTTCAAATTAGTAATCTAGGGAAAAAAAAAAAAAACAAATAAATCTAAAGCAATCTGAAAAATTTATACATTTTCCAAAGTCTCATCGGCAAACAAGAATATTTAACTTCAATTGAAATTGTTAATACAGAATTATTCAATTACATGGCCAATGGGGTTACTATCTGTATTAGTTTTCTATTGCTGCTGTATAAAATTGCCACAGACTTATGATTTACAACGACACAACTTTATCATCTTACACTTCTGTAAATTTTAAGTCTGATATCGGCTTCATTGGGGGTAGAGTAACAATTAGTTAGCAGGGCTAAATTCCATTCTTGGAGATAGAGGGAAGAATCTATTACCTTATCTTTTCTACTTTCTAATTGCTGACCTCATTTCTTAGTTTTAAGACTCCTTCTTCCATCTTTACGGCCAGCAATATTGCATCTTTTTCTGACTATTCTCTGTTTCATATAGCTCTCTGATTATCTGTTCTGCTTTTGAAAGGAAATTCTGGTTGCATGGGGCCCATCCAGGTAGTCGAAGATAATCTCCCTGCTATAAAATCAGCAAATTAGCAAATTGAAAACATCCGCGATTTTCTTTTTCCTTTGTCCTGTAAGGTAACATATTTACAGATGAAGATCTTTGAGACAGCATTATTCTGATTATTACACTCATCAGCAAACATTACTCTCTTCTACATGGAGGAGTACATTTTCCTACTCTATTAATGTTGGGTTTTGTCATGTGATTTCCTTTGGCCAATAGAATGTGGGCAACAGTAACAGATTGCCAAATCTGGATTTATCCTTGTCTCTAAGAGCATTTGAACTCCATTAAAAGATCAGTTGTCTGCACCTTGTATCAGAGGAACCACAGCCAACCTAGAGACCCAAAAATGCAAATGCTTAGTTTCAAGTTAGTTTTTTATGCAGCAAAGGCTTACTAAGTACATATTAACTGGAGCCCCAAAGCATGATGCCCCATTTTGCCATTGCCGACTGGGAACTATAGCAGAGGAACTATCTCGTACAACTCTGCAAGACACAGGTCATTCACAAGATATTCTGCATGAGTGAGATTTCCAGAGCAGTGCACTTGGTGGGCCTGAACTATTAGTAATTTTATATGTTCTGGGAAAAGCTAAATAGACAATAAAACCTGAGACAAGTAAGCATTTCATTTAATCTTCCAGTTTGTAAATCCATCACTGCCAGCTCTTTGAGAACCACAAATCTATGGACTACTCCAGTTGTAGAACTTGTCCGTATGAGTTCACTGAGACATTTGCTTCCTTATAGGGCTTTTTGCATCCTGCATATTTTCTTATCGAGTAATATTTAAAACACATACATGCACACACATATGTACACAGAAAGAGAGAAAATGGTCTTAAAGTTATTTATTCTATGGCTCCTTGTGTCTTGGAGTTCTAAATGCTGAATTAAGTGCATGTTTTGTTGTTGGTGATGATTTATTTGCTTATTTGTATTCTGTTAGTTTCCTCTGTCTCCTGAACATAACAACACTCATTCACAACTCAACACTCTCCATATGAGCCTATGTTTGTTTGTATTCTACCCAAAATACAATTCTTGCTATTCCTCACACATTTTTATCTCCAGTAGGATTCCAAGAGTTCTTTGTATCAGTGTCCCAGTGGATGTTTCAGCTTTTTATGAATCCTCCTTTCTAGCAGTGCATACCATCAACTGTCAAGCTGAAAAATCAGCTTTAGCAGAAAACTCAAATTTAAGTTTCTGTTGTAAATATTTCCAAAGTCTGTGCCCATATTTACATTGAAGATCAATGGACTCTATGTCTTGGGCTGTTCTCTGTCAGCATTTGCATTTTCCAGGCTTCAAATAATTTATATCTGCTTCTAAGTGCTCATTCCTGTTATTCCTCTATTTCTTTTAAGCAGGTCGACTTAAATTGTTAAAAGTTTTATCTACTTTTAAAAATAAGTTTGGTATATTTTTCAACAGAGAGAACCAAAATGTTCCCTACACTTCAGTGCCATTCCATTATCCCTTGATATTTCTTGAATTGTTAAAGGTTCTAATTTGTTCGTAAATGTTAATTTGGTATCTTTTCCAACAAAGAGAATAACTCAGTTTTTTACATTTGAGTATCATTATTCTTTGATATTTTCTTTAGCCTTTGGCCAGACCTTTACTGTTTTATCTTAATATACTCATATATATATATAAAGCATATATACATGAGTATATGTATATTTCATATATATGAGTATATATTTTATATATATATGTGAGTATATATTTTATACATATATAACTTTTTTTGCAAATTTCCCTCTATAAGGTATCAGTGCCAATGGTTCTGAACCTGCCAGTTTGTTTGTTGTTTAAACGTATCTGTTGACTCTCACTTTCTTATTTATAGTTACTTATCCAGAATATATCTTCCCAGCATCTAATTAAGGTCTAGGAGGAAGTTTTTGCAGTCACATTTATGTAGCTATATCTCTGTATCTTCTTTTACAAAATAAATACATTCTCCTGATACAGACACTAAATACTCAAAATGCTGTTATTCTGAAGATTTCCTGAATGTATGTACTTTCTTGTCTCCAGAAACTGTGCCATTCTCTGAAATTCCAGGACTTTTCCATCAAATTATTTCAAATCCTATATAATAACCTACAATAGCAGTACATATAGGAGAGAATCCTCAATTGCTCTTACAATCAACTTACTCTCTACCAGTTTCAGAGCACATCTCTTAATTGATTTTCTTGATACCACTTTCCTCCGGGTAAGCAATTCTAGTCAGATCACTAAGGTCTCTACTTGGTTAAACAATGTTGAGTCTCAGTGGTCCCTTTGACCTAATAATACCCACAATGTGCAGTGTTTTCTAGCCTCACCTTTAGCAGCAATTATAAATATTTTTTATATTCTTTTAACTTTTATATATCTCTAGATACTGAATTTTTAACCTTTTCTCTAAAGAAACCCCCTTTTTTCCCTCCAGTGTTTTCTCCTGTTCAATCTGTGTGTGTGTGTGTGTGTGTGTGTGAGTGTGTGTGTGCGTATTTCTCATTTGTTTTTTATTTTGTTATTCTTATTCCCTTAACTTCGGACTGCCTCTGTTTGACTTGTTTGTTGAGAGGATTCTCTCTGAGTCTCAAATCAAATCTGTCACCCTTAGACAGATTTTTCTGGCACAAATCACTACAGTGGTATTTAATAAGAGGCAATGTATTTTTCATTTACATTTTAATTCTCCTCATGTGATTTAATGAAGAGATCAAATCTGGAAATTTTCTTTGAATTAAGTTAGATTATTATGCAGTATCCTCTGATAAGCTGCATAGAATGCACTAAACATTGAGGTACCAGACACAAACAAACACCGTCCTCAACAATGGAAAATGTTCACAGCCAAGCAGATAAGAGGACAAACAGATGGATACATTATCATATTCATGGTGAAAAATTAACCAAGACACCTGTAAGGAAAACTCATCTTTCTAGAGAAATGAAAAGTTGAGATTGTAAAAATATAATAATTGAATTAAAAAGTTTGTAAGATGAACTGAAAATAGGGTTAATTGTCCAAATAAATGGGTATGTGGATGGTCATTAGTAGTGGATAATTCTTGCTTTGCTGACCATGATTTCACCCTTCCTTGTCACAATGCCCTGAAGTTTCTCTACTATTCTCAGTCTTTGTGGCTCAGATCGGTTTCTAGCCAACAACAAGCCCGAATCTCGAACTAAAATGATTGACCATTCATGGATATGTGATCCCTAATTTGCCTAGTCTAGGTAAATACAGAAAGGTCTGACAGATTCTTCCCATCATTTTTACAGGTATCTTGTCACTTCAAAAAATGGCATGATGTGAAAATGGAATGGAAGTCAGAATAAAAAAAATACTTTTATAATAAAATCAGTTATGTGTCCATTTTCAGCAGTTTCTGATAAAAGCAAAATCTAACCTGAACTTTTCAATTAGGTGAACCAATAAAAGCTATTTTATCTTGGTATTTCTGCCCCTTGCAACTTAGTGAATCCTTAGAGCCTCCAAGATAGAATTCCCTTAAGAAGTTGTGCAAGAGAGGGGTGTAGCATCAAATTTCTGTGGAAACAAACAAACAAACAAACAAACAAACAAACAAACTGCATCCTGGTGTTGAACAGGCCCTGTCAGAAGCTTGTCTGCTATAATAATCTTTGGCTCCATTTCTTCTATAGTGGTCTCATTCTCAGGAGGTCTTTCCTGACATTGTGACACCAAGAGTATATCAAAGAGATTTGTGTCCAAAGGAAAGACATTTTATTTTTCCCCTCAATAATTTTGGGATAAAGCTTCAGGGTTTTGGCTTTGTGTGTATAAAAATTGTTATTATATCAAGAGACTGTGCTGTTATGGTCATTAAAGCTAGGAGCATACACCTGACAATTGTTATACAGTTGAAATGTAACTCTAGTCAGGCTCCAGTCAAGGAGGAGTGTATTCTCAGAAAAAAACTGAATGTCATTAATAAAATAAGTAAGAGTAGAGACTAGGCAGAAGAAAAATTATAGGTACTAGAGTTAGTCTGTCTTTCTCCAGCATCCATGTACATCCTTCTTCTCCATAGATGCATTTTCAAAAATTGCATTACTGATATCATGCAATTGCACCATTTCCAACCAAATATTCATTCACCCTATACAAAAAAGGAAATAATGACTTAACTAGCTATTAAATCCCTTTATAATTTCAGAGCATCTGCATAATATAAATTTATCAGTGAAAGATTTAATATGGTTTCTTCTAGTATATAAATATAAGGCTATAATATGAATACACTTACTCCAACACACCCATCACAAATTAGAAGTATGAAAACAACATAATCACAACTAATGAAAGGTTAAAACTCCTATTGCAAATGAAAAAAGGTAAACAACTATTAGCAAGTTAGAAACAGGCATGAAGCCTTTAATTTTAAAATGTATTGTAAAAATTAAATGAATATCATACTTTAGCAGCATTTGATATCATTGATTGCTTATCAAAGCTTTTTTGTTTTTAATTTATTCTGAGGATTTAATTTTTTGGGGATTTCCTTCTCCCTCACTAGCCACACCTTCCTGATAACTTTTGTTCTTCATCTGCCATACCCACATCTTACCAGTGAAGTCCCTCTAAGCGTAGTTCTTTTTCCGCTTCTCTTTACTCTCTACATTTACTCCTTTGGAGTTTTGAGGATTTCCTTTTGAATCACTCAGTAAGGTCTTTAATTATTATCTATAGAAGAGCAACACTCAAATTTCTATCTCCAACTGTGACCTGTCCCTTAAAATGCCAAGCATATATACAACCACTTTTTCAAAATCTCCACTTGCATATATAATATTTTTCTCAAACTTCATGTTCCTAAGTTGTTTTTCCTATTTTATCTCTCAAGGCTGTTCTTCATGCATTCTTTCCTATCTCAATAGTAAATAATTTCTTTTAGATACTAAAACCAAATATTTGGGCACCTTTCTTTCTTTTTTTATACCATAGCCAATGCATCAACTTGACATACTGACTCTACCTTCAAAATTTATCTCAAATATGGATGCTTCTCACCAACCAACCACTGCTACCCTGGTATAAGTCATTCTCCATCTTTATCTACATATAATTAATTCTCCATAATGCAGGTAAAATGACCTTGATGGAATAATTTAGTTCACATTCCTATTCTGATCAAAATCCACCAATAGCATTATACATCAGTGAGAATAAATGCCTATCCTAGGGCAAAAAGTTTGTCTCACTTCCAGCTCCCTCTCTGAGCTAGTCTTCTGCCACAGTTATTAAGTTAACACTCTACTTCTGCCTCACAGTCTACTTGCTGCTTTTCAAAATGATCGCATAGCATTTTCTTTTGCCACTGACTTGGGTGTTCTTCCCACCACATATTCTCATTGACTCACTCGTACATTAGGTTCAGGTGTCTGCTAAACTTAGATGTCACCTTATCAGAGGAGCCTTTCTCAGCTTCCCTATAAAAAAGAGAAGTTCCTAATACTGCAGTCCTAGCGTTCTCTACTTCTATAACCCTGATTTATTTTGCTTGATAGCACTTGTTATCATCTGCAATATATATATTTGTGCATAATAGCTATAACTCTGTAAAAATATAAGCTCCTTTGAAGTGAGCATTTTTATTTGTGTTTTGATCATTGATGTATCTTTAGCATATCAAATATATATCTACACGTAATAGGTTTTTAATAAATGCATTACATCGATAATCGAATGGTGACCCTCTAAAATGATTAAATCAAAATAAGGAAGTTAAACTCATTCTCACTATTATTTTTCTACATTGTATCAGGAGTTCTAGCAATGAAATATATTATCAAATAAAATAAAGCATAAATATTAGAACTATTGTATTTTAAATTCTTATTATGTACATATTTTATCTGTCAAAAGATCCACAACTACAAACTGAAAGATTGTTAGAAATAATAAGCAAGCTAAAAACTGTAGATGCCTAATACATTGCAATTAATGGGCTTAAAACTGTTGTTTCTCAATCAACACTGTTTGCCATGTAACTCTGTAGTTCTTGCAACTCTTAAGGTAGAGTATGTTATTCCACTTCTGTTTGGTTTTAGCCATGCGAGTTACTTTGCATAACGGAACATTATCAGAATTTACTCAAGCAGGGGCTTGAAAAACATTTGTAATATTGGGCATGTTCTCCCTGCACTCATTTCTGCCATATCAATGAGAAGAAACTCTCCTAAGCGAGTTGACTATGAAAGGCTGAGGATGGGAAGGAGAAGATTCATTCCTAGAGAAGTCAATTCTGCTTTAGCTGACTTCCAGCCAGGTTCAGATGTGTGAATGAGACTAGACAAGACCAACAGAAGTATCTGGCTGGATTCAGTCTAGGTCAACTGACCTCAGGCCAAAATGTAGCCTCATGATCTAAATAAATGCTTATACAGATCACTGTATGCTGCTGATACTTTGTGGTTATTCATTCTGCATGATTGTTGTGACCATAGGAAACCTAAATTTACAATAGTCTCAATAAACAAAAATCAATAATGTGTTTTACACAAGCCATAACTACACTAAACCATCTAACAATAGCTATGTGAACAATGAATTGTCCACAAAATATCCCCAAGTATAAATATTTACTATGTTTGTATAGAATGCCACAAGAGCTTTTAGTGAACACAAAAATGAATATAAACATGTTCATGCCTAGAAAAACTCAATGATATAGCACTTTGGTTCTTCTCTAGTTAATATACACATTAGAAAACAAAATCTGTATTACAATGTCAACATTATTAGTCAAGTAATTTGAAAAGCAGATTCTAAAGTGAATATTAAAGAATAAATGCCCAAAATGAAGCAAGTCAATTTGGAAAAGGATTTAGGGAAATATATCAGGATATATTTGCACAAGATTAAATAAATATATCAATTGTATCAAAAGGAACATTTGAAAATTTACTCAAGTATGTAAAAGATGTTGTTACAGGATAATAGCTGATTTTCAGGTAACGGAGACTGAGAAATAATTCAAATAGGGCTGAGACAATTTTTCAAAAACATAAGTGTCATTCTTAGAGCATTCATAAAAATATGTATCATTAAAATTAATCTATCACTCTAAAATGTAAGATAATATGTTCTATAATTTTAAACAAATCTTTTAAAATAAAACATGAACATCAAGAGCACAAAGATAAAGATGAATATAATTTATACTTCTTGATTAAATATTTCTGATTAGCAGAAATACTATAAGTAAATTTACAGGCAAAAAACTGACCCATGATTCTACATGCAATGTATGTCACAAAGGAATAATATTTGAAATAAGAACTCCAATAAATTGATATGAAAAAGTCTAATAATTCAATATAAATATTTGTGGCATATGTGAAAATCAGTGATAGTGGAAAGGTGAATCATCCGTAAAGATACCGACAATATTCTTACTCTCATCATTAATAATGGAAATACAAAAGTAACCACAATTTAATAGTATTCTTTATTCATCCTCCTGAGAAATATCAAGAAATTGAATAATTTCCAGAGTGTGTAAGGATATAAAAAATACGTATGTTTTTGTATTTTTTGTCATAATATAAACTTGCATAGGCATTTCCTTAGAACAAGTTGAAAGTATGTAATAGAATTTAAAATATTCTTATTTAAATCCATGCTCTGGTTAAATAAATAAATACATATATACATATAATTAAAAAAATACACACACACACAAATAAGAAGTATTTTCTCATAATTTTAGTTTGCAACCCCATGGAGAGGATTGACTTTAACTGTCTGTGATGCTTAAATTTTCCCAGTCAACTTCAGTGGGCCACAGGTGCTTGGATTGAACACAATTTCTGAGTGTTTCTGTGAGGGTGTTTGGATGATATTAGCATTCAAATGGTGAACTCAGAAAGCAGACGGTCTTACCCAACATAGCTGGGCATTATTCAATCCATTGAGGGCCTCAGTGGAATAATAACAAACAAACAAAACAGAGAAAGCAGAAATTTTCAGCCTTACTTTTGGAGCTAGGACTCCTTACCTCATCTTCTCCTGCCCTCAGACTGGGATTTACACCATCAGTTCCCCTGTTTCTCTGGTCTTTAAATTCAAATTTAATTATGCCATTGGCTTTCTCTCTGGAGAGCCATGACTAATAAAATATCCTTCAGTGTAGGATTAGTTACTTCATGTTTCACACTAACTATAAAATACTATCCTGGTTATGACAAGGCAAGTGACTCCAGGATTTACTTGTGTAGAAATATTTCTGAAATAGGTTCATATAAGAAAAATGTTTCAGAATAATACATGCAGAATAGTGCTCTTTGTATAAAACAGCACATAAAATAACAAGTAAAGCAAAGTGTATATGCAAACATTTAGCATATGTATATTTTAATACACAAATGCATAAATGTATAGAAAAAAGGTCAGGAGAATACAATCGTATTGGTAGGTAGCCTCTGAGAAGGAGGCTATTGGAGGAAAGGAAGAAGAAAAGGTGAAAATGTCACAATTTGTGCTCTATGGTAAATGGAAAACTTGCAATTTGATTGCCAGGCTATTCAGGAAGTTTGAGCTTTGTGGAAGAAAAGGAATGATGGCAAATAAATATACATTAATATTCTAAATTTTTGAGGTGATATAAATTATGATTAATGCAATAAATAATTAGAAATGAAGCATATTTATATTCTATTCACAAGAGGCAGGAGATGAAACAGAAAGAAAAATTATATAATCAGAGATAAATCAAATGCAAAAAATATTTATGTAGTTAAAAATTTTAAGGACAAAAATGTTAGAGGGAAAGATATTTCATACTGACAAAATTTTAAAAAATCCATTGAAAATGAAAATGATAGTAATGACTTTCAAGTGCCTAATAATATTCCTTCAAAATATATATTAAATATAGAAAAAAATTGCAAAAAAATGAAAAAATGCAAAATACTATTAGGACTCTTTAACATACTGTTTTCAGTGGTTATAGAATGTTTATAGAAGACAAGCTATTGACTTAAGAGATGTATACACATCCTATTAAATAATAATACACTATTTTCAAATGCAAATGCAACATTCTCTACTATTATCTTCTCCTAGGCCAAAGAGCCTACATCAACAAATTATTCAAAGTCGGTATTACCTAAGGCTACATTCACTGATTCAGTGCAATTTAATTGTCATAGGCCCAGTGACGCATCAAGGTGGAGTTGATTTCTTGGCCCTCTTCTGTATTAGAGGCACTTATAAAAGTGTCTGTGCCCGGGCGTGGTGACTCACGCCTGTAATCCCAGCACTTTGGGAGGCTAAGGTGGGTGGATCATGAGGTCAGGAGTCGAAGACCAGCCTGGCCAAGATGGTGAAACCTCGTCTCTACTAAAAATACAAAAAAAATTAGCTGGGTGTGGTGGCACACACCTGTAATCCCAGCTACTTGGGAGGCTGTGGCAGAGAATTGCTTAAACCCAGGAGGTGGAGGTTGCAGTGAGCTGAGGTCATGCCACTGCACTCCAGTCTGGGTGACAGAGTGAGACTCTGTTTCAGTTAAAAAAACAAAAACGGGGGGGGCGGAGCAAGATGGCCGAATAGGAACAGCTCCAGTCTCCAACTCCCAGCGCGAGCGACACAGAAGACCGGTGATTTCTGCATTTTCAACTGAGGTACTGGGGTCATCTCACTAGGGAGTGCCGGACAATTGGTGCTGGTCAGCTGCTGCAGCCTGACCAGCGAGAGCTGAAGCAGGGCGAGGCATCACCTCACCTGGAAGCGCAAGGGGGAAGGGGATCCGTTTTCCTAGCCAGGGGAACTGAGACACACAACACCTGGAAAATCGGGTAACTCCCACCCCAATACTGCGCTGTAAGCATACAGGCACACCAGGAGAATATATCCCACACCTGGCCGGGAGGGTCCCACGCCCACGAAGCCTCCCTCACTGCTAACACAGCAGTCTGCCCGCGATCTATCCGCAAGGCAGCAGCGAGGCTGGGGGAGGGGCGCCCGCCACTGCTGAGGCTTAAGTAGGTAAACAAAGCCGCTGGGAAGCTCGAACTGGGTGGAGCTCACAGCAGCTCAAGGAAGCCTGCCTGTCTCTGTAGTCTCCACCTCTGGGGACAGCGCACAGCTGAAGACCAACAGGGGAAGTAGCGGGAGCCGGTGCAGACCCGAACGACTCTGTCTGACAGCTTTGGGGAGAGCCGTGGATCTCCCAACGTGGAGGTTGAGATCTGAGAACGGACAGACTGCCTGCTCAGGTGTGTCCCTGACCCCTGAGTAGCCTAGCTGGGAGAAATCCCCCACTAGGGGCAGTCTGACACCCCACACCTCACAGGGTGGAGTACACCCCTGAGAGGAAACTTCCAAAGGAAGAATCAGACAGGTACACTCGCTGTTCAGCAATATTCTATCTTCGGCGACCTCTGCTGCTGATACCCAGGCAAACGGGGTCTGGAGTGGACCTCAAGCAATCTCCAACAGACCAACAGACAGTCCTTCTGACTGTCAGAAGGAAAACTATCAAACAGGAAGGACACCTATACCAAAACCCCATCAGTACGTCACCACCATCAAAGACCAGAGACAGATAAAACCACAAAGATGGGGAAGAAGCAGGGCAGAAAAGCTGGAAATTCAAAAAATAAGAGCGCATCTCCCCCTGCAAAGGAGCGCAGCCCATCGCCAGCAACGGATCAAAGCTGGTCAGAGAATGACTTGGACGAGAGGAGAGAAGAAGGCTTCAGTCCATCAAACTTCTCAGAGCTAAAGGAGGAATTACGTACCCAGCGCAAAGAAACTAAAAATCTTGAAAAAAGAGTGGAAGAATTGACAGCTAGACTAATTAATGCAGAGATCATAAACGAAATGACAGAGATGAAAACCATGACACGAGAAATACGTGACAAATGCACAAGCTTCAGTAACCGACTCGATCAACTGGAAGAAAGAGTATCAGCGATTGAAGATCAAATGAATGAAATGAAGCGAGAAGAGAAACCAAAAGAAAAAAGAAGAAAAAGAAATGAGCAAAGCCTGCAAGAAGTATGGGATTACGTAAAAAGACCAAATCTACGTCTGATTGGGGTGCCTGAAAGTGAGGGGGAAAATGGAACCAAGTTGGAAAACACTCTTCAGGATATCATCCAGGAGAACTTCCCCAACCTAGTAGGGCAGGCCAACATTCAAATTCAGGAAATACAGAGAACGCCACAAAGATACTCCTCCAGAAGAGCAACTCCAAGACACATAATTGCCAGATTCACCAAAGTTGAAATGAAGGAAAAAATCTTAAGGGCAGCCAGAGAGAAAGGTCGGGTTACCCACAAAGGAAAGCCCATCAGACTAACAGCAGATCTCTCGGCAGAAACTCTACAAGCCAGAAGAGAGTGGGGGCCAATATTCAATGTTCTTAAAGAAAAGAATTTTAAACCCAGAATTTCATATCCAGCCAAACTAAGTTTCATAAGTGAAGGAGAAATAAAATCCTTTACAGATAAGCAAATGCTTAGAGATTTTGTCACCACCAGGCCTGCCTTACAAGAGACCCTGAAGGAAGCCCTAAACATGGAAAGGAACAACCGGTACCAGCCATCGCAAAAACGTGCCAAAATGTAAAGACCATCGAGGCTAGGAAGAAACTGCATCAACTAACGAGCAAAATAACCAGTTAATATCATAATGGCAGGATCAAGTTCACACATAACAATATTAACCTTAAATGTTAATGGACTAAATGCTCCAATTAAAAGACACAGACTGGCAAACTGGATAAAGTGTCAAGACCCATCAGTCTGCTGTATTCAGGAGACCCATCTCACATGCAGAGACATACATAGGCTCAAAATAAAGGGATGGAGGAAGATCTACCAAGCAAATGGAGAACAAAAAAAAGCAGGGGTTGCAATCCTAGTCTCTGATAAAACAGACTTTAAACCATCAAAGATCAAAAGAGACAAAGAAGGCCATTACATAATGGTAAAGGGATCAATTCAACAGGAAGAGCTAACTCTCCTAAATATATATGCACCCAATACAGGAGCACCCAGATTCATAAAGCAAGTCCTTAGAGACTTACAAAGAGACTTAGACTCCCATACAATAATAATGGGAGACTTCAACACTCCGCTGTCAACATTAGACAGATCAACGAGACAGAAAGTTAACAAGGATATCCAGGAATTGAACTCATCTCTGCACCAAGTGGACCTAATAGACATCTATAGAACTCTCCACCCTAAATCAACAGAATATACATTCTTCTCAGCACCACATCACACTTATTCCAAAATTGACCACATAATTGGAAGTAAAGCACTCCTCAGCAAATGTAAAAGAACAGAAATTATAAGAAACTGTCTCTCAGACCACAGTGCAATCAAACTAGAACTCAGGACTAAGAAACTCAATCAAAACTGCTCAACTACATGGAAACTGAACAACCTGCTCCTGAATGACTACTGGGTACATAATGAAATGAAAGCGGAAATAAAGATGTTCTTTGAAACCAATGAGAACAAAGATACAACATACCAGAATCTCTGGGACACATTTAAAGCAGTGTGTAGAGGGAAATTTATAGCACTAAATGCCCACAAGAGAAAGCAGGAAAGATCTAAAATTGACACTCTAACATCACAATTAAAAGAACTAGAGAGGCAAGAGCAAACACATTCAAAAGCTAGCAGAAGGCAAGAAATAACTAAGATCAGAGCAGAACTGAAGGAGATAGAGACACAAAAATCCCTCCAAAAAATCAATCAATCCAGGAGTTGGTTTTTTGAAAAGATCAACAAAATTGACAGACCGCTAGCAAGGCTAATAAAGAAGAAAAGAGAGAGGAATCAAATAGATGCAATAAAAAATGATAAAGGGGATATCACCACTGACCCCACAGAAATACAAACTACCATCAGAGAATACTATAAACGCCTCTATGCAAATCAACTAGAAAATCTAGAAGAAATGGATAATTTCCTGGACACTTACACTCTCCCAAGGCTAAACCAGGAAGAAGTTGAATCCCTGAATAGACCAATAGCAAGCTCTGAAATTGAGGCAACAATTAATAGGCTACCCACCAAAAAAAGTCCAGGACCAGATGGATTCACAGCTGAATTCTACCAGAGGTACAAGGAGGAGCTGGTACCATTCCTTCTGAAACTATTCCAATCAATAGAAAAAGAGGGATTCCTCCCTAACTCATTTTATGAGGCCAACATCATCCTGATACCAAAGCCTGGCAGAGACACAACAAAAAAAGAGAATTTTAGACCAATATCCCTGATGAACATCGATGCAAAAATCCTCAATAAAATACTGGCAAACCGGATTCAGCAGCACATCAAAAAGCTTATCCACCATGATCAAGTGGGCTTCATCCCTGGGATGCAAGGCTGGTTCAACATTCGCAAATCAATAAACGTAATCCAGCATATAAACAGAACCAAAGACAAGAACCACATGATTGTCTCAATAGATGCAGAAAAGGCTTTTGACAAAATTCAACAGCCCTTCATGCTAAAAACGCTCAATAAATTCGGTATTGATGGAACGTACCTCAAAATCATAAGAGCTATTTATGACAAACCCACAGCTAATATCATACTGAATGGGCAAAAACTGGAAAAATTCCCTTTGAAAACTGGCACAAGACAGGGATGCCCTCTCTCACCACTCCTATTCAACATAGTGTTGGAAGTTCTGGCTAAGGCAATCAGGCAAGAGAAAGAAATCAAGGGTATCCAGTTAGGAAAAGAAGAAGTCAAATTGTCCCTCTTTGCAGATGACATGATTGTATATTTAGAAAACCCCATCGTCTCAGCCCAAAATCTCCTTAAGCTGATAAGCAACTTCAGCAAAGTCTCAGGATACAAAATTAATGTGCAAAAATCACAAGCATTCTTATACACCAGTAACAGACAAGCAGAGAGCCAAATCAGGAATGAACTTCCATTCACAATTGCTTCAAAGAGAATAAAATACCTAGGAATCCAGCTTACAAGGGATGTAAAGGACCTCTTCAAGGAGAACTACAAACCACTGCTCAGTGAAATCAAAGAGGACACAAACAAATGGAAGAACATACCATGCTCATGGATAGGAAGAATCAATATCGTGAAAATGGCCATACTCCCCAAGGTTATTTATAGATTCAATGCCATCCCCATCAAGCTACCAATGAGTTTCTTCACAGAATTGGAAAAAACTGCTTTAAAGTTCATATGGAACCAAAAAAGAGCCCGCATTGCCAAGACAATCCTAAGTCAAAAGGACAAAGCTGGAGGCGTCACGCTACCTGACTTCAAACTATACTACAAGGCTACAGTAACCAAAACAGCATGGTACTGGTACCAAAACAGAGATATAGACCAATGGAACAGAACAGAGTCCTCAGAAATATTACCGCACATCTACAGCCATCTGATCTTTGACAAACCTGAGAGAAACAAGAAATGGGTAAAGGATTCCCTATTTAATAAATGGTGCTGGGAAAATTGGCTAGCCATAAGTAGAAAGCTGAAACTGGATCCTTTCCTTACCCCTTATACGAAGATTAATTCAAGATGGATTAGAGACTTAAATGTTAGACCTAATACCATAAAAACCCTAGAAGAAAATCTAGGTAGTACCATTCAGGACATAGGCATGGGCAAGGACTTCATGTCTAAAACACCAAAAGCAATGGCAGCAAAAGCAAAAATTGACAAATGGGATCTAATTAAACTAAAGAGCTTTTGCACAGCAAAAGAAACTACCATCAGAGTGAACAGGCAACCTACAGAATGGGAGAAAATTTTTGCAACCTACTCATCTGACAAAGGGCTAATATCCAGAATCTACAAAGAACTCAAACAAATATACGAGAAAAAAACAAACAACCCCATCAAAAAGTGGGGAAAGGATATGAACAGACATTTCTCAAAAGAAGATATTCATACAGCCAACAGACACATGAAAAAATGCTCATCATCACTCGCCATCAGAGAAATGCAAATCAAAACCACAATGAGATACCATCTCACACCAGTTAGAATGGCAATCATTAAGAAGTCAGGAAGCAACAGGTGTTGGAGAGGATGTGGAGAAATAGGAACACTTTTACACTGTTGGTGGGATTGTAAACTAGTTCAACCATTATGGAAAACAGTATGGCAATTCCTCAAGGATCTAGAACTAGATGTACCATATGACCCAGCCATCCCACTACTGGGTATATACCCAAAGGATTATAAATTATTCTACTACAAAGACACATGTACACGTATGTTTATTGCGGCACTATTCACAATAGCAAAGACTTGGTATCAACCCAAATGTCCATCTGTGACAGACTGGATTAAGAAAATGTGGCACATATACACCATGGAATACCATGCAGCCATAAAAAAGGATGAGTTTGCGTCCTTTGTAGGGACATGGATGCAGCTGGAAACCATCATTCTTAGCAAACTATCACAAGAACAGAAAACCAAACACTGCATGTTCTCACTCATAGGTGGGAACTGAACAATGAGATCACTTGGACTCGGGAAGGGGAACATCTCGCACTGGGGCCTATCATGGGGAGGGGGAGGGGGGAGGAGGGAGAGATTGCATTGGGGAGTTATACATGATATAAATGATGAATTGATGGGTGCTGACGAGTTGATGGGTGCAGCACACCAACATGGCATAAGTATACATATGTAACAAACCTGCACGTTATGCACATGTACCCTAGAACTTAAAGTATAATAAAAAAAAAAAAAAAAGAAAGAAAAAGGAAAGCTAAAAAAAAAAAAAAAAAAAAAAAAAAAAAAAAAAAAAAAAAAAAAAAAAAAAAAAAAACAAAAAGGTATCTGTATCCCTGTAACAAGCAAGCTAATAGAAAAACGTATCTCAGTAGTACTCAGTCTAGGTCAAGTCAAGACACTGGGGAAAGTTAGAAGATGCAATAGAGATAATGTATATATATATAAAAAAGTTTTAGATGTTTAAATATTTTTGTATTTTCCTCAGCATACAATTGTGTATTCTGGGAATTACTATTTAAAAATCAAGAAATTAAAATATGAAGCTATTTCACATTAAGATTTTCTCTAGGGATTTAGAGAAAAAAATACATAGTTGAAAGAAATCTCTACTGAAAAACAGGAAAGTTTAGATTTGATGACTTACAAATAAGCAACTCTTCGGTTTCTCAATAATGTGAAAATAATGAGCTGTATAGTGTTTGCTTCTTTTTCAATCTGATATCAATATAAGAGAATTCAAACAATAGAGCAAAAGATAAAATATTTGTTGCAGCACACTAAAAAGATAAATATAACATGTAAAAAGTGCAGAAATAAAAAGGGTCATTCCATCAATAAAGAAAAGATTAATCCATTATTTTTTCAATGTATTAGAAAAAATAAAACATAAGATATTGTAGTATCATTTTATTATACTATAAAATCAGTTAACATTTTATTTAATATTACTGAGACTAATATCAAGTTACAGCAGGTGTTTAGAAGTGAAATACTCTGCCATCATAGAAGCAGAGATCTATTTTTTTCAACTACAGAGCATATTTTGTTTATATGAAATTAATTTTAAGTAAGTTATATTATTTAAACATTGAATCAATGATAATGTGAGACATAGAAAGTCTGAAAAACTTCTTCAAAAATTATGTTTGGATGCTATTTAGAGATGCAATTATTATTCTAGAAATTATTTTTCAGCTTTTATGGTAAGTCAAAATAAATTGTCTAAATAAACTTTCAGAAACACTGTCTTAAGTACTCTAACACTCTAAAATATACTACAAGTGTTGTTTCCTGAGGTAATTTACTTACCTGAAGCTGCTATTATTCCAACATAATAACAAGCACTCCCAAAATAAAACAAGATGACGTGAAAGACTAATAATAAAATGATTAGCAACTTATTTTTGTCAATTATAAAGCATAAAAAATAAGTGACACACGTTAGCATTAAAGTATTTTAAAAGAAGTTATAGTTGTAAACATTAACATGGACTATTTGAAAACATATTCTCCCAAGTGCAAATACAATCATCTGAATTATGTATTCAATATGAAAGCAATTAAATATACCAATACTAATGGTTAAAATGTATGAAAAAATTAAGGAAAGGTGACTGTTGAGACTTAATACATTGACGTGTGTGTGTGTAGTGTGTGTGTGTGAGTGTGTGTGTGTGTGTATGCTTTTTTTATAGGCCTTTTTAGAACATTTTTAGGCTCATAACAAAATTGAGAAAAAGGTATAGACATATACCGTATACCTCCTGCCCCAACACATGCTTAGTATTTCCCATTACCAACATGTCATCCCAGAGTGGTACATTTGTTATAACTGATGAGCCAACATTGATACATCATCAACCAAAACCCATAGTTCATAATAGAGTTCAATCTTGGTGTTGTGCATTCTATGGGTTTCAATGATGACATGTTTCCACCATTATAGTATCATATAGAGTAGTTTTACTGCCCTAAAAATCCTCTGTGCTATACCATTGTCAGATTTTTACAAATTAAATTCAACAGTGATCCGTAGATAGTTTATAATACAGCCAGACTTACCTTCTTGGGTATATATACACATATATATCCAACTATATATATATCTCCAACTACACATATATGTATATATATCCAACTATATATAATTATGTATATTCATTATTAAATAAGAAAATAACCACAAAATGAGTACAAATTAGACACAAACGTCTGATAAATGAAAAACCCAAGGAATGTGAAAATTGATTATAAATATAGAAGTAGAATTCTAGATTTTCATTGTGTATGTGAGTTCAAATTTCTTTTCAGCCTCAACACCTGTATGATACGATTTGGAGTTTTGTTCATTTCTGCCTTTACTCATTTACTTGATGTATAATGGTCTAACATAGTGATTTTAATTTGCATTTCCCTGAAAGTTAATGAAGTTGAGCAAACTTTCTAATGCTTTAATCATTTTAACCTCCTCTTTTCTGTGCCTGTGAAATATTTTGCACATTTTTTTTCTGTTGGTTTACTTGAATTATTCTTATTTACTTTGCAGGGGTAAACATACAATTGATTAATTGTGTTACCTGTAATCAGCACAGACCAAAATATTAGATAAAAATCTCAGAAATAGTCAATTAATAAATTGTAAATTGCACTCCTGTTCTGCATATTGTGATGAAATCTTGTACTGTACCTGTCTGTCTACTGTCTACCTCTCTATTAATCACTTAGCCTTCTTGGTTGTTGGATTGACTGTCAGAGTATCACAGTGCTTGCATTCAAGTAAACCTTATTTTACTTTCCAATATATTATTATAACTGTTCTATTTTATTAATGAGTTACTGTTTTTAATCTCTTACTGTGCCTACTTCGTAAGTCAAATTTTATCGTAAGTATGTATGTATAGAAAAAAATAGTACATGCGAGATTCAGTACTACTCAGTTTCAGGCATCCACCAGGGATCTTCAAACATATGCCCCACTAATAAACAGTATTATTGTATAAATTTTTTCTCTTATATATTGAAAAGATCTTTTCTCACCATAAATATTTTATTTTTACTCTTTAAGATTTATCTTTCCTGATTTCCAGAAATTGTCATTTTTAGTATAGTCTGGATTATAATGTTTTTTCTTTAATGGTTAGTGCTTTTTTTGTCATTTAGTAAATATTTGCCTACCCCATATAAGTTCTCATACAAAAAGCTTCATTGTTTTTTCTTTCCTTTTTAGATCCAGAATCCAACGGAAATTATTTTTTTCATATAGTGTGAGTTGGAGTTCAAAATTCATTTTTAATATGGATATCCAATTAAACTAACACCATTTATTGAAAACCATTTATTTCTCTGTTGCATGATAGAGTCCTCTTTGTAATAAATCACATAATCATATTTGTATGAATATGTTTCTGGAATTTCTGTTGTATCCATTGGACTGACTCTTCCAATGGATTATTCATTTTAGTTATCTAAGAATTGTTGATATTTAGTAGTATGTTCACCTAATATTTTATGGGAACAATTATTAGGATGCAGCTTGATAAATGTTCTCAGAATGAACACAAATTAGTAACTAGCAATATGTAAAATAGACATTACACAAATCTCAGAAACTCCCTCATTCATCTTTCCAATTAGGATTCCTGCCCAAAATTTCACAGTATCCTGACATCTAGAGGCACTTGGATAAAATCATATAGTATGTACTTGTCTATCTTTGGCTTCTTTTATTCGACATTTTTGGTGTGTGAGATTTGTTATGCTATAGTACAAAGTGGCATTCAGTTCGTTTTCACTGCTGTATTTTATTGCATCATATGTTTATGCTGGAATGTTTGCATTCATTCTACTTTAGAGGAGAATTAGAGTTGTTTCTTTTTAGTCTGAAGCTGTAATGAATAGGTGTGCTATTTTTCTTCACTTCCAGAACAAACTAACAAATTTAGTGGATTGAAGAACAAATCAGTTATCTCACAGTTCTGTAAGTCAGAAATTCAGGTTGGCTTATTCGGTTCCTTTGTCCCAAGTCTTATGAGACTGAATTCAAGATGTCAGCCAGCTGGGCAATACCTGGTGGTCCTGGGGAAGAAGCTGCCTCTAGACAAATTCAGTTTGTGGGCAGAATTCAGTCCCTTGCTTGTGGGGCTGAGTTCCTTTTTCATTGCAGGCTTTCAGCCTGAGGCTTCTCTCATCTCCTTGAGATAATCCACGTTTTTGTCAGGTTGTCACTTCCAGCTTCAAACCAGCGGGAGCACATTAAGTTCTTGTTACGCTTTTAACTGCTCTTTCATTTATGCCACATTTTTTCTCCTTCAGCTGGAGAAAGTTCTCTGCTTTTAAGGATTTATGTGATTAGATTAGCCCACCCAGATAATCTAAGATGATCTCTTTACTTTAAAGTCTTTAACGTTGATGATATCTGCAAAGCCTCTTTATCACAAGATAATCATCACAAGATAATTACAGCTTTTTAGAATAAAGAATGGGTATCTTGTGGGGCCAGAGTAGGGAAACACCATCCTGCTTGTCGCAATACTGCTACTCAGAGCCTTGTTTTAGATGGCTTTGTGAAGACACATAGGCACTTTAGTTAGCAAATCCATTGGGATATATGTTTTAGCCATAGACTATCAAATTGAGTAGGTACTGCCAAATGGTTTTTCAAAGTTTGTACAATCTACCATTGTATAACATTTCTGATTATTCTATTTTCTCATTAGCAAAAACACTTTCTATCTTTTCCATTTTAGCCGTTCTAGTAGTATGCAGTATTTCACATTGTGGTTTTAATGAAGATTGAAATGATAATTAAAAGATTGATGAGCTTCTAATAGGTTTCTTATCTATTTGGGTTTCTTTTGTAAATTATCTGTTCAAGTCTCTTGCTAACTTTTAAATTTTAAATTTTATTCCATTAATTTAGATGATTTATTGGTAACCTCTATATTCATATTTTGGGGGAAATACATGAGGGAAATCATTTTTCAATCCACAACCTACGTTTTCACTCCTTTGTGATATCTTTGAATAAACAACTTTTTAAATATTTTACATAGTACATAGTATCTTATGGTATTATTATTTATTACATTTTTCCTCATGAAACTTCTGACAATGTTAGTGTTCATAAAGTTATTTTCTATATTGTGTTGTAATAACCTTACTATTTTATTTTTCACAGAGACCTATAGTGAATCTGGAATTTATATGTATATGACATGTCATATAAATCCATATTCATTTTCTCCTACATAATAACCAATTGACCCAACAAAATCTATTGTGAAGATTATCCTCATTCAAATATAGTGAAGTGTCAATTTCAATTGTCAAGCACTGAGCATGTGCGGGACTACTTCTAAACATGTTTTCTTGCTCTATTGGTCTGTTTTTCTGTTAGAGTGCCCATTCCACACAGTCAAGGTTCCTACAGCTCTTTGATAAATTTTGACATCAATTGTATAAACCCTCTTTAAGTTTTCCTTACTTATGGTCTATTACCTGTCTATTGATGATTCATTTTTCTAACTCTTTTTCTTAAATGAACATGTGTTTAAGTCAATTTTTCTTTCTCTAAACACTACTTTATCTATCTCTTGAAAATGGAACACGTCGTGTAAAACGTTTAAAAAATTGTAGCAATAGTAAGAAGTAAAGCTGCTTTTAGTCTCAGAGAACTAGAAAATGCACAGAAAATTGTAAGAAAACTGCAAAAAGGCTAACCTTAACAAATGAATTTAGTAATATCACATAATAAATATATTAAAATCTGTACATTAACATAGGCAATTGGAATATAATTTTTTTAAAGATTAACATCAGCAATAGCATCCACAGTCACAATATATTTAGGACTAAATTTAAGAAAAAAAGTCTATTGCCAAATAAAATTCTCTGCTGAGAGCAATTAAAGAACACCTAAATAAATGAAGAGATAGAGCAAATTTGTAACTTGAAAGAATATGTACTGTTAAAGTAACAATTCTACCCACATTGATGTATAGATTCAATGCAAGCCCAGACAAAATTCCAAACAAAATTACCAACTGGTTCTAAAATATATATGCATTAAAATACAGAACACCCAGACTAACCAAAACCTTTTCTTTAAGGAACAACAATAACATTTTTAATGTTTGAGTCTGTTGACTTTAAAATTTTGTAAAAACTACAGTGTTCATAAGAGTGAAATTTGTGAAACAATAAGCTTTTATGTTAAATGATTTTTAAAAAGAGTGCTAGTGCCATCAATGAGAAAAATAAAACCTTTAACAGTAGTACTGGAAAAAATGAATATCTATGTAGGAAAAAAATATGTCAATGCCTGTTTCATACTATATACAAAAATTATTCATCATAGATCAAAATATAAAAAAAAACCCTTAAATTGTAAAGACTAAAAGAACACATAGCAGGATATTTCATTGATATTTCTTACAGAGATCACAGAAAACTAGTAACCATAAATAAAAGTGTGCTAAGTTGGACTTCATTAAATTTAAAATATTCTTGCCATCAAAAAGCATTGTTAAGAAAATGAATATGCAAATCACAGACAGAGCCAGTATATTTGAAAATCACGTATCTGACAACGGACATCTTCCTTCTACCTCTCTTTGTAGATCTTCTCTCTTCAAATGTCCTTTAAATGTGAATTCTTCCAAGTAAAATTTAGATCGCAAGTCTTTCTGGATCTCCTCTATATTTCACCAACTAAAGCAAACTGACATTTAACTAACATTCAAATGGGCTGAAGACTCCAGCTTTTCATAGTTGAGTAAACATTTGAAATTTGAAACATTTTAAAAACTTAAAAATTTCAGTATTTTCTTCCTTCCCCTTAAAGACTCTAAGAATAAGATAATTTAAAAACTCTTTTTACCATTCACAAAAATTAGATTTCTAACCTTGAGAAAACAGAAGTGGGCTGGGCGCAGTGATTCATCCCTGTAATCCCAGTACTTTGGGTGGCTGAGGTGGGCAGGTCACAAGGTCAAGCGATGGAGACCATGCTGGCCAACATAGTGAAACCCTGTCTCTACTAAAATACAAAAATTAGCTGGATGTGGTGGCGCGCACCTGTAGTCCCAGCTATTTGGGAGGCTGAGGCAGAAGAATTGCTTGAATCCGGGAGGTGGAGGTTGCAGGGAGCCAAGATCATGCCACTGCACTCTCCAGCCTGGAGAAAAAGCAAGACTCCATTTCAAAAAACAAAACAAAACAAAACAAAAAACAAAGAACAAAAACAGAAGTGACCTGTAAGTCTTGGTTTTCAATAACATCTTTCCCATCACACATATTTTAAATGTGTCTAGTAAACATATAAAATCGAGTGAGATACTTTAAATAAAAAATAATCTGATAGGATTTTTATCTGTTAAACTAACAAAAATGAAAATCTTTTGAATGCTCTTTCAACAAGTGAGGGTGATAAGTCTCCTCAATTATTGCTCTGAGAATAAAATTCTTTTTTTTTTTTTTGAGAATAAAAATCTTTACCAAGTTTCAATGTAGTGATATAAACATATGTAAGATAAAATTTACCTTTTTAATAGTTTGTCCCTATAAGACCACTATGCAAATGATTAATTCTGAAAAATAGAAACTCTTTTGAAGATTTCTGCAAAAAAATTTTTTTAAGATTACTGAAAAAAATAATGTATAATTACTGAAACTCAACAACCCAGCAATAAAAGTAAAATAATAATGGCTAGTGTTTATTGAGTATTATCTACATGGCAGTCACTCACTAAGCACTGTAACAGCGTTAACCTACTGAATATTTATATAAATCATATAAGAAATTTACTTTTATTATACCAATTTTATATCCAAGAAGTGTTTAATATATGGGATCTTAGCCACATAGAGTGCTTTGTGAATCAGAAATAACTGTAAAAGTGTTTGAAAATATTATTGTGCTAATTTGTTTTTGTTTCTCCTTCCAAGTCTATTTTCATCTCTGTGTTTGCCCAGACCTATATGGGAAGCTGACCTAAATGATCAGTTTCAATGGGCTCCCTTGGTCTTCGGATTTATATTACTTCTGCCATTGTGAGTCCCAGCAAGAGATTGGAGGTAGGGTAGGCAATTAGGTCAAGGTCTTACTTTTCAGGATCCCTTTTTCTGGAGTTGCCAAGGGCTGACATCTCCAAACTATAGTCATGTCTCTTTTCAAGTTGCTTCCTCCAGGTATTGCGTGCTATCTCTAGTTCTAGAAATGGCTTCTTCCTCTTGCAGTTTCCTGCTTTTGCTGTGTCGAAGATTCTTTTACGGTTACCATATGCATTGCAACTTGCATATTTAAATTTCAGCTTTTGGAGAGAGGGGCAGGTTAGAGATGTTTATTCATTCTACAGATATTTGCAGAGTATCCACTACTTGCCCAGAATTAGTAAAGACAGGAAGGATTCAGTAGTAAACTAAGTGGAGAAAGTATCTGTTCTTCAGGAGATTAAATTGTAGTTAGGGGCTACATATAGAAAAAAAAAAGATAAATATATAAATAAATAATGAAAGGAGGTATAAAAGAAGGGAAAAGAAAGGTATTGGGATAAGGACAAGGTCATGCTCCATGGGAGTGAATCAAGAACCTCCTTGGTAGAAAGTATTAAGAGTATAAGGAACAATAGGAACCATAGCTTGTGCTGGTAGCCTGTTTAATATATTTGAAGAATAGTCAGGAGGTCAGTATGACTAAGTGGATGACAGAAGAATTTCTTCATAGTGCTTTAATAATTCATGTTATTTGTAATTCGTATATATTATATTTCTTACATAAAATTAACACTACATTGTACATGTAAATTCTGGATGTTAGCAACGTGATCACTGGTCCATTTTTGCTGCTATGCATCTTGCTGGTAAGACCTAAGACCGTTATTGGGGTTTTTTATGGCTTATGTTAGTATTCTGTTCAGAAATTGGACCACATAATTTCCTCATACTTTTATATGAATATGCAATATCAAAAGTTATTGTGTAACATCTTCTTATATATACAAGAAACACTCAGGCTCTAGATCTTATTCATATTTCAGTAGATCATTTATTTGTCTATCTTTGTATTTCTTAGCATTGTTAAAACTTTCTACTCTATTTTTGAAACCAAATTAAAAAATAGATCAATATTAATTATAATATTTTATTCATAATATAAACTAACATGGCAGCTTAAAAATCAAATGAAAGTGATAGTAAGCATAAAAACTACAATTTATAATATATAACCAATATATTTTATGCGAGTCTGGGTTCTGAATGACAGGCATCCTATTTTATATTTTTATTACATATCATGCACTTTGATCAACACACACCAGAAAATCAAATTTTTTAAGCAGAATATTCCAAAATCATTAAATTGGTTACGTCAGACTGCAAAACGTGTTACTTATGATATGATGTTTTATGTTTGCAACACTTCTTTATAAAAATATAAATAAAAATAATAAAATATTTTATCTTATAGTAATATAAGAAAATAACTTAAAATGTTGTTAAAATAATATTCCATAAAAATAAATCTGGGTTAAAATTTTTCATTTTTATTTATTTATAGAGAATACATCATTATGCTAAATTTTAAAGATTCTCTTTTCGTTTACTTTAGAATTATATTTAATGTGCCATTAATATTTACAAATTAACAATTGAAACTCACTTCTGATGAAACATTGGTTGAAATTTATACAACTGTTTATTTCACCATAAATTTTAAGAAGATTCTTAAATGTAGCATTTAGATACAGTAAGCTTTTATCCAATTTTCTAACCTAAGTAAATCTTTTAAAACTCAGTCAAGACCAAATAGAGCTATTTGCTCTCTCACAAACTAATTTGAGCTAGCATTTTCAGCTCTGTTTGCCACAGAGATTTGATAGCCAAAGACATATTTTACAGCAGGTTTCAAACTAGAAAAGCATGACTGCTCTTGGTGAGATTGATGAAAAGTCCTTTTCGTTTAATATTATTGATTGATAAAAGTAAGTATTCCTATATGGAGGACTGCCATATTCCATAGTTAATGATTAAATATATCAATTGCAGTAACAGTGTGGTTTTGATATATAGTTTCATTCCTTTCTAAGGCTATAAAATCATATATTTTTAGTATCTTTTTTTCAGGAGCTAAGCTAGTTCATAAAGTCTAATTCATTTTAAACATTTTTACTATGCTCCAAATGCTTTGAGAAATCCCAGGGCACTTTTTTTTTAGTATGTAATCCAATAAAACAACTTATTTTGGATGACAGTGTTATTCATTAGATAATTTAATGCTTAAAATAATATACTGTATATCAAAAACTATGACCTTTAAAATGACATTATAGCAGACAAAAATGTTACTTTTTGAAATTAAATAAGTAAATGTGACTGAGGTGAACTTTGAAAGTTATAGGGATTCTCTGGGCCACTCAGCTTCAGTATTTAAATAGATCACATCCTTGATACTTTGTAAGTGAAATTAGAATAGATAATTTTAATGTTCCTGTTAAACAAAATCAATCATTTAAGAACTTGAGGTATGCTATTCGTTGAACATTTAAGACATGTAATGTTTATGCTTGTACAAATATCTATAAATATATTAAATATATTGTAAATTTTGCCAAATGCAAATTGAAGTGTTTTAATGATACCTAACATTATTGTTGATAATCATTGTTAATGAGAATGTTTTGTAATAGTCATTAGCAAAAAATAATATGAATTGATTGTCAGAAAATACAGTTGTGTTTATAAAGCCATCGGTCTCCTTGTATATAATTCATTCAACACATAATTACCATTACTTTTGGAATATTTCAATAGTTATTGGGGATTGCTATGCAAATTATAAATAGATGCTAGAGAAATGTAATGTGACCAATTCCCATATTAATGAAACTCTTTATTGGGAAAAGATAAATATGAATTGAAGCAATTATCTAAGTATAATTGTAGAAAGTATTATTTAAGTGAGTTTATGTATAGTAGTTTATAATAAAATTGCTTATTATTTTATTGGGAAAAGTTAAATATGGAGTGAAGCAATTATCTAATTACAACTGTAGAAAGTATTATTTAAGTGAGGTAATGTGTAGTAGTTCACAATCAAATTATTATTAAAGGACATCTTTTCTTATAACAAAACATTAAATTTGAAGTAGAAATTAGCTACGTGAAGATGGCATAAGGAAGAACAAGAGAAATGTTGCTAAGGAACCCCCCTGGAAAAAAATATACATATATGTATATATACACTAGCATTATTTGTGTGCTCAATTTGTTTCAGAACCTGGGTTTATGAATAATACTGTTAACCTAGCTGTCTCTACATGTCAGTGAAGGAGAGTGAATTATAAAGTTTATTTACCATAAGAAAATGATGTTGAATAGCTATAGGCAAGATTCATATTGCCTAAAGAAAAGCAAATACTTACAAAATCGTTCCACTTAAAAAAATTGGTTTACTCAATTAATGCAGCAAATATGTGTTGAGTACTGACTAGGTGCCAGATATCCAACCTTATCTCTGTTAAGCATACATTCCAAAGAGGGAAACAGTGAATAAACCACAAAGAGCCTATATTAAATGGTGACATATAAAATTTAAAAATAAATTGAGTAGGGTGTGGAGGATTTGCACGCATAAGAGAGATTTGTGCAATTTAGATAGGTTGATAAGTCACTGAGAGTATAACCATTGAGAACAGACATAAAGAATATAAGGAAATAGGTCTGCATATAACTAGGGAAGGAGTACACCAGGCAAAGGGAAAATCCATTGCAAAAGCTTAAGGTGGGGACATAAGCCCAGTGTTTCATGGACTGGCAAAGAGGTCAGTGTGCCAAGAGGAAAGTGACTGAAGAGAGAGTGTAAATAAAGTCAAGGAGGTTATAAAAGGCTAGAGAGTCTAAGGAATTGGAAGACATTGTAAGGATTGTGATTATAGGCTGAATTAAAGGACAGCCATTTAAGAATTTTAAGCAGAAAAACAGCTTCACCTAAAACACATTTTAAAAGTATTTCTCAGCTGGAGTTTAGAGGTTAGACTTTGAAAGGGCAAAGGTAGATTTAGGATAACTTATTGATAGACTATTCTTACAATGCAAGTGATAGAGGATGGAACCAGAACCATAGCAGCTGAGATGGTGAGAAGTGGTCAGATTCTGAATCTACCTTGATGGTAGAGATAGGAGGATTTCTTGCTGAAATAGATGTAAGTTGTGAAAGAAAACAAAATGAAAGGTAAGTTTTTGCCTTAGTAATTGGAAGAAAGTAGTTGCTATAAATGACAAAGAGGGAGACTGCAAGAGTGGGGGTCATAATATTCATGTCTGGAAGGAGAGGAGAGACCAGAAGGAACCAGAAAAATAACCTGAGTTGTAATAATCCATGAGACATGATGAAAACCAACAGCACTTCAATTATGATTGATAATCAGATCTAGAGCATGATCATAGGAATGGTTTGCTAAGATTTTCGGAAGAGAGCATTTCAAGGATAGGAGAGGCCAGGATATTGAAGGGATCTTCAATATATTATTAATTAAAATCTTTAAATATTAAAATAGGTTCACTGTTGGAGAAAATAACAAGTAACCAATAATTAAATCACAGAGAAATCCAAAGAGTGTACAAAAGGGTTGATGGAACAGTAATGAGTAGTTCTGGATCATACAATCTGATGACATGTTTCAAAACTGACAGGCTTAAAGAATGAAAGAGGAAGAATGGTTGAAAATTAGCAACAAAGAACAAGAACAATTCCTATCAACCTCCAGTCCCAGAGGCATGAGGACTCTAGGAGAAAAAGAAACAGTAATATATGAGAGGACTGCCAGTAATCCAGTGTCTTCAGACAAGCACAGGTTTTTGTCAGAATGAGAACGTGAAGAGACAATTCAGTGAAGTTGAGGAGGCAAGCAATTTTCTTGTTGATGGACTGTGAGTTCCACAGTGCCAAGTGAGAGTTGGAAGGAGTGGATACTTAATGATACTTACACTAACAAGTTATCTTTAGTATAAGTGTATCTGAAATGTAGATATTTAACTGGATATCTGTGTTTTATGTGGAAACCTTATGTATATGTCACAGAAATGCCTGCACATGTGCACAAAGATAAATGTATAGCAATGTTCCTAACATCATCAATAATAACCAGAACCTGAAAATGGCCCAGTATCCATCAACAGTAGAATGGAAAAGGTAGAAGGTGATAATTTGTGACTGTGCAGAGCTTCATGAGATGTAGAATACAGTAATAAGGAGTGACCTGGGAGTAAGAGGCTTTCTTGAGGTAAGTAACAAAGACATAGAAAAGGGAGAATGAAAATAGTTGTAATAGATTCAAGATAGATAGTGGGTGTAAAAGTCAAGGTGTCAGTGGAGCCAAGGAGTGTGGAAAAGTTCTAATTTAGTTCCATAATGAGAGCCCCTCTGGTTTTTGTTGGCAGAAATAAACCCTGGAGGAGATGTGTTTTATACTAGGAGTGTGGGTTCACCTTGACACATTTCAAGAGAAAAATAAGCCTATGTAAACCTGGTTTATGGGTTTTGCCTTGTGAATTTTTGATGGGTTGCAACTTCTGAAGATAAGAGCTTTACACTAAGACTCAGGCTTCCTCTTTATCCCTGAAGAAGGAGATAGAAGGCTTAAGAAAGCATTATCTTTAGCTCTAGGGCAATGGTTAACTCTTGACCCTTGTTGGACAAAAGGTGAGTCTACTGTTAACATGCAGTTTTACCCTTTACCACTTCTAATAAGATTGAGGACATCTGGGGAATTCTTTACCATTTTTTTTCTTCACACTGGTAATAGAATGATTTTTAAAACTCCCTCCCTTTATGCAACAGCAGAATATATTTAGGGCATATATATATATATATATATATATATATATTTAGAGAGAGAGAGTCTCATATATAGACACATATATAGTCTCCCAGACTGATCACATCACTAACTTACAGAAGGAAACTATGCATGGTTACCACCTGCAAACCTGTAAAAGTATTTTATTCAGTTGTCCTTTTAGCCTAAATGAATTTCTTTTCATGTTTTATTCTCAAATAAGTGGTTAAGGATTACCCAAGTTATTTTGTTTTTGTTTCAAATTCAATTAAGAGGGGACATGAGTCAGAGTGCCCCATGCCTAGCTCAAGAGTCAATTATTGGTGATGACTCTGAGTCGGATAAACTTTAATCAATTAAGATTACCAATCTTAAATCCCAAAATCAAGATAATCTATTTTTTGATAAACTGACAGTTTAAATCTTTTTTCTTTAAATGCTTTCTTCTGTGTGGTCTTTAAACACTGTATGATCAAAACATTTGTTGTTTGAGTTTAATCTCCTTATTTCTTATTGCTATAGTCATATTGATGATATAATTTTCTTAAATCCTGAAATTATTTATCTTTATTAAATTATTTTAAAAGTCAAAAATATTTAATTTTTGGTGTACCTATCTTCATTTAGTCAATGGTATATTCAATATTCATCATCTTCTATATACAAAGTTTCTTCAGTAAATAGGGATGGAGGGAAAATCTGTTCTTTTGAAACTTACATCCTAAGGAGATGAACCTGATGAACAAAGCAGAGCAGGGGTTAGGAAATGCAGAGTTTGAAATTGCTTGGGACCTATAAATCCTTTCTTCTTTACTATTTGTCCCTTTGAAAAAAGAATATATATCCTATGTTTGTCCCACCACTTTATTTTGGAAGTATGTAATGTGTTTGATTTCACAGGAACACAGCTGAAAAGAAATTCTGCCTCAGGATAATTGTACCTTGAGTCTCACTCATATCTATTTGAGATGAGATTTAGATGCGACTTTGGGTTTTAGACTTTAGACTTCATGCTGGGATGAGTTAAGAGTCTGTGGGCTGTTGAGATGGAATGAATGCATTTTTCATATGAGCAAGGAATGAGTTTTGGGGGACTGGGGTGTGGCATGTATTGGATGGTATATGTGTGTTCCCCCAAAATTCACATGAGGAACCACTAACCCCCAATAGTATGGTATTTGGGAGTAGGATGTTTGGGAGGTTATTGGGTTTACATGAAATGATGAGGGTAGAGTCCTCATGATGGGATTAGTGCCCTTATGAAAAGAGAAAGAAACTAGAGCTTGCTCTTTGTCAGGTGAGGATACAAGCAGAAGACCATCTTTTGCAAACCACAAAGAGCCCTAATTAGAAACTGGGTCTGCCTAAGGCTTAATCTTGGACTTCCTAGTCTCCTGAGCAATGAGAAATAAATGTTGTTTAAGCCACTCAGTCTTTGGTATTTGGTTGTGACAGCCTGGACTGAATAAGATAAGAGAGAAAAGCAAATGCAAAATTTGCTTGATGGAGATATTTTTGGTACAAATGAGGATGAGAACAAGTAGGTACTTAGAGCAAAGTAACAAAAGAAATGTAGAAAGAAATAAAGTCAGAGAAGTAAGATATTTAATAACAGAGACAAGCAATATGGTGCAATTTGTAACTTGAATGGTTTTGAGCAGTGGATATGATTTATAACACCAAAGGAGAACTCTGTTTAGCTGTATTGAAGGAACTACAGAAGGAAAGTGGAAAAACAAACATAAAAATAGGGTCTAAAGATGACATTAGTTTGAATCAGAATGATAACAATGGAGATGATGGGAAGTGGTAAAAGCCAAAGAATTTTTTGATGAATTAAATAGTCTACGAAAAAAATAAAGTCAAGAATAGTTCCAATATTCTAGAGTTGAAAAACAGAAAGGAGGAGCTTGGCAAAAACTGATATGAGAGAGGATCTCAATAGAACAAGTTAGATTAGAAAAGACTTGGAGTTCAGTTTTGGACATTTTGAAGCTTGGTTTGCTTGTTGGGCATCCAAGTGAAGGTGTTAAATATAGAGGTAGATTTATAATCTGATGTTCATGGGAAAAGTCCAAACTGAAGATAAACAGCCTATTGTAAGATTGAAATATTCCTTAAAGTCGATAATAATTACTCTTATTAAGGAAGCAATCATAGAGATGTGAAGTCCAAGGACATGCTTTGTTTGAAGAACCAGACATTTCTGAAGTTAAAATAATAACTGTTTTAACTTGAGAATTACTTTAAGAGAATTTCTTTAGAATAATTCCACCCAATTTTATCATGAAAAGAGACACATGTAGAGTTTTTCTACTGTAAATAATAATGTCTATTTATAGTTAAAGTACTGTCATTGTGTTTCACATTATAGGATTTCTTCTTAGGTAAAACTGACCTGTGAATAAGTTGTTCTTCAGCTTTTTTAACACAACTTCTTAGAGTCCAACACTTATCCTCTATAAAGAGAATGTTGTGATACTGTCATTTTCATTAGTGCTACAGAGTATTTATAGTGTTCTGCTTAATGTTACAAAAAGACTAACCATAAACTATTCATATTCTATATTTGGGAGCCACTGACAATGTACACCTTTTAGTAAATAAATAAAAAATAATTTCCTCTGTTAAAATTGGTGTTTTTATGCTTTCATGGTAGCATCCAGAAAAAAAAAGTTAGTTCTCTGTATTTCATTTAAGCAATATGTATATTTTTAGTTATTAGTTTAAATTCAAATGTAAATAGAATAATTTGTACATACAAGAAAAAGTCAGCTCTCTCAATAAATGTACATTGTCAAATTAATACATTATTAATGAAGCCATAAAACAGGCATCCATGCAAATGAGGTGTTGAGAACATTGTTCCTCCTTACTATTTTCAATAACACATAAATGATATTTCAAAACACTTTTGTAACTTATTTTAATGTTATATAGTACAAGGAACATTTTCAAATTTTCCTTCGAAAAACCAGTTTACTGCATAATTTGCTCTTACACTGAAGTTGTTTTTACTTCATTGAATGTTAGAAGTGCTATATTTTACATCCATAAACAGATTTAATTTATATAAGGCATTCTTGTTAATACCTTCAATTAAACATCTCATACAGAATAATATACAAAATTTAAAAACTAAAATAACATTTAAATGTAAAATTTCTACATTTAATTTTACTTTGCCAAAAATATTGACATTAATATAAATAATTTTTACTAAAAGCTGAATGTATTTTTATATAAAAAATGCAAGTTTGTTTTGAGAGCTCTAAATTTTTTTTGAAATTTGACATATTATCATGAACCCTAGGTAAATAAAGATAATATTGTACTATATAAATGTATTAATTTTTAATTCCATTTTTTTAAATGTTAAAAAATTTCCAGCCAAGGTTTTAAAGGCACATATATTTCATAAAATGAATTATTATGTATTTCTAATTTAGTAAAACCATGTAAAATTATGATAAGGACAACTGAAGACTAACTGATAAGGAATTTGTGGCTCACAGGCAATTAATAGGATTGTAAGTACATCCTTTTCCTCCTATGCTCTCCTTATTCATGGGTCCAGAAGTTGAATCTCTTCCCTTACAAGAAATTTGGGACTTGCCAAGATGTAGTAATTATTAGTGGAAATGCAGAATCCTTGAATGGAATGCAAATTTTAACAAAATGATTTTTTAACAGTAGTTCATGAGAAGTTCAAGATGGAAGACAGAAAAAAAAAAAAAAAAGATTTGTCTTCCCTCATCTGAGACACTAGCAAAATTAGAAAAGTAGTTTAAAAATCAAAGGAATTAAGAATTAAAAGTTAAAGAAGAGTGTGTGATAGTGAAATTCAATAAATTTGTAGCAAATAGCTTTTAAAGGGGTGAATTCCAACTTAAAAAAAAAAGTAAAGAAGTAAAGAAGTTGTAACGAGACTACAGAATGCAATACCCTATATAGAGTGTTGGGAACCATCTGCCCCATGAAACCAGATGAGGTTCTGTTGTTCTTAAACAGAACGAGGAGGTTAAATAAAAGGAGATAAAATTTTTAAATGCCTTAGCACTTTTTTTCACTTTTGTGCAGAAAGTCCACTATTTTATCTGAGATTGGTGGGGAGACGGGGTGGGAATCTATAACTGTTTTTTAAAAAAGAAGCAACATCAAATTCATGGTGAAAACTCAGTCTACCAGCATAGATTTTGAAGTAAGAGTAAACATCTTGGATTTTGTCAGTTCTCAACTCACTCAGTCTCCCAAAAACTAACCCTGCTAATATATAAGCATGTAACATTTAATCTTTCTGAAATTTCACTGATTTATGTTTTGAGTTAAGTGTACAACTTAATTCTTTTTTCAAAGATCACCTAAATATGGAATGGCTATCTAAATGAATAATCAGCTTAATTCTCACTGCTTGGTGATACTTTTCTTTGTTTATATTAAAGATATATACGGAACAAGGATCACATTCTAGAATATCAGTATTTATGGAAGTGACATACATTTAGAATTTAGGATAAAAAATGGCTTTGAAATAGTGTTTTATGACCAATTTTTCTTTATTACCTCCTAGAAGATTTCTAGATACTTTTTCCTAACTCCATCCCCATAAAATTTTAATGTCACAGATATGGGATATGTTTATATTGCCCAGTAGGTTTCAGCTTGGGAAGACCACAAACTATTCAATATCTCAGCCTTTTTTAGAGAACAAGTTTGCTGAAGTGGTTGAATTCCCACAAAAGAAAAAGAAGAAGAAGGAGAAGGAGAAAGAGAGGAAGAGGAAGCAGCAGAGGAGGAGGAAGAGGAAGAGGAAGAAGAAGGAGGAGGAGGAGGAGGAGGAGGAGGAGGAGGAGGAGCTGTGGTGGGAGAGACAAATGGCCAGAAAAAGGATTAATTATTAAAGGGGCTTTAGTTACATAACAAGGCCACTTTTTTTTTGCTAGTCAGGCCAAACAGAAAGCAGTGACTGTCACCCCACACTTCAGTTTCATAGCTAAGATTCTGCCTTCTTTTTTTCCCACCATGACAGCCTGAGTTTGGTTCCTAATTCAAGTCCTTTCTGGTTTGATACTTGGTACTGATGAAATAGCAGCAATTTGTCCAGCTGAAATATGGTAATGAGATTTAAAAAGATTTATTTTAAAGGAACTCGATGACTAAAAGCCCATTTAATTAAAAGCTAACATTCAAGATGTGTGTGTGTATGTGTTTGTGTGTGTGTGTGTCTGTATTTAGCAAGCCTTCATGTTTTTGTTTTTGTTTTTGCTTTTGTCTTTCCTAAAACTTTGTCTTTTTTTTTTCTAAGCAAATTTTTTTTTTTCTCAATTGGCTGAATTATGTTTTCTTCATTAACAGCTATTGCAACAGACCTAGAGTAAAATGAATGGTTGTTTAAGAAAGAGGGATGTTCAGGACAAGCTAGAGAGTCCAAGCATATCATAAATGGTCTAATTCACAATAGATTTTTTTAAAAACACAAACTTCTATATGATCAAGTTATTTGTAATTAAAGGGAAATTATAATGGTCTTTCTAGAGATTGGATTTAATGTAAAAAATCACATACACTAAACAATTAATTAGAATAATAACATTTCCTTAAGAGATTAATTTACTCTTAATAAATTATAAGATATTTTAATTTTTTACCTGAAAGTTCAACTTTTATTGCATCTCACCATTTTTAGTTTTCTCTCCCCTTTTAAAAGGTGATAAATAATAATGCTGTCCTTCAACTCAGTTTCAGTTTATATAAGTTTTTTCCTTAAGTTCTGCTTGTTGTGGCCTGATTCTAATAACATTTTTCTTAAAGATCTAAAGAAAATGTGTTCTTCCAAGATAATATTTTGTATACTGCAGAATGTCTTTTTTTGTTTTGTTTTGTTTTGCCTTTTGGTAACTGACCTAACAGATTTTATGTTTTATTGAAAAAATTACTATGCCATTATTATTAAGCTTTGGTTTGCTTAGGAAAAAAAAAACACTGAGATAAAAAAATTTTTAATTAAGTTTATTACGTCTGTTTATCTTTTTGTATGTGCTTTCAAAATACTTGTGACATAAAGTTATGAAGCTTTGACTCCTGGGTCTTAAAAGGACACCAAGTCCTGCTAAATCTTAAACACTGATAGCAATTAAAGGTTCATCTTCAGGGTCCATAGAAGATGCCAATCAAATGAACTGCATTCCTGAGACACAGGGCCAGAAATTAAAACCATTCAATTCTTCAAGGCCCAGGGACTATTGTGGAAGAGGTGGGCATGTAAGATTTTAAGGGTCAGTTTTAAGAGAGAAAATAAGTTCAATTTATCTATAAATTAACCATTAATGGCAAAGGCACACCGATGCAAGTCCAGCATATGGGCCCCTGTGTCAGATTAACACATTTTTCTTGAACCATTAACCAACTCCTTATTAAAGGTTATAAAATGCTTATGAAAGGTGTATCTTATGAGCAAGATTAAATTTCATAGATTGTTTATAAAATTTGAAAAACAAATTTAACTGCCTTCATGCTGTTTTTTATTAGGACATATTGTTTGGAAAAAATAAATCTCCCTCAAAGAATGAATGTTTTGCCTTTGCTTGAAATCCTTGAATTATGAGTTTTGTGAATGAATGACTTATTTTACAATGACCTATAATCCTATTTTGTGATATCAAGTGTTTCAAACTTTGATATTTGATAAACTTTCCAAAATAAAATTATAAATTATGTTTTTTTCGGATATAATTAATCCTTTAAGATATTATTAAGAGGTTCCTGGCTGGGTGCAGTGGTTCATGCCTGTAATCTTAGCACTTCGGGAGGCTGAGCCAGGCAGATTGCCTGAGCTCAGGAGCTCAAGACCAGCCTGGGCAACATGGTGAAACCCCATCTCTACTAAAATACACAAAATTAGCTGGGTGTGGTGGTGTGCGCCTGTCGTCCCAGCTACTTGGGAGGCTGAGGCAGGAGAATTTCTTGAACCTGGGAGGCAGAGATTGCAATAAGCCGAGATCATGCCACTGCACACCAGCCTGGGTGACAGAGCAAGACTGTCTCCAAAAAAAAAAGGTTCCCTAAAGTCCAAAATGACATATTTGGTATAAAAATTATACAGGAAGCATTGTCAAATATGAAATGGTGTTTGATTTTCTTTGGGCTATATTTGTATAAACATGTTATTGGTATGTGTTCCATAATTATGGGAAATGCCGATAAATTTAATATGACTCAGTGTACGTTATCAGTAATAATTCTAATTGTTATGTTAAATTATTTCATGCCACAGAGGTCACAACTTTTCTTATCAATTGTGTCTTTGACTGTGGCAGCCCTAAAACTTCTGTCATCCTTGAATAATTGTTGTCTTGTTTTGATCCTCTTTAGAAGGTGGTTTCATAATGAGCTATAAAATTCTAACAGATGCTCTTGAAGGCAGGTTTCTGATAACTTTGGAAGTTGTGACATCAGAATAGCGGAAAACTTTTCAGGACTCACAGATATCTGAAATGTTCAAGAATATAAAGCAGAACAGAAATTAGCTATATAAACTAAATTCACAGGAGTCTGAAGTAATCTTTTTAACTTTTTGCTTAAAACGTTGCTGATCATTTGTTTTTTTTTTTTTTTTAGAGTTAGAAAAACTTTTCTTTTAAGCTATTTACAGCTGTTAACAACTGAATGAAATATACTCCTCTGAACAGAATTTGGAGCTTTCTTATCTCTACCTTATTTCTACAGAATTTGGAAAATATTTATGAGTATTTTTAACTTATGACAATACAGTTATTTACGTAAGTGCAATAAGAATCTGTTTTTATTTGTAACAGGACACAACTGGAGAAACTGGTTATTTTACCTAGACTTTAACCGGAATGGTGTGCTTTCCTTTAAGGAATCAAACTTGACTTATGAGGCCAATAAAGCCCCTTGGAAAAAGTAGCCTCATATACTTATCTACACAGTTCCTGTACAGGGTTCCTGACCTGTGGTAAGTAAATAATGTCACTTTCTGACAGGCCCAGGAGCCCAGTTTTATCTTGAGAATTCCTCTCAAGAGGGGAGGGGAATTCACCCAACTCATTGGTATTTAATGGTACAAATCCATGGCTGGGCTGGACTTCAAAAAGTCTTATCTGAGATTCCTTCTCTGGAACAAATTTCCATCAAAGCCAATTTGAAAGCCTATGTAAAATAAAAAATTATTCTTGCTGCACTGTATACAAATAATCAGGCCAAGTATAATAAGGCAAATCAGTCCTACCAGAATTTGTCTGTAGTAAAAATGGGATACTGGAGAGAGAAAAATTATGCTTCAAAAACTATCATATACCTGTTGTTAGATTTTAATTTTAATTTTGCCTGATGTTTTTCAGTTCTCATTATTTTCTACAGCTTGAACCAAATTCTAATTTTTCTTGGCAAAATACCTACAAAATAATGTTTTCAATTTTTTTCCTTCTTTTTTTCCCATTTTTAAAAAAATCTGGAGTCACTGAAAACTAAGCTGTGCTTTCATAAAGCCCTGGGAACTGAAGCTAGACAACTTCAGAATAAAATAGCAGCAATCTATTTACATATATAAGTCACATTCATACTTGCCTATTGATGTATGGACTTCAGAGTAACGTGGCCTATACCAATTTTTCAGGATTATTCTTTTGTTTGTTGTTGGTTTTCTCTCTTCCTCCCCCTATTTTCTCTTCACAAGACATGAGACTTCACAACCTTCTAGAAATGAGCTTTCTTAATAACATAGGACTTACCTGTCTGGGAATAAACCATCCTAGCCATGACAGATCAGACAAAACATGAAATCAAAGACTCATTTTCTTTTAAAATGCTTTCTCCAAAAGACTTTTAATAAAGAAAAGGAGGGGAATGTGAAAGAAAAATAAAACTTGGGGCTCCCAAATCACTAAACTAAGGGGAAAAGTCAAGCTGGGAGCTTAGGGCCGACCTGCCACCCATTCTATTCAAACTCACCCCTCTCCTCACTGAGATAAATGTATATCTGATTGCCTTCTTTGGAGAGGCTAATCAGAAACTCAACAGAATGCAACTGTTTGTCTGTAATCTTAAAGACCCCTCCCCACTTCTAGTCTTCCTACCTTTCCTTCGTGTTGTCCAAACTAATGTTCATCTTGCATGTGTTGATTATGTCGCATGTCTCCCTAGATTGCATAAAACCAAACTGTGTTCTGAGCACCTTGGACATATGTCATCAGGACCTCCTGAGGTTGTGTGATGGACACATGTCCTCAAACTTGACGTTTGGTAAATTAACTGAGATCTCTCTCATATTTTCGGGGTTCACACACTTAACTCACTTTTGTAAGAGTTAAGATGAATATCTGTTGAAGACTCAATAAATGGAAAAGTAGGTTTCCTATTTCTGTGTTAAATTAAAAAGATATTTTATTTTATTAAAACAGATGCCTACTTGTCTAGTGTTACTTAAAACTTTTTAGTCAGCCTAAGTATTACCTGGGGGAGCTGCTAACATCCCAGAGACAACGTCTGACTCATCGAGAGCCAGGATGTACATTGTTAACAAGCATCACAGGCAACCCTTTTCAACTTGTTGTCACAACAAACCTTGAGAAAACCTATCCTATACCAGTTACTTTTTCATAGAAGCATTTTCTCTGGTTCATTTAATTTATATTATACCTCTCTTCTAATTCCTTGAAAGAAAGTGCAAAGATAACTATTACACACCATAAATTGAAATCAGTTTAATATCCATGAGTTATTTATTCAAAATTCATTACTAGAATTTAAAAAAATGTGAGGAAAAATATTAGAATATAATGCATTTTATATTCATAATATGTTTCACTCTTCTACTAGAAGAAAAAGCATACTAAGAACTATTTAGGCCATTAAAAAGGTAAAAAGACATAACAAAGCTATATTTAGAATTTTAGTAATGTAATCAAACGGAAACAATCTTCTTTTGTAAGCTAACATGAAGAAAGTTTATTGCTATAGTTTCATCTGTTTACTCTTTCCCATCCACAAAATAATTCACATGTTGGATTTTAAAAGCACTTAACACTTGATTTTAAAATATATTTAGTAAGTTGTAGACACAATACAATTAACATGTAATAAAGAGGCACATTAACCACATCTAAGATTTTGATTAAAATATTTTTGAAAAGTTTAATCTGCAGGCCCTATTTTTACTTTCAAAGTGAAAGTTGGATTTTAGAGATGTGTGTGTGCCTGCGTGTGTGTGTGTGTGAGTGTTTGTGTGGTGCTGGTGATGATAGTGTTGCTAGTTCTAGTAGTATAGGAAGTTTGGAATCAATAGTATAAGCCATTTAAACCTATAAAGCATATGTTATAAAAATACAAAATGTAACTATGTTCTTCCTAGTGCTATTGCTTTATCAGATGTTAATATTCATGGAATCTCAATTAATATTATTATATATTATTTTTAAGTATAAATATTTGAAGAACACATGGTAGCTACCATTTATTAAAAGTTTTATATGCTTCCAACCTTGATGGATTTCTAGGATATAGAACACATTACTCTTGCATATGACAACATTAAGGCATAAGTAGGTTAGTCATTTTTCCTAATTTGCTCAGTCTAATACCCAGGCCTATATGGCTCTTAAGACTCAGCTTGTAGCCAGAGATATAACATTATATATTAATCATTAAATGTTTAGAATGAAAGCAATATTAATGTGATCAAATATTCTTATGAGGAAAAATGTATTTGAAAATTAGGAAGGAAACAAAAATATGTACAGAACACCCTTACAGTATCCCATGGGGCAAAGGCTTCCCAGGAATAGTTTAGAAGAAAGTAGTTAGTCCTTTCTTTGTTAACTATTGACTAAAGATCTCAGAAGTTGCAGATTAATTTGTAAAGAAATTTTATAACTTCTGCTCTTAGCTAATACAAATAGTTTCTGAAGCCCAGTAAAAGAAATAGCCCCCAAAATACATGACCTATTGAACACTGACAGTTTTATATCTAACTTAACAATCTTATCCTAAAAATTCATTGTTAAATTCTCCATAAACATCTTAGCTCTCAGGTGATCTCTGATCCAATAATAACATTGTAGTGGTTCCAATATTAATACATAAATTAAATAAAATTATTGAAAATTATTTTATATTTTAAAATAAAATCTTCTTAGAATTACACTTTTTCTTTTTTGTGATTACATATAGTATGATGAGTACTCTGATACCAGTTCATTTATTTATTTAATAAATATTAATTCAGCACTTACTAGATATCAAGCTCTGCAGGGTCAGAGGTGAACAACACAGAGGTGATGGCCCTCATTCCTGTGGAATTTACAGCCAGGTCGATTGACTAACATTACAGCAATATCATCATTAATCAAGTTTGAGAAACACTATGAAGGAATATAGAAGGATACAGAACATTTTATTGGACAGCACTGATCCAAGAAATTGAAGACCAATGATACCTATTTTCTGTACAATATAACTACTATTTGTTGAGTAACATAACTTCTACGTTCCTTCAATATATTTGTCTCTAGTTTTCAAAATGTTCTTACAAAGGATATAGTCATTCTTAAGCCTAACATAAAATTGAAACTTAGAAAATTAAATATATACCCAAGTTAAAACTTTGAACCAAATAGTCAAAATTTATTCTAATTTGATGTGGAAAATATATTGCATTGTTTCCTCTATAGTTGATAGAATAGGACTGATCAATAATAATAAATATAATGTTCAGGGTATTAGTAGAACAAGAAAGAATTACGTTTTATCTATCTATCTATCTATCTATCTATCTATCTATCTATCTATCTATCTATCTATCTAGTGTATCCAATGTTCAGGGGCATATTCTAAGTCAATAACATGAAAATTTTACATTAAATTTACCATAAAATGTGTAACATGAAAATTGGTAATCATATAGCATACCAGTTTGTTATAAAAATAAATGTAAAAATTATTTTGCTGAATAAAAATAAAATAGACAAAAATCTACTTTAGACATGACATTATTTAAAATAGTCTTAAGCATATTATACATGCAAGTCCTTTACATAGAAAACTACAAATCGCTACTGAAGAAAAGCTATATAAATGAAAAATATTCCATTCTCATGATTAGAGATCAATATTGCAAAGATGCCAATTATTTTCAAATTGATTGTTACAATTATATCTTGTTTAATGTATCTGCACAAATTATTACATCTCTAGTCTAATTTTAAAACTACTGAACATAGACAATTTTGATCAGCCATAACAGAGAATTCAAAACCAAGCTCTTACAATTTTATGTAAAATTAAAAATTAAGAACAATGGCATTCATTATTTATATGTGTCTATGTGGATATACATATGGATATTTAGGTACAGTTATGAATATAAGTGTCAATACAGATCCAGATATGACAAATAAGTTATAAATTTGTGGATATAAAAACCTCAGGATCATCCAAAGCTATCCTATTTTACAACTTCAGGCATATATTTACTTAAGTTCATGGTACCTTCTGAAATTGTTCTGGAGCTTTATCCCACCAGAAATAACACTCCACCATTCTCTACGTTTTCTGTCTCACCTACAGAAAAAAAAAAAAAAAAAAAAAAAAAAAAGGCTAAGGAGTACTTGTGCAGGTTACAACCCAGGGAAACTGGCCCACTAACATATGTAGATTTAATCATAAAATCATAGAATGCTGCCTCTGTAATAATGGTGGATTATATTTGAAATAGCTGCAAGACACATTCCACCTTTCATAAGCATATGTAAGGAATCCCAAAGTCAGGAGTGAAGGCATAAACAAGGATTCTAAAGGACGTTGAAGCTTCCAATACCTGTAACCAAAATAAATGTTAATTACAGAACAAATCCTATCCAGATTAACATGAATCCTCATAATAAAGACGTATTTACCCTGCTTCCATTTGCTCATTTGCCATGTTTGGTTTTCAAAAAACATTTTATTAAATGCCAAAAGGCAAAACAACAACAACAACAACAAAAAACCCTCTGAAAAGACAAAGAACTAATCGTAACTAACCTCATATATGACACAGATGTTGTAATTAACAGACAAGATAGGTAAAAATATTGACTCCTGTCAAAAGTCTAAATGGAAAAGTCAAATAATAAGCCAGAATAGATAGACAATATAAGCAGAAAGATGGAATCTCTAAGACAGAATCAAAAGCAAATGCTGGAAATCACAAACACTGAAGCAGAACTTAAGAATGCCTTTGATGTACTTACCAGTTGACATAATATGGCCAAGAAAAGACATGTCAATAGAAACTTAACTGTTTCTATTTCCTAAACTGAAATGAAAAAAAAAAATACAATATCGAAGACAGAAAAATTATGAGTGTGTAACATTTGCATAATTAGAATACCAGAAGCAGAAAGGAAAAGAAGCAAAAAGTCTATTTGAACAATAATGATAATTATCAATAATTAATTATAGAAATCAAACTACATATCCAGGAAGCTCAGAGAACACCAAGCAGAATTAATGCCAAACCCTCTACATCTAGTTGTATCGTATTTAAATTGCAGAAAACCAGAAAAGAACATATCTTGAAATAAGTCAGATATAATTAAAACAACTTACCGTTAGAGGAATAAAAGAAATTATCATTGTTCTACAAAACACTGTTGAATGTGAAGCACTGTCCAAAGCCCGTTTACCTAAACATTCCACAGACAAGTGTGGGATTTCTTAAATTTAAATCTGATTATGAGCCCCCAATAACTAGAGTAAAGGAATTGAAAAAATAAGCCTTTATTAGAGTATCTTCCCTTTAGGTAGAAGGCTAACAACAAAGCTATGGCTTCTGTTTTTTTCTATAGCTGACTATTATGATGGCTACTTTTGGTACTCCCAACTGACCACGGTCTGTGTAAGCACCGAAAGATGAACAGCTCTACTCTTCTGTATCAGCATTCAGCAGGAGTATTTTTATTTTCTCTAGATTCTCATTAGTGAGCATTTCAATCTCTTCCTCTTCTTCCAACATGCAAGCACGCCTGTCTTCAAGTGCGCACACACACACACGCACACACACACACACGCACACACATTTTACTAACCTACCATAGGTACTGCAACTGAGCAGGTCCCTGCCAATCAGGAAATTCATTCCCACTCTCAAATTTCATCTCTCTTCATCTTGGGGAACTTCTTCATTAAACTCAAAGCATCAATACTTCTCAATACATCTTTTTCTCCTCTATACTTTGATGAATTATTGTCAATGAGCCAATGGCTTTTACTATATACAAGCTTGGTTGAGGATAATCTTCAGGAGTGCCGTTAACTTCTTTGAGACTCTGAAACATAAAATCCATTAGTATACCTTAAGACAAATGAGGCCCAAACAACACAAAACAAGTTTGTCCATTCTACTTATTTGTTTTTCCTGAGATTCTCCTTCAGCCACCAGAACAAAGAAATTAATACAATACAGTGTCCCATTACGTTGATATTCCCCTAGCTAGCAGAAGCATATGCTCAGAGAATATCAAGAGCTGATAAGACTGAAAAGGGTTATTGACTCCAATCCCCTTATTTCATAGATGAAGAAACAAAGCCTCAAAATAGTTAAAGGACTTCTGAAGGTCTCACAATAAGTTAATTCCAGAAATCTCTTAGTGAAATGCTTTTTAAAAAAATATCCAGTCATTTATGTTTGTAGCATATTATTACATAAACTGTTCAAAACAGTTGGATATATTTCATATAATTAAGTAATTAAGAGAAATTAAGTCAGGGTAAAGTCTAATAATAAGGTGTTTCCTTATTTAAATAGCTCGTTATTGAAAAAACTGTGTGATTGTGGTATGTCAAAATTCATTTTCAGGTGGTATGTCAAAGTTCATTTTCAGGATATGTTGAGTTCATGGAAACTAAACTTCAAAGTAATTTACAAAATTTTGTATTCTCTCTTGCTTTGTTTGTTTTACTTGTTTTAAAGTGGAATAGAACATAGTCTACATTTAAGTTCTGTTCAATTGATATCAACCAAATTAACATTTCAGCAACTTTCAAATCACTCCTGGCAACTCTGGCAAAACATGGTTTATTAGGTCAGGAACATATATATGTAGATAATTGAGAGTTTTTACACATATACATGTGTGTGTATGTATTTACACACTTTGTTTCTTCTGAAGGAAGAAAAGGGAGACTTTAAATAATTTTGAAATGTAATCTCAGTGAAATTAGATAGAATTTGATTGACAGGTTGATAAATATTTCAATATTTAATGGATTACTGAAAAAATAGGTCATCATGATTATATAGAATTTTCTTACCCCACCTTTACTTCTAGAAACTGTTTTTCTATTTTTATCAGTTCAATGTATGGTAAATACAATAGCGCAATATTAAACTTTGCAATAAATAAAATACCAATGAATCAAAATACCCTGAATATGAAATAGTTTGTAAAAACTAAAGTTGTGAATCAAATGCAATTGGTTCAAATAAAAATTAAAGGTGTTGAGTTCCATATTTAGTTGCTCAGGAAAAAAAACAAAAACAAAACCGAAAAAAAACAAAAACAAATCCAAAAAAAAAACAGTTAACGTTCCTGCCAATATCCAGTTAATAAAATTAATAGATCAATAAAGTTTGTTTAATGTCACTACCGTTTCCTATTTGTTTCTTCTTTTTTTCTATTTACAGTTATTACATACTAAAAATTATACTGGTTTTTGAATATTGCCTTTGCATGGTTCAAGTCAGTTTCAAATCTTCCTTCTCTATACTGACTTCAGTGCAAGTAAATTACCTCAAAGTAGAAATTTCTTTTCTTAGGCATAAAACCATCTAATTTAACTTATTTAACCAATAGACCTTTTTTATAATTTAAAATACTTTATGCAATAATTTATGCCAGAAGGTGGCACCAAAAGACTCAACTTTAAAATCCCTTTATTAATAAGTGCATACGATTATTCTATTTCTAAAGGCAGAAAAATACCATTGCAAGTATTGATTAAAATGATAAAGACAATACGTACATTTTGGGGTTCTATTGGGCACTGACCAGGAATACTTATTTTTGACTTCAGATATAACACAGCAGTAATAATTCTAACAGTTTATGCTTATTTTACAAATATATGCATTTCTGAGCTTCTTAAAAATGGTTGCTTACAGATTATCAAGTGGATGTTTCACATAACAAGAGAAAATAGCATATACTCTCTCCCAGTAAAGTATGTTTCTGATATGTGGTTTAAATTTCCATCCTGAAACTTAGTCCTAAATATTTTAGTTAGTTTTGTAACTTTAAAGATAGATCCAGCCGGGCGCGGTGGCTCACGCCTGTAATCCCAGCACTTTGGGAGACCAAGACTGGAGGATGGCGAGGTCAGGAGATCGAGATCATCCTGGCTAACACGGTGAAACCCTGTCTCTACTAAAAAATACAAAAAACGAGCCGGGCGAGGTGGCGGGCGCCTGTAGTCCCAGCTACTCGGGAGGCTGAGGCAGGAGAATGGCGTGAACCCGGGAGGCGGAGCTTGCAGTGAGCTGAGATCCGGCCACTGCACGCCAGCCTGGGCGACAGAGTGAGACTCCGTCTCAAAAAAAAAAAAAAAAAAAAAAAAAAAAAAGTAGATCCAATGTCTGATTAAGGGCAAAAAATTTCCAAGCTCCATTAGTATTGTCAATAATATATAACTCCTTTTCATTTGTTTTTGTCTTGAGCAGTAGGTAAATTCAGTAATGTGAGCTCAAACTCTGGTACCAAAACGCATGATTTTGAGTTCTTTTTCTACCATCTTAGTAGCTGTGTAGCATTGGGCAATTTCAATAAATCTCTTGCCACCTCTTACTCTCTGTCTCTCTTTCTCTGTTTAAATTTAATTTGTTAAACTTACTTTGTCATAGGGTTGTAAAGTTGCATTAGAATTTAAATACGATATACACATAAAGTGCTTAAACAGTTCTTGGCAATTAGTAAACTTTCAAATATATTTTACATTAATAATATTATTTTAAAAAAAGTTTTCTGTTTTGATAGTTACCGCTAAAGATCTCTTCGTCTTAAATTTCCAAATAATAAAACTCCTTGGAGTTTGATTTAGTTGGGAATCATGAAAGGACACATTTAGCTGATGAATTATTCAGTACAAAAAACATACCAATTTTTAACATTTTATAAAACTGCCAGAAATATCAAGTTGTAAATATTTTAACCTGTTGGTACGAACAATTTTTTGAAAATATTTATGTCTGAGCAATTCTTTATAAAACAGAAAAGGAGAAAATATATATTGAATAAATACCATTTAAGCAATGAAAGTGTATGAGATTTAAAAAATAAAACTATTCTGCTAAATCAGGCAAAAAAGAGTAAATTTAGTGAAAGAAGTCACACTTAATAATGAGTTAACATGCAACATGAGTAACGTTGTTACTAAATTTTATCCACACACATATACATGACATATATATTTATATTTTGGGGTGGTAACTGATATGTGTCTGCTATAAAACCATAGCACATTTATCTTTGGGGCACAAATACAAAAAATTGAAACTGAAATACCAGGTGAATATGGTATAATAAGATACAAAATCTACAGCTATTCTAAGCAATGAAAATAATGTGTCCCCTATTAGTTACTTAGTCACTGTTTGCAAAACAAAGGCCTACAGAAGTAACCAAAATGAAAAGAATCTAATTTTCTAATTGATTTATCTCAGAAAGAATTATTTTATTTTGCCTCAATAAAAATGGATGTTAATAATAAAGGAGTAGATAAATGACAGGAACTACATACATTCTAACTACAAAGAACTTAAGAACGATTTCTACAGCAAAAACATAATGATTTCTAACCGAAGGAAACTATCACCTCCTCAATCTTTCTCTCTGTTCTAGAAAATTCTAACTTCTTCACATCTTTATTACTATAACATAGAAAACCAAAGGTTATAGTTGATTATTATATTACTTATAAACCAAGTTTATAGTGTCTTCATTTTTATCTATAAGACAATAGAATCTGAATTAGGCTAATCTCAAGAGGTATTTCGATTCATTTCAGATAAATATTTAAATTGGTTTTGGAAGCTTCTTGAAACAGTCACATTATTCTTCCACATTATAAATTACAGGAGGTTTGCGCATGTGCGCATGTAAATGTTTAGAACACACTTTCATATACGCCTCGCAAATATTTTAATATCCTTTATAGTTTTATAAAAATCTTACTAACCTCTGTCCTTTAACATTACCTTTTGACTATAAAGTAAAAATTTTCAAGCTTATTTCTTAACATCTACATTTCAGTTGGTCATGGATGTACCTCAGTTTTAAGAAAGCTGAAAAAGGCTTTGAAGATTTTCGTTGAAAGGTAAACTTCTTTTCAAAGCAAAATTCACCTTACTTTTCTGGTAAACTTGCAATGTTTGTTGTTGGTGGTAGATTCCTGGGTGTTAGTTGGATATTTGCTATATTTTTGTTTTGTTCTGAATTTAATGCAAACAAAATGCTAATATATTATGTTAAAAATGCCAGTTTATGGAGTATTTCCTAGATACGGAGACATATAATAAATTTTAAAGCACTGAATTGATGTCAACCTTCATAACTGTTATATTAATATAAATGTTTGATCCCATTTATCAGATAAAAACACCTGAAACTGAGAGAATGTAAACAATCTGAAGTCATAAAGATGATAATAAGAAGTAGACAAAGAATTTATGAGTGGAACCTTCTGATATCAAAGCATATATTCATAAATCATACTACTAAAATATTTTGATCTGTTAGATATTGCTTTACTCTCTTTTCAAATATAAATTCCTGTTTATGGGTCTGATTCATGAAAGAAATATTAAAATACCAGTTCTCGATACTCTTCTACATTTAATAAGGGGGTTCAAACAGTCAAAGATACTGCGTATACATGCCATGGACAAAACTAAAGGGAGGAACAAAAACAAAAGTGCATTAAGTTATTTAGTTGAATAATCAGATATAATAGCCAATTGCATTGATTGTAAGTCAGACTCAAAAAGTTGCTTAACAATATAGATACTTTATTTTCTTTTTCCATTCAGTATATATTAAAATAATTGTACTGCTCAGGTTAAAATGAGATGTTAATTACTATTATAAAGATATGTTATTTCTGTATCAACTGCCCTAAATACTGCAATTTTAATGCTTAAAGCTTTACCTAATTTTTGTATTTTACCAAATTTGTTAATATGTAATCAATAAAGGATAAATTGTTTATAAAGCATTCAATTGAAATTACACAACATTTCTATCTTCTTAAAAGCTTCCTCACATCTTTCTGCTAGCTATCCTTCCTATACTATCACATGCCAATCATAAGAAAAGCCACATGATCTTAAATAGTAATGAAATATTTGCACAGTTCTCATACACATAGAATATTTACACACTTCACACATACACTTCACATACACCTAAATGGCCAAAAAGCACATGGAAATATAATTACTATTATTAATCATCAGAAAAATGCAAATTAAAAATAAATACAACACACACTATAACTGTGAAAATTAAAAAGAACTATAATAATGTTGTGAAACAAATGAAACACTTGAGCTATTTTAAAATTTGTAAATAATTAGGTATATTCCATTAGTTTTTCTCTATTGTTTAACATGTGAATTATTTGCTACATTTCTGTTCATACTTTGTGGCACAAATAAGTCAACATTTTGTCATGTACATATATCATCATTCAGAGAAAAACAGCATAAAGTCATTTATTATGTTCTACTGTTGGTTTTGCCTTTTTATTTCAGAAATCCCATATGAACTTACATGATACAACTGAAAAAGTTTGTGAATGTGTATATATACATAGGTAAATAGATAAGCCAGTAAATAGATTAGATAGGTATAATGAAAGATATCTTACTCTAAGGGTAAGGACATCAAGGTTAAAATATCTTCTCAATTTTTGACTACTTTTTATTTCTATGTTCCTTTATTATAAGTTTCATTGCATATTATCACACTCTTGAAGTTCATTTTACACATTTTTTTAAAGTCCTCTTTCTGTCACCTATACAGACTCTTCTGCTCAACAAGTCTAAGAAATAGACAAGGTGCTGGTCTTTTCTTATTTCTTTTCATTATTTTCCAGGAAATGTTTAGGTATTTTAGTTAATTCAAGGTTTTAAGCATCACATCTGCATATATAGCTCCTACCTTCCTTATGAGCAGAGACACATAATTCAATTGGATTGAACCAAATTCTAAATTCTAAAGCTGGCCAGATGTGGTGTGGTTCACGCCTGTAATCCCAGCACTTTGGGAGGCCGAGGTGGGTGGATCATCTGAGGTCAGGAGTTCGAGACCAGACTGGCCAACATGGTGAAACCCTGTCTCTACTAAAAACCAAAAACTAGTCATACGTGGTGGCATGCACTTGTAATCCCAGCTACTCGGGAGGCTGAGGCAGGAGAATCGCTTGAACATGGGAGGTCTAGGTTGCAGTGAGTGGAGATTGTGCCATTGCATTACAACCTGGGCAAAAAAAGTGGAACTTTGTTTAAAAAAAAAAAAAAAATCTAATGCAAAATCCTGATCTGCTAACTAGTATATCCTAAGAAAATAGTAAATTTATTTTTCACTTGTAAAATATCAATATTTAAATTATTATTGTTGTTGTGATTGTTATCATGATTACAAACTTTAATGCAGAAAAGAAACATGTGTTATTTAGGTGGAACTTTAATAACGTCCTGAACTAAGAGTATTTGTTGTTAATTTTCACACACAAAAAAATCAGAGTTTGTAATTGCCTGAAATTTCGGTTATAAAATACCAAATCTTATGTTCAAGATTTGATGTTGTAATGTTAATGTCTTTCATTTTATTACTTTTCTTTTATTACTCACTTCTCCCATTTAAACATACAATGCTTTGATTGTAATTGACTACTTATTAAACTTTTCCCAAGATAGAAATAATCTCTACCTTTCATTTTACCATTGTAGAATGAATAAAAGAAAAATATACTATGTCAAAAACTACTTGTTAAAATCTACCAATTAATCAAGGCAACAATGGAAGTAATTCTTTGTTCTACTATGAATTCTAATGTCTTTTTTTCTGAAATTTTATATTTTGGAGAATAACATAAATTTGATATACTTTTATTAAATATGCATATATGGCACGAATATTCTATTTTTAGTAACTATGTATGCAGCTTTTCTATGTGAATAACATCTGCCAATTTAAAGCAGCTTTATTGAAATATATTTCAAATACCATAAAATTCATTTATTTAAATTCTACAGTTCATTAGTTTTTAGCATGTTCACACACACGACTGTCTTGTCAGTTTAAGCAGTTAAATTACTTAAACCACCAAGTATTCTTTACTTATCAATCCAATATTTCACCATCATTCACTACCAGTCACAACCAACCACTAATTTATTGTCTGTCTCTATGAATTGCCCTAGTCTGATCTTTAATATGAAAGGAATCATATGGTATATAGTCTTTTGTGATATTTCTTTCACTTTAACATGTTTTCAAAACTCATTCATGTTGTATCATGTATCCGTATTTTATTTTTTATTGCTTAATAATAGTTCACTGTTCAAATAAATAAATATGTATCTATACCATATTTTGTTTATTTGTTTATCTGTTGATGGACATTTGGGATATGCTAAACAGTACCATTAAAAATATTGAGGTGCAAGTTTGTTTGAACAATAAGACTTTTTTTTTTTAACATTCTGTAAAGACCAATACTAGACTATTGAACTCATACAACAACAGTGTTTAGTTTCACTGTTCAATATTTTAATTCTGATTCACTGTTCTTTTCTTTGACAAGACATTTTATACCTTCTTTAACTACCTAAAATTATATTGATACTGATGTTTATCTACTTAGATAGTTACAAATAATGAACGATATATGTCTGTACCTTTGGATCTTACATAAAATGGTGAGGGGTTTATTTTTGGGTTTTCAATGTTATGGCTGATGCAACATTGACCAAGTTACTGTAGTTTTATAATTACATCAAATAAATAATAATTTGAGAACTTCACATTCATTTTCTTCTTTTTCTTGATTAACCTTGACTCTTCACCTTTCCATAATATAATCACTTCAATTTGCCAAAAGTATGCTGAGATTTTGACCTGAACTTAAGTGAATCAATAAACAGTTTGAAGATTATTGGCATCATTGCAATATGTATATACTTCACCATATAGCTTTTCTTCAATAGTAGTTTGTAGTTTTCCCTGTAAAGGACTTGAATATATATTTTTGAGACTATATAAAACACAGTAGGTAAATTCTTAATTAGATAGATTTATTTTTATTCTTGGAGTTGCCATGAATTTATACGTTGTTGCTGGCAATTTTAAATATTGCAAATCTAGAATTTCTGACCAATGTACTTAATAAGAAGGTCTGGCCAATATACTCCTCCTAAAGTATCTAGAAGGCCAGACTTTCTCAATATTTATAAATTTTCAAAATTATCTGTGACATACAAATTTATAGCAACTTGCTGCTTACTGTAAAATTATTTTTCAAATGTTTTTCCATCAAAAACCTTTAGGCATCACTAGATAATTTTGTTTTTTTCTTTTTTCCTCATGTTCCATGTCATCTTGAGGGATGAAAAGTGATGAAGCAATGAACATACTCTAAGTGGGGTACCAAAGGCATATCCAGTTTAAGAAGATATTCAGCATCTGAATAGTGATTCAGAGTGAATTGCTACTGCATATTCTGTATTTAACCATTAATTGTGAGCACACTGTTTTATGCTTTCTTATTGGCTTACTTTGTTATTAAAGTCCTATAATCAACTTCTTATAAACATAATATCTTCAAATAAATTTGCACATTCTTTTTCAGGAATTATTTCGAAGCCTGGGAAATAAATGTACTTTATAAATTCTTACTGAAAAAAATCCTCTATCTAGTTTTCTACATATAATAAGATCTTTATTGTATTGTTCTATAATATCCTTTATTAGATTATTAGAATTATGCATTATGAGTACCCAGTTTCACTGTCCAATGTATTATTTCTGATCCACTTCTCTAGTTCTTAACAAGGAATGGACTCTGCATTTTTTTGTTTGTTTGTTTTGAGACGTAGTCTCGCACTTTTTCCCAGGCTGGAGTGCAGTGGCCTAATCTTGGCTCACCGCAAGCTCTGCCTACCTGGTTCATACCATTCTCCTGCCTCAGCCTCCGGAGTAGCTGGGACTACAGGCACCCGCCACCACACTTGGCTAATTTTTTGTAGTTTTAGTAGAAACGGAGTTTCACCGTGTTAGCCAGGATGATCTCAATCTCCTGACCTCATGACCCGCCCGCCTTGGCTTCCCAAAGTGCTGGGATTGCAAGCGTAAGCCACCCCGCCCGGCCGGATTCTGCATATTATAAATATTTTTTGATCTACTAATTTTCTAAGAATTCTGATGGAATACCAATTGTGAGCTAAAAGCATAGCTTTATAAATTTTTTATTATGTTATTCCAAATTTTAGGCTTCTATAGATTACTGAGTTTATTAAAATTCATGTATATGTTCCTTATCTTGGAACATTCTTAGTACTGTTTCTGGCACACAGTTAGTGCAATCATTATTTCTAGTATTGATGATGGTAATGATGATCACCATCATCATTATTATTCCCCTCTAAGGTCTATGAGTTGTATAATAAGGATAAGATAATGAAGACTCAGAAAAGGTAACTTGTTTAAGGTCACCCAGTTAATAAGCCACAAACAAGGGTTCCAAACCAGGCTTTGTGATGCCATAGCATGTGATTATTAGTACAAATACTCCCACAATAAATATTTTCTATTGTGAGCCTGAAGAATGAATACATAAAACCAATTATTTCTATACCTTTCAACTAAGGGAGGTCTAGAGTGAAAAAACATTTTCTTTGTCTAAGTATGTATTGTGCACTCAGCATTTCTAAGGTTTGTGACAGACGCAAAAGAAGAAAACACAGCCATGCAGACACACATGTATATACGTACAGACATACATGCAGAAACACATGTATACATATGAATATTGACTTAGAGATTAGATGGCAAGAAAGTAATAAGTCCTATAAAAATAAAATAACATGATTTTTAAATATGACATACTTCAGAGAAGAAAAATGAATGACTTTTACTAAGTGAAAAAGGCTTTTGGAATAGAAAAACATTGGCTGTCAATCAAAAACAGAAACTCTGAAAAGAATGAATACAATCTTGGGATTACTCTTGGTGAAAACGAATCTAACTGAAGCTTTTTTTACGTGCCTGAGGAATACTGGAAAATAGCATTGCTGAAATATAGTAAAATCATACTATACTAGATTATGAAGGCCAGAAGCAATGACTGGCTTTAATAAATTAAATAATAGGGTAAAATTTTATACATAAGAGAAAAATCAGAAGAAATCAATGATTTATAAAAGTTATTTAAGTCTGTAGACTTCAGGCTGAAATGATAACAGGGAATACTATAGCTAATAATCGTGAATTCACTCAAAAATATTAAAAAACCTATTACAAGAGGAGAAACGTTTAATTGGTGAAGGATAGTTACTTTTGGGAGGAAAGTTAAAGGTCATATTAGACAAGATTATGTGCAAACTTAGATCAGCCTGTGGTTAAGATAAACCATTCAGTGAATGGTTAATATGCATGATAGAACCAAAACTCACAGCAATGAGACTGGTCAGTTGTACAGTGATAAGTCTGCCCAGTGCTATTTCTTCCTAACCACATTGCTCCTTTCATTGTGTAGAAGGAGAATAATTAAACCATTCTATCACTGAAACTAAAGAAGAATTTCAAGGAGTGGATGATTCACAGTAGATAACTCTGTGTAATTCAAATAGTTTAGACATGGCACACAGTCACTGGTTTTATTGCAAATAATATGACTACAGTGAGTCTTAGAAACCTTATTGGTAAAAACTGTAAAGATGAAGAGTTGATTTGGAGAACATAATCACAGGAGTTAAGAAGAAAACAAGAAAAAAAATGATTACTTTTATAGCAGTCAGGAAGAAAATAAAAATTTTGTCTTTTGCATTGTGTGTTTGCACCTGTGAGAATAATGCAATGAACTATTGATATTCTCTGTCCTGCTTACACTGCTCTGGACACATCACGACTTTACACTTGCTATTCTCTCTGTCTGGAATAGGACTCTTCTTTCTGGTCTTTCTTCCAGTTCTTCTTCTAACACTCCAACCTGTGACAAGCAGGAATTTTACATTCACATGAACTAAGATCGTGGAAACTAATTTTTCAAGTAGGTGGCTTGGATTGATTCACTTTCTGTAATCAGAGTCGCTCTTACTTCAATCTCTTATTCCCAGGCCCATCTACTCTATCTGTTTGGGATCACAGAATTATACTATGTCCATTCATTTAAGGGATATATTAGGTCATGAAGGAGAGTGCTCCAGTCTCACTGAATACAGTCTCTAAACTTGTGCTTCTGCTTCATTTTCAAGAGGCTATCCCAATGTTCTTTCAGGAAACAAACTACCGAATGCTACAGTATGTACTTGAACCAGCTCAACCCATGATAGAGTACCCACTGCAACATTACATTTGCCATAAAGTAGATCATTACAACTTAAGCATATTATCAGGAGTTCACCTCTGTAAATGAGATTTCTGAAAGCCTCTGACAGTGATGCTGGGTGAAACACTGTGAGCAGTAATGTCTAATTTATAACTGGAACACATGCTAAACACAATTAAGATGAAATGTTATTTCCAGGGTGGAAAAGGCACAATTATCAACTTTCTACTAAGCCATTGCTTGATCTTCTTAAAGAAACATGGTGGGACATTGTTTTTTTGCCTATAGAACAGAGGCTCAGTAAGAATAGTAGTCAATCTTCTTGGCAAGAGGGGACGACCATTGTCATTATATTTAATAATACACATAGGAAATACTTGAATAATAATATTTTCAAAAAACAAGCTGGAGGAGAACATGCAGATTATAAATAAGCATGAACACTAAAACATGAAAAGGTACTCATATACATACATATATGTATGTATATATATGTGTATATAAACATATGTACACAATAATGGGTAGTAAAACCACAAATAAATTCAAGAAAATTATAGGAACCAAATGTGGTGCAGAGTATAGAAAACACAAAGAAAAGTTTTGAATGTAATTACGATATGTTAATAACATTATATTACATCACACGTGTAGTGAGAGTCTGGGTGCTTTATGTGTAGTTATTTATAATTGCTTATGTCAAAAATAGTTCACTATATTTTGAAGGAATAATGTTTAATAAGCCATTGCAATTTAGACAACAATTTTTGCCTTGACTAGGTCTTTGTTTACAGTGATTTTATTATTTTTATTTTATTTTTAAAATTAAGCCTACCAGTAACAGTAATGAATTAAATTTAAATAGAATTTAGCAAACTTTATACTTCCATATACAAAACTTCTGTGTAACCACAGAAGTAATATACACCAGATTTTCAGATCAGAAGAAACCAGGAACAGCAATATTTTGATGAGAGCATTAATATCTAAAGTGATCTTTATAGGCTGGAGAAGTAGACCGTAGCAAAAAGAAAACATATGGGATTTAGAGAGAAACAACTACCTTACAAAGAAAGCATCATTATTTAATTAAATGTTCTCTGTGGAAAAGAAAACTAAGGAGTTTACCAACAGACTGTATATTGGTTATCTATCTATCTATCTATCTATCTATCTATCTATCTATCTATCTATCTGTCATTTTAGATAAAATGATTGTTCTGTGTTTAACATGAACTACCAGCATGAAGAATGTATCAAAAACTGCTATGATAGGTTTAGACTCTTTTAATAAGAATACAGATAAAGAACAGGGAACTAATAGTAACATGTCTCTAGTCAGGCCCATTTGACTGGTCAGGTTGGACAAACCATGGGAAAAGCATAGTACTGGGCGGCATAGCATAGTCCCTCACGGCTTCTCTTGGCTAGGAGAGGGAGGTCCCTGGCCCCTTATACTTCCCAGGTGAGGTGATGCCCCACCCTGCTTCTGCTCACTCTCTGTTAGCTGTACCCATTGTCTAACTAGTCCCAGTGAGTTGAATCGGGTACCTCAGTTGGAAATGCAGAAATGACCTGCCTCACCCATAAATCACTTACACATCTGAAATATTGTGTCTGATTTTCTGAGTCCTATAGTAAGAAAAATGTTAACATTTTGTAGTACTCAAATTATGATATTTTGATAATTTTAGAAAAATTATTGAATTTTAGAAAATTTATTTATTTATTTTCCAATTTTAGAAAATTTATCTTTAATGACATGGTAATATTTGGAATGTATCATGCTTTCCAATGCAATCTGTCTTTAAATAAATAGAAAATATTTTTCTAACATATTAAAAATATAACAGTTCAATAATACATCATAAGGCCATCACTCAGATTAAGCAATTATTAGGATTTTGTCATTGTTGTTTTATTTATTCCTCAATATTTATGTGAAGAACTTGAAAGCAACTTATCACTCATTGGATAATTTTATATATATATATATATCTAAATTCATTTATTTAAAGTATGCTCATTTCTTTACAAACATTTTTATTATTATAAATATCAAATAACAGTAATAGAAATGATGTTTGAAAATACTTTCAATGCAAGTAATTTAAAGAGAAATGACATAGAGTTTAAGTTAAATGTTAACTTATAAAATATCAGATAATATGTTGGTTGGAGGGAGAAGTATGTAATTCTGTTGTCTCCAGACAGCACGTTAGGACCTAGACCAATGACCCTACTGTAACTTTCATCAGTTATTCCTGCCTGTGAATAAATCAGATTTTTTATTTTGAATGTGTATAAACTAAGATTGGCCAATCATGTAATTAGAAAGTTGAAAGTCTTCCATAGGATTTATGAATAAGAATGAATTGAACCAGGTCATATTTTCCAACCCAGATTTGAATATTGTGTCTGAATTGAATATTTCATGACTATTATAATGTGAGAAATATGTAGCACATGTATAAATATAATAATTTTACTTATTTTTTCTAAATATCTAAAATTATGTTTTAGATAAGGTAATCTCAAAGCAGACCAAAATAGGTTTAACACAAAGATATACATAGAGTAATAGTCTGTTCTCAGATGCATGCATGTTTCTCACTTAATTATCATTTCTGTTTTTCTGTGTGTACAGCATGTAAATACCAGTGTTTGTTCCATAAATAGGTATCCTCAAGCCAAAAAGTAAGTTACGATTGCCAAACTACAGCTATAATATTTTTCTTAAGAAATTAACATAATAGGGGGATCTGGCAAGATGGCCAAATTAGAATAGCTGCAGCCTGTAGCTCCCAGTCAGACCAATGCAGAAGGTGGGTGACTTCTGCATTTCCAACTTAGGTACCTGTTCATCTCTTTGGGTTAGACAGTAGGTACAGCCCACAGAGAGCGAGTAGAAGCAGGGTGGGGCGTTGCTTCACCTGGGAAGTGTCAGAGGCCAGGAACCTTCCTCCCCAAGCCAAGGGAAGCCCCAAGGGACTGTGCTATCTGGCCCAGATACTACCCTTTTCTCACGGTTTTTGCAACCCGCAGAGCAGGAGATTCCTTCATGTGTCTACACCACCAGAGCCCTGGGTTTCAAGCACAAAATTGGGTGTCTGTTTGGACAAACACCAAGCTAGCTGCTGGAGTTTTTTTTTTTTTTTTTTCCTCACCCCAGTGGCCCCTGACACCCCAGTGAGACAGAACCGTTCACTGTCCTGGAAAGGCGGTTGAAGCTGGGGAGCCAAGTGATCTCATTCAGTGGGTTCCACTCCTACAGCGCCCAGCAAGCTAAGCACAACTGACTTGAAATTCTTGCTGCCAGCACATCAGTCTAGTTGACCTAGGATGATCAAACTTCGTAGCGGGAGGGCCATCCACCATTACTGAGACTTGAGTAGGCAGTCTTCCCCTGACAGTGTTAAGGAAGCCGCTGAGAAGTTTGAACTGGGTGGAACTCACCTCAGCATGGCAAAGCTGCTGTGGCCAGATAGCTTCTCTAGAATCCTCCTCACTGGGCAGGGCATCTCTGAAAGAAAGACAGCAGTCTCAGTCAGGAGCTTATAGATAAAACTCCCATATCTCTGGGACAGAGCACTTAAGGGAAGGGGCAGCTGTGGACACAGTTTCAGCAGACTTAAATGTCCCTGCCTGCTGGCTCTGAAGAGACCAGCAGGTCTCCCATCACAGCACTCAAGCTTTGCTAAGGGACAGACTGCCTCCCCGTGCCTCCTGACTGGCAGACACCTCCCAGGAATGGTCAACAGACACCTCATACAGGAGAGCTTTGGCTAGCATCAGGTAGGTGCCCTTTTGGCATGAAGCTTCCAGAGGAATGAGGAGGCAGTAATCTTTGCTGTTCTGCAGCCTCCACTGGTGATACGCAGGCAAACAGAGTCGGACCTCGAATGGATCTCCAGCAAACTCCAGCAGACATGCGGAAGATGGACCTGACTGTTAGAAGGAAAACTAACAAAGAGAAAGCAATAACATCAACATCAACAAAAAGGATGCCACAAAAAAAAAAAAAAAAAAAAAAAAACCCATCCAAAGGTCATCAGCATCAAAGATCAAAGTTAGATGAATCCACAAAGATGAGAAAAAACCAGCACAAAAATGCTGAAAATTCCTAAAACCAGAAGGTCTCTTCTCCAAATGATTGCAACTCCTCCCCAGCAAGGGCACAAAACTGTATGGAGAATGAGTTTGATAAATTAAGAGAAGTAGGTTTTCAGAAGGTGAGTAATAACAAACTCCTCTGAGCTAAAGGAACAGTTCTAACCAAATGCAAGGAAGCTAAGAACCTTGATAAAATGTTACGGGAACTGCTCACTAGAATAACCAGTTTAGAGAAGAACATAAATGACCTGATGAAGCTGAAAAGCACAGCATGAGAACTTTGTGACACATATCAATAGTTAAATTGATCAATAGTTAAATCAAGCCAAAGAAAGGATATCAGAGATTGAAGATCAACTTAAGAAAATAAAGCATGAAGATTAGAGAAAAAAGAAAAAAAGGAACAAACAAAGCCTCCAAGAAATATGGAACTATGTGAAAAGACCAAATCTACTATTGATTTGTGCCTGAGAGTGATGGGGAGAGTGGAACCAAGTTGGAAAGCACGCTTCAGGATATTATCCAGGAGAACTTCTCCAACCTAGCAAGACAGGCCAACATTCAAATTCAGGAAATACAGAGAACACTACTAAGATATTTCTTCAGAAGGACAACCCCAAGACACATAATTGCCAGAATCTCCCAAGGTTGAAACGAAGGAAAAAATATTAAAGGCAGCCAGAGAGAAAGGTCAGGTTACTTACAAAGGGAAGCCCATCAGACTAACAGCATATCTTTCTGCAGAAGCCCCACAAGCCAGAAGAGAGTGGGGACCAATATTCAACATTTTTTTTTTTTTTTTTGAGACAGAGTCTTGCTCTGTCACCCAGGTTGGAGTACAGTGGCATGATATTGGATCACAGCAAGCTCTGCCTCCTGGGTTCATGCCATTCTCCTGCCTCAGCCTCCTGAATAGCTGGGACTACAAGTGCCCACCACCATGCCCAGCTAATTTTTTTCATATTTTTTTAGTAGAGACAGGGTTTCACCATTTTAGCCAGGATAGTCTCGATCTCCTGACCTTGTGATCTGCCCACCTTGGCCTCCCAAAGTGCTGGGATTATAGGTATGAGACACCATGCCTGACCTCAACATTCTTAAAGACAAAAATTTTCAACCCAGAATATCATATACAGCCAAACTAAGCTTCAAAAGTGAAGAAGACATAAAATCCTGTACAGAAAAGCCATTGCTGAGGGATTTTGTCAACATCGGGCCTGCCTTACAACAGCTCCTGAAGGAAGCACTAAATATGGAAAAGGAAGCCAATACAAGCCACTGCAAAAACATAACAAAATATAAAGACTAACAACACTATGAAGAAACTACATCAACTAAATGTGCAAAATAACCAACTAGCATCATGATGACAGGATCAAATTCACACATAACAGTATTCACCTTAAATACAAATGGGCTAAATGCCCCAATTAAAAGACACAGACTGACAAATTGGATAAAGAATCAAGACCCATCAGTATGCTGTATTCAGGAGACCCATTTTACGTGCAAAGACACACATAGGCTCAAAATAAAGGGATGGAGGAACATTTACCAAGCAAATGGAAAGGAAAGAAAGCAGGAGTTGCAATCCTAGTCTCTGATAAAGCCAACTTTAAACCAACAAAGATCAAAAAAGACAAAGAAGGGCATTATATAATGGCAAAAGGATCAGTGCAACAAGAAGAGTGATCTTAAAGATATATGACCCATACAGGAGCACACAGTTTCATAAAACAAGTTCTTAGAGACCTACAAAGAGACTTAGACTCTCACACAATAATAGTGGTAGATTTTAAGATCCCACTGTCAATATTAGACAGATCAATGAGATAGAAAATTAACAAGGATGTTCAGGACTTGAGCTGAGCTCTGGACCAAGCAGATGTAATAGACATCTACAGAAGTCTCCACTCCAAAACAACAGAATATACATTCTTCTCAGCACGACACAGCAATTATTCTAAAATCAACCACGTAATTGGAAATAAAACACTCCTCAACAAATGCAAAAGAATGTAAATCATAGCAAACAGTCTCCAAAACCAGAATGCAATCAAATTAGAACTCAGGATAAAGAAACTCACTCAAAACTGCACAACTACATGGAAACAGAACAATCTGCTCCTGAATAACTACCAGGAAAACAACGAAATTAAGTCAGAAATAAATAAATTGCTTGAAACCAATGAGAAAAAAAGAGGCAACATACCAGAATCTCTGGGACACAGCTAAAGCAGTGTTTAGAGGGAAATTTATAGCACTCAAAACCCACATCAGAAAGTGGGAAAGATCTGAAATCCACACCCTAACATCACATAAAAGAACTGATAGCAAGAGCAAACAAATTCAAACACTAACAGAAGACAAAATATAACTAAGATCAGAGCAGAAGGAGATAGACACATGAAAAAACCCTTCAAAAGAATAATAATCCAGGATCTGGTATGTTGAAAAGAATAACAAAATAGATAGACCACTAGTCAGACTAATAAAGAAGAAAAGAGAGGAGAATCAAACAGAAACATTTAAAATGATAAAGGAGATATCACCACTGATCCCACAGAAGTACAAACTACCATCAGAGAATAATATAAACACCTCTACTAAAATAAATGAGAAAATCGAGAAGAAATGGATAAATTCCTGGACACATACTCCCCCTCCAAGACTAAACCAGGAAGAAGTAGAATCCCTGAATAGACTAATAACAAGTTCTGAAATAGAGGCAGTAATTAATACCCTACCAACCAAAAAAAGTCCAGGACCAGGTGGATTCACAGCCGAATTCTACCAGAGGGTACAAAGAGGAGTTGGTACCATTTCTTCTGAAACTATTCCAAACAATAGAAAAAGAGGAACTCCTTCCTAACTCACTTTATGAGGACAGCATCATCCTGATACCAAAACCTAGAAGAGACATAACAAAAGAAAGAAAAGTTCAGACCAATATTCCTGATGAACATTGATGCAAAAATCCTCAATAAAATACTGGTAAACCAAATCCAGCAGCACATCAAAAAGCTTATCCACTATGATCAAGTCAAATTCATCCCTGGGATGCAAGGCTGGTTTAACGTATGCAAATGAATAAGCATAATCCATCACATAAACAGAACCAATGACCAAAACCACATGCTTACCTCAATAGATGCAGAAAAGGCCTTTGACAAAATTCAACAGCCCTTCATACTAAAAACTCTCAATAAACTACATATTGATGGAATATATCTCAAAATAATAAGAGCTGTTTATGGCAAACCCACAGCGAATATCATACTGAATAGGCAAAAGCTGGAAGCACTCCCTCTGAAAACTGGTACAAGACAAGGATGCTGTCTATTACCACTCCTATTCAACATAGTATTGGACGTTCTAGCCAGGGCAATCAGGCAAGAGAAAGAAAATAAAGAGTATTCAGACAGGAAGAGAGGAAGTCAAATTGTCTCTGTTTGCAGATGACATGTATATTTAGAAAACCCCATCGTCTCAGCCCCACATCTTCTTAAACTGACAAGCAACTTCAGCAAAGTCTCAGGATTTGAAATCAGTTGGCAAAAATTACAAACATTCCTATACACCAATAATAGACAAATAGCCAAATCATGGGTGAACTCCCATTCAGAAGTGCTACAAAGAGAATGAAATACCTATGAATACAACTTACAAGGGACATGAAGAACCTCTTGAAGGATAACTACAAACCACTGCTCAAGGAAATAAGAGAGGACCAAACAAATGACAAATATTTCATGTTTATCAATAGGAAGAATCAATATTGTGAAAATAGCCATCTTGGCACATGCAATTTATAGATTCAATGCTATTTCCATCAAACTACCACTGACTTTCTTCACAGAATTAGAAAAAACTACATTAAATTTCATATGGAATCAAAAAAGAGCCTGTATAGCCAAGATAAAGCAAAAAGAACAAAGCTGGAGGCATCAGGCTACCTGGATTCAAACTATACTACTAGGCTACAGTAACCAAAACAGCATGGTACTGGTACCAAAACATATATGTATAGAAAAAGGAAACAGAACAGAAATAACACGATACATCTACAACCATCTTTGGCAAACCTTACAAAAACAAGCAACGGGGAAAGTATTCCCTATTTAATAAATGGTACTGGGAAAACTGGCTAGTCATATACAGAAAACTGAGACTGGACCTTTTCCTTACACTTTATACAAAAATTAATTCAAGATGGATTAAAGGCTTAAATGTAAAACCTACAATTATAAAACCCTAGAACTAAACCTAGGCAATACCATTCAGGACATAGGCATAGGAAAAGTCTTCATGACTAAAACACCAAAAGCAATTGCAATAAAAGCCAAAACTGACAAATGGGATCTAATTAAACTAAAGAGCTTGTGCACAGCAAAACAAACTATCATCAGAGTGAACAGGCAATCTACAGAATGGGAGAAAATTTCTTCAATCTATCCATCTGACAAAGGGCTAATATCCAGAATCTACAAAGAACTTAAACAAACAAATTTACAAGACAAAAGCAAAAAAACCATCAGAAAGTGGGCAAAGGATGTGAACAGACAATTCTCAAAAGAAGACATTTATGTGGCTAACAAACATATGAAAAAAGCTCATCTCATCACTGGTGATTAGAGAAATGCAAATCAAAACCACAATGAGATACCATCTCATGCCAGTTAGAATGACGATTATTAAGAAGCCAGGAAACAACTGATGATGAGAGGATATGGAGAAATAGGAATGCTTTTACACTGTTGGTGGAAGTGTAAATTAGTTCAAGCATTGTGGAAGACAATGTGGTGATTCCTGATGGATGTAGAACCAAAAATACCATTTGACATGGCAATCTCATTCCTGGCATATACCCCAAGGATTATAAATCATTCTACTGTAAAGACACATGCACACATATGATTTTTGCAGCACTATTCACGATAGCAAAGACTTGGAAGCAACTTAGTGCCCTAATGGTAGACCGCATAAAGAAAATGTGGCACATATACACCATGGAATACTATGCAGCCATAAAAATGAATAAAATCATGCCCTTTGCACAGACATGGATGAAGATGCAAACCATCATTCTCAGCAAACTAACACAGGAACAGAAAAAACAAACACTACGTATTCTCACTCATAAGTGGGAGTTGATCAATGAGAACACACGGACACAGGGAGGGAAACATTATGCACTGGGGCCTGTCAGGGGGTGGGGGAAAAAGGGAGGGATAACATTAGGGCATTAAGACAAATACCTAATGCATGTGGGGCTAAAAACCTAGATGATGGTTTGATGGGTGCAGCAAACCACCGTGGCTCATGTACACCTATGTAATAAACCTGCACGTTCTGCACATACCTGTATAATTTTATAATAAAATTTATAATAAAGTATAATAAAATTTAAAAAAGAAATTAACATGATAGAGAAATGCATATTGAACTTTTACAGAAAAAAACTCACAGTAGACAATGAGTACTAATACGTTTATTTTTTTAAGTGAGAAAACATCGAAATAAATAGTCCTTCAAAACTTTAAAAATTGTGTTTGCCTTAATGTGATTATATGCCTGCATGTTAAACTTTCTACTCATTAATACATACTTTAATTTCACATTCAAATCAGTAAATATCAAGGCTTTAACTCCCAAAGCTTTTACTCCCTGTGACTGGAACAGTCACATCTTTTTGTTTATGTCAACCACATGAAACCCTTATAAGACATAGTTGGTAAGGGCAAGAATAAGAGACAAGCGTTGGCACATCATAAATGGTGAGGTATGCTTCCTAAGCCTACCCAGGAAGAAGAGAAGGGGAAAATGAAAGAATATTCCAGCTAAGTAAACATTCTTTATCAAAGACCTAGCCAATGACTTTGTAAGATATGTTTGAACACTTAAATTTGCCAAAGGAAGTGAATGTAAATAGCTGAATATATTCCTGTGTCTGCTCATAAACTGACACAAAAAGAGAGACTGAATTTTCAATAGATAATTAACAATTTTTAGCACATTTCCCACAGAAAGTTCCAAATACCCATGAATAAAATTTAACTAAAAAGTTTGGGAAGTAACATGCCAATTCATTAATATATTTTAAATTTTCTATTTCAACTCGCTCATGCTAATTTTTGCAATTTTTATTGAAAGCAAAAGTTGAGATTTTAATAATACATAATTTATTGTTCTATATATGTGATAATAAGAAATGTGCATTTCAATTCAAATCAGAATAATAGGTCCTTGAATAATAAGCATGACCAATTTGAAATGACCTTTTATAAAATGATTTTATGTAATCAGTAATAATTTTAGGAAAATAATTGCATTTCTACCCCTTACAAGGAAATGCTATATTTAGCTTTTAGTATCTGGGTTTATGTTGTTGCCAAGAAAGTAATATGGAAAGAAATTTTGTGTCTAAAATAGAGTGTAATTATATAAATTGCTATAATGGTATTTATTTTCTTATTTTTTTATGTCTAAAATTGGTGAACCAGGCCAAAGATACATAGTTAAATCACATATATTTAGTACAGTTGTGCAAATTTAGATATGTTGTGTTTTTCGTAGAACTTATTAATAAAAACTTTCATTATCATAATGCTTTTATTTTCTATTCTTTGTGATTCTATTAAAACTTTCTCATTTTAAACAATAACACTCCCTTTTAAAACATTAAAAAATTCAAGTCAGTACTTTCAACATGTCTAATGTCTCTAGCAGACAATGATATACACAAAGATGACATCGGCAACCATGGTTAACCACCTTACTCCCCTGGTCATCCCCTGGCCCCATCCAAGACCCAGTCATATTTCCTACGGCCACAACACTGCTAGAAAACAAGAGATCTGAATGTTTGAGAAAACAGGAACTGATAAAGAAAAAGATAACTGATAAAAGAAGACTAGTAGTAGAATTAAAGGGAAAAAAGAGAAAAAGAAAAAATATAAAAGTTTCAAGTAAAATATACTGATTTCATCTGCATCTCAATTCTAATTAATCTATGAAATTAAGTTTTTATTATATCCTTAAGATAAAGGAACTTGGTAATGAGCCACAATTTAACTTTCATTGTTGGAAAATAAAATCCAAAAAAGAAAACAATGTCAGAATCCTTTTTATATGTTTTAATAATAATATCACAGCCATTGCAAAAGTAAGTCAAGTACCTTATGAGGCCACAGCTGAAAATAGAGAATTAACAATGCAGCCTCAAATGCAGCCATAGGTAGTTTGCTTAATACATAAAGAGGCAAAGGAAGAAAACAAGCAATTAAATAACTAAGAGGCTGAATATTCATTCATTCACTTGGCTCAGTCCCTCTCTAAGGGACTAATGTTTTTGAAGTCAACATTAATTCTCAATAACATGTACAGAGCAGCTGCTTGAAGGCATTGACTGGTTTCTGCACTTGCTGAGTTAATGTCAAAATGTCCATTTTGCTGTCCCTTTGCTATAGCAACAAAGCATTCTGCTATCTTGATAACTGGTTAGTCACATCCCCAAATCTACAGTTCTACCTTTTTTTTTTTTTTTCCTTTTGCTTTTTCTCACTTCTCAGTCATGGCTATTGTCATTTGATTTTAACTTTAGCAGATAATTTCAGACGTATTCTCATGACTGCCTTTTCAGTAAAGATGTAATGTGTAAAAAGTCTGCTGCTTAAAAATAAGTCACTTACAGAAAACTAAACTGAAAAGTTCATGGAGAATCTATGATTATAAAAGCTGAGAAATTTATCATATTGTAGTGCTGTCTCTCTTTGCTCTTCATTTTGAATGAAATTTTTCATCATGGTTTTTGATTATGCATTCAACTGTAATTCTGCCTGAACACAGACCCATTCATTGCACATTGCAGATCACTCAGCTGAGGAATATAGGAAGAACATACACATGAAAATTTTCAATACAATATAAAGAGCAAATGTATAAAAATCTAAAAGGACAAAAATATTTCTTAAGAAAATCACAGATTTAAGGAGTGTTTTACTTGTAAATTTAACCAGAGAACAAAAATTTGTACTGATTTGGTGCTATTTGATATTTTATGTGATATATGCATAGCTGACCAGATTTAGATATTCAATTGCAGATTCAGATATTCAGTGATATTCCATTAGGAGAGTATGATAACTTTTTATTATATAGCCTTTAACCTGCTCTATAAAATCGTCTTTTTCTTTTTATTCCTTTTTCTTAGATTCTTAGGTTTCTTCTTGGCTGGAGGAAGAATAATTGCATTGGCATTTACAATTATTAAGGTATAATCATGTTAAAATAAAGTTAGGTTGTATTCTGTCATTCAGTGTATCTGGCTTTAGGGAAATTATGTTTAAAAAAAAAAAACAATAGAAACACCTTTCCTATTGAAAGGAGCTTGCATTCGCTCTTCTGTTTCATATGAAACACTGGTTTCTCTATTAACATAGCTGTAGTTATGGCTCCCAGCAGCCAGAAGACACCCAAAGGGAAGATCCCAAGCGGGTTATCTACTTGACTGGGTTCCTTCAGGGTGGGTTCTCCTATTCGAGAGTCAGATTACAAGCATGGCTTCAATTACACAACCACAATGTGAAAGTTTAAGAGCTTTGTTTTTTTTTTTTTTTTTTTTTCCTTACAGATTGTCAAGCTAAGCAGAGTGACCAGATGTGTCAAACAATTCTTTATCCTCGGTCCTCTGTAGCAACAGCAACTGTACACATAAAAGAAGACTTCTATTTAAGGGTCATCTGAGTTGGGGTGTCTTAATTTCAAGGAGTAACTTTCTACAGAATATTTCAAACAACTCTGGAAGCAATGACAATTGAGCCATTTGTCACCAAGCTGAGTTAAGCAGCTGCTCCATAGAGGGACTTCACATCTATCTTGGTCAGCCTTGGCCAGACCTATGCCACAATAGACTGTGGTTTCCCCATTACTCCTAAAGCACTTACATACATACATTTTAGAAGAAGCAGTCTCTTTCAAAGAAAATAAGTGATACAAGCAGAATAACCTAAGACGTTTTAGTAATGCTTGTGCTCAGTTGTTCAGATTGCTACATTGATATGCCATCTGTGATTTTAAATGAAATTGCTACTCTATGAGAACCATATGGAAAAACCTTCTACCTAGAGAAAAGGAAAGAAATCATTACTTCTGAGATTTTTGAAGTAAGTCATATCTCATTTTGAGTGCACAAAGAGATAATTTTGACTACATAAACTATATTAATTTATATAATTTATGAGAAGATATGTATAAGTTTATCATAACTGAATTATTGGATAAATTAATGTATCACTTATATGTTTATTACATACAGAAATTACACTGAAGATAGTACAAAGGTTCTATTTAAATGTTCTTTCTTTACCAAAGCACAGTTTAAAGTAACCATTAATTTAATAAGTCAAAGTATTTACATGCCTGATGCAGCCCCTGGCCTTCATTAAATATTCTCACCAACACATATACTAATGTAGTGGTTCTAGACATTGAACATTAGAATCACCTGGGAAACTCTCAAAGCTTCTGATGCCAGCTGAATCTCTATCTTTGGGGGGAATTACCCATGGACATTATTTGTAAGGATTCTCAGGTGATTCTAATGTTACACCAGGGTAGAGAACTACTGTTCTATAAAATATCCTAACTGTGTCATAACCAAGGTTTCCCTGTTCTCTCTATTTGACATAGGCAAATTCATCTGCCAAGTAAATCATCAAAGAATTCTAAAATTAGTAGTAGAGCAAAATCTATTAAATTTTTGTTCTCATGCTACTCCAATTCACTGCTTCTGTGATGGTTTCACAGATGGCTGCAACTTTCAGTGACTTTTTCACTGGTCTGATCTTAAAGAACTTTATTTTCAACAAATATTCAATAAGTTTTTATGAGAGTAAATTATGTAGCAAGTACTGTGTTATATTTTCCGTACCCTAATTTTTTTCTGAACCCTAATTTACACCTTTTAAATTAAATATCTTACATTTACAATAAGATGACAGTTGCTTTTAAGGCATGGACTAGCATTACTTATCTCTGTAAGGTAGCATAGTCTTGTGGACATATAGATTTCGATGTGGAACAATATGAAATATAAAGCCAGACGTAGCTGAGTCTGTATCCAAGTTTTGCTACTGTGTAGTCTCAAATAAGTTAATTTCTATGAAACATAGTTTTCTTGGCTATGAAATACAGGAAATAAATGACCTCATTGGAAAACTGTGAAGATTAAATAAGACTTAAAATGTGAAGTGCCTGCTATAGACCTTGGCATAAAAATAAAACTTTTGCACATTCCTTCATTGATATAACAAATATTTAATTGCCTAGTCTCCAACAGTCACTTTTGTAGATACTAAGAACAGCAAGGTGAACACAAAACATACTGTCTCAGTTCTCATAGTGCTTGTATTAGGATTCTCCAAAAAGACAGAACCAATAGGATAGAAATGTTGATTATATAGATAGATAAATGATAGATAGAGAGAGAGAGAGAGAGAGAGAGAGAGAGAGATAGATAGATAGAAAACATATTAGGAAAACTGACTCACGTGGTTATGGAGGCTGAGAAGCCTCAGGAGAGACCATCTGCAAACTGGTGACCCAGAGATGACTGTAGCAAGTTCAGTCTAAGACCAAAAGCTTCAGAGTCAGTAAAGCCAATGATACAACTCTCAGTCGGAGGTCATAAATCTGGAAACCCTGGGTTCTCAGGAGTAAATCCTGAGTCCACTAGAGCAAATCCCAGAGTTTGAAGCCTAGAGAATCTGATATTCTGATACCCTAGAGATCCTGCTATTCTGATGTCCAAGGGCAAGAGAAGAAGGGTGTCCCAGCTCTGAGGGTGTGCCAGCTCCCTCTGAGAGTGAGAGAGTAAGTTTGCCTTTTCTCTGGCCTTTTGTTTTGTTGAGGCTCTCAGCCTACTGGATTATGCCTGTCCATACTGAGGGCAAATCTTTACTCATTCTACTGATTCAAATGCCAATCGCTTCCCTAAACACCCTCACAGACATACTAGAAATAATGATTTACCAACTATCTAGGTAACCTTTACAGTTAACTTCTAAAATTAACCATCACAGTACTTAAATTCTTGTGAGGGATACTGACAATAATAAAAAAAAGCTACATACATATTATAAATAAATAAAGGCAGGGTAAAAGGATAGTGAAAGAGGATATTATATTAGGTAGGTTTGTTAGTGAAGGACTCTTTTTTGAAAAAAAGATAGTTTAAACAAGTAAAATGCATCAGATTCAGGGTTGAGGCATGTATCTTTGAGAAGACTATGTAAGGAGGAGAGAAAAGAAAGGCCCTACCATTTGAATAAAATTTACATTTTTGAGGAAGAAGGAGTTGATCATGTCTTAGATGCATTGAATTAGATAGAGTGGTAAAAAGTAAAATTGGAAAGATGACTTGTAGCAGATTATGTGAAATTACCATAAATATGCGGAGTTAGCAGAACAGTGGTTCTCAGTGGTCCAAATTTTAATACACACTATTTGTAAATATCTTATAGTATATGGTATGGGAATTTAAAATTGCATATGAAATTGAGGTAGTTAATTAGGTGACCTTAGAATAAAAAGATTATGCTGGATTATCTGAATAGTGCTAATGTAGTCACAAAGGTCTTTAAATGTGAAAAGGAGAGGCAGAATAGTCAGTGTCATGGTGATGTGGCATGAAAAACATTGACTATTGCTTTCTTTGAAGATGAAGAAAGGTTATGAGGCAAAGGGTGTGAATAGTTGGAAGGGTCAGAGAAACAGATTCTTTCCTAGAGCTTCCACAAGGAACATAGCACCAACGACATCTTTATTTTAGCCCAGTGAAATCCGTTTTTGATTTCTGACCTCCAGAATTTATATAATAAATTTGTGTTGTTTTAAGTCACTAAGTGTATGGTAATTGGCATTAGCAGCAATATGAAACTAATACAACATGGTAAAGATGCCTTTGGTGAGTTCAGAAAAGAGAATGCCCTCATCTGATTTATGTTTTAAGAAAGCCATTTAGCTGCGATGTGGAGAGTACATTGTAGAAAACAAGGATGGAAGCAGAAAAACCACTTGGATAAGTATTTCAATAGCTTATTAACAAGTAGTGAGAGATGATGATGTCTTGAAATAGAATGGAATAGGCTAAAGTAAGAAGGAGTAAGATTTAGGATATATCTTAATGACAAAAGAGACAGCATTTGCTTTAATGCAAGGTGCAATAGCAATGAGGAGTCTAAAACATATTCAAAATGCTTGCTTTGATCAGTAGGACAAATTGTGGAGCTATTTACTGAGATGAATTGTGAACTTAGTGTGGTACGCATAACACCTAATACCTTAACAACACAGCAAGTACTCAATAAACATCTGGTGAAAACAATAAGATACAAGTATTGATAAAAAAAGATGAAGACAATGGTAAAGTCAATAATAATGACGCAAAATAATGATGCTGATAATTGAAAAGGTAGAGGAAATATAAAACATTAATGGACCTCTATTAAATACCACAGATAAGTGTATTAAGTACCACTGTTTGATTTTTAGCTCCTAAAAATTCGTGTTACAGTTCTAGTAAGTTTTAGTCCATTTCCTACTGCTATAACAAAATGCCACAGACTGAGTAATTTATAGAATATAGAAATTTATTCAAATCGCAATTATGGAGGTCAGGAGTTCAAGTGCAGGGCTCTGGCATCTGACAAGGCTTTTGTGCTAGATTATATTCCAAAGCAGGAAAGTGTAAGAATAAGCAATATGCTAGACAGAACTAACCCACTCCTGGGATAATGGCAATAATCCATTGCGCTCACAATCTAATCATCTTGTAAAGACCCTGCCTCTCAACACTGTTACAATGACAATTAAATTTCAACTTTAGTTTTGGAGGAGATGTAAAAATGAGTCATTCTAATGAGACAAAAACAGATTGTATCATTGGATACCTATGTAGATTTTATTGATGGTTAGGATTTTCTCTCAACTTATCATTTTAAAAATGTAATTTTCATGTCACATTTAATTGAAAATTAATTTCTGCTATCTTACATAAATCTATTATGCCTCCATAATAAACAGAAATACTCTAAGAAGGTCTGTATATATAAACTTTGTTAATGTTAAGCACAGGATCAACTAGAGTAGAAACTTTGCTTAGCTAACTGCTGTGTTTCTATGACCAAAAAAGACAGAATACATATAAAGTTCTCAATAAAAAGCTGTTGATAAAATGAATAAATATCTTGTCTAATCTGTGCTCCTTCAGCATTGCCTAAATGATGCAAATATGAGAGTGATTTAAGTCACCAATATGTTGAATAAATTAAGTTTGATTTACATTCTACATGAGTAATACCAGACATATTTATGAGAAAAACATAGATCAAATTCTAGACTTAAAGTTCAGAACTTATGAAGAAAGAAATTGCTTGGGTGTGGAATATTGTATTCATTTTAGGCATACATTGCAAAAATAATAATATATGATTCAGCTTTAATATTGAGTTGATAAATACACTTCTAATTTTATTTCTAATCTCCCAATAAAAAATATCTTGTGAAACAAACACTTCATTGCTTCTGCTTGAAGAACTACAGAAAAAAAGTTAGATATTTAAGTGTGCAGAACACAGTTAATATTCTGTTAGTGAGACTTCAAATGTATAATTGTTCTTTATCCTTAGTGCTTTCAATGTCCACATTCATAACATAAGGTACAGCCCAAGCCAAAACCACCAAACATTTTAAAATATTTTTTAAACATGATATTTTGAATATTTTTTTAAAATTTCTATTAATAATAAAATAGTGTTGAAAATAAGATTAGGAAGAATCATGTTAATACTGATTTTAATTCTTAATCATAGTTAAATTTAAATGTCTTTAATAATTTTAATAATTTTGATTTATAATTATTTAAAGGTCACTTATTAATGGCAATATTTTATTATACATCTATTAGTGAAATTAAAAAATGTAAAACCAATATGAAATTGTGTGTGATTGAAATTGTAACATGACTGATTCATGTATCAAGTAAAAAAAGCAAAACTGTTCCATCTTTTAAGTATGTTGCACATATCTATTACTGAGTGGTTTTATCCTGCTAAGCTCTAGTCAGAATTTCTAAAATTACTAAAATAATACTAAATTCAAAAGATAAATGGCATATTAATTTGAAAATTTTACTGAAGGCACATGTAGAAAGCAAAACTTCTTTTGGAATTGAGAGGATAAATTATCACAGGTGATTGAATCTGCTCTTCATGCACACATGTAAGGAAAGGATAAATTGTCATGAGCACTGCAGAAATGGTACAGTATAAGGTGATGATAATACAGAAGCCAAAGAATGCCCATTTTTTACTGATAATATAGGACTAAATGTTGTTCATTACTGCACTTCAACATTATACTTTTTCTATTGACACACTCATCAAATGTGGGATAAAAATAAAGGTATAATATGAACAGTGTAATAATGTTCAGAAGTACTCTTTAGGAACTTACTACTACCTTTATTGTATTTTTCTGTCTAGAATGCCATAGCAAAATACCACAGACTGTATAACTTAAATAATATAAATTTGTTTTCTCATATACCTGAAGGCTAGAATGTTCATGATCAAAATTTTAGCAGAGTTCACAGGTTCTCTTCCTGAGTTACAGGTGACCACTTTCTCACTGTGTGCTCTTACAGCCTTTCTTTAGAGTGTGAATGTGGAGAGAGAAATAATGTGAGCTCTTTGATATCTATTTTTTAAGGACACTAATCCATTTGGATCAAGACCCCACTTTATAAACTCACTTAACCTTAATTACCTCCTTATAGAGCCTCTCCCCAAACATAGTCACATTGTTCATTAGGGTTTGAATACATAAGTTTGTGGAGGCATAACTGAGGAAATAACATTTTTCACATCACCTCCCCATCAAATTTTGATCTATTTATATTCGAAATACCTTTGCCCCACTCCAATGTCCCCCACACCTTTAGTTCATTCAAATATCAAATTTAAATTTTAAAGGTCAAGTTCTTATCTACATAAGTAAATCAGATATAGGTGACACACGAGGTACAATTCATCCTGTGGCAAATATTTTCTCTAGCTGTGACCCTGTGAAACCAGACAAGTTATGTGCTTCCAAAATATAATGGTGGAACACTCATAGGATAGATATTTCCATTCCAGTGAGGACAGTATAAATAAAGAAAAGGTACAAGGGGTCCCAAGCAAGTCTAGAACACAGAAAATAATATTTCATTTGATATTAAGATTTAAAAAAACACACACAAAATAATCCTGTTTGATTTGATGTTCTGTCTTCCAGTTCCATTGTGGGTGGAGATGCTACTCTCAGCAAGGATGGGGAGGTCTTTTCAATTGGCAAAGAAGACTCATTAGGACAGTGGAACACAATGTTCCCAGCTTCATAAGATTTTTTCCACTAATTCACATACAACATTAAGAATCTCATTCCTACACAATCCATGTCTTCACTTGAAAAGTAGACACCCTACAAGACTTGAAGTTCAGTTTGCATTTTAATTCAGTCAATCACACCATGAGATTATGGGTTTAATTTTCAGCAACCTCAGCTTTAAGGATCCAGGAAATAAATGTCTTCTTCAAGGCATATATAGAAGTTTTCAGAGCACTTATGAGATATTTGAACTGGTAATTCAAAAGCATGAACTCACCCTTATGTTTCCCCACTTTGTTCAATTACATGATGAACAACCAGTAAGTCTCATTATAGTCATAACTTAAATATATTGCACCTATGGTTCCAGACCACTGCAATAAAGCAAGTATTACAACAAAGTAATTTACACCATATTTTTGGTGTCTCAGTGCATATAAATGTTGTATTTACACTATTCTATTACTTAATAAGTGTAAATAGCATTATATCTAAAAAACAAACTACATACCTTAAATATACTTTTTCTCTAAAAAATGCTAATTATCACCTGATCTGTAGCAGGTTGTAATTTTTATGGCTGGCAGAAGCTCTTGCCTTGATAATGATGGCTACCAACAGATCAAGTTGGTGATTGTTAAAGGCTGAGGTGGCTATGACAACTTTTAAAAATAAGACAACAATGAAGTTTGCTATCTCGATGTACTCTTCCTTTCACAGATTTTTTCTCTACAGCATGCAATACTGTTTGATAGCATTTTACCAACAATAGAACTTCTTCAAGAATGGAGTCAGTCCTCTCAAACGTTGCCATTGTTTTATCCACTACGTTTATGTAATATCTAGGATTCTTTGTTTTCATTTAAACAATGTTCACATCTTCACCAGGAGTAGATTGCCAATTAAGAAATTGCTTTATTTACCCACCTATAGGAAACAACTCCTTATCCTTTAAAGTTCTGTAATGAGACTGCAGCAATTCAGTCCCATCTTTAGACTTCACTTCTAATTTTAATTCGCTTATGATGCCGTTTCCACTACATCTGCAGTTATTTCTCCCATTGAAGCCCTAAACCTCTCACTCAACCATGAGGATTGTAATATAGTTCTTCCAAACTCTTATGAATGTTGATATTGTAACCTCCTCTTATGAATTATGAATTTCCTTAGTGGCATCTAGAATGGTAAACACTTTCCAGAAGGTTTTCAATTTACTTTGCTCAGGTACCTCAGAGAAATTACTCTTTATGGCAGTTATAGCCTTATAAAATATGGAATATATCTCTTAAAGAATAAAACTGGAAAATCAAATTTACATTTTGATCCATGGGCTGCATAATCAATGTTGTGTCAGCAGACATGAAAACAACATTAATCTTCTTGTACATGTCCATCAGAGTTCTTGGGTGACCAAGTGCATATCCACTGAGCACTAACATTCTAAAAATATAAAAAATACATATCTTTTTCCCAGAGCACAAGGTCTCAAAAGTGAGCCTAAAGTATTTAGTAAATTATGCCGTAAACAGATGTGCTGTCAGCCAGTCTTCTTCTATTTATAGAGCACAAACAGAGTAAATTTAACATAATTCTTAAGGGCCCTGGGACATTTACAATTTCAAACGGTTATTGGCTTAAATTAAAATTATCAGCTGCATTAGCCCCTAACAAGAGAGTCACCATGTCTTTGAAGCTAGGCATTGAGTTTTCCTGTTCAACTATGAAAGATCTAGATGGCATCTTCTTCCAATAAAGAGTTGTTTAGTCTACATTGAAAATCTGCTGTTCAGTGTAGTTAATTTCACAATTATCTTAGCTAGATCTTCAAGCTTCTGTATCTGCACCTCACACTTCTATGTTTTGGAAACTGTTTCTTTCCTTAACCTCATGAACCATTCTCTGCTACCTATCAACTTTTCTTCTTCAGCATCTTTACTTCTCTCGGCATCCTTAGAATTGAAGGTATTGGTCATTGCTCTTAGGGTTTAATTAGGCTTTAATTTAAGATAATGTTGTGGCTGGTTTGATCTTTTATCTTTACCAATCATACTTTCTATTAGTAGAAAGTTGGCTTCACTTTCTTTTAATTCTTGTGTTCACTCAAGTAACACTTTAAATTTCCTTCACTAACTTTTCCTTTGCATTCACAACTTGATATTTGGTGCAACAGAATTACCTTTTGACCTATTTCAGCTTTTGACATGCCTTCCTCACAGAACTTAATTACTTCTAGCTTTTGATTTAAAATGAGAGATGAGCAATTCTTCCTTTCACTGGAACACTTAGCGGTGATTGTAGAGTAATTAATCGGTCTAAATTCAAATTTCAATATTGTTGTGTCTTAGAGAATAGAAAGACCCAAAGAGAGGTAGAGAGATGAGTCCACAGCCAGTCAGTGGAGCAACCAGAACACAGACAACATTTATCAATTAGGTTTGCCATCTTATATGGGTGCAATTTGTCAAAACAAATGAAATCATAACCTCAAAAACCACTGATCAGCAATCATCATAACAGATATGATAATAATGAAACAGTTTGAAATATTGTAAGTATTGCCAAAATGTGATATAGAGACACAAAATAAACACATGCAGTTAGAAAAATGGAATGGGTAGACTGGCTCAACCAGTATATTCACATACTGTTAGTTTGTAAAAAATGCAATATTTAAGAAGCACAATAAAGTGAAGTGCAATAAAATGAGTTATTCCTGTGTATTCATTAGTTTGCCAAACATGTTTAAAAAATCACCAAAATCTTTGCTTCCTTTAAATGATTGATTAGAAGTCTCCACTGGTGAGATTTTGCATGTCTCTATTGCCAGATCACAGAATGAACTATTAATATTCTCCTTATACTGCAAACAGAGTCATTAGTGTCTTTAATTTTAATCATATTAGAGATCCAATGCCAGAAATCTTGGAGTCAACTCAGGAAACTCATCTTTAAATTACATTCCTCTTCTACCACTCTTGGTAACAAAATCTATATTAGTTTACTCGGACTGCCATAACAAATCACAGACTATGTAGTTTAAAAAACACAAATTTATCTTCCCACAGGACTGAAGGCTGTAAAATTTCAGATTAAGGTTCTAACAGGGTTGTGTTTCTGATGAAAGTTCTCTTCGTGGCTTACAAACTGCTGCCTTCTGCCTATGTCCTAACATGAACATTCCTTGGTGCATGTACATGGAGAGAGACAGAGATAGACACCACACACACACACACACACACACACACACACACACACACACAGAGAGAGAGAGAGAGAGAGAGAGAGAGAGAGAGAGAGAGAGAGAGAAGAGAGAACTGGTGTTTTTTTCTTTTCTTTTTTTTTTTTTTGAGATGAAGTTTTGTTGCCCAGGCTGGAGTGCAGTGGTGTGATCTTGGCTCACTGCAACCTCTGCCTTCTGATTCAAGTGAGTCTCTTCCCTCAGCCTCCTGAGTAACTGGGATTACAGGCATGTGCCACCACACCAGGCTACTTTTTTTTTTTTTTCAGTACAGACAAGGTTTCACCATGTTGGCCAGGTTGGTCTCGACCTCCTGACCTCAGATGATCCACCCGCCTCAGTCTCCCAAAGTACTGGGATTACAAGCGTGAGCCACCATGTCAGTCCAGTGTTTTTTCTTATAAGGACGCTAACCCCATCTCATCGATGTCCCACTTTCATAACTACCCTTAAGTTTGAATAACTCCTTCAAGAACCTATCTCCAAATACAGTTAAGAGAATTAAGTCTTCAACATACTAATTTGGGAGGGAGCACAATTTAGTTCATATCATTTGGGAACATAATTTAATGATGACAACTAACTTTTATGCAGCAATACATGCCACTCACATTTAATTTGCTGGTATTATTATTACTTAATCTTTTAAATCTGTGGGACTAAATGGCATCATCATCATCATTAATCACAATTTCAATTTCAAAATGAGAAAAATGTATTAAAGGGATGCTTAATAACATGTTCAAGTTTATGTAACTTCTATTTGAAGAAATTTGGATCTAAAGTAGTCTGTTTGACTGAAGCAATTTGTGATCTGAATTACTAACTTGTAATGTCTTTAAGGGAGATCCTGTAAAATAAGAAGAAGAAAAAATATTTTGTGAGAACTTTAATCAAGAAATTATTATTTCTCAGGCCAAGGAGAATTTCAAAGAGTGTTATTACAATTAAGACATTTAGGTAATTTTAAAATTTATTCCAGTATTATAATTACAAGGTGAATATTGTTTAGTTGTATTAACATTGAGCAATTTTTATGTAAGAAAGAATTTTAAAAACTTAAAACCTTGTAGTATTCATTAAAATTATTTTGATTTTACTATTATAATTTAATTATTTTTTTGCTGTCTAAGTATCTGTTGTGTTATAAAGAAGCATATTGTGGGCCGGGCGCGGTGGCTCAAGCCTGTAATCCCAGCACTTTGGGAGGCTGAGACGGGCGGATCACGAGGTCAGGAGTTCGAGACCATCCTATCCTGGCTAACACGGTGAAACCCTGTCTCTACTAAAAAATACAAAAAAAGCTAGCCGGGCGATGTGGCTGGCGCCTGTAGTCCCAGCTACTTGGGAGGCTGAGGCAGGAGAATGGCATAAACCCAGGAGGCGGAGCTTGCAGTGAGCTGAGATCCGGCCACTGCACTCCAGCCCGGGCGACAGAGCGAGACTCCGTCTCAAAAAAAAAAAAAAAAAAAAAAAAAAAAAAAAGAGGCATATTGTGATCCTACCTTGATTTCTGGTCCTTAATATCAAAAAGTTCATTTTTTAAAAATATAAATTAATTTTGTATTTCAATAGGTTTTGAAGGAACAGTTGGTATTTGGTTACATGAATACTTTCTTTAGTGTTATTTCTGAGATTTTGGTGTACCCACCACCCAAGCAGCATACACTATACCCATTGTGTAATCTTTTATCCAACACTCCCCTCCCACCATTTCCTCTGAGTCTCCAAAGTCCATCGTATCATTCTTATGCTGTTGTGTCCTCATAGCTCAGTTCCCACTCATGAGTGAGAACTTATGATATTTGGTTTTCCATTCCTGAGATACTTCAGTTACAATAATCATCTCCAATTCCATCCAGGTTGCTGTGAATGGCATTATTTTATTCCTTTTTATGGCTGAGTAGTATTTCATGGTATATGTATATTACATTTTCTTTATCCACTCTTTGATTGATGGATATTTGGGCTGGTACCATATATATATATATATATATATATATATATATATATATATATATATATATATTTTTTTTTTTTTTTTTTTTTTTTTTTTTTTTGAGACTGAGTCTCGCTCTGTAGCCCGGGCTGCAGTGCAGTGGCCGGATCTCAGCTCACCGCAAGCTCCGCCTCCCGGGTTTACGCCATTCTCCTGCCTCAGCCTCCGGAGTAGCTGGGACTACAGGTGCCCGCCACCTCGCCCGGCTAGTTTTTTGTATTTTTTTTTTTAGTAGAGACGGGGTTTCACCGTGTTAGCCAGGATGGTCTCGATCTCCTGACCTCGTGATCCACCCGTCTCGGCCTCCCAAAGTGCTGGGATTACAGGCTTGAGCCACCGCGCCCGGCTGGTACCATATTTTTGAAACTGCAAATTGTGCTGCTATAAGCTTTGTGTACAAGTATATTTTCTGTTTAATAACTTTTATCCTCTGGGTAGATACCTAGTGGTGGGATTGCTGGATCGAATGGTAGATCTACTTTTAGTTCTTTAAGGAATCTTCATACTGTTTATAGAGTAATTATACAAGCTTACATTCCCACCAATCGTGTAAAAGTGTTCCCTTTCACCACATCCACACCAACATCTATTTTTTTTTATTTTTCGATTATGGCCATTCTTGAAGAAGTCAAGTGGTATCCTACTGTGGTTTTGATTTTCATTTCCCTGATCATTAGTGATGTTGAACATTTCTCCATATGCTTGTTGGCCATTTGTATATCTTCTTTCGAGAACTGCCTTTTCATGTTCTTAGCCCAGTTTTTGATGGGATTGTTTTTTTTTTTCTTGCTGATTTGGGTCCTTTGTAGATTCTTGATATTAGTCCTTTGTTGGATGTATAGATTGTAAAGATTTTCTCCCACTCTGAGGGTCGTCTGTCAACTGTACTGATTATTTCTTTGCTGTGAAGAAGTTTTGTAGCTTAAGTCTCATCTACTTATCTTTGTTTTGTTCCATTTGCTTTGGGCTCTTGGTCATGAAGTCTTTGCCTAAGCCAATGTCTAGTTATGCTATATGTCCTGTAGAAAAAAGTGTCAAGTATCTGAGAGCATATATTAAAATCACTGCAGTTATTGATAAATATTATAGGAAATACACTGTGTGGCTATACAAATATGTAGATTTTTGGTATTTCAATGTAGACAATATTTTTAGTGAAAACAGAAAGCTTTATTCATCTCTCTGCAAGAGGGCATTTTATTTCTTCTTCTTGCTTTAGCAAAATTGCTAGAACTTCCAGCAAAATGTTGAAGTGATGATACAGGACACCCTGCCCTTTTCTTCATCTTAGGGAGAAAGCTTTCATTCTTTCATCATTCTTTATGATGTCATTATTGTTTTCTTGCAGATATTTTTTAGTCCGTTATAGGATTTGCCTTCTAATTTGCTGTAAGTTTTTAGCATAAATAAGTCTAGAATTTTGTTGAATGCTATTTCTGCATTACCTGATATAACATTTAATAAGTTTCTTATTTAACCTGTTGATGTGGTGAAAATACAGTGACTAATTTTTCAAATATTGAATCAGTTTTTCATTCTGTGGATAAACTCCATTTAGTCATAACGTACTACCTTTTAATGTATTGTTGGACTCAAATTGCTAGTATTTTATTAAGGACTTTTGTATGTGTGATGTTGGTCTCCAGTTTTTTTTTTGTTTGTTTGCATTATTTTTGCTATGAGAGTAATACAAACCTTATAAAATAAGCTTGCATGTGATGTCTCTTCCTCTATATACTGAAATGGAATGTGTAAATCGATAACATATTGTTTTTATATGTTTAGTAAAATTTGCTGACATAGCCAACTGCACCAGAAATTTGGAAAACTTTCAAGTATCAATTTATTTAAGATAGAGGACTATGCAGATACATTTTTTTTCTTGGATAATAGTTTATGTTGTTCAAATAATTCATCTATTTCAGCTAAGTTGTTGGATTTATGGTCATATAGTTGTTTGTCATATACTTATTTGTTATGCTTTTATAGTCTCTGAGATCAAGGGTAATGTCTCTTATTTCATTCCTGATACTAGTAATTTGTGTCTTGTTTTTTCATGGTCAGTTTGGCTAGAAGTTTATGAATTTTATTAATCAGTATTGGTTTCATTAGTTTTCACCATTTTTATCTTTTCAATTTTATTATTTTCTTCTCTAACTTGTATGTCTTCTTCCATCTTCATGGGTTTTCTTTGTTGTTATTGTTGTTCAATTTTATTTTTGTTCTAGAGTCTTCTGATAGAAGTTTGAGATAGTGGCTTTAGAACTTTTCTAATGCATATATTGATTACGCATTTCCTTTCAGCACTGCTTTTGCTTCAACCAACATATTTTAATATGTTGCATTTCTAATACGTTGTATTTCTCTTTTTATGAAATTAAAACTACTTTTCAGTGTCTTTTGAAACATTTTGGCTCAAGGAATATATAGAAATATGTTGTTAAATTTCTAAATATTTGGGGAGTTTTTCTGATATCTTCTTGTAATTAATTTCTAATTTAATACTTTGATGTTTCAACAAAATGCTTTGTAAAATTTCTCTTTCCATTTGCTAAGATATAAAGTTTATAAATGTTCTACTATGGACACTGTTTTTAATATCTATTAAATCAAATTAGAGAAAAGCTTTCAGGCCATCCATATCATTCCTGATTTTCTGACTACTTATTCTCTTAACTAATGGAAGAGGAGAGTTGAAGTCTCCAAATACAGTTGTGGAATTATCTGTTTCTCCTTTTATATCCACCATTATTTGCCTAACATTTTTCGTTAGATGAAGATGCATTTAGGATTATTTCTTCTTGGAGGACTGATTCCTTTTTCACTGCGAAATGTCTCTATTTATTCCTACTACCATTCTTTGTTCTTGACTTGGCTTAAGATAAATATATATCTTTTAGCTTTCTTTTGCTTAATGTTTTCATGTAACATATTTTTAAACCTTTTAATTTTTACCTATGTGTTTTCACATTCAAAGACAGGTTCTTGTAGAAAAAATATATATATTTTTTTCTCATATGTCCAATAAGTTCTCGGTAGGTTTAAACTATTGAATTTGAAGTATTGATAGTGTTGGATTAAATATGCCATCCAGCTAGTTGTTTTTCATTTTGCTCTATTTTTTCTGTTTTTCCCTTTTTTCTACCCTCCATCAGTTTAACTGAATATATTTATGATTTTGTTTACCTCATCTGTTAATTTATTATGTGTGTCTGTTTTTCTTAATATTTTGTGGTTACCCCAGTTTTCAATGTATTGTAAAAACAATTTGAATACTTTATTATTTAATATTGTTTCTTGTGTAATATTAAAAACTTTATAATACAAATTTTCAGTTAATACCTCCCGTCCTTTCTGTCATTATATTCATATATTTCACTCTTATATAAGTTATAAACACATACTACATTGTTACACTTATTGCTTGAAGCAATCATTTATATGTTAGAGGAATTTAAAATTATAAAAAAATATTTCTTAATCTTCATTTATCCCGTATATGATATTCTTCAATAGTTTGTTCAGGTCAGTGTTTCTAATGGCTGTGTTCTTTCTGCCTGAATACTTTTTTAATACTTCCTATAAATCAGGTCTTCAAAAACTCTAGTTTGAGAAATATTTTCATTAAGCATAGAAGTCTCATTTGACAGTCTTTTTACTTTTCTTTCAGCACTTTAAACGTGTCTTGGTTGTAGAGTTTGTCTTGGTTATAGAACAAAAACAAATATTTGTCTTGGTTGTATAGTTTCTAACAAAGAACCTATTGTAGCTATTATCTTTATTACTTTTTAGGTAATATGTGTTTATAATCCAGCTGCCTTCACTTTTTTCTGTCATAGATTTTCTTTAACAATTTGAATAAATGCTTTGATTTGCCTTTTGGGATTTTTTTTTTCTTTTTGGTATTTTTTTCCCCTTGATAGTCTCTGAACTTTCTGATTCTGTAAATTGCTGCTTGCCACTAAAATCTTGTCATTTATTATTTCTTCAAAATTTTTTCATTGCTCTTTTTTTCCTTTCTGGGAAGAGATTTTAATTATACATACATTAAAGCTCTTTCTATGGTCATACAGTTATTGCATGCTCTGTATCTTCCCTAACCCCCCTACCTTCTTTCTTTTTTCTCTTTGTATTTTAATCTAAGTAGTTTCTAGTGACCTATTTTCAAACTTACTCATTTTTTTCTTTGTGTGTTGAGTCCACTGATAAGCTCATTAAAGGCATTCTTCGCCTCCATCACTGTAGTTTTGATTTCCAGTATTTCTGCTTGAGGCTTTCTACTGGTTTCCATCTGTTTCCTGAAATTAGATATCTGGTATTGTGTGTTATCTACCTTGTTTAGTGTAAACTTTACATGTTAATTCTACTTAATTTATATTTCCTGCCTGACAGTTAAAATATCTACAAAATATCTGAGCCTGAGTTTAATTATCCCTCTGTCTTTTCTGACTGGAATTTTCTTGCTTTTTTGTATGCCTTGTAACTTGGGCTGAAAGCTAGAAATGTTGTATAAGGTAAAAACTGAGATACCTATTGCTTTCTGCACAGAGATGAGTATGTCATTCCTTCTAATAGGCTTTTAGTGTGAGCTTTCATGTTTATGTGGTCACAGGTTGATATAGTTTTGAGTGTTGTTTTCTCATTGCCTTTGGGTCTTCAAATTAAACTCTAGGTCTTCCTTTTGTGATTCACACCAAGCCACTGGCACTTGCAACTTTCCCAAATACATTTTGACTGCATTTTTACTTCATGTTTGTATGTTTTCAGGAGTGAGCTAGGGAGGTCATTCTTTGATGTTCTGATAAATCTCAGTCTGAAGTAGGCCCTGTGAACACAGGTCTTAGGGTTTGGCCTTCACAAGTGTTCCTGCCATTCTCTAAAAGTAATCCTTGGCCTAGCAGGTATATCTGTCCTTTTCCAAGTATGAGGTATGTCTCTCTTTCATTTGCTGTGCCTCTTCTTCCATCAGCAGTGGGTTTTCATGGTTTCCCCAGTACCTTCAGGTTATAGTCTAGTTTCCATTCACCCCGCAATGTGAGACTACTGTTTCACTGAGTAGATAACAGAGAAAAGAAATTTGCTGTGGGGGCTGCTCTCCTGCTCCCCAACTCCAGTGAATAGCTTACCAGTGCCCTCAGGATTATTTTATTTTCTTGGACTTCTTTCTACACATAAAATATTCTGTTTCATATGGGAGAGAATCTGGGCTGATTTTGGCAGTGCCTGTTATTCCTTGACCCAGCAACATTGAGAAAATTGAGTTTGTTTTGTTTTATTTTTAAGATTCTCGTCGGTATTTCCACGATCTGCTTTGAGTTCCTGAAGAAAAGCAGATTTTTCTCCAGATAGGAGAATGTATCCCTCCAGATTTCATGTTATTTTTGTCTGGTGACCTCAGGTCTCTGACGACATCATGCGAGGGTTGTATTTCTTTCTCCTTGTTGTGTGGAACAATACTCTTTCTAGCTCTCATCTGTAAGCTAAAGTCCTGTGTCCTTTCTGAGGCTTTCAGTGTTGTTTTGTTCAACAAATACTAATTTTTTTTAAGATTTAGAATGTCTTCTTCATATTAAGAAAAATAATTTCACAGAATATTCTCCAATTTTAGAGAAATTATTGGCTAAGAATGTGGAGCTTCCACATACAAGGAGATTGTAAGCTCAAATTCTATAATCAGAAAAATCTGATTATAATGCTTACTTTGCCACTGCCAAGTTGTTTGACATGTGAAAAATGAGACAACATAGGGCATATTGATGTAAATCCTAAGAAAGCTAGTTTGAGCATAGGACCTATAGTGTGGTAGATATTCAGTAAACATTAGAGGTCATTATAATTACCAGCACAAATATAATATTCATCTCCTACAAAGGTTTTAAACAAAAACATCCCCAGAATTCTAAATATTGAGTTATAAGACTAAAAATAGTCTTACATATTCTATACAAACATTTAGATTTATATTTCATATTGATGTCTGCTGAATGAGCATTGCGTGAAACTTCTACAGCAATCTAGCTGGCTATGTAGTAACTGTTTAATAAAGACATATGTTGTACCCTCATCTGTACCCACACACTTACATTGTTCACATAGTAAATTGCCACATGAAGCACAATGAAATTACTGAAAATGCATAATTTTTTTTTTGCTGCTGATGCAGATATTAAATTAGGAGCTCACAGAAGAGGTATATACAGTTTACAGTGGATCTTTATTATTAGTGGGTTCTTACTGTATAAAGTTTTTTTGTAATCCCCAAATCAATACAGTGCTTTCATGGTCATTTGCAGACATTCATGGAGTAACAAAGTTTAAGTGAGCCTAGGAGCATGTTAGCAGTTAAATCAAACAAAGCAGTTTGTCTAAGATCTCATACAAAGGTTACCAGAAGATGGAGATGGTAGGGAGCAGTGCAAAGTAGTGCAAGAAGCTCCAGCTCTGAAGACAACTGGACAGGATTTGAATCTCAACTCTGACACCTACAGTGGGGTACTTCAGACAAGTCACTTAATACTTTTGATTCTAATTTTCTTTTTTATAAAGAATACAGAATCTACCAGGATGAGTTTTTTTTTTTTTCTAGAAATTAAGATTATACTCTGTAGGTGATTTGTACAGGTGTTTCGGTGTATAGACACAGACATAGATATAGGTAGATGAATGTATAGATATATAATTTCCCCTAGGAGCAAGAATGAAGTAATCAGTAATTCAACATTCACAGCAACTTTATAGAACATGACTACTGCAAATAATGAGAATTGACTGTATGTCTTTATGAAAAAAAATGTGTGGCTTAAATATGCTTATGATTAGTTGACTCATTTCTCCTGGATAAGACTTCACAGAGTCTAAAAAGGACTACACATTTAGATACACATAGAGATATGAGCATTGAGAGATAGAGGAGAGGATCACAGTGAGAATTTCAGGGTATAGGAAGCCTTAGGTGAGAATTTGAGTCATTTGGATTTGATATGCTAGGCAATACAGAAGCAGCAAGAGGTTTTAACCAAGAGAATAAAATGCTAAAAGCAATGTTTGGAGAGTATTAATCTGTCCGATAAACGCAAAAAAAAGAGATTGGAGAATGTTCTGTGGTAGACAAATAGAAAAGATGAACCTGAAATTCAATTAACAGAGAAAAGTTGATAAACAAGGTGACTGATAGGAGATAAAACAGTGATAGAAGTCAAACTAATGCTAAATGTGTGACCCAGGGTAAGTGGAAAGAATAGTAATGATGTTGATAGAATTGTGAATTTAGAGAAGACAGATGTACAATAAGACATCTGAACAGCTGGTGTTTTTCATTTTAAATGAAAGCAAAAGAAATACTATCAGGATGCACCAACACACAGCTGAATTCTAAGGCATAAAAGTGGAAAGCAGAGAAACAAGAGTGGCAAACAGACCAAAATGATGCACAACCCAACAGAGATGAACTGTTCTTTTTGATCAATGACTTAGTTAGCAGGGGTTGCTAACTCTGCCAAATTACCACTGAAAAAACTGAAATGTTCAAAAAAAGTTCCATATGGATACAATGGGAAAGATATTTTTTTTCTCCTGATAAAGTTACAGAATGACTAGTGTTGATTCATTGTAATGAGGCATCTGGATGTCAAGCAGACTATTTCTTCTTGCTTCCTTGAGGAGGATTCTCATTCTTTCTGAAAAATGACATTAAGTGGATCTGATTAGGCTGGAGAGGCTCTTCTCCTTTCATCTAAGAAGAATAACAGTTACAGACAGCATATACTGTCCATGTTGGTGAGAAATTCCTCCCCAGTTATGTTGAATTCCTCCCTTGTCAGTGGATAAGAGTTTCCCTTCAGGCTGCCACTCCAAACAGTGTCCAAAGACCCTGTTTTCCATTGGTTTGTGTCAGGGAAGGGGTAATGCTTATAAATATCTTGTGCTGTTAAAGCTCAGGCTGACCAGAGGTAAAAGCAAGAAGGGTGTCTTTTCAGGATGCCATAACAAAACACCATAAACTATATGACTTATAAGCAGCAGAAATTTATTTCTCATAGTTCTAGAGGCTTGGAAGTCCATGATCAAGGCCCCAGGTGACGGTCCACTTTTTTATAGATGGTGTCTTCTCACTGTATGCTCACATGGTGGAAGGAGGAAGGGGGTCTCTCTTGGATGTCTTCATAAGGACACAAATCCCATTCATGAGGACTTTGCCAGTCATGACCAGTTACCTCCCAAAGGCCTTACTGTCTGCTACCATCGCTTGCAGGATAGGATTTCAGTATGTGCATTTTGGAGAAACACACATTAAGACCATAGAAAAGTGCATGCATGCTCAATGGTAGTTTATCCTCAGAGTCCATTTCACCTTGCTCCAAAGCCCTATGTGATGACCTCTTCCCTTATACCAACACTTCTCTTCAACCAGTATATCCGATCACTTTGCTTCTCTCTTTCCTCTCCTATTTCAGGCACTTAATGGTGAAATATTGTCTTTGCAAGCTAGCTTTTCTATTATGCTTATGTTTATGTTTTCTTTGAATATTTGTTTGTAATTTATTATGTCTGTGGAAAAGAAATATTCCTGAAAAAATCAAGAAACATGCAGAAGAGGGAAAGCATAAGCACAGGAAAAAAAAAAGGTTGATTGCTGTTTATATCAGTGTTTCCCCACCATGATTTCAGTGACCGGGTTTTGTTTCCTGTCTTTCACTGGCAAATCAGTAAGCCATGGATTTTAGAATAATCATATGCAAAATATTAAAATGAAAAACTACAAAAAATCAAGTATTATTAAACTATATAACAAATTTTACATATTTTTTTCTATGGAATATAAAATCTTACTTGATCTTAAATATATGATCTCAAATAGACTTCAAAAGTCCACAAAAGTATACCTATAAATTAAATTACAGATATAAAATAAAGTATACATGTAAAATAAGTAAACTAAATTAAGTGTATATGTTTTATATGAATGGGCAGTAATGCAACTCATGGTTATTTTTTCAATATTTAGCTAATATCTATTAATTACCTAATATGTGCCAGGCACAATGGAGGAATTCAGATTTAAATTAGACCTATTTCTTGTCTACATTGTGCTTACATTTGGGTGAATAGCTGGTTATGTTTTCCCCCAGCTTTACTGATGTGAAGTTTACATTAAGATATTCACCAATTTAAATGCACAATTTGATAAGCTTGTGCAGTAATGTAGCCGCCATCACAATGAAAATATAGAACCCTTCCATCAACTTTTAGAAATACAATCATATGCTTTTAGAGTTGAGACCAGTCCTTGACTTCTGAATGTGGCAAGTGTAATCTACTATTCAGTGTTATCACTGAATTTTTCTTTTTCTAGATTTTTATATGCATCAAATGATACTATATGTAGTATTTTGTGTTCCACTTAACATTTTAATTTTATTAATATTAAAACTTTAAAATATAATATTAAAAAGTATGGGTTCCACTTACAATAATAAACTCTTAAATTTCTAAGCACTAGTAGTGCTTTAGCAATGCACTACAAAGTAGGATATTAATAAAAACAAAACACATAATCAAATTTATCTCTTTTATCTATAATTATTTATCTATACTCTGTTTATAATTGCTAAGCACTAGTATAGTACTTGGCAATTTAACAAAGCAGAAAAACATAGTATAGATATACTATTTTTTAATTCATCAATTTATGGACTTTTGAGTTTTCTCAAATTTGTGGTATTAAGAAAAATACTATGATACATATTCTTTTTTACAGATTTTTCTCTGGAAACAGATCTTTATTTCTCTTGGATCAACTCTGAGATTGCTAGGCAATATGATAAGCATGTATTTAACTTTTTAACTTTATAACAGCAGCCCACTATCTTTTTGGCATAAGGGACCAGGTTTTTTGTTTGTTTTGTGGGTTTTGTTTGTTTCTTTGTTTTGAGACGGAATCTTGCTCTGTCACCCAGGATAGAGTGCAGTGGCCTGATCTCGGCTCACTGGAACCTCTGCCTCCTGGGTTCAAGCGATTCTCCTGCCTCAGCCTCAAGAGTAGCTGGGATTACAGGCACCCACCATTGCACCTGGCTAGTTTTTGTATTTTTAGTACAGATGGGGTTTCACCATCTTGGTCAGGTTGGTCTTAAACTCCTGACCTTGTGATCCACCCACCTCAGCCTCCGAAGTGTTGGGATTACAGGCGTGAGTCACTGCACCTGGCCTAGGGACCAGTTTTTTGGAAGACAATTTTTCGACAGGCATGAGGAGACGGTTTAGTGATGATTTAGGTGCATTATATTTATTGTGCACTTTATTTCTATTATGATCACATTGTATTTATAATATACAGCAGACCATAATGTAGAATCAGTGTGAGCCCTGAGCTTATTCTCTTGCAACTAGTTGGTCTCATGTGGGAATGATGGAAGACAGTTACAGATCATCAGTCATTAGATTCTCATAAGGAACATGTAACCTACATCCCTCACATTCACAGTTCACAATAGGGTTTGTGTTCCTATAAGAACCTAATGAGGCAACTGATCTGAGAGGAGGGCTCACTCAGGCAGTAATGTAATTGATGGGGAGCCACTATTAATACAGATGAAGCTCTACTGGTTCACCCGCCGCTCACCTCTTGCTGGGCAGTCTGGTTCCTAACAGACTACAAACAGGTACCAGCCGTTGGGGACCTCCTACTTTATAAGAAACAGCCATACTGTTTTCCAAAGGAACTGTATATGAAACCTATTTACTTTTAGCCATTCTAGTGACAATTTAGTAGTATATTATTGTGGCTTTCATTTCTATTACCTTGATGACTATCAATCTTGATTACATGATCTTTTCATGTTTTTATTGGCTATTCATGCATTTTCTTTTATGGAGAGGCTGTTCGCATATTTTGCCCTTTTTTTTGTAAAGTTAATGGTCTTCTTATTGAATTCTAAGTCCTCTTTTATATTCTCATACAAAAACTTTGTCAACTATATGTTTTGAAAATATTTTCTACTAGTATGAAACTTGAATTTTCAAAATCACTTTATGTAAAGAGCATAAGGTTCTATTTTTGAGAAATTCCATTTTAAGTGTTTTTTAAATACTTTATGCTTTTTGTCTTTTAATAAATCTTTGCCTAACCCAATATCACCAAGATTTTCTCCTAGTTTTATCATAAATGTTGTATACTTTCAACACGTTTACATTTTTATAATTTTTAAAATTAATTTGTGTGCATGGCATGAGATAATGATAGTTTACTAATTTCACGTAAATATTCTACTCCTCCAGCATAGTTTGTTGAGTATATCTTTCTTTCCATTGAATTACTTTTGAGCCTTTGTCAAATATTGACTATAAAAGTGTAGATCTATTTCTTGGTTTTCTATTACGCTTCATTTTGTAATATTTCTATCTTTATACCAATATCACACTATTGTGATAACTGAAGCTTTATGGTAGAACTGAAATTTGAGGTAATAAAAGTTTTCCGGCCGGGCGCGGTGGCTCAAGCCTGTAATCCCAGCACTTTGGGAGGCCGAGACGGGCGGATCACGAGGTCAGGAGATCGAGACCATCCTGGCTAACATGGTGAAACCCCGTCTCTACTAAAAAATACAAAAAAAAAACTAGCCGGGCGAGGTGGCGGGCGCCTGTAGTCCCAGCTACTTGGGAGGCTGAGGCAGGAGAATGGCGTAACCCGGGAGGCGGAGCTTGCAGTGAGCTGAGATCCGGCCACTGCACTCCAGCCCGGGCGACAGAGCGAGACTCCGTCTCAAAAAAAAAAAAAAAAAAAAAAAAGTTTTCCAATCTCATTTTATTTTAATACAAATTTCTTTGCTATTTTAGGAACTCTGCTATTACCTTATAGGTTTTATGATCCACATGCCTATTTCATCAAAAATGCCTGCTAAGATTTCTATTGAAATTCTCAGAATAGTTTGTGTGAAACTTCATCTGATTAATGTTAGGATTTCCAGCCTATGAATAATGTATATCTTTAGGTTGAATATAAATAGCATATATAATATTTTGTAGTTTTTAATGTAAAAGCATTGCATTTCTTTTGTTAAATCTATTCCTTTTTTGCTGTGTTATAAAAGCTATTAGTAGAGTTTTATTATATACTTCTCTGCTGCTTGCATATAGAAATAAAATTGCATATATACTTGCAAATTCACTTATTACCTCTAGAATGTCTTTTTAGACTCTGTAGAAATCTACATAATTATTTCATCTGTAAAAAAAAAAAGCTTTACTTTCTTATTTCAAATTGGTGTGTCTTTAACTCTGTTTTCTTATCTTTATTCATGTACTAAGATCATGAATACAATGTTGGATGGAAGTGGTAAGAGTGGAAATCTTGGCCGGGTGCGGAAGCTCACACCTGTAATCACAGCACTTTGGTAGGCTGAGACGGGCAGATCATAAGGTCAGGAGATCAAGACCATCCTAGCTAACACGGTGAAACCCCGTCTCTACTAAAAACAAAAAAATTAGCCAGGCATGGTGGTGTGCGCCTGTAATCCCAGCTACTTGGGAGGCTGAGGCAGGAGAATGGCGTGAACCTGGGAGGAGGAGCTTGCAGTGAGCTGTGATAGCACCGCTGCACTCCAACCTGGGTGACAGAGCAAGGCTCCATCTCAAAAAACAAACAAACAAAAAAAAGTGGAAATCTTTTCATTTATTTTACAAAAAAAGCACTAAGCGTTTCTGCATTCAGTAGTAGTATGTTGGTTATAGTTTTATGTTTTATTTGCTTAATCAGATTGAGGACATTGTCTCTCTTCCAATTTTTTACAGGTTTTTAAAAATTTTTTTCATTGTATTAAAACAAAACCCACATAACATGAAACTAATCATTTTTAAATGTATACTACCCTTACAATATTATACAACCACCACCTCTACCAAGTTCCAAAGCATTTTCATCATCACAAAAGAAATCTCCCTACTAAGCTGGCATACCCCATTCTTAATCTTATTTTTTTCTGATATTACTATAGCCATACGAACTGCCTCTGGATTAGCATTTGCATGTCATATTATTTTTAATCTTTTTATTTTCAATCTTTATGTCCTTGGTATAAAGTGAGCTCTTATTGATAGCATAGTTGATGATGTTTTTTGACTAATTATTACAACGTATGTTTTCTAATTGGAGAGTTAATCTACTTAAATGTAAATAGTTATTTACATGTAAAATAACTAATAAGTTATCAGAATAGCAAAATATCATATTGCTACAATATGTTACAAAATATTTGTTTTCTGTATCACATATATTTTTTACTCCTTCCCTTCTGTCCTGACTACCTTCTTTTGTGTTTAAGTGACTTTTTATGGTTTATCAGTTTAATTCCTTTTTCATTTTTTCCTTATTTTGTTATTTTCTTAGCAGTCACCCTGAACTAATAGCATCTCAGTTTTACCATACAAATCCTGCTCTTATACAGCTCTATCCCTCTCCTTTAAGCTGTTATTGTCACAGATTATATCTTTATAAATTGTGTGCACGTTCACATAATTGTCACTATTTTTTATCCATTCATTTTTTAAATCATATAAGAAAACACAGGAGGTATAAACCAAAATTCATTAATACTTTTATATTAACCTAGGTACTATAGTTTCTTTCAACACTACAAAACGGTTGCAATCATGTCTGGCTTCCATAGATTTGTATCAGAAATATGCTGTTAATCTTGAAGATTCTTGTACAGTAGTCTTTCCTTATCCAGAGATACCTGTATCATATTTTTGACAAGATAACTGAGATGACTAGTAAGCAACTAAAGGGTAGGAAGTGTATACTATGTTGGGAAAAGGGATTATTCACATCCTGCGTTAAACAGAACAGGCCAAAGTGAGATTTTTTATCATGGCACTCAGAATGTTACATAATTTAAAACTTATAAATTGTTTTGTAGAATTTTTCAATTAATATTTTTGACCCATGAGTAACAGTTGGTAACTAAAATTGCAGTAAGCAAAACCACAGATAAGAGGAGACTACTTTGCCTTAGAAGTCACTTCTCTCTTGCTGCTTTCTGGATTCCCTATTTGTCCTTAAATTTTGATAGTTTGATTATAATCTACCAGATTCTTTCATGTTTATCCTAGTTGGAGTTTGCTGAACTCCATAGATGTGTACATTCATGTGTTGTATTAAAGTTGAAAAAAAATTCAGCCATTATTTCTTAACACATCTTATGTTCATTTCTTTCTATACTGACCTACTAGAACCCACATTATGTACGTTAGTTCATTCAATGGCATCCCACTGGTTAGACTTTCATCATTTTAATTGTTCACTTTACTTTCTGCTCCTAAGACTGGATAACTTCCATTAACCAATATTCAGTTCACTAAGTCTTTCTTCTCCAGTTCAAATGTATTGAAACTCTCTAGTCAATTTTTTGCTTCAATTATTGTAATTTTTAGACTGAGAATTTTTCTTTATTTTCTGTGCTTCAAGAGACAGTTTTGGTTATCTTGCAAATAGGTCATACGTACTTTTTTTCATGCTTTGTAATCTCTTGTCAAAACGTAAACGTTCAAATAATATAATGTGATAACTCTGGACATAAGATATTTTTCCTTTTTAAGGTTTATCTTTGTTGTTTGCTATGTGTTGTAGTTGTTTGCTCAGTGACTTCTCTAAACCATTTTTGTAAAGACTATTTTCATGTGTGATGTCTAAAGTTTGTTCCTAAAGTTTGTGGTCAGCTACTATTTTGTGTTTTGACTGCAGTTTTCTTTTTGAATACTTGTAGAAGAAAAAACAAGAGAAAGAAAAACAACTCTTCTTGTATTTGCAGATTAGCTAGGTGTCCGGCACTTCTTCATTACTTAGCCAGGCAGTTTACAACCTTGTCTCTGCTTTCACATTCTGCCTGCAAAGATCCTAAAAAGCAGAGTTAGAAGCTTAGATTCTATTATATCATTTTTTGAGCATACATCATGCCCTGGGCAATCATGTAGCTTTCTAAAATACCCAGCTTTCGTGGTGTTTTTCAATACTCTAATTCCATCAAGAATTTTCTGCCAGCGTTTCTGTGTGTCTACTGTTTGTCTCAATTGCAGTCTTATGTTTCTAGAGGCAGTGGTTTGGCCATTTGCCTTTCATTATTTATGAAGTGTGCCACTTTTCCACCACGAGAGATTTTCAAGTTAGGCAAAAGAAAGGTAAGTGCCTTACCTTAGCTTTTTAGTTAGCCTTTAGACAGGTCAAAACAGACAACCACGGTTGTGGAGAGGAAGGTCTGCTTTGCTCATTCCAGAATCACAAATCAGGGTTCCACACAGGGAAAGCATGTTATTGTCTTTGAGAATGCTGTCAGGCCAGGCGCGGTGGCTCACACCTGTAATTTCAACACTTTGGGAGGCCGAGGCAGGTGGATCACCTGAGGTGGAGAGCTTGAGATCAGCCTGGCCAACATGGTGAAACCCCGTCTCTACTAAAAATACAAAAAATTAGCCAGGCATGCTGATATGCCTGTAATCCCAGGTGCTTGGGAGGCTGAGGCAGGAGAATCACTTGAACTCGGGAGGCGGGGATTGCCGTGAGCCAAGATCATGTCATTGCACTCCAGCCAGGTCAACAAGAGTGAAACTCCGTCTCAAAAAAAAAAAAAAAAAAAAAGAATGCTGTCAAACCAGGGAGGGAGGTAAGACAAGGGCAAGAGTAAAAATGCTTCAAATTCATCTATCATTTTGCTTCTATCTTGATACTATGTTTGATTGGTTGCCGTAAACTTTTGACTATTTTCTAGAATTTTAACTAGATGGATTTTGACAGTATTTTTCTCATAATTTTGCTGTTTCAGTGAAGTAAAAATCACTTGTAGATACTTATTCCATCATTTTTGCTGACATTCCTGAAAGTTTCTACAATTGTTTCAAATAAATTTTTTGACATCCATTACAATTATGATGTATTTTTCCAGTTTATTTCATTAAAATGGTAAATTACATTGATTCATTTCTAAATCAACGTAATGCTGGTGGTAATCCAGCCTTACATTGCTGGAATAAATTGAACCAGATCAGACTGGGTTTTTATATATATATATTATTATATATTTTAATATATTATTTTTATAATTTTCCAAAATTTTATTAATAACTTTTTATGTCTGTGTTTTTAGGGGAAGAACTAAAATCAAGCTACAATATTATCTGCTGTCCTAATATTTGGTAAAATTGTGAAAGCCTTGAGTGGCTTTTGCTGTATCCCACAGGTTTTGATAAGTAGTCTCACTATTATTATTCAATTGAAAGAATTTTTAAATTTCCATCTTGATTTCATTGTTGACTCAATGATCATTCAGCAGCAGGTTATTTAGTTTTCATGTATTTGCATGGATTTGAGGGTTCCTTTTGGCTTTGATTTCCAATTTTATGCCACTGTGGTCTGAGAGAGTAATTGATGTGATTTTAATTTTCTTAAATTTTTGGAGACTTGTTTTGTGTCCTATCATATGGTTTATCTTAAATAATGTTTCAGGTACTGATGAATAGAACGTATATTCTGCAGTTGTTGAGTCAAATGTTCTGTAAATACCTGTTAATTTTATTTGTTCTAGAGTATAGTTTAAGTCCATTATTGCTTTGTTGACTTTCTGTCTTGGTGACCTGTCTAGTGCTGTCAGTGGAGTATTGAAGTCCCCACTATTATTGTGTTGCAATCTCATTTTTTAAGTCTAGTAGTAATAGTTTTATAAATTTGGAAGCTCCGTGTTAGGTGTGTATAGATTTGGATTTTGATATTTTCTTGTTGAACTAGTCCTTTAATCATCTTATTATGTCCCTCTTTTATCTTTTTGAACTGCTGTTGCTTTAAAGTTTGTTTTGTCTGATATAAGAATAGGTATTCCTGCTCACTTTTGGTGTCAATTTGCATGGGACATCTTTTTCCACCCCTTTATCTTAAGTTTACATGAGTTCTTGTGTACTAGGTGAGTCTCTTGAAGTCAGCAGATACTTGGTTGGTTAATTCTTACCCATTCTGTCATTCTGTATCTTTTAAGTGGAGCATTTAGGCCATTTACATTCAAGATTAGTATTGAGAAGTGAGGTACTGTTCTATTCATCATCATATTTATTGACCAAATATTTTCTATTATGTTTTTATTCTATAGGTCCTGTAAGATTTAAGCTTTAAGGAGGTTTAATTTTTGTGTGTTTTGATGATTTGTTTCAAGATTTAGAGCTTCTTTAAGTAGTTCTTATAGTGCTGGTTCGGTAGTGGCAAATTCTCTCAGCATCCATTTGTCTGAAAAAAATGCAGTGTATTTTCTTCATTTATGAAGTTTAATTTCACTAAAAACAAAATTTTTGGCTCATAATTGCTTTGTTTGCAAACCCTAAAGATAGGACCCCACTCCCTTCTAGCTTGTAGGGCTTCTTCTAAGAAATCTGCTGTTAATCTGATAGTTTTTGCCTCACAACTCTTAATTTTTTTTTCCATCATCTTGACTTTAGATAACCTGATGACTATGTGCCTAGGTGATGATCTTTTTGGATGAATTTCTCAGGCGTTCTTTGAGCTTCTTGTATATGAAGGTCTAGATCTCCAGCAAGGTCAGGGAACTTTTCCTCAATTATTTCCTCAAAGATGTTTACCAAACTTAAAGATTTACTTTCTTCCTCAGGAACACCAACTATTCTTAGGTTTAGTCATTTACGTAATTTCAAACTTTTGGAGACTTTGCTCATTTTTTGGCATTCTTTTTTCTTTGTCTTTGTCAGATTGGGTTAATTCAAATGTCCTGTTGTTGAACTCTAAAGTTTTTTCTTCTACTTGCCTGATTCTATTGTTGAGACTACTCAGTGTATTTTGCATTTCTCTAAGTGTGTTTTTCATTTTCAGATGTGATTGTTTTTACTTATGCTATTTATTTCTTTGGAGATTTTTCTATCCATATACTATATATTTTTTTATTTCTTTAATTTGGTATTCACCTTTCTCCGGTGCCTCCTTGATTAGCTTAATAATCGGCCTTCTGAATTCTTTTACTGGCAATTCAGAGATTTCTCCTTGGTTTAGATCCATTGCTGGGGAGCTAGTGTAATCTTCTGAGTTGTTAAAACAACTTGTTGTGTCATATTATGAAAATTATTTTTCTGGTTGCTGCTCATTTGGGTAGACTATGTCAGAGGGAAGATCTGGGGTTCAAGGGCTGTGGTTCAGATTCTTTTATCCCATTGGGTGCTCCCTTGATGTTGTGCTTTCCCCCTTCCCCTAGGGATGAGGCTTCCCTGTAATGATTATTATTTCTCTTCTGGGTCTAGCCACCCAGTGGAGCTGCCAGGCTCTGGGCTGGTACTGAAGAGTCTGTGCAGAGTCCCGTGACGTGATCTGTCTTCAGGCCTCTCAGCCTTGGATACCAGCACCTGCTCCAATGGATGTAACAGGGGAGTGAAGTGAACTCTTTGAGAGTTCTTGGTTATAGTTTTATTTAGCGTGCTGATTTTGTGTGATTGACCTCCAGCTAGTAGTTGGCACTTTCAAGAGAGCATCAGCTGTGGTAGGACAGGGAGAATATAAGCTTGCCTTAGGATTGCCTGAATAAGCATTTGGGTTTCTCAGGCCGTGGGCAGGGCTGCAGAGCTCCCAAGAGATTATGCCCTTTGTCTTTAGCTCTCAGGGAGGGTAAAAAAAAGACCATCCAGTGGGGCCAGGGTTGTGCTAGGTGAATATAAGCTCAGACTTTTCTTGGTAGGGTCTGCCGCAGCTGCTATGGGGGTTGAAGGTGTCATTCTCTGGCTGAGGGGGTTATGTTCCCCGAGGGTTTATGGCTGCCTCTGCTGCATTATACAGGTTGCCAGGGAAGTTGGGGAAAGCTGGCAGTGACAGACCTCATCCAGCTTTAGTGCAGCCTGAAAGGCCAGCTTCACTTCCACCGTACCCCACCAAGAGCACTGAATTTATTTCTAGGCAGTGAGCAGCGCTTGGAGCTTGACCCAGGTTACGAGCCTCCCCACTGAAAGAGCAAGCAGGGCTTTCAGGTTTTGCACCTTCCCACCTGTCACAGTTTTTGTGCTCATATTTGCACTTCCCGTTTGCCACCTCCCCCAGATTCTGTCCAGGAAGCTTCTTATTTGGCCAAAATTGTTACAAAGTTCTGCTGGAAGTTTTCTTTTCCTCCCTATCATTTTTCCCCAATTTCACCGGCAGCCCTACCCAAGGACCTCTGCAAGAAAAAGTCAGGAATGGCTTCCCTGGGAACCAAAAGTGCCTACAGGGCTCTTCCCATTGCTTCCTCTTCCACTGTATTTCATCAGGCTAAATTTGTTTCAGCTCCAGGTAAGGTCAAAGTCTACTCCCATCATCTGGACCTTCAGGTTCCCAAATGAGGATACGTGTTCAAGGGCAGACGTTCCCTGCCTAACCCTTTGGGCGCTCAGAGTTTTTCAGCTGTCTTATAGAGCCTGCAGCAGCAAGCCACTACCATCAAAGAGTTTGTGGATTCTCTTTGCTTTCCTGATCTGTTCCTGCAGTAGTTATTGGAGCAAAAATTCACAATATGAGTCTCCACACAATGCTCTGTCCATCCGGATGGGAGCTGCAAGTCAGTCCTTCCTGCTAGCCACCATTTTTTTTCACTCATTAAATTATACTTTTGACCCATTTGATAATTTCTATCTTTAAGTTGGAGTTCTCAGTTAATAATATTCAATGAAGTTATGTTTATGTTTGGATTTGGGTGTATTTCATTATTTGTTTTCCATTTTTATTGTTTGCTTTGTTTTCTCTATTATTTTTCTGATTTAATTTATATTATTTTAATATGATTTTAATTTTCTAATGGTTTTGACTATATTATACATTTCAATGCATGCGATAGAGATCACTCTATACACATAAATACATACACATACACTCTCATATGCCTGTTAAACCTTAAAGATATTATAAGTGTATCTAACTCTTTTCATTCTAGTCCCAGTTACTGCTGTACAACTTTAGGTATACAGTTAAAAATTTGCAATTGTGTAGGTCAATGGACCACTGTCATTATTATATGTATTGTATCTACATCCTTTATAAACCCATATGACAATGTTATGGCTTTGTTTTAAACCATCTGATGTCTAGTAAAAAATTAAGAGGTATTTGTTAAAGGGTCTTTTGTATGATTAAGATGTTTACCATTTCTAGTGCTTAGTCCTCCTTTCTCAGTATGTGACTATCTACCTGAAATTATTTGCCTTTATCATGAACAACTTCTTTTAGCATTTCTTGTAATATAGAAATACTGATAAGAAGTTTTCTGGCCCGGCACGGTGGCTCACGCCTGTAATCCCAGCACTTTGGGAGGCTGAGGCGGGTGGATCACAAGGTCAGGAATTCAAGACCAGCCTGGCCAACATGGTGAAATCCCGTCTCTACTAAAATATAAAGATTAGCCGAGCATGGTGGTGAGCACCTGTAATCCCAGCTACTCGGGAGGCTGAGGGAGGAGAATCTCTTGAACTCAGGAGGTGAAAGTTGCAGTGAGCCGAGATCATGCCATTATACTCCAGCCTGGGCAATGGAGTGAGACTCTGTCTCAAAAAAAAAAAGAAATAAAAAAAAAAAAGAAATTGTCTTATATTTTTGGATCTAAAAATCTATTTTATTCTTGAGAGACATTTTTAATAAATACACAATTAGAGGCAAAAACTTTAAATATTTCTTTTCTTAGTTTCTATTAAAAAGTTAACCATTGATTGAATCATTTTCCTGAACATAATTAGCATAATTTCTCTTACTGCTTCCAAGATTCACCTTTGGTTTTTAGTAGTATGCCTTTTATGTTTAACAGTGTGACCATCTTCATGTTGGTCCTTCTTGGTGTTTATTGAGTATCTTAATCAATACATTTATGTCTTCCATCAACTTTGACAAATTTTCTACGATTATTTCTTCAAAATTTTTTCAGTCACATTTATTTCTCTACTTTCACACTGTGATTCTAATTAAATGATGTGTTAATCACATTCATATTATCTAATAGTCTTCAAGTCACTGTTCAATTTCTGTTTCAATTTTTATCTCTGTTCTTCACATTACATAGTTTCTATCGATCAATTTTCAATTTCACTTATTTTTCTTCTCTTATGTCCATTTTACTGTTAAACTTGTTTATATAAGATAATGTTTCCTTCCATTACAGAATCACTTATTTTTTATCATTCCATTTTTCACTTAAATTTATATTTATTTTGTTTTCTTTTTCTTTTTCTTTTTTTTTTTTTTTTTTTAGCCTTTTATTTTATGTTCAGGTGTACAGATTCAGGTTTGTTACGTAGGTAAACTTGTGTCATGGGGGTTTGTTGGACAGATTATTTTATCACCCCAGTATTAAGTTTAGTATCCATTCATTATTTTTCCTGATCCTCTCCTCTAACTCTGCACCCTCTGATAGGCCCCATTACGTGTGATTCCCCTCTACTTATCACGTGTTCTCATGATTTCACTCCCTTTTAGAAGTGAGAACATGTAGTATTTGGTTTTCTGTTCCCATGTTAGTTAGCTAAGGATAATGGCCTCCAGCTCCATCTATGTCCCTATGAGGGACATGATGTCATTCTACCCAGTAATCCCATTACTGTGTATATACCCAAAGGAATATAATTCATTCTATTATAAAGATACATGTTAGCATATGTTCATAGAAACATCATTCACAGTAGCTTAAATGTATCTTTTCATTTATTCCAAGCATTTTTTTATATTACTCAAAGTAGCATAAAAGAGCCACTTAACAATTTTTGCCTCAAGTTCCAAGAACTGAGTAATTTCAGAGTTGTAATCAGTCAATTAATTTTCTTTTATTTTGAGAATGAATTTCATCTGGGGAGACTTAATGTATCAATGAATTTTGAATTGTAAGTAATAAAAGTTATATATATTGCTGGTTTTTTTTCTAATGTGTTGTTTCTTTTGCTTTAGCAGGTAATTCCTTAATTGGACTTGAACTGCAAACTCTGTTTCTTCAGGAAATGTTTCAGTCTTACATTTGATATTTTCAAATGAGATTTTTGAGTCTGTTTAGCATATGCATCTTTCAGGTATTAGCCAAATATGGGTAGACAGAATTTGGGATCTTCTCTTGGCTTTTTTATAGATAAGGTCATCTACCCACTTATTTAACAGAAAATTTCCTTGTATTTAGGGTTCTGGCTCCTTAGGCAAGAATGACTGATTTTAACTTTCACCAAAACAACCAACAGCCCAGAGATCACACTGGAGTGTTGTTGACAACGTTGTAAAAATGAGCACTCATTGCATATAAACCTGTTCCTGCACACATATATACTCAACAAGAATTTGCCTACTTTGTTTCACTCTCTATTTCCACCAGATAATTTTAAATAATGTCTAGAATTTATAGTCGTTTTAGTCCTACATGAACTTATTGAGTCATTACTAGAAATGTACTTTTTTCCTGTTGAAATATATACAAATTGTACTTTATTGTCAACCAGATTGACTTCAACATAGTAATAATAGACTTCATTAATCTTCTGAGAAAATTAAGCACTTTATTTATTCAAGAAGAAAATATTAATAATAAAAATAAACTCTTCTAGGAATGAGAGTATATGCTATTTAATTTCACATCACCTGCATTTAGTACAGTGCCTGATAAATTTACTTGTACAGGCATTAATTAATAAACAACATTTAATAAATCATTTTTAGTTAATCACTTTAATAATATTGCAGGACTTATTTACTGTGCTAGCTTTTAAGGAAATATCTATCTTTCACAGAGTAGAATAAATAAAAATGACTGACTATGTCTATCTAATATGTATTCTATGAAACACTATTTACAAAAGATATTCCAAGGGTAAGATAAAAAATATCTGTGATAGGCTGGGCAAGTTGGCTCATGCCTTTAATCCCAGCAGTTTGGGCAGCAGTTTGGGAGAAGGCCGAGGTGGGTGGATCACCTGAGGTTGGGAGTTCAAGACCAGCCTGACCAACATGGAGAAAACCCGTCTCTAACTAAAAACACAAAATTAGCTGGGCGTGGTGGTGCATGCTTCTAATCCTAGCTCCTCTGGAGGCTGAGGTAGGAGAACTGCTTGAACTCAGGAGGAGGAAGTTGTGGTGAGCCAAGATCGTGCCATTGCAGTCCACCTTGGGCAACAAGAGTGAGACTCTGTCTCAAAAAACAAAAAATCTGTGATAAATATTACTTTGTTTTGTGCTGGTGTAACAGAACACCTGAGACTGGGTAATTTATAAAGAGCAGAAATTTATTTTTCACACTTCTGATGGCTTAAAATTTCAAGATCAAGAAACTGGTGGGTTTGGTGTCTGGTTAGGACCCAGTATTCTGTTCCAAGATGGGCCTTGAGCATTACATCTTCTAGAGGTAAGGAATACTGTTTCACATGGCAGAAAAATTGTAGAGAAAGAATTTATTCCTGGAAGCCCTTTTTATACAAGTATTCATTGATTCCCAAACACTTCCCAGTAGCACCACCTTTCAACACTGACACATTGGGAATTAAGTTTCTAGTACAAGAATTGTGGAAGGCGGTAAAACATTCAAACCGGAGCAATTATTACATAATTTTTCTCTTGGGGACTGATAGCCTAATTAATATATTTTATGAAACTTTACCTTATTTACTATGGAAACTCATTTCTTCTCATTGTCCTTATAATCTGTCTTACTTACATGATAGTATGAATCTTTCAGTAATATGTGTATTATGTGAATGTCAATATGAAATTTGTTGTCTTTTTTAGAATACAATATTCATGACAGAATTTTATGTATTTTTTTTTTACTGTTCTTTCCTCAATCACTGAAGAAATGTTTTGCATAAAGAAGTATAAAAAATGGCATTGTTTGTTTCTGGTGTACTGATTCAGAAAACACTTATTAAATACCAGTTACGTATGAGACTTCATCCTAAACCTTAGATTAAAAAAAAAAGAATAAAATACTGTCTGCTCTGATGGACTTTATATTATTAATAATTTCTAAAGAAATAAAGATTAAATTTTGTGAATATATTATTCCATAAATAATATAAAATTCTTCTGAATTATTGTCACACATAGCAAAACTGAAGAAAGTTGAACACAAAATACTCTGGTAGTAATTTAAATATATGCAGAAGACTAATAGATAACTAGATTCAGCTTCTAAATAAAATGAGCAGTTTATTTCTCATGTCACAATATACTTTCTTTTATAATTTGTTAACTTTATGAAATATTAAAAGTTAATGCTATTTTGTGAAATTAAAAGAATATCTATTTCAGTAGTTTTGAAACTTCAGTATTTTCTTGTTCATTTTAATATAAATGTATGTAAGCAAAATTACCTTGTAATTATTGCCATAATGAAAAGAAGAGATTGGGAATGAGGTGACTATAATAAGTCCTTTAATATGTAAAACTATTATGCAGAATTTGTACTTTGTCTGATCCCTGATGGATCTCTGTCTATGGACTTTCTTTTGAAATGGGTTCTATAGTGTATAGTTTATTATAGTAACTTTCATAAGATAAATAATAGAGAAAATCATTGAAGATCTTTAAGAAATGAAGAGAAAATCTTGAATCCCATCATCTGTTGCAAGTTTAGCAAAGAGATACCACATAGGAATTTAATTAAGAGACACCCTTGCCCCATTTACCACTCGATGAGCTATAACAGGTTTGGAAGAGAAACTGCCAGTTTTCTGAGTTAATGCAATATTGAAATTAATGACATTAATGGATAATATATAAAACTTCTAAATTGAGTTTTTGTGAGAAAATGTTACCTAGTAGATAATTTTTTATTGAACAGGGAAATTTATCACTACATCTTTTACTTTGCAGAAATATAGGATGAAATGCATATAAAGTAATAAAAATGTTTGTCATCTTATCAACTCATATATTTGTTTCTCATAAATGTCAAATATTGATTGCCCGTAAGTTTCTTCCTGATAGCATGTTTTGATGATCTTCCTTCTTGTAATGAAGTTTCCATAAAGAGGGGAAAACATATTTCTAAAGTTATGCTAATCATTAAGTCTTATTTCTGTGATATAAACTCATTGTGTAGCTGAACTCAGTCTCCACCTATCTAATTCCAAGCAAATTATGTAACTTCTTTGCATACCTTTTCCTTTACAATAAGGTAAAAAGTTATATCTCAGAGAATATGATTATTAATGTAGAAATATTTTATATCATATTCAAATATACCAGACTGCTAGAGTCTAGTAATATATCCTTTTGGATATTTTGCTTACCTAATAATCCTCAAATGATTTTAAACATCAATTAAATGCAGAGTAATTTTGAAAATCATTCTGTACCAATTAGATTTTTTCTCTAACTAGTATGGAATAAATGGAAAGGCTGGCCTCAAAAAAGTATTCATTATATTTTTGATGGTTTCTTTGATTTTCACAAACTTTTGAGTTGAATATTACCTTTAATTAATTATGCATTTTAAACAATTTTAAAACAAAGTACAAAAGTATGCAATAATGATTAATCAATTTAAAATTACATGTTAAATTGAGTTGCAACATTAAAAAGAACATTTTGGCATTTCTATTAGTCCATTCTCATATTGCCATAAAGAAATACCTGATGGCTGGGCACGGTGGCTCATCTGTAATACCAGCACTTTGGGAGGTTGAGATGGGTGGATCACAAAGTCAGGAGTTCAAGACAAGCCTGACCAACATAGTGAAACCCCGTCTCTACTAAAAATACAAAAACTTAGCCAGGTGTAGTGGTGGGCACCTGTAATCCCAGCTACTCCGGAGGCTGAAGCAAAAGAATCGCTTGAACCAGGGGGGCCGAGTTTGCAGTGAGACAAGACTGTGCCATTGCACTCCAACCTCTGGCAACAATGCGAGACTCTGTATCAAAAAAAAAAAAAAAAAAAGGAAAAAATAAAAGAAAGGAAAAGAAAAAGAAATACCTGAGACTAGGTGATTTATAAAGAAAAGATATTTAATTGGCTCACAGTTCTGTAGTTTGTAGAGGAAACATGGCTGCATCCTGGAGAGGCCTCAGGGAACTTAGAATCATGGGGGAAGGTGGAGTGAAAACTGACTCATCTCACATCAGGAGCAAGAGAGCAAGGGGGAAGGTTCTGCACACTCTTAAACAACCAGATCTCATGGGTCACTCACTCACTATCATGACAGCAGCACCAAGCGAATTGCGCTAACCCTTTCATGAGAAATCTGCCAAATGTTCCTATCACCTCCCACCAGACCCCACCTCGAACACTGGGGATTATAATTCAACATGAGATTTGAGTGGGGTCACAGATCTAAACCATATCAGTATTCATTAAACTCATCAGATTAATCAATACAACATGAGTAGTTTGAGTGCCAGACACTGTCCGGCATACTTGGATTCTAGCCCCTATAACATATGATTATCTTATTAAAGTTTATAATGTTTAGATTCTGAAATAGTATCATCAAGATAATAATCAATGTGACATGGTTTTGGCTGTGTCCTCATCCAAATCTCATGTGGAAAGGTAATCCCAATAATCTCCACCTGTCCAGGGAGGAACCTCATGGGAGATGATTGGATCATGGGGCAGTTTCTCACTCTGGTGAGAGTGAGTAATTCCTCATGAGTTCTGATAGTTTTAGAAGCATCTGGCATTTCCCTTAAATGCACTTCTTTCTCTCTTGCCACCTTGTGAATAAAGTTCCTCCTTCCCATTCTGCCATGATTGTAAATTTCCTGAGGCCTCCCCAGCCATGTGGAACTGTGAGTCAATTAAACCTCGTTTGTTTAAAAACTACCCAGTTTCAGGTAGTATCTTTATAGCAGTGTAAGAAAGGACTAACACACAATGGTAATACCTTTATTCTTTCATTTTAAAGAGTGTGTTGTCCTGTTTAACAATATAGTAATTCTAAAAGGAGAAGGAATTGTGTTTCAATATTTTGTTATGATATATTATGAAGTTTTTTTTTTGTTGTTGTTTTTCTTTTGGGATGGAGTTTCACTCTTGTTGCCCAGACTGGAGTGCAATGGCACCGTCTCGGCTCACTGCAACCTCCTCCTCCTGGGTTCAAGTGATTCTCCTGCCTCAGCCTCCTAAGTAGCTGGAATTACAGGTCCCCACCACCACACCCAAATAACTTTTTTGTATTTTTAGTAGAGATGGGGTTTCACCATGTTGGCCAGGCTGGTCTTGAACTCCTGACCTCAGGTGATCTGCCTTCCTCAACCCCCCAAAAGTGCTAGGATTTCAGACGTGAGCCACCACCCCCAGCGATTACGAAGTTTTTGTAAGCATATCTGTATATAGCTAAAAAATTCATAAGTAGATTATATCAAAAAAAATACATTAGAGATGACTTTAGTGTATGGTCTTACAATAAATAGTCATGTAATACTCAGATACTGGAAATACACATGTTATGCTGTGTCAAAGAAAATATAATTTCAACTAAAATTTGTCCCAATTATTCATCTAATAAGAACTTGATTCTCTGAAGAGCACAAGATTTCTCTGAGGAAGAGACTGCAACAAAACTGCACCAGGGAAAGCAATGATACAGAGATCTCACACTGCCGAGTTCCTAGTTTTTTATACTTCTGGGTAAGCTTATTAAACTCATGACTTTTTAAGATGAAAATTAAATTAAAGATTATAACCAACTACTGGAATTTTGAGAGTAAGGAAACAATAATTTATATGTTAAAATTATCTTGATTTAAATTTAATACTGAAATGTTAAATATTATCACAATAACATTACCTAAAAAATATTAATATGCATATATATGCAATTATATGTTTGACAGCTGCCAAAATACGATGCTTAAAATGGTGATGAATGTGATTAATTTGCCATCTGTGTGATGTAAATCTTCTGTTTCCCAAGAATGTTTAATGATTAAGGAAATCATTTAGAGGTAGAATAAAGATGATTTGCAATTTTGTATGCTTTATAACCTGTGATCAATTGTATTATTTAGATACAAATTTCTCCACATAACACAAATTTCTGTTTGTATTTGGATACAAATTTCATAGAAAAATGGCCCAATTCATTTTATTTTTAATACAATATGAATTAAAAAACACAAGGCTAAAGTGATAAGCTACTGTTTTCTTGTGTAGTTGTCTGTTTTCGCACTTTATAACTGCACAGATGTTTCTGTTTTTTTTTGTCTATGGATTCATCCCTCCAAAACTTTTAAACCATCCCACACTGATTACTAAAATCTTGACCATAGTTATATATTTTCCATAGCATCTTACTTTTTTTCACTTTACAGTTACAAGGCAAATACCAACAAGTTGAAATAATGATAAAATATTAAATGGTAAACATCTTACCCTTAAGATCAAAAACAGAAAAGAACAGAAAAGTTCATTTACTTTAACAGGTCTTTTAATTTTGATGTTATCCACCATTTCTGAATTATTTTTATTTCATTATAAATCAAGAAACCGTTTGTTCTTCTGTTCATACATGGAAATCAACTGGTAGCAGTCAAAAGGAGGCCTAACATGACTAGTTCCATTTTGCTCCTAACCCTCCCTACTGTGCAGTGATATATTTTCCATTAAATCCTTTTGTTTCTCTCTACAAGTAGGCTGAGCTAACTATAGCAGGAATTTAGTTTACTATTTAAAGCAAGGATGATAATAGCTCCCTCCCCCAAATAAGAAAGGTGAATACACAAGTTGTAATAACAATATTATGTTAAAGATTTATAGGAGCATTGTGACCTGACCAACAGCAAATAATCTTCACAAGGTTCCCCTGCCCCTGACCCTTGCTGCCACTCAGATGTCTGTGATTATTCGTCCGCTCTTGATCTCAAGCCCCTCCTTCTTTCCTCTTCCTCTAACATAAAAAGAACCTCAAATTATATTAATTTAAGATGGTTCTTTAAGACACTGGTCCACCAACCTCTGGGTTTGCTGGATCTCTGAAATAAAGTTGCTTTCCTTGTCCCAACACCTGGTCTCTCAGATGGTTTTAGGGGTACAGCCTTATTTCTGGGGTCTCTAATTCTGTTTCATTTGTCTTGTCTGTTTTTGTATCAGTATAATGCTGCTTTGATTACTATATCTCTGTAGTATAGTTTGAAGTAAAGTAACATGATGCCTTCAGCATTGTTCTTTTTGCTTAAGATTGTTTTGGTTATGCAGGCTACTACTATTTGGTTCAAAATGAGTTTTAAATTTTTGTTAATTATGTAAAGAATGTCATTGGTAGTTTGAGGGAAATAGCATTAAATTTGTAAATTTATTTGGGCAATTTTAATAATACTGTTTTTTCTATCCGTGAGCATAGAATGTTTTTTCATTTGTGTGTGTCATCTCTGATCTCACATTGACAATATCGACAATATCCTAACATTTTATAAAATGCTTTCCGTCAGAAAAACTGATTTCGTGTGCTATTTATGCCTGCTTTAGTGGACACTAGGAGATTGTCCTTAACCACCTGTTGCCTCTGTTCTCTTAGGCATACTTTTACTGTGTATGGGGGTGGGGGGCTTGGGGGAGGAGGATTACCTTTCTCTTCTTATTATGTTACAGCATAAAACACCTTGAGCACATGAAACATGAGAAGTTTTGAAAAACGTGTAATTTTAAAAATGTGATTTTGCTCTTCTGTAGGAGATAGTTTTAAGACAACAAATGTAGTGTGTACATTGTCTTTTTTTAAATCAGTTAAGATGTCTGAATTCACTGATAAAACTAACCCAAAACTGAAGCACACTATTAATATCAAGATGACTTCATTTCTGGGAAATGGAATTGGAATGCTGATGACATCATGATCTTCATGATCAAATGACACTTGAAATGAGAGGTATACTAGATTTCCCCAAAATGTGGAAGTCTGCTTATTTTAAAGTGAAAACATTTATTTAGCCATCTAAGCTTTTCATTTTTTTCTTAAACAATACGTGCTCTCTTTTTAAACAAAAATGTACAAACACGCATATGAAGTTAAAAAGAATAGGATTGGCATTAGACAAAAATAGTAATATCTTGGGTGGTAGGCAAGTGGTATGACCAAAGAACTCTTTATAACCTCATCTCTCAGAAACAGTGGATGTGATTTTCAAAATGCAAAGTTTCATTTGATATGCTACTTATGCATTCTACATGGGGATAACACAAAATAATACATTCTGACACAACAATTACTGAACTAGAGATGATAGTTAAACACAGGACAACATACAGTAGAGAAGCTGAATCAATACAATATGTCATCATCATAGAGCTTTTGGAATTTTTTAAAAAGAAGAAAATGTGGTACATATACAGCAGAGAATACTATATAGACATAAAAAGGATGAGTTCATGTCCTTTGTAAGCACATGGATGAAGCTGGAAACCTTAATTCTCAGCAAACTATCACAAGAACAGAAAACAAAACACTGCATGTTCTCACTCATGAGTAGGAATTGAACAATAGGAACACACGGACACAGGCAGGGGAACATCACACACCCGGGCCTGACGGGGTGAGGACTGAGGGAGGGATAACATTAGGAGAAATACCTACTGTAGGTGACGGATTGATGGGTGTAGCAAACCACCATGGCACACATATACCTATGTAACAAAACTGCACGTTCTGCACATGTACCCCGGAACTTAAGGTATAATAAAAATTAATGATGAAAATAAATAAATAATAAAAAGAAGATAGGTCTTATTAAGTCAGAAGATAGGTATTGTTGAGTCAGAAACTGTAAAGGGTCTGACATTACTCTGAATTCAAGCCAGCTTATATAAAATGATTGCCACAATTTTATATATATAAACAGACAGGATACAAGACCCTGGGTAAACAACACAGCAACCATAGCAGCCAAAGCAACACCTGATGTTTGTTCTTTATGACACTATTCTGACAGAGTGATATGAAGTGAGATGTATTTTTGCAAATAGTAGGTTGCACCACAGGAATGGAACATCCAAATTAAAAGACTAAAAGCTTATACTGGAAGTCTCACAAATCTGTCAATCATTCTTTTGGAAAGGCACAAATAAATCTTCTTTGGAGAGGGGAGGAGAAATTGTCTGCCATTACTAGCTTCGAAGGTAAGAAGCAGTGTCTTAAAGAGAGGAAGAAGACTTGACTACCGTAGAATGTCTCTGGGAGTCTCTATCTTTACGGAGACACTATACCTAGCTTCTAAGGTATATTTGTTGTTCAGACAGCGTTGTTCTGAGTCATTAACTCAAAAGGCCTAGAACTTGCAGGGATGCAAGAAACCATAAGAAATTATCTTCCAATAGACATGATATAAGATAAACAACATAAAAATATAGATTAAATTATCGCAGCAAAACATAGTGTTTGAGGGTAATTAGGAGGGCGAGGAAGGAAAAAAGAAGTGTTCATTCTTATTACCATTTAAATAAAAAGATTGACCAAAAATGTAAAGGTGTTTATTTTTTAATAGGAGTATAAAGATGATGTGGTAGACTTTTTGTCCATCTATACTCAACCTAAGATATCATTTTGTGAGATAGTGAAAAATCAGGGGATCAACTGTATTGAGTTAATTCTTTAAATTTGTTTTTTTTCCATTTTGTATTTATACTATATGACATTAATTGTACATACATTTGGTTTTATATAATTCATCTATAGGAATCAGAGAATAATAATGTAGTAGCTTAATTTAAAAATGGATGTTTGTTTCTCTCACATGTCACAATTCCAAACGACAAGTGACTCTGGTCCACACTATCATTTATAGATAGATATTTTATTCATTGTGATTTTTTTGGCCCCTCTAGGCTGTTTCATTGCAAAGTATGCAAAGATTTTTCTGGCATTTCCACGTTCTAGTTTGCGGAAATGAGAAAGACTGTAAAGGAACGAAACAGAAAGGTTTTCTCCAGACCAAGTATAGAAGTGGCACACATCTTTTCTCATTTTATGTCCAAGAGAATTAATTCAAATATATTTCATAGGCTAGAGAATTCACAGCTAGTCATTCTATCCCAGCTATAATTCTGTTACCAGAAAAGTAATAGAGAATGGATCTTCAGAGGCTTCCAACCATCTTAGCACAATTAGATTATAAATACTTGCTGGCAACTGAAAATAATGTAATAAGTTTTAATAATTAATTAAAATAATAAAATTTAATAACTAATAATATAACTTAGTTGTATGCAATTTTGTTATTTAGTATTTATTTTAAAATATGTAATCCATATCTATAGACTATTTTGGATTTAGAAAGAAATATTTTCTAACTCTGGTATCATTTAACTACTGGGAGATAAGAAAATGCTCAATATGAAAATTCAAGAATAATTTGCACATGCCTTATATGAGATTAGGTTAATTTTCAAAAGAGTGTAATTAATTAGAAAAAAATGGTTTTAGTAGAGAAAACTCTTTATACTTCCTTCATGTTCCAAAAACAGAACGCATAATTGGAGTTTATCAAAGATTTTGGAAGAAATATTAAAACTTTGAAAGCTAAAATGATGACTTTTTTCCAAAATTAAAAAAAAATATATCAAAAAGGAAAAATATCTAAAAACCTTACTGTTGAATCCAGTGGCTTTGAGTTCCCATAAACTGGGCTTTGGTTTGGCATTAACTAAATGCAGTAATATTTACTGTTACATTATTACATAAGACTAACCTTGTATTTACCCAAAATCCCCTTTCTCCAAAGTACTGACTAAAATCTTCTGTATTAGTCAGTTTTCACATTGCTACAAAGAACTATCCAAAACTGTATAATTTATAAAGGAAAGAGATATAATTGACTCATAGTTCCACATGGCTGGGGAGGTGTCAGGAAACTTACAATCATGGCAGAAAGTAAAGGACAAGAAAGCACCTTCTTCACAATGAAACAGGAAAGAGAGAGAGTACGGAAGAGCCACACACTAATCAAACAATCAGATTTTATGAGAGCTCTATTATGAGAACAGCATGGGGGAAACTGCCCCCAGGATCCAATCACCTCCCACCACTTTCCTCCCTAGACACGTGAGGATTGCAATTAGGATTGCAATTTGAGATGAAATTTGAATGGGGACACAGAGCCAAACTATATCAACTTCTCAGGTAAATATTTTCTTTGTCTCTCTCTAAAGGTAGTTATTTATTTGTATGTCAATTTAATGATCCCTAAGAATACCATGTATTCTTACCAATATCAAGCCTAAAATATCGCAAGCAGCATTTTGGCCTGGAGCTGAACCCTCACACAGCATGTACACTACACTAGTAGTCTCCTAAATCAAAGGGATGTGATCAATCACAATTTATTCTGTGATTAGTGCATATATTTATTTATTGGTCTTTATGGTAGAAATTTGTATTGGAAAAAAACTGTTGTTGTTTACATACATATGGTTCTCCTTCTTTTCCAGGAATACTAGAGAGTTGCACTTTATTTCCTCTGGAAGTTAAGCAGAACATGTGTTTGCTTCTGGAAAAAAGTGGTGGGTATCACTTCTGGGCCAAAGTATCTAATTATCAGTCAAGTCTTTTAGTGCTCTCATCCCTTGCTGGAGAGAACATGGAGACATGTTCCAGATGGCGTAGCCAGGGAACACGGGAACTTTTATCGACTGAAGCTATTCTGTGGAATAAGGATGTGGAATATGGAGAGTCAGCTCTTAATTTACTCAGATTTGTTTAGGTTGTTAACAGCAGTATAAGTTAGTGAATCTTAATTAATAAAGCTTCCATTATGTAATAAATAGTTTGAGGCACCAAGAATACATCAGGGAACACAGTAGTAAAGAACCATTCTCAGATATTTCAATGGGAAGAGACTGGCTGTAAAAAAAAAAAAAAAAAGATTAACAGATATAATAAATATTTTAGATATTCATAAATTCCAGGGTGCTAAATAAATGCTAGGAGCAGAAGGAGAAAATATGTAGGGGAAATATAATTTGCCATGGTGTGACTTTGTGAGTAGGTAATATTTAAGTAAAGATGTCCAGGATCCTGTTTTAATGTTTCAGTACACTATGCAGTTTCCCCGTATTCCAGTTCACTAAATTTCGTATTCAATATTATGTTGAAAGTTGAGCATTGAGTTTTTCATAAAAAGTAATCATTATTTTGCACTCTATTTTAATGATAAAACAGTTTAACTTTTTGTTTTACCTAATATATTACATTTCAAGGAAAACCATGTACTTGATTGGCAGGGGTTATAAGTAATGAAAATTCTTTTTTATTATTATCATTGACTCCTCCAATATATTGTGAAAAAGATTTATATGACATATTAAGTAGAGATAATTTGCTGTTATCGATTCAGGAGTATCTTAGAGTTGTATACATCGTAATGATAATAACTGACCAGTGAAGTCTTGTTAAAGTGATTTAGTTTTTAAAAAAAGGCCAGAGAAAGAAATGGTTAGCAAAATATATCTGATCCATAGAACAAATTCATTCTGAATAAAATTATAATCAATATAACCTAAATTAGTATACAAATATAGCATTTTAAATTAATAACATAAAAGTAGAAGATTATGCTATACCATATGAGTTTAATTCTGTAATATTACCATCAAATACAATAGAGTATCATGCAATTTATCAGAACAAAATAATAATGATGATGATGCATTTTTAATGGAAAATTATTAGAATGGTCAGTAAATAGAAGATATGGCTGTAATGAACTTAGCTTTTTATTTACTGGCAGCTTAATTCTGAACAGATAACTTTAAAACTATTTAATTCAGTGTCTTTTAATAAAGACCTTTAGCTGAAATAGCTCTCTGTATAGTCACTAATATCTTCTAATTACTGAAGCAATTTCAGTAATAAATTTGATTATTGTATAAGTTTATATGCTATAAAAATTTTAAGCAAAAATATAGTTTGACACTACAAAAACTAACTTCAAAAGTAGATACAGTACTATAACATTAAGACTCTTTTGTCATTTTCCCCACTACTTAAATTTACATTAAATATAACAAAACTAGAAAAGAGTTTGGTATTCTCATGGTGTGAAAATGTAATAATATTGAAATTTTTCCAAGGTATATTGATGTTAAAGAAAATTATTTTAAGATTACTATTATGAAAATATTTCCAGAAGGCAGGGCATGGTGGCTCATGCCTGCAATCCCAGCACTTTGAGAGGCCTAGGCAGGCAGATCACCTGAGGTCAGGAGTTTGAGACCAGCCAGACCAACATGGTGAAACCCTGTCTCTACTGAAAATACAAAAATTAGCTGAGTGTGGTGGCAGGTGTCTGTAATCCCAGCTACTTGGGAGGCTGAGGCAGGAGAATCACTTGAACCCAGGAGGCAGAGGTTGTAGTGAGCCGAGATCACACCACTGCACTCCAGCCTAGGCAACAAGAGTGAAACTTTATCTCAAAAAAAAAAAGAAAGAAAAAAAAAGAAAAGAAAATACTTCAAGCAATACATTGAAGGGTAAGAAAGAAAGGAAATGTTCATAATTAAAAAGGAGATGCCTTTTTCAATATCTAAAGAAAAAAATAAATGTTTATATCATAATTGTGCAAAATAGGATATTATAACTTTTTTCAACATGTTTTATGAATTAATACTAATGTTATTCATACATTTCATAACATTTCCAAATAACAGATTAATGGGACTGATTTTTTTTAAATCTAGAAATATGATACATAGAAAGTAGACCTACTAACTGGAATGCTTTCCCATTGGGCATTAATTATTAACATGACTCAAACAAAACTGAAGCAAGAGCAAAAAGAGACTTATTAAAGTATATTTTCTCCCAAGGCATCACTCTGCAAAAATCTCAATGGCAAAACTCCTAGTGACATAAACTTAGGTCATTTTTCTCATCCTTAGGGATATTTAATTGGAGGGAAATACTGGTTAGAAAAGCAGAAACAAAAATTATTATCAGATTTTTATAGACTTTCTTATATAATTTGAGTGAAAACAAACTGAAACTTTTTTTGTGATATTATTTGTGCCAAAGATATATTTTAAGATTATCTTAACTTTATCTTTGTTCACTTTTTTATGTATGTATATCTTAGTTTGAACAGTTATAATAATGTATCAGAGATTGGGTAGCTTATAACAGTAACTTATTTCTCACAGTTTTGGAGGCTGAAAATTTGAGATCAGGATGTCAGCATGGTCAGGTTCTGGTGAGGATCCTCTTTTGGGTTGTAGACTGCTGACTTCGTATGACTTATTTTATCCTTACATGGCAGGAAGAGAATTAGAGAACTCTCTGGGATTATTTTTTTAAGGGCACTGTCTTAGTTCATTTTCTGTTGCCTATAAAACAATACCTGAATCTGGATAATTTAAATTTAAAAATCATTTTTACAATTATGGAAGCGGAGAAGCCTGAGGTCAAGGAGCTGCATCTAATGAGGGCCTTTGTGTTGGTGTGGACTCTGCAGAGTCCGGAGGTGGCAGGGGGTATCTCATGCTAAGACAGATGAGTATGCTAGCTCAGATCTGCCTTCCTCTCCTTATAAAGCCACCAGTCTGATGCTTGTAATAACCCATGAATTAATTAACATATGAATTCATTAATTTATGAATGGATCAGTCCATTCATAATGGCAGAGGTCCTATAACTCAATTACCTTTTAAGGACTCCCTTTCTCAATACTATCACATTGGGGATGAAGTCTCAACATGGGTTTTGGAGGGGACAAACATTTAAAACATAGCATTCTACTCATGGATCCCTCAAACTCATGTCCTTCTAACATACGAATATATTTGTTCTCTCCCCATAGTCCAAAGCGTTCACTTGTCTCAGCACCCACTCAGAAGTCCAAAGTCCAGAGTCTCATATGTGAACCTGTGGAATCAAAATAAGTTTTGCATTTTCAAGATACAGTGGTGCAGGTACAAAACAGACATTTCCTTTCCAAAAGATAAGAATAGAAGAAAAAAAAGGAATAATAGCCCCCAAGTGAGCCCTATGGCTTTGCTGGGTAGGGTCTACATGGCTGCTCATACTGGTTGGACTCTGGTGCCTGTAGCTTTCCTAGGTGGGCAACGCATGCTGCTGGTGACTTCACAGTTACGGAGTCCCAGTATTTGTCCTGCTTGCATAGCTCCATTATGCATTGCCCTGGTTGGTAATCTTTGTGGCAGTTACAATCCCACATTTCCACTCAGCATTGCTCTAGTGAGTGCTGTCTATGGTAGGCCTTGTGGCAAATCTCTGCCTGGGCCCCTGGGCTTTTCAATATGACATTTGAAATCTCAGTAGAGGCTGCTGACCCTCCACAGCTCTTGCTTTCTGCAAACTAGCATCGCATGGACAGCGTCAAGGTTTACAACTTCTAACTTCTAGAGCTGCAGCAGGAGCCATGGCTGGGGCAGCCCCAGAGTGTTGCACTGAAGTATGGGGAGCAGAGTCCTGAGGCAGCCCCTGGAAGTAAGTTTGTCGAGAATACCCTAGGCCTGTCCATTGAAATCATTCTGCCCTCTTAGGCCTCTGGGCCTACGGTGGGAAAGCAGCCTTGAAGATCTCTAACATTCCTTTGGAGTTTTTCTTTCATTCTTTTCAGGAATAATACCTGGCTCCCTTGTACATGTGCTAATCATTTTTTAGCAAATAATCCCTGAGTTATATCCTTGGTTTCCTCTCCTGAACATCCTTTTTCACTCATTGGGTGGCCAGACGGAGAGTTTCTCAAATCTTTCTGTTCTGCTTCAGTTTTAATTATAAATTCTGTTTTTAAATTATTTCTTTTCTCTAGGATCTCAGGGTAAGCAGCCGAAAGGAAGGAACCCTGCAACTGTCTCCATATTTTTCTTAGACATTTCTTCGGCCGGATACCTTACTTCATCACTCCCATATTAAGCCTTACACAAAGCCCTCAGGTATGGACAGAAGTTAGCAACATTCTTTGCCTACTATTACAAGAATAGCCTTTACTCTAGTTTCCAATACCTTTTTCCTCAGTTCCATCTGAAACCTCATCAGAATGACCTTTACTGTTCATATTCTTGTCAAAACCACTTCACTAATCTCTAAGGAGTTTGAAACTTTCTCTAATCTTTTTGTCTTGTAGACAAGGATTTAGGCTAGAATCTAAGCTTTTTATAGCCTACTTCTCGAAATTCTTCTAGTCTCCACTTGTCACCTAATTCCAAAGATATTTCCACTTTTTTAGGTATTCATTGCCCAAACATTCAGCTCTCAGGATCTATTTCCTTTCATGGTTCATTTACTGTTGCTTATAGCAGAATATTTGAAACCACATAGTTTATAAAGAAAATGAATTTATTTATTATATCTATGGAGGCTGAGAAGTTCAAGGTTGGGGTGCCCCATCTGGTGAGGGCCTTCTTGCTGATGAGAACTCTGAAGAACCTGGGGAGGTGCAGGTGCACATGGTGAGTGAACTGGGCCTGGTAGCTCAGATCTCTTTTTCTCTTCTTATGAAGCCACCAGTTCCACTGCCATGATAACTTATAATCTATTAATCTATTAATTTATGAGTGGATTAATGCATTCAAGAGAGCAGAGCCCTCATGAACCAATCACCTTTTAAATGACCATCTGTCAATACTACTTTCCAAAATTTAATTTAGAATTAAATTTCAACATGAGTTTTGGAAGGGATAAGCATTCAAACCACAACAGACATTGATTCATTTTTTTTTTTCTTTTTTGAGAGAGAGTCTTGCTCTGTCACCCAGGATGGAGTGCAGCGGTGCAATCACAGCTCACTGGGCTCAATTGATTCCTCCCAAGTAGCTGGGATTAAAGGTGACCACCGTCTCACCAGCTAATTTTTATATATTTTGTAGATATTGAGTTTTACTGCATTGTCTAGAGTGGTCTCAGGTTCCTGGGCTCAAGTGATCTGCCTGCCTCAGTCCAAAGTAAAGGATTTATAGGCATGAGCACATCTGGTCACTAATCCCATTCTCATATCATCACATTGGAAGTCAGATTTTAACAAATGAATTTGGGGGAAACACATTTAGTCCACTGCAATGTATTTTTCATATATTTTGTGGTTTAATTTGCTGCGTATTGTTTCTGTTGCTACTAATTTGAACAAAATAAATTGAAAGATGAAAATGGTATTGCATCAAGGAGATAAGGATATTCACTCCCAAATGAATGGCTTTTGAATTGAAAGTGGAAGTCGTGATGGGAAGTCTGGAACATGATAATCACTAATGATGAATTAAGGCAAGCAATAAGAAGACAATCCTACACATAAGCATATCAATAAGTCTGGAAAATGCTTATGAAGAAACAAATTACCTGTACTGTATTTGTTGAGAAAGCTGTAACAAACCTGACTTTCCTGGACAAAGTGTATGATTCTTTATAAAAAATATTAAACATTTTATGTGTAAAATACTGTGATCCTTTCCATTATTTTATTTTGAGCATCTATCTAAAAAAAATCCTCCTCAAAGTATAAATCTTGAAGGTGCATTTTACTCTCCCTAATTGAGTGTTCCCAAGTGTCTTTTACTCTACAAGGACATAAGAAAGGGGAATCTTTCACAAGGAACCTCCATCACAAGACTCCAGGCAATGCTTAGACAAGTTTTTAGATCTACTTTATTAAAGAAATCTGTATAAAGGAAACACATTTGATGTGTTAAAGAACCATGTACATAATGGTACCTAGCCTGAGGCGGGTAACCATTTCATTTATTGCTTTCTTTATTGCAGGTGTTTAAAAAGGTCAATCTTTTTACAAACTTCTGACAGTATGATGCCAGTATAACTGAATAAATGAATGATCTGATGCCTTTTCGTAATTTATTGCTCGGCATTTCCCTATTTCCTGTACAATAAATGACAAGTTTTTATATATGAGTTCCACAACAGTTGAAGGTAAACAAGTTGAAGACTTATCTGCAAATGAACTAGATTTTGTTCTATTGAGTACAATGAGACAATAAGGATTCATAAGAAAGGTAGTTTAGAATGATCACAATGGGAAACACCTCCCATTTAAAGAAACTATCAAAGGTATTTGTATTTTATGGTTCAGCAGAGACTGAATAATGTAAGATTGCATAATTCATATAAATCATGCTGCTATAAAGACACATGCACACATATGTTTATTGTGGCACTATTCACAATAGCAAATACTTGGAACCAACCCAAATGTCCATCAATGATAGACTGAATTAAGAAAATGTGGCACATATATACCGTAGAATACTATGCAGCCATAAAAAAGGATGAGTTCATGTCCTTTGTAGGAACCTGGATGAAGCTGGAAACCATCATTCTGAGCGAACTACTGCAAGGGCATAAAACCGAATACCGCATGTTCTCACTCATAGGTGGGAAATGAACAATGAGAACATAGGTGGGGAACATCACACACTGGGGCCTGTTGTGGGGTGTGGGAAAGGGGGAGGGATAGCATTATGAGAAATACCTAATATAAATGATGAGTTAATGGGTGCAGCAAACCAACACCACACATGTATACATATGTGACAAACCTGCACGTTGTGCACATGTATCCTAGAACTTAAAGTATAATAATAATAATAAAAGATAAGATTACAGCAAGGCTTGGAATTTAAATGAAATCTGATGCATCCCCACTCCTTTAAAAGGAGCCAGTCAATTCAAATAAATGAAAGTAATATCTCATAAAAACTAAACCGTAAACATAGTCCATATACAAGCTTATGTCTATTAGTTAAAGCACTTCCTTACTCTAACTTTTCAGCTTCTCTGTTTCTCCAATCTCTAACTGGTTCTACACATCTACTGCTAAAATTTTCTTTGGTTTACTTAATTTGTGATTATATAAAGTTAGGTCAAGCTAGAAGTAAAGAATACAGTCCTTCAGGCTTGGAGTAATGGCTCACACCTCTAAACCCAACACTTTGGGAGGTTAAGTGGGAGTATCACTTGAGTCCAGGAGTTTCAGATCAGTGTGAGCAATGTAGCAAGGTTCTACCTCTATAAAATATTTGAAAAATTAGCCAGGTGTGGTGGCGTATACCTATGGTCCCAGCTACTCAGAAGGCTGAGGCAGGAGCATCACTTGACCCCAGAAGGTCAAGGCTGCTGTCAGTCTTGTTTGTGCCACTGCGCTCCACTCAGCCTGGGCGATAGAGTGAGATCCTGTCTCAGAACTAAATAGTGATAATAATAATAACATAGTCTTCCAGACTGCTGAGTCTGTCCAATACTTCTGTTATCTGTCACAAGTTCAGGGATTTCTAGCATGACTCTCATTTTAGACCAACGGACTGCAAATCCAGCGTTCCCTACAGACTCCTTCAGGTTTGATAATTTGCTACGATGACTCACAGAACTCAAAAGAGTGCTATACATACAATTACGGGTTTATTATAGCAAAAGGGTAAAAATGAGAATCAGCCAAAGAAGTACATAGAAGGTGAAGACTCAAAGAATTGAATGTGAAATGGGAAGCTTTTATCATTCTCAAGATCCCATCTGAAAAATCCCTTTCCACATCCAGGTGTGACACTGCTCAAAGAGTGTGGCCCTCCAGGGAAGCTCATCCTTTACAAAGGTGTAATTGATTGAGTCATTGCCTATGTGGTTGAACTTAACCTCCAGCCCCCTCATCTTCCCAGAGTTTGAACTGATAGCACATGATTTCGAGCTCCAGTTGGGAAAACCACATAATTCATGTGTCTGACATGGCCACGAGCCATACTCATCGTGTTAGCACAAAATATCTAGGTGCCCACCAAGAGTCACCTTCTTAGCATAAAATATAAAGTTGTGGTCTGAAGGGCCTACAATCAATAGCAAAGGCAATCTTCTCCCTTGGAAAATTTCAAAGGTTTAAAAGGTCACCTCCTAAGTGCTGGGAGAGAAGCCAGACTGCTCTTTAGGTAAAGTTAATTCTTTATTACACAACGTTGCATTATGGTTCATGCTGTCTGCATCGGTCCTTGAATCCTTCCTAGACTTATTTTAGTATTTTTTTTTTTTTTTTTTTTAAGATGTGGCAACAAGGGAAAAGAAGCAGTTTTGATCTATGTAATATTTTAAACTGCTCCATCTTCTCTCGGGACTCTCCTTTGGGAGATGAGGGTTGTGAAACATTATCTTCTTTGTTTTTCATCCTCACCAAGTTAAATCACATAAAATTGCCACTTGCAGGCAATTGTAAAATATGTCAAATATTATCATTTCTACTTACCAAGTGTCCAAATTAAAGGAGTGATAATACATGGGATAACATGTTCCATGATCAAGCTAAACTTCACATTTTTAAAATGTACCTCTTCATGAAAACAGGGTTCAGCATTTACCAAAAGTGCCATTTATCTCAGCATATTTCAAAGAAAATATGCTTGATCTCATTGGGACAAATAAATTAAAACACTACCATCAGTACATATATTTAGGGAAATACTCCCACAACTCAGAAAGGAGAAGCTAGAGATCTGAATGAAAGATTAGAAAGTTTTTATCTTAGACTTTTTTTAAAATAATTTTTTTCATACTATTGTAAATGTTTCCATATAGTTATGTATTAAAAAATACTTACATCATATTTTAAGTATGAATCTTGGAGAAGGCCTAAGGCATATTTTTATTCCTTGAATTGTCATTTGGTGGACCCTAATACAATATGATTGGTATCCTTATGAAAACAGTAAATTGGACATAGAGATAGGCATATGTATAGGTACAACGCTGTAAAGAGACATGAAGAGAAGCCATCTGCAAGACAAGAGGAGAAACATGAAACTGATTTTTGCTTTGCAGCACTCAGAAGGTATCAACCTTGCTGCTATCTTGAATTTAGACTTTTAGCCTCCAGAACTGTGAGACAATAAATTTTTGTTTTTTTAAGCTATCAGTTTGTGATTCCTTGCTACAGCTGTCCTGGTAAGCTAATACACTGTGCTATTGCAGTCCTATCACTATATTGCTAATGTTATAATTACTTAGGTAATATTTACTTTTGTATTAATAATTTAACTTTAATTTTTCTGTGTAAATTATTGCTGCCGCAAAATTTTTAGTGAAGACTTTAAGAATCCATTATATAGATATATAATTCTATGTATATGTAGCAAACATATGTAAAGATGTAATTTTGTGTACATGTAGCAATTAAAAATAGATAATTACTATGTTAAACTTAATTCATTTTGTTTGATCCTGTTTTGATATTACTCTGTTTGAAATTTTGTTTTAACATAAAATTCAGGGCTCTGAGACACTTCCTTGATAAAATGAAAAAATTTGTCTTAAAGATGTTCCTCTGATAATGTCATGGTTCATGAAACCTAAATACACTATTAATAGCTGTACTTTAGACTAAACATTACCTTTAAAACTGCAAAATCATCTAAGTCATGAAAGATATAAATCTATATAATACAAATTTGATATTCAACAAACCTATGTATAAAATCTTAGTAGTATAAAGACGTAAGGTACTCTCAAGACAAAATACTTAAAAAAAACTTTCTCTATTTTTTGTTTAACTTTTAAGTTCAGGAGTACATGTGCAGGTTTGTTAGATAGATGAACTTGAATCATGGGTGTCTGCTGTACAGATTGTTTCATCACCCAGGTATTAACCCTAATACTCACTAATTATTTATCCTGATCTTCTGCCTCCTCCCACCCTCCACCTTACAATAGGCCCTAGTGTCACAAGTTTACCTACAGTACAAACCTGCACATGTTCCCATAAACTTAAAAGTCAAAAAAAAAAATGGAAAATACAATAAAAATAAATAAATAAATAAATGAACATTTGTTAAATGATTAGTTTTCCATTTCCCTTCGGAGAATAAAAAAGAAAAAAAAAAAGATGAAATATAATTGATAGGGCCCAAGAAAAATTTAACTTTCTGTTTGATTTTAAAATTTTTACTAAATCATATATATATTAAACAACATAACACATGTGTTAGGTGAAAATAAAAGAACAACTACATACACTAGTTAGCTTAAAATGGAACATTGCAAGAACTTTGAATCTTTCTGTGAACCCCTTCCTTTACCCCAAAGGGAATCACCACCACAAATTTTTGTATTTATTATCCATTTGCTGTTCTTCATAATTTTATATGTTTTTATGCCTTTAAAATATTGTTTACTTTTGCCTGATCCTAGCTTTATATAAATGAATCATATCCTCTATATGTTTCAATTTGCTTTCTTGGCTCACTATTATTATATTTGTGATATGAGTTCATGCTGGTCCCTTCAATGCCACTGCTTCATAGTATTCCGTGGTATGAAAAGCACAACACAGGGTCCGGGCGCGGTATCTCACCCCTGAAATCCCAGCACTTTGGGAGGCCGAGGTGGGTGGATCACGAGGTCAGGAAATCGAGACCATCCTGGCTAACACTGTGAAACCCCATCTCTACTAAAGATGCAAAAAATTAGCCAGGGGGTGGTGGCACGTGCCTGTAGTGCGAGCTACTCAGGAGACTGAGGCAGGAGAATCACTTGAACCTGGCAGGAGGAGGTTGCAGTGAGCCAAGATTGTGCCACTGCACTCCAGCCTGGGAGGCAGAGCGAGACTCCATGTCAAAACAAAACAAAACAGGCCGGGCGCGGTGGCTCAAGCCTGTAATCCCAGCACTTTGGGAGGCCGAGACGGGCGGATCACGAGGTCAGGAGATCGAGACCATCCTGGCTAACACAGTGAAACCCCGTCTCTACTAAAAATACAAAAAACTAGCCGGGCGAGGTGGCGGGCGCCTGTAGTCCCAGCTACTCGGGAGGCTGAGGCGGGAGAATGGCGCAAACCCGGAGGCGGAGCTTTGCAGTGAGCTGAGATCGGGCCACTGCACTCCAGACCGGGCGACAGAGCGAGACTCCGCCTCAAAAAAAAAAAAAAAAAAAAAAAAAAACCAAGTAAAGAAAAAAAGAAAGAAAAACACAACACAGTTATCTCACATCTTGTTAAAATAAATAAATAAATAAATAAATAAAATTACAAAGAATCAAGGGTGTGCTGTTTAATGCAAGATTATTGGCCACAGAACTTGAAGGATTTCTCTCAAAGATGGTGTAGATGTGCCGATTTGGGGAAAGTCAATGAATAAGAGACTCAGTAGAAGATAAAATATGATAATTGAAGAAAATTGGGATGTTGTCAGTGGGGGGTCTTTAAAGGTTTCAATGTTTTCATTTTTTTTTTTCTTTGTCTCTTTTGCCTCTGCCCATCCATGCATTACTCAAAATACATTGTGCCACTGTTGTGGGTGAAGTGCATTTAAAGGCAAATTTTCTAAAACAATTGTGATGGTTAATACTAAGTGTCAACTTGACTGTACTGAAGGATACAAAATATTGATCCTGAGTGTGTCTGTGAGGGTGTTGCCTAAGGAGATTAACATTTGAGTCAGTGGGCTGGGGAAGGCAGACATACCCTTAATCTGGGTGAGCACAATCTAATCAACTGCCAGCATGACTAGAATAAAAAGCAGGCAGAAAAATGTGAAAAGAGAGATTGCCTAGCCTCCCAGCCTACATCTTTCTCCCACGTTGCATGCTCCTGCCCGTGAACATCGAACTCCAAGTTCTTCAGTTTTGGAAATTAGACTGACTCTCCTTGCCCCTCAGCCTATAGATGGCCTATTGTGAGACTTTGTAATAGTGTGAGTTAATACTTAATAAACTCTGATATATATGTATATAAATATATATGAGACTTTATATATATATATAAATATATGTTTTTATTATATATGTGTGTGTGTATATATATACAATATACACTCCCATATATATTAGTTCTGTCCCTCTAGAGAACCCTGACTAATACAGATTTTGGTACCAGGAGTGGTTCTAGAGGACAAGAATATTAAGGATGGAGTTCTTTCATTGGTTTTGGGGTTTCTGGAGTTGACTGCTTAATATGATTAGACCCCAAATTGCTGAGGACTCTACTTCTAATTGCACAGAGAATACTGATCGTCCTTGGCATGAACTGTTTAGATAAGCAGAATAAATGCATTTGACACTCCTGATTTATTGCTTATGAGAGGCAAGGAGTTTAGTGACTCTGTACATAATACCTTTGACCATATGTGGAGAACCAAGGAACATAATGAAGCTGGTTATTTGCTCCTAAGTTCAGTGGACAAAGTGATGAAAGAAAATGATGAACTCAGGGATTCTATCTCCCAGCTTCAGAAGCAGATATTGAGCCTCAAATCTGCTAAGATTGCCCTGAATGAGAGGCTTATCTCCTGCAGAGAAAGAGCTGAAATTGTGGAGAAACAGTCACAAGCTTTTATCATGTGAGTGACTGACCTGCTAAAGGTCTCTACTAAAAAAACTACAAAAAATTAGCCTGACGAGGTGGAATGTGCCTGTAATCCCAGCTACTCAGGAGGCTGAGGTATGAGAATTGCTTGAACCTGGGAGGTGGAGGTTGCAGTGAGCTGAGAGAGACTCCAAAAAAAAAAAAAAAAAAACAACCTACTTGAGTATCCTAATTTCTATAAACAGAAATCTAAAGAACAAGTATGGGAATAGATATTAAGGGTGTGGGATAATGGTGGAAGGAACATACAACTGGATCAGGCTGAATGTATTGATTTGGGCTCACTAAATAGGGACTCTGCATTTAATGTTGCAGCTTGGGGAGTTTAAAAATAAGTTCTAATAGTTTATTTGTTTGGTTAGCTGAAATGTAGATTAAAAGATGGCCCGCTGAGTGAGCCAGAAATGCCTTATCTCCCTTGGTTTAATGTAGAGGAAGTTATCCAAAGGTTTAAGGAGATTGGAATGCTGGAGTGGATTAGTCACTTTGCACCTACTCATCCCAGTGGGGAGCGTCCAGAATATATACCCTTGACCAATGTCTTTCAAAATAGATTTGTGAGGGCAGCACCTGCATGTTTGAAGAGCCCTGTATTTGCTCTACCCTATATATCAGATCTAATAGTGGGAACTGCAGTCACTCAACTACAATATTTAAATACAATAGGAATAACTGGATCCCGAGGTGGAGGAAGCCAAGTGGTGGCTCTCAACCATTAAAGGCAAGGTGGGTGTAGCTACCATAATGGATAGCAGAGGCAAAGCAGGAATCAGAATAGTCTGACTAGTGTAGAGCTCTTGCATTGGCTAACTAATCACAGTGCTCCTAGAAGTGAAATTGATAGGAAGCCTACTCCATCTCTACTTAATTTATACAAGCAGAAAACTTCTAGGTTGAATGGACAAAAGAGAATCACAACTCCTCAATCAATTTCTAGACTTGAGCCAGGTTTACAGACCCAGAATCCTTTGAATGGAGGGAAGGCCCAGTTCCCTTGAGGAAGGACACCACTACATTACTGACAGTTTATGCAGTGAATCTTTCTCCCATCCATCCCCAAAGAGACCACCAGCCTTTTACTACGATAACTGTGCATTGGAGAAAGGGAAATGATCAGACTTTTCAGGGACTCCTGGACACTGGCTCTGAGCTGATGTTGATTCTAGGGCATCCAAAATGTCATTGTGATCCTCCAGTGTGATCATATGAGTTAATACTTAATAAATATATATATATGTGTGTGTGTGTGTGTGTGTGTATAATATATGTGTATATATATAATATATATATTAGTTATGTCCCTCTGGAGAACACTGACTAATCCAACAGTTTTCTAAAATTTTCTGAAGCAATTTTTAAACAATTAATTAAATTAAATTACAAAACAAACTTCAACATGATTTGCTGCCTATTATTCTCTGAATAGTTATTTTTAGCATATATGTAAACATATGTAAAAGTTTTTATATTTCACTTTAAATGTTATAGTTGAGAATAGTAAATTTACTTGAATTTTCTTTAAACAATAATTTATACAATCATCATGATATTTTGTATGTTGGAAATTTTGACTCAGAAATAAAACTCAAAACTGTTTTTACTGAATGCTACCAAGCTATTACTGAATATATTACCAGATATTTTATTTTTTATTTCCTTACAGGCAATTAGAATGTTTTTTTTCCCATCTGCAGTTCCACTAGTACTATGAAACTAAATGACTAATCTTTTTTTTTAAATTTTATAGTATAAAGCAATCAATGAAGTTTTAAAAAGTGCATAGATGTATCTGTTTTTTTTTTTTTTTTTTTTTCAGGAGTAAAGTATTAAAAGCTCATACAACCTGAACATTCTCTTCATAGGCAATCTGCAAGACATACATTTATTTCCAAGGAGAACCCATTTGTTATCCCTCTTATAAGTATTTTGAGGAATAATTTAAGACTTCATTGTGAAGAATTTCAAGCAATAAAAGTTTATATCCTGACATCTGTTTTGATATAAAATAATAAATATATCCTAATATAATAAATTAACTTAGTAGCCAGCATACTGAAGTTCATCTTTTATTAAGTTTTTATTTTATAATCTGTAAGAAGTGGCTGGTCAGTCAACCTATTCCACTTTAAAATGTCATCAATAAGCAGTGATGTGGATATATAGAAAGGATGAGAGGAGGATTCCGTACATGGTTAACCCATGATACTTAAAATGTGCACATACAAAAACAATGTAGTAAAAATTGTAATAATCAGATCCTTGAGCTTCAGTTATTACATCTATAATGTAATGTTAATTGCAACATTCTCAGAATAATGTTGAGGGAGACTGAGATAATTTACTTAAAACTCTCTAAAAACTGTAAAACCCTGTTTATACTAAGTAACCTCTGCAAAAATAAAAAGCATTGCTCCTAAATCATCTCTCACTCTATTCACTTCCCTTATGTTATAAATTTGTGTTTGTTTGTTTGTTTGTTTGTTTGTTTGTTTCACTAGATGAAGAGTGTACTTCCTTGACTCTAGAGTTGAGGTTCATGATATGTTTTACTTTGACTAAAACCTTTCACTGCCAGAGTCATGTTTTTATGTTAAGATATCTTCACAGTTTTTATTCATCGTTGTTAAATTCCCGTGAGAGTTTCATGATAAATATCATCCTGGAATCATATTGAGAAACCACAAAATCAATACTAGTCTTGAACTCTAATTTTTGGTAGTTCATGTTGTTATGTAATAGAAAACTTCTATATGTTAGCATTTAATTTTTAAAACAGGAAAAATGTTCCATTATATTTGAGGCATCTACAAAGTATGCAGGTCTATTCTGAGGGCTTGGTCAGGATAGTGGTAGTATTAAAATTATATTACTGGCTGATATGGTTTGACTGTGTCCCCACCCAAATTTCATCTTGAATTATAACTCCCACAATTCCCATGTGTTGTGAGAGGAACCCAGTGGTGACTGAAGTATAGGGGCAGGTCTTTCCTGAACTGTTCTGGTCACAGTTAATGACTCTCACAAGATCTGACGGTTTTAAAAATGAGAGTTTTCCGTGCAAACCCTTCTCTCTTGTCTGCTGCCATGTGAGACGTGTCTTACACCTTCTGCAATGATTGTGAGGCCTCCCCAGCCAGTAGAACTGTAAGTGCAATAAACCTCTTTGTTTTGCAAATTGCTGAGTCTCAGATATATCTTTGTCAGTTTCATGAAAATGAACTAATACAGTAAATTGGTACCAGTAGAGTGGAGCATTTCTGAAAAGATACCTGAAAATGTGAAAGCAACTTTAGAACTGAGTAACAGGCAGAGGTTAGAACAGTTTGGAGGGCTCAGAAGAGGACAGGAAAATGTGAGAAAGTTTGGAACTTCCTAGAGACTTGTTGAATGACTTTGACAAAAATGCTGATAGTGATATGAACAATTGGGTCCAGGCTGAGGTGGTATCAGATGGAGATGAGGAAATTGTTAGAAATTTGAGCAAAGGTGACTCTGATTATGTTTCAGCAAAAAGACTGGCGGCATTTTGTCCTGCCCTAGAGATTTGTGAAACTTTGAACTTCAGAAAGATGATTTAAGGTATTTGCCTGAAGACATTTCTAAGCAGCAAAGCATTCAAGAAGTGATTTGAGTGCTGTTAAAAGCATTCAGTTCTATAAGGGAAGCAGAGCATAAAAGTTCCCAAAATTTGCATCCTGACAATGTGATAGAAAATAAAATCTCATTTTCTGAGAAAAATTCAAGCAGAAATTTTCATAAGTAATGAGGAGCCCAATGTTAATCCCCAAAACAATTAGAAGAATGTCTCCAGGTCATGTCAGAGGTTTTCATGGCAGTCCCTCCCATCATAGGCCCAGAGGCTTAGGAGAAAAAATGGTTTCATGGGCCAGGTCCAGAGTGCCTGTGCTGTGTGCAGCCTAGAGACTTGATGCCCTGCATCCCAGGGGCTCCAGCTACGGCTAAAAGGACTAACATAGAGCTCAGGCCATGGCTTCAGACAGTGAAAGCCCCAAACCCTGGCAGCTTACATGTGGTGTTGAGCCTGCAGATACAAAGAAGCCAAGAACTAGGGTTTGGGAACCTCCACCTAGATTTCACAAAATTTATGGAAATGGCTGGATGTCCAGGCAGAGTTGTGCTACAGGGGTGGTGCCCTCATGGAGAACCTCTGCTAGGGCAGTGCAGAAGGGAAATGTGTAGTGAGAGCTCCCACAGAATCCGCACTGGGGTACCTCCTAGTGGAGGTGTGAGAAGAGGGTCACTGTCCTCCAGACGTTAGAATAGTGGATCCGCTGACAGCTTGCACTGTTTTTCTTGAAAAGCTGCAGACACTCAATATCAGCCTATGAAAGCAGCTGGGAGGGAGGCTGTACCCTTCAAAGTCACAGGGGTAGAGCTGCCCAAGACATTGGGAACCCACCTCTTGCATCAGCATGCTCTAGATGTGAGACATGGAGTCAAAGGAGGTCATTTTGGACCTTTAAGATTTGACTGCCCCTCGTATTATGGACTTGAATGGGGTCTGTAGTCTCTTCGTTTTGGCCAATTTATCTCATTTGGAATGGCCGTATTTACTCAGTGCCTGTACAACCATTGTATCTAGGAAGCAACTAACTTGCTTCCGATTTTACAGACTCATAGGTGGAAGGACTTGCCTTGTCTTGGATGACAGTTTGGACTCTGGACTTTTGAGTTAATGCTGAAATAAGTTGAGATTTTGGAGGACTGTTGGGAAGGCATGATTTATTTGGAAATGTGAAGATAAAAGATTTGGGAGAGCCTGGGGCAGAATGAAATGGTTTGGCTCTCTGTCCTTACCCAAATCTCATCTTGTATTTCCCATAATTCCCATGTGCTGTGGGAGGGATCTGGTGGGAGATGATTGACTCATGGGGACAGGTCTTTGCTGTACTGTTCTTGTAATAGTGAACGGGTCTCACAAGATCTGATCTTTTATAAAATGGGAGTTTCTCTGCACAAGCTCTCTTTGCCTGCCACTATCCATCTAAGATGTGACTTGCTTCCCTTTGTGTCCATCATAATTGTGAGGTCTCCCCAGCCAGGTGGAACTTTAAGTTCAATTAAATCTCTCCCTTTTGTAAATCGCCCAATCTCAGGTATGTTTTGTCAGCAGTGTCAAAATGGACTAATACCTTCACCAACAGAAATATGAGTTTTAGATGAAATGAGATGTAATGCTGTACAGGTTTTTATTCTTAAAGTATCAAAATTAATAATGAAGTGAAGTATAATTCCAAAATATTTCTAAAAGTAAAAAGCAAAGGTGATCAAAAAGCAATAATGCTAACACAAAATTATGAGTGATTAACCACAGCCAGACACCACTACCACTCCTAGGCTGAAGAGCAAATAAAAGAGTAGTATGAACAATATTGCATTCCTCTCAAGTTCATGTGTTAAAGCACTAACTTTCAGTGCCCCAGAATGTGAGTGTTTGGATATAGAGCCTTTAAAGGGGTGGTTAAATTAACATGAGGCCATTAAGGTAGCCCCTAATCAAATCTGACTTGGGTCCTTATAAGAAAATGAAAGTCAGACAGATAAAGAGATACTAAGAAATGCTTGTATACACAGATAAAGGACCTTGTGAAGCCATAGCACTAAAGTGGCCATCTGCATACCAAGAATAGGCTCCTTAACCAGATAGATTGACACCTTGATCATAGGCTTCTAGCAGAAAATAATGCTAGAATAATGCTAAAATTCTGCTAAGTTACTCCATCTGTGGTATTTTGTTAACTTCTTTTACTCTTCTAGTAAAAGAAGAGGCCAGTTTGCCTGACAGGTTGGCCAGTCAAGCAAGAGGTGGAGCCATGAGGAAATGTAGCTGCTATGAGCTACAATGAAATGCAGAGAAGGTGATGTCTCTCTTCTCATCCCTCACTCTCTGAATTGTCTTTGTCAATCATAATGGTAAAAACCACATTTTCCAAGTCAGTAGCTCCACACCAAGTTTCAGAGACTTTGTTAGTTTGCCCTGGCTAAAATTGGGACCACTACCTAATTATGTTTACAATAATGACACCATTCCTCAAAATTCTCAGGCTTAGAATTTAGTTTAAAGTATTCTCTCCTTTTCATTGATTTTCAGATAGATTGACTTTTAGGGTTCAACTCTTCTTCTTTGTAAGGTAATTCAGAAATTTGTTTCTTCGTTTGAAAATACTAATATATGGTACGTTTTTATATGTATTTTTCTTTTGGAGTTCACTGATAAGAGAATTTTGCTAAACTTTTCTCAAAGACTGTGCATGAAAATGTTCCATGAAAACACAAAAAAATGAATATTCTCTATATTCTCCATTTAAATATTGAATACAAAATTTTCTGTATATTAATGCCATCAATAACTTAACTTTATTTTGAATATACAATTAGTAACTTTGGAATATTAAATTGTCTACTTATTAAAATAATACACATCTGGACGGAGGGAGAGGGAAACAAAGAACAAAGGTGACTAAGATGGTGCACTTCCGGGTTCTTCATCACCAACTTTCCGGCGCCAGGGAAGGGCACAGGTCAACTGCGCAGGCACAGCATGACGTCCGACTGAGGAAAACCGAAAGGTACCTGGCGGCGCCCACCGCACGGCCCTCGACCCACCCGCATCCCGCCTACCGCCCTCCCACTCCCAGGCCCAAGACACAAAAGCCGCCCCCCGCAGGTGCGTGGCGGGAACTTCCTGGGCCCCCTTCACATGGGGCTCAGGAACCTCGCCCGAGAACGCCAGAGCGACTTCCTCGGCCTCCGCCGCCGGAGACCGGTGAACCTCGCTTCCTCTTTCTATACATTGGCTACGTAATAAAGTTTCCTTTTTTATCTTGCCTACTTGCCTTTTCCTCTGGCCCCGGCTCTGGTGGTCGCATAAAACAAATCAATACACACTAAATTTTTGCTTTCCAAGCTTTATTTCTCTTTACTCTGAATTTTTCATAGTTTTGACTTTGTATATTTAATTAACATTTTGGGGTGTGCATGTAAGTATGTGGATCAATCTAGTATCTCTAATTCATTAATTACGCTTCTAATCAATATATAGTGTGCACATTTATCTTATTTAATAATCTTACCATTAACTTGCCCATATCTGCTATTAATGGTGCCATTTAATATTTCTTTTATGTGGTTGTCTATTGTGCATCTTTGCACCTGGTTTGTGTCATTTCAAGCATCATATAACTGTTTATTCTCCCTAATTCAGTAGGATAATCTGTGATATTCAATGACTCACTTACATTTAATTTAACAGTATACATATTAGATTTACTTTTAATCATACTTGAATTATCTTGTTTAATTTTTCTCCCAAAACTTTTTACTTTGGCCAGTGTGAACCATATTACTATTCATTATCATCTTTTCCACGAGTTAATTTGGTGGTTTCCCTGTACAAATCTATTCTTTCACTGCTTTCCTCCTTCTAGAGATAAGTGTATAAGAGTTAAGTATTAAACTAAAGTGACTTTTGTACTCTCCACCCACTCTGGTGTTACCTTTGAAATATATCACTTCCCACCTTCCATCTGTCTGGCTCTGAGGTTTGGCAGTTTCTATTATTCTTGTTAAGGTATATAAAATAATGGCAACACCCACAATTACTTTTGCACTAAACTAAATATTATGTCTTTTGTTTCAAGGATCCTGTTCAGCATAAATATTACAATCTGAGGCACTCCATTAATAAGATTTAATTTAGATTTCAACAGATAGACAGATTAGATAGATAGATAGATAGATAGATAGATAGATAGATAGATATGTATGCAAAAAGGCTGATTACTCACCACAACCTTTCCTTCTTCACCTTCCTCTATTTCAAGTTTTAGTCTGGGTTAATGCATTATTTTGATTAATGTATTATTTTGATTTTTTTTACTAAACTTTTTTTTCTGGTATAGGGCATGAGTGATATAATCTCTGGATTCTTGAACTTGGCAAATATCTATTATCTTGACTGACGAATGATATATTTTTAGTTGTATATAAGAACACTGAGTTTCAGGCGTATTTGTATTATTATGTAGATGCTATTCTGTAGTCTTCTAGCTTTCAGTCCTGCAGCTGGGAAACCTAATATCAGTTTCATTATTTCTACTTCTACAAATCAATTATTTTATCTAATTGGAGGCTTGTAATATTTTCTGTTGCCCCCCCAAATTTTTTTTTTTTACTAATATCTGCTTATAGGGGTGTTTGCTTGTGTACATGTTTTTTTAAATCTTGCCTTGAACTCGGGTAAACAAACTGTAAAATTTCATATCAAGAAGTTTTATTTATAGCTTCTTACATATTTGTCTCTCCTTAATTGTATCATTTTAAAAGATGCTTCATAACTATTTTAAATTTTTTTCCACATTAGGAGTCACTATTTGTACTCTAATTCTTTTACCTCTTTGCTCGTTGCTTTTACCTTCCTGAAATTTTGGTCTAAGTTTTTTTTTGTGTGTGTGTTTTTTTTTTTTTTTTTTTTTTTTTTTTTTTTGAGACAGAGTCTCGCTCTGTCGCCCAGGCTGGAGTGCAGTGGCCAGATCTCAGCTCACTGCAAGTTCTGCCTTCCAGGTTCACGCCATTCTTAGCTGGAACTACAGACGCCCGCCACCTCGCCCAGCTAGTTTTTTGTATTTTTTAGTAGAGACGGGGTTTCACCGTGTTAGCCAGGACCGTCTCGATCTCCTGACCTAGTGATCCACCCGTCTCGGCCTCCCAAAGTGCTGGGATTACAGGCTTGAGTTTTAAGTTTTATGATATTTCTAACATGTGGTCTTTCAGTTAAGAACTTAGTTATCCAATAGTAACTACTCTTTCTTTTTACCCCTGATTGTTTGCAATACAAAAAACATAAGTCTTACAAAATGTTATTGTGCAATAAAAACATCTCCCTGACATTTAATCTTATTTGAGCCCTGTAATCCTAATAAAATGTGAAAGTTAAGAAATTGCACACACACCTCACTACCCACTCTCTCCCCCGCTCCCACCTTCACCCTATCCCTACACAGCCTTTCTTTCTTGTTCTGGGAAACAACTTACTGCTAAGAAGCTCCCTTCCCCATATGAACTTAGATAAAACTTCAGATGCCACCGTGTGCACTTATGACAAGACCAGATAAAGACTTTTCATATTTCCATTTTTACCTCGTAAATAATTAGCTGATCATTCAGAATAAAATTTATATTGACCAAATTTTGGTAAAGAATATTTCCTCCCTTCAGGGTTATTGAATTTTCCCTCATTTTCAGCCTTAACTAGCATTCAACCCCTCCTTATCAGTCTCTCCTGAGAGTAGGCTGGTCTCCAGGTAAAACATTCTCTGATCTACTGTCCAATCATGATTCTTTCATTTGTCCCACATGCCCATAGCTCATTCTTTTTAACCTTGTTCACTCTTCTTTATGATGAAAAAATTCTTTTTCTTCTATCCCTTGGGTTATTTGCATATTTTATATTCAGAGTGCTCTTCCAGTCACAATAGCCAAACAGGGCAGATGCTGTTACAATAGTACTTTTCCCCCCACTTGCAATAATCTTTGCAAATAAAATATTCCATATTAGTTTTGGATTTCATTTTTATTTGACCTCCCTAAAATGAATCTTTTGCTTTTTCTCTCTCCATTTCTCTCTCTCCCCCCCTTGTTCAAATTGCCACCTATTTCTTCCAGTAACCCTACTTTACTGCTAGTTCTTTTTTTTGTTTATTTTCTGTCTGCTGGAACATATTAAGTACATTGTCAGAATATTTTAACTACCCCTTGGAATTTGGCTTCAGTTATTCACTGATGTTGTTCCTAAGAGTGGTAGGAATTAAATCTTCCTCTGTGTGTGCCAGAGCTAAACCAGCTTAAAACTTGTTGGTTCCTTTGTCCAGGCACTAAGCAGTGTTTTTCCTTATAATGTCAGCTGCAAAATTAGAGCATTCCCAGCTTTAGGGTAAGACAGTCTTCAGCCTATCTGATTTACTGTTTTTCAACTCCCTGGGGAACAAAGAGAATGCCACCCTTCTTACCTATACTTCATAGATCTGCTCAAGGCAGAGAGTCTCCAGAATCTTTGTTTATGAATGCATATGCTGAGACATTCCACCTGTGGTATATCAGCAATCATTTGCTCTAGGGGAAAAACATCTTGTAACTTTTCTTTTTTGCCTAGACCTCAATTTTTACCCTAACTTACTGACCATAAGAAGCTGTTTAATTGTAGAGACATTACTAATTGGCATGGAATTGGGAAGCAAAGTTAGTAGCAACGCTCTGTATTGCCATTTTACTAGGATTTCACAGTTACTTTCTGTACTGTTAATAGATTTTCTGGTTTTATATCAATACTATTGGATCTCAATGTTCCCAAAGATACAGCAATATTTCCACTGAGTTAAGGAAAGAAAGAGCTTGAATATGATCTCAGAAAGATTATTAAAGACAAGTAGAAACATGGCTGGTATAAAAAAGAAGGGGCAGAAGATTCAACGTTATTTTTAATGCTGGGCAATTATCCAAGATGATAAACTTGGGCATTTGCTATATATAGCCAGGGTTAAAATGAGCAACTCTTCAGTTATGGAGACAATTGACACAGTGACATCACTGCCTTAAGTAAGCAAAATGAACTTTGCCCAGACTTGCAACACTAAAAATGCTATTGCTAATGTTTATGGAGAATGTCAGAATAAATTTAGCATATTACATCACTTCTACTGAGAATTTGCAAAAGAAATTGCTTATATGGACTTGTGATTGCACATCAAAAATATTTTAAGTGAATGTATCTTATACAACAAAACTAACCAAATAATTTAACACTACCAAATATATCGGACTACAGGGCATCAAGTAGGTATGAAGATGAAATTATAGGGCTTTGATTTCTGATTCTATTAGCCTCCGATTCTATTGCTCATAAAATGAGCAAAAATACAAAATGTACAAATTTTGACATACCAAATAGAAATACCAGCTAAAAATTGTGGTGGTCTCAACAGAATTCACAAGTAAAACAGAGAGTTTAGGGAAGAGTAGACTATGAAATTATCTATTTTTAATCAACTTTTAAAAATAGCAAAGGAATAATAAGACCTTCAATCAGTAGACAGAATAATCAATAAACATGGCAAAAAAGATAAAGGAGAAGAAAGTACAATTGATGTTGAAATAGAAATTAATACTATCAACCACCCCCTAGGCAATAAAACTAGTATATCAGGAATTTGAAAAATAAACACAATCTAAGTCTCTGTCAAACGTATGGTAAATTTTGCTAGATTACTAGAGGAAATAAACAATTTGTTTCCCTGAGGAAATACTTTGGTACAAATATTGATGATTTTTCTTTTGATAGTTACATATTCATAACCAGTGTAAAAGAGGTGATGAGCCCATTCCAAGATGGCTGAATAGGAACAGCTCTGGTTTGTAGCTCCCAGCATGATCGACGCAGAAGATGGGTATTTCTGCATTTCCAACTGAGGTACCTGGTTCATTTCACTGGGACTGGTTGGACACTGGGTGCAGCCTACAGAGGGCGAGCCAAAGCAGGACAGGGCATTGCTTCATCCAGGAAGCCCAAGAAATCAGGTTATTTTCCTTTCCTAGCCAAGGGAAGCTGTGACAGACTGTACCTGGAAAAACTGTACACTTCTGCCCAAATACTATGCTTTTCCCACAATCTTAGCAACCAGCAGATCAGGAGATTTTCTCCCGTGCCTGGCTCGGTGGGTCCCACACCCACGGAGCCTTGCTTGCTGCTAGCTCAGCAGTCTGAGATCAACCTGCCAGACTGCAGCCTGGAGGGAGGAGGGGCGTCCACCATTGCTGAGGCTTGAGTAGGCAAACAAAGTGGCCTGGAACCTCGAACTGGGCAGAGCCCACCGCAGCACAGCAAGGCCTATTGCCTCGATAGACTACACCTCTGTGGGCAGGGCATAGCTGAAGAAAAGGCAGCAGAAACTTCTGCAGACTTAAAAGTCCCTGTCTGACAACTCTGAAGAGAGCAGTGGTTCTCCCAGCATGGTGTTTGAGCTCTGAGAATGGACAGACTGCCTCCTCAAGTAGGTCCCTGATCACCGTGTAGCCTAACTGGGAAACACCTCCCAGTAGGGTCCGACAGACACCTCATACAGGTGGGTGCCCCTCTGGGACAAAGCTTCCAGAAGAAGGATCAGGAAGCAATATTTACTGTTCTGTAATATTTGCTATTCTGCAGCCTCTGCTGGTGATATCCAAGCAAACAGGTCTGGAGTGGACCTCCAGCTCACTCCAACAGACCTGCAGCTGAGGGCCCTGACCGTTACAAGGAAAACTAACAAACAGAAAGGAATAGCATCAATAGCAACAGAAAAGACATCTACACCAAAACCCCATCTGTAGGTCACCAACATCAAAGAGCAAAGATAGATAAAACCACAAAGACTGGGAGCAATCAGAGCAGAAAAGCTAAAAATTCTAAAAACCAGAGCACCTCTTTGCCTCCTAAGGCTCACAGCTCCTCGCCAGCAATGGAATGAAGCTGGACGGAGAATGAGTTTGACAAGTTCACAGAAGTAGGCTTCAGAAGGTCAATAATAACAAACTTCTCCGAGCTAAAGGAGCAAGTTCAAACTTATAGTAAGGAAGCTAAAAACCTTGAAAAAAAGGTTACATGAATGGCTAACTGGAATAAACAGTATAGAGAAGACCTTAAATGACCCGATGGAGCTGAAAACCATGGCATGAGAACTTGTGATGCATGCACAAACTTCAATAGCCAATTTGATTAAGTGGAAGAAAGGGTGTCAGTGACTGAAGGTCAAATTAATGAAATAAAGCAAGAAGACAAGGTTAGAGAAAAAAGAGTAAAAAGAAATGAACAAAGCCTCCAAGAAATACGGGAATATGTGAAAAGATCAAATCTACGTTTGATTGGTGTAAATAAAAGTGACGGGGAGAATGTAATCAAGTTGGAAAACACTTTTCAGGATATTATCCAGGAGAGCTTCTCCAACCTAACAAGGCAGGCCAAAATTCAAATTCAGGAAATACAGAGAACACCACGAAAATACTCCTTGAGAAGAGCAACCTCAAGACAAACATAATCATCAGATTCACCAAGGTTGAAGTGAAGGAAAAAATGTTAAGGGCAGCCAGAGAGAAATGTCAAGTTACCCACAAAGGAAAGTTCATCAGACTAACAGCAGATCTCTCAATAGAAACCCTACAAGCCAGAAGACAGTGGGGGCCAATATTCAACATTCTTAAAGGAAAGAATTTTCAACCCAGAATTTCATATTCATCCAAACTAACCTTCAGAAGTGAAGGATAAATAAAATCCTGTACAGACAAATGCTGAGAGATTTTTGTCACCACCAGGCCTGCCTTACAAGAGCTCCTGCAGGAAACACTAAACATGGAAAGAAACAACTGGTACCAGCCACTGAAAAAACATGCCAAATTGTAAAGACCATTGATTCTATGAAGTAACTGCATCAATTAACAGGCAAAATAACCAGCTAGCATCATAATGACAGGATCAAATTCACACATAACAATATTAGCCTTAAATGTAAATGGGCTAAATGCCCCAACTAAAAGACACAGACTGGCAAACTGGATATGGAGTCAAGACCCATCAGTGAGCTGTATTCAGGAGACCCACCTCAGGTGCTCACACAAAGACTCAAAATAAAGGGATGGAGGAAGATCTACCGAGCAAATTGAAAGCAAAAAAAAGCAGGGGTTGCAATCCTACTCTCTGATAAAACAGACTTTAAACCAACAAAGGTCAAGAGACAAAGAAGGCCATTATATAATAGGAAAGGGATCCATTCAACAAGAAGAGCTAATTATTCTAAATATATATGCACCCAATACAGGAGCACTCAAGTTCATAAAGCAAGTCCTTAGAGACCTACAAAGAGACTTAGACTCTCACACAATAAAAATGGGCGACTTGACCACCCCACTGTCAAAATTAGATAGATCAATGAGACAGAAGGTTAACAAGGATATCCAGGACTTATTCTCTGCTCTACACCAAGCAGACCTAATAGAAATCTACAGAACTCTCCACCCCAGATCAACAGAATATACATTCGTCTCAGCACCACATTGCACTTATTCTAAAATTGATCACATAATTGGAAGTAAAGCACTCCTCAGCAAATGTAAAAGAACAGAAATCAAAATAAACTGTCTCTCAGACCACAGTGCAGTCAAATTAGAATTCAAGATTAAGAAATTCACTCAAAATCACTCAACTACATGTAAGCTGAACAACCTGCTCCTGAATGACTACTGGGTACACACGAAATGAAGGCAGAAATAAAGATATTATTTGAAACCAATGAGAATAAAGACACAATGTACCAGAATCTCTGGGACACATTTAGAGCAGTGTGTAGAGGGAAATTTATAGCACTAAATGCCCACAAGAGAAAGCAGGAAAGTTCTAAAATTGACACTCTAACATCACAATTAAAAGAACTAGAGAGGCAAGAGCAAACAAATTCAAAAGCTAGCGGAAGGTAAGAAATAACTAAGATCAGATAAGAACTGAAGGAGATAGAGACACAAAAAAAACCCTTCAAAAAATCAATGAATCTAGGAGCCAGCTTTTTGAAAAGATCAACAACATTGATAGAGCACTAGCCAGACTAATAAAGAAGAAAAGAGAGGAGAATCAGATAGACACAATAAAAAATGATAAAGGGGGTATCAGCACCAATCCCACAAAAATACAAACTATCATCAGAGAATACTAGAAATACCTCTATGCAAATAAACTAGAAAATCTAGAAGAAATGGATAAATTCCTGGACACATAAGCCCCCCCAAGACTAAACTAGAAAGAAGTTGAATCTCTGAATAGACCAATAACAGGATCTGAAATTGAGGCCATGATTAATAGCCTACCAACCAAAAAAAGTCCCGGACCAGAGGGATTCACAGCTGAATTCTATCAGAGGTACAAAGAGGAACTGGTAACATTCCTTTTGAAACTATTTCAATCAACAGAAAAAGAGGGAATCCTCCCTAATTCATTTTATGAGGCCAGCATCATCCTGATACCAAAGCCTTGCAGAGACACAACAACAACAAAAAAAAAAAAAAAAAGAAGAAGAAGAAGAGAATTTTAGACCAATATTCCTGATGAACTTTGTTGCAAAAATTCTCGATAAAATACTGGCAAACTGAATCCAGCAGCACATCAAAAAGCTTATCCACCACAATCAAGTTGGCTTCATCCCTAAGATGCAAGGCTGGTTCAACATATGCAAATCAATAAATGTAATCCATCACATAAACAGAACCAAAGACGAAAACAACATGATTATCTCAATAGATGCAGAAAAGACCCTTGACAAAATTCAACAGCCCTTCATAATAAAAACTCTCAATAAACTAGCTATTGATGGACCGTACCTCAAAATAATAAGAGCTATTTGTGACAAACACACAACCAATATCATACTGAATGGGAAAAAACTGGAAGCATTTCCTTTGAAAACCAGAACAAGAAAAGGATGCTCTCTCTTAGCATTCCTATTCAACATAGTGTTGGAAGTTCTGGCCAGGGCAATCAGGCAAGAGAAAGAAATAAAGTGTATTCAATTAGGAAAAGAGGAAGTCAAATTGTCCCTGTTTGCAGATGACATTATTGTATATTTAGAAAACCCCATTGTCTCAGCCCAAAATCTGCTTAAACTGATAAGCAACTTCAGCAAAGTCTCAGGATACAAAATCAATGTACAAAAATCACAAGCATTCCTATACAACAATAACAGACAGAGAGCCAAGTCATAAGTGAACTCACATTCACAATCGCTTCAAAGAGAATAAAATATCTAGGAATTCAACTTACAGCAGATGTGAAGGAGCTCTTCAAGGAGAACTACAAACCACTGCTCAATGAAATAAAAGCAGACAGAAATAAATGGAAGAACATTCCATGCTCATGGATAAGAATAATCAATATCATGAAAATGGCCATACTGCCCATAGATTCGATGCCATCCCCATCAAGCTACCAATGACTTTCTTCACAGAATTGGAAAAAACTACTTTAAAGTTCATATGGAACCAAAAAAGAATCCGTATTGCCAAGACAATCTTAAGCAAAAAGAGCAAAGCTGGAGGCACCATGCTAGCTGACTTTAAACTCTACTACATGGCTATAGTAACCAAAACAGCATGATACTGTACCAAAACAAATGTATAGACCAATGGAACAGACAGAGGCCTCAGAAATAACAGCACACATCTAAAACCATCTGATCTTTAGCAAACCTGATGAAAACAAGAAATGGGGAAAAGATTCCCTATTTAATAAATGGTGCTGGGAAAACTGGCTAGCCGTATGTAGAAAACCGAAACTGGATCCCTTTTTTACACCTTATACAAAAATTAATTCAAGATGGATTGAAGACTTAAATGTTAGACCTAAAACCATAAAAATCCTAGAAGAAAACCTAGGCAATACCGTTCAGGACATAGGCATGGGCAAGGACTTCATGACTAAAACACAAAAGCAATGACAACAAAAGTCAGATTAGACAAACGGGATCGAATTAAATTAAAGAGCTTCTGCACAACAAAAGAAACTACCATCAGAGTGAACAGGCAACCTACAGAATGGGAGAAAATTTTTACAATCTCCCCATCTGACAAAGGGCTAATATCCAGAATCTATAAAGAACTTAAACAAATTTACAAGAAAAAAACAACCCTATCAAAAAGTGGACAAAGGATATGAACAGACACTTCTCAAAAGAAGACATTTATGCAGCCCACAGACACATGAAAAAATGCTCATCACTGGTCATCAGAGAAATGCAAATCAAAACCACAGTGAGATACCATCTCACACCAGTTAGAATGGAGATCATTAAAAATTAAGAAACAACAGATGCTGGAGAGGAGGTGGAGAAATAGGAACGCTTTTACACTGTTGGTGAGAGTGTAAATTATTTTAACCATTGTGGATGACAGTGTGGCGATTCCTCAAGGATCTAGAACTAGAAATACCATGTGACTCAGAGATCCCATTACTGGGTATATACCCAAAGGATTAAAAATCATGATACTATAAAGACGCATGCGTACATATGTTTATTGTGGCACTATTCACAATAGCAAAGACTTGGAACCAACCCAAATGTCCACCACTGAAAGACTGGATTAGGAGAATGTGGCACATATACACCATGGAATACTATGCTGCCATACAAAAGGATGAGTTCATGTCCTTTGCAGGGACATGGATGAAGCCGGAAACCGTCATTCTCAGCAAACTGTCACAAGGACAGAAAACCAAACACCACATGTTCTCATTCACAGGTGGGAATTGAACAATGAGAACAGTTGGACACAGGGTGGAGAACATCACACACCTGAGGCCTGTCAGGTGGTGGGGGGCTGGGGTAAGGATAGCATTAGGGTAAAATACCTAATGTAAATGATGAGTTGATGGGTTCATCAAACCAACATGGCACATGTATAACTATGTAACAAACCTGCATGTTGTGCACATGTAACCTAGATCTTAAACTATATAAAAAAAATTTAAAACGGTGACAAAATCTTGATACAACGTTGCTAAGAAAGATTGTCAGTACTCTATCTGCCACTGACTTAAATATTTTCTATATTATAACTATATTGAATTTAATTTAATAGAAAAATTATATGCTGCATATTTTTGGGATGATAAAACTCTGTTGACTAATTATATCTATTAAGATGTTAAAGCAGCAATTCTTCAATAAAAATGTGAAATCAGCATTTAGTTTAATATCTTCATCCATATTGACAACTGTAATAATATTAAGTGAAAATATTATTGTTCATGATCCAGAAGGCTTGTACTTTGAGTTCCATGCTGTGACCATATGAAATTGTCTTTCTTTAGGAGAAACTCTGATAAGAGTGTTTTTTTAAAAAGATGATGTTCTCTGTTTCTCCTAAAAGACTCTCAGAGAAAGTAAAGGCTGCCTTGAAGTGGAAAATGTATTGGCTAGTTGTAGAAAGTAAAAAGTTTCCTCTTCAAACTTTCCCTTCTTCTTAAAGAATAAATCATTAAGTGTTAGAAATAATAGTTTCCTTAAAGTCTAACTTTCTTCAAGCGTCCTTGCTTTGTGCTAATAACTCTTTGTTAAGCCCTGTTCTATGTAGCTGTTGAACATGTTCACAGGCATGTTTCAGCTCACAGCCTATGTCCCTTCCTTATTTGGAAATGTTATTTGTTCTTTAAATCTATCATAAGCAACTTCCTCTTTTCCTTTGTTCTTCCTTACCTTTACCTACTTAAAAAAGTTTTAGGTTGTTAACAAATCGGGTATCAGTTGAGACTGTGAGGTTTGGCTCCAACCAATGGATGCAGGACACAGCATTAAGGGCAACCCAAATGCATAAGGGATAAACATGTCTGCTTTTTCTTTGTTCAGTGTACTCTTGTGGCAAGACTGCTGGCAAGTGTACTCTTTCTGCAGAAAGTAAAAATTGCCTTGCTGAGAAAATTAAATTCATGTTCAAGTGCTATTTCTTTGCAGCACCGGGGAACAAGAATTTTGCATTTCTAACATAGTGGTTGTAACTTGGAGCCAGGGGCATATTGATGCAGCAGAGAAAGGGCAGGTTGAAGGAAATGTGTCTGCCCTTGGCTTTTCTTCACATTGTCGTTAAAAATATTGGTTACCTTTTAGCCAATGACTGGAGTAAAATCAAAGCAGCCTAAAGGCCCTGCTGGAGTCTTCAGTTCAGATCATCTGGTTCTTTCACTAACCCAGTTTCTCCTTGTCCAAACTCATGAACCTGGTGGATTACAACTTAAAAGGTCCGTTACCTTTTACCACCATTTACAAAAGTGTTTAAAATGAAATATTGAGGAGAGAAAAGTGTTCTTCACTGCCTCTCTTTCTAAACAAAAGGTGGCAGTTATAGTATTTTCAGCATCAGAATGTAGACATACCCAATGAAACATCAATGAAGAGAAGAAAGTATTGAAGAATAGAGAATAAAATTCTCAGACCTAGAGGAAGATAAAAATTGGCAAATTCAAAAGATTCATTGCATGACAAGTAAGCAAGATAGAAAAAATTCCACACCTAAGACACATAACAGTTTATTTATAAATATGAAGCATATAAAGAAAATTCTCAAAGCTTTTGAGAAACAGAGAACATCATCTTTTTAAAAAAAACACTCTTATCAGATGGATATAAGATCTTTAGACAACAACTGTGGATGCCACTATACATTTAAATTATAGAAAAAGTACTAGGGAGTAATCATTTGAAAGCATTAAAATAAAAATATCATTTTAGAATATAAACTAGCCATTAAGAACACAAAGGTGACCTGAATAAACGCATATATAGTCCATGTACTTAGATAAACTATATCCATGAAACAGCCTAAATATCAACATAAACTCTACCAACATTGCAATTATTTGTTTAAGAAACTTGATCAATTTACTCCAAAATTTATACAGATAAGCAAATATCCACTAACAGATGAGCTAACCTGCTAACCAGAAAAATAAATTTTTAAAAGAGGGATCGTCCAACTAAGGTTTTAAAAAGTTAAAAAAAGATGAATATGATTACATCAAAATTAAGGATTCATATCTGTGAAAGATATCATTGAAGAATCTAATAGACAGTGATATATTAAAAGAATATATTTGCAATGTCCAAAAGAGACAAGAATATGATACCAAGAATATGCATGGAATTCTTATAAATCAGCAAGAAGAGATAAGGAATTTAAAAATAAAGAAAAATTCATAAGAAGATAAATGCTTAAGACTAGAATAAATATGAAGAGAAATTCAAACTCCTGAGAGATAATGAAATGAAAGATGAAGAATATGAATATGGTAATTGTCAATATTTTGATTCCCTTTGTACCAGGTCCTAAAACAAGGTCTCGTTGCAGGTAGTTGTGGGAAGTAATCACAATAGTGAGAGGGAAGTACAAGTGAGGGGGTGTGGAGAGTGAGCCATGAAAGGGAGACAGTCCAATTAAGTATGTCTAAATGAGTAGGTGACTGCTATGGGGGACTGGTGCTTGATCCTGTCAACAGTTCTTAGGAAGCACATGGAATGTGCTTACGCCGAGGTTACACCAAAGTTACACCAAGGAATTGAGAAGTGTGGAATCTATCCACTAACTCCTGTTTTTCATTTGTTGTGAACTCCCCTGTAGACACCAAATCCCTGGCACACATAGGCTTCACTGAATGTGGGTTGAGCAGATTCCAGTGGCTAAATCCTTCAGTCAGAGAAACATAGGAAGCAGGCACTGGAACTGAGAAGCTATCAGTATGTATGGTTGCTGGTAAACTCAGAGATGAGCATAGATGGCAAGACATTTATAATAGCTGATACAGTCTACCTCTTGCACTCTTGAAATTCACTCATGGCCCACAATGAGCCTACTGTGTAACTCTTCAGGCTGATAGCCAATCATTGTTGGGTAAGCAGAGTGTTCACTGCATTTCTATACTCTCATGACATTTGTTCCCGACTATCTTTTTAAGTAAGGTTTGTATAGTAAAGGACTTTCAATGACACAGGTAATGTTTCTTTCAGGGCAAAGATGGGGCAGCAAATCTTATTGGTCCCTTTAAAAATATTAAAGTGCTTTAACTTTGGGGTTTCTCAGCTATAACACAGACCCATTGTCTGTGCAGCATCCAAGTTGTCCTCTCTTCAATGCCTCCATGAATTTGGGAAGCAAGAGGAATCAATATAAATATGAAGCTCATGCTGCTTGTTGTGCTGTGAATAATAATGCTCTTTATCTTAAGCTGGGCACAGTGGCTCACATCAGTTATTCCAGCACTTTGGGAGGCCAAGAAGGGTCATTTGAGCCCAGGAGTTCCAGGCTGCATTGAGATATGATCATATCACCACACTCCAGTCTGGACGACAGAGTGAGACCCCATCTCTAAAATAATAATGATAATATTTAATAAAAATGTTAAAAAATGCCTTTTGCTTCTAACAGAGGACTCACATATCTTCTTCCAGCATTAGAAAACTGTCAGTTTTATTAGTTTTTCAATAAGGTAGAATCTCATATTTTTCATAACCACAATTTTGAAAAAAAAAAATCTTATGTTAGGACTAACAGAAGAATCACATATTCTACAGATTTTCCTGGGTCTAAGGACAGAATTGGTTTTTATCCTCTTCTTCCTCTACAACCCATTCAAGATTCCCTTCACTTTTAGTCACATTATTTTCCAAGTGAGGTGACACAGGCCTTTATCCCTGAGAAGTCTAAGCCACTGGTTACCGTGCTTTCCTCAAGCAATATTTAATACATTCACCCACTTACTGTAATTACTATATATGAATGCAACAAATGGTGCCCCATATATTCTGATTTATCAGTGTTACTGGTTTAGTGGCATATCAGTAGAAGGAGTCAACATGACAAGGTAGCCACTGCAATTTTAGGTTGAAGGAACCCTGTGTCCTCTGCTAAAAGTGAATGAACTTCTCTCAGCAAACCAATCCAAGAATCAGCACCTAAATCCATTATAGGTTAAAGCTGCAGAAACAAGAAGCACAAGTTCCTCCAGTGGATCATAGTGAGGGGGCCCATCTTAAGTTCACACCCTCCTTCTTGATGCATCACTTTGGCGCAAAAGTCATTGTAGTTTTTGCCATTGAAAGTAACAGCAAAAACCGTGGTGACTTTTGCACCAACGTAATATATATTTTAGCAAAGAGAAATTTCATGATACATTATGACATTTGGAAAAGCATATATACCACATTCTGTAGGACTATTCCCAGCTTCACAGAGTGTCATCTCTTAGCTGGATGATCTAGCTAAGACTTTAGAGATTATTCCAATATCTGTAATGCTGGAAGCTTCTGAGTGAAATGAAAATATAATATAACTAAACGATTCCATGAAAATCTGCACACTGTCTCACTTTCTTCACCTTAAAAGCGTTCCCATTGGTAGGAGACAATATCACGCTGAATGGTATGCTGACATATCAGTAAGTCTGTATTCTTTCTGGTAAATGGCTGTGTACTATTTTTTTTTTTTTTTCTTTTTGAGATAAAGTAAGACTCTCTCTCCTAGACTGGAGTGTAGTGGTGGGATCTCAGCTCACTGCAACGTCCGCCTTCCAGGTTCAAGTGATTCTCCGATTCTCCTGCCTCAAACCCCCAGGCACACGCCACCACACCTAGCTAAATTTTTTGTATTTTTAATTGACACGGGGTTTCATCATGTTGACCAGGCTGGTCTTGAACTCCTGACCTCAAATGATCTGCTCGCCTCAGCCTCCCGAAGTGCTGGGATTGCAGGCGTGAGCCATTGCACCTGCCCTGTATCATTTTTTCTTTTAATCAACATCAGAGTATTTTGTGTTTGCCCCTATAGGTTTATTGAAAAGTTTCTTCTTCACATTTATTTGTTCACAATATTTCAATATTTTTCCTTCCAGGTACCTGACCAACTAGTCAATATGTTTATCATTGCCTTAAATTTAATATCTATCACTACCTCAAACTTTGTCTTCCTTCATGAAAAGTTGCTAACCAAGTATACTGCTTGGAATTCCATCCAGTAGGGTATTTCCCCTCAATATTATATTTTAATTCTATACCTTATGTGGTTGCAGCCCATTTTCAGCTCACGTATATAGTTCACTGACTCTTCCGTGAGCTAGTCCTTAGTATATTCCTCCTCCATGAGCTAATTTATAAACCAGGCTTAGCTGAGGGAAAGGTATTGATGCAAGAAATGTAGCTGATGTTGAGTTCTTTTTATGTAGTTTACTTAAGCTCCCTATACCTACTATGGCCGAATCACATGGGTTGGAATAATGTCCATCATATGAGAGATAGTTAGTGTCGTCACAGGATCCTTAGGTTGTCCCTTCAGCAGCCAGAAACCTCTGTGGCCAGCAATGCCTCAGGTTGCATTTTGCTTGTGCCTGATGGGCTCCTTCTGCCCACGCAGCCCAGCCCTCACTCACATTACCAACCCAAATCCCATGCCTGCCAAGGGTAAATGAGGTGCAGATCTGCGAGGGGTGTGTAAGCCAGCAAGTGCGGGGTGTGTAAGCCAGCAAGCGCAGGGTCCAGCCACTGCACACAGTCAGACACGCCAGCTAGGGTAGAGTGGTCAGTTCCAGGTGCCATTGCTGGCTCCATGCGAGGCTGTGTCTGGGCCAGATGTATCACAAGCAGCTTCCACTGTGGGCACCAGTGTCTAGACAAGGGAAATGCAATGGGGCCTGAAAACTTGGAGATGTCAGGAACTGCAGAGGCTCATAAAGGGTGTTATGGGATGTCACAGTCTTGACTTGGGGAGCCCTGAGGTCAGTGCTTCCAGAAGGGTCGTGACTCTTCTCTCCTTCTTGTCCCCCACAACATGACTAGTGGGGGCATGTTTCAGCACTGTTTATGTTACATCTTTTTCAGTTCCACCATTCAGTGAGTCCCAAGTTCTTGCCACAAGTACATGAAGAATGAGGTAAGCGGACAACTGGAGGTTGAGCAAGGTGGAGAGGAGCTTCATTGCATGACAGAATAGCACTCAGAAGCCTCAAAGTGAGCAGCTCCTTTCTGCAGGCAGATCATCACAATGAGTGTCCAGCTGTCAGCCGAGAGGAGACCAGAAACAGATAATGGGTAGCTCCTTTCTGCAGGCAAGTCATCCCGACAAGTGTACGAGTATGGCTGAGTCCAGAGTTTTTATGGGCTTAGAAGGGAGGAAGGGAGTGCTGATTGATCCATTTGTGACTATGGACTGGAAAAAGCACCATAAGTTCTCACTCTGGGTTGTAGACTCCACCTGGAACTGGCGGCCTGGGACCCAGGCTTCAGGCCACTCCTAGTTTGAAGGCAAGGTTTCAGTGAGGACATGTCCCTTCCCTCCTACGAACCTTTCTACCTTCTGCTGCCATCAATGTGCCACCCATGGCATCCAGGCTGCAGAGACCAAGGGGCACCATCAGGCCCATGCTGAGCCACTCTCAGTGCCATCCCGTCCCTCCACTCTGCCTCTCTCCCTAAGCTCGTGGTTGCCCAAAGTTTCAGAGGGGGCGGAGATGGTGGTGTGGCTAGAGTGTCAACACCACCCCCACCCTGAGTGCCTGTGCATCTATCTGGGTCACAATAGCGTCTGGGCTTGGCTTCAGCTTTGCTCTAAAATTGGAGAAGGCACCAGGAGTGAGGAGAGGCCAGAGGTAGGGAGAGGCCAGGAGTGGGAAGTAGGAACTTCTGAGTCTATGGGGGCAGGGAGGTTTCCTGTGTCTCTGAGAGCACGGGGATGCCCAGGTCCGAAGCCATGACTGGGCAGCTGCAGCTGCCATCTGTTTGGTGGGAGCCGGGACTCCTGCAGGCTCCACAGAGCATGCAGCCCCAGTCATGCCTCCCCCACTGCAGCTGGCACCACCACAGCAGATAACCCAAACAGGCCACTGCTGCCATCACTGTACTCATCTAAACTTACAAATTTATCTATCTGACAATATAGCTTAGGAAGAACAGAGCCAGTTTCATAGTTACTTGATGCATCATTTTTAGGTGCTTAGTCTCATCTAGTGCCTAGCAAAAAGCTAAAGACTACTTTTTAAAGAGTAATGGTAATTATTATTTACTAATAATTTTCTACTGCAGAAGGTATGTCTTTGCTCCAGAACCCTAGTCGTCTGCACTGTAGCCGCCTTTTGTAGTTGCTCTCCACTCCCCATATAGAAACCTGAAACTGTTGCAGATTCATCTCTTTCTCTGGGCTCCATCCAAAACAGGCAGCTCTTTAATCCTTCTCAGATTTGATAGAATCTCAGAACAAGAGTGGTACATGCAAGAGGTCTTTGTGTGTGTGTGTGTGTGTGTGTGTGTGTGTGTGTGTGTGTGTGTCTCAGAAATTAGAACACATTTGCCATATTAATAGCGGCACATCAACTGTTAGAGGCCATGTGGATAGAACAGAGTAATGACACTATGTCAGGCCTACTACTCGATCACATTTATATAGATCACCATTTGCATCATGACTTTTTTTTTTCCAGAGATTATACAAAAAAATGGAAAGGGGATATAATGGGAACTACTACTACTGTATCCTTGAAGTTTTCTAGGGTTGATCTAATTTCTATGATAAATTTGATTACTCTCCAGGTCAGGGACCCTGACTAGAAAGAACTTAACAAGATCAAAGTAAATCCTATTTATTTTACGTGGTCAAGGAACTGAAGGAATGACTTCAGGTCTGAAATAGGTCTGCTAGCCTATTGGACCCACTATGAAACACTTAGGCCAAGTCTCCGTATATCTAACTTGGACTTACTAATTCATTCATTCAAATGAAAAATCATTATGGCATACATCTCACATATATTTATTTTTGAAGTCATTTTTTTGTCTACTATATAGTTACAGTGGTAAATGTATTAAGTATCTCTCAGAGAAATGTTGAGGTAATATTTATTTTATATACTTGTGGTATCTTCGCAAGGTCCTTCCTTAAGAGACTAAAACTCTAATAAATGATAAGATCTGTGACTGAGAAATAGGCCAAATATGGGAACTTGGTGAGAAATAATTATTTTCTTTGTTTATTTTTGTCTTTTTTATTTTTTATTTTTATTTATTTACTTTTTTATTTTACTTTAAGTTCCAGGATATGTCTGCAGAATGTGCAGGTTTGTTACATAGGTACACATAATGAAAATAAGCTCAGCATCACTGATCATTAGACAAATGCAAATGAAAACCACAATGAGATACCATCTCATGCCAGTCAGAATGGCGATTATTAAAAGTCCGGAAATCGTAGGTGCTGGTGAGGCTGTGGAGAAATAGGAACACTTTTACATTGTTGGTGGGAGAGTAAATTAGTTCAACCATTGTGGAAGACAGTGTGGCAATTCCTCAACGATCTAGAACCAGAAATACCATTTGACCCAGCAATCCCATTATTGGGTATATACCCAAAGCATTATAAATCATTCTACTATAAAGACACAGGCACACGTATGCTTATTGCAGCACTATTTACAATAGCAAAGAGCTGGAACCAAGAAACACATTGATACGTTGTCATTGACACAATTTCTTGCAAGACAAAATCTTCCTGGTTTCTATTATTGCCTTGCTGACCACTATGGTAATCATACCTGCTTTGCCTCAGATGGTTAAACGCCACTGTCTCTGTTATTCTGAAATAACATAGTTTGTGTCATCAATTTGATGCCTGGTTTTTGGCAATTTTTTTATGCTTACAACTAAGAGCTTCTCAAGGATGCTGCCAACCCCAGTCCTTCCACTGGTGCATTGCTTACAGCTTCAACAAAGGGAAGCCCCTTCGACCCTATCAGGGAATGTATTCACAGATAGGCTCCCAATTCTCATGTAATAAATGCATGTTATCATGCCCACTTCTCTGAGTTATCTGACTACTTTTGCAATTCTTTTTCAAGGCAGCAATGATTATATCTTTTTCCAAGCTTCGAGTGAGATTGATTATTTGAAAAATGGCTCAATTATCTACTCCTTTCTATACCTACTTCTTTGCAATATGACTTTGCAGCTCCTCCCAATAAGAGGCAGAGTGTATTACTTTACTCCATCAATCTCACCTGCATCTTTGACTTATTGACTAATAGAGTATAGTGGAAGTGATAGTGTGCCTGTATCTAGCATAAGCTTAAAAAGATTTTCACACTTTTATTTTTGCTCTTGAACCTCTGCTCACTCATCATGAATGAGTGCGAGTTAATCTCTTGGAGAATGAGACTGCAGGAATCAGCCAAGGAGATGCCAGACCAACTACATTCAGACCACTTATCTGCTAATAGCATATGCCTGAGAAAATGTATTTGACACATATAGGGTCAACCTGGAATAGAAAAAAAAAAAAATCTAGCTGCCTCACTGGCTGGTGAATAAATGTGGTGGTTTTGTTATACAGAATTATTATGGCAATAGAAAATTAGTACAGATCTGTGTCAGTAGTGAATTAGAACTGGATAGAGGTATATTTATCAATCCTGACTTATGAGAAATCATAGCTGTATTAGTAAACTCTCATGCTAACCAGCGTTGTAGTCTTCCTCCTCTTTCTCTGGGAAATGCAATCAAGTTTCACTCCCACACGTGTTCTCCATGTTTCTGCGTTACATGTTGACCAGCTTCTGCAGTTCTTGGAAGAAATGTTTCCTTTTTCAATATAATATAAAGCATACTACCTACATGATACACGCTAAGGCTTTAGGTTACTTATTGATTTAGAGGTCATAGAGGCAAGAGGAAAAATCTGTGAGGAAAAGCAGCATTAATGTATGCATTAGTCTATTTTATACTGGTATAAAGAACTTCCCTGAGATTGGGTAATGTATAAAGGAAATACATTTAATTGACTCGCAGTTCTTGGCATGGCTAGGGAGGTCTCAGAAAACTTACAGTCATGGCAGAAGGGGAAGCAGGCACCTTCATCACAAGGTGGCAGGAGGAAGAGAAGGGTGAAGGAGGAACTTCCAAACATTAAAAAAAAAACCATCAGATCTTGTGAGAACTCATTCACTATCATGAGAACTGCATGAGGGAAACTGCCTCCATGATCTAATCACTCACCTCCTCGACACTTGGGGATTACAGGTCCTCTCACTGACATATGGGGATTACAATTCGAGATGAGATTTGAGTGGGGACACAGAGTCAAACCAAATCAATGTACTATCCACCTGTGATATCATGAGACATACGTATATATGTTTCTATCCACAGTTCCTGGGTCATAACTCCCATAACCCTGGTTACAGTAAACAGACCAGCTCTCTCTGATGGTTTCCTGCCCTCCTTCCAGATGACAAAGGCAGAACTCTAATCTGACTGTGGATCAGGAGAACCTCATTCCAGAGGGGGTCCTGGATGATACCTTGCAGGAAGGAATGTTGCACAGAGAGGCTGAAAAGAATTTGAACAGACAGGCCTTGTTGGGTTTAGATCACAACTTTTTTGTCCATTTACACTTCTACACAGTTATTAATCATGCCTATCCAACGAAACCTTTATAAAAAGTCCAATAGGACAAGGTTCAGGGAGCTTCTAGAGAGCTGAACATGTGGAGGTTCCTAGAAGGTGATTCACTTAGGGAGGGCTGGAATCTCTGCATCCTTTCCCATACCTCACCCTATGCATCTTGTCAACTGTATCCTTTGTAATAGCCTCTACAATAAGCCAGTAAACATGTTTCTCTGAATCCTTGGAGCCACTCCAGCAAATTAATGAAACCCAGAAAGGGGGCCATGGGAACTCATTTGAAGCCACTGGGTCAGAAGTTATAGAGACCTGGATTTGCAAAAGGTGTCTGAAGGGGGCAAGCCTGGAAACTGAGCCTTCAACTTGTGAGATCTGATGCCATCTTCAGGTAGATAGTGTCAGAATTGAATTGGACGACATTCAGCCAGTGTCTGCTGTACAACAGATTGACTGTTTGTTGGAAGGGAAAAATCCCCACGTATTTTGAGGGTTACAGAAGTCTGTGTGTATTTATGCTTGTTGTGATATGAGAGCAGAAGTAAAACTGTTTGTTTTTTTTCTAAACACTGTCTTAGATAAGGCCATGCTTGATCTCCAGGCAGTGTACATTTTCTCTCTTATAGCAAGAGCTAGGGGATCATTTCTACAAGTTTAAAGGACTCAAAAGCATCTGAATTTCAAAGTTCTCAAGTTGATCTATGCAATATTCTTTCCTTGGTCTCCAGTTCCCAGTACTCTCTATCAAGGGCTTAATATTTTTCAGAGAAGATATGCTGGGGCTGTGAATTTAATAGTTTTGGTGATTCTGCAGCCCTTAAAATCAAAACATGGGTTTCAGCCCAGTCTGACTTTTGGCTGCTGACAGCATTGAATCTCTTCAGATTCTGCCAGGAAGGATTTGTGGCTTGCAAAGTGTACCTTGAATTGATACGTAACTGACCTGCACCTCAAATTCTCTTTCTTCAAGGTCTTTAGGTCTGTAAATGAGATGTAGCCAACTTTAGTATCTTTATAGTTCCTATCACTCCAATATGTTCAAGTGTTAGAGGTATTCATAAATTGTTGTTTTTCCTTTGTACTTGTATCTAATTTTATTCTCCACAAATGAAGATCTAAATAATTGTGATGCTTCAGTTCTGAATACATTATCACCAGCCCATTTCCCACCATCAGTGGGGTACTTGGTACCTTCTGACTAGTATTTCATCATGATGACCACTGCCATTACCTTCACGGTATAGATTTTCTTAAAATAAAACAATGAGTAAAGGTTTGGGACTGAAGTCATTCATCTGAAAGGTTATTACAGGAAGCCCAAGTGAGATAGGAAGTGAAGAAACAGGGCTGCTTAATGGGTATGCAAACTGTGCGATCACACAGGGCCAATGCTCAGAAGGACATCACCCTTAGCTTAATACACTGCTTTCACCATATTGAAATTCTTAATAATTTATCTCTAAACTTGTGTTCTGTGAGTGAACTATATGGAACAATGAAGCACGTACATGAGCCTAAGAGATGTGTGCAATATGTATGTCCAATGCTCTGTGCTGTCCCATTCACATAGAGCATTTTTCATGTCCCATGAGTACGCAATGCAAATACCGTGGGATTTCAATTAGACAATATGTCTCCTAAGGCCCAAAAATTTAAAAAAAGGAAATGGAGTTGAAAATACAAATTCAAATGAACTAAGGTATTAATGGAAAAGATAGCATTTCAATTACAGGGGCTGGAAAAGAGGAAAAAGAGGAGGTAGATAGTGAGAGAAGTAGAGAGAGAAAAAAATGAGGTAATGAGAGCTTCAAAAATAACAGTGTAACAAGCATATTTTAATTAATAGGCACCACATTACTTAAAATATCTTTGAAAATGCCAGTTTTCTGATGAGCATCTATAATACTTAAGAGTGAATAACTAATAAATTGAACACTTGGTTGTGGAAGAAAATGAGATATTCAAGAAGGATTATTAACTTTTTCCATGAGAAATTAATAAATGATAATACCATAATAAGTTATTAAAGGAGGTCAGAATAGCTTAAAAATCCTGTTTCTACCACCTTAATAACTAGAAAAACAAATGTCAACTTGAATTACTGTAGAAGTGAAAACAGGTTCAGTTTTATGTTATATCACAAAATTATCTTGAATGCAGCAATAAAATAATAAACATGCCTGGGAAACAAGTTCTATTAATCAATATAGTATTCATCTTTAAAGGATGCAAAAATTTAGATATCTGAATAATATGCCTAAAGTAATATATAAAATCTTTTTATATCAGATTCATAATACACTATCTTTAAGGAATTATCAAAGAACTACTTAAAACAAAGAAAGGAAACAAAACTCACCCATAATAAAGTCATTATTCAGAAATAACAATTGCTCATTTTGGGTTATATATCATTATAACTTGTTGTAGGCAGAATAAGGGCACCCCTAAAATGCCTATATCCTTGAAATCTGTGAATATGTTACCTTGTATGAAAAAAAGAGATTTTTGTAGATGTGATTAAGGTTGAGTACTTGATATACAGAAATAATTCTGGATCGTCCAGGCAAACCAATTAGAAATCTACAGAAGATGAGGACATCAGAGAAATTCAAGATGAGAATGATTCAACCTGCAATTGCTATCTTCAAAGATAGAGAAAAAGGCCACGGGCCAAAGAATGCAGCAGCATCTAGAAGCTGGGAACAACTCTCAGTTTACAGCCAGCAGGAAAACAAGGACACCAGTCCATCAACCTCAAAAAATTGAATTCTGCCAACAACCCAGAAAAGCTGGAACCATATTCTCCCCTAGAGCCTCACAAAAGAGACACGACCTACCAATAGGTTGATTTTAGTCCAGTGAAACTCATGACAGAGAACTGCAAACTAAATAAATGCGTGTTTAAAACCATTTTGTAGTTTGGTACAGCAGCAATAGGAAACAAATAGACATGGCATTTCCTCATCTTTTTCTTCTTGTCTCTGTACAAAATGTTGATTTAAAAAAAAAGGTTGGGTTGTAGCTTACACAATATTGTTTCCTGTTTTATTTACCTTACAATCTATTGTGAATATCCATCACAAGAAGCAATAATATAATGAATAACAGTACAGCTTCTGGAGCCAGCCTGCCTGAGTTCAAATCAATGATCTGCCTTACTTATCAAATCTGGCCTCTTTTTCCTCCTATACAAAAAGAGGAATAAAAATAGTGTTGCTCCATTGGGTTGATGTGGGAATACAATGTGTTAATACATGTAAAGTAAGTGAAACTGCATTAAGCACACTTTAAATGATAGTGATTCTTAAATTTTATTATTATAACCTGATTTCCTAAATATAAATCTATAACTACACCTGTTAAAACTGCTGTATAACCTTTCATTTTATGTATGTTACATAATACAAACAATCTTTAACAAAGATATGTAGTTTGTGCAATATATATGTTTATGTCTTTTACTCTTTAACAAACTACTCCCAAACAAAGTGACTTAAAGCAGCTACCATTTCATTACATCAATATTTTAATGGTTTATCTGGTCAACTATTTTGAATTGGGCGAGCTCAGCTCATCTCTCTAAAGCTTGTTCTTGCATTCAGGTTGGCAAGTAGATGGACTGGTGGTTGGATGTTCCAACATGGTCTCCCTCACATGCATGGTTTGTAAACTGTCAGCCAGGTTGATGGGGTGACTAGGTCATGTGTCTGCCATCATCTGATAAGCTAACCTGGGCTTCTCAGAGCAGCAATGGCAGAAGACCCAGAGCTGCAAGGGAGGACAAGCCCTCTGCAAGCGCAATTCAGGCCTCTGCTTACATCCTATTAGCTAATATGGCGTTGTTGAAAGCAAATCACAAGGCCAGGCCTAGATTCAGTGTCAGAGGTCAGTACACAAGGCAAGGGGGTTACAAATTGAAAAAAGTTATGGCCGTGTTTGAAATCTAGCACAACTGTAGTTTTCTTCTACTTTTGAAAACTTAGTATGATGGACTGTGCTGAATGAATTTATAATCTCAACTTGTCTGGAAAACCTCAGATGTACTTAATCTAAGTCAGACATCTCTAGCTTTGTTTATTTAAAAATATTTTTAATAATTTCATTTATAATAATTATTAAGATAAGTATTATATTGTATAATTTATAATATAGTATTTGGCTAATTTCTTGCAAACATTAAATGTTATATCATTTTAATATTTATTGTGGCTTGTCAGATAACGTGTATAACATTCAGTTATCATTTTCAAATTATTCTCCTCAGTGATTTTTGGGGGGCACATACATTTTAGAATCTATTGAGTTTTTATAATTGAACTACATTTCATTGTTATTGCTTCCATTTTCTTACTCCTCAGTTGCAGTGATAAAATGTCTGTACTTAATTTAAGTGCTGCAGACCATCATGCCAGTAATAGAACATAATAGAAACCACAAATTAAACAATAGGTTAGTAAGTTCATGTGCGTGTGTGTACGTGTGTGTGTGTGTGTGTTTAAAGCAGCTAGGTCATATATACTGACCATAGCATAACAACTGAGAGAATCCTGCACATATTTCTATTATTCACTGCCAGTGCAGTCAGTGCCTATTATTTGGCAATATTAGTAGTTAGACCTGCAGAGACTCACATAAATAAATGTTATACGATATCCAATCACAAAGCAAATTGATTAGTTAGCATATAGTATGAAAAATGTACTAAGAATTCTGGGATAGTTCTATAATTCTGTAATTCTGGTTTCAAGCCTAATGTTTACTCAATCTACATGAAATCACTATAATTTTTTAAAATAACTATTTTATTATATACAACTTTTCTCTAGTCTTAAAGGTCTAGGAAATATACAAATGCCTTTAGGCTTAATAATTACTCTAATGTCATAGATTTACTTGTGCCTGAAATGTTGAGAAAGATATTTAGGCTGAAACAAAAACTTTAAAATATTTATTACATGGAGAATTATTCATGTTTTAAAATTATATAGCTTGGTAAAAACACAAGAAAGGGTGTTTATTTATGTTGTCTACACATATTTGAAAACACTGTCAAAATACATGTAAAAACCAACTAATGCTTCTAATGGCCCCAATTATGAATTCTATATACTTCAACAATGTGATTTGTTCTCTTTTATCCCACAGTACGTGCATTTTCTGCAAATTACACTTTTATTTTATTTATTTATTTATTTATTTTTTTGAGACGGAGTCTTGCTCTGTCGCCCAGGCTGGAGTGCAGTGGCTAGTTCTCAGCTCACTGCAAGCTCCGCCTCCTGGGTTTACGCCATTCTCCTGCCTCAGTCTCCCGAGTAGCTGGGACTACAGGTGCCCACCACCTCGCCCAGCTAGTTTTTCGTATTTTTTTAAGTAGAGACGGGGTTTCACAGTGTCAGCCAGGATGGTCTCGATCTCCTGACCTCGTGATCCGCCCGTCTCGGCCTCCCAAAGTGCTGGGATTACAGGCTTGAGCCACCGCGCCCGGCCTGAAGTAGGAAATTTCTTAGGCAGAAATACTGGTGTATGTGTTACACACATGCATATGTAATCTGCATAGAGTGAGAGTAGCTTCCTCTTGCCTTGAGTGGGTATTTTATTAAAAGAATATGTAATTAACAAAAAATTAGTAAAAGTAATTTAAACATGTTTTGACATTAAAAAGAAATACCTAAATAATAGGTCATTTTTTACAATTCAGTAACATTTATTTAATTATCCCTCTGACCCATCTCTCCTACTCTGGCAATATCTCTCACACACAATGTGGTTGCTTCCAAAAAATCGTATTTACCCTAATTCCAAACTTCTGCCACTAACCACTCCAACTAGTGCAGTTCCTTCTTGCCTCTCTCTGTTTGTCATTTCCTTCCTTTACATTTTCCAGTGCAAATTCCTTCAGCCTCTCAGTTGATCCAGGCCACCTCTCACTCATTACTTCAATCTATGTAATGAGGTAATGAGGCCCTGAAGAAATAAAACAACGTGCCATTCATATTCGAAGTTTGGAGGTGGAAGTGTTTAAGGAGATTTGAAAGATAAGTAAGCAATATTATTCTACTGAGCATATGAGCACAGGCAGAGGTTGTGATCAAATGTACTCACCAAGTTCTCTTCTAAACATTTTGCATTCGTCAACTTATTAATCACACAATAGCCTAAAGAGGTGTACATAATTATCACTTCTATTTTAGAAATGAGGAAACTCAGACTAGTAAAAGTTAAATACTTTGCCAAAGGACCCATTATAAGTGATATGGTTTACCTTTGAAGTCTAACTCTGGAAGCCATGCCTTTACATGATGAGCTGTAGCACCATATTAAACTCATCTCTATTCATATTTTTTGGTCACTGTCACACATGACTTACAGGAATCAGCAGGTTAAGCTGAATTAAAACTGTGAAAGATGAGAAGCACCTGAAATGGAAAGATAAACTCACACTGTTCTCTCTTAAAGCTGAATGAGGGAAACAAACTCTTAATGTCAAGATAAGAATTTATAATATATTATTTATGGCTTAATATTCTGTGTGTTTTGTCTTATGTGTGAAGGTAAATATTAATTTTGGTTGATACTCTTAGATTATAAGCATTTATTCAACAAAAGCATCATTATCTTGAAAATCACAATAAATCTCTATCTGCTCCTCCATAACCGACAATCAGAAAACTAAAGCCATTTTTTTAACCTGTTTTAACTTTATTTTAGGTTCTAGGATACATGTGCAGGTTTGTTATACAGGTAAACTTGCTTCACAGAGGTTTTGTTTACAGTTATTTGATGTGCTTTTCTATAAATAATACTTGCAGAAAATGATTTTAGAAGACACTTTTAGGATATTAGAAATAGCTGGGTACATTAATTTAATGTTATTATTGTTATAATTACCACATTTAAAATAAGCATTCATTAACCAAATAAAACATTGTAAAAATATTCCAAATATTTTTATATTCACCACAATTTCCTTACATCCTGCTGTTCAGTTGAGATTAAATTTTCATTTGCTCGCCACTAATGCCACTGGAATCACTTGCTATATCTTTGAAATTCTCCCCTGAGAATTATGTATTTGATGCTATCAGCATTTCTGCACAGCACTCTAATAATAGTATAATGTTCTCTTGTCTTTAATTTACTCGCAGAAAGAAGGTATTCAAAATGTAAATGTTTTCAATAAATTTGGAGAATTAAAAATTTAGTATTACAGGATTCTAACTTGTTAAGCTCTGGAAACCATTCAGCAAGAATAATTTGCTTAGTCACTCGCCTAAGCAAATATGGTGCACTGATTATATATTGGTATTTGTGCACTGAATATGCTTAAAATGACTACCTTGCCAACGAAAATGTAAGAATCAAAGAAATTTATTAATTTACAACTAAGCTGCAAAACTTAAATTAATTACTATCTGACTCTTTACAGAAATTTTTTGCAGAGCCCTAGACTAAGGAATAATGTATGGCAGCCTCCAAGTTTTTACTCTTTCCATAGCCATAGCAGGGTTCTGGGTAGTAACTCTGTTACCTGTCCTTCTATATTGAGTATCAACACTCAAAATTTGTATCAACCAAGAGTGTGGATTCATCTGAGGCAATCATAAGAGCATAAGATAATTTTTGAAAAATGATTACGGATGTATTTTTAAATAAAAAGGTATTTTTACTATTCTATTAGCTTTAGTCTTCACTATGCATTTGAATACCTACAGATTTGTAAGTACAATTTTTGAAAGGCAGCAAAATATATTGATCACTTTGGCAATGAAAATTTAAACACATTTTTGGCATTCACTCCAGTAATGTAAGACCACCCCCAACCCCCAAAAAAAGGAGAGCAGGAGAAAGAAAGGGAGGAAAAGAGGAAGAGAGAGAGAGAGAGAGAGAGAGAGAGAGAGAGAGAGAGAGAGAGAGAGACTACTAATTAGTACTCATTTTGAGGTGAGAAAAAAGATAGTCCATACTTTTAAATATTATCAAAATCATAAAAGCCATCAGAAATGGTCTTGATCAAGGTACCCTTTGATTGTCTTAGGAAAGGTTAGCATTTTAAGATTCATAATGTGATTCACGACAAACTAGTCAGAAGGTAAAATCACAATACACATCTTAGTTCAATTAACAGATAGAAGCAGAAAATCAAAGGTAAGGTGGATAATACTTTAGAATTAAATTAAGTCATGCATGTGGAGCTGTCATTAAAAATATTATTTTAATTGAGGTTGTTTTGTCTTTTTGATGAGAATTTGAGGTTAAGTTTCTTAATGCTCTAAAAAGTTTACTCTTTTTTTTCAGATGACAAAAATATATTTTACAAATTCCTGTGACAGTTAATGAAATAGTAATCACGTTATTTCATTTCTGTAGAAATGGATGTTAGCATGCACATGTTACATATTGATAAATTAATTTCCTGTCAGATAAACCATGTTAACTATATCTGAGTGTGCCCTTAATGTGCAGAGCAGTATCTTGAACATGTTTGGACATAAAAATATTCAACAAGTGATCTTAATTTCAGATGTGCAAAATCTTGTGTTTAGAGGATGAAAAGACTTTTCCTTTTAAAAATATTGTATTTGTTTGTCTTTTGCATCCAACCTTGATATAACTGCCTACCTTCAACTCACTGTTGATATATAACCAATTTGAGTAATAACATGAAATGTCAAAATAAATCTTAATTTTTAAAAGTAATTTATATTCAATAAAAATATGACAAAACTATTTAAGGAGTAATCTTGTTAAAGTAGTCAGGGACATAGAAACAATCAGTCCAAACTTAATAAAAATTAGCTAATGAGCCAAAAAAATTGTGACAGACATAAAAAAATGTTTGGTGCTTTCCTATTTTCTTTTCATTTTTAATATGGGAAATTTAGTTAAGGTATAAATCAAATATTATGTTGCCTAAAAATTGTGAGAAAAAAATCTGTTAATGTTATGTAAAAATCACCACATAAACAATTTATAGAAATTAACTTTGACTAATGTTATGTATTTTCAATTTATATTTACACAAAACAATTAAAAATATGATTTGTACATATTATAAAATTATACATATATGTATAAAAATATACCACAAGAAAGCATACAGAGATCATTAAGATCAATAATTATCATAGTAGTACTAAATGGGTAATATTGATCACAAATACTAAAATTCTACTCCTAATAGACTAAAAACTGTAATAAAATTAACTATTGCCTTTTCACTCCACAAACCTATATTTTATACATTTAAAAATCACAATATAATCAGAATACATAAAAATATAAAATAAATAGTATGCAATGTAATTAGCTACTAATGTTTGTTTTTCATTAAGGGTTAATGTTAAATAGTAATTTTTCCCCACAAATTATAAAAAGACACAGCATATAAATATTTAAAATATTTTGAAAAGTAGGAAATAAATTGACTAGATGCCAGAATTTTTATTTAGAGCAATCATAGAAAAAAAAAGAGCAAATTGATTTGTGTATCTCTCTTACATTGCTAATTTTTTTAAAAATCTGATAATTGTATTTATTTATCTGATTACTAGTTTTGAAGAAAAGAAATGTCCATAATGTGCAACAAAAAAATATAACATCTACCATAGCAAATAAGGTTTCATAAACTTATATTACTTTAGTTCTAATTCTGTTAAGGTTAGTTTAAGATTTAAAAAGAGTTTTTACATAAAGAAAAACATTTTTAAAAATAACAATTAAATGCAGTGGATACAACTTGTTTGACTCCTAACTTAAGCAAACTTCAACATGAATTCTGAGACAGCTGGAGAACTTATAATATGAATTATTAAATGATGCCAAATAATTATTGTTAATTTTATTGTATATTGAAAGGAAATTGCAGATATAAAAGAATATATCCAAAGATGTAATTTTAAATAAAATGTGGTTTAGAATTTAAAATATATGTTCTACAACAAAAAGATATTTGGAGGACGTAGGATAAAATGTGGTAATTGTCAAAGCTGCAAGGTGCAATAATGGTGATTTATTGCTTTTTTTTTTTGGTTTTAGCTATTTTTGAAAAGATTTATTAGTAAAAAAATAGAAACAATATTTTGTGGGCATTATCTTTTACATTCTAGGATGGAATGACTGTTTTAATCTAAAACCCTTTCACCTCAAGTTGGATTTGATACTATTTATACCACAAATTATCTCAGGTATAAATGAGAACAGTAATTACAGCACCATATGGCTACTTTTTGAAACCCTATCCATTCTACAACCACTTTTACCACAATCTGTGATGGCTGTGGACTTTGTTAAAGCTTCTGCCCTCACTAAGTGTGTCAGGACTCTCTGTCATCGGCAGGGTAGTTACATGTAAACGAAGGATTATCTAATTCCATGGAATTGTTCAATATGTACACGAACTTTTATTTCGGGGTTCAACAATTTTTTTTGAGGAACTAGAGTGGAAATACTTGGGGTTTCCACTCTAAGTGTGGGGCCAATATTCAACATTCTTAAAGAAAAGAATTTTCAACCCAGAATTTCATATCCAGCCAAACTAAGTTTCAAAATCTATTGTGCATAAAAACCACTTGGGGATATTGTTCAAAATGGAGATTCTCTTCTAGATTGTCTAATTTTTGTTTGTAAGTCTCTGAGGATATTTTGTATTTCTGTGGGATTGGTTGTAATGTCATTTTTATCATTTCTGATTGACCATATTTGGACCTTCTCTTTTTTTTCTTTGTTAATATTGTTAATAGTTTATCAATCTTGTTTATTCTTTCAAGAACAAACTTTTGGTTTTATTAATTTTTTTGCATTTTTTTACTTTCAATTTTATTCAGTTCTCTCATTTTAGTTATTTGTCTTCTTTTTCTGTATTAGAAGTTGATTTATTTATTTTTTTCTAGTTCCTGTAGGTCTGATGTTTGGTTACTAATTTGAGATCTTTTTAACTTCCCGAGGAAGGCATTTAGTGCCATAAACTTTTATCTTAACACTGTTTTAGATGTATCCCAAAATATTTTGGTATGTCGTATCTCTATTTTCATTAATTACAAGGAATTTTTTTGATCTCTGCCTTAACTTTTTGTTCACTCAAGAGCTGCTCAAGAGCAAGTTGTTTAATTTACATGTCTTTTCTAGTTTTGGGAGATCTTACTGGTATTTATTTTTATTTTTATTGTACTGTTACATGAAAGTATGCCTAGTATGATTTCAATTTTTTAATTTAATTGAGATTTGCTTTACAAATCGGCACATAGTCAATCTTACAGTATGTCCCATGTGCAGAGAAGAATGTAAATTCTGTAGTTGCTGGATGGGTATTCTGTAGATGTCTGCTAGGTTCAATTGGTCAAGTGTAAAGTTTATATCCAGGACTTCCTTTTAAAGTTTTTTATTTCAGAGGGAGGCGGAGCAAGATGGCCGAATAGGAACAGCTCCAGTCTCCAGCTCCTAGTGTAAGCAACACAGAACACAGACTTCACATCTGGGGACAGGGCACAGCTAATCAACAACAACAACAACAACAAAGCAGCAGAAACCTCTGCAGACTCTGTCTGACAGCTTTGAAGAGAGCAGTGGATCTCCCAAAACGGAGGTTGAGATCTGAGAATGGACAGACTGCTTGCTCAAGTGGGTCCCTGACCCCTGAGCAGCCTAACTGGGAGACATCCCCCACTAGGGGCAGACCGACACCCCACACCTCACACGGTGGAGTACACCCCTGAGAGGAAGCTCCCAAAGCATGAATCAGACAGGTACCTTGCTGTTCAGCAATATTTTATCTTCTGTAGCCTCTGCTGCTGATACCCAAGCAAACAGGGTCTGGAGTGGACCGCAAGCAATCTCTAACAGACCTACAGCTGAGGGTCCTGACTGTTAGAAGGAAAACTAACAAACAGGAAGGACACTCACACCAAAACCCCATCAGTACATCACCATCATCAAAGACTAGAGGCAGATAAAACCACAAAGATGGGGAAAAAGCAGGGCAGAAAAGCTGGAAATTCAAAAAATAAGAGTGCATCTCCCCCTCCAAAGGAACACAGCTCATCGCCAGCAATGGATCAAAGCTGGATGGAGAATGACTTTGATGACATGAGAGAAGAAGATTTCAGTCCATCAAACTTCTCAGAGCTAAAGGAGGAATTACGTACCCAGCACAAAGAAACTAAACATCTTGAAAAAAGAGTGGAAGAATTGATAACTAGAATAATTAATGCAGAGAAGGCCATAAACGAACTGACAGAGATGAAAACCATGACACGAGAAATACGTGACAAAAGCACAAGCTTCAGTAACTGACTCGATCAACTGGAAGAAAGAGTATCAGCGATTGAGGATCAAATGAATGAAATGAAGCGAGAAGAGAAATCTAAAGAAAAAAGAAGAAAAAGAAATGAACAAACCCTGCAAGAAGTATGGGATTATGTAAAAAGACCAAATCTACGTCTGATTGGGGTGCGTGAAAGTGAGGGGGAAAATGGAACCAAGTTGGAAAACACTCTTCAGGATATCATCCAGGAGAACTTCCCCAACCTAGTGGGGCAGGCCAACAGTCAAATTCAGGAAATACAGAGAACGCCACCAAGATACTCCTCCAGAAGAGCAACTCCAAGACACACAATTGCCAGATTCACCAAAGTTGAAATGAAGGAAAGAATCTTAAGGGCAGCCAGAGAGAAAGGTCGGGTTACCCACAAAGAGAAGCCCATCAGACTAACAGCAGATCTCTCAGCAGAAACTCTACAAGCCAGGAGAGAGTGGGGGCCAATATTCAACATTCTTAAAGAAAAGAATTTTCAACCCAGAATTTCATATCCAGCCAAACTAAGTTTCATAAGTGAAGGAGAAATAAAATCCTTAACAGATAAGCAAATCCTTAGAGATTTTGTCACTACCAGGCCTGCCTTACAAGAGACCCTGAAGGAAGCACTAAACATGGAAAGGAACAACCGGTACCAGCCACTGCAAAAACATGCCAAAATGTAAAGACCATCAAGGCTAGGAAGAAACTGCATCAACTAACGAGCAAAATAACCAGTTAATATCATAATGGCAGGATCAAGTTCACACATAACAATATTAACCTTAAATGTAAATGGACTAAGTGGTCCAATTAAAAGACACAGACTGGCAAACTGGTTAAAGAGTCAGGACCCATCAGTTTGCTGTATTCAGGAGACCCATCTCACATGCAGAGACATACATAGGCTCAAAATAAAGGGATGGAGGAAGATCTACCAAGCAAATGGAGAACAAAAAAAAGCAGGGGTTGCAATACTAGTCTCTGATAAAACAGACCTTAAATCATCAAAGAGCAAAAGAGACAAAGAAGGCCATTACATAATGGTAAAGGGATCAATTCAACAGGAAGAGCTAACTATCCTAAATATATATGCACCCAATACAGGAGCACCCAGATTCATAAAGCAAATCCTTAGAGACTTACAAAGAGACTTAGACTCCCATACAATAATAATGGGAGACTTCAACACCCCACTGTCAACATTAGACAGGTCAACGAGACAGAAAGTTAACAAGGATATCCAGGAATTGAACTCATCTCTGCAGCAAGCAGACCTAATAGACATCTACAGAACTCTCCACCCCAAATCAACAGAATATACATTCTTCTCAGCACCACATCACACTTATTCCAAAATTGACCACATAGTTGGAAGTAAAGCACTCCTCAGCAAATGTACAAGAACAGAAATTATAACAAACTGCCTCTCAGACCACAGTGCAATCAAACTAGAACTCAGGAATAAGAAACTCAATCAAAACCGCTCAACTACATTGAAACTGAATAAGCTGCTCCTGAATGACTACTGGGTACATAACGAAATGAAGGCAGAAATAAAGATGTTCTTTGAAACCAATGAGAACAAAGATACAACATACCAGAGTCTCTGGGACACATTTAAAGCAGTGTGTAGAGGGAAATTTATAGCACTAAATGCCCACAAGAGAAAGCTGGAAAGATCTAAAATGGACATTCTAACATCACAATTAAAAGAACTAGAGAAGCAAGAACAAACACATTCAAAAGCTAGCAGAAGGCAAGAAATAACTAAGATCAGAGCACAACTGAAGGAGATAGAGGCACAAAAAACCCTCCAAAAAGTCAATGAATCTGGGAGTTGGTTTTTTGAAAAGATCAACAAAATTGATAGACTGCTAGCAAGACTAATAAAGAAAAAAAGAGAGAAGAATCAAATAGACGCAATAAAAAATGATAAAGGGGATATCACCACCGACCCCACAGAAATACAAACTACCATCAGAGGATACTATAAACAACTGTATGCAAATAAACTAGAAAATCTAGAAGAAATGGAGAATTTCCTGGACACTTACACTCTCCCAAGACTAAACCAGGAAGAAGCTGAATCCATGAAAGACCAATAGCAGGCTCTGAAATTGAGTCAATAGTTAATAGCCTACCAACCAAAAAAAGTCCAGGACCAGATGGATTCACAGCTGAATTCTACCAGAGCTACAAGGAGGAGCTGGTACCATTCCTTCTGAAACTACTCCAATCAATAGAAAAAGAGGGAATCCTCCCTAACTCATTTTATGAGGCCAACATCATCGTGATACCAAAGCCTGGCAGAGACACAACAAAAAAAGAGAATTTTAGACCAATATCCTTGATGAACATCGATGCAAAAATCCTCAGTAAAATACTGGCAAACTGAATCCAGCAGCACATCAAAAAGCTTATCCACCATGAGCAAATGGGCTTCATCCCTGGGATGCAAGGCTGGTTCAACATACACACATCAATAAACATAATCCAGCATATAAACAGAACCAAAGACAAAAACCACATGATTATCTCAGTAGATGCAGAAAAGGCCTTTGACAAAATTCAACAGCCCTTCATGCTAAAAGTGCTCAATAAATTTGGTATTGATGGAACATATCTCAAAATAATAAGAGCTATTTATGACAAACCCACAGCCAATATCATACTGAATGGGCAAAAACCGGAAAAATTCCCTTTGAAAACTGGCACAAGACAGGGATGCCCTCTCTCACCACTCCTATTCAACATAGTGTTGGAAGTTCTGGCCAGGGCAATCAGGCAAGAGAAAGAAATAAAGGTATTCAGTCAGGAAAAGAAGTCAAATTGTCCCTGTTTGCAGATGACATGATTGTATATTTAGAAAACCCATCGTCTCAGCCCAAAATCTCCTTAAGCTGATAAGCAACTTCAGCAAAGTCTCAGGATACAAAATTAATGTGCAAAAATCACTAGCATTCTTATACACCAGTAAGAGACAAACAGAGAGCCAAATCATGAATGAGCTTCCATTCACAATTGCTTCAAAGAGAATAAAATACCTAGGAATCCAACTTACAAGGGATGTAAAGAACCTCTTCAAGGAGAACTACAAACCACTGCTCAGTGAAATAAAAGAGGACACAAACAAATGGAAGAACATACCATGCTCACGGATAGGAAGGATCAATATCGTGAAAATGGCCATACTGCCCAAGGTAATTTATAGATTCAATGCCATCCCCATCAAGCTACCAATGATTTTCTTCACAGAATTGGAAAAAACTGCTTTAAAGTTCATATGGAACCAAAAAAGAGCCCGCACTGCCAAGACAATCCTAAGTCAAAAGAACAAAGCTGGAGTCCTCACGTTACCTGACTTCAAACTATACTACAAGGCTACAGTAACCCAAACAGCATGGTACTGGTACCAAAACACAGATATAGACCAATGGAATACAACAGAGTCCTCAGAAATAATACCACACATCTACAGCCATCGGATATTTGACAAACGTGAGAAAAACAAGAAATGGGGAAAGGATTCCCTATTTAATAAATGGTGCTAGGAAAATTGGCTAGCCATCAGTAGAAAGCTGAAACTGGATCCTTCCCTTACTCCTTATACGAAAATTAATTCAAGACGGATTAGAGACTTAAATGTTAGACCTAATACCATAATACCATAAAAACCCTAGAAGAAAACCTAGGTAATACCATACAGGACATAGGCATGGGCAAGTACTTCATGTCTAAAACACCAAAAGCAACGGCAACAAAAGCCAAAATTGACAAATGGGATCTAATTAAACTAAACAGCTTCTGCACAGCAAAAGAAACTACCATCAGAGTGAACAGGCAACCTACAGAATGGGAGAAAATTTTTGCAATCTACTCATCTGACAAAGGGCTAATATCCAGAACCTGCAAAGAACTCAAACAAATTTACAAGAAAAAAAACAACCCCATCAAAAAGTGGGCAAAGGATATGAACAGACATTTCTCAAAAGAAGACATTCATACAGCCAACAGACACATGAAAAAATGCTCATCATCACTGGCCATCAGAGAAATGCAAATCAAAACCACAATGAGATACCATCTCACACCAGTTAGAATGGTAATCATTAAAAAGTCAGGAAACAACAGGTGCTGGAGAGGATGTGGAGAAATAGGGACACTTTTACACTGTTGGTGGGATTGTAAACTAGTTCAACCATTATGGAAAACAGTATGACGATTCCTCAAGGATCTAGAACTAGAAGTACCATATGACCCAGCCATCCCATTACTGGGTATATACCCAAAGGATTATAAATCATGCTGCTATAAAGACACATGCACACGTATGTTTATTGTGGCACTATTCACAGTAGCAAAGACTTAGAATCAACCCAAATGTCCATCAGTGACGGACTGGATTGGGAAAATGTGGCACATATACACCATGGAATACTATGCAGCCATAAAAAAGGATGAGTTTGTGTCCTTTTTCAGGACATGAATGCAGCTGGAAACCATCATTCTCAGCAAACTATCGCAAGAACAGAAAACCAAACACCGCATGTTCTCACTCATAGGTGGGAACTGAACAATGAGATCACTTGGACTCGGGAAGGGGAACATCACATATCGGGGCCTATCATGGGGATGGGGTAGGGGGGAGGGATTGCATTGGGAGTTATACCTGATGTAAATGACGAGTTGATGGGTGCTGACGAGTTGATAGGTGCGGCACACCAACATGGCACAGATATATATATGTAACAAACCTGCACGTTATGCACAGGTACCCTAGAACTTAAAGTATAATAATAATAAAAAAGTTTTTTATTTCAATAATATGTTAAACACAGTCAGTGGGGTGTTGAAGTACCCAACTATTGTTGTGTAACTATATATGCCTTTTTGTAGGTGAAGTAGAACTTGTTTTATAAATCTGGGTGCTCCATCATTGGTGGGTATATGTTTAGAATAAATAAGTCTTATCGTTGAACTCAAACTTCTATCATTATGTAATGCCCTTCTTTGTCCTTCTTGATTGTTGTTGGTTTAAATTTTGTTTTATTTGATAAAAGAAAACTGACTCCTTATCCTTTTTGTTATCTGTTTACGTGGTAGATCTTTCTCTATTCCTTTCCTTTGAGCTAGTGGTTGTTATTATGTGTGAGATGGGTCTCTTGAAGACAGCAGGCAGTGGAGTCACCACTCTATGACTTTTAAATAAGGGATTTCCATCATTTACAGTCCAGGTTAGGAAAGATATATGAGATTTTGATCCTGTCATGTTTTTAGCTGTCTGTTTTGTAGACTTGACTGTGTAATTGCTTTATATTGTCTGAGGTCTATGTTCTGTAGCCTATTTTTGTGGTAGCAGGAATTGATCTTTTGTTACTGTGTTTAGCATTTCCTTAAGGACCTCTTGAAGGTTGGCTTGTTTGTAACAAATTTCCTTAAGTCTGTTTGTCTGAGAAAAATTTTATTTCTCCTTCACTTCACTTATGAATCTTAATTTGATGAGATGTAAAATTATTGGTTTTAATGTATTTTTTTTAGGATATTGTCAATAGGCCCCCAACATCTTCTGGTTGTTGTAAAGTTTATGCTGAAAGATCTGCTGCTAGCCTGATGGGGCTCTTGCTATAAGTGACCTGATCGTCCAGATTCCTGAAAACACAACATCCTGTGATTGAACTGGAAAGAAAGTGAAAATTTGAACAGACCAATAACAAGTTACAAAATTGAATCAGTAATCAAAAACCTACCAACTAAAAAAAAGTCCTGGACCATATGAATTCACAAATTCTATGAGATGTACAAAGAAGAACTATTACCAACTTTACTGAAACCATTCCAAAAAATCAAGGGAGGGAGGTTCTTTCTTAACTGATTCTACAAAGCCAAAATCATCCAGATACCAAAACCTGCCAGAAATTTAAGACAATATCCCTGATGAGGACAGATACAAAAATTCTCAGTAGAATAATAGCAAGCTGAATCCAGATGCACAACAAGAAATTAGTTCACCATGATCAATTAGGTTTTATTCCTGGGATGCAAGGTCAGTTCAACATATGCAAATCAATATATTTGATTCACCACATAAACACAATCAAAAACAAAAACCATATGATCATCTCAAGAGACACAGACAAAGCTTTCAATAAAATTCAATATTCTTTTATAATAAACATCCTCAAAATGTTAGACAGTGAAGGAACATACCTCAGAATAGTAACAGCTGTCTATGTAAACCCAAAGCTAACATCATACTGAATGATCAATAGCTGGACACACTTTCTTTAAGAAAAGGAAGAGGAAAAGGAAGCCTACTCTCACCACTCCTATTCAACATAGTGCTAGAAGTCCTAGCCATAGCAATCAGGCAAGAGAAAAAGGTAAAAGACATCCAAATAGAGAAAGAAGAAGTGAAACTTTATCTCTGCTGACTTTATGATTCCAATCATAGTAAACCATAAAGACTCCATCAAAAGTCTCCTGGAACTAATAAATGACTTCAGTAAAGTTTCAAGATACAAATTAATGTACAAAAATTAGTAGCATTTTTATGCATCAATAATATCCTAGCTGAGAGCCAGATTAAGAACACAATCCCACTTACAATAGCCACAAATACAATGAAATATCTAGCAATACAGCTAACCAAGGAGGTAAAAGATCCTTACAAGGAGAACTATAAAACACTGCTAAAAGAAATCAGAGATGACAAAAATAAAGGGGTAATTATTCAATACTCTTGGATTAAAATAATAAATACTGTTAAAATGGTTATCATGCCCAAAGCAATCTACAGATTCAGTACTTTTTCTATCAAACTACCAATGTCATTTTTCACAGATTTAGAAAAAAAAATTGTGTGGAACCAAAAAGAGCTCAAATAGGCAAAGCAATCCTAAGCAAAAAGAAAAGAGCTAAAGGCATTACATCACCTGACTTCAAATTATACTATAAAGCTACTGTAACCAAAACAGTGGTTACAAAAATAGACACAAAGACAATGGAACAGGGTAGATAACCCAGAAATAAAACCATGCAACTGCAAGCATCTAATCTTAAATAAAATTGACAAAAAATAAGCAATGGGAAAAGGACACTCCCTATTCCGTAACTAGCACTGGGATAATTGACTAGCCATATGCAGATGAATGAAAGTGGTCCCTTGCATTTTACCACATACAAAAATTAACGTAAGTTGGATTCAAGATTTAAATGTAAGATCTCAAATTAAGAATCCTAGATAAAAACCCAAGAAATACTTTCTCAACACGAGTTTTGGCAAAGAATTTATGTCTAAGTCCCCATAAGCAACTGCAGCAGAAGCAAACATTGGAAAGCGGTACTTAATTAAACTAAAGAAGTCATGCATAGCAGAAGAAATTGTCAACAGAGTCAACAGATAGCCTACAGAATGGGAAAAAATTTTTTTCAAACTATGCATCCAACAGAAGCCTAATACCCAGAATCTACAAAGAATTTAAATAAATCAACAAGCAAAAAACAAATAATCCAGTTAAATCATGGACAACACTTCTCAAAAGTAGATGTACCAGAGGCCAAAAAACATATGAAAAAATGCTCAACATCACAGATGATTGGAGAAATGCAAATCAAAACTATAATTTGCCAAGATTTATTTTACCAGTCAACATTACAATTATTAGAATCTTAAAAAAAAATAATAGATGCTATCCAGGCTGCAGAGAAAAGGGACCACTTAATACACTGTTGGAGGGAATGAAAATTTGTTCAGCCACTGTATAAATCAGTTTGAAGCTTTGTCAAAGAATTGGAAATAGCTATTATTCAACCCAGCAATCCCATTACTAGGTATAGGCCCAAATGAAAATAAATAGATCTACCAAAGTGACACATGCACTCATGTGTTTATTACAGCACTATTCACAAAAGCAAAGACATCAACGTACATACTCATCGGTGGTGGACTAGATAAAGTAAAGATGATACATATACACCGTTGAATTCTATACAGCCATAAAGCAGAACAAAATCATGTCCTTAGTAGCAACACAGATACATATGAAGGCCACTATCCTAAGTGAATTAACACAGGAATAGAAAATCAAATACCACATGTTCTTACTCAGGAGTGGGAGCTAAACACTGAATAAACATTAACAAAAAGATGGGAACAACAGACACTAGGGTCTACTGGGGAGTGAGAGACGGAGGGAGAAGGATATGGACACTGAAAAACCACTTATTGGGTATATGTTCTCTACATTTGTGATGAGACCATTGGTATTCAAAACCTCAGCATCATACAATATACCCATGTACAACCCTGCATATGTACCCTTTGAATTAAAAAAAATGAAGATTCTTTCTTAAAAAAATTGTTCAAGATTTAATCCCAAGCCTTTAAATTTCTTAAGCTTTCCCTTGATGATGCCAATTCTGCTGGTAATTAGACCAAGGATCTAGCACACTTTATTTTTTAATCATTTTTCAGGATCATAAACTGAATTGATACTTCAGGAATTGAACATTTTTCAATACAATTCCCACAAGATACAAATGAATTTTAGTGAAACTGAATACATGTTGATCAATCATAATGCTGAGGACCTTTTTCTTGACTAGAACATATTAATAATCCAAGGCCTGAAAAATTTAATGAGTGAAAAGTGCAAGAAAAAATAACAACTGTGCAAAAATATATGCATGATAATTATTTTACTTTCTTCTTAAATGTAAGGAAACATCTTTTACTTTGGAATTACAGATTTTACTTAGACTTTTCTGTTTTCATTCCTGATTGAAGTTGATAAGAGTACACCATAAGTATCTGTCTTTATATGCTTTTGTATTTATAAATGAAACTTGTTTCTTCAGTTCTTGACTCTGTTATATATATTTTAAATAATTTTCAGTGAATTGATCAAATCTATGTAGTTTAAACATGTTAATATTATTCCAAGTTGTATAGAATTAAAAGTTTTTCTGGGGTCATTATTTTTAGATAGCATAGTGATTATTATATAAATATCTCTCTACAATACTTTTGACTGAATGGAATATACTAGGTGACTTAGTTTCCTAATTTATGTACAGAGGATTGCAAATTGGGTGACTTAAAACCACAGAAATTTATTCCTTCACAGTTGTAGAAGTCTGAAATCAAGCTCCTAGCAGAGCATCTCTGTAAAGGTTATATAGGAGAGCCTTTACTTGTTGATTTTAGCTACTGTTTATTGCTGGAAATCCCTAGTATTCCTTGGCTTATAGATGCATCACTCTAGTGTGTGTGTATGTGTGTGTGTATGAGTGTGTGTGTGTCTGTGTGTGTGTGTGTGTGACTTCTTATAGGGATATCATTCATATTGGATTTAAGGTTTACCCTAATTCAGTATGACTTCCAACATAATGACATCTATAAAGACTCTCTTTTCATATTAGGTCACATTTATAAGCAATAAGGTTTAACACTTTGACATATGTTTTGTGGAGAAATAATTAAACCTACAATGGTAGGCATAATTCAAAATGAAATAGAGAATCTTTAAAAATGGAGAAAAAAGAAATGAACAATAGCAAAATGTCATAGATTTACTTGTGCCTGAAATGTTGAGAAAGATATTTAGGCTGAAACAATAACTTTAAAATATTTATTACATGGAGAATTCTTCATGTTTTAAAATTATATAGCTTGGTAAAAACACAAGAATTTGAGAAGGATGAATTAAATATATATCTTTTCCATATAACAAGATGTACTTATTCAGAAACTGTCACAGTTCCCTTGGACAGGATACACTACTCTTAAAAACTTTTTTCCTTCATATTGAAACTAGCACTAGGAATCCAAAGATTTTTTTGAAGCAATACATTCATGAATTAATTTAAGTAGACTTATACATACTATATATTATTTATGTATTTTATTAATATAAATATATAAAGGCTCTTTTGTAGCCAGGTTAAATTTATTTTATAATTTAGACACCGTTGATTCAGACTGAATTCCTATCAAAATAAATAAAACGTATTTTATTGCATTTTATTAAGGTTATCCTCAGTTAATTATTCTCAGAACTAGCTTACACTTTTTGAAGAAACCAGGTTCTACACGATTTGTGACAAACATACTTCAAGAATAATCTGCTGGTAGAAATTCATTATATTTACATGATGGTTATAAATATGTAATAACAATCTTATGTCATAAAATCAAATGTTCAAACTAATTTATTATATACAGTGTTATAAATTATAAACATTAACTTTTCTATTATAGCTTTTATGAGAATTGTTATATCTTGGATTATCTAAGACTTATGACATATAACTCCCAAATCACACTATTTTAACATTTTTATCAAAAAATTTCAAGTTTGTGTTGTTTTTTGCAAAGACTGCAGATTAATCACCCGGGATGTATTTTTTAATGTGCATTGCTTTTGGTTGCACATAAATCTTGTAACAAAGCAAATCTCTATAATTCAAAGAACAAAAACTGCTTTTACTTCAGCATGCTGTTTTCCCCTACAGCCCTGTTGTTGTTGATGACTCTCTCAGTTTCAATTTGAAATAAAAAAATCAGCTTCCCAAGTTTAAAATCAACATGACTGTGGTGAACTCTTCTTATAAGAAAACATGATTTCAATAAACTTCTGGATGTTGCTGTTTATTGCAAGAAATGTATTCTTAAATATTAGAAATAGGGACACATGGAATATTTTTTATTATGTCAAAATATATTTAGAGTGTATATTCCCAGTGGATAGTTTAGGAGTAATAACAAATATCATTATTGTATGTTAAAATCATGTTACTGAGAAATATGAGATCTATATTCTAGTCTTATTTCCTTTGCATGACAGAGGAGTGAATGTGGGTAGCAAGACCAGTGAAGGATCTGAGGTTTTACACTTCCTGCAGCTAACAACGTGGTTGCATATGTTAATGGATACTGGAAGAAAACATAGAATTCTTTGCTCTAACAATGACTTTTACTCACAAAACACCACGTAGTATGAGTTGTATGTTTGTATTGCTCTCCACTTGATCCCAAGTCACAGAAGAGCAATGCGGAGTGGCCCAGGTGGAGGCTGTCCATGCAGTATATTTACATCCCAGCTCTGTATCCCCAGGCTTAGGAAACCCCAATTTTTTTTTTTTTTTTTTTTGAGGCAGAGTCTCACTCTGTCGCCGGGGCTGGAGTGCAGTGCAGTGGCCGGATCTCAGCTCACTGCAAGCTCCGCCTCCCGGGTTTACGCCATTCTCTTGCCTCAGCCTCCCGAGTAGCTGGGACTACAGGCGCCCGCCACTTCGCCCGGCTAGTTTTTGTATTTTTAGTAGAGACGGGGTTTCACCGTGTTAGCCAGGATGGTCTCGATCTCCTGACCTCGTGATCCGCCCGTCTCGGCCTCCCAAAGTGCTGGGATTACAGGCTTGAGCCACCGTGCCCGGCCAAGAAACCCCAATTGTTATAGATGAGCTGGTGGTAAACCTGCCAATCTGTGCCCATCAGGGAGACATCTTTATTGATTTGATCAGAAAAGAAATCTAGCCTCTGTTTGGAGGAAGACACGGTCCAGTACATTACTAAAATATATGTTATACAGACATCTTTGAGAAGATAGTCCAGAAGAAAGTCTTTCTTCAGAAGAATAGAAGAAACATAAGGGACCCACTGAGGATTTTCTTCTAACATTAACAACTCTTTGTTTTTGTGGCTACTTGGCTTCAGATGAATTTTTTCATCAGCACTTCAGTCAACTCGTCTGATTAATCTGTTCAATAGGAGCTGAAACCTAATCTGATCATTTTTTTTCTTGTACAGCATTGAGTAAGGTTATCAACAGGACTCCAAGCAAAAGGATGAGGTTGATCTGCAGTATTGACTTCAGCCATGCCCTCCAGGTCCTGGCTGAGAAAATTGGCTAAACCATCAATATCTACCATATAAAGCCAAGTTACTTACTGACATTTCCATTTGTCCTGAGGCATTAATCTAGGTACAGCAAGACTGCACACATTCCACCTTGGCCTGCAAAGGGGAAGTTGAGGGCACTTCTGCTATCCATAACCACTCTAGCTAGTGAGTTAAAGTTGAACTGAATGCCTTCCAAGACTGAGGTCATATTTCTTTAAATTCTTGAAGGTCATGTATGACCTGCCCAAGATTCAAGTCACTGTGTCAAGTCGAGAGGCAAATTAATGGCTAATTTACACACAGAAAGTAGAGTCCCAAAGGTACACATAGTGCCCCTGGAAAGAAAGCAATATTCACCACCTGTTTGGGCTTTCCAGGTAGGACCTGCATTAATAGGGAGGCAAAGGTGAAATACTTCCTATATGGTCACCCAACAGGCAGATAGGAGTTAGAATTCCCAGTTCATTTAGAAGAATTGAGTCTAGTCCTTTTATTAAATAAATACCTGAGATCAGTCAGTGCCACCTGTCCTGTTTTTTCATGCCAGCAGCCAGGTTGCATTCATCCACCCATAGGAATGATGGAGAATAGAAAACAATTACAACTGCTTTAAACTGGGACCATTTCTGTAGTTTCTGATTGTCTTCCATGTAAGCTTAAGAGGAAAGACAATCAAATGATGGTCAGAATTGTATGTTAGGGATGGCATACCTAGCAGCCAAGTAAGTACAGTTGACTTCTGAATGACACAAGAATTAGGAACACTGACCTTCCACATAGTCAAATATCCATGTATGACTTTTAATTTTCCCAAAACTTAACCATTAATAGTTTACCATCAACTGGAAGCCTCAGCAATAACAAAACAGCAGATTAACACATATTTTGTATGTTATATGTATGATATGCTGTTTTCTTTCAACAAAGTAAGCCAGGGAAAGAAAATATTAATAAGAAAATTATAAGGAAGAGAAAATATAGTAACTATTAAGTGGAAGTGGATCATTTTAAAGAACTTCATCCTCATTGTCTTCCCATTGAGCAGGCTGTAGAGGAGGAGAGAAAGGAGGTCCTAGTCTTACTATCTCAGAGGTGGAACAGGTAAGTGAGGTTGAAATGGAGGCAGGAAATGCAGGGACACTTGATGTGAGCTACAGTAATACATAATAATTTCTATCTGACATTGGCTTTTCTAAAAATATTTTTATGCAGTACAAATCTTTCTTCTACCATTTGCTTTAGTTTCAGTGTTGGTATCATAGAAGGGTCTATGTCATAAAAGAAACCACAAGCAGTCTTGAATAATCAGATCCCTCTGTCACTGTGTCAAATGTCAGTTAGTTTTCTGGTGCTGCTTCTTCTGTCTTTTTCCTCATCATCTAGCACTGGTTTGGAAGCACTCATCTCCATCAAGCAGTATTCCTTTAATTCCTCTGGTGTGGTATCTGTTAGTTCTTGAATTTCTCCAAGATCCATATCTTGAAACCTTTTACCCCTCACTTTTGTTGCCACATCCACAATCTCCTTCATGGTTTTCTTGATTTGCTATGTCATATATCCTGTGAAGTCGTGCACAATATCTGAATACAGTTCTCTCCAGCAGGGATTTATTGTTTCGCCCTTGATGGCTTTCACAGCTTTTTCTGTTACAACAATGGCATCCTCAGTGGTGAAATCTTTCCACTAACTTTCATGATGTTCTGTCTATCAGGATTTTCCTCTATAGAGTTGACAGTCCTTTCTATAGAGTACCATGTGTCATGAACCTTAAAGGCCCTCATGACTCCCTGATCTAGAAGCTGATTTAGAGATAGTGCACTTAAGAGCATGTAGACCTCTTTGACATCTTTAGTATTGAACTCATGGATTTCTGGTTGGCCAGAGGCATTGTCCAATATCAAAAGAACTGTAAAAGACAGTACCTTACTGGCAAGGTACATCCTGACTTCAGGTACATCAGTGGAACCAATCCATAAAAAGCCTTCTCATTATACATGTTTTCTTCTGGTGCAACACCAAAACTGGAAGCTTGGGTTTATCTTTTCCCTTCAAGTCGTAGGCAGTAGCAGCTTTGTAAATTAGTGCTATTATAGCACTTACCATAAAGAAGACTGTATTTGGACAGAACAGTAGAGTTCTGGCTGATCTTTCTTTAAACTCTGGTACTTGTTTCTCTTTCTCACCAACAAATGTTCTCTGTGCCTTCCCTGCCGCCCCCCCACCCCCCGGCCCGGCCCTCCCAGGATAAGGCCATTTCTTTTGCATTAAAAACCTGTTCAGGTAGATAGCCTTTTTTCTCAATAATTTTCTTAATGACATTTAGGAACTTGTGTGTTGCATCTTGCTTAGGAGAATATGCTTCTACTGTAACCTTGAGGTTTTTTTTTAAGCCAAACCTCTTTCTAAAATTATTGAATTATCTTTGGTTTGCATTAAATTATCCAGCTTTAGAAATTTTATCTTCCTTTTGCTTTAAGTTATCATACTATGACTTTTCATTTCCTCAAATGACATTAGAGTCTATAGTAATGACTTTCTTATAACAATCATCCACCCATAAAAACTGCATTTTTAATATGTGATAGAAAGATATTTCACAAAAAGTACCTGGTTTTTATGTCTGTTGGCATAGCTACAGTGATGGTTTCATGGATTCACTTTTCTTCTTTTCCTTCAGTGTACATGCAAGGCGTTCAGATAACCAGGAACTAATGGTGTCGTTATGCAGAAAAGCGTGGTTTAAGGGTGCAAGTGAGTGCCTCCTGATCTGCAGAGAAAAAAAAAAATCAAGGTATGTACAAATCTGCAGAAGGATTTGCATTTAAGTGGAAACTCTCTGGGATGGAATCACACCACGTATAAGCCTTCAGGAGTGTGTGGTGAAGGGTAGTTGTTCAGTAGTAACAGTGAGGGCCTGGTGGTGAGCCTCTGGGACTCCATCTGCTGAGAGAATGGTGGTGCTGGTGTATGAAGAGACTCCCAGGATACTGGATTCTATCTTTAGAAAGCCATAGGAAGGTCATTGCCAGGTCAAGTCAATACTGCAAGGCTGCCAAGGGACCATGGGTTCTGGACCTGTGGCTTGGGGAAAGTGCCATCATTTGTCCTCACATTCATTCCACTGTACAGGAACTATTGGTGTGGGTATGGAGAAGGTTGGAAACAGTTTCTCCCATACCTTTTATCCAGAAAACATGATATACTTTGTAAAGGAGAGATGGTTCAAGGAATTTGGTTTATTATTTCACAGTATTGAAAGATGAGTTTAAAGTTTAGAGACAATACATTGATAACTGACACATATAGCAAGGCTTTAGGAATCTCCCCTATTTTAATTATTCAGTATAAGTTGACCCATCCCAATATGAAAATACCAGGGCAGAGAATCATAGGGTCTCTATAGGTTAGGTGTCCCGTTTCAATAAACTCTCAGTAGCAAGTTGCTTTTTAAAAAAGTAGTCATGTCAGTGAGGTTGCAAGTGCAGAACAACAGGTAATTGCTCTACAAGGGAGAGGCCACTGCTGCTGGAGGCTCCAGATGGAAAAACTAAAACACAGACTTGGACTGATTTCAATACCCAAACAGTACAACGAGAGTTGGGTCACCTTTCTGGCTCTTGACACTGAAGTGGTGGCAGTACTAATGCCACTGCTAAACAGGTAGAGTGTTGTGAATCAACCTGCATAAGCCTTGGAAACTACTTGGCATTCAGGTCCCTGAATTTTTTCAAAGTTATTTAAGCATCCCTTCTGAGAGAGCTGTGGTAACTCCACAATCAGGGACATTGCAACTGCGGCTTCTAACTTGTTAATCAAAAGAATGTCATTTATACGATAAAAACTTTGCAAATCATAGAGTAGAAGTGCTTGCACTAGATCCTGACTCACTTGCTGGTGGCAAATGGCAGGAAGTTTGTCTTACTAGCTCTTCTATACCTGCAGCTCTTCCCTGGTAGAGATAATTGTCTTTGGCACTTATAGGATAAGGAAGTACAAGCATATTAAGCCACATAATTTCTACTACACACTCAGACTCAGAAGTAACAGCAAGAGAACACTGAAGAAGCAAAATAACATAAATAACCCTCAGAGATATGTTAGTTCTCTTTCTCACTGTAAACCCTTCCAAAACTCACTTTGTTGAAATCATTTACCTTCATACCCAATGGTGCTAAGTAAGTTAATCAATTGAATGCCATTGACTGAGCAAAGCCATAGAAGTTGAAACCTAGGAACGTATGCCCTTCACTCCTACTTGGACACAAGGAGAACTTGGCCCCACTTTTAATCATCTTTCTTCTTAAAGTGACTGATGCTGGGACTGAGAGAAGGGTAAATTTAAAAATGTATAAAGTGAGAGAGTGACCTTGTTGCAGCAAGCAATATTTTGCATTTGCTCCCCATTTTGTGCATCATATCATCCGCCTGGACTTAACTAAACAAAGTTATGGTTTTGGCCCAGAAAAGGCTCTACCTCCTCATTGCTGATATGACTTATTTCACTTTTAGGAACTCCTCAACCTTTTTTTATCCTGCTAAGAGGAAAGTGATTAACACCCAAAGAATCATTTGGACACCTTGTTTCAATACTCATTAACAGATAGGACAATGGAGGGATCCTATTTCAGTCTTCCTTGTCCATAACTTTGGAAAGAGCATTCACTACCATATCCCAGGGTGGGTTCTGTATCTTCTATCGCATAGATAGTCTTTATATTTTCAGTTTGAGAAAATCATTTCTCTTTTAGCATGTAAGCTTTGTCACCAAAATTGTCAAGAACTATGAATTGTCTCAAACTTATGCTATCTGCTAGCTAAAATGTTACCTTGGCACCAAAAACACAACAATGTTGGGTCAGAGAAAGAAGAAAACTGAAATATTGTTCATTGCAATAATTCTAGCACTTGAGTTTTAATGGAGCGATAGCGTTAAAGATTTTGGAGTTGCCTGGATTTTGCCTAGGGTCCTAGAAAATTTAAAGAAAGAGAATAACAGGTTCAGGTCAAACAATGATCAATTTGAGGCATACCAGGACAGGCAGAAAGCCTTTATGGAAATAAAGAGATACCCAAAATATCTGCAATTGTGGTCAGATTATGGTGAAAATCAAACCTATGCTTTGATTTTAAGAATCATAGAACCACAAAAGATGAAATGCCCAGTCTCAGCATGTTTTCAGTGTTAAAATAAAAGTTAGCATCGCTCCATCTCTTTACCAACGCTTGGTACTGTCAGTCTTTACAATATGATTCATTCTAGTGAGAATGTACTAAAATCTTATCCCAGGTTATTTACTATACAAATATTCTTGAAAACATAGTCTGTAATCAAAATTTCATAGTCTGTAATCAAAATGCTCAAAGGATAGGCAGAAATGCAAGATATCCATGGCGAATGGCTTTCCAACAGTGGGCAACACATCTTTCCTTTCAATGAGCATTAGTTCCTCATTTATTAAAAACTATAAAATCCCAATGTTATTTATTTTCAGGGTTGCTCAGAGAAACAGAAATATCTAATAGATAACGAAAAAAATAATTTTCTATGCTTAAAATATTATTCAAAGGTTAAGAGTAATGATAGCAATACATATGTAATATGTTTTGAATATATGAATTATATTATTATAAACTTTGGCCTCAATTGGTGTTTTAGAAAATACCAATTTGTGTTGACAGATAAAGGGGAAAAATAAAAACTTCACATTACTTTTGAGATCACTCAAACCTAATGACTAGGGAAGACATTGAGACATTTTGGAATAAACTAGTTACATAGCAACTGAAGAATGAGCAAATTCTTCAGGTGCCGTAATTTCATGAGATCTAACATATATAGCATCGAATGGTTCATCTATTTGTTATAAAAATTAAAATATATAAATATTATATTTGTATGAGAGGTTCATAAAAAATCACACTGTTGGGAAAGTGTCTTTTTTGGGGGGGATGGAGAGGGCGAAGTTACACTCTTGTCCCCCAGGTACTCATTGTACCCCCTTGGAGTACAATGGCGTGATCTCGGCTCACTGCAACCTCCACCTCCCTGGTTCAAGTGATTCTCCTTGCCTCAGCCTCCTGAGTAGCTGGGATTACAGGTGCCTGCCACCACACCTGGCTAATTTTTGTATTTTTAGTAGAGACAGGATTTCACCATATTGGCCAGGCTGGTCTCAAACTCCTGACTTCAGGTGATCCGCTCACCTCAGCCTCCAAAAGTGCTGGGATTAAAGGCGCGAGCCATCACCCCTGGCTGGAAAAGTGTCTTTTATGTATTTGTGTTAGTAAATACACAGATATCTTTCTTTCAAATATTATTCATTTTTAATATTCATTACCTGGCTTCTTTCTGTTTAGAAAGCATGAAAGTTGAAGTGAAAGAAATATAAAATATTTAAATGTAAGATACAAGTGACTGTATGATAGAAGCTTCTCTTTTCAGAACAATGTCAACTATAAACTTATTTTTATCACAGTGTGATCAAGTAGTGAGATTTTTCTTGACCAGAATGTTAAACTGACTTGTTGTGATGTCATCTGCCTAGATAATGAAAAATGTTCCCAAGTCATGATCTGTACCCATGTGTTCAAAACAGGCTTAATATGACTGTGCTGTGGCTGTAGGTTATGTGGGTTACAAGCAATGCTTTTTTTTTTTTATAAGTTTTCATTTATCTTTTAAGGGAAATACAGGATAATCTTCTTTGCCTGTAGAAAGTTAAATGGAATGGCTTCATTTAATTCCAAATATCACAAATAGCAAAAGATTATAGAAACTATTTTCCTTCAGTATTTGTGTTTATATATCAGATTATGTGAAAAATTTTCATATTTGACTGTACTGCTGCCTTTATGTGGCACTTTCATTTGGAAAATACCTGCTACTCATATTTGTGTCTTGGACTATGTAGTAAGTAATAAGCTTTTGGCCATTTGACTTTCCTTCCTATAGGAAAAATAATCTTCTCTGTGTTGTTCAAGTTCAGCATGAAATAGCATTGCTTAAAACACTCTCCTGTTCTGTACTGGCTTATGGATTGTAGAAAAGAAGATGAGATCATGTTTCTTCTCTTTTAAATCTTTCTTATCCGTCTTAAAAAACAGCTTTTATAAAGATGAATCATTTAGGAACTATGCTATAGGAGGGCACATTGGTAACACAATTATGGTTTTTGTCTTCTAGAACTGTAAGGTGAAACATGATGTGATTGCTGAAGCTTTTCTTCCAAACATTTTAATGACTAATGCAATAGGTTTCTTCCAAAAGTGCTATTTTTACAATTAAAATACAAGAAAAAGTCAATAGAGAAAACTGATGAATTCTAGGAGAGAACAGTAATTGGAGGCAGATTACTACCTCATAGGATAATTTTTTCAATGTAAGTATTTTCCTGCTAAAACTTACATATTTAAATAAAAAAAAGAATGAAGTGTAAATTGTAATTGTAAATTTATATGCAATCTAAAATAGACAAAAACCATATTCAAGGGCATTTTCATATAACATTTAAGTAAGGTAGATACTATGCCCCTAATTGATTCCTTCTAGTAGCAAAATGCTGGACTTCTGGACAACACTAAGGAATTCAGTACCAAAGAGTTCGCTTTTTTTTTTTCTATTGAGGTATAGAATACTTGCATAACAAAATTATTTAAGGGTAAGTGAACTACCATCCCCCCAAAAAATATGTATATATAAAGAGTTGCCTGTTACTTTATTCAAATGATTTATTACTCAATATTCTAAGCTTCAAAGAACAATATTTTTTTAAAAACACCCACTTCCAATGCAAATTATTTTAATGGCATATTATAAAATGTTATGTTATGTCCCAACCTGCAGGACAGTCGAACAGACCCTGGAAGGGGGAGTGGGAATGGAGGAGACAAGAAAACATGAGAAATGGAGACAAGACAGTATCCTGATCATGTCTCATTTAATGGCGGCGGTGCAATGCCTTATATAGGCTGGCAGGGAAGAGGAAGGGCGGCAGAGCAGGCGGGGAGGAGAATAATGAGAGACGTCACCAGGTGCATGCTCGGTAGACTTAATCTTTCCCGGGCATGGGAGGTTAACTAAGCGCGGGCGGGAAAAGTTCGCGCGCGCGGGTAAAGTTGATGATGAAGAACCAGGAAGTGCGCCATCTTGTCTCCACAATGCGGAGCTTAAGCAACAGAGGCCGCGGCAATTTCCGGGCCTCACGGCTCCGGACAGGTCCTTCTTTTTTATATTATTAGTGATTAGAAGATAGTCCCTCGGGAACTGCGCCTGTCTTAGGTTGGAGTGACACATCTCTTCACTGGTACCCGTCATGGGATTAGGCAGTAGCTATGACGGCCCTCCTGTCTTAGGTTAGTGAGAGATGACACTCTCTTACCCGTCATTGGCTGTCCAGTTCAGCGCACAGGGAAGGTGGTTTACGGCAAGCGTAAGTATGGACCACCGTGATCTTCCTGTTCAAGGCGATGATAATGGACCTGTATGGGTTTGGCTTGGATGGCCTTGATTTGTTGCTTAATGAATGTCATGAGCTTATTGAAGATTATAGGCCCCAAAGAGAGTAAGAGCAATAGGCAAAGCAGGGGGCCCAATAACGGTATAATATAGGGGAGGAGTCCATGGAACCCAGTCCAAAACGGGTTATCAGTCATTTCTTTTCGTCGTTTTTCTAGGTCTTCTTGTAGACGCTTGATTTTATCTCTGATGATCCCGGACTTGTTGGCATAGAAACAGCACTTCTCCTGTAAAGCCAAGCAGATGCCTCCCTGTTCTGCAGTTAGTAAATCTAGGCCTCTTCTATTTTGGAGCACCACTTCTGCCAGAGAATCTACCTGATCTTGTAAATCTTGTATAGTACTTGAAATGGCCTGCATATCTGAGATCAATTGGCAAGACAATTTGGTGTATTGAGTAACAGAAACCCCTAGGCCTGTAGCCCCTGTTGTTACAGCAGTAGTTATGCCTAACCCTACAAGTAGGGGGATAAATTGTACTGCCCTCTTGTTTCTTCCTAAAAAGTGATCTATGGCCGGAATAGGTACAGGTTCATCTCCAGGGATAATGTCTATATCTGGCAGAAGGGTGGCAAGGATACAAAGTCCTGTCCAGTTTGCGGGCAAATATGTATATGCTCTATTATTGCTGCATATAAAAACTGAACTGTTTGGGGCGCACAGCGAATGAGAAACATTAGTGATAATAGAGCAATTAGTGAACTCATCTATGCCTACGTCAATGTTGTAGGAATTGTTGAGAAGTGGAGAGTAGATGCACAAAGAGTTAGAGAATTCGAGGGGCTGTACTCGAAGGGGAGGAATGATTGTACAGGAAGTATTGGATGTATATCTTGAATCATTACTGGGTATGGCAAGAGGAACGGGATCCCCTAATGGTAACCATAGCCAACAATCACTGGCTAGACCAGAGTTGGAATTATTGAGCAGACTATGCGTAACAGGGAGGAGGTCAAAGGTCTGAGCATCAATTTTTTCTTTCCCACGAGTTTTGGGCAAGGCCAAGGGGTGGTAGTGAATTTCCGGGTATAGAGACCTTTGTAACTCCTCAAGTTTTTTGTGTACCATAATTTCTCGGGCCTTATCTTGTGGTCCTCCTCCATCAGAGATATGAAGGGGGGGGCGAATATTCCAGCAGGCAGGCTGTCCTACAGTTCCAGTACAGCCAGCCGATAAAAAGTTATTGGTATTTCCTAAAACTGTAGGGACATTGCTGGCCCCTATAGTAGGGGTTCTAGTTCTTGTTAAGATAGCCGTATAGTATGTTTTACCGCCAGAGGTACATTTTTGATAAGCGGTGAAACAGGAGCTGTGTATAGAATCTCTAAATGTAGTACAAGGGCAAGTTATGTTATCCCCTTCATTAGATATTCTTGGGGTAGATACACAACTCCACTTAAGGGAGTCAACCGGCAGGTAAGCTGTGTAAGAAGAGCAAGATACAGTTGTAATATAAGAATTAGGTGGGCTGGCGAAATATCCCCCAGCGCAATCACAAGGCTTACCATGCCGTTGTTGTAATATCGTAAGAGCTTCACGTGGATCACCGAAACCGGCATGAGCCTGGAATGCCTTGTAAGTCAGCACGAGGGTCCAGAGGAATCTGTAATTGGAGTTCATCTCTGCAATAGAAGAGAAGAGTATTCTCAGGGAGAAAATTACTCCCTGGATTGACTATTGTTAGGTACCTGTCTTACCAGTCGTTCTGGTAGCCATCTGGCTGCGTCATGAATTTGGGAAAAAACACAAACTGAGCCTCTTCCCCAGATTAACACTGGGTCAAGACCATGCCATGTGTTGTCTAATGGGTCTTTCCATTTAACCATGGCAAATTGTTTTTTGGACTCGGAATGCCAAAATCGATCGGCTGCTGATCTGTTCAGGTTATCCAAATTTAAAAAATTTAAAATAAAAAGTGTGTGATTAAGGATATTTCTAGGGGTGCCCTTAGTAGGGTACCATTCTCCCTTTTTTATTTTGTCAATGGTGGTTTTTAAGGATAGGTGTGCTCTTTCAAATATTCCTTGTCCTTGAGGGTTATAGGGAATTCCAGTAATGTGTTTTATTTGTAATTTAAGACAAAAGTTTTGAAAGGCTTTGAATGTATAGCCAGGACCACTGTCTGTTTTTAGTTGTTTAGGCTTTCCAACTATGGAAAAACAGTGTAGTAAATGAGTTATAACATGTTTGGTAGCTTCTCTTGTTTGTAAGGTGGCTAGTATAAATCCACTAAATGTATCTATACATACATGGACGTATTTTAAGTTACCGAATTCTGAATAATGAGTGACATCCATTTGCCAGATCATGTTGGGAACTAGTCCTCTTGGGTTAATTCCTAAGTGAGGGACTGGCAGGTATGTTATACAGGTCTGACATTGTTTAACTATTTGTCTTGCTTGTTCTCTAGTTATTTTAAACATCAGTCTCAAAGTTTGAGCATTAAGATGGTGTAAGCCATGAGTAGCCTGTGCTTGGGCTAGGTTTGTATTTGTAGCTATGGCTACCATCTTGGCTGCCATATCAGCTAGTTGGTTGCCCTGGGATAGAGGTCCTGGTAATCCTGAATGAGCTCTAATGTGTCCAAGAAAGAAGGGTGTTGTTCTGTTATGTATTAATTGTTGGCATTGTAAAAATAACTTGGCTATATGTGACACATGCTTAATTTGTGCTACTGTCTCAAGTAGAGGTATTGAGTGAACTAAGTATGCACTGTCGGTATAAATATTAAGGGCCTGATTAGGGAAGGCTGACAGCACTGCGATTAGGGCCTGTAATTCTACTAACTGAGCCGAGGTATGGCTGGTTTTGAATTTAACAGTGGTATCTGCAAAGGTATATGCAGCAGTTCCTGTGGATGACCCATCAGTGAATATTAATAAGGCATTGTCTAAAGGTGTTTTACTGATGACATGAGGAAAGACAAAAGCATGTAGTTTACAAAATTGGATAAGCTTATTTGGCGGGTAATGGTTATCTAAGTTACCAGCATAAGAGGCGCAAGCAATCGGCCACGTTTCAGTGTTTTGCATTAGCCAATGGATTTGTGGCTTAGAATAAGGTTGTATGATCGTAGAGGGTTCAATTCCAAAATATTTTTTGCTATTGTCTCTCCCTAGAATAATTAAATCTGCTATGGCATCATAATAGGGGAGTAATACCTTTTTGGGTGATGAAGGCAAGTGGACCCACATAATAGGGTTATTTTGCCAGAATAAACCAGTAGGTGTTAGTGTTGTGTTAAATATTAAAGGGTTGGCCAGGCGCGGTGGCTCAAGCCTGTAATCCCAGCACTTTGGGAGGCCGAGGCGGGCGGATCACGAGGTCAGGAGATCGAGACCCTCCTGGCTAACACGGTGAAACCCCGTCTCTACTAAAAATACAAAAAACTAGCCGGGCGCGGTGGCGGGCGCCTGTAGTCCCAGCTACTTGGAGGCTGAGGCGGGAGAATGGCGGGAACCCGGGAGGCGGAGCTGGCAGTGAGCCGAGATCGCGCCACTGCACTCCAGCCTGGGCGACACAGAGAGACTCCGTCTCAAAATAAATAAATAAATAAATAAAAGGGTTAATGGCTGTGAATAGTCTATGTTAGTAACAAATTGCTCAGCAATGGCCGCCTCTACTTTATTAAGTGATAAAAGAGCTTCTTTTGATAATGACCTAAGGGACTTAGGGTTGGGGTCACCTCTCAGGGTGTTGAATAAAGGTTTTAAGTCTCCCGTGGTGAGTTTTAAGTATGGCCGGAGCCAATTTATGTCTCCAAGGAGCTTTTGGAAATCATTGAGGGTTTGTAACTTATCTTTACGGATAACGGCCTTTTGATTTGTAATTTTAGGTCCATTTATTTGAAAACCTAAATATGTATAAGGGTCTTGTAGTTGTATTTTTTCTGGAGCTATTTGTAAACCCGCTGTGGTTAGTTCTTGCTTGAGTTGAGCAAAACACTGTAAAACTTGTTCTCCCATTTTTCCTGCTATAAGAATGTCATCCATATAATGTATAATATACATTTGTTTCCATGTCTCTCTAACTGAGTGTATGGCTGTAGCCACATACTTTTGACACAAGGTGGGACTGTTGGCCATACCTTGAGGTAACACTTTCCATTGGTATCGTTTCATTGGTTCTTTGAAATTTATAGATGGTAAGCTAAAGGCGAATCGTTTTTGGTCAGTAGGATGAAGGGGAATTGTAAAAAAGCAATCCTTAAGGTCTATGATAATTTTAAAATATCCTTGAGGGATTGCTACCAGAGAGGGTAGTCCGGGCTGCAAGGCACCCATGAGGATCATAGTAGCGTTTACTGCCCTTAAATCTTGTAAGAGTCTCCACTTACCGGACCTTTTTCTGGTAACAAATATGGGTGTATTCCAGGGAGAGTTACTCTCCGCAATATGCCCTGCCATTAGCTGTTCCTGCACTAACTGTTGGGCCGCAATTAGCTTTTCATTAACTAAAGGCCATTGATCAACCCAAACAGGCTTATCCGACTTCCATGTTATGGGGTCAGCGCACTTTTGGGGTGCAGGCATGTCAATGGCCGAAGCTAAAAATTTCCAAACCCCTTTGTGTTAGATTGTCCTAAGGCTGGAATAGGCCGTTGAATACCATTTTCCCTTTTTCCCAGTCCTTTTCCGGGGCTATAACCTTGGGCTAGCATTTGTGCAGTAACTATATCGTTAGGGCTGCACATCATAATTTTCATCTGGGAGAGTAGGTCTCGGCCCCAAAGATTAACAGGCAATTGAGGGATAACAAATGGTTTAATGAGACCTGAGTTATTTTCTTTGTCTTTCCAGGTGAGGTATTTAGAGCTTTGTCTGGGATTACTGCTTTGCCCAATTCCTCTTAAGTTAGTTAAAGTCTCTGTGGTAGGCCAGTGAGAGGGCCAGTCCTCTTGTTTGATGATGGTTACATCAGCCCCCGTATCTATTAATCCTGTAAACAACTTACCATCTAGCCACAAGGTCAGGGAGGGCTTTTGATTAGTGATTGGCTGTACCCAATATATATTTGAGGATCCAAAACTTCCCTTTCCTCTGTTAGAATGTTGGACTTTATTAGTTGTTTTAATTAGAGGCAGTAGGACTAACTGTGCTATTCTATCCCCTTGAGGGACAGTAATAATATTATCAATAGCCCTGGCCATTATTTTAATTTCTCCGGTATAGTCATTATCGATTACCCCTGGAAAAACTTGTAGACCCTTCATAGTGACACTACTCCTTCCCAATATTAATCCAAAGGTATCAGGAGGCAAAGGCCCATATATCCCAGTGCTTAAAGCTTGTGCCCCCATCTCGGGCGTTAATACTGTGTGGGAGGTGGAACAGAGGTCCAGTCCCGCACTTCCTGGGGTTGCTCTACTAAGCTGTGAAACGGATTGCTGTTGGTTGGTACAAAACTGACCACCCCATAAGCTTGTTTCGGGGCCTGGGGCCGGCCCCTCAATCTGTTTCCCTGTTGAGGTGTTAGGGGATTTCTTTGATTGTCAGTTTTAGATTTACATTCGTTGGACCAATGTTTTCCTCTTTTACACCTAGGGCAGAGGCCTGGAGCTTTTGCCTCTAAGGTCTTAGCTAGTTCTCCCTTACAATCCCTAGCGAAGTGTCCCATTTTTCCACACTTAAAGCACCCCCTGCTATTCTTATTCTTACTAGTGAGGAAATCTTTTACGGTTTGTCCACTAAAGGCAGCAGCCATAGCCAAGCCCTGTTGATATGAGGGCCCTATGTCTGAACAGAGACGGATATATCCAGTTAAGTCTGTTTTCTTTCTATAAGGTCGGATTGCCGCTTGACAAGCTGGATTGGCATTTTCATAAGCCAATTGTTTAACATAATCTACACCCGCCTTGGTATTACCAAAAATCCTTCCTGCAGTTGTTATGAGCCTATGTACAAAATCTGCGAACGGCTCATCAGGTCCCTGCTTGACTCCAGTGAGCGAAGCTCCTGGGTCTCCTTTAACAGGGAGTTTCCTCCAGGCTTTGGTAGCCGCTGCTTGGATTTGAGAAAACAGTCCAGGATCATACTGCATCTGAGCATCGGTTTCTGTGTAATTACCCGAGCCAGTTAGCATATCAAAATCCCAACCATTTCCAGCTTGTTGGTTTCTCTTGGCCGTATCTCTACAATTTTCATAAAATTCTGACTTCCAAATCAGATGGTTGCCTCCGGAAAGAACTGCTCTAACTAAGGTATTCCAATCTATGGGAGTGAGCCAATTTTCGGCCACAGATTCGACTATGGCCAGGGTATACGGGGCAGTAGCTCCGTATTGCAAGACAGCAGTTTTTAGTTCTTTTATTACAGTAAATTCAAACCCATTGTGGTGTCTCCAGGCTCGACCCTGCGTATCTGTAGTTTCCGTTACTGGAAAAACATCTCGAGGAGAGGAATCCTCCCTATTCCTACTACCAAGCGACCTTCCTTTTGGGACATGCTGTCCGGGTCTCTGAGGGTGAGAGGGTTTCTCTATTCCTTTAGGGTATTGAACGCTCTCATTTCCTGTCCTTAATTTCTGCAATCTAGTGATTAAAGACTGATGTAGTTCTTCGAGCTTTATTTGCTCTTCAAGCTGTGCAATTTTTTCTCTAAGCTCCTCTTTTGGGTCCATTACTGCCATAACTGCGGGGGCAGAAGCCTTATTATAGGGAGGGGGATAAGTAAGAGTTTGTGGCCAGTCAGAATTATAATATTTTGCTGCCTCTTCCTCTAAGTTATCCCAGTTTACTTCTGAAGGGTTAAGGTTATTTTCACTTTTGCTTTCATTAGTTGTAGGTAAAACTGGGTATTTTTTAGCCTTTTCCTTATTTGATGTTTCTATATTTGTTATTGAGGGGACCCCAGCCTCTTCCTCGTCGCTTTGTAGTGATATAAGGTCTATTTCTTTATTAGGTATAGATTTTTCGAGGTCGGTTTGGGAGCTGCCTCTTAATATTTCCTCAGTCTGAGTAACCACCGCCATTACCTCAGGATCTTTTTCTTTTTCCTTTTTATCTATTATATCTCTGATTAGATTCCAATAAGAAAAAGCTGTCACCGGAACCTTCTCTGGTCCAAAAGTACTATAGTAATCTTGAAAACAATCTCCCACTCTACGCCACCTCTTTATGTCAATGGTCCCCTCTTGTGGAAACCAAGGGCAGGTTTCTTTTACAAAATCAAAAAACTTAAATAAATCATTACTTTTAACCTTTACTCCTCGTGTTTTTAAAGCCTCTTTTAATTGCCCTACATAAATTTGATGCTGGCTTAATTCTTGTCCCATAATCAGACACTATTACTCACCTCTGGTTCCAACGCGGCAGGCTCCCGCGACGTCCGGAGGAATTTCTTCCACTTTTACTTTCGGCCGACTTTAGTGCCTTCTTCCTCACTTCTTCCCCCTGTCCAGGTCTCTGTCCAGGCGCCAGGTGTCCCGACCTGCAGGACAGTCGAACAGACCCTGGAAGGGGGAGTGGGAATGGAGGAGACAAGAAAACACGAGAAATGGAGACAAGACAGTATCCTGATCAAGTCTCGTTTAATGGCGGTGGTGCAATGCCTTATATAGGCTGGCAGGGAAGAGGAAGGGCGGCAGAGCAGGGGAGGAGAATAATGAGAGACGTCACCAGGTGCATGCTCGGTAGACTTAGTCTTTCCCGGGCATGGGAGGTTAACTAAGCACAGGCGGGAAAAGTTTGCGCACAAGGGTAAAGTTGATGATGAAGAACTAGGAAGTGTGCCATCTTGTCTCCACAATGTGGAGCTTAAGCAACAGAGGCCGCGGCAATTTCCGGGCCTCACGGCTCCGGACAATGTTAGTTTTATGCAACATAATAGTTTTATGGGTTTCTCTGTTCTTTTGTTTCCTCATCCTAAAGTAGGTAACTAAATGTAGCTGCTTCATTAATATGTTTTGAAGCTTAAAGGACTAAAATAAAATAGTTTATACATACAAAACACTTAAAATAGTGAAAGACACAAAATAAGGGCTTAGTAAAAGCTTATTATTTACAATGTGATTAGGAAGGAAAAGAATAAATTTTCAATAAATACTGTCCAGCTATAGTCATAATTATATTTGTTGTAGTATTGGTAATAGCAGCAACAGCAGTAGTTGATTCAAAATTTTGTTTTAAAAGCTAGGCATTTATAAATAATTACATATAACAATTAGTTATAGTCATAAGTGAAATTACAACTATTGAAACTACTACAATAGTTACAGATGCAACTCTAAAATGTCACTCAATTATGAAAAGTCATCCCTATGTTGCAGCAATCTAAATGACAAAAAAAAGGTCAGCTTTCTGCACCATAGATCCCTTCCAGAACTAGAGAAGACTGAGAATCTTCTAGTCAAAAAGTCATCTGTTTGCACATCTATCTCTCCTGCAAGAGGAAAGGGATTTTGGAGAGAGGATTATTGTGATTTACTTTTGTATTGCTTATTTTGTTTTGTTTTGTGTTAATCAAATTAAGGAACAGCAAGTGCTGACTGATGGAACTAATCACCTACTCTGCTTTCTTTAGAGAGGACTCAAAAGGATACTTTCAACCATTCCACACTAACCTGGGTGTAAAGATGACTTGCCATTGCAAACAATTTCCTCCATCATTTCTGTCAATCTGGGATCCAGTCTGAGCTCATGTTTTTGCAGTCTTTTGCCAACTCCTACAACCCTCCTACCTTACCCCCAAGATTCTGTCCATACTTTATTTACATAAATTAAGCTTTCTTTTTAGTTATTTTTTAAAAATTTCACTTAAGATGTCTCTCACCTGAGATAAAAGATACAAGATACATAATACATGCACAGCACAATAAATTACCCTAAACACCACCGGGTTTTTTTTTTTTTTTTTTTTTTTTTTTTTTTTTTGAGACAGAGTCTCGCTCTGTCGCCCAGGCTGGAGTGCAGTGGCCAGATCTCAGCTCACTGCAAGCTCCGCCTCCCGGGTTCACGTCATTCTCCTGCCTCAGCCTCCCGAGTAGCTGGGACTACAGGCGCCCGCCACCTTGACCGGCTAGTTTCTTGTATTTTTTAGTAGAGACGGGATTTCACCGTGTTCGCCAGGATGGTCTCGATCTCCTCACCTCGTGATCCGCCCGCCTCGGCCTCCCAAAGTGCTGGGATTACAGGCTTGAGCCACCGCCCTCAGCCACACCACCAGTTTTAGAATTAAATTATCACTGGAAACGCAAAAGTTGCCATCCTGTACCCTCTCAGCTGCCAATTAACATTCTCTTCTTTCTCCCAAAAGTAATGGCTATCTTGATTTTAAGATTATTTTACATATAATATACATAGGCATTTATATATTATATATTTTAGAATATATATAATATGCACAATACAGATATATATTCATAATGTATATAAAACATTTAGAATAGTATTATATATAGTACACATACAGAATATATATATGTAATGAAAAGCACAGTACATAATTAGACATATTTTATGTACCAATGTAAAAAATAAAGAAAATTATGGGTGAACTGTTTATGATTAAGCATTTTAACAAAGACAAAACCCTTTGTTTATGAATGCTATGGAATAAAATAAAATTTATAAATAATAAGATGTTGCTTATTTTTGGGGCAATTTAAAAAGTGCCTAGTGAAACCTTGACTAGCGCATGTTAAAAATAATGCTCCTCAAATTTGAATCAATGGTCAACTAAACTGGCTAATGCCTCCCATTTGAAAATGGAAATAAAGTATTGTATTAGTCAGGGTTCTGTAAAGGGACAGAAATAACAGGATATATGTATATATGAAAGGGAGCTTATAAAGGAGAATTAATTCACACAGTCACAGAGTAAAGTCCCCTGATAGGCCATCTGCAAGTTGAGAACCAAGGAAGCCAGTAGTGGTTCAGTCTGAGTCCTAAAACTTCAAAAGTAAGGAAGCCAACAGTGCAGCCTTTAGTCTGTGGTCACAGGCCCAATAGCCCAGGGAAAACCACTAGTGTAAGTCCAAGAATGCAAAAACCAAAGAACTTGGAGTCTGATGTTTGAGAGCAGGAAGCATCCAGCACAGGAGAAAGATGAAAGCTGGAAGGCTCAGCAAGTTTGCTCATTTCACCTTCTGCCTGCATTTTCTATCTGTGCCAGCAGCTGAGGAGATAGTATACACCCAGATTAAGGGTGGATCTGCCTTTCCCAGTTCACTGACTGAAATGTTAATCTTCTCTATACAGTGCTTTGCATCCTTCAATCCAATCAAGTTGACACTTAATACTAACCATCAGAAGTATATTCTAAATTTTCTTTAAGTGGTTTACCTAATAATTCATAATTTGTATATATGTGATACATGTGTATATACTTTTATAACTTTGCATAATTATACTCTACATATACATTTGTATATTACCCAATACATATGTGCTATATTAACATAGAATCCAACAGTAGATTTTGATTTAAGGAAATGCTGAAGCAAAGCAGATGTTTTGATGGAAGTAAGTCTATATACAAATTGGGTCCAGTTGTAAGCTGAAGTAAGAGTAATAATTTGCTAACAGTGATCATAGTATGAAGAAATAGTTTATGGCCCGTAAAATTGTGTTTACAATTGTGAAAGGGAGAAATCAATGGATCATATCTCTTCAGTCAGAGAAAAAGTCTTCAAAGCCAGAACCCTCGAGAGCACAGATAAAACTGAAGGTTCTACTGAGTATATTTAGCAACAGAATGACAGGCTTACCTTTCTCCTGTACACTATTCTTACTAAAATATATGCTAAATATATTACTAAATAGCCTTGAAGTTTTAATTCTCAGGTCAAATGATAAATCTGAATACTTCGCCCTGTCACGGGTCTCCTCATAAGTGGTAATGGTAGTGAAAACAATTTGTCTTCCTTATCAGCTTGTCTCTCTTTGATAAAATACTTGAGTCAGTGGCAAGATTGGAACCTATTTTGACATCTGCACCAGGCTCTTTGTTATTTTTACTTATTCTTTAAACTTACTAAGATCTTTCAAGAGCTTAAACATTCAGAAAGCAAAAACTAGACTGACTTGCTTCCTTTACTTTTTGCTCTGCCTTAGACATAACCTGAGGAAATGAAATATAAGGCTGGCTAACCTCTTAAATATGATCAGAGGAAACTGACATTTTAGGAAGAAGAAAATACAGTATTAAAATCCCCAAACAGTGTTTATCCTGTCACAGACATACTTCCTCCTTCTTGGGAAAGTACACATTATATTACTTTCTGAACAATCTCATACTGTCACTCAATGCTTCCTCATCACAAATTTAGTGGAGTTGCAGTAGTCAAATTTTTGCAGAGTAAATTCCAGTGTCAATGACTCCATCAAACCTACTCCCATGTAGCACTGTGACATAATATATTTTTTACATAATAAAATATATATAATATTGCCTATATTAAATTCAATACTTTTCTCATCCCCAAGAACATCTAATCACACTTAATTCAGATGCATAGTAGGTCCTATTCATTACTGCGGTTAAGTATGAAAGGCTCTGGATTTTATTTTTACATATTTCTAAATATGTATGGGTAATGCGTTGGTGGGCAGTAGTCTTATTTTCATTGTCTCAATGAGTTTACTGTACATGGTTTGTTTTGCTATTTTGATTTTGAAAATTAGAAGCATAGCCTGTCCCACTTTCAATGCCATCCTGACATTTAGAATTCTTTTGACTCCAGTGGGATTATTTAGTTATTGTATATCATGTCCCTTCCAGGAGTAATAAAGGTCACTTACCAAAAATCCAATTAAAATTTAAACTTTATGTTAATAATCTGTTACAAAGATATGGCAACATTTTAAAAAGGTACTTTTCTCAAGTCAGGTAGCTCAGCATCCAGATAATTAACAAGTAGGAAATACAATTTCAATTAATGAGAATGTCTTTCCCTTTTGTCTCCCTGGCCTCTTCCCCACGACACCTCACCTAATTGTGCCCCCTTTGTGAGCCAAAAGAGAATATGAATTAAAACTGAGAAAGAAGAGAAGATAATTTTTTTATTCTCTCAAAAGAATACAATTTTAGAATTTGAATGTATTCACGATGCTAGTTCTATTTCCTCCTGTGAAGGTGACTGCTAGAGAAAGAATCAGATCCACTAATGAGTATTTGTAAAGTACCCATCTCATTTAAATGCCTAAATGAAAGAGGGGAAGAATATAATGGTAGTTTTTAGGTAAAATTCTGAGAAATGCGTAACTTCTGTAGCTGGTACTTTAGTAAAAGGCATACACATAATGCTTCTTGGAAGGACGTTATGGAATAGTGTGTTACTTGGAGAAAGGCAACAAATACAGTGTTATACTTTATTGCCAGAAATAAAGTTTAAAAAGTAGAAATTATCTTCTGTTAATTTTTAAAGAATAAAAGGCTTTATTCTGTTTCTTAAGGGTATGATATTTTAACACATTTTAAGTAAAAATTGATTCATATTTATTTCTTCATACATCAAGTTAGAGAAACAGATTTGCTATCTTCTGTGAAATTTCTACATACCATTACTATACAACTGTTGGTTTTCGATCATTTGTGTTTCAGGTAGATTCTTTCAAACACTGTTCAAAGGATGAAAGTTCTTATTCATATTCAAGGCAATTGTAAAGAAGACAAAACATTTGGAGATTTTTCAATGAGGCTGTTTACTTCTTTAGGATAAGTCTAGGAGTACAGATGGTCAAACTTGGAAAGCTTTAGCAATACCACAATAGTGATATTGCTCTGGAAGGTGGTGCCTATTTAATTCTCAACAAAACACTGTCCAAAGTGTATCATTATTAAATCATGTTTTTTTCCAAAAATAATTACAGTGAATAGGCAGGAATTTCAGAGTGTTGTTACCTCCTCTACGGTTTTTCAAAAGATTTCTCAACTTTCCTCAGTAATCTGCTCTGAAGCATTAAAAAATCCCATGATCTTACCCATTTTAATCATCCATGCAAAATTAGAATCTATTGCTACACTTAGTAACCTTACTTTTCTCATTCAGAATAAAATATAGTATTGAGGATCCTGTTTGCAAATATAAATTTTTTTTGTTTTTAATCTGTAATTTAAGGACCTCCATAAATATCATAGATAATTTACCAAAGACACACACACACACACACACACACACACACACACCACAAGCACTAGAACCCTGACAACAAATAAAATAATAAGACTCAACTAATGAATGAGAGAGAGTGTTTATTTGTGCCAAAAATTAGGATACATATAACTATTGAATTTTAATAAAACTTTATTTATGCACTTGCTTTAAACAAATTAAAAGTGAAAATACAGTGAATAATTGGCTTTCACAGTCTAAGAAGCGCAAGTCCGTTTTTAGCAGAACAAGTAAAATGCTTAACCCTAAGAATCATTTGGTTGTAGTTACTATATAAGTGATATTTAACAATTTTGAATAGAATTCTCAAATTAGTTTTACAACATCTATAGAAAGCTTCTTCAAATGAGCATTTTTAATATATACAATTGATAGAAGTGGAGTTCTAATATCAAAATGTAAAATGTGAAGCCACATCTTGAATTTAAAATATCCCTAACTCCTACAAGAAGGGCATGAAATGCAAGTCCATGTCAAAAATTGAGACTGAAGCTAAATTGACCAAAATGAAATAATGGATTCAAATTCAGACTGATGAAATTATAGTTTTGGCAAATCAGTTGTAATGAAGCCACATTTTTCTCTATATGATAAATATTGTGTATCTTCACCTAGAAACTACTCCATTAAAGAAAAAGTAAAGTATGGAACAAAATTACAGTTGAGAAGCAAATTGTCATAACTTGCATTTTCTTTTTTCTTTTTTTTTTTTGGTATGGATATGTATGTAATTTGGCACAATTCTAGTAATTATTATAGTTTCTATTTTCATAAAAATATATTTCAAAGAAGTTTACAGTGCTTTCTTAACGGTGATGCAGGATTTTATTCCTTAGTTCAGCTAAAGCTGGGTTCTGGTTTCACAACCAGGAAATATTTGGCACATTGAAAGGTGAGGAGGACTAAGTGAAAGGAAAGCTCTCTGCAAAGAGGGGGGGTTCTCCAAGCGGGTTTCCTCCTCACAATGGAGTGCCAGGACTTCCACACATAAGCTGAAAAGGTCAGGCTCCTCTCTTGTATAAGGTGCGAATTCCTGGTAACTCCACCCTGTCCTTCCAGTGTGCATACAGGCCCTTAGTCTGAGCCAGGCCACATTGATTTAGTTCCCTTACTGCACACGTGCTAAGGGATGGACTGTTTCACCATGGGCATATTTACACAATCCCCTTGTGCACAATGACGTAGGTGGGTTGGAGGATAAGGACAATGACCAATATTAACTGCTTCCTTCTGACAGGGGGTGCTGTTTTGGGAAAATGGCACTTACATCTCCCTCAGGGGCCAATCTAAGGGTCCCCAGTTAAAGGGGTATTGTCTGAGGCTCTGGTTGCATGATCATTTGGAGTTTCATGGCCTAAAAGTGAGACGAGACAAACTGCTTATACAAACTGGGTTATTAGAAGACATGTATCAAAATGAAACATAGGGAAGGGTAAGGACAGCTCAAAAGTCCCAAGGCTGCTGCCACACCCCGGTAACTGACTATAGTTATGCCTACTAAGATTTGGGTGCATGGGGCTTAGCTTTGCTTAGCTACAGTGGTCTTATTTTCTCAAAGGAAATATCTGGGTTATGGGCACCCTATTTATTCTTATCACCAGGCAGGATTTGCAGGATAATTGCCCAGAACTAGAATATTGATCCAGATTTTTATAATCCTGATTCCTTTTTGTGTCTTCTGAGTTGTAGCCAGAGATAACTGGTTGGTTCACAAGATAAGCAGGGTTAGTCTAAAATGTAGACAAAGAACTTAAAAACAACTAATGAGATTAGAATTTAGTGACAAATGCATGATAACTTTTGAAACATAATTGTTCTCTCTCCAGTCCTCATTTTCATTATAAACAAATCATGATAGGACCATATTGGTTGCAAAATAAACTTCAGCCTTATACTTGGCTTGATTATTTGCGTAAAGTGCAGTAAGAATAATTATCTTTACATAGGCCTTTTAAATTGGTTTTGATGGGACTCTCTTCCACAAGGAACCTCAGATAAAACCTTTTAAACCTGAGCCAAGCTGTGGATTTGTGTCATCAAATGCCTATGAGTTGGGTAAACTCCTCTCTTCATGAGTTCCCAAGTACATGGGTTTCCTAGCCCTGTTAGAAAGTGACATGACATTCTTTACTCACCACAGGTTAGGAAACCTGTACAGGGACTAAGTAGACAAGGTATGAGGCCAGTTTTCCTTAAAGGCTTTTATTGGCTTTGCAATTATACTTGATTCCTTAAAGGGAAGTACACTCTTTCAGTAAAACCCTTGGTAAAATGACCAGTTTCCGAAACTGTGTTCCTTTGCAAAAGAAAATGGATTCTTATTACACTAATGCAAATAGTTATATTGCCATAATTAAGAATACTCACACTAGTTTCTAAATTCTGAAGAAACCAGGTAGAAATAAAGAAATATACTCCAAATTATGTTCACAAGACTATACCTTACTCAATTTTTAAAAGCTGTAAATAGTTCAAAATAAGTTTCCTTGACTCTGAAAAGCAAAACAAAGATCAACAATGTTTTAAGCAAAAGGTAAAAAAAGATTACTTATGTTTTCTATTAGTTCCGTCCATTCTGTTAGTTCCTGTTCTGCTTAATATTCATGATCATTTCAGGTCTTCATGAGTCCTGTACTTTTTTCCTCTATTCCAATGTCACAATCTCCAAAGTTATCAGAAATCTGCTTTTGAGAGCACACGTCAAAGTTCTATAGCTTATCATAAACTACCTTTTGAAGAGGATCAAAACAAGACAACTGTCTGTGAATAACAAAACGTCCAGCGTTTTTACAGTTAAAAACATGTTTGATAAAGAAATTTGCTTATCTCTGTGGTTTACAGTAACTTAACATAATAACGTTAATTAGGATTGATAGCATATACTCAGACATTAGAACTTTAGAAATCCCATACAATTTTAGAATGTATATTAATGTTATTCACTGAAATATAATGTGAAGAAGATTAAGCATCATTTTGGCAATCCCCCATACCCCAAAATTTCAAATAATCCTGTTTACCTCTCTTTTCGATGCTCTAGGGTCCCTTTGTAGCATCCAAAAACTAGGTGTCAGAAAAGATAACCTTGAAACTGCAATTTGATTTTGGGAAGGCTGTTAAATATGTTAGAAGTTTAAAACACTTGATATAATGAACTACAATTCCAGGTTACTATAAGCTATTTATTTAGCCAAAATAATGACTCAGAAAATTTTTTAAACAAAGCAAAAACTTTTACTCAGTAAGAGGGAAGACTTAGCTTTCCAGTTTGTCTCTTGTCTTCACTTTCTTTTCTTTGGCAATCTATTTGCAAGGCAAATTAAAATCTTTCATTATCCTTTACTAGTACATGAAAATTTGTACAAGGGAGAGAAAGTCAAATTTTACCCTTACTTTAGTTTACCACTAATATCAACCTGAATTTTCTTTTTCCTTTTTTTTTTTTTTGAGACAGAATTCCATTTTGTTGCCCAGACTGGAGTGCAGTGGTGCAATCTCAGCTCACTGTACCTTTGCCCCCTGAGTTCAAGTGATTCTCCTGCCTCAGCCTCCAGAGTAACTGGGATTAAAGGCACCCACCACCACATCCAGCTAATTTTTTGTGTTCTCAGTAGAGATAAGGATTCACCATGTTGGTCAGGCTGGTCTCTAACTCCTGATCTCAAGTGATCTGTCTGCCTTGGCCTCCAAAAATGCTGGGATTGTAGGAGTGAACCATCATCTCCAACCAAACCTCAATTTCCTAATGAAACCTAATAGACAATTGTATCCGTTCTTAACCAGTTTGCCCATGAGGTTAGATTCTTATAAGCTTTGTATAACCCTTTAAAAATTTTACTAAAGAGCATATTAGTGCCTTAAGAGAATCTTGTAGTGCTTTTATTTCAATGCACAATTTATGGAAAAATCATATAATACCTTTTTGAATTTAGTCAGTATGTTTATGCACAGAATTTCTTTTGTGAGGTTCATATTTAGAAATCTCCACACTTGTTTAAACCTTTAGTTTTATTTTACCTAATTTAAAACAGTTCTTTAACCCTAGGCAAAAATGTACATTTCCTTGCCTTCTTAAATTATTTTAATAAAAACACATTATATTGTTGTTACATATCTTGTAGGTAAATCTGTTTTCAGTGGTCTCAATTACATGTTATAATGGTAACACTTAGCAATTTTAACTTTAATAAAAAATCTGTTAAGTTGTTTTAAGTATGCACTAGATGCTAATATAATTTGACTCCTTCCAGCATAGTTAAGGTTAATTCTGTATGTCCTGAGACCTTACCAAGATGTAAAACAGTCAAGTCAAACAGGTCTCAAAGGCCAAAGAAGCAGTTTATAACCTTAAAACATTTAGTAAACCTGGTATCTGACTTGCACAATTTAGACCACCTATTTACATTTTAACATTTGCATTTTACCATTTATCTTTAAGACTGTTTTTATTTCTCAAAGTTTAAAGTCACGTGAACTAAAAGGTATTATAGCTTTTACCTTTTCTTAAAAGTATATTTGATCTAAATGTCTATTTTTAAACCAATTAATTAAAGCTCTTTTTATAGGCAAAACACACAACACACATGCAACTACACGTAGAAGAAGAGCCAGTAGTTATAAGATATTTCATTTGCCAATCTCCTAATTGACTTATTGGCCTCTGGGTGGAGCCCTTTAAGAGTAAGTCTAGGAAAGCATGCAGTTTCTAGGGTCTAATAAACAGAAATAGTCAGAAGACAAAAACAGATTTTGAGAGAAATCTATCTGCCTCTAATTCCTGGAGTCCTATGAGGGAAACACAGGTTTCTACTAAAATGGAATCCATGGCACATTTTCCAATTTTTCCAAAGAGTCACAGACCATCAGGAATTATATTAGGGCCACTCACACATACATTAATTGTAGCAAGACAGAGTGGAGAAAAGTAATTCAGTCGACTGAGAAGAAAAAAGCCTTTTCCACTAAGACAAGATCAAAGAAAATAAAAGCATAAAGGCTTTTTAAATACACCTATAGCTTGGATGTCCACTTTTAATTAAGCTGAGAGCTTTTTAAGAAAATTCTTTTAAATCCCCTGTTACCTGATCTTAGCCATATCAATTGACCAATATTTCTGGCTTTTGTGCTTTACCAGAAGTAACCTCACAGGTAAAACCAACAAGCCTTAATTAAGGTTCTGACTTAATCGTGAGCATGCAAAATATTTTCAAAGGGAGGTAAACAGTTTTTACAACATCTAGAATCTTTAAGGGTAACTCAGAAAAAGGAAGATTTAAGAAAGGAAGCTAGAAGTTGTTCATAGAGGGGAAGAGAATTAACAAGTGACAAAACTCACACAGCTATTAACCTGAAAGTACTCATCCCCCAAGCCAGGATTGAACCTGGGTCACTAATGTAAAATGGCAGAGGCCTAAAGAAAGTACTGCCACGTGGTTACAGGTCATGTTCCCAAGGATGTAAAACAAGATGGAGGCCTGCTGCAAAGTTTGTTACTGACCAGTTTGCTGGACTGACTTGAACACCAGGTTTATGGGGGTCCTAGGTCTGCATCTTATCTTAAGGTATCCTTCTTTCTAATAGAACCATATAGAAAGACATGACAAGCATATCAGATTGGCTACAGCTTAAAACTAATGTCATAAATCCTTTTTCATTAATCAAAACTTTAAGATAATATAAACAGTGTGATCCTTACCATTCCTTTTACCAGTCTGCACAGGGAGAGAGAGGCCAAAAGTCTGAGTGGTTAAAAAAAAAAAAAAAAAAAAAAAAACTTTTACCTTTTTGCTAGCATGTTGGGCTTCTGAGTTCCCTTTCCCCAAGCTCAATTCTAAGCCAACTAGTTTAAGGTTTGGGAAATTTCACTTTTCCTGGTTTGGAGTATGCATCCAAGGGAAGTGTCCTGTAGTATGGGGACACAATCACCCATCTGTGAAGAGAGGACAGAGGAGAAAAAAAGAAAAGGAAGGCTTTTTGTTTGTTTGTTTTTTGTTTCAAAGTCCCAGGGGCTCAGGAGGGATTCGAGAGAATTATAGACTGAATATGAAGATGAATGGTTACTAATCAGGGAAGAGGGGATAAGGCGCTCCTCATTCCTTTCTCTTCCCAGTGAATACCCAGAGTATGTGAGGGAGAGAGAGGAGGCATCCATTCTCTTTTTTCCATCCTTATATCTCCGAGTCCTGGTGACTTCAACAGGGTGCCACCATGGGTGTCAATGCAGTTTTCACTCATGTTAACAGAGGATCTAGGGGATGGGATTATCTACTCTTACCCACATACAACCCCACCCCAACCCCCCGCCCCCCAGCTGTCATAACCTTTAAGTTCCCTAGACCTCATTTATTCCATGGATATTGGCATGACCTCCATGCATGAAATGGGAGGCTTGCCTTAATCAGCAGGAATTAGTCATGCTTACCTGCACTATGCCTTTTAACTTCTGTCATCATCTGCTTCTTGGATCCCTCCAATCCAGTTTTATTTCCTAGGGCTTCAACCCAAAGCTTGGAATTGAGTTTGGGACAAAAGAACTGCCTCAGGGGGTTTCATGGACTCATTAAGTGTCAGGTGTCCCTCGCCAGACTGCAGCCATCAGTCAGCAGTGTTGCTCCTTTGCGGCCTCCTCAAACAAGGGAGAGGAAGGTATCTTGTGAATTGAGGTCCTAACCTAGTAAAACACCTTTCAAGAAAAAAAAAAAAAAAATCCTCTGGCATAGAGAAGCCCCCTGTACTCACAGGGCTATGTTATTAGGTTGGTGCAAATGCAATTGCCATACCTACCATTCTGATGGCAAAAAAAAAAAAAAAAAGAAAAAGAGAAAGAAAAGAAAAACTACCTTCATGCCAACCTATCAACTCCTGGTAGAGAAAATTAAATAAAGAAATAAACAAATAAAGAAATAATCAGCGTCAGTGTAGGGCTGTGTTCACTGCTGACAGGGTGGAGAAAAGGAAAAAGAACAGTCTGAATGGTGGGCGGGAAGATGCCTGGGGGAAGAACCTCCTATTCTAATGCAAATGGTTTCTCCGAGAAGGAGAGAAACTTTTGCTGTCTCCTCCTTCCTAAGTCATCCAGAGGGGAAAACATTCCGTGGGCATCTGGCAAGAGGGGATGGCCAGCGGAAATGCTGGCCAGCAGGACACGGAGGGTCCTTGGGGAGAAGGGGCGGGAGGCGGAAGCCACCACTTGCCCGTCCGTAATGCATGTGAGCCCGTGGCCATTGAGGTAGGGGGTGGAACACCCCCAGTATTGTAAAAGAAAAGATGGAAAAAAAAAAAAAAAAAAAAAGGAAAATGCCAAAGAAACGTCTGGGTTGGACGAAGGCCAACATTCCCAACCCCTGAGAACAACGGTAGGAGTGGACAGTGTCCCTGCCCTCAGAAAAAGTCTGAGGATGAGAAAGCTCAGAAACAAAAGTAAAAGTGATTTTTGTATCTGCATTTTACTCACCCTTCTGATGTGTCCCCATACAGACCACCAAAATGATTCTGGATTTTTGTTCCTTAGTTCAGCTAAATGCAGGTTCTTTTCTCAGGACAGGGAAAAATTAGGCATATGAACACATTGAAGGGTGAGGAGGTTGGAATTACTAAGTGAAAGGAAAGCTGTCTGCAAAGAAAGAAAGGGGTTCTCCAAGCAGATTTTCCCTTCACAACGGAGTACCAGGACTTCCACACAGGAGCTGAAGAGGCCAGGCTCCTTCCATGCCTAAGACCTGAATTCCTAGTGGCTCCATCCCATCCATCCAGTGCACATGCAGGCCCTTAGTCTGAGTCACTCCGCATTGATTTATTTCCCTTACTATGCATGTGTTAAGGGGTGGAATTTTTTACTGTGGGTGTGTTTAGGCAAGCCCCTTGTGCACAATGACCTGGGTGGTTTGGAGGTTCTTGGGGGACCCTCCCCTATCTGCCTAGCCACTTGGCTGTCTCCTGCCTCTATGAGTGGTATTTTACTTTTAACAAATCTGGATACTGTCAATTGCAATGATTTAAGTAGTTTTCATTCAGAATCAAAACGCTGGAAAAGTAGTAACATTTCCAAAGTGAGATAATTTGCAATGTCATAAGAAAACACAGAACTAATTCATTTACTCATCTTTTTATAAATGTCTTAGACATGAATTATTAATAACAAATTAGAAAATTACAATTTTTCCTATTCACTATTGAGTTCTGACAATAGAGCCATATTTCAAAATGCTTTTAAAAAATATGTTGATAATGTTACAATTATATAAACATATCATTTGTATTCTCATATTTTGATACTTCAGCTGGCACTGAAAATGAAAGGTGGTAGGGAACTGAACAACTAACATTGGCACAGTTTTTGCATTCATAAATAATCATTCTCATGATAAAGAAAAAGTGGCTTAAGGAAATTAATGAAAACTGAGTCAAAATCACATTTAAAGACAATGATAAGTATTCCAAAGCAAGTGTATCCCATCGTAAGGCCTGTGCTCTTTCAACAACATTAGGAATAAGAATTGATTTTGTTAAATGCTTAGACTAGTAATGTGAAATACTCAGTTGGTCCTCAATCCCTCCATTGCTTCACTGGTATTAGACATTCCTTTATACAGCCAGTATGCATGAACATGACGTCATAGTTTTTCCAAGTATTAAGTATAAATTCATCACAATAAATCTGGTCTGAAACAATTCTTTGTCAACTAATTGTATAGATATTTGAAACATTAAAATACAGATTCAAAGGCCACCAGAGGTCTTGGAGACAGGTAGAATTTTTAAGGAGTCTAGAGAAGGAAAATCTATGTGACACATTTGGTATGCATTTAGATTTTTTAAATGTTTCAAACCAATAGTGATGGTGGGCATAGGGAGAGACACGGATATGGGTCTATAATGTGAGTTCTTCATCTAGATAGAGGCATCACATATTCTGGTATTGCAGAGCATGAGATGTTAGCTCTGAAGAACCTATTACCAAAAACAATTATAGCACTTCACAGATGCTTGTATACTCCACAGATGTGTTTACCACACTAACACAAATGACTGCAATATGTGAGGAAATGCTTTTTTAAAAAATACTAATTAAGTGTTCTAGTTCTTCTCATTAATGAAGCTTATCATTTCCCTCTCCGTTTTATTTTTTTGGACACTTGAACTAACTTGAAACAGAGATACGAATATTTTAGGGGAAATAATCCATCTATGTTCTCCTTCATCTCCCCATTACATGTTGAAATAAGATACAGAAATCTGGTAGTAGGTTTACATATCGGTTTTCTTTTTATTTTTTCTATTTTTATTAGTCATTAAGGCCCTCCTATTTTGTCTCACTCAAAATCTGCAGATCCTAGTGCATGGTTTTCTTTATTAACTATTATTAAATTCTGTCATGCAATATGTCTAATTAAGGTTCAGTCATTAGAATTAATTTTAGGAAAAGTACTCGTCCCAGACATAGTGTCCTAAAATACTTTATAGAGACGTTCTTAATTTACACAATATTTGGAGTACTTGGTTTCACTGCTTGTTGAGATATTTAACCCTGTTTTTTTGCACTATGATTCTCAATATAATGCAATGTTTAAGGCAAGTAAAATTTTTCTTATGTTGTATAACATATTTAGAAGATTATGCAACATAATAAGACTGCAAAAAAAAAAAAAGATCATACTCCATTTACAGTTTTATTTTTCTTATCATCTCCATGGGGTTCCACCTTAACTATAGGGGGGGAAAACTTATCTCCACATCAAAACCATTTTTAGTTCCCTGTTACAAGCAATAAATTCCACCTGCCTCCAGGTGTCAAGTTATTGAGCCATTGTATGATGGCACAATATCACAATATTACACATACACACACACACACACACAGATGACACACTAAGATGTGATGTAGCACAGACTAGGAGTAGATCACTCTGCCAGGGGACTCATAATGCTTCCTCAACATCTCCTGGGTCTTAGGGGTAGAACAGACTTGCAGAGAAAGGCAAAGCTCCTATGGGGTGAGAATTGCAATTTTCCCCACCCCCTGTGTAAACCTGTGGATTGGAGAATTAGGCTTATAATGTGCAAAATTAAAAGAACAGTAGGAAGGAAAAGGCATGTTTTAAAAACATTTTAAACTTGAAATGTAGGCTTATTTGATAACACATATAAGACTAAAGTTTAATAGTATTAAAAGAAACAACAAAATGCCTTTGACTCAACATTATTCAAGTTGTAGGAAAGAACAAAGAAGACACTTTCAATTTTGTATGTACTGTATTTTTAAGTAGATTTGTTTCAATGTAAAACTGACATTTATGACTAGTAGATTTTGCATTTAAGAATCAGAGAAAGAAGGGATTCAAACTGTGATTTCCAATTTTGCTCTAAAAGTGTGGCACAAAGAAATAACTATTCTTACTTAAACTATAATTTCCCAAGCTGTAGGCATAAACAATTTTAGAAGAAACCAGATGAAATAAATGATAAACACTGAAACACCTTTTAGAACTAAAAAACCCTGCCCCAACCTGTGTGTGTGTGTGGTGTTTGTGCGTGAACCTTTAAAAGTGCTGAGTGAAAAACAGTAATGACCTTTCCTCATTCTGTTTCAATGAATAGAGTAATTTAGCTGTCAGTATTATTATTAGAATGTAAAAGTAAACACATAATATTTTAAAATATTGCCTTTTTTGTCAGAAATTCCTTTTATTCTTTAACTGTTAAGATAAATCCCCTCTAAAATTGCACTTTGTTTTCCTTTATATTATATGTATGTATATTTGCTTACATGAGTGTGTAAGTATAAGGGTATATTTATTACATATTATATATACACATATGTATATAAATTAAATACAATAATTTTTTCCTCCATTAATTTCTCTTCAGAAAATTATCCATATAGATGTTTTATGCCATAGAAAACATTGCCCAGGAAAAAGTCTTAGAACATAAGATTTTTAACATCTTAGAACTTTTTAAAAATGATTGATTTTTGAAATGTGCTTTTAATTTTTTATATGTAGTAATTGAACACCATTATTGCATAACGAAATGCCTTGAAGTTTTGTGGATGAATTGTATATATATTTTTTGGATTTAGTTACATTACATAATGCAATTAGTTACATTTTTTTTTTATTTGAAACATACATTGTTCCAAAACATGACACAAGAGCACATACACTCAGATTGAAAACACAGTAAATCAAACAATTTCACCCTCTCTTAAAGGTAATCTAGCATGTTGCCTGTGTAAGTGTTAAAAAAGTAAATTATACAATTATATCTCAAAAGTTCCTCATGAAAAGGACTTTTAAAAGTCTAGGTCCCAACATACTAGACTAAAAATCAAAACGGAGTCACCCATGCTAAACTTCAACATCACCAAATCCAAATAAACTCAGCTATTACCTGACCTTCCAAAAAATCAGGAGAAATAACAGCCAATTACCCAAACAGGCCAGTTTAAATCTTCAATGGGCATTGTAATGAAGTTACCTCTGCTTTAATGCCTACACAAAAGAAGGCTGAAGTAACCTGATATGAGCTATCTGTCATTATTTTATTGTTTTGTCTTCCTATCTCTGCCTTACAAAAAAAAAAAATAGCTTTGAAAAGACTAATACACTCTTTGTTCTTTGCTTCTGCTTTCTTCAGTCCTTGTCTGTCTATAAATCTAACTTCTTTTGCTTAGCTCATTTGAACACTTATTCTATTTTATTAAATGAAATGCTCAATTGCAGAATCCTGAATAAAGCCAATTGAAATGTTGAAACTAAAAAAAAAAAAAAAAGTCTTACTTATTTCAGATATTTTTAAAGTGCTGATTAATAAAACAGATTATTGAAATAATCTATGAAAGCCATTTTTTCTTTTCCTAGTCAATAGTATATGAATTTCATTCACATACTTGCTATATATAATTAAATCTTCCTTTCTCCTTTTCCGTAGATACATTTGGAAAAGACTAGCTCAGAATAAGTAGGAACATTCTCCTCTAGCGGACTAATATGTTTTGGAGTCAAAGATTTGTCAAAACTACTTTAATTTGATAAAACACAGGTCCTTCAAAGAAATGTGGTGGTAGCTCCATTGAAAGCAAGTTGCTTAAATGTAACAACCAGTCATAACAAGGAGGTAGAATAGCATACTACCCGCTATGTGCCAGAAAGAGTACAGCTTTGTGATTTTCTTACAAACGAGCTATGGCAAGCAAGGATTTGTATTGAGTGTTACAGAATAACTGAGAATTCCTTCTGTTGTCTTTATACGTTTTAATGGCATGCCAGAGAACCTTTATCTGATGGAAGTAATCACTAGCTAATTAGTCAAACAAGCAGGGTGATAGCTGATTATCTAAGCATGTATACTTTGACCATTTTTAACTGTTATGGCACATGAAATGATTGAAATAATGTCAGAAAAAATTTTAAGTTTGAAGAACTCTAGTTAACCATCTCATGACAGTTCATGAAATCAACTCTTCCAACCTTGAGTTCTGAGGAAGCTAAAATGCTACTAAAGTTGAAGCAGTACTAATGATGATATTATATCCAGCACTCACAACTTCAGTTCAGATTTAAGAAAAGTTGACAGAGAATCAATTCCCAACATATATAAACTGTGCTGACTATCCAGGTGGGCTCTTGTAATCCTGTTAAACCTACTTAGATCACACATTTTTCTATGATGTAACTCCATTTATAATTACCTACTCCAAAATCCTTTTGAAATGACACTAGGCATGCATTCATAAGGCCTTGTTAATGTTAAATCATGCCTTCAATTGACAGACAAGATGAAAATATGAACTCCTCGTCTCAATAGTGAAAAGTAGAACCAAGAGGCCAGGGTAGGGTGAGGGAGCAGTCATGCTCCGTGTGTCCTTGTAGAGTATTGCAAAACCTGTTTATCTGCAACCTAGTCAGAGAGCAATTCCTGAAAACAATATCAAAAACAACTCTAGCTAGAAATTCCCCAAATGACCAGCAACAGACAAGCTGGTGCCATCCCACCAACTACCTGGAATTAGTCAATTAAGAAAGAATGATGATATGGGGCTAAAAGATCATTCTGTCAAGACTCTATACTTCACTCTCTTCTCTCCTCTCTTGACCTGAGATTTTTTAACTTTATAATCTCTAACTCTCCAATGCCCCCCATCAGAGTGCACTTTTCTTCTGCCGTGAAGTTGTTGAGGTAGTGTGCCCCTAGTCTGCAGACTGCTTTTAGAAAATTAAGTTTTCCTTTTTCCTCTGGAGAAACCAGTGGTCTTTTGTTAACTCTAATCATTGCATATGTGCATCCAATTGACAAGTCAAAGCCCACATATATGATGTATGATGTGGAAAATTTTACAGTGTAATGTAAGTGACAGTTTCTGTGAAAATAATTTGTAAAAAATATTCTGCGAAATATTTTGCATATGAAATGAACGTCAAGAATTATTATTTGGCCGGGCGCGGTGGCTCAAGCCTGTAATCCCAGCACTTTGGGAGGCCGAGACGGGCGGATCACGAGGTCAGGAGATCGAGACCATCCCGGCTAACACGGTGAAACCCCGTCTCTACTAAAAAAATACAAAAAACTAGCCGGGCGAGGTGGCGGGCGCCTGTAGTCTCAGCTACTCGGGAGGCTGAGGCAGGAGAATGGCGTAAACCCGGGAGGCGGAGTTTGCAGTGAGCTGAGATCTGGCCACTGCACTCCAGCCTGGGTGACAGAGCGAGACTCCTTCTCAAAAAAAAAAAAAAAAAAAAAAAAAAAAAAAAAAAAAAAAAAAAAAAAAAAAGAATTATTATTTTTGTTATTTACTTTTTTCTGACTAATATAATACTATTTTCAGGTTTGAATTAAGACTGTAATTACCACTCCTTTTTTGTTGTTGTTGCTTTGAGACAAGGTTTCACTCTGCCACTCTGCCACCCAGGCTGGAGTGCAGTGGCACAATAATGGCTAATTGCAGCCTCAATCTCCCCAGGCTCAGGTGATAGTCCCATCTTAGCCTCTTGAGTAGATGGGACCACAGGCATGTGCCACCACTCCTGGCTTTTTATTTATTTATTTTTTTTTTGGAGATGTGGTTTCTCCAGTTACCCAGGCTGCTCTTGAACTTCTGGGCTCCAGACATCTACCCTCCTCACCCACCCAAAGTCTTGGGATTACAGTCTTGAGCAACAGCACCCAGTCTATCAAATTTTTTTTTTTCTTTTTGTTTGTTTGTTTGTTTATGATTACTTTCTACATACTTATTGCTTGTTATAGTCTTTCTATACTTTCCAGTGAGAATTGGATCTCTTGCTTCTTGCATTGTCTTCTTATAGTTTTATTTTGGTCCTAGGTAATGTATCTTTTATTACTTGATTAAAATTTAATTAAGTCAACAATAGTACACCTTTTGTTAAAACATTATTTAGTCTAGGTGTGATGGCTCATGGCTGTAATCCTAGCACTTCAGGAGGCTGAGGCATGTGAATGGCTTGACTCCAGGAGTTTGAGACCAGCCTGGGCAGCATGAAAAAACCCTGTCTCTACATACACACACACACACGAAATAGTTGGGCATGCATGGTGGAGCATGCTGAGTTGGGAGAATCACCTGAGCCCAGCAGGTCCAGGCTGCGGTCAGCCATGATTGCACCACTGCCCTCCAGTCTGGATGACAGAGTAAAACTTGTCTAACAATCAAACAACACGAAAACGTTATTTATTAGGATTCAAATCTCCTCTTTTCTCCTTTTAGTCATATTTCATACTTTAGCATTTTTTAAAATTTTTTTTCCCCTTTGGTGTCCATATCAAAGCAATCTTTTGGTTCTTTTACATCTAAGAAGACTTCGTATCAGCCTCCTTTACATATTTATTTGAAAAACATATTTCCCAATTCATTCTAACATTATGACCTCTTTTGTATCTTTCAATCAGTTCCCATGTGTGGACCACTTTTTGTTGTTATTGTTTTAATTGTAGATTATTCTGTAATTTTCCTAATTGAACAGAGTCTTAATATAGAAGAGACATACAATGTCTACAAATTCAATGCAAACGTCTCATTTAAACTAGGATCCTATGTTACCACTTGAAAGCATAGAAGAAAAAAATCTCAAATTGAACATGTGTATGAATAATCACATTTTCTTCTCTCTACACTTGAATTGCCTTTGATAACAAATAGCATTTCTTTCCTAATAAGCAATTTCTTTTAGAGGGAACACCATTTACCTGCTTCACACTTCTTGACATTGGTTATTTCACCTCTATTCAACATAAGCACACAGACTCCAAATCTTTTTCTTATTTTGTGTTTTTAGCCTCTATCATTACCATGATAAATATTATTATTTTAAAAATTATTATTAAAAATCAGGATAATATTAGTGTCAAATAGCAGATGAGATTTTTAATTTAAAATAAAATAAACTAGAAACTAGAAAGCATGTTAAGGTCTTAGGAAATGATTTGCAGATGAAAAATATTCAAATTTTAAATTAAGCTAATTGTTACTCCCTTAATACAAATAAAACAAATAAATACAGAATTCACAGTAATCTTTACCTCATTCTAGCTTAATCTACCTTGTAATTCCTTTTCTTAAAATGCAAGTAAGACTTGTCAAAACTATGTTTAATTCAATCGATTTTTTTCTGAAGGTTTCAAATAGGCAATTACATATATAACTATATTATATAATGAAAAAGTATCCATAAATGAATAGGATATATACATATAACTACCTATTAGCTTTGTTCCTCTATATATTTCAGGTTAAAAATTATGGAAAAGGGCACATATATACATACATACAAACATACATATATATAAGCCGTATTATATGTATGTATATATGTGCCCTAAGCCATATTACATATGTATGTACATATCTTTTCCGCAGTTTTTATCCTTAAATATTGTGTCTGTTTTAGACCTAATTCTACCTCTCTCTCTCTCTCTCTCTCTATTTATTTATTTATTTATTTATTTATTTATTTATTTATTTTGAGAAAGAGTCCTGCTGTTACCCAAGCTGGACTGCAGTGGTACAATCATGGCTCACTACAACCTCAGCTTCCTGGGCTCAAACATTCCTCCCACCTCAGCCTCCTGAGTAGCTGGGACCACAGGCATGCACCACCATGCCCAGCTAATTTTTTATTTTTTTGTAGAGATAGGTATTGCTGTGTTGCCCAGGCTGGTCTTAAACTCCTGGACTCAGGCAATACTCCTGCCTTGGCTTCCCAAAAAGTGCTGAGATTACAGACCCTGTGCCCAGCTGATTTTTAGAATATATATTTAAAGTCAGACTAAATGAGCTGGACATTTGGCTCAAATCCTGAATTCATTACAACCAGTTACTCTGTTACTTGGTGTCTTTGTAATATTTCTTGGAATGGTTTAATGGGTATAAGCCATGGTCTTGACTTATTAGTCTCATTTTTAGAATTAGGTCCACAATAGACACAATATTTCAGATCAAAAATTATGGAAAAGGGTACATATATACACACATATGTATGTATAAATTATGTATGTATATATACACATGCCCTTTTCTATAATTTACAACCTGAAATATATGTATTTGTGTGTGTATATGTGTGTGTATATATATGTATATACATACATACACATTTACCAAATAATTAGGGTTATAGGAGCAACAAAAAAAATCCATAATCAAATAGGATATATACATGTCATCTATTAGTTTTGTTCCTCTGGGGAATCCTAACATAGTACTAAAAACATAGATTTTATTAAAAAACTTATGTGTTAATCTCTTTACCATAAATTATAATAATGAAAATATGCACATTAAAATATGTTTTAATAGAATGCACTAGTGAAAATATATATGTAGAATACTACCTAAGATTAAGTGCCATCTGAGCTGTTGTAATAGATATTCTGGCATTACTTTTTATATATATTCATGTATTTAAAATAGTTCTGTGGTGAACTTATAGCACTTGTATAATTAGAAAAATATCATTTTGCCAGGCACAGTGACTCAGCACTTTTGGAGGCTGAGGCAGGAGGATTACTTGAGCCCAGGAGTTTGAGACTAGTCCTGGCACCATAGCAAGATCCGTATCTACAAAACATTAAAAAATTAGCCTGCCATGGTGGTGTCTGCCTGTAGTCTCAGCAACTTAAGAGGCTGAGCTGGGACGATCACTTAAGCCAAGGAGGTCAAGGCTGCAGTGAGCTATGATCACATGACTAAACTCCAGCCTGAGTGATGAAGGGAGACCCACCCTATCTCACAACAAAATAAATAAAAGATGAAAACACTTCATTTTGAAACTAAGTAAAAATATTAATAACTAAGAAATTACTTTACAAAAAAGAAAGCTACATACAAAAGAAAAGCTCCTTAGAAAGCTACTTACAAAAAAAAAAGTCTATTTTTTAGATTCTATTTATATGAATTAACTTTAAGGCGAGTTAACCTGAGATAAAATTAGTAAAATACTCCATATCCTTCTAGCTAAATCAACTACAATTTTAAATAATATAAAAGGAGAGAGGAATATTTAACATCAAAACTAAGAGAAATCTATAATAAAATATACCTGACATGTACCAAATATACCTGACATATACCAAAAAATAAGAGTGGCTGCTGAGAGTTGAAAAACCACTCTCTGCATCCTGCATCAGAAGTTTTCTCTGGAAAGAGTTGTCACAGTAATAAAGCATCTATTCAGTAATACCTTGACTAATTTGAGAATAAGGCCATAGATGGGAGCAAGACAATCAGAGAATGCTGCTAAAAGGTCCTCAGAATACATTCCTTCTATAAAAAGATAAAAAAGAATATATAAAACCTAACAGCTTGCTGTGGAAAAAAGCAGCAAGGAAGATAGAGGTCACAGAACATAAAACACAATTGTTTAGGGAAAAATCAATACTTGTGTGAGAAAATAAAGTCTAGGAAATCTACCAACATCTGTCTAATAGTGGCTTCTGAAAGAAAAAAAAGAATGATAGTGGGATGAAGGAAATAATCAAAATAATAACAGAATAACTTTTCACAGAGCTAAAGAAAGACTTTAGACTACCAAATGTTAGACTAAATGATCCTCATAGACATAGATTGATTCTTCTGAAATTTTGAAATTCAAAGAATAAAGATAATTTCATAAATTTTTCTAGAGTAGGAAAACAGATACAAGATGACAGACTATGTAGAAATAAACAAGAAAGTATATGCAGTCAGAGCTCCAACTCCTCACTCAAAGTCCAACTGCCAGCACCTGAGTTTCTTTGTCTAAGATTCTCAGCTCATCAGAACCCATGCCAGGGAATCCAATGCTCCGTTCAATGCATGATAAAAGCTGGGGAGTAAATATCCCTAATTTCTCACTCCTCAGGGGAAGTTACATTGAGGCACAACAGTTACACTGATTCTCAAGGATCCTCTGTGGGATAAGGTTTCAGATACCCACTGTGATAATTCACTTGATAACAAACCTTTTATTGGTTGTCTTCCCTTTTCTCTGAGATTTCCCATCTACACTGCAAATATTTTTAGATTCGTCTCCAAAATCAACTATTTGAAATAAAATTCTTGCTTAAAAGGCTCCTTTGGGAAAACCCAAACTAAGGGGAAAAAAATGCTGGGGGAGGAAGTGGTCATTAGTGAATTTACAAACAACAATGTCTGCATAGTTCTCGGGAAAAATTATTTTCCACATAAAATGCCATGTATTATCAATTAGTAAAAGGATAAAATGAAAATAATTGATAACATGCAAGCATCCAATATGTTTCTGGAGTGCTGTAATATGACTGAAAAAAAAAAAAAGAGTCAACAAAGTGTAAGATATTAGAATTAAAGAGTAGCCAAATTTGCAACTTAAAAAATCCCAGGACAACAGCCATATAATGCATCTAAAAAGAAGGAAGTATATTAGTTATTTGTTTGATTAAATAAACATGTTAGTGGTTTATTATGTAAAATTTCTTGTATAATAACAAAATAATAGAAAATATTAGAAATTCAAATGTAAGAGGGATTGGGGGAAGAAGATGAACAAGAAACTGAAAATTCAAAAATGAGATAAAACATTCCAGTCAGTTGAAAAAGAAGATATATTCCATCTGATCTTGAAATTTGAACCAAGTAGCATAAGCTCAGTAACATACACGTATTTCTTTCTCTATGATTCAATCATAGTATTTCATTTAGAGAAAATAAAGTATATATAATATAGAATTATATCTGAATCTGGGAAAGCTTAATCAAATCTACTGAACATAACATGTCAGATGAACCAAAAACAGAAAATGACAAATGTGAGTAAGAATTTGAAGAATGGCAGGGAAGGAAATTTTACTTTCAATAATATACCCATCTATATGGTTTAAAATTTTACTCCCAGGTACATGTATCACTTTTATAATAAAAAAAGAAGCTATTCATTTCAAGCCCTAAAGATTAATGGTAATTATAGCAATAGAGATAAACATAATATAAACACTTCCACCACATCTTAAGATTAAGCAGCAATCATGGTTTGTTTTGCAATATGATTCAGCAATCTTGTTAAACTTAATCTAGTACTATAATCCATGGCATTCCCACAACCCCAAAGATAATTCATATTTTGTTTTACATTTTGAAAAATGGCTTTGAAACAGAATATCAGGATAGAAACACCAGCCTTTTCTATTTGGAAATTTGATGGAACAGTGTATCAGATAAGATCAATTTATCTGAGAGATGTATATTAGTTACCTATTTTTTTTAATTGCAAGATGCAATTTTTATCACTTATTCCATTCAGAAGCACATATCATAAGGTCACTTGTGTTTTCAAATGATCTTAGCACAACTAGCTTTTCTCATTAAGGCTTCACTGACCTAAACAAACAGTCTACTTTAATGCATTCCCCATATTTCTCTCCTATTATCCAAATTTTATTTATTATTTTATATATTTTTTTACATTGCATGTATCACTATCTGAAGTTCTGTTATTGGTTTTAGTTAAGTGTTATCTACTGCCACTAAAATGTAAATGCAACAAGAGGAAATAATAATTATATCTTATTTCCTTCATATTCCCAAATTCTCAGAGCGACACTCAACATGTACAAGATACACTATCGAACACAACAAACAGCTGTGAAATAGATGAGTCATGCAGAAAAAGAAACATTCTTAAGATACTACTAATTAATTTTTTATTTAATATTCCTATCTTCATTTCTATTTTAAACATTGATAAAAGAGACAATTTAAGAAAATATAAGAAAATGTCTTAATATCTAATGAGATGTGGGTTATTAACATTATTTAATAATTTTAAGTGAAGCAAATCTTTTTTTGTATAAATATAAATTTTTTAATTTATTAATTTTAGTTTGAGTCTTTTTAAGTTTGTAAACTTGTTTTAAAGAAATACCCGAAAAACTTGGGAACAAGGCAAATATATGAGTTGCACATCGTGACAATATCATGTGGACTAAAGACACATTTCATTTTTTTACAGGATATTAATTAGGGATGTATCTGATCCCATAATCTTGTAATGACCTTTCTTTATCAAGTTGCCTTTAATCACACAGTTTTCAACTGCTCTTTGAATCGGTCTAAATGTTTTTCTGAATCTCTTTTATGAATATCTACTATAATAATTAAATTAAAATATTTGATGTATTTTTATTTTATATTAGCATTAGTTATGATTTTAGCTTTTTTGAAAAATTATACTTTCATAAGTATAATTAGGTACACATTAAATAATATGTATAATATTTATGCTGGTTTTGAAAAAAATAATGAACACTTAATAGAGTTACCCACTTTAAGAATAAGAACATTACCAATAGCATGAAAATGTCACCCAGTGCTTCCAAATCATGCTTGCTCTCCATCTTAGAGGCATACACAGAATACTCTAAATTTTGATTGATGTCTCCTCTTCAATATCTATCTTTCAGCTTTTGGATGCCATAAAGTTTATTCAAATGAACTCCAAAGAATTGAACATATGATAATTTAGATTATTGAATTAAATATATTTTTGAAAAATACACGCACATTTATCATAAGTAAGGCCTTGCTTGCACTGTTGCCTTTAGCTTTCCCCAGTCCTTTAAAAAATGCGAAATACTAAAGCAGTCTACGTTTGGAATAGAATTCAATGCTTTAAAAAAGACTTTCTAGTCACATAGTCAAAAATGAGTTAATTAAGAGAAGATAAAATATGACATTCTTGTTCAAAGAACATATATGACCTTAGACTACATTTAATAATATATCATCAACAGTGAAAGAAACATGCTATATTCATTTTCTGCTAGGTAAATTTAATTTAGCTCATAAATTTTCACTGGCTTAAGAAAAGTGGAACCCATCTGGAAACAGTGATAATTTCTATATCAATTAGAAAGATATAACTTGGGAAATTTGTAAGGGAAGATGATCTCTATAAAAGAAATATCTAGAGAATTACAATTTTAGAAAGCAGGCAGATTTCTATAGTAAGAATGTAAAAAAATAGAACTTGGAGAAATGGAAAATATATTTAGGACTGACTTGTAGCAGAAACAACTAATAGGGAAGACCTGTCAAAAATGGAATGATTTACCATAAGATTTCAAGAGTTTCCTATCTTTATACATTTTCTAGCTAAAGATAGGAATAGCATTGTTGGGAAGGTTTTCACATATTTTATGAAATGAAGCTAGATACATTTGTAAGAATATTTTAATCTTGGAGATTTCACATACTTTTGTATATTTTGAGTTTCATGTCATTAAAAAAGATGTATCATTAGAAAGATGAGATGAATATGGTTCATAATAAATCCATAATAAATTCTATAACATGGTAAAAAATTGATACTAACCCCACCATTAACAAATAGCATGAGTGTCTTATTCCGAAAGTTATTCCTTAAGAGCATTGTTACACCATTTGCCACATGCAAACAATACAGAGACCAAAATAATACAACTTTTTAAGTGTATCCTTTATAGTAAGCAAATATAATTTTTAAAACTTGACTAAAATGGCAGATAGGGTCTATAAGAAAGCTAAAGCATATTGTTTCTACTACGATACTACACAGGCAAAAGGACATTTAGATATTTTTCTAATACATATGAAATCTGTTGATAATAAATAATTTCAAAAAATGAACTAATTTGTAGTTTTAAAATAGATCAGTATGAATAAATGATACATACTAATAAAATTAGTAATAAAAATTAGTTACTAAAATTAGTTCAAACATTTATCGTATACTTTTCTATCAACTGGTAAGACACTACCATACACGTGATAGAATTTGGTTCTATTTGAACATATCATTCACAGTGGGTAACTGATTAAAACAACTGAGAGTGGTTCTTTGTTAAAATTAAAAAGAACATCAGATATGTGTGTAGGGTGATTATCAGTAATAATCAAGATTTTAGAGAAAATTACAGTGTTATCCAGCAAAATCCCAAATATATGTCCTCTACTATGTACAATAAGCATGTTTCGGAAAATCTATGAGGAATAAAATATTTGATAATCTGAAAATTAGTTTTTATGAGCCTATTCAAAAAGATGAAGTGCAAAACTAAAGGAAGTAGTTACAAAATTAATTCAAAAAGGAAATCCACTAAGGTACACTTTTTCTGATAATAATTAGACTTTACGATAGCCTTTTCTTGCCAAAAGTCAAGGATTTTATACATCTCTTGTCACTCATAGCCTCAGAGCTAACAGAATGCCCTTCATAGGCTGTTTTTGTTGCAAATTAGCTGGGATAACCCTGGGTTTGGGTTCATCATAACAAAACAAGGATACAAATAGCTAAGGTTTTAAAATAGCTAAAGAATACTAAGGAATATAACACAAGAAGCATGTATGTTGTTATGCAAAAATACCTAATTTCCATTGCTTTTACTTTTAAATACTAAAAAAAAGAATTAAATTAAATATATATGAATTAAATTTTCATATACTTAATAAATTTATGTATAAATGTTATATAATTGTGTGTGGTATATGCATTGTATGTTTTCCTTTACTTTATTTTCAGCTGGATTTAGTATATTGGTTCTATTAAGAAATACTCATTATGACAGAATATTTGTATTAAATACAAAAATATCCATAACTGTAAATAAAATGTATTCTATAAAAGGCTGGTTTTCCTTTTGTAAAATAGGATTGAAATTTATGTTTACTCTTTCCATTGTACCCAAACTTGAGTATATCATTCTTCCAACAGACGTAGCAAGACCTAAAAATCAAGTGTAAAAACTGTGGTAAACATAAAAGGACTGAAAAATGCAGTAATGTAGTTTGAGGAGGAAACAGCCCATAGTAGAGTATGGCCAGACCCCACATATATTTAGATCAATTAAAGTAGAACTTTCAACTTGTGCTGTTTCCTTACCACATCTGGATGTCACCAGACCCTAGTTAGGTTGAGAGGTTGTAGTAGTAGATTTTTATTGAAATCACACCTTTTTTCTAGTATTTTCTCTGTATCATTTTGCAAACTCTCACAGACATTAACACATTCAAGATGAGGGAAACTCTTGAGGAAAAGTAGTGTTTGATTCAAGAGACAAGTTTGCTTGGTTTTGCAAATAGGTTATAAAGTCAAGACTGTAGGAATAGGGGCTTTCCAAACTATGACATGCCCATTTTTCATTAAACTCACTAGAAGAAACGGAAGTCAGGGCCTAGAATTTTTATCTCACTAATTATAGACTTCCATCAAAAACAGCTTAAACTCTAGAAGAATAGGAGTCACGTGGAATATAATGATATTTCAGAAAAGTTAAAAAAGCATAAAATAAATTTTAAAAACTTGAAAATCTTATTTTAAAAGAACCTGAATTAAAGATCACATGGAAATGAGATTTCACATGAGCATAATAAATATCTTCAGGAATATAAGGAAAGATTTTGAAAACCTGCACATGAGAAAGCAGATACAAAAAAACACCAACTGAAAAGGAAAAGGTGTGAAAAGTTCAATCATTGAAATATAGACTTTAATAATTGCTTGGGAAACAGGATAAATATACTAGTAGATAACAAGGAATCACAGGTAGATGAACTCTCCAATGAAGCATCAGAAGTTGATAAGGAGATAGAAAGTACTGAAAAACAAAAACACTGTTGGATAATCTAAAGGACATGAATCACTTGAAGATTCACACAGAGATAAAATAAATAGAACTGAGAAAGTTTGAGGGTAATATGCAAACTAATTTATAAAATTAAAGATGCAATCTTCAGATTAAAAGAGCAAATGGATAATCTAGCTATTTCACACTAAATTTAAGATTCTGAAATAATAAATATTAAGGTAAAATGGAAAGCTGGACCTCATGAAAAAAAGCAAACAATGAAAATATTCTATGAAATAGGAGTTGAAATTAGAAAAATTAGGAAAACAAAACACAAGCTCTTCAAACCTCTGGTAAGACTCATCAAGAGAAAGAAAGGAAGTTGGGGAAGAGTGAAAATAAACTCAGGATGTAAATTTGGAGGCTACTATAAAACAATAATATGACTAAAAATTTTGTAAATAGAGTTGATAAGCTAATAAACTAATAAAACTTCTGAGAAAGTATACAATTTAGCTATTATCACAAAAAATTGAAAAGAACATTTGATTAGATGAATATATATATATTTTTTTGCTAAAAGGTTGAAGGTGCAAACACTGTAAGAATTTCTTTAATATTTTCTTTTTTAGTTTTTTAGACACGTTCTTGCTCTGTCACCAGTCTAGAGTGTGGTAACACAATCATAGCTCACTGCAACCTCAATTTCTTGAGTTCAAGGGATCCTTCTGTCTCAGCCTCCTGAGGAGTGGAGACTACAGGTGTGCACCACCATGCTCAGCTATTTTTTTTTTTTTTTTTTTAATAGTAACAAAGTCTTGTTATGTTGCCCAGGTTGGTCTTGAACTCCTGAGCTCAAGTGATCTTCCTGCCGTGGCTTCCCACAGTGTGTTAGGCTTACAGGCATAAGACACCAAGTCTGGCCAAACACTATTATAACTTCTAACAGACTTTAAGAGACCAGTTTTTCCAGAAAAGAAAAAAAGAAGAAAGAGCTGTTTTCATAATTCTGTGATGCTTATGTATTCTAGGTCCCCAAATCAGATATCAAAATAAAAGAACATAAGAATATAAACTCATTTTATTCTAAAATATCTGTTGCAAATACTTAATTTTTATTAAATAGCCATTCTTCTTCAATAGTAAACACACAATGAACAAAAAAGTCCAAGAAAATATTAAATATCTGTTTCATATAGATACGACCATGTGATTATATTCTGGCTAAAAAGATATAAGTAGAAGTGGTTTGCACAGCTTATAGGAAATGTTCTTATAAATGGAAAGATGGAGGCCTTCTCACACTTTCTGCTTAATGGCTTACTGGTCGTAACTCTAGCAGACATGCTGGACCATGAGTAGTGGTTTGGAATGAAGGCCATTTATGAGGAAGAGATCATGTAAGAGAGAATTGGGAATTTGACTTCATGGAGAATAGACCATACCAACTTGAAGCCTACCAGTTTTCAAATTTCAAAACATGAGAAACAAATAAAAATAATTTTTTTTATCCACCATTATTTAGGTTCATCTGTTAAGTTAGTGAAACCTAACCTAAACTAATATAAAACTTTTTAAAAAAATTACTTAGTACTAGAATACAATTAAGGTTAAAGTTTGAGTATACTGTAGAGTTTATCCCAACAATAAATGAAAAACATAAAATTAGAATATCTATCAATATATGGGCCGATATTAAGATGGTAAACAAGTGTCTCAGGTTGCCTGGGCCCAAGGAGTTCCCTAAGATGCTGGACTTAAAGCGTTAAAATGGGGACAGTCCTGTGCAAATAGGAATGGTTCGTTTTATCCATTTAGTCTACAAAATGGACTAAAGGAAAAATATATGAATTTAATATACTTAGAAACAGTGTCCAATAGTATAAATCAATTATTTTTAATTAAAAGCAAAACTAAATGCTCAGTTCTTTTTCTTTATGTGGCAGAGAAGTTTATTTCAGAACTACATGGTCACTGAAAATACCTAGAAGGAAAAAATAATAGAAAACATAAAACCTTTCTGAAGGTCTTAGAGAATTATCAAAGTATTGATAACTTTCAAGAAAGGAAGAATAAAATCCCAGAAAAGTGGGCCTACTGGGGCCTATTTGCCTGCTGGAGGCATTAACAAGGAGTCCAGAAAATGACCCACACTTTTATAGTCACTTGATTTATATCACCTGGCCAAGATAGCTCTCCAGAGAAATGGAAAGGAAGACCTGGATCAATTAGGAAGTCTTATGAGAACAAAACAGAAAAACTTGACCATACACAAAAATCAATCCTTACCAGATTCAGATACAAATGTAAAGGTATAAGCAAAAAAGTTTCTGAAAGATAACATTGTAGACTTTGAATTAGATTCCTTAATCATAACACAAAAACACAAATTATAAAGAAAAAAATACTGTGTTCTACTAAAGAATGCCGTTAATAGAGTAAAAATCCAAACTATGACACGGAGAAAACATTTTCAGCATATGAAACTGAAATATATATAATTTATACACTAGTTTCAATATTTTATGTATTATATATCTACATCACCCCAAATATATATTCTCCCCATAAAACAATATAAAAATGAAAGTGATACAGCAAAAATTAAAAATTCAGACAATTTGTATATTCTAATGCACAGTCAACATTTGAAAAGATGCTCAAGATCATTTATTGTCAGATAAATTAAAATTAAAGCCAAAATGAGATACCACTATACAAAACCATAATTTCTAAAATTAAAATGTGATTACACCAAGCATTAACAAAGATATTGAGCAAAAGGAGGGTAGTCTGGTAAAATCACTTTGAGGAATTCCTTGTATTTTATGGCATACACTAGAATACAATTATCCTTTGTAGGTGTATCTCCAGCAAACATTTATTAATATGTGTGTCAAAGGATGAAGGCAAGCATATTCATGGCAGCCCTTTTTCAAATAGACCCAAATTGAAAATACTAGCTACATTATAATAAAAAATTTTAGCTTATTTCTATTGTGGAATATGACTTTTTAATGAAGACACTACATCTACATTCAGCATGAATAAATTTCACAAACATAATTTTGAGTGAAAAAAGCAAGATTAAAAATTCATTTTGCATAATTTTATTTGCATAAAGTTTAAAACAAACAAATTAATATATAGTGAGCACAGTTAGGTAATGACTGTGTAGGAAATTAAGGAAGACCTCGAATGTCCTTCAGAGGGTAATGTATCATTTCTTTCACCTCAACGGTGGTTAGACATGTGTGTTCATTTTGTAATTATTCTCTACCTTTAGGACTGTACACTTTTCTATCTGCTAAACTTCTTTAAATTAATTTTAAATGTAAATATAAATAAAAGTTTCTGAGTCACTAAAAACAACTGCAAATTAATTAAATTAATTTGTGTTGAAGCAAACAGATCAGTGAAACAGAATAACAACACAAGAAACACCTTTATTACTATCAAAATTTCCCATATAATAAAGATAGCAGTATAAATAATTGACAAATTTTTGGTATTTAATATACCAAATATATATTATACATATATTTGTGGAAAAAGATATCTTCAGTCTAAGTATCATAAGGCATGAAATAAATGAATTTGTCAACAAAATTACGATTTCTCTTCATCGAAGAATCATTTAGTCAAAGAAATAAACAAATGTGGCAAAAGCAAAGTCAAAGTAAAATAAGTTAGAGATTCTTCTGTAGAATATGTAAGAAGCACCTGTTAATTTACCAGAAAAAAATAGTAAATTTGTAAAATAGGCACAAGATGTGAATTATCAATTTTCATAAGGAGAAATGTAAAGTTTCACCTAATAGACAAAACAGGTTTCATAGGTCATTCATATTACCACTGTACATCAACTGAAATGACAAAATATCTGGAGATGTGAAATGCTACTGAAAGATTAGTTTGGTGGAACCATTCTAAATATAAATTTAATATTTCTGACTGACAAATGAAAAAGTCACAGGTCTTATGTGAAGCAGCCTGTCTATGTGCATGGGTTAACAACTCACTCTCTGCCCTCCACAAGTTACATGAAGTGCATCTGCTACTAATAGAGAGGTGACAAGCGACAACAGAAACCTACGATTCATGATCAGTGGTCCTCCAAGGCTCAGAAAATCTGTGTGGGGCATATACAGACAGTCTCAACTGCACATGCCCCATTTGCACCCCAGCTGAGAGAACCCAGAAAGCAGCTCGCTCTGAGTTATGTACCCCAAGGGTAACTGGGCAACTTAACGTCAAAATGCACTTTAAACTTTTTTTTTTTTTTCTTTCCCTTCGGTTTCAAGAAATAACCTTGAAGCAAACTGCAGAAGACTTTTTTTCTCCACTTTAAAATAGACTCCATGTCCCGCCTTTTCTCACCATATATATATATATATATATATATATACTCTATTCACATGTATCTAACTGTAGGCTATTTTCTAAACTTGTGCCTTCTTAGAAGTTCCAGGAGCTAATACTGATACACAAAAATCAAGACTGGAGATCCAGTGGCAAAATTCCAGAGTTTACTTCAAGAAAGTAGTTAACAACTCTGACATTTCTGAGATGACAGCAGTCCGAGATCCAGGTGGACTGTTACCACGATAGCCACAGTGCAAGACACACAGACGCTGTACTCACAACAATCCCTGCATGCATTCCTTATCAAGTTTTCTCTTTTCAGATCCCTGCTTTCTTCCCCAAAATTGAAGTGGTTGCTTTGGATGGGAATTGGACATTTCCCCATTACTACTTTTGGGTAGTAAAGTCACTTTCTTTCTCCCAGAACTTGCTCCTAATTGGACTCTGAGTGGAGAGCATCCAGACCTGCATTCAGTTACACAGGATGTTGGGAAGTGCTGGGCTAAGACTTCGGTTTCTGAGGAGCGGGGTTGAGGACCTAGAGGACTAGAGCAGAGCCTTAACTCTTCCGGCTAGTTTCCGCTTAATGGAGGATATTACATTCCCAGCACATTCCACAGTTGTTCTTGAGAATTATAAGTAAGAAAGAAGGAAAATTAGGTTAGTTCAAGGCCACCTGGAGAAATCTCCTGCACTTTACAACACCGCAAATTCATCATGAACTTACATCCCTGACAAATTCATGCAAATTACTTACATCTGTAAGTAGCAGAAAGATTGCTCTCTTTTAACAATATAGATTTGGGGGCAACCTAGCTGACTATTTTTTGAAGAATGATTATGTAAAATATTTTAGATTTTATACCACTGATGTTATGCAACATTTAAAAAGAACAGGCTAGATGCACATATTCAAAAATTGTTAAGTGAAAACATTATGAGGGAAGTAAAATTTGAAGCATATCTTATTTACATAACTTTAAAACCTAGAAACATGAAGCAAAAACATATAGCTTAAAATTTTATGTACAGATTTAAAGGCATATCAAACAAAATATAAGAGGTATGATTGTAGGTTAGGAGTAGAAAGTTAGAAACAAAGTAAAAATGTATTTTTTTTTAAGTTTTAGCACATAATATAGAACAGTATAAAATTAGGATTATTGCAAACATCTGCACCTGAGTTCCTATACATGCAAACAGATGTAAGGAGATGTTTCTGTGAGGATCCTGAGATATTATCTTACATAAGAAGAAAAAAATTGAATACATAAATTAACAGTCCATTTGGTAACAGGTAATGTCACACACATTATTCTACAAGTAGAATAATAGTTGGCCTAATTAAGACGTTTATACATTACATTAAGCTGATAATATAATGAAATTACTTAAAATATATTTAAAAACACATATTTTAAGTGCTTTTTTGGGTAATTTATATAATCAAACTTTATGATAAAATTATAAACATAAGATTATAACATTAGTATTTATGTATTCATTTTAAATATTAGTATTTTATGTGCTTATTGCCTTCTTCTTCTTCTTTTTTTTTTTTTTTATATGGACTCTTGCTCTGTCACCCAGGCTAGAGTCAGTGGCTTGATCCGCACCTGACTGTGCTTATTATTTTCTATGTAATTAGTCAGCACTAAGATAAAACTAAATATAATTTTAAAAATGAAGTAAAAAGAAATAAAATTAATGTTTTCTGGTTTTTAAAAAATATAGCACTAATTCTTGTCTATTAAACCCATTAAACATATTATTATTATTTATGATTTACTTTTTTCTTTTTTTTGGAGATGGAGTCTCACTCTGTCACCCAGGCTGGAGTGCAGTGGAATCATCTCAGCTCACTGCAAACCCCGCCTCCCATGGTCAAGTGATTCTCCTGCCTCAGCCTCCCGAGTACCTGGGACTATAGGTATGTGCCACCATGACAGGCTCATTTTTGTATTTTTAGTAGAGATGGGGTTTCACCATGCTGACCAGGCTGGTCTTGAACTCTGGACCTCGTGATCCGCTCACCTCAGCCTCCCAAAGGGCTGGGATTACAGGCGTGAGTCACTGCGCCCAGCCTTGATTTACTATTTTTATTTTTTCATGTTTCTTTAGAATTTTAATCTGTATGTCTCATCAAAAGATTTAAAAGCATGAAATAAAATACATCTGTCGTAATGTTAACAGTAACTTCCCAATACAATCAAATTAAAAAACATTTATTTTAGACAAAAATATATGTCTGTTTAGAAAAAGAGAACTTGCCTTTTTGAGATCAATAAATACCCATTTGAAGTAAAATTTGGCAATATATAAATTAATAGTGTGTTATCATGATACACAATATTACCAAATTATAATTTCTTTCATTAGAAATTGTTTATAAAATTGCTTATACTCAAAATGGCAACATGTAACATTTCTTGACTTTGTATTTTTCTGTGTTGCTAATTTAGTTGAAATTGTTTGGAGTTAATATAAAAAGATATGTTTGCAAAAAAAAATCACACACTTTTCTTTCACTAGATAATCATTTTTACTCATATCTGCAAATGTATACTATGTGATTCTACTTTGCTTATCTTGGAAAGGAGTATCAATATTAGTAACATTTAATAAAGCCCTGAAAATCTCCTGTGATTGAATTAATATTCACTTAAATCTGCCAAAATCTTCATATTTTGGTATTTCTTAGAAAACAAAAGTTTATCACAAACTATTGTTGCTACTAATTGAGAAATCTGTGGATTATTATTAACTCTGGCCATGTTTTTCAAAAGTTGTGCAAGTCTCTCTGGGACAGTATTTAAATCAATCAATCAAAACAGCAAAAAATAAATTAAACTATAACTTTTGCAGTCATATGTCTTCATTGAAAATAGGTAATTTTTTTTTTTTTTTTTTTTTTTTTTTTTTTTTTTTTTTTTTTTTTTTTTTTTTAGACAGAGTCTCGCTCTGTCTCCCAGGCTGGAGTGCAGTGGCCGGATCTCAGCTCCTGTAAGCTCCACCTCCCAGGTTTACGCCATTCTCCTGTCTCAGCCTCCCCAGTAGCTGGGACTACAGGCGCCCGCCACCTCCCCCAGCTAGTTTTTTGTATTTTTTAGTAGAGACGGGGTTTCACCGTGTTAGCCAGGATAGTCTCGATCTGCTGACCTCGTGATCCACCCTTCTCGGCCTCCCAAAGTGCTGGGATTACAGGCTTGAGCCACCCCGCCCAGCCCGAAAATAGATAAATATTTTAATGTTTGCTAAGAAAATGCAGGGATAATTAAAATTGGTAAAGTATTGACATCGATACCTTGCCATCTATTCTAATACCATTTTTCAGAGCACTTTGTACTCTTACTATTATTCAAATTCTTTATTCCATAAATGCTTTTATTTTTTAAGTAAAAGTTTATTACATTTCAGGGATTTCTATTTAATTGACTTTCGGGTATCTTAACTAGATTATTTTAGATAATCCAGACTTTTGCATTAAGATATTTGGCAAAAGAGTCAACACATGAATATCCATTTTATTTTACTTTTAAATTAAACCACTTACAGTGAGTTTACCTTTAAAAGAGACTGAGTAGGACTTCTCATTTCAGCTCCAACATAAAAGGAACTGAGAAGTCTTCACTCCCATTTATATGCCAATAAAAAATTACACAAACAAAATTAGTGACTTTTCCTGTAACCATTAGAAAATTTGAGTCGTATAGAACAACCCATCATTCCAACAGCTGGAGAGATAGGTGCAGCCAGAGAGATGTACCAACTAAGATCTGTTTACTTGCAGCGGAAGTGGCTGGAACAATAAACTGATAGCAACATTAAATTGTTATTTTCATTAACTGGTAGAGGCTGAGTGATAAACCCCTGGAGGACACCACATTTTCATGGGTTTTCACACCAGGAAACCACCCCTACCCTGCGTTGGGCTTTTATGGTGAGGATACTAGAAAGATTCCCTCAAGGCTTTAGCAGTAACTATGTGATATACTTCCAAATTCTTCTCAGTAACAGAGTCCTGTTCTCCAAGGAAAATAACTTTGTCAGAGTGCAATTCAAAACTTTATTTCATGTGAGGAAAGGGAATTGCTTTGCACTCAAGCTGTCCCCAGCCTTCCTGTTTTTCCAGAAGGTTTTTTTTTTTTTTTTTTTTCATTTTTTTATTATACTTTAAGTTCTAGGGTACATGTGCATAACGTGCAGGTTTGTTATATATGTATATTTGTGCCATGTTGATGTGCTGCACCCATCAACTCGTCAGCACCCATCAATTCATCATTTATATCATGTATAACTCCCCAATGCAATCCCTTCCCCCTCCCCCCTCCCCATGATAGGCCCCGGTGTGTGATGTTCCCCTTCCCGAGTCCAAGTGATCTCATTGTTCAGTTCCCACCAGAAGGTTTTTAAAATAATGGATTGAGAACACTACAGTCAGGGAAAATAGTAGGGTTTGGTGGGGGGTGAGAGGGGTAGGAAGAAAGCTACAATTGGGGGAAGTAAAGGGAAACAAACTAGTGAAGCTCACAAACCTGATGCACAATTCATCAAAAAGACTGATAACAGATGTGGAACACTGTGCCTACCCCACACCATATTACCAAAGTTACTGAGTTCCATTAAACTAACAGTGGATTACAGCTGAAGAGATGAAAGAGACAGTCACTGAAGGAGAGTCTTTTGAGAAGCTTAAAGTCAAGAGGACACAAAGGGAAGTTACAGCTCTTGGACCCTACGGTTAAAACAAACATCAAACATAGCCCAATTAGTATCCAGAATAACATAGATTTGCACAATAATGATCTATGTACCTCATTGTCTACTAATCAACACAAAACAAAAAATCACAAGGCATATCAAAATGCAAAAATATGAATGTCTAATGAAATGAAGCAATCAGTAGAATCAAATTTGTTGTGATATAGATGTAATTATTTGGCAAGGTATTTAGGGCACTTAAAATAACTATGTATCATAAGTTAATGGCCCAAATATAAAAGCACATAACATTCAAGTCCGGATTTATTGTAGGCAAAGAGAATGAAACTCATATAAATAATCAAAAGGAAGTAATATAAATAAAAATTGGGGGTGGCCAAGATGGCTGACTAGAAGCAGCTAGTATGTGACTCTCATGGAGAAGAACAGAAGGGGTGAGTAAATACAGCACCTTCAACTGAAACATCAAGGTACATACATTGGGACTAATCAAGTAAATAACTCAACTGGAAGAGAATGAAGAAAAGCAAGGTAAGCCAATAGCCCACCTCGGAGTGACACAGAGCCAGGGGAACCTAAACCACTCAGAGGAGTGGTGAGCAAACAAGTAACCCTGGGGACCTGTGCTTCTCCCATAAATCTTTGCAACCTTCAGGTAGGGAGATTTCCTCATGAGCCCACTTCATCAGGGCTTTCAGTCTGACACACAGTTACATGGAGTCTCAGTAGACCAGCCACTCAGGCACACATGGGGAGCCTTAGATACCTAGAGTTTCCAGGCTTCCCAGCAAAAGCAGCTGCAAGTTTAGCAAAGAAGGAGGTTAGACCCCTATGTATACCCCCTAGGAAAGGGGCTGAATCCAGAGAGCTTAGCGGTGGCAGTCTGTAGGTCCCACTTCCATGGCACTGCACAGGACAAGACCCATTGACTTGGAATTCCAGCCAGCCACCAGCAGCAGCATTATATCTCTCTGAGATGGCGCTCACTGGGCAGGTCCTCCAGGCCTGGGCCACCATCCACCCCTGCTAAGGTTATTGAGCAAGTAGCAGCTCTGCAACTCCCTAGACAGAGCCCCCAGGGCAGCTGAAAGCCTCTCTGCCACTTCCTCTGCAGTGGAACTGCCCTTGTTACCCTCAGACTAACAAAAAACTAAAGGCCCTAAGTGCCTTATCCACACCTTTAACAAGCTGCAGTCAACCCAAAGAGAAAAGACCAGTCCAACTCCTATGGGTTCCATCCATCCACAGCACTCATTACCAGAAAGGGAAACCCTGACTTGGGCCAAAAGCACAGACCCTCCATCCTGGACTAATTTCACTGAAAGATTACTGACCTGCATCTCACTGGGGTGGAGCACCCAGGAGACAAGCAAAAGACCCTCGGCCACAACCACTAAGGTCCCTGCCTCTGTTGCCTCCAAGTTGGGAAAGAAACATAAACATGGAGATTGTCCCAGAGCTGCAGCGAGTAGTTCAGGGGTGCCAAGTCACAGTCTATAGCTAGAACTCAAGGGGGAAAGGAGCCCACATGTTCAGATCATTGACAGGAAACAGCTGCAACGGTGAGGAAACTTAGGAGAGCCACACAACCCAGCATGAGTCTACCAACTGACCAATATGCTTAAATGCCACCTACTGAATCACACCCCAAAGCTTCAACACCAAAAATACCTCACTAATATATCCTCTGTGAAACCAAAGACAAGATGTCAGCTCCAAATAAAGACCTGGCACAAAGGTTTGGGTACTGTGAAAACATCCAATAAAGAAGTTTATGAGTGTACTCAATCTACACAGCAGTTAAAAAAATACTCAAACACAGAGATAAGAAAGAACCAACTCAAGAACTTTAATAACACAAATAACCAGACTTTTGTATGTCCTCCAAATGATCACAACGGTTCTCAAACAAGAGTTCTTTTTTTTTTTTTTTTTTTTTTTTTTTTGAGACGGAGTCTCGCTCTGCCGCCCAGGCTGGAGTGCAGTGGCCAGATCTCAGCTCACTGCAAGCTCCGCCTCCCGGGTTCACGCCATTCTCCTGCCTCAACCTCCCGAGTAGCTGGGACTACAGGCGCCCGCCACCTCGCCCGGCTAGTTTTTTGTATTTTTTTTTAGTAGAGACGGGGTTTCACCGTATTAGCCAGGATGGTCTCGATCTCCTGACCTCGTGATCCGCCCGCCTCGGCCTCCCAAAATGCTGGGATTACAGGCTTGAGCCACCGCGCCCGGCCACGAGTTCTTAACTAGGCTGAGCTATCTGAAATGACAGAGATAGAATTGAAAATATAGTTAGGAATGAAGATAATTGAGATTCAGGAGAATGGCAAAACCCAATCCAAAAAATTGAGAATCACAATAAAATGACACAGGAGCCAAAAGATAAAATAGCTGGTATAAAAAATAACCTAACAGTTCTGACAGAGCTGAGAAACACAATACAACAATTTCACAATACAATCACAAGTTTTAACTGCAGAATAGACCAAGCTGAGAAAAGGATCCCAGAACTTGAAGTCTGTCTAAAATAAGACAGTAAGACAAAAATTAAGAAAAAAGAATAAAAATAAATAAACAACATCTCCAAGAAATATGGGATTATGTAGAGAGGCCAAATCTATGAATCACTGGCATCCCTGAGGAGGAGGGGAGAAGACAAGCAACTTGGAAAACATATTTTAGATATCATCCATAAAAAATTCCCAAACTTTGCTAGAAAGGCCAACAGTCAAATCCAGGAAATACAAAGAAACCCTGCAAGATACTACACAAGTAGATTATCCCCAAGACACATAATCTTCAGATTCTCTAAGGTTGAAATGAAAGAAAAAATGTTAAAGGCAGCCAGAGAGAAAGGGCAGGTCACCTGCAAAGGAAATCCCTTCAGGTTAACAGCAGACCTCTCAGCTGAAACACACAAACCAGAAAACATTTGGGGGGTTATATCAACATTCTTAAAGAAAAAAAATTCAACAAAGAATTTTATATTCAGCCAAACTAAGTAAAGGAGAAATAAGATCCTTGTAAGAAAAGCAAATATTGAGGGAGTTCATTACCATCAGACCTTCCTTACAGCAGCTCCTAAAGGAAGCATTAAATACACAAGAGACTGCTACCAGCTAATAAAAAAAATACTTGAATACACAGATCAGTGACACTATAAAGCAAGCACCCAAACAAGCCAGCATAATAACCAGCTAACAACATAGTTATAGGATTAAAACCACACATATCAATACTAACCTTGAATGTAAATAGGCTAAATGCCCCACTTAAAAGGCACAGAGTGGCAAGCTGGATGAGAAATAAAGACCTAATAGTACGCTGTCTTCTGGAGACCCATCTGACACATAATGTTGCATATAGACTTAAAATAAGGGGATGGGGGAAAATCTACCAATACAATGGAAAATAGAAAAAGCAGGAGTTGCAATCCTAACTTCAGACAAAACAGACTTTAAACCAATAAAGATCAAAAAAGAAAAAGAGGAGCATGAAATAATGGTAATGGGTTCAATTCAAAAGTAACTAACTATCATAAATCTATGTGCACTCAACATAGGAACACCTAGATTCATAAAGCAAATCCTTAGAGGCCTACAGACATAGATTCCTACACAACAATAGTGGCAGACTTCAACACTATACTGACAACATTAGATAGATTGTCAAGGCTGAAAGTTAACAAAGGTATTCAGGATCTGAACTCAATATTGAACCAAATGGATCTGTTGACACTGCAGAAATCTCAACCCAAACCCAACAGAATATACATTCTCTTCCATACCACATGACACATACTCCATGCTCTAACACTAACCACATAATTGCACAAAAAACAAACCTCAACAAATGGAAAAAAACTGAAATCATACTAAACACATTCTTGGACCACACTGTGATAAAAATGGAAGTTAATATCAACAAATTGCTCAAAACCAGGCAATTCCATGGAAATTAAAAAAAAAAAATACTCCTGAATGACTTTTGGATAGATCATAAAATTAAGGCAGAAATCAAGAAGTTCTTTGGAATTAATGAGAACAAAGATAAAACATGCCAGAATCTGGGAAACAGGTAAGGCAGTCATAAGAGGGAAATTCATAGCATTTAATGCCTACATCCAAAAGTTAGAAAGATCTCAAATTAACAAGCTAATACAAAACTCAGAGAATTAGAGAAGTAACATCAACCCCAACGCTAACAGAAGACAAGAAATAACCAAAATCAGAGCTGAACTGAAGGCAATTGAGACACAAAAATCTATTCAAAAGATCAAGAAGTCCAGAAGATTTTTTTTTTTTTTTAATTATAAAGTTCTGGGATTCATGTGGTGAATGAGCAGGTTTATTACATAGGTATACATATGCCATGCTGGTTTGCTGCACCCATCAACCCGTCATCTAAATTAGATATTTATCCTAATGCTATCCCTCCTCTGGCCGCCCATCCCCTGACAGGCCCTGGTGTGAGATGTTCTCCTGCCTGTGTCCATGTGTTCTCATTGTTCAACTCTCACTTATGAGTAAGAACACGCAGTGTTTGGTTTTCTATTCCTGTGTTAGTTTACTGAGAATGATGGTTTCCAGCTTCATCCATTTTCCTGCAAAGGACATGAATTCATTTTTTTATGGCTGCATAGTATTCCATGGTATTTGTGTGCCACATTTTCTTTATCCAGTGTATCATTGATGGGCATTTGGGTTGGTTCCAAGTCTTTGCTATTATGAATAGCGGTGCAATATACATATATGTGCATGTGTCTTTATAGTAGAATGATTTATAAGTGTTTGGGTATATACCCAGTAATGAGATTGCTGGGAAAATTGGTATTTCTGGTTCTAGATCCTTGAAGAATGGCCACATTCTTCCACAATGGTTGAACTAATTTACACTCTCACCAACAGTGTAAAAATGTTCCTATTTCTGCACATCCTCTCTAGCATCTGTTGTTTCCCGACTTTTTAATGAGCACTTTTCTAACTGGTGTGATATGGTATCATATTGTGGTTTTGATCTGCATTTCTCAAATGACCAGTGATGATGAGATTTTTTTCATATATTTATTGGCCACATAAATGTCTTCTTTTGAGAAGTGTCTGTTAATATCCTTCACCCACTTTTTGATGGGGTTTTTTTTCTTGTAAATTTGTTTATGTTCCTTGTAGATTCTGCATATTAGCCCCTTGTCAGATGGATAGATTGCAAAAATGTTTTCCCATTCTGTACGTTGCCTGTTCACTCTGATGATAGTTTATTTTGCTTTGCAGAAACTCTTTAATGTAATTAGATCACATTTGTCAATTTTGGTTTTTGTTGCAATTGCTTTTGGTGTGTTTTTCATAAAGTCTTTGTACATGCCTATGTCCTGAATGGTATTGCCTAGGTTCTCTTCTAGAGTTTTTATGTTTAGGTCTTACATTTAATTCTTTAATCTATCTCAAATTAATTTTTGTAAAAGAGGTAAGGAATGGTTCCAGTTTCAGCTTTCTGCATATGGGTAGCTAGTTTTTCCCAACACCATTTATTAAATAGGGAATCCTTTCCCCATTGCTTTCTTTTGTCAGTTTTGTCAAAGATCTGATGGTTGTAGATGTGTGGTGTTATGTCTGAGGCCTCTGTTCTGTTTCATTGGTCTATATATCTGTTTTGGTACCAGTACCATGCTGTTTCAGTTACAGTAGCCTTGTAGTATTGTTTGAAGTCAGGTAGCATAATGCCTCCAGATTTGTTCTTTTTGCATAGGATTGTCTTGGGTATATGAGCTTTCTTGGTTTCATATGAAATTTAAAGTAGATTTTTCTAATTCCATGAAGAAAGTCAATGAGCATGGAATGATTTTCCATTTGTTTGTGTCCTCTCTTATTTCCTTGAGCAGTGGTTTGAGGTTCTCCTTAAAGAGTTCCTTCACATCCCTTGTAAGTTGTATTCATAGGTATTTTATTCTCTTTGTAGCAATTGTGAATGTGAGTTCACTCATGATTTGGCTCTCTGTTTGTCTATTATTGTTATATAGGAATGCATGTGAATCTTTGCACATTGGTTTTGTAACCTGAGACTTTGCTGAAGTTGCTTATCAGCATAAGGAGCTTTTAGTCTGAAACGATGGGGTTTTGTAAATATACAATCATGTCATCTGCAAACAGAGACAATTTGACTTCCTCTCTTCCTATTTGAATACCCTTTATTTCCTTCTCTTGCCTGATTGTCCTGGCCAGAACTTTCAATACTATATTGAATAGGAATGGTGAGATAAGGCATCCTTGTCTTGTGCATGTTTTCAAAGGAATGCATCTAGCTTTTGCCCATTCAGTATGATATTGGCTGTGAGTTTGTCAGAAATACCTCTTACTATTTTGAGATACGTACCATCAACATCTAGTTTATTGAGTATTTTTAGCCTGAATGGGCGTTGAATTTTATCAAAGGCCATTACTGCATCTATTGAGATAATCACATGGTTTTTGTCATTGGTTCTGTTTATGTGGTGGATTATGTGTATTGAGTTGCATATATTGAACCAGCCATGCATCCCAGGGATCAAGTCCACTTGATCATGGTGGATAAGATTTTAGATGTGCTGCTGGATTTGGTTTGCCAGTATTTTATTGAGGATTTTCGCATTGATATTCATCAGAGATGTTGGCCTGAAATTTTTTTTTTTTTTTTAATTGTGTCTCTGCCAGGTTTTGGTATCAAGATGATGCTGGCCTCACAAAGTGAGTTAGGGAAAAGTCCCTCTTTTTCTATTGTTTGAAATAGTTTCATAAGGAACAGTACCAGCTCCTCGTTGTTCCTCTGGTAGAATTTGGCTGTGAATCTGTCTAGTCCTGGGCTTTTTTGGTTTGTAGGCTATCAATTACTGCATCAATTTCCGAACTTGTTATTAGTCTTCTCAGGAATTTGACTTCTTTCTGGTTTAGTCTTGGGAGGGTGTAAGTGTCCAGGAATTTATCCATATCTTCTAGATTTTCTAGTTTATTTGCATAGAGGTGTTTATCGTATTATCTGATGGTAATTTGTATTTCTGTGGGAACAGTGGTGATATCCCCTCTATTTTTTTTATTGTGTCCATTTGATTTTTCTGTCTTTTCTTCTTTATTAGTTTGGCTAGTGGTCTATTTTATTAATTTTTTTTTTTTTTTTCAAAAAACCAGTTCCTAGATTCATTGATTTTTTGAAGGGTTTTTCATGTCTCTATCTCCTTCAGTTCTTCTTTGATCTTTGTTATTTCTTGTCTTTTGCTAGCTTTTGAATTTGTTTGCTCTTGCTTCTCTAGTTCTTTTCATTATGATATTAGGGTATCAATTATAGATCTTTCCCACTTTCTCATGTTGGCATTTAGTGCTAGAAATTTCTATCTAAACACTTACTTAAGCTGTCTGCCAGAGATTCTGGTACATTGTGTTTTTGTTCTCATTGGCTTCAAATAACTTATTTTTGCCTTAATTTCGTTATTTAACCAGTAGTCATTCAGGAGCAGGTTGTGCAGTTTCAATGTAGTTGTGCAGTTTTGGGTGAGTTTCTTAATCCTGAGTTCTAATTTGATTGCACTGTGGTCTGAGAGACTGTTTGTTATGATTTTTGTTCTTTTGCATTTGCTGAGGAGTATTTTACTTCCAATTATGTGGTCAATTTTAGAATAAGTGCTATGTGGTGCTGAGAAGAATGTCTATCTTGTTGATTTGGGGTGGAGACTTCTGTAGATGTCTATTAGGTCTGCTTGGTCCAGAGCTGAGTTCAAGTCCTCAATATTCTTGTTCATTTTTCTGTCTTGTCGGTCTGTCTAATATTGACAGTAGAGTGTTAAAGTCTCACACTATTATTGTGTAGGAGTCTAAGTCTGTTCTTTAAGTCTCTTAAGAACTTGCTTTATGAATCTGAGTGCTCCTGTATTGGGTGCATATATATTTAAGATAGTTATCTCTTCTTGTTGAATTGATCCAATTATCATTATGTAACGCCCTTCTTTGTCTTTTTTTATCTTTATTGGTTTAAAGCCTGTGTCATCAGAGGCTAGGATTGCAACCCCTACTTTTTTCTTCTTTCTATTTGCTTGGTAAATATTCTTCATTCCTTTATTTTGAGCCTATGTGTGTCTTTGGAGGTGAAATGGGTCTCCTGAATACAGCACACTGATGGGTCTTGACTCCTTATCCAATTTGCCAGTCTGTGTCTTTTAACTGGGACATTTAGCCTATTTACAGTAAAGGTTAATATTGTTATGTGTGAATTTGACCCTGTCATTATGATGCTAGCTGGTTATTTTGCACATTAGTTTATGTAGTTTCTTCATAGTGTTGACGGTCTTTACATTTGGATATGTTTTTGCAGTGGCTGGTACCTGTTTTTCCTTTCCATATTTAGTGCTTCCTTCATGAGCTCTTGTAAGGCAGGCATGGCGGTAACAAAATCCCTCAGCGTTTGCTTGTATGTAAAGGATTTTATTTCTCCTTCACTTATGAAGCTTAGTTTGGCTGGATGTGAAATTCTGGGTTGAAAATTCTTTTCTTTAAAAATGTTGTATATTGTCCCCCACTCAATTCTGGCTTGTAGAGTTTCTGCAGAGAGATCCACTGTTACTCTGATGGGATTCCCTTTGTAGGTATCCTGACCTTTCTCTCTGGCTGCCCTTAACATTTTTTCCTTCATTTCGGCCTTGGTGAATCTGACGATTATGTGTCTTGGGATTGCTCTTCTTGAGGAGTATCTTTGTACTGTTTTCTGTATTTCCTGAATTTTAATATTGGCCTGTTTTGCTAGGTTGGGGAAGTTCTCCTGGATAATATCCTGAAGTGTGTTTTCCAACTTGGTCCCACTCTCCCTGTTGCTTCCAGGTATACCAATCAAATGTAGGTTTGGCCTTTTCATATAGTCCCACATTTCTTGTAGGATTTATTTATTCATTTTCATTCTGTTTTCTCTAATCTTGTCTTCAAGCTTTATTCCATTAAATTGATCTTCTATCTCTGATATCCTTTCTTCCGCTTGATCAATTCAACTATTGATACTTGTGTATGCTTCACAAAGTTTTCATGCTATGTTTTTCAGCTCCATCAGGTCATTTATGTTCTTCTCTAAACTGGTTATTTTAGTTAGCAGTTCATGCAACCTTTTATAAAGGTTCTTAGCTTCCTTGCATTGGGTTAGAACATGTTTTTTTTTAGCTCAGTGTAGCATGTTATTAACTACTTTCTAAAGCCTACTTCTGTCAATTCATCAAACTCATTCTCCATCCAGTTTTGTTTCTTTGCTGCAAGGAGTTGTGATCTGTTAGAGGAGAAGAGGCATTCTGATTTTTGGAATTTTCAGCATTTTTGCACTGCTTTTTTCTCTTCTTCATGGACTTATCTACCCTTGATCTTTGATGGTGGTGACTTTCAAATTGGGTTTTTTTTGGGTGGTCCTTTTTGTTGATGTTGCTGTTATTGCTTTCTCTTTATTAATTTTCCTTCTCATAGTCAGGCCTCTCTTCTGCCAGTCTCATGGAGTTTGTTGGAGGTCAACTCCAGACCTTGTTTTCCTGGGTATCACCAGTGGGGGCTACAGGACAGCAAAGATTGCTCTCTGCCCCTCCCTTTGGAAGCTTCAACCCGGAGGGGCACCCACCAGATGCCAGCCAGAGCTCTTTTGTATAAGGTGTCTGTCAACTCCTGCTGGGAGGTATCTTCCAGTCAGGAGGCATGGGGGTCAGGGACCCACTTGCAGAGACAGTCAGTCTCTTAGCAGAGCTCAAGCGTTGTGTGGGAGATCAGATGTTCTCTTCAGAGCCAGCAAGCAGGTCTATTTAAGTCTGTGTAGCTGCAACCACAGCCACCCCTGCCCCCAGGCACTCTGTCCCAGGGAGATGGGAATTTTGTCTGTGAGCCCCTGACTGGGGCTGCTGCCTTTCTTTCTGAGATGCCTGGTCCAGAGAGAAGGGATCTAGAGAGGCAGTCTGGCTATAAAGACTTTGCCAAGCTGTGGTTTGCCAAGCTGACCAGTTTGAACTTCTAGGCAGCTTTGTTTACACTATGAGGGGAAAAGCGCCTACTCAAGCCTCAGTAATAGTGGATGCCCCTACTCCCACCAAACTCTAGTGTCCCAGGTCAACTTCAGACTGCTCTGTTGGCAACGAGAATTTCAAGGCAGTGGATCTTAGCTTGCTGGGCTCTGTGGGGGTGGGATCTGTTGAACAAGACCACTTGGCTCCCTGGCTTCAGCCCCATGTCCAGGGGAGTGAACGATTCTGTCTCTCTGGCATTCTAGGCATCCCATGGGTATGAAAAATAACTCCTGCAGCTAGCTAGGCGTCTGTCCAAATGGCCACCCAGTTTTGTGCTTGAAATGCAGGGCCCTGGTGGTATAGGCACACGAGGGAATATTCTGGTATGCAGGTTGCAAAAACCATGGGAACAGCATTGTATCTAGGCTGGATAGCACCATCCCTCATGGTACAGTCCCTCATGGCTTCCCTTGGCTAAGGGAGAGAGTTCCCTCACCATTTGTGCTTCCCAGGTGAGGTGATGCCCCACCCTTCTTCTGCTCCCCCTCCATGGGCTGCACCTACTGTCTAATCAGTCCCAATGAGAAGAACTGGGTACCTCAGTTGGAAATGCAGAAATCACCCACCTTCTGCTTTGGTCTTGCTGGGAGGTGCAGACTAAAGCTGTTCCTATTCAGCCATCTTGCCAGCCCTCTCCAGAAGCTGGTTTTATGAAGAAATTCATAAGACAGATAAGCAGTTAGCTAAACTAATAAGGAATAAGAGGCAATCCAAAAAACAAAATTAGAAATGATGAAGGAGGTTACCACTGATCCCACAGAAATAAAAATAATCATCAGAAACGATTATGAATACCTCTGTGCACAGAAATTAGAAAACCTAGAAGATATGAAATAAATTCCTGGACACATACAACCTCCCAAGACTAAACCAGGAAGAAATTCATTCTCTGAATAGAGCAATAATAACCCCCAAAATTGAATCAGTAATAAGTAGCCTAGTAACAAGAAAAAGTCCAGGACCAGATGAATTCACAGCTGAATTCTACTAGATGTAAAAAGAAGCACTGGTACCATTCCTACTGAAACTTTTCCAAAAATGTGAGACGGAGGGACTCCTCCTCAACTTATTTTATGAGGCCAACATCATTCTGATACCACAACCTGGCAGAGACACAACAAAAAAAGGAAACATCAGACCAGTATCATTGATGAACATTGATGCAAAATTCCTCAATAAAATACATGCAAAAAATCCAGCAGCACATAGAAATCTAATCCACCACCATCAAGTAGGTTTCATCCTGGGATGGGAGGTTGGTTCAACATACACAAACAAACAGAGGTAATTCATTGCACAAACAGAACTAAAGACAAAAAACACATTATTATCTCAATATATGCAGAAAAGCTTTTGATAACATTTAATATTCCTTAATATTAAAAAGTCTCAATATACTGGGTATTGAATAAACATACCTCAAAATAATTAGAGCCATCTACGTCAAACCCACAACCAACATCATACTGAATGGGCAAAACCTGGAGGCAATCCCTTTGAAAGCCAGTACAAGACAAGGATGCCCGTTCTCACCACTTCTATTCAATGTAGTATTGGAAGTCTTGGCCGGGACAACAAGCAACAAAAATAAATAAAGCACATCTAAATAGAAAGAGAGGAAGTCAAACTATCTCTGTTTCCTGATGACATGATTCTTTACCAACAAAACCCCATAGTCCTGGCCCAAAAGTTCCTTCAGCTGATAAACAATGTCAGCAAAGTTTCAGAACACAAAATTAGTGTACAAAAATTATAGAATTCCTATACACCAAAAACAGCCAAGCCAAGAGCCAAATCAGAAAGGCATTTTCTTTCACAATTGCCAGAAAAACAATAAAACACCTAGGATTAAATCTAACTAGGGAGGTGAAAGACTTCTACAAGGAGAACTACAAAATACTGCATGAAGGAATCAGAAAAGATACAAACAAATGAAAAAACATCCCATGCTCATGGATAGGAAGAATCAGTATCATTAAAATGGTCATACTTACCAAAGCAATGTACAGATTCAATACTATTTCTATCAAACTACCAATAACATTTCTCAAAGTACTATGAAACACTATTTTAAATACCATATGGAATCAAAAAACAAAAAACAGCCCAAATGGCCAAGACAATCATAAGCAAAAAAAGAAACAAAACAGGCCGGGCGCGGTGGCTCAAGCCTGTAATCCCAGCACTTTGGGAGGCCGAGACGGGCGGATCACGAGGTCAGGAGATCGAGACCATCCTGGCTAACACCGTGAAACCCCGTCTCTACTAAAAAATACAAAAAAAAACTAGCCGGGCGAGGTGGCAGGCGCCTGTAGTCCCAGCTACTCGGGAGGCTGAGGCGGGAGAATGGCGTAAACCCGGGAGGCGGAGTTTGCAGTGAGCTGAGATCCGGCCACTGCACTCCAGCCTGGGCCACAGAGCGAAACTCTGTCTCAAAAACAACAACAACAACAACAACAACAACAACAACAACAACAAAAGACAAAGTTGGAGGCATCACGTTTTCTGACTTCACCATATACTACAGGACTATAGTAAACAAAATAGCATGGCAGTAGTACAAAAATAGACACATAGACAAATGAAACAAAATGGAAAGCCCAGAAATAAGGCTGCACACTTATGATCATCTGATCTTCAGCAAAGCTGACGAAAACAATGTAGAAAGACTCCCCGTTTAATAAATAATGCAAGGATACCTGGTTAGCCGTATGTGGAAGTTTAAAATTGGACCCCTTTCTTACACCATATCCAAAATTCAACTCAAGACGGACTAAAGACTTAAATCTAAAACCCAAAACTATAAAAACTCTGGAAGACAACTTAGGCAATACCATGCTGGACACAGAAACAGGCAAAGATTTCATGACAAAGACATCAAAAGCAATAGCAACAAAAGCAAAAGTTGGCAAATGGGATCTAATTAAACTTAAGATCTTCTGCAAAGTAAAAGAAACTTTCAACAGAGTAAACAGACAACCTGCAGAATGAGAGAAAATACTTGCAAACTATGCATACAACAAAGGTCTAATATTCAGTATCTATAAGGAAATTCAATATTAAGAAGAAAAAACAACTGCATCGAAATGTGGGCAAATGACATAAACAGACTTTTTTCAAAAGAGGACATACATGTGTCCAACAATCATACGAAAAAAGCTCAACATCACTGATCATTAGATAAATGCAAATCAAAACCACAATGAGATACTATCTCATAACAGAATAGCCATTACTAAAGAGTCAAAAAAAAAAAAAAAACAGAGGCTGGTTAGGTTGCAGAAAAAAGGAAACACATACATTGCTGATGGGAGTGTAAATTAGTTCAATCGCAGTGGAAAGCAGTATGATGGTTCTTCATAGTGCTAAATACAGAGCTACTCTTTGATCCAGAAATCTTATTACTGGTATATACTGAAAGGAATATAATTCATTCTATCATAAAGACACATGTGGCACTATTCACAATAGCAAAGATATGGAATCAACTTAAATGCTCATAATGTTAGACTGGATAAATAAAGTATGGTATATATACACCATGGAGTACTATGCAGACATAGAAAAGAATGAGATCAGGTCTTTTGTGGGAACATGGTTGGAGCTGGAGTTTATAATCCTTTGCAAACTAACAGAGGAACAGAAAACTAAATACCTCATGTTTTCACTGATAACTGGAACTTAAATGATGAGAACTCATGAACACAAAGTGGAGAACAACACACACCCAGGTCTAGTTGATGGTGAAGGGTGGGAGGAGCAGATAAAACAACTGTTGGGTACCAGACTAACAAAGAAAAAAAAGATACAAGACACCAATTGCCAAGATCAGAAAGGAAAAAGTTGTTATTGCAACTTATTCCATGCATACTAAAAGGATGCTACCTAAAAAAAATGCAGTATCTACAGACTTATAACTTAAATGAAACAAACCAGTACCTTGAAAGATGCAAACTATCAAACTCATACAAAAATAAAATAATTTTAATAGGCATATATGTATTAGAGAAATTGGTCAAATAATTTAAAAAACCTTCAAAAAGAAAGCACCAGTGCAGATGAAACCATGCTTTCAAACAACTAAAGGAATAAATCAAAGGATTATTTGAAAGGATGACCTTTCAAACACTTAAAGGAATAAATAACACAAATTCTCCACAGTCTCTTGAGGTAGAAAATAGAAACACAGGGAATACTACCTATATTATTCCATGAAGCCAGCACCACTCTAATACTAAAATTCAAAGAGAGACTACAAGAATGAAAACTACAGACAAATAACTATCGTTGAGTATAGACACAAAGATCCTTAAAAGTATTAATAAATTGCTTCCAGTGATGTTAGAAAGAATTACACACCAAGACAAATAGGATATTTTCTAGGTATGTAAGAATGCTTTATCACTTAAATGTTAATCATTTAAATTAATAGTGTCAACTGGCTAAAGAAGTAAAATTATATGAGCATATTATTGAGGAATGTCTTTTGATCCAATTCATTACTTATTTACTATGCAAACACTCAACAAACAATAAATAGGCAAAATTTCCTGAAATGATAAATAACATTTACAAAATATAAATAACATTTACAAAAAACCTACAGGTAATATCATCATTATAGATAAGACAGCAATTTTAATTATTTTATTCTGAGATCAGGAATAAGGCAAGATGCAAAGATTTTCATTCCTATTCGACATCGTGGTAGATGTCCTGGCCAGTACATTGAGACAAACTGACAGAAAGGAAGAACAGATAGAAAGAAGAAAGGAAGAAAGGGAGGGAGAGATGAAGAGAGAGAGGGAGACAGAAAGAAAAACTATATAGATTGGAAAACAAAAAACTAAAACTTGCCTCCTGAAGTTTCTAATAGCATTAAATGAGCTTATAAAGGAGTCCCCAACCCCGGGCCACAGAATGACACCATACCGAGACCATTATTCTTAGCAACTGAATTTAAATATAAATATGAATGTGAAAATCTATGTATCATAAAATCATATGTGCATATATGATTTTGTGTGAATAAATTATGTTACTGAAATATTTCTAAGCTTGTAAATACTTTTGTTTTTCTTGAGCTAATTTAACATTATTTGAACTTTTTACTAAGATTACATTTGCCAGTTTCATGTTCTATTTTCTGTGATTGTAATTTATTTCAAAGTTAATTTCATATATCAATACAGTCTCATAATTTGTTATCTTAATAGATTAACCCATTCTCAACATAAAATACTTATTTGACCTTTCTAAGATTTTGCCTTGGCTTCTACTTTGTCTAATATTTATATTTACACACCTGTTATCTATTTGTTAATATTTGCCTGGTGTATATTTTATGGTTCTATATTTTTATCATTTCTGGTCATTTTGTTTATTTGATATTTCTTATATATAGCATACATTGTATATTGATGTGATTTCTTTAGTTATTTTTGTTTTATTTTAAATTTTTTAAGTCTTAGAATATAATACGAAATACAATCATTTCACGCATAATATTTCTAAAAATATTTTTAACATCTTATTTTTCTTTTTCATATTATCCTTTAACTTCTTACCATGTTTATCTTGGAATTGTCCAAGATGTCTGTCTTTTTCTCTCCCTCTTAAAATATGTTTATATCTATTTCTATTCTTTGAGCTATTATACATTTAAAATATATTTAAGCTCATATTTTCTATAAATATTTTGAATTAGTAGCAACACACTATAGTATCCTTTCGCTCTATTTCTTCCAGTTCACCACCACTTTCATTGTCATAAATAGTAAGACCTTATTGTTTTTAGTATTTGATATATGATGGAGCTGGTATTCTTAACTATCTATTTTTTTATGATATTTGCTTTCTACTACATTTATAAAACACATTTTCATCTTTTGTTTCAAATGCCTATTCCTTTAAACATGTTAAGTTGATTTGGCTTCAAAACAAGAATTCTAAATGCATTATGAACTAGCACTCAAGAATAACAGAAAGTAAATATAAATATGTAATTACTTCAATATGTCTGAATCAATTAATAATTATTTGTAGATTTTCTTCAGTAATGTTTATTAAATTTGTATTTTATCTTTTCTGTTCTGCAGTGATTTATTTGTTTTACTTTTTCAATATTGTTTTTGTTATTGCTGTTGAAATTTTGAGTTTAGAACCAAGTATTAATGGTATTGACTTTCCCCAAATATTGATGTCAGTAATAATCCAATGTGAAAACAAAAACCATATGACTTATTGTCATTTTAATTTGTCTTGCTTTTGTGATATAACATATAGTAAGTGTATAAAGTATATTAATTGCATAAAATGTATCAATTATAAACACAGAGCTTTATAGATTTCATATATGCAGATATCTGTACAACAATCTCTCAGATTGATACATAGAGTATATTTTCAGAAATCCAGAAGTTTTTCATATGCTCTTTGCTTGACATTCCCTGCAGAGGAAAACATTATTTTGACTTTTGTCAGCATAAATCAGTGTTATTTGTGAACTTATATACAGATTCAATCATTAAATATATATTGTTTCGCGTCTGGCTTCTTTTACTCCATAACATTTCTGTAAGGTTTATCCATGTAGCGGTTGTTCTTTTTTTTTTTTTTTTTTTTTTGGTTGCTGAGCAGTGTTCTGCTGTACATATTTACTACAATTTTTAATCCATTCTCCTAAGGGTAGAGTTGGAAGAAGATCTCCATGTTGGTGGGACTCAGATTACTGAGAAAATTTTGCCTAGGTGGCTTGGTATTTCTGAAAGAATATTATGATGCTGAAAGAATGAAGGAAATTTTGGGGTGATAAATACAGAAATCTTAAAAGAAATTGCAGGTCATGTGTCTCTCTAGCATCACGATGTCTTTCCAGAACCTCACACTGGCAAATCCCATAGGAAAGCTGGCTGAAAAAGGAACAATGCCATTTGCCGAGTCCCAGTCCCCAAAATCCCAAAGCACAGTATTAATGGTTGGATTTAAGTTTCAGACTGAAAAGTTTAATAACCACAACTGACGGCAGTAGCCTGCTTCCTGTCATTGTGGGGGAAAGTTAAGAAGAAGGTTCAATAAGCTTGCTTCACTGACAGTCACAGTCCTCAGAAGCTACTTGAATGTCTGCCCTAATGTCTTGTTTGTCATACAGCCTCTTCACAGAACTAGAGTGCCATACTTCTACCTCCACTTGTTCTTCCTGTATGGATGAGGGTGAAGAAAACTATGTCAAACTGTGCTCTTCAATTTTATTGAGCTACCAAAGTTATATTATAACACTTCCTAGTTAGTTTGAAAATCTGGTTTGGTTTTTACTCTGGGGGCAAATGTCCTTGCTGCATCTTCTCAGGATTGATAGAGGAAAAAGAAAGATTTGGCTGACATACTGTTTACATTTCAGAATTTCCTCTTGCTCTTTTTATTTGATGACTTCTGGATTTAAAACTTTCAGGTGTCATTTCATAGAAAATCTTTTGGGTTTCATACTGGGCTTTAAGTCGCACCAGTTTCCATTCTTTATGTCTTATATATTGGCATGCTCAGTCTCCCTGTAACTATTCTTGTCTTTTCAAAACTTTTATGAAACACATATGCATGTGCACACATGAACACAAACTTATATGTATATAATTATATAATTGTTTATGCATATAAATGGTATTTGTTATATAATGTTACATGGAAGGACATAGATAAAATATTAATATATAACTTAAAATGTGATTTTATAGATGTATAAAACACATATTCAATAAATGGGGTTTTAGGAAGGAAAGTAGACAGTTGATTTAGATTGCCTAGATTCATTTTCACTTTTCCTCCTATTGAAATCACAAATTCTCTTGCAATTACAATTTTTTCCAAAATAGAAACTATACCAATGGACTTCACAATAAAAAGCCTAGGGATAAGATAAAACAAAACTTTTTAAATTATGAAATATTGTTGCTTATATTGAGTAAATTGAGTGTTTGATAGAAGTGAAAGCATAAAATAGTGGATTTTTAAATTACACCTGTTTTCAGGTATATTTTAATTGTCTTGGGCTTCTAATGCTTTAGACTCATGTTTATGCAATAACTTTTCAAAGCTACATCTCATAAAAGAGACTGCTTTCTGTTATACACGGCTTTGGAGGATAGAAAAAGCAACTAAAGAGAGATCAGTGATTGTCTTCATTGAAGGAAAGCTTTGCTAATTTAGGCATAGTTGCACTAAACCAATAGTTCTCAAATTTTGTACATCAGAGTAACCTGGAGGGCTTATTAAGGCACACGTTATTGGGCCCCTATCCTTTTGTTTCCCATTTTATTCTGAGTTTCAGGTGGGGCTGGAAAATTTGCCTTTCTAAAACGTTCCCTAATGATATTGATGCTCCTGTTTTGGGGACTCTACTTTGAGAACCACTGCTAAAAAAAATTGTAAATTATATAATATATCAAATAGAAAGATAAGCCTTATTCAGCATAGAATATATAGTTAAGATTATTTAAAAAATAGTTTATATACTTTCAGATGTTTTACATATTATGTAAGCATACTTAATATTAAACCTCATCTAAATGTACACCTTTAGGCCTATTCTCTAACTCTAGAAATGTATCCTTTCAGGAACATTCCGTGATATTTTTAGAAACTAATTCTATAGAAGGTTTCTGATGGAAATCTAATGATATGGTGTATAGACTGGTGAAAACAACAAAATCCATATATTCTGAAATAGAAAAATATAATGATAAAAAGAAGAACACAAAGGGATTGTTTCATGTATAAAGCTACATCATTTTCTATTAGTTTTTCTCTGACTACAATTATTATTATATATACAGTCCATATAAATGCCACTTCCAAAAGTCTGTGAAAGGAGAAGACTCAGGAAGTACATGTAGAATTCAAGCTATCACCTTGAAGAGGGTAGCCTTTAATTCAAGATGGTATGAAAAGAAGTAGACTATTAACAGATTTACAAAAGTTAATAAAGTTTTTTTTCATAATGGAGACTTTTTATTTTAAAATCAATGTGGATATTATTTGCTATAACAAAAATGTTCATGATAAATGCTTAGAAATAGGTTAAGATGTACTTGTGAGGCAAATCAAACTAATGTCTTCAAGGACTGCTTTTAAGGCCATACATAACTATGAGAAAGTTTTTGATCATGCCAGTTGGGGTTTCAATGCTTGAATATCCAATGACTGAGAACGGGAGAATCTTCAGATACAGCAAGAAAAGACTTATATCAGGTGGAGGAAGGTGCAAAGCAAGGAACTGAGAGAAGAGGAGCTGGAACGTGATCAGGTGGCCTTAGATTGGTAATATTGTTATCTAGGAATGAGTACTGCTTGAGAATTGAATAACTCCTTCCAGTCTTCTATTAAAAAAGGAATCAAAATAAATTAATTGACAGTGTCATTATTTAACAAAGAATGTCACCATGGCAATTCAAGAAGCTCATTTGTGTTCATGTAATCTCAAAAAAGCACAGAAAGGAGTGAAGCATCTTTCAGTAAAATAAATACATTTTTCTTTGGGTGAGTAAAGAGTATCATCAATAGGCAGTATCTGTTTTCCTTAATTTATCAAATTTTTATCTAGGAAAAAGTGAATGTGGCTTTAATAATTTAAACTGGAGGACTGGCGGAAAGTGGGAAATAGCAAAGTGAGGGACACATGAATCATAGCCCACGGCACTGAGGCATAAAACGTCTTCTCCTCATCCTCTGCCTCTCCTCATTCCAACACCTAACCTCTCTAACAAGAAGTGAAAAAAAGTCACAGTAATTAGTTTTAATGGAGGCACATGAAAAAGAATAAAACTTTATTAAGGAAAAAGGAGAAACAAGACTGCTTAAAGAACATGATGTCCTCCTATAGAAGAGACTGAATATTTTCAAGGAATGGTAGTAGGACTGGTGGTCTAAGAGAATTGAAGAAAATGCCATCAATTGGGCATAAAAGTCAAGTCAGGAATAGAAGCAAGAAATGTCCACAGAGTATTCTTTATTGTGAAACTCTAAGTATTTAAAAGGGGGTTACTCCCCAGAGATATCTAGGTGAAATTCTCAGATACTTAGATATTAAACTATCATTCCTACAGATAATTAATTTATTTCCTTTAGATAAAGCCTTGTACAGTTAGTCCTGTGGGCTGAGAGAAAAGGTGGACCAGAGGAGGGGGAGCAAATGCATTCCATTCGCCCAGCTCCAGGGAAGCAAGTTTGATGCCTGTGCATCTATTACTACCACAGTCTGTGATTGCTAATAGCAGCACAACTGAGAAAGGGCCATTGATAATGATCTATTGCCAAGAAGAAATGTTTTTGAGGGAAAATATTCTCAGAAGATAGTAAGAGAAAGTCTCTCAATTGTCACAAAAAGGTAGCCAAGGGTTCCCTTAGAGTAGGGCTTCAGGAAACCCCTGGAAGAAATAAATGAAGTTTTGCAAGATGTGTGTGCATGAGTGTCCATATATATACGGTCCCACATTCTCTCCTGGATCCGGGGCACACATTTTCAAGGATGCGGGCCTAACTAGATATGCACAGAAGTTAGAGCTCTGCAATGTAGAAAAATGAAAGTTAACTTTAACAAGATTTTTAAAAAGTTAAAAAAAAAATTCTATTTCTAATGTTTAAAACATTGCTGGGTTTGCAATAAACATAAACAAATCAAAGGCAAAGATCTGAATTATGAGCAATAAGGAAACACAAAACCAGTGTTGAAGCTACAGATACTTGCTTTGGGATTAAGAGACTAAGCCTGTGGCCAGCAACAATGTGTAGCAGCCAGTACTCAGATGCTTACATTAAACTAGGGCCCCCACAGCATGCCACATGGTTGCATCAGTGCCCATTGACTCCTGGACAAAAGCAAACCTAAATTCTTGGGAGAAAGAATCTCTAATTTAGTCTCTTAGTTTTATCACAAATTGGGTACAATCTAATATGTTGGACCAGTAAAAAGAGAATAATCAACCACGAAAGAATATGTCTTATTTATTTGTTTGTTTTTTTGTTTATTTTACTTTAAGTTATAGGGTACATGTGCACAATGTGTAGGTTTGTTACATATGTATGTATACATGTTCCATGTTATTGCAGCACTATTCACAATAGCAAAGACTTGGAACCAACCCAAATGCCCATCAATGATAGAAAGAATATGTCTTACAACGAGCTTCAGCAGAAACTGTAGCTTTAGATTATATAAATAATACATAAAGAATTATATTACAAGAATATAAAACATCTAAGGCTGACACATTTAAAAATGAAGATGAAGGCCAAGTGCATTGGCTCATGCCTATGATGTATGTACTTTGGGAGGTCAAAGTGGGCAGATCACCTGAAGTCAGGAGTTTGAGACCAGCCTGACCAACATGATGAAACCCTGTCTTTACTGAAAATACAAAAATTAGCTGGGCGTAGTGGCGGGAGCCTGTAATCCCAGCTACTCAGGAGGCTGAGGCAGAAGAATCACTTGAGCCCAGGAGATGGAGGTGGCAGTGAGTCGAGATCACGCCACTGTTTTCCAGCCTGAGCGACAGAGTAAGACTCCATCTAAAAAAAAAGAAGACGATGATGATGAAGTTAAAATCAGCAAGCAAAAACAGAATCATTAATTGGAAGGTAGATGTAAATAAATACATTGGAATAGAGGACTGAGAGACAGGGTAATGAAAATATGAATGCGAGCTTAGTCATATGAAGGATAGCCAGCAAAATGGGATATAGGATCGCAGAGGAGCATATGCTGCACTTCAAGATTGTTAGCGATGTTTTAATTCTTACATTGATTGAGGGTTCACAAAGGTTCAATTTAGTAGTCTTATAAGGTATTATTCAATCTTTAATAACACAGTATTCTCCCCCTCTCTTTCTCCGCCGCCGTCCTCTTCATCATTATATTGAAGCAAAGAGGTACAGATATGCTTGTTAAAGAATCTTAAGATTTTTTCATTGGTAAATGTGTTCTCAGAATGTATTTCAATGACAAAAGAGAACAAGAAACGATCACAAAAAGTTAAGCCAAAAACTGAATCCTGCAGAAGGTGGCTTTGGCCTCTTGATTTTTTACTGATTTATTTCAAAACTATTTGATACCCACAATAGCCCGTGTTCTAATTACTAGATATATAGGCATAAATGAGACAAATTCCTAGAAGATTAACTTCTAGATGTGCTGATATCACATATAATGTGCTGTTAGAGAGTGAATTATAAGTGTTATGGAGATAACTTTATTAATAAAATGTGTCAGGTAATGTGAGACTGTATTAGTCTGCTTGGGCTGCCATAACAAAATATCACAGGCTGAGTGCCTTAAACAACAGAAATGTATTTTTCACAACTCTAGGGGCTTGGAAGGTGCTAGTGAAGAGGGTTTTATTCTGAGGCATCTTCTCTTAGCTTGTAGATGGTCTTCTCATGAATGTTCTTATGATCTCACTGTAAGCTCCCTCTGTATGTGCTTATGTTTGCAGAGGGAGAGAGACCAAGCCCTCCTGTGTCTCCTCTTTTAAGAATGCTAACCTAATCATAAGGAGCCCATCCTCATGACCCCATCTAACCCTAATTACCCTCCAAAGACCTGTTCTCCAGATACCTTCACATTGAGTGTTACAGCGACTCAAACATTCAGTCCATACCAGAGGGACATATCAATTATTTTGTTTTAGGAAAAATGAATCATACAGTTCTTTCAGGATTCAATAAGATGTCAAATAATATAATTTCTCACCTTGACTCTACCACTGAAAAATTATTATTTTTCTCTAACTAACTTGTAAGATGTAAGATTTCTTCTTTCATTATGTGCAGAATCCTTAGTAGGGCAGAGGATACTGTACTCCTTCTTTGTCTCTGGGGAATATGTTCCAAGACACCCAGGGGATGCCTGAAACCATAGCACTGAACTCTATATATATTGTGTTTGTTCCTATACATACATACCTAACTTATGATAAAGTTTAATTTATAAATTAGGCACACCAAGTGATTAATAATAACTAATAACATAGAACAATTATAACAATATATCAACATCAATATTGTTACACTTTGGAGTCACTATTAAGTAAAATAAGTGTTAATTGAACACCAGCACTATAACAACACAACAATAGATATGATAAGCTAGAAGCTACTAAGTGACTAATAAGAGGGTGGCGTGTATAGTATGGATACAGTGGACAAAGGGAGGATTCATGTCTCGGGTGGGATGGAATGAAAGAGCATGAGATTTCATCACGCTACTCATAATGGGGCAATTTAAAACTTATAAATTGTTTAATTTTGGAATTTTCTATTTAGCAGTTTCAGACTGCAATTGATGCTGGGTAACTGAAATTTTGGAAAGTGAAACCATGGATAAGGGGAGAATACTGTCGTCTATTCCATGAATGATATATGAATGATATATATATACACACACATATATATGTGTATATATATACACACATATATATGTGTATATATATACACACACACATATATATGACATACACGTACATATTTGTATATTTTTTTTCTAATTTTCTTTTTTGTTTTTATTTTAAAGTAAGGAGAAAGTCAAAATTTAACTTGAGTATATATCATTTATCTCATCACACCCATGAGAAGTTGTGGTGACATTTAAGATTTGAACTTTTGAGGAAAAAAAAGATTTGCACCCCACTTCCTAGAAATTATTGTCATCAAGAGTTACACAGAAATCAGCGTAAAATAGGCTGAAATCAAATCATAGTATACATTCCCTGCTTTAGAAATTTTATAATACTTAACATACAAATTTTCTTTCATCACAGAAATATGTTTTTAGAGTATGACATTGAAATGAGACAAATATTTGGTTAAGGTAAAGTTATTTGAGCTGACAGGTTAGACTTTAGAATTTTCTTGAATTTAAAATTTCATACTTGGTGCTCAAATACCTTGGGTCCAGGCAAGAAAGGACCAATTAGGGTATCATGCTTCAGAACATGGATCAAACCAATAAAAAAGTAGGTACAGGTACAGTCCCACAATCTTACATCAATAGAAGTAACACAGAGAACAAGATACAAAAAAAAAGGTAGGTGGAAAGCAACTTGTCAGCCTGTAATCAGATAACGGGCCGATTCACTCTCCCCTGTCTAGCTAGCTATCAACAGCAGGATTAGTTCTGCCTATCTATCTATCTATCTATCTATCTATCTATCTATCTATCTATCTATCCATCCATCTATCTAATCTATCTATCTATCTTTCTATCTATCTATCCTCTATCTATCTCTGCCTGGCAAGAATATTCCTCATTAATTTAGAGAATATTTTGCTGGCAACAGAAAAACAACAGAGGATGGAGAGTGTGTTAGCACAGTTTTTCCTAATTTTTGAAATGCATATGTGGTTGTGACATAATCAACCCTAAGACAGAATTTACTTTTATGGTATTAAAAATCAATCAAGAAAATTATTCATAATAATAAAACTAGCTACCATTTATTGGGCACTTAGTATATATTAGACATGGCATCATATTTTTAAATGCATTTTAATTTAATTTTCATAAAAACAATGTGTAAATTTTCCTTTTTTTATTTTGAAAGCTATGAACTAAAAACACAAGACTTAGAGGATTCAATTATAATGCAACAGATCACATAGTTAATAGGTAGTGTAATTGTGATTCAAATACACATTTTGTGTAGACATTATTTTTGGTGGCAGTTTTAAATTAACACAAAAAATGAGCAGATAGTTCCAAGGGTTCCTACATACCTCATTATACCTTCCTGCCCTATGTTTCCACTATTAACTTCCCACATTAGTGCAGTACATTTGTTATAATTGATGAGATAATACTGATACATTACTAATTAAAATCTATAGTTTAAGTTTGACTCTTTGTGTTGTACATTTTACAGATTTTGAAAAATGCACAGCATACAATGACACATATCCACCATTGCTGTATCACAGAGGCAGTTTCACTGCCCTAAAAATCCTCTGGGGTCAACCTATGAATTCCTCCTTCCCCTGGCAGAACCCATGGTAACCCACTTTTCTCTGTTTCATGGTTTTCCCTTTTCCAGATGTCAAGTAGGTGGAATTACACAGTATGTACTCCTTTCAGATAGGATTCTTTCACTTAACAATAAGTATTTAAGGTTTTTTCCATTTGTTTTCATGGTCTGATAACTCATTCTTTTCTTTTTATCACTGAATGATATTCTATTATACAGATACATCAATTTTTTTATCTATTAACCTGTTGACGAATATCTTGGCTTTCTCTCCATGTTTAACAATTACATGTGTGGTCAGATTTTTATGTGGACAAAGGTTTTCAACTCATTTAGGTAAATACCGAAGAGAACAATTGCTGCATCAAAGGATAAGAGTATGTATAGTTTCATAAGAAACCACCAAACTCTCTTTCCAAAAGGCTATACCATTTTGCATTCCCACTAGCAACAAATGTGACTTGCTATTCCTCCACATTCTCACCAGAATTTGGTGTTGTCTGTTTTAAATTTTGATCATTTTAATAAGTGTGTAGTGGTATCTAATTGTGGTTTTAATTTGTAATATCCTAATGGCATATGATATTGAGCATTTTTGCCATCTGTATTTCTTCTTTGGTAAACTGTTCAGATATTTCACCCATGTTTTTGAAAATATGTTGCTTGGTTTCTTACTGTTGAGTTTTGAGAGTTCTTTGTATAGTTTGAATACCAGTCCTTCATCGAATGTATGTTTTGCAAATTCTATTTCCCAATTTATGACTTGTTTTATTATTCTTAACACTTTTTTTGCAGTGCAGAAGTTTTCAATTTCAATGAATTTCAATCTATTAATTTTTTTCTTTCATGAATTATGTTTTGGTATTGTACCAAGAAGTCATTGCCAAACCCAAGGTCACCTAGATTTTCCAAATATGCTTTTATCAATACATCTATAGATTAAAAGCATAAAATATTTCTTTCAAACTTGAACTATTTAAATTTAGTTTTTATGTATTATTTATTTTGGTGCTTTTATTATACATCTGTAGACTTAACTGAGAATGTCATGAGGGTATAAAAGTACTGTAGTTGATGTAAGATATTTTTATTAAAATTTTAGGAACAGTTCTACCACATATCAGACAGATGTGGTTTATATTGAAGAGACTGAGCAAACACTCAAAAGAATGGAGGAGGATCCAAAAGCAGTATGTTAAGACATCATACATTTCTTTCTCTAGAGCTATGCTTACCCACCTGTATGAATGAGTTCTTTTTCTGGTGTATTTTAACCTGGGATCTATACTGGGAAGAATATTACCTTCTGAAACTTTCCTGGTTTTGTGTAACCTAAGTTAACTGTAAGTACACTTCTGATAAGCACTTCGGTAGTTGATCTCAGCACATATACTGGAGTTTTAGGTATTTAAAACTGCCTGTGATAGTTCTGTGATAAAAGGAAAAATAAGTAAAACATCAGTCCATACTATATCTTGTACATGGTATAGATATTTTGTCTCCTTCCTCAAAAATAAACAACTAAATTCCAGTCAAGACCATGTTCAGAGAATCAGAAATAGAGGTGATTACCCATAAGGAAAAACTGAGATTTTTCTCATAATGAGTTTGTATTATTCAATTATCAATCTGTTCTGAAGAAAACAAAGAATAGCTGCAGGATAATTACATACTTGAGATTTTGCAATACAGTTTGAAATGTCCTCTAGGTTTTCATTTTTTTTTTAATCTGTAAGAAGAAACAGACATATCTAGTGTTTAAGTCCAAAGCACTGTTCAAATATTATATGCTGTACCATTTAGAATTTATGTAACATTTAGAGAATCTTACTGAGCTGGAAAATAGAGATATGCCCTTTTTTGCCAATTTGTTCTTCACTCATTTTCCAGTCTAGTAGCAAAATAACTGTTCAGAGAATGAAAGTCAGTAAAAATGCTGTAGGCTGTTAATGGTTTCCATTGGGAAGAACTAGTAGAAATAGTTGATAAAATTTATAAAGGTCTGAAGTGAGGGCACTTAGTGTCAGAAATGAAGCATTTTTAAAACTGCTTTTGCAAAGTGACTGTAAATATGCTCTCTCCAGATTGAAAACATGTCAAATGCGTTACTTAAATTGATTGAAAAAGCACAATATTATGCAAATTTTTCTAAATTAAGTTCATGGTTCAGTGATCTAAGTACCTTACCAAAAATTAAAGTATGCTCTCAGGAATATGGAATCTAATTCTGTTTTAAGGAATAACTGGTAGATAAGGCCTTGGACAAATCAAATGATCTTTCTAAGACCTAAATTTCTTCACAGCTGAATTTCTTTTCAGTTACAACACTGCTATGACTTAATAAAACAAAATTTAATAAACATTTTACCAGGCAATTCTAAGGAGTAGGAGAGTATATCTTTCAAACAAAAATATCCTATGGCCCTTTATTCTCTCCCCAGGACCCACTCTCCCCCTCTACTATCACCTACTGCAGAGGATTGGGGAGTTCTCTTCTCCAGATTCAGAAAATATTTCACTCTTAGTATCAGAACAATGGACTTCAAAACTACATTCTGTGTTGCATGCCACTGAGATATTTTTGCACTTCATAACTTATTTATTTGAAAGAAACTATTGTATTTTGTAAAGCTGGGTTAAGTAGCATTTTATTGATGAAAAGAGTTAAAAAGCTAGAAAAAAAATGCTTGATCTACACTCATGAGGCAACTTGTATTAAACGAAGACCAATATTTTTAGATGTCATGTATTTAAAACATAGTCTCTAGTCTTCATATTTCTACACAGTTTTTTTTTCTACACACAGTAGATTTTTTAAGTTCAAAGAGTTTGGAGAGTATTAATATTTCTGGTTGTTTTGACTTGTTTACATTTGTTAAGATCTGAAATTTTCTTTGAGCTTATTTCTTGTAACATAAGCACAGAGGTTTATATAAAACAGTGATTTCAATTTTAGGACTATTTGGTCATTGATATATACATATATACACATCAGATTTATGTATCTGTATAATTCCTGAAAATAAAAAGAAAAACAAAACAAAACAAACAAAAAATCTTATTGACCTGAAAAGAAACTGGAATATACTGGAATTCATTTTAAATTATCACCAACCAATTAAAATTATTGTTTTCCACCACCTACTATAAGACTCAGGAGGGGTCACACATTGATTTTGGACCTATGTACAGTTTTACTAATAATATTTAAATGTCATTCTTTGAATTAGTCAAGACTCATTAACAAACACGTTTTCTTCTATGTAGAGCAATTATATATGATACTATTAGCAGTATCAATTAAGATAGATAAAGTAATAACCTAATTGAATGCATGAGGAGTCTAATGGCTTTGCCTTCCCTGATAATGGATTGCACTCTATTCTCATGTACAATAAGCCAGACACAGGATCAATAGAATTTTATGCTTAGAAAAACTACTAGCCTGAAGGGTACCAATATCTAATTTAGAACTCATTACTCACATTTTAAGTTAATCAATGGGAAATATGTCATATAATCAAAAAGTTATTTCTGAAAACAGGTGCTCATGTCATTTCATTCCAAAATATTGGGACTTTTAAAGTTTTCATATCTATATATGAGCCATCTAGCTTATAGCTGCAATATAAAATTCAAAAAATTTATCTTGTTTTGTTTTGTCTTTTGCTGTTTACGACATTTTTAAGTTACAGAGGTGGGTTAGTGCAACAACATTCCAATAGTTGCATAACTCAGTTGCTCCTAATAAAATCTGAGGAAAAATGTGAAGTTATTGAAACTTGCCTGAGCGCTCCCTTGGTGAAAGTTACGCTGATTTTGATGGAGAAACTAATCTTTATTTTGCAGAGTTTCTGCGAATGATAGTGTCTCATATCAATCACTACCTTGCATTCAAGTATAAAGCAGCCTTGGGAAAGCTTCTAGCTTCTAGATATTTTCCAATATTCTTGAGAGAAGCAATTCTGTGAAAATCAAGGCGGTGGATGACAAGCAGAATTCAAGTGAACCTTACACAGGTAGCACACTCAAATGAAGTCAGAGTATTTTTAAGCAAATGCAAAGTGAATGAGCTTTGTAGCAATATAGATTTTAACAAAAGCTTTGTCAGACTCATAAGCCTTACTTATTATCTTACCCTCACAAATAACAGGAGATATCAGAGTAATAGCTTATTGCACACGAAAGAAAAAAAGAATTTCTTGTGAGAATATATTTTATTGTGTTAGATATGATTCACAACCATACAGATTAGTTGTATGAGCCCCTTGGTCTCCAAGCACCGTACTACTGCTTTCATTCAGTAAACTAAAATTTAAATTAAAATATTTATATTATACTTAAATATGGGGAAATTGGTATGGCAAAATACAATTAGTTGTGAGCATAACTTGTTACAAACTTTCTGGAAAGCAATTTGGTATTATCTACTAAAATGTAAAATTTTAACACATGTTTAATGGTTGACACAGCAACTCTGTTGTGAAGATATTACCTTTCATGAATGTAATCATAAAAGTTAACCAAGATGTACTATGATTTAGCTCAACTTGAATTAACAAAAATCTGTTTATATCTAAAATGTTAATAAATAAACTGAGTAATTGATAATCTAAAGGAGTATACCTAATGAGTTATATCTGCATGTGCTGATATGGAATATTCTTAAGATTTATGGCTACAATTAAAAGCTAAAATATAGAAAACATATATCTATTTTATAAAACAAGGAAAAGTTAATAGGAGAAAATTAGAAACAAGCAAACAGATAATAGGAAGATGTGGTTTATCTTTCCAGAGGTAGATGCAGGAGCCATTTAAAAGAGGATAACTTTATGCTAAGGATTATATTGTTTTGTTTTGATTAACTTTTTAATCACATGTATATGCAACTTTTATTTTTTAATAATATTGAAACAATATTTCCATGGCATGATAGGTGGGTATGTCTAAGAGAAATAGAAAAGCAATAACCAGTATAACTATACATATTCATAAAACACATTAAGATCTATGTTCATTCTCACATGAAGCTATACAATATATTTTCCTCTATTTAGTATGTTTTGTGTAGCAACGTTATGGTTAATTAGGCAAGCGTAGTTGTCAACATCATTCTTTCCTGGATTAGATAATTTTTGTCCTGAGATATTTGACCATTGTGACTTTGAAATCAGAATATAAATTATTGTTTATCAAAACTCCTATAATACCTATCATGATTATTTCGTAAGCAATTTTTAAAAAGATGAAAATATAATGTTAAATATTAATTAATTTATATTTTGGACCACTATGAACTTATAAAATATATAGTATAATGGAATGGATTTAAATAAATATATATTAAATGCATATATATATAAAATATATGCTGAAATTATTTGAAAATTAATGATAGTTTTGAATGTTAAGTCCACGGAAATACACTAAATAAAATGATGATACTACAATTAAGGAAAAGTATTGTTAAGCTTTTATTGAACTGTTGATCAGACACTGAGCTAAGCACTTTAAACACAGTGTTATGTAGAATTAAATCATGAAGCATCATCAAAGCAACCTGAAAGAAAGAACAGCTTGAACTTTAAGGATAAGATATGTCAAAATTAAAACACTCATGAAACTTTATGGAATCAGTGTTCTTTTCAGTAATGGCATGTTCTGCCTCTGTTAGGACTAGAGTATGTTCTCTGGGGTTCTTATGGTACATGAGAAGGTAGCATAGAGAATACTGGCTTTCAAGAATGACTGTCCAGAATCCTGAATCAACTCTACAAGGCACAGTACACTTCAGGCTGTGTTACACACAGTAAAATCTTTAAATAGATATTGAAAGTCATCTTACTATCCTAATGTGGAAGACATTGCAATGTTTTCATAATTTACTGTTTTTACTTTTTTTGCCACCCCATCTTTTATCACATCCTAACAAATAAAACTTTACTTGTGTCATGGGATCCTTGGGGTGTCACTTCACCAGCAGGAAATCTCCGTGGCCAGTGGCACATTTGCCCAAGTTTTACTCGGGCCCGCTGGGCTCATTCCACCCACTTGGCCTGGCAAACTGTGCTCAGCTTCCACTATCAGCCAGGATCTGACACCTGCCATGGGTGAGCAGGAGTGCAGCAGCATCAGGTGCATGAGCGAGTGAACCTAGGGTCCAGCCTCTACACACAGTCCAGCATGCCAGCTGTGGAAGGGTAGGCAGCTTCAGGTGCCAGCAAAGGCATTGGCTCTCTGCAAGGCTGCAGCCAGACTAGAAATATTTCAAGTGGGTTCCACTGAGGGCTCTGGGGGATGCAGTGGCACCTGGAAGCTTAGAGATGCCAGGAACTGCAGTGCCCCAAAGAGTGTGTCACAGCCCTGGCTCAGGAAGTTCCCAGGTCTGGGATCTTCAAAGGGTCACAGCTCTTCTCTCCTTCTCTTCACCAGTAACATGGCTAGTGGGGGCATGTGTTTCAGCCCTGTTTGTGTTAAAGCCCTTTCACTTCCACCATTTGGCAGGTCTTGTCCCACGTCCAGGAAGAGTGAGGCACCTGGACAACTGGAGGGTGAGCAAGGAGAAGAGGTGCTTTATTGAGCAATAGTACAGCTCTCAGGAGACCCCAAAATAGGTAGCTCCTTTCTGCAGGCAGGTTTCCTGATGAGCGCAGCTCTCAGCAAAGAGGAGACCTGGAGTGTGTAGTTCCTACTCACAGGCAGGTCATCCTGTCATCTGAAGAAGTCTAGCTGAGCCTGGGGTTTTTATGAGCTTCAGAGGGGAGGGAGTGCATGCTGATTGGTCCATAGTAGGTCATGGGTGTACCAGGAAAAGCACCATAAGTTCTTACTCCATTCGGGGAACTGGCAACTTGGCTCCCTCTCCAGGTCATCCCTGACTTGAAGGTGGGACTTCACTAGGCACCTGCCTCTTTCTGCCCAGAAGCCTGTCTGCCTCCTACTGCCATCAACCTGCCACCCATGGCTCCCATGGCCCCCAAGCTGTTCATGCCAAGGGGCAACTGCAGGCCCACACCAATTTGCCCTCAGCCCATTGTTGGCGTCCTTCCCATGCTCATTAGTGCCCAAAGTCTGGAGGCGGACAAGGCAGCAGGAAGCTGATGTGTCAGTGCTACCCTGAGCGCAGGTATACCCTGTTGGTCACTTCAAAATCAGAGCAAGGTCCTGGAGCAAGGAGAGGCCAGGTGGCAGGAGCAGACTCTTCCAAGCCTGTAGAGGAAGTGGGGCTTCTGGGCCCCCAAGAGTGCAGGGATTCCAGGGTCCACAGCAGTGGCTGGGCAGCTGCCACTGTGCCTGGGAGGGTGGGACTCCAGGCTCTTCAACCCAGAAACGCATGGATTTCCCACCTGTTCCCAGCTCCCACTGGCTCTGTGGAGTGAGCAGCCCCAGCCACATCTCCCCTGCTGCAGCCAGTAACTTGGCAGTGACCACTCCAGATGGGCTGCCACTGCCATCAGTTGGTGATTGCACTTTGTCTTTTCTCATATTTTCAAATACAATAGTGTCATTTTCTGGACTAAGATGCATGTTTATAAAATTCTATTAACTCTGTTGATTTGTTTTGTCAAATTGATGATATAAGGCTTAAATGGGTATTTTAATTTGATAGAAATATTGATAGAATATTTAACGGAAATTATATTTTGGAGAAAATGCTTTATGGCAGAAATCCCAGCCACAGGGCAATGTACAGAATAATGATACAAGAGCAATTTGCTTCCCAAGTTTGTTTTCTATCTACATTTTTTAATTTGTTTTAAAACTTCATTTTTAATTTAAGGATGAACATTTAGTTAAACCATATTTAATGCTAAAATTTAACAAAAATATAGTTGGTTTAATTCTACATATATTTTTATTATATATAATTCTGATATATATTCGACTTTTATTATATAAAATTCCTACATATATATAATTCTATATTTATTATAGAATTAAACCCTCTACTTGCTATTGTCTGCTGGTTCAACTGTCTTTTATATGAAGTAACCAAGGTTATTGGGGGACTTAATTCCAGGAATTTTAGAATCTTCTCAAAAGTCAGGAGAATTATCTTGCAAGAGAAACCCATGTCAATAGCTAATATCAGATTTTATATTGTAAATTGTGTACTTAGGAAAATTTGATATTTGTAAAATATAATCTCATACAAATATTTTGAACTTTCATATTAAATAGGCATTAATCCAAACATGTAATGATCACTTCAACCTAAGTAGAAGGCAAATGAATATGTCCAGGTAAAGTTCTAGTTAAAGTTTATTATAAAAAGATAATAGAAAATAAATGTACACTCGTAATGACTTGATTTTTGTATAATTATTTTATCTCCAATGGGTCTATTATCTAATATGTATTAGACAGCATATTTACTTGGTTTGTAGAACACACACAAAAAAGGATATGTATTTTGCCCTAGTCATGTATCAAACAGATATTACGAGTGCTAGAAAGAAGCAAAGAAATGCCAGACTATTTTTAACAGTTCAGAAAACATTTGGATGAAATTTGGAAGTTACTTATTTGGGACCCAAATTTCCTCATCATTTTGGTAGGGGTATTAGACAAAATAATTTTCAAGGTCATTTTCTACTGTAAGATTCATAATTCAAATCCTTAAAGCTAAATACATAAAGTGATCATTGGCCAACCTTTCCATTATGATTAGTCATATATTTGTTTGAAATAATTTTGCCTATTTGGAAAGACAATTTTAATATTAAGAAAAATACTTGATCACTACATAATCTATGTATATAACAAAACACGCTTCTATCCCATAAATTTATATAAATAAAAAAGAAACATAATATCAATTAAGAAACACAATTTTTCAGCTCAGTATACAGTAAGGATTAAAAGAGGATCTATTGGGCTAGATTTCCGGGATTCACACTCTTGCTCTATCAATTATTAGTTATGTGGTTTACTAAAATATGTTACTTAACATCTCTTAGAAATTGAGTTATCAGAAAATAAGATATACTAAGGATGTAAAACCTTAATAATATATTCGGGATTACTAAATACATGTACTGAGTCACAAGTGGTCCATATTCATTCAACCAAGAATGTCCCTATAATTATTGGTCTTGACAACTAAGTATTTTGAGATATTTGCTAAACATTTTTAATAACTTATTAATTCCATTGTTTAAGACAATTATTGTGAGTTAAATTCACATTAATGTGAATTAGAATTCCTGAAAAGCATTATGACTTAGAACAAAAATATTGAAAAAAAACCTTTATTTTAACCTTTATATTTCAATGAAAGGTATATATTCAATGTGTTACATTTCAAAATTTACCAATAAAAAAGAATCTTATTAATACATTGGCTTGGGTTCCTTGGGCCTTAAGAAACACCATTCTGTGTGCCTGCACTGAATACAAATGTATACATGGGTTCGAAGTATACAAGTAATATGTAGTTACCACATAGAGGCTTTCAACACTGTATAATTCAACACTGTATACTTTCACTTGGAATTTTTCAATAAGTATATATACTAATAAACCACAGCATTTAATCAACTAAGTGTTACAGGTGATCTGAAAAGGCATGTTAATGCAAATTAGGTCATTGGAGGAGTTTTCTTCAGGTAAGGGATTCAGATCCAGGACTTAAAGAAGTAGTGGAAGTAAAATGATGGGGAAGGAGCTGGAAATGAAATGAGGACCTTACAGACTCAGCAATGATACTGATTTATAGAATAACATATTTGAAAGATAAATGAATAGCTTGGTCAGACCGAAGATATGTCATACAGTAAGACAGATTGTGCAGAAATGTGAAAGGAAATGGGTGTGATTTTATAATAATAGAAGCAAAGAATTTTAAATTCTTTTTCAAGACTGATTCAACAATAAATCTAATGTAATTCTTCAAAATAATTTGTAAACAAAAGTTTGGCCACTTATATTCATTCATTGGCAAATATTTCTTTAATGGGAGTCACAATCTTCTTAAAATGAACCAATATTCATTCAATACATAATTTAATGTAAATCTTAAGTATTTTCTGTATGCATATACAATGTATACACAATGTATATCATATGTAAGCCCATTATGTATATGTTTGTAATGATATATTCATAAGTTTATACATGTATGTTTGTGTATAAATATATCTTTATGCATTTATACATAACATCACAAATATCAAATTTAACTAACAATTTAACAAGTGATAATATACAGCTACTATATATAAGGGCTATATATACACATATGTATGTGTGTGTGTATACATGTATACACTAGGGATCACACATTATGAATCTTTTAAATTGTTAACTAAGGTTTGTATTAAAAGCACCTATTTCTAAATTATTGCTTTTGCTTTATCAATTAAATTAGTTAGACTATTACTATAGATTTTTTATTATGTTTATCCATTTGTCAACTTCTGAAAATTCTAATTTTTCACTTTTTGTATTTTGAAATGATACCATCAGGAACATACCAATATATGATCACTATAGCATTTTTAGGGGCTTCTCTTTAATTATTGTATTATGTTCCTTTTTTAAACTTCTAATTATTCATTTTTACCTTAAAATCTTTTTCACTTATGCCAATATTGTTACCACAGTTTTTCAAAAATTGGCTGTTGATGTTATTTTTGGTGAATATTTTTCTAGCTAGATAATTTTTTCTTTAGCCTTATGTTGAAAACTTTCACTGAAGTGCCAGTTAGCATTTCAAATCATCTTCTCAGTCATCTTGAGAAATTTCACGATCTTAAAATATCATTTGGATACACTGTCCATTTACTTTTGTCATTATCTTTTAATATTTCATCTTGATCATTTGTGCTAATCGTATTCCTTTAAAAATATGTAGGCAAATTATATCAATAGGCAATTACGTTTCTCAACTTCATCAGATTATGAGGTCACTGTGTTTCTTGTATATTATGTATTCTCTCTGTGTTCAAATTTTTATTTAGTAATAACACCGTTTAATATAAATTTTAATAAAAATCTGGGATTTATAATCATTGTTGGTCTTTAATATGTCTGAAGGTATCTTTATTTTGCTCCTATCTTGAACATTAATTTGGCTGTGTATAAGAATTCCACAACCCTTTGAAGATATTACTACCATGTCTTTTGTCTACCTCAATGGCTGCTGAGAAGGAATCATTATTCCTTCATTATTTGTATATAATCTGTTCTTTTTGGACAGCTTTTAAATTGTTTTCTTTATCTTGGACATTCTGTAGTTTTAATAAAATTTGTTTGGCATGACATTTATTATTTTTTATCTTGCTCAACCTGAGACTGATTTCTTGATTTGATTCTAGAAAATTCTTTGCAAGTATATTTTCAGGTATTGCTGTTATCCCATCTCCTACAGTTTATTCATTTGAAACTTCCAATTAAAAAATATTGAATTAATCAACTTCATGCCTTTTATGTGGATGTTCATATTTTTATATACATGCATCTGGCTGAGCTTCTTCTAACTGATTATTTTGTTGTTTTATGTGTAAAGTGTAGAGTTCCTTTTATCGCTTGCATTTTTTATTTTATGACTATACACTTTATTTCCAAAGCCAGTATCACCTCTTTTTCACACATGTATCAGATATTATTTGATTTTTCCCTGTTTTTATTTTATGATCTTTTAAAAAATACATGCTATGCTGTTAAATTTTATAATAATGGAACATTTACCATATCTTTATTATAAAATATTTGAAGGAATATAATTTAGAAATTTTGTTTGAAAACATGGTATCTCCGATTTTTTAATTTGTTGGCTACCATTGATTTCTGTATTTTAGTATTTTGCAACGCAAACCTTGTTTTTTTTAAAAAAAAACTATTTTTACTCTACTCATCTTTTTCTCTTTAGCATTTGTAGGTGTAAAATATGACAGGCTCTATCTCACACAGAAGTTCAATTGGCCCGTAGAAGCCAGACTGTTGTCTTTCCATGACTTTTTTAGATTCCAATGAGCAGTTCAACAGTCTTTTTAAGGCTCTATCTAATGAGTTCAGAAGACCGTTGTCTTTAAGCAGTGAGTCATCTAATGGCTCCCAGTTCTGTGCCAGTACACTTTGTCTCCTTTTCTACAAACATTTTAAACGCATTTTATAACCTCTGCCCGTTTCAGGATCTAAATTGAGCAAGCCCATGGCTTCAGACTTTGTTTTCTGTTTATTTTTCTGTATCTATTCTACTAAGATACAGGTATTTTGTTTGAGAATGGATTTTTTTAACCTTTACTTTTGCTGTTTTGAATGAACAGAGAGTTTTCAAGTGTGAATTTAACTGTACTCCATAGATCTAGAAGAAGTCATTTTATTGCTAAAAATAATAATCTACAAATAATTGCTTCCTTTTGAACTCTGGTTTTCAGTGCATACAATTCTCTCTATTTTCCATACTGGTTAATACTTTACAAATTTTTTTGCTTGTTTCTATCTTTCCCATTCTTCATGTCAAAATGCCCCATTTAAACAGTAGATTTATTATCTTTATTTTTCTTAACTCATGTCCTTATCATTTTGTCCAGTCATAAGGCTACAATTAAATATATAAATGTCACCCATATATTAACTATAACTCAAACATTTCCTCTGCATTCTAGAATTGAATAAGCCATTACCTACTCAATATATCCAATGGAATATCGAATATGCATCATAAACTTAACAGGCACAAAAACAAGCTTCTGAACATTTTAAAAAACTATTTCCTTCAATACCTTCATAAAGCCTTAAAAATTGCCTCTCATAAGCATTGTCTCAAGAAGTTCATGGAAGTCTTGCTGTATAAGAATAAGGTGCACAAAGACAAGGAGAGCTGTGTTAGGATAAGTAGAATACAACATATGAGAATGTAAAAAGAAAACATTCTGAATCCCTGGATCATGGTTCAGATAAATTCACAATGTCACTTATGTAGCACAAACAAAAAACTAGTAAAGGCCAAAGCAGGAAGTTTAAAATCTAATACTTTTCACCAGAAACAAACAAACTAACTAAAAATTATGGTGCTTTGGTTACCATAGCTCTGTAGCATAATTTGAAGTCAGATAATGTGATCTGCCCACTTTTGTTCTTTTGCTCAGGATAGCTTTGACTAATCTGGTTCTTTTGTGGTTCCACATAAACTTTAGAATTTTTTTTATTTATGTGAAGAATGTTATTGGTATTTTCATAGAGATTGTATTGAATCCGAAATATATTTCCATATTTCAGTGTCTTCTTCAATTTCTTTTATCAGTGCTTTAGAGTTTTCATTGTAGCAATCTTTCACTTCTGGTTAATTCCTAGGTACTTAATTTTATTTTTAGCTATTGTAAATGGGATTATTTTATTATTTCTTTTTCAGATTGTTCAATGTTGGAATATATAAATGTTACTGATTTTTGTGTGCTGATTTTGTATCCTGCACATTTACTGAATTTGTCAGTTCTGGTATTTATGTATTTATTTATTTTTGGTGGAATCTTGATGTTTTTCTAAATATAAGATTATATCATCTGCAAAGAGGGATAAATTGACTTCTTCCTTTCCAATTTGGATGCCCTTTATTTCTTTATCTTGTCTAATTGCTCTAGCTAGGATGTTGAGTACTATGTTCTATAACAACAGCGAAAGTGAGCATCCTTGTTTTTGATTATAAAGACAATGATAGTTTTGCTCAGAATGCCAGCCTGTGAACTGTTTTTAATTTGTGAAGATACATAAATTTTAAGCCAGAATGTAAATTGCCTATGTCAATGAACATACTGTTATGTTCTGTTGACTATATATAAAATATTATATATACATATACAACATAATATATATGTGTTTACTTATAGAACATATATATTTTTATTTTTGGAGAGGGCTATCAAATCTGTCTCAATATAGGAAGCAATGCATTGGTTGATTATATATTTTTCTTTGCCATTAAATATACCATACATGTTATTCTTTATATGCATCTGTATTTTTACCGCCTATATCTCTTTAGAAACTCTATGTTCTTAAAAAAATTCCTACAATTAACAATCTCCACCAGTATATCTTTAAATTATATCTTTGTCCATTTTGTGCTGCTACAGTAGACTACCACAGACTGAGTAATTTATAACGAACAGAAATTTATTTTCTCGCAGTTATAGGTATTGGGGAGTCTGAGACCAGAATCCAGTAAGGTCCTTCTTGCTGTGTAATCACATGGCAGAAGATGACAAAGCAAAGAGAGGGCCACAGGGGACCTTTACTATTATAAAGTCACCAGTTCCATCCATGAGGGTGGATGGCTCATAACCTAATCACCTCTTAATGACTACAATGGGAATTAAATTTCCACATATGTTTTTATGGGGACAGATATTTAAACCATAGGAAATGATTATCTATTCTTTATTCCCCCCAGTATTTTTTTCATTCCTTTGGCTCTGCAGATTCAGTTCTCTCTTAGTTGTAAAAATAATGTTTTACATTTCTTCTCACATTCTCAGATTTTAAATACAGTATCTTATTCTCAGAAAATATTTTCTCATCCATCCTGCAAGTTGTTTTCATTCAAGCCCATACCTCTAGCCTCATTCTGTAACTCTCTATCTCAATCAGCTTCTGATGGTTTCTTTCATAGAACTGCCATGGATATGTTTACCGGTAATCATCATCCATTTCTAGCTAATGTAGGCTGATTCTGCAGACAGCAGCAGAGATGGTGCCTCTTGGCTATAGCAGGTCTCTTGACTGTGGGAGATGCTCATTGTGGTATCCTGTGGAGCCAGCAGCTGTAGAGGCAGTTTGCTATAATGACAGAAATAGAATTCAGAATATGGATAGCAATGAAGCTCATCGAGCTACAGGAGTATGCTGTAACCCAATACAAGGAAGCTAAAAATCATGATAAAAAAAAGTCAGGAGCTGAGAAACAGTACAAAGAAGAATGTAACTGACCGGATAGAGGTGAAAAACACACTGAGAGGATTTAATAGTGCAATCACAAGTATTAATAGAAAAATAGACCAAGTGGAGGAAAGAATCTCAGAGCTTGAAGACTGGCTTTCTGAAATTTGTCAGGAAAGATTTAATAGAAATGAATCAAACCTCTGAGAATATATGATTATGTAAACAGATGAAATATAAATGCTGACTGCTTTCCCTGAAAGAGATGGGAAAAATGGAACCAATCTGAAAAACATATTTCAGGATATTATTTATGAGACTCCCTCAACTTAGGCCAACATACAAATTCAGGAAATACAGAGAACCCCAGTAAGATAACTCACAAGAATATCGTCTGCAAGCCACATAATTATCATATTCTCCCACATAAAATTGAAAGAAAAATAATGGTAAAGGCAGCTAGAGAGAAAGGTCAGATTACTTATAAAGGGAAGCCCATTAGGCTAACAGTGGAACTCTCAGATGAAACCCTACAGGCCAGAAGAGATTGAGGGTCAATATTCAACATTCTTAAAGAAAAAAAAATTCCAACCCAGAATTTCATATCCAGCCAAACTAAGCTTCATAAGCAAAGGGGAAATAAGGTTATTTTCCAACAAGCAAATGTTGAGGGAATTTGTAATCACCAGACCTGCCTTACAAGAGCTCCTTTAAGAAGCACTAAATATGGAAGGGAAAGATTGTTATCAACAACTACAAAAGCTCACTGAAGTACACAGACCAGTGACACTATAAAGTAACCACATAAACAGGTCTGCAAAATAGCCAGGCAGTATCATGATGACAGAATTAAATCCACATATATCAATACTAACCATAAATGTAAATGGGTTAAATATCAAATTAAAATACACACAGTGGCAAGCTGTATAAAGAACCCAAACCCAGTGGAATGCTGTCTGCAAGAGACCATTCTCACATGTAACGACACACATAGGCTTGAAATAAAGAAACAGAGAAAAATCTACCAAGAAAATGGAAAACAGAAAAAAGTAGGGTTTTCAATCCAATTTTCTGACCAAAACAGACTTTAAACAATAATGATAAAAAAAGGACAAAAAACAATTATATAATGATAAAGGGTCCAACTCAATAAAAAGTTGAACTATCCTACATATATATGCACCCAAGAAAAGAGCACCCAGATTTATAAAGAAGTTCTTAGAGACCCTCACAGAGAAATACATTCCCACAAAATAATAGTGAAAGACATTAATACCCCATTGACAATATTAGACAGATCATCAAGAGAGAAAATTAAAAAAGGTATTCCGTACCCGAACTCAGCACTGTATCAAATGAACCTGATAAACATCTACAGAACTCTTCAACGAAAAGAACAGAATATACATTTTTCTCAGTGCCACATAACATATACTCTAAAATCAATCACATAATTGGAATTAAAACACTTCTCAGCAAATGCAAAAGAAAATAATAACAGCCAGTCTCTAAGACCACAGTGCAATGGGATTAGAATTTAGGATTAAGAAATTCACTCAAAACCACACAACTACATGGAAACTGAACAACCTGCTCATGAATGACTACTGGGTAAATAAATAAATTAAGTTCTTTGAAATCAATGAGAACAAAGATACAAGATACCAGAATCTCTGGGCCACAGTTAAAGCTGTGTTTAGAGGGAAATTTATAGCACTAAATACTCACAAGAGAAAGCAGGAAAGATCTAAAATCAACAGCCTAACATCACAATTAAAAAAACAAGAGAAGAAAGAGCAAACAGATTTGAAAGCTAACAGAAAACAAGAAATAACTAAGATCAGAGCAGGACTGAAGGAGATATAGACACGAAAAACTCTTAAAAAAAATCAATGAATCCAGGAACCAGTTTTTTAAAGATCAACAAAATAGATAGACCACTAGCCAGACTAATAAACAATAAAAGAGAGAAGACTCAAATAGACTCAATAAAAAATTATAAAGGTGATATCACCACTGATCCCACAGAAATACAAACTATCATCAGAGAATATTATAAAAAGCTCTACACAAATAAATTAGAAAATCTAGAAGAAATGGATAAATTCCTGGACACATACACCCTCCCAAGTATAAACCAGGAAGAGGTCAAATCCCTGAATAGACCAATAACAATTTCTGAAATTGAGGCAGTAACTAATAGCCTACCAACCAAAACAAGTCCAGGACCAGGTGGATTCACAGCCTAGTTCTACCGGAGGTACAAAGAGGAGCTGATACCACCCCTTCTGAAGCTATCCCAAACAATAGAAAAAGAGAGAATCTTCCCTACCTCATTTTAGGAGGCCAGCATCATCCTTATACCAAAACCTAGCAGAGACACAACAATAAAAAAGAAAAATTCAGGCCAATATCCCTGATGAACATCAGTGCTAAAATCCTCAATAAAATACAGGCAAACAGAATCCAGCAGCACATCAGAAAGTTTATCCATCATGAAAAACTCAACTTCATCCCTGGAATGCAAGGCTGATTCAACATAAAACAAATTAATAAACATAATTCATCACATAAACAGAACCAATGACAAAAACCACATGATTATCTCAATAGATGCAGAGAAGGTGTCAATAAAATTCCACACCCCTTCATGCTAAAAACACTCAATAAACTACGTATTGATATAACATACCTCAAAATAGTAATAGCTATTTATGACAAACCCACAACCAATGTAATACTGAATGGGCAGAATCTGGAAGCATTCCCTTTGAAAATTTGCACAAGACAAGGATGACTTCTCTCACCATTCCTATTCAACATAGTATTGAAAGTTCTGGCCGGGCAATCAGGCAAGAGAAGGAAATAAAGGGTATTCAAATAGGAAGAGAAGAAGTCAAATTGTCTCTGTTTGCAGATGACATGATTGTGTATTTTCAAAACCCCATTGTTTCAGCTTAAAAACTCCTTACATTGATAAGCAACTTAAGCAAGGTCTCAGGATACAACATTAATGTGCAAACAAGCATTCCTATACACCAAGAACAGACAAACAGAGAGCCAAATCATGAATGATCTTCCATTCACAATTGTTACAAAGAGAATAAAATACCTAGGAATACAACTTACAAGGAATGTGAAGGAACTCTTCAAGGAGAACAACAAACCACTGCTCAAAGAAATAAGAGAGGACACAAACAAATTAAAAAAAAATCATGCTCATGGATAGAAAGAATCAATATCGTGAAAATGTCCATACTGCCCAAAGTAATTTATAGATTCAATGCTATCCCCACCAAATTACCACTGACTTTCTTCACAGAATTAGAAAAAAACTACTTTAAATTTCATATAGAACCAAAAAAGAGCCTGCATAGCCAAGACAATCCTAAGCAATAAGAACAAAGCTGGAGGCATCACACTAACTGACTTCAAACTATACTACAAGGCTACAGTAACCAAAACAGCATGGTACTGGTACCAAAACAGATGTATACACCAATGGAACAGACCAGATGCCTTGGAAATAACACCACACATCTACAACCATCTGATCTTTGACAAACCTGACAAAAACAAGCAATGGGGAAAGGATTCCCTATTTAATAAATGGTATTGGGAAAACTGGCTAGACATATGCAGAAAAGTGAAACTGGACACCTTCCTTAAACCTTGTACAAAAATTAACTCAAGATGGATTAAAGACTTAAAACATAAGACCTAAAATAATAAAAACCCTAGAAGAAAACCGAGGTAATACCATTCAGGACATAGGCATGAGCAAAGAATTCATTACTAAAATACCAAAAGCAATGGCAACAAAACCCAAAATTGACAAACGGGATATAATTAAACTAAAGAGCTTGTGCACAGCAAAAGAAACTATCATCAGAATGGACAAGCATTTTACAGAATGGGAGAAAATTTTTGCAATCTGTCCATCTGACAAAGGGCTAATATCCAGAATCTACAGAGAACTTAAACAAATTTACAAGAAAAAAACAACCCCATCAAAATGTGGCTGAAGTATATGAACAGACACTTCTCAAAAGAAGACATTTTTGCAGTCAACAAACACATCATCACTGATCATTAGAGAAATGTAAATCAAAACCACAATGAGATACCATCTCATGCCAGTCAGAATGGCAATCATTAAAAAGTCAGGAAACAACAGATGCTGGAGAGGATGTGGAGAAATAGGAACACTTTTACACTGTTGGTGGGAGCCTAAATTAATTCAATTATTGTGGAAGACAATGTGGCGATTCCTCAAGGATTGAGAACCAGAAATACCATTTGACCCAGCAATCCTATTACTGGGTAAATACCCTAAAAATTATAAATCCTTCTACTATAAAGACACATACACACTTATGTTTATTGCAACACTGTTCACAATAGCAAAGACTTGGAACCAACCCAAATGCCCATCAATGATAGACTTGATAAAGTAAATGTGGCACATATATACCATGGAAATACTATGCAGCCATAAAAAAGTATGAGTTCATGTCCTTTTCAGGGATGTGAATGAAGCTGAAAACCATCATTCTTATCAAACTTACACAAGAAAAGAAAACCAAACACCACATGTTCTCACTCATAAGTGGTAGCTAAACAGTGAGAACACATGGACACTTGGAGGGGAATATCACATACTGGAGTCTGTCGGGGGGTGGAGGGCTAAGGGAGGGATAGCATTAGGAGAAAAATCTAATGAAGATCATAGGTTGATGGGTGCAGCAAACCACCATGGTACGTGTATAACTATGTAACAAACCTGCACGTTCTGCACATGTATGCCAGAACTTAAAATACAATTTAAAAAATTAAAAAACAAGAAGGAAGGAAATTCTGACACATGCTACAACATGGATGATTCATGTGGACATTATGCTAATAAAATAAGCCAGTCACAAAAACTTATTTCTTTGGTAGTTAGTTACATTTCATCAAGAAAAATTCTTTAATTGCATGTTTCTGAGCCTTTAGCTGTATAATTTACATATGCTGCCTTTAAAATGAAAAAAGACTCCACAGAACATTCTTGGGTTATTCGCTTTTATCTTGTAATCTTTACAGTTATTGGGCCATTGCCTTCTGGAGTTTAATTTTGGAAGTCTATATCTTACCTGTTTCTTGTTATTGCTTGTTTATTTTTAGATATACTCTCTCTATTGCATACCTGACAGCATAATTTCTTGGTCTTCATTTCTAAACCCTTTTACATCTGCATGTTTATTAGGAAAAGTTTTCATAATTATAGCTTTAAATGTATATAAATCTCTTTATTATTTTTGCCGAGGAAATTTTCAACTATTTTGGTCTAATAAAGTATTTCTATTTTGGTAAAGGACATCTTCTATCATATTATTAATTTTTATTTATTGTTTGAATTTTATTTGATATTCTTCAAGATGTCGAACATTCTTAAATTAATAGATTGAAATAATTTTCTGTTTTCCATTATCTATCATTTTCATTTTAGTTATTCATTTGCTCTTACATTCTACATTTGGAAATATATCCCGAATACATCCCTATACATTTGATTAAAATTTTTGCAGTGTTAATCTGTTTTATCTTGCTTCTATGTGGATATTATTTTGTTTTTTTGTTTCCTGCAACAATTTTTTTTCCCAGATACTTTTCTTTTTGCTTCCCTTCTCGGTTGGACATATTCTATGATTTACTTATTATATCCTTGCCTTGTTTTGTAGAGGCCATACTTTTTATGTCCTACATGGGAACATAAAATAGATTATATATGTAAAATATATACATATATGTATTTTTTAAATTTTTTAATGTGTGTTTTCCATTTTAGTCTTCATTGTAATATTTCCTTTCAAACACCAAAATTATTTTTATTTACTAATTTTTAATCGTAGGGAAATAACTGTGTTTGTTTCTCATTGGGCATTGATGTAATGCTCATTCGTATCCATTGCTTCATTTTAGATGTTGCCAAAATCTTCCACTCCATTCTTTAGATTCTGTTGTTTCTGGTAAAGAATCATTAATGCAATTCACTAGAATAAGAGGGTTTTCACCTGCCTACATTGTTTTTCAACTTTAAGCATACTATCTGAAAAATCTGAGTTTTTTCTTGGTAAACATGCAGGAAAATGCAAAGGACTACTCTTCAGTCAAGGCTTCCTTAACCCTTCTATCCCAACCACATTCTGTGCTCTTTGATGGCACCTCCTAAGATAAGAGTTCTCCACATAACCTGCATAAGATATTTGTCAAACTCTCTTCAGTGATAAAATGGGTTAGTCTTAGAACTGTAGTACTTGGATGTATGAGAAAGTCACGAAAAAATTTTATAAGATAAATAAAAGAAAGAGGTTTGAAAGAAGCTTATAAAATGATGATGCATTGGTTACTCAAAAGACTCTTCCATAGAGTAGGGGCAGTGTCACATTTTTAACTATTTTCTCAAAATTTTCATCTTAATGGAGGGGAAAAATGTAGCTAAGACAAAAATCTTATTATTTCTACTTCAGATGCAATACTAAGGGTTTTAAACAGAAAAAGTACACATATATCGATAAGCATTCTTTACCAGTTCAAATCCTTCATCACTTTCACTGGTAAAATTCACCGCTTAATTGGCTTATTGCATATTCATACTATTTCTCTATGGTATTATTGCTAACAGTTTTGTTGTGCTCAAGGGTACTGGGATTAAGAAATGAGAGTAATTAAATCAGGAACTACTTAACTTCTGACATGTTAATTTAGAACGTAATACACATCGTAAAAAGGAATATGGGAGATATGTTAGGACCTTTCACAAAAGTGTGTCATTACACAATTTCAGGTGCATGATTACTTAAATTATCCCTTTTAAATATACGTAAGAACAAGATTTTACTCCGACCCACAAAGACTCATTTTATTTAATAGCTCATTGTCTTAGTTACGTTTATTGCTCTAGGGAATGTCGTCACTGTAGTGGAGTCAAGACTGATAAGCAAAAATTAATTTAAAACCCATCATGTACCGACAGGTCATAACAATATATAAACAATTTTAGGGGTCAAAAAAATTAAGTTTGAATATTATAGTGACAGAGTATCAAAATGTAGTAATAGTTCAACAAATATCTCAACAGAGAGTTGAGTTTTACTAACAAAGAGATTAAAATGTGAGAAAAGCTATAAGATGTCATGTCATCAGTGCATGGATAACTGAAGGAGGGAAAATCTGACGTAAAACAGAAAGTAAGAATGAAAATCTGTGTGAACCCAAATAAAATGTTCACTACTACAAAATCTGTGTCCTTACAGAAGGTCACTTGAGAACTGTAACTGTTATTGTTAGCATTTTAAATTAATGAATATATGAATGAAACTGTGTAAAGTAACTGGAGCATATCGTCTTGGAACCAGTGATCACTCAAAACCACTTACACTGTAGGCCATGCATAAAGAATAAACACACAAATAGCATATTTTATTTCTGTATGATTATAGCCTTGGTGTTTTAATCTTGTGTATGAGATTAAATAGATATGGTTAGCTAACTTCCGGTAATTTCAATGCATTTTTTCTGAAAGTTATCTTTTAGATAAAAAAAGTGTGGAAATAAAATTAGTATATATGCATTTCATAGAAGTATTTAATAAAATATTGACATATTTGCAGCCAGTCTGATATTCTCTAGTGAGAGAGCATCATCAACCTAATTTTCATTCAGCTGTGTCAAATGGCATATATTCTGCAAAAAACTGCATAGACACATTTATCAACTTCTGCAGGCTTTGAATTATAGATTCTGTTTAAGAATGTGTTAGGCGGACGGGTGCGGTGGCTCACGCCTGTAATCCCAGCACTTTGGAAGGCCAAGGTGGGCAGATCAAGAGGTCAGGAGATCGAGACTATCTTGGCTAACATGGTGAAACCCTGTCTCTACTAAAAATACAAAAAATTAGCCAGGCATGGTGGCACGCGCCTGTAGTCCCACCTACTCGGGAGGCTGAGGCAGGAGAATGGCATGAACCTGGGAGGCGGAGGCTGCAGTGAGCGGAGATAGTGCCACTGCCCTCCAGCCTGGGCAACAGAGCAAGACTCCGTCTCAAAAAAAAAAAAAAAAAAAAAAAAAAAGGAATGTGTTAGGCATGCAAACAAAAAGAAAAAATGAGCTGAGAGCTTTAAAATACTAATTTCATGATGTGTGTAATATTTGTTAAGTATTGCAACTCACAGCTAATTTATTCAGTATCTAAAAGACTATAATGATGAGGAATAGCTTCATGATATATAAAATCTTAATAAATCTAATTTTATTTTACATACATTTATTTATTTAGGAGGTTGATTACCTTTCTCTATTCCTTTTGTTGCCTGGCTAAATCATACTGGAATATTGCTGTATTAATTTTCCACTTTTTTTCTCACCAATCCTGTCAATGTGGCAGAAATTGTTTTTTACCCAAATTGTTTTATCGCGCCTTCTGTACAAAAGAAAAAAAGAACAAATTGTAACTAGGCACACTATTGTCCAGCCAAACTATCTCGTCCAGTCTTCCATATCATTAGAAATGGTGGACTTTTTTTTAATTTGAATGCCAGCCAAAGTGGTATCTGCCATTTCCATTGTTGGATAGTAGGAAATTGATGTGTCAATTTCACACTTTCTTTCTCTTTTCTGCCAGGGGAAGCAAACATGGCAGTGACCTAGCTTCAACCATGCTTATAGTAACAGTGTCCTAATGCAGTAGTTGGAAAACTGCAGGCCACAGGCTAAATCCTTCCCTCTGCCTGTTGTTAAAACTTATTGGAATGCAGCCATGCTCACTCATGACGTGGAGTCTGAGGCTACTTTCCCATCACAGTGGCTATTTTGAAGAGCTACAACAAAGACAGTACTTCTGGGAAGCCTGAAGTATGTACACTCTGTTCTTTTACAGGCATACGTTTCCAGACCCCTGCCCTGGGAAATGGAGGAACAACAGGATAGAAGCAGCCTGGGTCCCTGAAGGAACACACTGAGCAAAGCTATACCACTGCCAGGAGTGACAGATAAAAAAGAAACTCATTTTTGTTTTTCAGCCACTGTATTATTGGTTCTTCGAATTACCAACATTTTGGTGTTTTCCCAAACTAAGCCAGTCAGAAAAAAAGTAAGTAAATGAGCAATGGTAAGGAAATAATACAAGTAATCAAAATATCTAACCATCAGTCTCCTAACTCTGCAATAACGCTTTACTTCATTCTGGGGAGTTTTTCTCTTTCAGAATAGACATCATAGATAAACGTATTATTTTACAAATAATAATAATAGCACATTGTTGGATTTTTGCAATAGACACTTAGTGTCTCCTTAAATGTATAATTCACATGCAGGCAATATAGCTAGCTGATTTTCATAAAAGATCCATTTGCCTAATGAATCCTTATCTGAAGTGCTGTGTGAGTATTAATAAACCTTTTAATGTAATATCGAAAGAATTTTATAGGTGCAATTTTACCATTATTGGTCCTAATATAAATAACATATTTTAATTTGTTCAGGGAATATTCCATTTATCTGATGTATATTTCAAGTCACTATTGCCAAATTTACACTATTAAATGCTCTCAGATCCATGAGAACCAGTTATTTAGAGAAAAGTCACAATATTGTTTCTATTTTTAAGAATGATTTAACAGAAGCAGAATGCGGGTGAAATTGGTACTAATTATAAGACCAATAGAGCTAGGATAAGGAAACTCTACCAGCACCAAACATTGTTCTATTTGTTTTGCGAAACTAAAATCAGTTGAGGAATACTGAATCTCTCCAGCTTCTCTTTCCATATTTCCATTATACAGGCCTTAGCAAGTGGATTGCTTTGTGAGGTTAACTAAGTATTCCTTCCAATTTCTAACCTCTCTACTTGTTTACATCATTTGCTGTAACTGGGTGATTTTATAATTTCCCCCAAAACATAATAACAGGGAAATGTGTTTTTGAATTCTGGAAGTCATAATCTCCAAAAGTAAATTTAGTCCATGATATTATGTTAATAAGATTCTTGAAATACCAGGCGTTGTGTGCTGGTAATTATACTTTTTTATACACCAAATTCAGATATCAAAAAACTGAGAAGGAGGAAATGGAAAAACCCATTACACAGCAGAGGGATGTACACAAAGTTAAAAGTCTAATGACACGAGAATAATTCAATTCGCTTTGACTGGCTTCTGAAAATAATATTAGAACATCACAAGTAACCTTTAGTGGATTAAATAACATAGAAATGGTTAAGTCCATTTCCTCAATATCCAAAATCTCAATAGCACTGTTAATACCATCTGTCAGGAACAGAATAAAAATATTATGACAAATAAAATGTGTAATATAAAAGACCTGAGAAAGTATTACAGATTATATAGACAAATCACAAAGCCATTCAAATAAGAAGAAAGAAATGTTGATTAAAATTAAAAGGAAACAATACAGTATCATGATATGGGCAACATGTGTTCATGACTCAAATAAAATATACCATATGCAATGATTAAAATATAACAAAAGTCAACTTATGTACTAGTCATGTTTGATGCTTATTTGTAAGCAATATGACCTCTTATTTAAATAAGGAATAAATAACTTATTGATCTTAATTTGGATAGTTCACTGAATCTCTAGGATGAGGGAGAAACAGGGTCAGAAAATTGGCTGGAGAAAAAGAAAGCTAACCAGCCAGAGATATTGCCCATATCACACACCAAACTATTTGAGTGAAAATACCAGCTGTTAGACCTCAACACCAGATGGCTTGCACCATGGATACTGAAATGGACATTGAGTGCTACTGTTTCCCATGAAAATCTAGTTTTCATGGGAAAATCTTCAATTAATGACAGCTTTTAGTTCTAGTGCATTTTACGTAGTTTTTGCTTTTCTTGCATCATAAATCCTGAAGACAAGTCACAGGCAAGGGCCTCTGAGGCTAAGTAATTTGTGGGTGTCCTAGTTAAAAGGGGTGACTTCTTCAATTGGAGGTAAACTCTATTCATTTACATGGTAAGAATTCTCCCATCCTCCAAAAATGACTTATATGCTAGGAAACCAAAAAGACAAAAATGTCCTGAGTAATCCAGACTTTGGCTTCACAGTGTCAATATAAACCTTTCTTCATATAGTTTCACTACCCTTGACTATAATTCCAGTAACAATTCAATTATCCTCAATCAATACGAAGTACACCTCAAGGCCCATTAATTCTCCATCTCCAAGCCCCAAATCTTTGGGTAACGGTCATTCTTTCTCTCATTTTCTCATTTCCTGTATTCAAAGAGAAAGCAAAGCAAAGAAAAAAAAAATCTGAACATAGATAAATATAACATACATATACACACACATATAAAATATAAATATATAAAACAGTATGTATTACAAAATATAGGCAGATATAGAATATATTTATATATTACATCAATCTATACATGTATTACATCTATCTGTATGATAGAGGTATGTCTGTATATAACACAACAGTGAAGAGATGTTAATATGAGATACAATTGTCACTTCACTTCTATAAGTGGTAACTGGGCATGAATGGCATGTTTTCTCTTCTCTGTTATCCATTACTTTTTTGTTTCTATGGGCTCCCAGCTGCGGGTGACTTGCTCTTAGAGTTATGCCTGTGGCCTTAAACTATACAGAGAGTACCCAAATGGCCCAACATATGTAGTTAAAATTTCCTTAACACTAGCACAGTGTGCTTGTCAATAAAATAAACACTCTAGGTTCTCCTCCCCACTCTTTCCTCCCCTCTTTGTGTAGTAGTAACCCTCTTTTTTTGTCCTCCAGTAAACATAAAAACTCATGTTGTTCTTGAAAATGAATTACTAATTATAGTAATCAAATGACCTTTCCCACTTTAATATCTTAGCAACAAGATATGTGTATTTTGGCTTTGGAAAAAATGCTTCATATATGGGTCACTAATATGAGCATAGTTTGAATGCTTAGACAGCTCCTATTTTTTTTTAAGGACAGTACTTTTGGGTGAGAGGATATAAGTATAATAATATCAGAAAATCTCTTGAAAAATAACTTTATTTACTCCGAAATAAGTTCTTGAATGTGAAACAATGTGGGTGGAATATTATTTCATAATTAAAGCCATTTAATAAGTCCAAAGAGCCCTTCAATAATTCTTCAGAAAAAAGTAAGCATGACAAGCAAAAACAAATTCAGATGAAATATGTATTTTCATGAGAAATATCACTGGCTACTCCAGAACAGAAAAGGTTTCACTGTAATCAACTGCTGTAGAGAACATGCTGTTCCCCTGAATTATAGTGTTGTATTGATATCATGACTAATTTCTACTAAAGAAAAAGTAGCTACATCACGTGAAGAGAATAACATGTTTTTGAGGTCCTGTATGGCTTCTATCCTGACATTAAATTTGCAAAGTATAGAGACTCTACTCAGAGTTCTCCCTTCTGCTTAATCTAAAACATCACTTATCTTCCTTTATGCTCTTACTCTGATGTAGCACATACCGTTTTCTGAAATAATATTGTCTATTCTTTGTATTATCTATTTAATTAGCTAAATTGTAAGCCCAATATTTTGCCTGCTTGTTTTCTGTATCTCCTGTGCTTAAAATAGTGCATGATACATTAAAACCCTTAAATAATACTAACATTGGTTATGTGAATGAACAAACAGGGCAGAAGACAGGAAAGGTGGCTGAATTAATAATCTGTCAATTTGTCTGGCTAATTTCTAAGAATCTATTCAATAATTAGACATCTCAATGGTCATTTGTAGAGGACCTATACTTTTGTGCTACAGATAATTCAAGTGCCTCTTTCCCAAACAATCGTGACACCAGTTACAAAATGTTGCTTTTTCAAAGTCTGTGATCATCTAACCAATGAAAAGATAGTAGTTGATAATTAAATGCAGATAATTTTCTTAGGCCAGGTCTTCTCCCCAAGGGGAAATCAGGGGACACTCCCTGGAATGGTTTTCCCCATTCCATATGATACTAGCTGTGGGTCTGTTGTATATGGCTGGTTTTGTGTTTTATTATGAATGGATTTTGGATATTATCAAATACTTTATCTTCATCTATGAATACGATCATGTGGTTTTTCTTCCTTTAGCTAGTTGATGTAATGAACTTCATCAGTTGATTTTTGAATGTTGAACCTACCTTGTATATCTGTAATAAATCCCATTTGATTATGTTGAATAATTATTTTTATACATGTTGGGATTTGGTTTGTTATTTTCTTGAAAATTTTGTATTTATATTCATGACAGATATTGGTCTATAGTTTTATTTTCTTAAAACCATTCAGTCTGGTTTCAGTGTTAGGGTAATGCTGTCCTAATAAATTGTGTTGGTAAGTATTCCTTCTGCTTCTGTCTTCTGGAAGCAATTATAAAGAATCGGTATAATATATTCCTTAAATTTATAATTCACTAGAGAACCCGTCTGAGCTGGAGCTTCTTTTTTACTGATGAACAGACATACTCTAATAAATTGGAAGTTCTGGCAAAAAGACTATACGTATTAAATTTATTCCAAAGCCCATATTTTCTTGCATCTTATATTTATTCCTCTATATTATGCCAAGTAATATCTGAAACTTCAGTTTCTTCACTATTTTGTCATTGTTGAATCAGGGTTTGAGTCAACCATTAAAGCAAATAAGCTCTAGGGCACTACTCTCCACTAACACTTATGTAATGAAATACATGTTTTATACCTGAAAACCCTGCAAAACAAACACAGAACAAAAGATTAACAGCCGTTGGGCAATTATAATAGTATCAGAAGCTTGCAGCCTTTAGAAGATTATAATAGTATCCGAGGCTTGCAACATAATATTAACTATGTTCCAGATAAAAAATCAAAATTACCCAACATTAAAAAAATAAACCATGCACATAGGAAAACAAGACAAATGCTTGACAAGTTTGGCTCCAGGCCAAAATCCTAAAAGGCTCCTGGGTCTGATCTTTCAGGCCCAGATCCAGGCAATTACAAAATCTTCACCTAGACAGTCTCATGGGGGAAAACTGCTCTCCCATAAAAAACTTGGTGCACAATCAGTAGACTTCAGTCCCTGAAAAAGAGTTGCAGTCTAACTCAGGTGATTTCCATCAGAGGCCTCTCCCTCAGCAGTGAGATAATCCCCACTTTTATGCTGATAGACCTAACCCTTACTCAATACCATTCTGTGGGGAAAAATGAAAAACTGGACTCTGGGAGGCCGAGGCAGGTGAATCATGAGGTCAGGAGTTCGAGACCATGCTGACCAACATGGTGAAACCCCATCTCTACTAAAAATAGGTGGCGTGCGCCTGTTAACCCAGCTACTCAGGAGGCTGAGGCAGGAGAATTGCTTGAACCGCAGAGGCGGAGCTTGCAGTGAGCCAAGATCTCGCCACTGCACTCCAGTCTGGGTGACAGATTGAAAATCCATCTCAAAAAAAGGAAAGAAATCTGGAGGTCCCAGTGCTTTTTCCTGTTTAGCCTCTTGCTTTTGCTATATCAATGAGTGACTAAAAGCTTCACTGTTACTTTCATTTTGGCTGTTGCTTTAACTGACCACCTAAATACCTGGGAGCTCAGTTCTCTGCAGCTCAGCTCCTGACAATTCTCAAAGGAAAATGAAATAAACAAATGTCAAACCTTCACAGACAAAGACTTCAAAGTGCCTATTGTAACCAATCAACATGAGATAAATACAATATATATAATAATATATTACATATAATATAAATATAATATATATTATATATAATATATAATCCAAAACAATACATTCACTAGATAGTCTCAATAACAGAATGGAGATAGCAGAGAAAAACATCAGTACACTTGAAAATAGATGAATATAAATTATCCACTCTCAAGAAGAGACAGAAAAAGTTGGAAAAACAAAAAAAGAATAAAGGCCGGGCGCGGTGGCTCAAGCCTGTAATCCCAGCACTTTGGGAGGCCGAGACGGGCGGATCACGAGGTCAGGAGATCGAGACCATCCTGGCTAACACGGTGAAACCCCGTCTCTACTAAAAAGACAAAAAACTAGCCGGGCGAGGTGGCGGCGCCTGTAGTCCCAGCTACTCGGGAGGCTGAGGCAGGAGAATGGCGTGAACCCGGGAGGCGGAGCTTGCAGTGAGCTGAGATCTGGCCACTGCACTCCAGTCTGGGTGACAGAGCGAGACTCCGTCTCAAAAAAAAAAAAAAAAAAAAAAAGAATAGAAATATATTATCAGAACTAAATTATTGGACAATATCAAAAAATTTAATATTTGAGGAAGTAATGGATTAAAATTTCTTAAATTTGGAAAAATAGATAAAATATATACTCAGGAAGCTCAGAAAACCTCAAACAGAATAAACTCAAGTAGAACTACACCCGGATACGCCACAAACAAACTACTAAGAAGTCAAAGATTAAAAATAATAAAAGCGGTAAGAAAAACAAATGGCACAATATATAAACAAGAACAATTATTAGAATAACTGCAGTTTTCTATCAGAAACAATGAAGTAATTCACCAGTTGAAAGAACAGAACCAGCAACCAAAAATTCTTTGCCTTTTAGCTATGATGTGGATATTTTCTCAAATATGAAATCTTGGATAATTTCTCAACAGCTGACTTGCTCTGAAAGAAATACTAACCCAAGTTATTTAGGCCAATGGGGAATAATCAGAGAGAATTTGGAACTCCAAGAACAAACAGCAACAGAAATGGCAAATATCTAGGTAAATACGAAATATTATATATTTGTTCTTATGCTTTTATTTTTTTAAATATATATTATTGTTAAAAGCAAAAATTATAAAATTGTCTTGGGGAATTATCAGTATATGTAGATATCATGCATATGACAACTGTAATATTACGTGGAGAGGCTAAAGGGACTTACACAGTTTTAAAGTTTATATATTTTATTTGCAGGGATAAATAAAAATTTTAGGTAGACAGTGGAAGGTTAAATATAATGATCACAAAAAATACAAGGATATGGTCTGAATCCAGTAGATCAATTAAAATGGATACTAGAAATGTTTAAATAATCTAAATATGGTACGGAAGTGGAGCAGAGAAACAAAAAAAAAATGAGGAGAAAAATGACTAACAAAGTGGTAGACCTACATCAAATTGTGTCAACAATCACATTAAATGGAAAGGAGTTCTACAGTTTCTTAGCTGTAAAGTTATGAAACTTTATAAGTAAATACAAGTTATGCATATATATTTACAATATGACTTAGAAATCCTACTCCTCAGTGTTTAACTGAGATAAATAAAAACTATCTTCATAAAACCTGTATGCAACTGTTCTTAGCAGTTTTATTCATATTAATTTCTAAAAACTGGAAGCAATTCAAATATCTTTCAACTGGTGATTTTTTTTTTTTTTTTTTTTTTTTTTTTTTTTGAGACGGAGTCTCGCTCTGTCGCCCGGTCTGGAGTGCAGTGGCCAGATCTCAGCTCACTGCAAGCTCCGCCTCCCGGGTTTACGCCATTCTCCTGCCTCAGCCTCCGGAGTAGCTGGGACTACAGGCGCTCTGATAATTCATAGAATAGGATTCTACAGAGAATAAAAAGAAATAAATATTTACAGATGCAAAAGCATAGTTGATTATGCTAAGTGAAAGAAGTCAGACTAAAAAGGCCCATTATTCCATGATTTCACTTATATGGCATTTCAGAAAAGGCAGAATCATACAATTGATGGGTGGTTGCCGTGGGCCAGAGGTGAGAGGATGGACTGACTGCCAAAGGGGATTATGAGGGATTTGGGGGGTGAATGTTCAAACTGATCTATGCTTTTATTGTGGGGTGGTTACATGATTCTATGCATTAGTTGTAGTTCAATGACCTATACAGCAAAAGTAAATTTTACTATATGTAAAAATAGTAATTTAAGAGCACAAATTTAAAAATAAAACAGTGCCTTGGAGAAATATTCAACAAATATGAGCTATAAATGGGCACTATTATTCACATAATAATAATGTTAGTACATTTAAATATAGAATGACAGGTAAATTCAACCATTTCTATAAATTTACCTCCATCTACAATTATCTTCTTTGCTCTTTGTCTGTACTTCCAAACTCCACTCCCACATATGTTTTCTTAAATTTTGCTTATATAAAAGAGAAAAGTCTTCAAATACTTTTGTGAGGTCAACCTTCTACTTTTGCTGTTTACTTTAATTTGCCCATCAGAATATAGAGGTCCTGATTCTAGTTGTATGTATAGAAGCAATGAGCAGTGGTGGAAAGAAAGGTTAGAAAGAATGACTTCTGGAAGGAGAATTAGCTTTCCCTCACAAGTAGTTCACTAACATTAAGTAACTGCACAAACTGCACCTAATGCAAGAAATCATTCCTGAATAATAACCAGCTGTTCAGGTGGCAGTCCCCTCTGGGGATCGGGAGATGAGTTACCAGGAGTCTCATTTTAATTCTTAGCTTCTCTCTATATATTCTTAAATATCCTCAATTTTGTTTTTAAATCTTGTGAAATTGAAAATCCTAGTAACACTACAACTTGGCAAGCAACCAATTGAGACTTTGCATGTGGATTTTACTTACCTTAACTTTACGGTTTCATGAATTAAGAAACTCTTTCATCAGAGTTATAGAAAGTTCCTGTGATTCAGTCTGCATCTTGAGAGTAAATTGTAGACGTTTTGGTTTATCATTCTCTTTTTTTCTGGTTCTCTGTAATTATTCGAGATATCTAATCTGTCTCCAATTCTTATTTCCTCATCTTCTTCAAACAAACAGTTGTGGTTTTTTATTGTTTTAAATGAAGGATTTTTTATTAGTTTTAATCAATGGCCACTTGATTTTCAGTCTTGAATTGTGCCCTTCAATTCTAGGTGACCGTAAGTTACTATTTAATTAGTTGTTTTACTACTGTGTGCCACATGCTTCCAAATTCTATTCTTTAATACTTTCTGAATTTTCACTGTTCTCAGCCCTAACTGAACCAGATAGTCAATAACATATTATTACTTTTTAAAAATCTTCTGCCTACAGTCAGCAAGCACTCTGATATCTAAACCTCTACTAGTCAGCTTTGGTTTAAAAAAAATGCAAGTTTGAAGAAAGAAAAATAAGCATTCAGTGAATTTAGGGTAAATCGGGAGAGGTACTTTACAGTATTTCCCAGAATTCAGAAAGAATTTGGTAAATAGGTGCTAAACCTTTTGCACCTAAGATGAACAAAATATAAGCAAAGGTACTGGATAAATGAACAAAGAAGATATTTACATATGAATATGGCCAAAACTGTAACATTGATCAACATCAAAGGAGTATTTCAGTCTTCATTTTGTGACTTTTCTATAATTAACTTCCTCATTAGTAAAAGGACAAAACTATACAGTTTTGAATCTTTTTACTGAATAATGCTTTCTAAGCACTCTTTCACCTGTTTTTATTCTATATCTTCTTTTATTTAAGGAACTTTTATTTAAGGAACACTCTAAAAGTGAATATTTGTGGGTGAGCAAGGAGTGGGAAGAGTCCTAAGGGGGACTTTCAAATTTTCACCGTTGCTTTAATGCCTGATTATGAAATAGACAAATACCATTTCACTAGTTTATTTCCCATAAGCTAATTATTACAACATAAGTTCAATTGTAATAAAAGCAAACATGGAAACTGGAAGCATACAAACAATCTAATGTAAAGTCACTTTTGTCTACAGGGTTTAGGATACTTTGTAAGATGACTATTCCTCGGAGCTGGTAGTTACAAGTGGTATAGTAGCTAAGAGTGTAGATCCTAGAAGATTATTGTTTGAATCCAAATAGTAGTTCTGCCACTAACTAGTTGGATGACCGCCAGCTATCACTTAACCTCACTGTGCTTCAGTTTCTTCATCCATGAAATGAAGGTGGGAATAATCATTATTTCATCAATTTATCTGAGGACACAAATGACTTATAGACAAAGAATATAGAACAGTGCCTGGAACAGAGTAAGGGGCAAAATTTTATTATGAAATAGAACTGAAATGTGTTTTGGCATGTGGAGAATGGAGAAAGGGCTGAAAGGTAGGTCAGTGTGAAAAACAAGAGTCGTTGTTGTTTTTTCTGGGGTAAGGTGCAAAAAGCTAATAATAAAGAGCCCAGAGCAAACAAAATGCAGAGAAGATACTGAAAATCACAATGAATGTATTGGGTGTTCAATGGAAATGCAGTGAACGTTCTTAAGTCTAGGAATTGCATGCTGTTTGTTGTGATTTTCATAAGGCCTTTAACAGCATCTCTTAAATGTATGGTAATTACAAAATAAATGATTTTCCAGTCCCATTTAAGCATAACATGAATTGCTTCTTACTTGTAAATATATAAAAATATCTAAAATATAGGATACCTTACAATTCAAACTGGAATCACAGAGGAGCAAATTAGAAATTTTTTATTAATATTAAAATCTCTAGAGAAGTAAGGAATTCAATTTTCAGACAATACAAAATGCAAAGATGCCTAATATCAAAATATACATATTACACCAAAAATGCTTACAATATCTAAAGTCCAAAATTCACAGGATGAAATCATTGCAAGGGACATGGAAGATGTAGTCTCTGAGATGGCTAGTACTAGCCTTTGGGAGATCCCAAATGTAGAGGTAGGAGGGTATCACAAGTTATTTGAAACATGTATAGAGAAACATATTAGAAAATAATATAATCTTTTAACAAAAGGTCTTTTAAGAGTCACTGGTTAAACCTAAAACAGTTTATTTCTTGAATGTCATTTAAAAATTAATAATTGAATGTTTTTCCATATCCTGAAGGAGAACTAAGTCTACATTAACCATAGTCAATAGGAACATCTATTATTTATTAGGTATATTGGATGTTTCTATCACTTGGCAGCCTTTGGGCACATTTCTAATGGAAAGAAGGATACTATAGAGTTTCAAACAGTCCTCATTTGCAGATTTAAGTATAGAAATGGAAAGGTTAGGTTGTCCTGCAAATACGACATTTGTATTTATATATTCATCTAATACCACTTAAAATGGAACTTGCAAAATAGATTTATTTCTGTGTTATTCTTTTTATATAGCCACATTTTACAATAATATGAGCTCAGAAAATTCAACGACCAATTATATCCTGAATGTTACTCACCTGGGAAAGCTGAAAGTTATAGACCTGCAGGGTAAATGTCAAGTGAATGTGGTTGGACTATGGCCATATCTGATTAGCAAAGCTGTTTTCAGCATAGTCAATTGCCAGGCATATGTAATTTGCCCTGTATTCCTGAAACACAATGGAAGAAAATATGGTACTCTGCAATCCCTAGACAATTAAGGCAGCAGGGATGGGGATTAAATTCTAATTAATAAACATTTATTGAATATCTAAAATCATAAAATAAATGGGATAAATGATGTTGAAACTTTTTATGGGATATTCTTCACAGCTCCTTCAGCTATTAAAATACTTGAATTTTATATATATATAGATTACATTTCTGATCAGATACTTGAAATACAAATTATCATAGATTACAAATTGTTTATTCATGTATGTCTTAACTCTTAACTAGATATTTTAAATGGTTGCCAGTGAGGTTATCTGTTACTAGGATATTCTATGTTTCCCTTGGTCTTGTGCAATGTAATGTACAGAGTAGGTGCTGAAAGAATTCCTTTTTTGTTTCGTTTTGTTTTGTTTTAGAATATCTTTATTTTCTTACCTTTCATTGGTGAAATTTAGTCCCTCAGGGCTATTACAGGCCATGTCTGAGCAAAAGCTTAGGAAAGTATAAATTTAATTTATAAAATAAAAGTTTAAACACCTACATTTGAAAATTTAACATTTGTTGTATATAATGATACTAGCAATCTGCAGACTTAATAAAAATGATTATATGATATACTCCTACAACAAAATAATCTTATAAGCATATAAACTCGGTGCTTGAAAATTAAGGGTGTAAATTAAGAAATACTTCTATAATGATCTAAGCATTAAAACAACAACTGAGTATATAAATGATTAGCAATTTACTTTGAGTCCTAAATAGATTAGGACTCACACTAAAGCAAGTTAACTTACCAAATTTTTCTTTTATCAGGGAGCAAACACATTTAAAAAGTATTATCAACAGATAAATATGTTTATTTTTTACATAATAATGTTTTCTAATTTTTAGAATGAGAATATTTTAATATATAATTGTAGATGTCTTTTACATTTAATTGAAAATAAGAAACCAAATATCTTCAAGTAACTATCACAGCATATTGTACAAAGTGTTTCTTTTTTTTATTATTATACTTTAAGTTCTAGGGTACATGTGCACAGCGTGCGGGTTTGTTACATATGTATACATGTGCCATGTTGGTGTGCTGCACCCATTAACTTGTCATTTACATTAGGTATATCTCCTAATGCTATCCCTCCTCCTTCCCCCAACCCCACGACAGGCCCCGGTGTGTGATATTCCCCACCCCGTGTCCAAGTGTTCTCATTGTTCAATGCCCACCTATGAATGAGAACATGTCGTGTTTGGTTTTGCTCAGAATGATGGTTTCCAGCTTCATCCATGTCCTTTCAAAGGACATGAACTCATCCTTTTTTATGGCTGCGTAGTACTCCATGCTGTTTATGTGCCACATTTTCTTAATCCAGTCTATCACTGATGGACATTTGAGTTGGTTCCAAGTCTTTGCTATCATGAATAGTGCCGCAATAACCATACGTGTGCATGTGTCTTTATCCAATGAGATTTCTAATCCTTTGGGTATATACCCAGTAATGGGATGGCTGGGTCAAATGGTATTTCTAGTTCTAGATACTTGAGGAATCGCCACACTGTCTTATGCAATGGTTGAACTAGTATACAGTCCCACCAACAGTGTAAAAGTGTTCCTACTTCTCCACATCCTCTCCAGCACCTGTTTCCTGACTTTTTAATGATCGCCATTTTAACTGGTGTGAGATGGTATCCCATTGTGGTTTTCATTTGCATTTCTCTGATGGCCAGGGATGATGAGCATTTTTTCATGTGTCTGTTGGCTGCATAAATGTCTTATTTTGAGAAGTGTCTGTTCATATCCTTTGCCCACTTTTTGATGGCGTTGTTTGATTTTTTCTTGTAAATTTGTTTAAGTTCTTCGTAGATTCTGGATACTAGCCCTTTGTCAGATGGATACATTGCAAAAATTTTCTCCCGTTCTGTAGGTTGCCCGCTCACTCTGACGGTAGTTTCTTTTGCTGTTCAGACGCTCTTCAGTTTAATTAGATCCCATTTGTCAATTTTGGCTTTTGTTGCCATTGCTTTTGGCGTTTTAGACATGAAGTCCTTGCCCATGCCTATGTCCTGAATCATACTGCCTAGGTTTTCATCTAGGGTTTTTATGGTTTTAGGTCTGACATTTAAGTCCTTAATCCATCTCGAATTAATTTTTGTATAAGGTGTAAGGAACAGATCCAGTTTTATATATTAAATTGAAAATTAAAAAGTAAATATCTTCAAGTGACTATCACAGCATATGTTACAGAGTGTTTCTAAGCTTTAATTTAGTTGTGATAAATATTTATCCAGTTACAGTGGAAAAATATGATATAGTATTTTTAACTCAAAAGTTTAGCCTCTAGCCTTCCTTTATATATTTTTTGCTTTATGAAAAAACAATGAAACCATCAATATTGATTATAACACAGGCAATAATGAATGAACAAAATATAATCATAAATACAACCAGGCAGAATTAAAACACCCTTATGATAAAGAGACATGAGGTAAGAACTTCAGGTTTGTGTGTATATTTGCTTTCAAATAAAGAACACAGTTGGGCGCAGTGGCTCACGCCTGTAATCCCAGCACTTTGGAAGGCTGGCCAAGGTGGATCACCCGAGATCAGGAGTTCCAGACCAGCCTGGCCAACATGGCGAAACCCTGTCTCTACTAAAAATTAGCCGGGCATGGTAGTGCGTGCCTGTAATCCCAGCTACTAGAGGGGATGAGGCAGGTGGCAGGAGGCAGAGGTTGCAGTAAGCCAAGATTGTGCCACTGCACTCCAGCCTAGGCAACAGAGCAAGACTCCATCGAAAAAAAAAAAAAAAAAAAAAACAGAACCGTGTGAGAAATAGAAGGTGGAAGTGAAAAATGCTCATGGTATCTTTTCCTATTCTGTCATTTCAAACTAATGGATTAGGTGGTGTACTTCTAATTCTTGTTTGTGAGTATGAAACTGAACTGGCACAATCGACAAAAACTAGAAACTAATGAAAAATGGCACAATAAAAACTAGAAACTTTGCTGAATTCAGAAAAAGAGAGCAGTTTTTGGATATATTGGAAGGATCTATATTCGTAGGTTTTTCAAAAGAACCAAAGTGAGACCTATAAATAAGCTTGTTGTTGAAAAGGGTTGCTGCTAATTGGGCTAAGGAAGCATGATAGGCTAGAACTAAGTGGCAAAACATTGACTGTTACAATGCTGATAATGGGAAATGCTAACTCTAGGAGCCAAGATCTACCTATTTATATGATGTATTGCAGACTGATCTTTAAGGCAGTTTCTTTGAGGATATCTTAGAAGTATAAGCGATTACTGTAACCCTGCTGAACATACCGCACGGAGGGCAATTCTAGTTTCTTATCTAAAATTAGGCTAAACTGTGAACTCTGAGCAGTAATCTAACCCTGACATTAAACTCTGTATTGAATGTCACACAGTTTTATAGCTCTTCAAAAATCTAGTTAATTTGTATTCTGATACTTATCGCATGGGGAAAAAATAGGATAATGTACAAAATATATTTATCATCCTGATCATAATCTGCTTTTATACTGAATTGTCACTATTTTTACAGAATGTAAATCATCCGGAAATGGTATTTCTTAGGTTTTTTACAAAACTTAAGAATTTTTTTTTTTCCTTAAAAGGAAGAGAAGAATAAATGCAATCCTAGTGACAATGAGAGAACTTTACTTTTCAGTGTCCACTGGCAGACGATCTCCTGCCTCGAAGTCATGGTTAGGTCAATGAATAAAATGCACAGATTTCAACAGAAAGTGCATCCTATAATATAAAATCATGCTTTAACTCTACAATAATTTCTGCAATTTTATTCTATTTCAGAAAAAGTAAACTTCGTTTGAGTAGTCTTTTATTTACCCCAAATGTAATATATTTATGAAATAAAATATATCCAAAAATTTCCAGTCTTTTCTAGACAGTCTATCCTTTAAATATTTTCAGGTAATAAAGACCATACCATTGACTATGTCAGCAGTATTTTTTTTGTGTGTGATTACAGAGCCATTTTCCCAACAGTAAAATAGGGTGGTTAATCCTAATGCTTAATATAAGGCATTTGCTTAAAATATTTATCTAATAAATAACAGTTCACAAAATGTACACAAAAAAAGAAAATAATAACATTTACAGAAGAGATACTAAGCTAAATATATCGAATCTGATCAGGAAATGAGTCAGGAAAATTTTAATTCAACCATAGCAAATCTGTTTATGACTTTTTTCAGGAGTCAGACTGAACTATTTTCTAGTATATGTGCTGGAAAGTAGTTTTTTTTGTTTTTTTTTTTTTTTCAAGTGTGAGAACCTTGGCAAAATTAATTTACAAATACAGGGACATGGATGGAGCTGGAGTCCATCATCCTCAGCAAACTAACACAGGAACAGAAAACCAAATACTGCATGTTCTCACTTATAAGTGGAAGCTAAATGATGAGAACACATCCACACACAGAGGGGAATGACAGACACTTGGGCCTATCAGAGAGTGGAAGGTGGGAGGATGATGAGGATCAGGAAAAATGACTAACGGGGCACTAAGCTTAATACACGGGTAAGCAAATAATCTGTACAACAAACCCCATGACACAAGTTTACCTGTGTAACAAACCTTGACTTGTACCCCTGAACTTAAATAAAAGTTTAAAAAAAAGAGAACTATACTGCTCTGTCTCAAAAAAACATACACACAGGAAAATGAATTTTAAAATCAGTCAAGAGGACTAAGAATAACAGATAAAGAATAAGAACATTTTTCTCATAATTTTAAAATTTAAAAAGATTTTAAAATGTATAAAGGTATTTTAAACATTATCCTGCTTTTTCTTCTATCATTAGGCCTAGTATTATCATAAGTAAGTCATTTATAAAAGATGAGATCGGTCCAATTTTAATTTTTTTAATTTAAGTTTTATATTTTTCAAACTTTTATTTTAGAAAAAGAAAGAAAAATAATCAGAGAAATCTATCATATTTTTAATTAACTTTGTCCTGGCTACTAGGATATTTCTGCATATATCTATATTAAGACATTTATGATTCCATTTTTAAAATTAAAATTAATGAAATGTGGATCTCTTCTTTTTTCTCTATAGGGGTAAATGGTGCATCTATCATATTTATTAAATTTGATTTAACTCCTATACAACAAAAAAATTTTTAGAATTTCCTTAAATTTGCTGTGTCCTGGGTGATGTGTAAGAGAGATTTTCTAGAGTAAGACTCTCTTAATTTTATCACTTTACCAGCAAAAAAATTAATTTGTATCTCAATAAATGTTCAATTATTTATTTATAAGTTATGTACTTGTATTATTATGCTAATATGACATACATATTACATCTAAATAATAATGAAAAAACAGAGTAAAACAAAAATAATATAAAAGCTATACTATTTTTTTCATATCAAGATTGAAATCCTCTTGAGTACACACAAACAGCAATGTTTGAGAGTGAATAGGTCATACATATTCATGTATTTAAGGATGCCTTAAATCACTGTATCATCATTTGATCCTTTATATGAAATTGAACATACCACTTTATTTAGAAATCAAATTTCAAAATATGAACTTCATTTTTGTTTTGCTTCAAATATGATCACTTTTCTACATGTACTCTTATATATTGCTCTGTCTCAAAACTAGTAGTAATATTTTAAATAGTATCATTTCAGTGGTCAGAGTAGCCTAACAAAACTAAAATAGATCTTAATTTTATTTTAAGGATCATATTTTTTAAACAGATATACATAATTGAATTATTTGTAACACAAAGTCTTTTTAACAGCTAAATTTCAAGACTCACATCTTTATTCATTTATGATGAAAATCGTTTTAATGCTATTTTTATATTCACATTAAACTCTCTACAGGATTGCATTTTTTGAAACTTGGGATAAGCATCTTTTCAGTGTTTTACTAAGAATGGAATCCCTAATTCTTAAAAAAGAAATATGAAAGTAAAGAAAAAGCAGAGTGAATAAAAACATAAATATTCCCAAGTTCACATTCCCCATTCACTCACTTTATCTTAAATAAATTGTATTCTATATTACATATATATAATTGCATATGCTATGTTATATATGCATATACATCTCTCTATATCTATGTATATCTATATCTATATCTATCAAAGTACTTTGATGTATTGGCCAGAAATCCAGGCCATTTGGGCTGACAACACTTTCCTGGTAAACTTGTCTATGTTATTTTTTATTGTTGTTTTTTGTTTAGTTAAGAATACAGAAAACTAAAATTCTCAAATTAGGATTTTTATGTATCTCTACATAACACCTTCTACCTTTGAATCTCAAGGCATATTATTAGCATTAATTAGCAGTGCCTGAGGATAACGTGTGAGATACAAGTTGAATGATACCAACACATTGGACAGATGAGTAAACTAGGCTTTAGTGTATAACAGTTAAACATCTATATGAATCCTAATTCATAGGAAGTGATGGGTTTCTGATTTTTAAAGCTATAAATTCTAGACGAAAAAATAGAGAGAAATTAAAAGTTTCAAGAAAATTTGACGAGTAAATATTCTGAAATTGACCTAATTATTAATCTCAATGTATGCTTAGAATTTAAATAATGATAAAAATCAATTATTTTTCACCCTTCCCCCAATGACTATGTCCTCTGTTGTTTCCTGTTATTGACTTGTAATAATGAATACAACACAAGATATGTATTTAGCTGTTACATATAGCATGTCAGTCTGCATGGCCCATAGCATTACTGAGTGGCAGTCCTGTATTTGGAGCATCTTTGGAATAGAATAAATGTTCAAACCGGCTGATTGGAAGTGAGAAAATAATGCGGTGGCAACAATAAATGTTTTCTTTAATTATAATTCTGAATTTATTGAGAACATGTCTCTTGAAATATTTAAATGTATGTGTGTATCACATGTAAAAGCAAATAGGAAAAGTGAATGACTGTAAGGTTGCTGTCATCACTTCCAATGGCAAAACTGCAATTCCTTTTCAACCAACATAATATTTTTCTTTTATTCCAATTTTATGAAGTATACACTTTGGAAATTCATTGTAACTGGAGTTTTTCTACATGACAGTAGTTTTAAAGTGCACTTTTGCGATCTCTTTTCCATTGTTATACTTGAGGAAGCATGTGAAAGAGTAATTGCATTTTATACTAACGTTATCTATTAACAATTTCCTCCTCTCACGGTCCTTAGCAATCCTTATTCTCGCCATTACCTCTGCTTCAGCTGTTTTTTCTTAGCCCCCATCTTGCTATTAAAAATACTATTAAACTTTTGGATTGCAGCTTTTACTGTTTTCTCTGACCTCTTAAGCCCCCAGAAATCTCTTTTTCCTTAGAACTTCTGCATCTTTTATTTCTTCTTCAGAAAAAAGACAAAAAAAAAAAAAGAAAAGAAAAAGAAAAAGAAAAAAAGTGGCAAAATGCCTTGGATTCTTGTTTTAAACTTTTCATTTTTTAAAAATACATTTCCTTTTTAAGTAGAATTCAAGCTCTTTTAAAGTAAAAGTTGTGTTATATATTTGCTCATATGTATGTGAACAAATACTTGGGCAGTGTGTGTACATAAAGTGTACTGGATTGATAATCTGCTAACATTATTTAGTTTCAGCTATTATTAGCTTTTGACAAATAATTTTACATCTCTGATCTACAGTTTCCTTGTCTATAATAAGGGAATATGTTCTCCAATGCTTGTTTAGAGAATCAGAGGGTTAAATAACAGGATAATGAGTTGGAACAGTACCTAAGTACTTGGGAAACCTTCAATAATTATTAATTGAACCAAAGTTCACATACTACATTACATTGAGGACATGATAAACAGTCTATATGTGTATGGAAAATACATACATGACAGGACTTTATATATCACATATATATGTTTTTAAGCTAGCCTTGTATGTATCTTATTTGATGTTCAAACTTTATTAGAAAGATGGCTATATTCTTCATTCTGAAAGTACAGATGTGAATTTTGTGTGATTTCCTCACACACTTCTGTAGACTCTAACTTGATTCTAGATCTTTTCATTTTTAACTCATTTTTTTTTAACGTACATGTTGAGTTAGAGTATAGATGTGTTTATTATTTAACTATACAGAGTTTCCTCTTCAAAAAGAAAAAGGAAAACTTTCCAGGAATATAGAGTAGATTTTTTCACATTTGCCCACTGTGAACAAATAGCATGGTTTATAGTTCTTTTATTCTGCAGTCCCCTACCCAATATTTGGTCCTGAGTTGGTGATCAATAAATACTTGAATACTGTTAGTTAGTTTAAAGGGAAAAGGAGAAGAAATATATGTTTTGTTGTTTTCTTCTTTACATATACTAACAGAGAAAGAAGAGTATTAGCAAGTGAAATCTTATTTAGATGCCAAACTCCCTAATTGAAATGGAAGCTTTGACCACCCCTCCATAAATCACCTAGATTCAGCCTTTTTGCTTGTGATTAAAACAAACAAACAAAAAATGGAACTCTATGTTTGCCTAGTCAAAATGTGAACAATTTGTATGGCACAATGTGAATATTAAGTGAAAAATAGGATATTGTCATTTTATTAAGAAGTATGACAATATGTTCATGGGTTCTACTTTTCATTTATCTCACTTAGTCACAAAAGTGAGATGTCAACCCCCAAAAGCATAAGGATGAATGATACGGCACTTGTTATTCCTGTTATGATATGAATGCAAAGGAAAAGGTAATGAAAAGCCTTCTAGTCCTGGGGTAAAGAACAGCCTTCTGGTCCTGAATGTGGCATTGGTTTCCCATGTGTGGTAACAAGCATATTAAACCTTTTTTGTTTCTCTCACCATTCTGACAGGAATACTGCATAAAAATATGTCTGCTCCCTTTAATCTTCAATAATATTTTGTATTAATATACAAAATATTCATAGTCTACACAGAACTAGGTTGAACAAGAAAGTATAAAGACTAATGTGTTTTTATAGTAGCGTAAGAATTAATTTTACATATTGTAAATAATCATAGGAATTAAAGAGAATCAGATTATAAAGAAGAAAATTTATGAGATTAAATTATACTTTTTTTCTGATTTAATTTAAAGACAGTTTATGAGTACAAAAACGTAATAAGACATGACATTTTTAAAATTATATATGTAGGTGCAAAGACAAAAAATATTTCAAATGAGTTAAAACCAATCAAGTCCATAAAAATTATGCATTTAATCATACCTGAGTTATCAAGAGTAGTTTGGCTTCCTTGTCAGTGTGTATATGCACATTCCAGCCCTATACTGGAGAAGGAGTCAGAGCACTCTTCCAGATAATGGACCTTCAATGAATGATACAATATCCTCCATGATACTTGCCTCTTTCAGTCTAAGCATTCCCACAGCATTGCATAGTCATTTATGTGCCATGCTTTCTAGACATGGCACCTTTGCTTTGCTTCGTCAGAATTCCCTAGCTTATCAGTGCTATACTTAAAATGATTATCCAGAATTGAATATGGTAATATAAATGTTCTAGCCTGGTCCAAAATGCATGGAAATGATCACCATTCTTGACCTCTATATCACAATATCAGATACTATTACTACCTAATATTCACTCATCATTTGAAATTGCTCAGAACTCTGAGTTTACTAACAGTACCCTTCACATATAACTCACTGCTGAAAGGTAAATCCTGATATGTCCAAGCCAATTACAATGGTCCCATCCAGTGGTATGCTTATAAATGTTTAACAATCATCTCTACAGATTAAAAGATAGATACAAAGACAGAGATAGAAAGATTAAAAATAAACTGGTTCGTAGGACTCTTATTTGTTTGCTGCTGATTGTTTTGGTGTAAAGTCTCCCATCGTGGAGCTATTAACATGCTGCCGCTGAATATGGAGTTAGAAATTGTTGCCCACAATTTGTTTTCATGAACTGTTTCAAGCCATGAACAAGCTGGTCCCATCTCTCATGACAGAACTAATTTCATGCAGAAACTGAGTTTTGATTTAAACATGTGTCCAACTCTGCTAATAAACTTTGAAGAGAAATTCTTCTTAACCACCTTACATCCCTACTCACCTTCCCAGAAATATCTTGATTTAAACTGTTTAATGTATATCCATCCTGACCAATATAAAGATAAATGATAGATAGATGAATATGTTTGTATTTACGACATGCATACTCACAACTGTGTGAGCTTCCATAACTGACATCTATTCATATTCAAGTGAGAACTGCTCATATTTTCCTATGAAGATCATTTTTAAATTAATAATATATCTTGAATATTGAAGATTTTTCTATAACTGACAATCTAATGTTAAAATAATCTTATGTTTAAAATTTTGCTTGACTTTGAGTGTTGTATTTTTATTGCCCAAAAGGCTTCACTTATCTCTATTTTTAAAAAAATAAAGTGTGCATATTTGATCTCTCTTTTCTATTGGGTTCCTGGTTTTTCTGCTAAGTTATAAGCACTTTTGTTATACAAGATACATAAGCCCTCCAATATATACAACAAATGCTTTTGGGCATTTGTTTCTATTCATCTATTTTTTTTAAAGAAGAGATTACAATAGTTAAATGCTGCTATTCATTTCTTCTCAGATGTCTAGCCAGTGTGAAAGATCTTCAAATGTGAGGGGTTTTTTTCTTGATTAAAATAATAAAAATAGTCACTTGCACATATCCCCTAAGGATTTTTATAAACACTTATATTTGCAGGTTTGTTAAAATAACGCAAAAAGTAGAAACCATTCTCACACTGTGGTCTCTCCTCAGAAGGATGGAAGAGGAAGAAGCTGAGATATGGGATGAGGCACAAGCCCAAGGTGGGATCTGGATATCTCCTGAGTTTTTACTTGCTTTATTCAATCTGGAGTCATTCTTTTCATCTAACAGGTACCTCATATTGACTGTAACAAATTGTTTGTGATAAAATGTTATTTTTCATTTAAGGGTATGGCACCAAGGGGCAAATAGAATTGTAAAGAGGAGGCTGGAAACTTTGAAAATAAATTTCCCCTTTTTCATAGTTTTTGCATAAAAGCAATCCTGAATTGTAATTTTAGATTGACACTCCCTCATAATAACTGTTTTCTCCATGGGAAGGTGATCTCAAAAACATATTTTTCGTGTCTATTTAAAGACGTGATCATTGCTGCCTCTCCCACTTAGTCAGCACACACCATTTATTCTTAGTATTACAGCTTGGGAGAGAGCCTAAAACCCACTCAACTAACCTCAGGCTGACTTTGTGCTTTTACTCCAAATTAAACCACCATATCTACTGATTGCACAAAGGCATAATCAGCTACGGCTGTTGCGTCTCCAATAACAATGTCATGGTTATAATAAAATTCCTACCTTCCTTTGCCTTCAGCTGTTCCCATTGTTTGCATTTACAGGTTCTTTTTCAGTTGTTCACACAAAGTGCTGTTTTGGCATAACGCCATTTATCAGATTGGCATATTAACTCCTTGAATTCCCTCTCAAATTTTCTCCTTATACATTCACTTAAAAACAAGGAAGAGAAAAGGAATTTCTGTGACTCTCTGAATATTTTTCTATACCTACTCTTGGCTTGGAGTAAAAGTGTTCTTGATGAAGAATTGGCATAAAAATAAAAAACTATTTACATTTTTAAAAATACCTGTAACTTTTGCCTTCCTTTAGTACAGTGTACTTTTACATTTCCTCCTAGCTTCATACAAGCTTGAGTCCTTCTTCTATGGGCTGAGTTAATATGATAACATAATTTACACTAGAATGCTTTTAATACAGGTAAATGCATGTTTTTATTGTCTTTAAGTATAATGATAAAATGGTTAAAGCAGTTAGATTATCCTGAGTCAACTCCCATTTGCGTTTATAATAAACTCTAAATTCTTCATTAAATGTCCTTTTGCCCACCTCAGCTTATCTATGTGCTCTATCTTCATTTTAAATAAAATAGCCTCAAATATGTCTTTTTTGATTGATCCTGTGAGCCAGGGTCTCACTCTTTTGCCCCAGCCATAGTGTAGCAATGCAAACACAGTTCACTGCAGCCTTGATTTCCTGGGCTGAAGAAATATTCCTGCCTTAGCCTCTCCAGTAGCTGGGACCAGAGGCACACACCACCATGCCTGGCTACTTTTTTTTTTGTTTTTCATAGAGATGAGGTCTTGCCATTTTTCCCAGGCTGGTGTCAAACTCTTGGCCTAACAATGTTCCTGCCTCGGCCTTTCAAAGTGTTGGGGTTACAAGCATTAGCCACCATGCTCAGCCAATGTTTTCTATTTTTTCTGAGTTCTAATACACTCTGAATCAGTACTATTGGCACAGTCAACACAACATAATGCTTTTTGAGCACCTACTCTTGTCAGAAACACCTCTAGTCACTGGATTGCAGATGTATATAGAGCACAGAGCTTCCCCTCACAGTATTTGGTGCTCCTGTATGCTGCTTCTTCCTTCCTTCTTCTTCCTTCTTCCTTCTTTCTTTCTCCTCCTCCTCCTCTTCCTCCTCCTCCTCCTCCTCTTTCTTCTTCTTCTTCTTTTTCTTCTTCTTTTCTTCTTTCTTTTGACTTTGCTTGTACAATGTTAAAGCTTAACTTTTTCTGTAGAAATATCTATCTCTGCTGAAGAGCCCCTATGACTTCTCATTCTTCTTACATGTTAAGAAAGGTGACTAAAAAGCACCAAGGAGATTGGGGTCCTAAAGGCAGAGACAGTGTCTATTCTGCTTAATTTTCTAACACATAGCACAGTGCTTAATGTAGAGCTAAACATTCAATAAGTGATAGTAAATAAGAATTAACATAGATTTGCCTGGATACTACAAATGCACACTACCCCAGGCATATAAAAGAACAACAGTTTTCACAAGTAAAGTTTCAGTAAGTGAACAATAGAAAAAAAGTGATCAAGCCAACATATAGATTTGTGGGGATGAGACTGGAAATGTTGTGAAGAGAATGAGCAAAACAAGAGTGAAGTTTGTAGTCAAAGAGATCAAACCAAAAATGAGGAAGATAGTGTATCAAAATAAACTGGCTAATCTATGTTTTGAGTTTTCTCCAAAACTGAAAAAAAAAAAAAATGCTGTTCATGCTCGTTAATACAATAATAGATCCTATGAGAATTAAACTCATGGGGATCATAAATGTGAGGCTAATTATTCTGACACTTATTTTTTTCATATATCATTCTTACTCCCAAGGTCGTGTTTACTCAAGAAACATCAAATTAAATTAAAAATATATTTGAAGAGATCAATTACATTGTAGTATTTAGATTTATAATTTCCTTCAGAGTTGAAGGGTATTTTTGTATAAAAAAGTAAATTTTTGTTTCTCTAGCTCATTACTTTCTCTTTATCATTGCACAATCCAAACACTAGAAAAATAAAACCTGAGATGGCATGCTAGGTAGAGTGAGAAGTAACTAGAGAAAAGCTGAAAGTGGTGGAAAGTGAAGGCTGTTTTCCATCTAGGCCAGGAAAAAATGTTGCACTCTACTTATGGTTTTTTTTTGGCGGGGGGGGCGGGGAGGGTACGGTGTCTCGCTCTGTCGCCCAGGCAGTGGGCGGCACTGGAGTGCAGTGGCGCGATCTAGGCTCACTGCAAGCTCCGCCTCCCGGGTTCACGCCATTCTCCTGCCTCAGCCTCCCGAGTAGCTGGGACTACAGGTGCCCACCACCACTCCCGGCTATTTTTTTTTTTTTTTTTGTATTTTTAGTAGAGACGGGGTTTCACCATGTTAGCCAGGATGGTCTGGATCTCCTGACCTCGTGATCCGCCCGCCGCGACCTCCCAAAGTGCTGGGATTACAGGTGTGAGCCACCGTGCCTGGCCTCTACTTATGGGTTATTTAATTGTTTTTCTGCCCTACGCTACAGAACACATAGTTTTGGTTTACTTATAAATATATTCACTTAATATGAGAGCCAAATGTATACAAAAATTTTAACTTCAAGTTATATCTTGAAGTTATAGTGAATATCTTCCTGAAATTTTCTTTCTGCCTTCAGCTTTGAAAAGTGATTATTATTCGAGTCTCCAGTGGGTCTGCTGACAGCCATGGCATCAATTTCCACGGAGGAAATGGAAGCCTGCAGATATGTGTGCATGTACTAAGCTATCTGGAATAGGGTTTCTCTGAGGAAAATCTTTGCATTATTTTCAAATCTAATGCCAGAGAGAAAAAAAAGAGTGCAAATATTTTGTGTGGTATATAGTATAGGCATAACTAACTAAAAATAACAACCTAAATTTCTTTATATTTTCTTATGTTTAGTAAAGCTAGCATCATTTTAGATATTGATAGTTTGTTTTTATCTTAAAGGAGCCCATAATTAAGAGTTCTGAAAAATATTAAGAGAATATTAATTTCTTAAAATGTATGCATATATAAAGAATAAAACTATATATTGTCATGCTAAACACAAATGATTTGAATGGATTCTGATGCTTTAATTCCAGATACAAAGACATAAATCAAACATGTCCTACATAAAATGAGTTTCATTTAATTTCTTGAAATTACCTAGCTGATAAGTTAGACAAAATATTTAACCACTTTGCCTCTCACATAAGTCTACCAATAGAAAAAGTATAGCACTTGGGCATATAATCTCAAAGATTTCTTCCAGCAATACAGCTCTGATGTGTACACCCTTTAAGCTTCATTAACTACCTCTTTGTCAGTGTTCCAACATGTCAATGTGCTGTAATGTAGAAGAGGTCATCGACTACAGTGGTTAAGAAGGCAGAAAGACTCAGCCCTGCCATTTCTAAATCTATTATAGAACTGGACCACTACATAAAATGTATATATAATTTTCTAATTTGGGAAACATGGAATACTGCAATACCTAATTCCTTATAAGAATAAGTTAAAGAATGCATGCAAATTATTTAGCAGAATGGATGTCATTTATTTGGTGTGTGATAGGTATTGATTATGTAGCTACTGTGGAAATTATGGGGTTTCTTTAGAAGGCTGCAGGTCAAAGAAGTGTGTCAGAAGATATTAATGGTTTGGATCTCAAAATCCCATTCATGATTTATACATGCCTAATTATAAAAAGAATCATTCATCTTATATCAACTGTAGGTCAGAAAGGCTTATAAATTTACAGACCAATAGATTTGACTACACACACAAATATAAACATACAAAAAGCACACATTTATACCATACACAACTCCCATGAGAAAGAAATGAAAGAGAAAAAAGTCAAGACCAATAGACTAACGAAGTATGGAAAAAAGATGTAAAATGTCTTTTGGAGAAAGACTGAAAATATCAGTAACAAATAGAAGCAAGCATCTAGTAGAACCATCTCAAAAACTAAATAGTTCCAAGTAAAAGTGTTTACCTTATAAATATATTAAATATTCAAATTAAGACAATACCTATATGCTAATTGTACATTTCAAATTGGGATAAACTTAATAAACTTATATGTGCTACTTAGCACAGGTATGAGGAAGAAAAATGACTATCCAGGGACTGAAATAGGATGTGTTGCTAATCATAATAAAGCTATGGTAGCTACAGACAAGTTACAAGTAATGCATGAAAGAGTACATCAGAAACGTAGCTGGATTTGGTGCCTGGGATATTAGTTTAACAACTTCAGAGATAAGTTTTGACAATTTGCATGTCAAATTTCACCCTCAACTCTCTAGAAAGAGACCCTCTCTAGAAAGAGAACTGATTTTATTAGATACATGATAGATATAGATAGATAGATAGATAGATAGATAGATAGATAGATAGATAGATAGATAGTAGATACTTAGATACATAGACAGAAATATCTCTGAGTATCCCATTAGGCATATCTGGGCAATTTCTCAATAGGCATCAAATATTTGAAAACTTATGCAGCATTTTTAACTTCAAAATTCTACTAAGAACGTATCACATAGTTATTATTGCTTTCATAACATCTACTATTTATTTTAGCAGTTTTATATTTCAGTCACTGGTATTATATTAACTCATCCAAGTCTCACTCGCAACAATTTCATGAGGCAACAAATATCTTTATCTACATTTCGGTTAAGGAATTGGAGGTACAGAGATATTAGATCACACAGTACAGGTCATTCAGCTTGCAAGAGGCTGAATCATATTTCGAGTTCATGCAGTCAGTTTCCACAGCCTGCATTTTATCCCCTACATTGTTGGTTGTTATATCCAAGGATAACCTGTTTCATTATTATGTCTTTGAAATCATCATAGGCAAATAGAATATTGCCCTTGAAGGCAGAGTTATAAAGTATTATTTCATGATATGGGAAGTTATATATGGATGGAAATTATGTACATTCAAAGAACAAATTTACTAAACATTATACCACTATGACTCCAATCCTGGAAGAGTGGTGGGGAAACAAAGAGATTGAGAATAAATATATCCCAAACAATGATATTCACTTCTGTTTGGTGGACTATTGGTAGCTTTTATTTATTATCTCTTTGCTTATATTTTAATTTATATTTTATAATGAACATCTTCCTTATTCTTATAAAGTAAAAATGTGTTTGTTTGTTGTTTGTTTTAATGCTGGACCATTCTGAAAGCCTCTTGAGGATCTGAGGGAATTAGTCTTATCTTAAAATTTCATTTATTTTTGATAGAGCTTTTCTAGTCAATAAGAAGTGGTCTCTTGGTTGTTGCCATAGGTTGGTAGGTAAGAAGTAAACCTATTGTTTTAGGTGTGAATCACATGACCAAGATAATTATTATTTTTACCTCATACTTGGTTTTTAATTCTGTATTGTTTTTAAAGTGTGATATGTACCTTTTTTAAAAAAGTCACTTATATTGCACCTACTATAAATTGCTCAATGTTACTTTATAATATATATGTTTCCTCAGAATTCCAATAATCCAAAATTCAACAATTTCACTGAAACTATTTAAAAACCTGGACACATTCAATGTTTATTTCATCCATATTTCAAACATTCAATATTTAATTCTACTTTGATGGTCTTCGATTTTAATTTTTTTTAATTTTCTCCCAGTAGATCAGTTTTCTGAATGTGTTTTTCATGCCAAACGGTGAATAAAAATTCTTTCATTTAAATATAAAAGACCTTAAATAAACATATTTGTTTCACCTGTAATAACTGTTTAAACCCTAGGAAAGAAAAGCTGATATTAGAGAAATTCTAATTATAACTACAAACTCTTTATTATGTATTCATTGAAAAGCAAGATTTCTATAAAGCTCCTTAAAGCAAACCAAGTCAATGTTCAATGTAACAGAGAATGAAATGGATTTTCACAGCATCAGCTATTGTTTCTTTCAATGTCTCATTTGACTCAGATTGCTGACAGAGAAAAAAGTACCAGGGCTCCGATACATATTGAAAAATATGGAGAACTGGTTCAGAAACAGAAGAGGTACATGTCCAGTGAAAGCACGGTCAAAAGGCTTTACTGCTTTATATATGACTGAAAACAGGCAGCTCTCTGCTAAAATGAGCAGTTTATCCCATTCTACTGTTGAACTGTCTACAATCCTGTCCATAATTATATTGTTTGAAGTAAATTCTAGTCATCATTAATTATTTGCTTTTTTTCTTTTTCAGGTTTTCCTATGTGAGAAACATGAATTCCAGTGCAGGTGCTAAGGTGCAGATTCTTAAGTGACACAGCCAAAAACTCTTAGTAGGTCTGAGCGGATGGTCAAAGACAACACTTCTAAGAGTGGTTCAGAGAGCACAGGATTTTAAACCACAAAAACCTAAATCCACTTAATAGGAATATGATGTCGATAGAGCTTTTTAATCTTTTTAAGTCTCAGATTTAACATTTTTTAAGTGGATATAAAGACAGTACTTATCTCATCTGGTAGTTATAAAGATTAACTAAAGAATTCATGTTAAGCACCTAACAAGTTTCTGTCACATAGTGTAATTGCTCAAAAAGGTATCATCTTTATCCTTATTATTTTATCTTTATTCATGAGTAAAGCACTTCTATATAGTAAAATATTTTTCAATCATTTAAAAAAAGTTTTGAGTATATTGTGACTTGAATTATTTTAAGTTGAAGATTAAGTTCTGATCTGGTAATGATGAATAAAGATCAGACTTTATGTTATTTTTCTCTATGTAATTTCCATTTAACTTTGAAATTCTAGTTTCTAAACCTGCAATAAATTTTAGTTTTGAAATGTAATAAAGTTTTATACAAGGACAACACTGCTCTGAATCTCTTCTATTTTAATGTGCATTTTAATTTAGTAGGATAAACAAATAAATAAATCTAGGAAAACATGATTGTATGAAAGATAATCCTGAGGAAAATAAAAATGTATCAAGCAAATACCAATACAAGAGTTATCAGAAAGACAATAAAAACATGCATTTAAAACACCAAGCATATAAAACAGCACTGCATTGAATATAGTGGATATTATAAATTTTATTATAAATCAAAGACTAACTTTGTAACTTTGTCTAGTAAAATTATATCTTAAATGCTTGAAGTATGAAGTCTATAAAATTAAGTCAGAGTCCCAGCAGATCAGAATGGCAAAAAGAAGATTCATCATCTTGAACCATAACTAGTTATGATTTCTCATTATACAAATGTGCCTTGAATTTCCCCATTACCAGAGGGTTATTACACCCAATAACTATTGACCTCTAGGTCACAAATTAAAATCAACCAGATCTACAACTCCATTTATATTATAATGCACCTCTCATTTCCTGGAAGAATCTCATCATGGAGATCATAAATGCAAATTGGCCACCATACACATTAGAAGTACTTGAATTTCTTTTAAATTAAAAGTAACATCCAATATATTTAATCAGCATAATACAAGGTTGTTTATAACACCTTTAAAAGAATTAAGTGTGAGCATCTACTTAGCTACTCTTAAAAGAATATAAGGCTTTTTAATTAAATTAATAAGAAAGATGACTTTTCCAGTGAAAGTGGATAGAGAAAACAAGAATATAATAAATACAATTTGCTTTTATTCTCTTTCCATAGAGTCTTGCATTGCCTAATGACAGGGATACATTCTGAGAAATGTATCATTAGGTGGTTTCATCCTTGTATAAACATCATCGAGTGTACTTACAAGAACCTAGATGGTATAGACTTACACACCTAGGCTATATGGTATAGCCTATTTCCCTTAGGCTTACACCTGTACAGTATGCTACTGTATGAAAAACTATAAGCCAACAGTCCCCAACCTTTTTGTCACCAGGAACCAGTTTTGCGAAAGACAATTTTTTCTCAGACCAGAGTTTCAGGAGATGGTTTTGGAATGAGTCAAGCAGATTACATTTATTGTGCACTTTATTTTTATTATTATTACATTAAAATATATAATGAAATAATTATATAACTCACCATATTGTAGAACCAGTGGGAGCACTGAGCTTCTTTTCCTGCAACTTGACTGTCCCATCTGGGGATGATGATGGGAGACAGTGACAGATCATCAGGCAGTAGATTCTCATAAGTAATACACAACCTAGATCCCTGGCATGCTCAGTTCACAGTAAGGCTCACATTTCTATGAGAATCTAATGCCACCACTGATCAGAGAGGAGGTGGAGCTCAGGTGTTAATGTGAGCAATTTGGAGTGGCTGTAAATACAGCCTTCCACTCACCTCCTGCTATGTGGCCTAGTTCCTAATAGGCCATGGACCAGTACTGGTCTGTGACCCAGCGTTTGGAGACCCCTGCTGTAAGCAATTGAAATACAACGGTAAGTATTCAAGTACCTAAACATGTCTAAACATAGGAAAGGTATAGTAAAAATACACTATGAATGATTTAAAAAAATTTACAACTGTATAGGGCTGCTCCATTATAACTGTATGGCACCACCATCACATATGTGGTTCATTACTGACCAAAAAGTCATTATGTGGTACATGATGGTATATATAGTTTCTATAAAACTTTCTCTTTCTATCAGGTTAACATACAGAGCTGGCTAAATAAGGTTTCAATCATGTTTCTTTTAATTTAAATATCAAGATAAGATAAACAAAAATCCCAAGCAAATTTTAATAAGTACATTTTGAGAGAACTGGGTATTTATTGTTTAATATGTAGCATATTACTAATTACACTAAAATTTACTTGTAATTTTAGCATAGCGTCACTTTGCTTACATGAAGCAAAGTACATAAAATAGTTTAAGGATCAAGGCAAAAAAACAACAAAAGCTAAAATTATTATATAATATTGTATATTACTTGTTCTTACAATTTTTAAATGATTCATTTTATTTACTTTTTAAAATTTGTGAATAAAAATTATATATATTTATTATGTACAACATAATGTGAAAGATGCATATATATTGGACTGGATAAATTGAGTTAATTAACATGCATTTTCTCACATATTTACAAATTTTTTGTGGTGAGGACACTATTTACTCTCTTAGCAATTTTCAAGAATACAACACAGTTATTAAATAAAGTCACCATGTTGTACAATAGATCTGATGAACTTACTTATTTTATATAACTGAAGTTTTCATCCTTTGACCAACATCTCCCTATCCAATTCCATCCCCAGACCCTGATAACCATCATTGTAATCTCTACTTCTATGAATTCAAGTTTTTAAATATTCTACATATAAGTGAGACTATGTGACATTTTTCTTTCTGTGTCTAGCTTACTTAACAGAATATACCCCAGGTTCATCCATTTTGTCATAATGACAGGATTTCCTTCTTTTTGAAAGATGAACAGTATTTCATTGTGTGTGTGTGTATATGTGAGCATATTTATATGAGATATATATATATATATATATATATATATACACACACACACACACACACATATATCACATTTTCTTTACGTATTCATTTCTCCATGGACACATAGGTTGATTTAATACCTTGACTATTGTGAATAATTCTGCAATTAACATGGGAGTGCAGAGATCTCCTTGACATATTGATTTCACTTCCTTTGGACATACACCAAGTAGTAGGATTGTTGGATAGTATGAAAGCTCTATTTCTAATTTTTTTGGGGAACCTCCATGCTGTTTTCAATACTAGATATACTAATTACATTCCCATCAATAGCATATGAATGTTCTCCTTTCTTTGTGTATTTGCCAACAATTATTATCTTCATCTTTTTGATAACAGCCCACTTAACAGTTGATATCTCCTTGTGGTTTCAATTCACATTTCTCTATTGGTGATTGAGGGTTTTTCCATATACATGTCTGCTATTTGTATATCTTCTCTTGAGAAATGACTATCCAAGTATTTCATCCATTTTTTAAATCAGGTTATTTATATTGTTGCTATTCGGTTGAGTTCTTTCTACATTTTAGATATTAACCCCTTATCAAATGGATGATTTGCACATTTTTTTTTCCCACTTTGTAGGTGTCTCTTCATTCTGATTACTTATTTTGCTGTAAAGAAGCTTTTCAGTTTTATATAATCCCATTCGTTTATTTTTGCTTTTGTTGCCTGGGCTTTTTGGGTCCTATCCAAAAACATTATTGTCCATTCCAATATCATAGAGATTTCTCTTTATATTTTCTTATATTACTCTCATGATTTTAGGCCTTAAGTTTAAAGTCTTTAATACATTTTGAGGTTTGTCTTTTTTTAGCTTTAAGTTCATGGGTATATGTGAAGTTTGTTACACAGGGAAAGTTGTTTCATAGAGGTTTGATTTACAGATTATTTCATCATCCGGTTATTAAGCCTAGTGGCCATTAGCTATTGTTACTGATCCTCTCCCTCCTCCCACACTGCACCATCAGGTAGCCCCTAGTGTTTGTTGTTTCCATCTGCATGTCCATGTGTTCTCATCATTTAGCTCCCACTGATAATTGAGAACATGTGATTTGGTTTTCTGTTCTTCTATTAGTTTGCTAAGGATAATGGCCTCCAGCTACATCCATATTCTGACAAAGGACATAATCTTATTCTTTTTTATGGCTGCAAAGTTTTTTGTGTTGTATATGTACCACATTTTCTTTATCCAGTCTACGATTGATGGGCATTTAGGTTGGTTCCATGCCCTTTCTATTGTGAATAGTGCTGCAAGGGACATTTGCATGCATGTGTCTTTATGATACAGTGATCTATATTCTTTTGGATATACCAAGTAATGGTGTTGCTGGGTTGAATGGTAGTTCTGCTTTCAGCTCTTTGAGGAATCACCACCCTGCTTTCCATGATAAATGAACTAATTTACACTCACACCGACAATGTATAAGCCTTCCTTTTTCTCTGCAACCTTGCCATCATCTGTTTTTGTTTGTTTGTTTGTTTATTTGTTGTTGGTTTTTTTTTTTTTACTTTTTAATAATACCCATTCTGACTGGTGTGAGGTGGTATTTCATTGTGGTTTCGATTTGCATTTCTCTAATGATCAGTGATGTTGATTTTTCTTCACATGCTTGTTGGCTGAATGTATATCATCCTTTGGAAGGTGTCAGTTTATGTCCTTTGCCCACTTTTTATTGGGGCTATTTGTTTTTATTTCTTGTAAATGTGTTTAAGTACTTTATAAATGCTGGATTTTAGACCTTTGCCGGATGCAGGATGCATAGTTTACAAAAATTTTCTCCCATTTTGTTGGTCGTCTGTTTCCTCTGTTGATAGTTTCTTTTGCTGTGCAGAAGCTGTTTAATTTAATTAGATCCTACTTGTCAAATTTTTCTTTTGTTGTAATTACCTTTAGCATCTTTGTCATGTGATTACCTTTAGCATCTTTGCCAGTTCCTATGTCTTGAATGGTGTTGCCTAGCTTGTCTTCTAGGGTTTTTATAGCTTTGGGTTTTACATTTAAGTATTTAATCTATCTTGAGTTAATTTTTGCATATGGCGTAAGCAGGGAGTCTGTTTTCAATCTTCTGCATATGGCTGTCCAGGTATCCCAGCACCATTTATTGACTAGGTAATCCTTTCCCCTTTGCTTTTTTTTTTTTCAGTTTTGTCAAAATCAGATAGTCGTAGATGTATAGACTTATGTCTGGGCTGTCTATTCGGATCCATTTGTTTATATGTCTGTTTCTGTGCCAATATCATGCAGTTTTGGTTACTGTAGCCCTGTAGCATAGATTAAAGTCAGGTAGCATAATGCCTCCAGCTTTGTTCTTTTGTTTGGAATTGCCTTGGCTATTTGTGCTTTCTTTTGGTTCCATATGAATTTTAAAACAGTTATTTTCTAGGTCTGTGAAGGATGTCTGCAATAGTTTGATAGGAATAGCATTGAATCTCTAAATTGCTTTGGGCAATATGGTCATTTTAATTATAGTGATTCTTCCTATTCATGAGCATGAAATATTTGTTTCCATTTCTTAATGTCATCTCTGATTTCTTTGAGCAGTGTTTTGTAGTTCTTATTGTAAAGATATTTTACCTCCCTGGTTAGCTGTATTCCTAGGTATTTTATTCTTCTCATTACTATTATGGATCAAATTGCTTGGCTCTTGGCTTGAGTATTGTTGGTGTACAGGAATGCTAGTGATTTTCCTACATTGATTTGTATTCTGAAAATTTGCTACAGTTGTTTATAAACTTAAGGAGCTTTTGGCCTGAGACTATAGCATTTTCTAGATATAGGATCATGTCATCTACAAACAGGGGTAGTTTGACTTCTTCTCTTTCTATTTGGATACTCTTTATTTCTTTTCCTTGCCTGATTGTTCTGGCCAGGAATTCTAATACTATGTTGAATAGAAGTGGTGATAGAGGACATGGTTATCTTGTGCTGGTTTTCAAAGGGAATGCTTCCAGATTCCATCCATTCAGTATGATGTTGGCTATGGGTTTGTCACAGATGGGTCTGATTATTTTGAGGTGTATTTCCTCAATACTTGGTTTCCACTAGCTAGACTAATAAAGAAGAAAAGAGAGAATATCCAAAAGAACACAATTAGAAATGACAAAGGGGGTATAACCACTGACCACACAGAAACACAAATCACCATCACGGAATATTATGAACACCTCTCTGCACACAAATTAGAAAATCTAGTAGAAATTAATACATTTTTGGGCCCATACACCCTCCCAAGACTGAACCGGGAAGAAATTGAATTCCTGAATAGATCAACAACAAGCTCTAAAATGGAATCAGTAATGAATAGCTTATGAATGAAAAAAAGCCCAGGATCCGATGAATTCACAGCCAAATCCTACCAGATGTACATAGAAGAGCTGTTACCATTCATACCAAAACTGTTCCAAAATTTGAAAAGGAGGCACTCCTCCTTAACTCATTCTATGAGGCCAGTATCATCGTGATACCTAAATCTGGCAAAGGCACAACTAAAGAAAGCTTCATGCCAATATCCTTCATGAATATCTGTGAAAAAAATCCTCAAAAAAATACTTGCAAACTAAATTCAGCAGCACATCAAAAAGCTCATTCACCACGATCAAGTGTGTATTATTCCTGAGATGTGAGGTTGGTTTAATATATATAAATCGATAAACACGATTCATCACATAAACAGAACTAAAGATAAAAAACACATGATCATCTCAATAGATGCAGAAAAATCTTTCAATAAAATTCAACACTGCTTCATGTTAAAATTCCTCATTTAAACACTTACATTATTATTTTTTTAAAAGGTAGTCTTTTGTAATTACTTTGGTAATTCAACCCTACTTATTAAAAGTAAACTACTATTATTGCAGATCAGTCTAAGTCACTCCTTATTTGTGGGTTATACAATTAAGAATTATATTTTCAGTTTGATTTGCTAAAGTTTTCACTATTGGATCCTTTATGTGTTTAAAGTTTAAGTTTTATATGTGTGTGTGTGTGTGTGTGTGTGTGTGTGTGTGTGTGTGTGTGTAGAGAGAGATCCTAAACATATAGTCTCTCATTTATCCGATTTATTTATAAATTATATATATATATATATATATAGAGAGAGAGAGAGAGAGAATTTTCTAAGCCCTAATCTACCCTTCACTCCTGCAGCTATTACTCTGTTCTCTACATATTCTTAGTTCTCTACATATTCTGACTTTCAGAAAAATGTATATTGTTATAGAATTATCTTAAGCAGATCAAGAAGATATATTGACTTCTTTGAAAATTGGCTTTGAGAAGATGTGAAACCAATACCTCAAATGCTAGCAGGCATATCTAATTACCTCTTTTCTACCTTTCTATAATTGCCTCCTACATTCTCTTTCACTGCTATCTTGCATTCTCCACACAGAGGTTCTCCTAAGATCATCTACTCATAGTTCACAAGCATAGCAGAAAAGAATATCTTTCTCCTAGCTTTAGCTTTAACTCTGATTATCCTCATTTGGTAAGATGCTGTATTAGTCAGTTTTCACACTGCAATAAAGAGCTGCCCAAGACTGGGTAATTTATTAAGGAAAGAGGTTTGGTTGACTCACAGTTCTAGGGAGGCCTCAGGAAACTTACAATCATGTTGGCAAAGGGCAAGCAAAGCATATCTTACATGGTGGTAGCCAAGAGACAGCAAAAGGGAGAGCAAGAGAGTTCATTACAAAACCATAAGATCTAATGAGAACTCACTATCATGAGAACAGCATGGGGGAAACTGCCCCCATGATTCAATCACCTCCCATGACACTTGGGCATTATGGGGATTCCAATTTGAGGTGAGATTTGGGTGGGGACATACAGCCAAATCATATTATTTTGCCCAGGTTCTTCCCAAGTTTCATGTCCTTTTTACATTTCAAAACCAATCATGCCTTTTCAACAGTACCCCAATCTTAACTCATTTCAGCATTAACTCAAAAGTCCAAGTCCAAAGTCTCATCTGAGACAAGGCAAGTCCTTTCTATCTATGGACCTATACAATAAAAAACAAGTTAGTTACTTCCAAAATACAATGGGGGTACAGCCATTGGATAAACGCTTCAATTCCAAATAAGAGAAATTGACCAAAACAAAGGGGTCACAGGCCCCACGCAAGTTCAAAACCCAAAGGGGCATTCATTAAATCTTAAAGATCTGAAATGATCTCTTTTGATTCCATGTCTCACATCCAAGTCACATTGATGGAATAGGTGGACTCCCATTGTCTTGGGCAGCTCTGCCTCTGTGACTTTGCAGAGTACAGCCCTTCTCCTGGCTGCTTTCATGGACTGGCATTGAGTGTCTGAAGCTTTTCCATGGAAAACAGTGCAAGCTGTCAGTGGATATACCATTCTGGGATCTGGAGGATGGTGGTCCTCTTCTCACAGCTCTACTAGGCAGTGCCCAGTGAGGACTCAAAAACTCACAGACATTCATAGATTCGTACTTGTCTGTAAAAATATGATTAGAGTTCAAGTCCCAGTGGTTCTTGAAACAAGGATTTACATAAACATCTTTCTGAAATGTAGCTCTCTCAATCCCACCACCTTCTGTGCATGCACTACTTGAACACTTCGAGTACCATGCCTGCTTCCTAGTTTACAGGTCCACCCCCCAGTTTAGAAGTCTACCTCCAACAACTCTCCTCAGACGGTTGCTTCTGCCTCCTCATGCTCCAGATCTCACAGTCCGTTCTCCCACATTTGTACATAAACCGAAGCTACAGATTCCAAAGATGGTCTAAAGACTTATAGGTTTTAAATATGCTCTGTTTGAAATAAAAATCATTTAAAAATTGATAAATAATTGCCAAAATATAAAACCCAGGTGGTTTTATATTTTATAAATCAGAAGTTCGAACTTATATTTCAAAAATAGAACATTTGGCCAACATTGAACCTTTATTTTTCATGGGTGAAAATCTGAGTAATGGCTCTCAATTTATAAGACTTATCTTCAGTCAAGCAGACTGCCTAGCCATCTTTACTCATTCCTTTTTTACACTTATTTCCCATTGTTGGCAAAATGTTATGAAGTAAAATGCAGATATCATGATACTTACTTCCAAATACTTCAATGTACATCTCTAAAAAATAAATGCCTTTTTCTATATAATGACAATATTATTAAGACATCTAAACAATAGCAATAATGCCTTAACGTCATCCAATATTCAAGCTATCTTAAATTATATCCAATTATTCTTCAAAATATATTTTACAGTTAATTATTTTAATTTCCCATTTATTTCTTAAGCATGACCAATTTCACTAATTCAGTTTACTTACTTTATTCTAGTTAAAATCTGAGTTTATGTGTCCAACTCAAGATATTAGTAGAAACATAATTTTTAAAACTTCTCTTAAATCTTCTTTTAGAACAAAAGAAGCCCCAAGACTTCAAAACCTAAAACTTTGAGTATATTATGTATCTATTTACCTTTTTAAGACGATGGAGGATGGAAAGCGTGGCTGGAGGTGTGAAATTAAACCAATAAAAATTTAAAAGCATTCATTTTTCATAATTCTTTTATTTTAAACAAAAGCACAAAGTACAAATTAATCTCTCCAATTTATTCTGACATGAATAAGTATTGTTTTATAAATATTGGCAAAGAAAAATGGGACGGACTCTAGCCGCCTTGGAACATGAGAAATCACTTATAAAAAAGAGATGCAGAGAAACTGACCCCAATAATTGGAAAAGAAAAAATACTTTATTCTGAGTCTTCTCATGATTCTAGGAATAGAATTAAAACCACTGAATGTGGTTTATAATTAATGTCATGACTTATCTTCTGCTTAAATAACTATTTTTTGCTGCCATTTCACCCAAACTGAACATGTTTTGTTTGTTGTATGTGTCAAATGTTGTTTTTGGCAATCTTTAAGCTTTATCACAAATACTCTTCCTTAATCCTTAAGTATTTATCTGAAAGGTCACTAACACAACACTGACCTCTGAATTCCCCTTATCTTTATCAGCAACCCTCAAATGTACTTTCCTATGCCTCCAGTAACAGGTTACTGAACATGAGCCACCATGATGAACAGTTATCAGACATATCCACAAAACTCTAGCTGCTCTTTGTCTTTAGCACCATGGGTAGTCTCAAATTAATAACAGATATCTAACACACGAATGAAACAATTTGAAGCTACATCTTATTCTAAGACACTTGTTGTTGAAAACTTAAGGTGAGCTCTTTAAACACACTGTAAAATATGTTGCATATACTTCAAAATACCAGCTTATTTCTTTCTGAAATTAGCTTCACTGCCGTAAATGGAATGCTAGGATATATTCTATGAGATACAGAGACAGAGACAGAGACAGAGGCAGAAAGAGAACATAAAAGAATAATGTCTTCAGAGATCATTACTAAGTTGTAGTTTTGTTTCTGGAGTCAGTTGATTAGGCATTTCCTGACTATATTGCTTTCATCTCACCAGTAAATCACAAGAATCAGATTCCTTTCCTTTTGTACATTTCTTGACCAAGGAGGTGGGGAAGGAATTTAGACATGATTATTACTAAAGCGTTGGTTTTAGACTATAAGAAAAATTTAGAAGCATACAAAATGATAAAATGTAGGCTTCAAATGGTGAAATTTACAAAAAGATTATGTAAAACAGTTACCAGTACAGAAGCAAAACTATGTCAATTAAGCTAATGCCTAAAAAATCAAGCAAAGTATAAATATGGTGATTATAATGTTACACAAATTATATAGTTTCTTGCCTGTAAGTTAAATAGAATTCTAAATGAGAATATCATAGTTCAAGCTGTGGTCAAGGGCTTCTGAATTTATGCCCCTGCCCAGTGATCTGTGACCTTGTACAAGGTCTCATTTTCTTTATGTGTCTCATTTTCTTCGCTTGTAGAAACTTTGGTCTTATTTTCTTCACTTGTAAAGTAAGGGTTTGGTAGATTTCCTCTAAGAACCGTTTTATCAATGTCCTTACTTAAGTCTCTGTAGCTACTTTCAAAGCTTATCAGAAGCAGCATATTTACTTAACTTAATGAGTAGGCCATTTTCCCTCTTCTCAAAATCCTCATATATATTGAGAAAATTTTATAACAACAGTATTTTCTCCATTATCTCATTTGAAACTCAAACAAATATATACATTCCATTTTCACAGATGGTGAACCTATAGTGCAAGAATTTCAGGGACTTGCCCAAGTATACATTGGTTAATAAGGGATAAAGCCAGGAACCCAGGTTTCTAATTTCTATAAAGGTATTATTTTTATTCCAACTCATTATCTAATTGCGTCTAGTTCAAGGGTTTCAATTCTAATAGGTAGTTAAACAGTTATTGCACTAGAGAGCTCCACAGGATATGTCAAATATGATCAGACTGATTCCTATATTTGTCTACCTGATGCTCTAACAACCGGCAAGGAATTAAGAAATTAGTCTACTAGCTGACATTAAAGAAAAAAAATGAGAAGATTACAATATATGTATAATATGTATACTGAAGTGCCTTTAAAATATGGCACTCCTCTCAGACAAAAGTGAAGTCTAATTTTTCCCCGTTGAATATCAATTGGCTTTGATGCCTCATTTTCTTACAAATAGGTTGTTGAACTCAGATGACTTCTGAGGTTAAGTCGTAAAACCTCCACTTGGCTTTCTTTTTGGGGTGTGTGTTTTTGGAACCAATCTGTCATGCTGTGAGAAAGTCCAGGAAACATACAGAGGACATGTGAAGATGTCCTGACTAAAAATCTCACCTGAATTTCTACCTGACAGTCAGCATGAACTGCCAGTCATGGACGTGAAGAAACCTTGGAGATGATATCAGCCCCAGCCACCAATTGACTGAAAGTCCAGGAGATCCCAACTGAGAATTGCTTAGCTAAGCCCAGTTACCCTCAAAAATATGAGATTTAAGTATTATATAATGAGACATGACCAGAACATACTTACTTCATTTAAAATTATATTTTATTTTCATCTCTTTCCTGAGCCCAGGCAGGCAGATAGTAAGTCTACTCCTTACCTTCCAAATAACTTTTAGTGTGCATATGGCTTGTGTACTAAGGCAGGAAGAATTATTATAATTAAGAGCTTGAACATTAGAATCAGGTATCCTTGAATTACACTTCTGACTGTGCCATTTACCTGATATGTAATCCTAGAGAAATTGCATAATAGAAGCATTAATTTCATAATATTTACAATTTGAAAAATAATGAAATCCTTTTTTATTTCTTTAATATAAATAAACAATATCAGTCATCCAAAGTCCCTGGCACAAGTATTAATGCCAACTCTATTTATTGATTAATTGGAATATTCATAGAATAGATTTACCTTGATTCCATTCCTGCCACTTTAGCCCACATACCAATTTGCCCTGGCTCCCATATTTTTCAAATACAAATTATAAATACCTCTGACTGCAAAAATGATGACTACAATAATAAAGATAAGGTAACATGATAGGCTATTCTAGCACCATACAGACATTTTAATTTCACATGTTCCAAATGCTAGATTCAAAGGAAATCATAAAATATCAATTGAAAAGAATTAATTTTATAGACTCAAGTAAAACCTGGAACTACTTTTATCCTCCTACATTTACTTGATTTACAAAAAGGTAATACACTTTTGAACAACTTTAAATGCTTTCATTTATTTCTCAAAATTTTTGGTATAATGAGCAAAAATTCTTAACGAAAAAGTTTATATCTTATGAAATTTATGTCATGAACACAAAAAGTTTTCACCAGACTTTATGGAAGCAGAATTCTGGCTGATGAGAATAGAGCTTGACAACTTTATTAAATAAGATGATTTAATTTTCCATTACTCATTCATATCTAATACCTGCCCTAATAGGTTTGGTTATTTTAAAAATAAAACAATGAGAATGTTTACAGTTTAAAAATTTTTAAATCATATTTTAAGATTTATATTCTTCTGCTTCTTTAATGTTTTTAATCAGTTAGATATGTATTTTCAATAGTTAAGAGTAAATATTCTACATCCTTAAATATGGTTAAAGGAGCAGAGTTAGAAAACTACATTTATTTCTCATAATCCTATTTCAATAATTCTTGGAGTAGATACGCAAAAACAATGTCTCATAATAGTAAGAGGTTATCTTTATATTCATAGTATGAATAAAAATATTCAAAGAGATTTCTCCTCAGATAATTAAATTGCACATACATATACTCTCTTATCCTGTGGATTTTCTAACAAGCAAGGCACATTCAGCAACTCCATGTTGTTTATCAGAAAGAATAACTACATCACTGAGTGAAAATTATTTTGTAGCCTAAATATGCACAATGTCTTTTAAAGATAGGCAGAGAAACTAACTCAATCCCAAATTGTTCTTCTTTTCTTGGAGAGTTGGAAAGAAGTAAAAAAAAAAAAAAAATCTATTGTCAAATATGTTGGATATAGTAAATGCCCGGCTTTCTTTCTTCCTTCTCTCAATTACATAGTGATTATGTATTAGTATTATATTTTATAAAGCATGCTTATGTGGCTAGTTTTAATATTTTCATTGTTTTCTTTGACCTGCTATGTTTTATCCACACTTAATATCTATTTTACTCCATTTTGGCTGCTATAACTAAATGCCACAGACTGAGTAGCTTTAAAAACATAGAAATTTATTGCAGACAATTCTGGAGGTTGGGAAGTCCAAGATCAAGACACTGGCAGATTCAGTGTCAGATGAAGGTCTGTTCCTCATAGATGGCGCCTTCTAACTGTATCCTCACATGATAGAAGGGACAAACAAGCTTTCTTTGGCCTCTTTTATAAGGGCCCAATCCCATTAATGAGGGCTCTGTCCCCATAATCTAAGTCCTCACCCTTAATACTCTGGCATTCAGGGTTAGGTTTCAACATATGAATTTTGAGGGGGCACAGACATTTAGACCATAACAAGATTATTTTCCTTGCTTTAAAACTCAATTTACTTATAGTTTCTTTGCCTTTATTCATGTTTTTGATTACCATGCTTCATTAATATATAGCAAATCTCATACGTAAAATATGATTATTCATATATACTTTCATAGTATTTTTATCATCTCTTGTCTAGAACACAAATCCCATGAGACAGATATTGCAAGCTTTTCTTTCTTTTTATTAACTTCCTATAAGGACTTAACTTTTTATTAATGGGAGGATACAGGTCATTTGGAAAGAATAAAGGAGATCTGTAGTGAACAGAGGACACCATAATCCTAGATGCAGTCAATTAAGTGAAATTCAGAGGTCAGAGGTCAAAAATTAATTTGGACAGGTCACAATGTACACCAGTAGATTCAGTTCACTTTCCCAAGGAAAAGTTAATGATAGGGATTCTAGATTGAGTGTAGACAATAGAGAAGTATAATCTTGCTTCAGATCTCAACTCACAATGAGTTGAATGCACAGTATTACCAAAAGGAGTTTTGTAGTATGGCTGATTCTGGATTCTTCCCTTATTTTCTGATAGAACTATTTTCACTCTATCAAGATACATATTTTCATTGGCTATCACATTCTAGCAGAACATCTTACACATTTTAAGCACTAAATAAACATGACTATCTTCTGGCTTGCACTGCATTTAAGGAAAGAGATATTCTCTTCATTTTTTTTTCTTTAATTTTAATGTAAATGCATTGAAGGAAGCCTAGGGATGTCTAGGTAATTTTTTATTAAATCAGTTGTTCACTTATTCAGTAAATATTTGTTGAATATATAAATCAGTAAGTTATTATTACATTAAAGATACTGAAATACACAGGAGGTTCATGATTCCTGTCCTGCTGAAGTTTACCAGATAATTGGAGGATACATAGAAGTAAACACAAAATTATAATCACTCATAATAAATGCTAAGATAAGAGAAATTCTTGGTGTTATGAAGCCACATAAAAAGGATACTCCACCCAGACATGGATATCAGGACAGATAACAGTGTGCCCTTTAAGTGTCTTTCTCATTTTTAGCCCCTCAAATTTGTAAGAGAAAGTAGATGTTTCTTTCACCTAAATTAAAATTATCTGCCTCTCATAACTGAATTATAGTTTATTTTGGTCTTGTGAGTTGCATATGTTTCTAAGAATATTTAACTGTTAAAGCATGTATTTACCTATTTAGTTAGTCACTTTTAGAAATTGTTTTGTTTTGAGTTGATTCATTTTGTCTTGGAAAAAAATATGCTTACACATATTATGCAAATAATGGGAATTTCCTTTTACGTCAGCATGCTGTATTTTCAAATAAGTAAATTTGAATGCATAAGCTTCAGTAAGTACTTGGGAAGTTCTCTGCTGTTAGAAATAATCAGTTATTGGACTCAGTATCAACCCACAAAGCGTGGGGAGAGAATATACCTGATACCGATTGAGATCCAGTTCTTACAAGCTTAAAAGAGGGATGAAACAAAAAAGGCCTGGGCAGTATAACATTACCGATCTCTTCAGACCAAATACATGGACTGACAAAGTAGGTGTACAAAATTACCAAAAAAGTCTACTACAATTTTGGATTCTAGTAGTGTATATAATATAGTAAACTCTATTGTAGCATATAGTATATATAGTAGACTATATTTAAAATTGTTATTACCTTATAAAACACAAAAGAAAGTATTTCCAAACTAGGCCTTTGCAACTCTTATTCTATATTATCTGGATAGAAATTGGTGCCCTAAATAAAGTGTACATTTAGAAAAGTTATTTATTTTTCTTAGAATAAGTTATGTATTTCTCAGCACATATTCCTCTGTAAAATAAAAATACAAATAATATGTTGCAGATAACCATCTAACAGACAGGTGGGGTTTTGTGACCATATTCTGGGTAATGCAGTGTGAGCAGAAATTATGTACACCATTTCCACACTCTGCATAAAATATCCTCTGCATCATATGCAACTCTTTCTTATTTTTGAGACTGACCACATGTGAAAATAATGGATGTCACTAAATTGGTCATCCTGGATCTCTGGAGCAGAAACCTCCGTTTTTAACTCACATTGGCCTGTGACATGAGCTAAAATAAATTGGTATCTATTGAGCTTGATTTAGATGATAAGGTTAGAAAAATGCCCTTTTAGTAGTGTGTCTTCATTTTTAAATTGGCCATATTTAGCCAGGTATTCAGTATAGACAGCATACACAGAAAGAACTCTCAACAATCTGTTGGACAGTATTTCCTGCCTTGTGAATATATCTGTGTTAGTTTCCTATTGTTGCTGTAACAAATTAGCACAAATGTAGTATTCCAGAACAAATGGTGGTCAGTGTCTTGCTTTGTACATTCAGACACTTGAGAGATCCATAATCACCCCAACAAGGCTATTCTCTTTATGATCTTATTTACAAGCCCTGGACTAATAACAAAGCTGAGTGATTATTATAGAAAGAGTTGTGCCCTACCCCAAAGAGATCCACATCCTAATCACTAGAATCTATAAATATTTTAGCTAAGTAGTTAATGATATTGAAAAGGGAGAATCATTCTAGATTATCCAAGTGAGTCCAATCACAAGGGTCCATAAAAAAGGAAGGGTTTAGGGTCAGAGTCAAGGAAACAAACATCACAGAAGCAGAGGTGGGAGAGAGAGAGGGAAGGGAAAAGAGAGAGAGATTCAAATTTAAAGATACTATGCTGCTGGGCTTTAAGATGGAGAAAGCAGTCACGAGCCAAGAAATAGAGGCAGAAGAAACAACTAGGAGAAAGATCTTGAAAGAAGTACGTTAGCTTGTTCAAAAATCGAGCAGGACATGTGGCTAAAGCAAAATAAGCAAGGAGGAGATAAAGTCAGAAAACAAGTGGAGAGTAGAGACAAATATATATCATCTAGAACCTCATAAGTCATTGAATACACCTTGGTTTTTATGCTGACACAGGGAGTAGAAACACTGTAGGATTTTCAGGAGATAAGGGATATGATCCAACTTTCATTTATAAAAGAATCACATCTTCTGATTTGAGAGTAGACTGTAGCGAGGAGACTATTTTAGTGAGCTACATAAGAAATGATCATGGTTTGGTCCAATGTTGTAGCTGTAAAATTGATGACGAGTACTTTTATTTTGGATGTATTGATGAAATAAAGCCAATGGGAATGGCTGCCATATTGGGTAAAAGCTGTGAGGGAAAAGAAAAAAAAATGATGCAAGTCTGATTCAAGATGATTCCAAAGTTGTTGCTCTGACCAAATGGAAGTATGGACTTGAAAATAGTCTAGGCTTTTGGGAGATCAGAAATTTAGTTTTGAATATTTTGTGGTTAAGATATTTATACTTTTATATCCAAGTGGAGAAGCAGATTAGCACATTAAAAATATGGCGCAATAAATTTGAAAGCCGTTCATACGGAGAGGGGGTTTGAAGTCATGGGGCTTGATAAGGTCACTAAGACAGTGAATGTTGAAAGAAGTGGAAAGAAAGTGATGCTCTGCACAGTCCAAAATAAGTGGTTGGGAAGGAAGAATAGGAAGAATTAATAAGAACCAAGAAGGAGCAACCAGTGATATAAGGCAAGAGGTGGGAAAAAATAAAGAAAAGGATACATTCTAGAAACAAGTTGAATAAAAAAATAGTACAAGGAGAATTAATAGCTCTACTAACTGTTCTTACAAGTTCAAGTAAGGTGAGAACCGAGAATTTTGGTGGGCACAATCTACCAGAGAGGTAAAAATAATAATAGAAAAAGCGTGGAGTCCTGAAATAATGCCTTAAGCAGAAAAAAGGAGATAAAATTTGATGCACAAATGGAGAAAATGACTTCTGAAGGAAGTATAGAGAGTTTACATGTGTTATTAAAAAAAAAATGACAGTATCTGATCTGGCACATGGCTCATGCCTGTAATCCCAGCCCTTTTGAAGGCCAAGGTAGAAGGATCGCTTGAGCCCAGGAGTTGAAGACTAGCTTGGGCAACATAGCGAGCCTTTGTCACTCCAACATATTTTTTTTTTTTAATTAGCCTGGCATGGTGGCTTGTGCCTGTAGTTCTAGCTACTTGGGAAGTTGAGGCAGAAGGATTACTTGAGCCCAGAAATTTGAGGCTACAGCAAGCCAGGATTACATCACTGCACTCCAGCCTGGGTGACACAGTAAGATTCTATCTAAAACAAAACAAAACAAAACAAAACAAACAAACAAACAAACAAAAAAGAACAAAAAAAAAAAAACTGTGAGTGCAGACTTTGGTTAGAAGAGCCTGAAAATCCCCTTCTAGCTCCTTTAGTTTGGTCAGAAATGCAGGAAATGTGGCCATTCGCTGAAATTTGTGGATGGGAAAGCAAATCTTCAAGGTCTTTAAAAAGGGGAAATTGGCCGGGCGCGGTGGCTCAAGCCTGTAATCCCAGCACTTTGGGAGGCCGAGACGGGCAGATCACGAGGTCAGGAGATCGAGACCATCCTGGCTAATACGGTGAAACCCCGTCTCTACTAAAAAGTACAAAAAACTAGCCGGGCGAGGTGGTGGGTGCCTGTAGTCCCAGCTACTCGGGAGGCTGAGGCAGGAGAATGGCGTAAACCTGGGCGGTGGAGCTTGCAGTGAGCTGAGATCCGGCCACCACACTCCAGCCTGGGTGACAAAGCGAGACTCCGTCTCAAAAAAAATAAAAAAATAAAATAATAAAATAAATAAAAAGGGGAAATTACAAAATCAGCATGTAGAAGAGACGGAGAGTAAATAGACTGGAGAATTGGAGTATGATCGGCTACAGCATTAATGGCTCACTTGAGGTTTTTAATCATGAATTTAAAATGAGATCGTCATATGTGGTTGTATTTTTTTTTTCTTATTCTAGCCATAGTCAGTTGCATTGATACAGATGTGAAGTAGGCAGAGAGATCAATCTAGCCAGGGCCATGTTTTTGCAAGTGTTTACAAAAGCAAGGAGAAAAACAATGGTACTGAAGGAATATACAAAGAGTGATTATAATCATTAAACATAGGTAAGGAAAGCATCAGGGACACCAATTGTATGGTGTCCCTGATGCTTGAATATCAATAGTATTGATATTCAAAAGGCAGTAGAAACAATGAATTTCAGGCCTCCATGAGGTTGAAGGATTGTCGAGATCATGGTACAAGAGGAAATGAGCTGAGGAAGAGTAAGATGTAATAGTTGAAGGTCAGATGTATGAAACTATGGACATATTTCAGTTATTTGTTTTAATAACATTGTAAATGTGACTGTGGAAGTGAGATACAGAGATGAAGTAGAGGATAATATCCTAAAGAAGAATTCTAGGACAGGATTGGCTAAAATGTTAGAAAATTGCCTGCATGTTTGTGAAAATAGTATGAAAATAAAAGTAATGTTGTGGAGAGTAACAGTGAGCCATGAAACAGAAACTGTCATGGCTTGGAGTTGTCATTGTAAAACAGATTAAAAATAAATGCCCTCTTGCTTGTCATTTAGAGTCATCTGCAGGGCCTTGAAGAAAACAGAGAGTGTTATACAAAATGTAGTGTGTACAATGTTTATATTACATTATTTTGTTTTGTTTTTGCTTCCTAACTAGACTTTTGAAAATCAAAATGGAATATACCAAGGGAAGAGAATCAACAATTTCATACTATAAACACAATAATAGTGTCAATAAGAAGATAAAATTCTGCTCTTCACTCTAAAGACATATATAAGGTCGGCTGAACCAAGAATAAGGAAAGAATATGTTGGGGCAAGAAGCAAGTTAGTAGTGAATGTCGAGAGATGGCCACAGGAAAGAGCCAATTAACCCGGGTGGAAGTCTAACCAACAGCTGCATAGGATTATCCAAAATCAAGTGACGGCGGGCTCTAAAATGCCCATGCTGAGAAGCCTTGTTCACTGCTCTCATTGACTATGTTGAATAGCTGTCTGCCCATTGTCTATGGCTCTTCCTGCAGAAAATTAGTCTCCTGAGCCACTAGATTTTGATTAGTATCTTACTTAACTTTAACTGTGGTCACCTCCTTTGCTAAAAGCCAAGGATTTGGACAGGAGCTTCCCTACCCAAGAAACAGGATGAGTCATTGATTCAAAGGTCCCATGGACGCATTGATGGAAAGACCTCTGTACAGGTGTTTGGGTGAGGCTGGACAGTGACCCATCCCTATAATACCTGCTTCAAATATTTTCTGAATTCTAAGATAAGAAGTTTCATTTTAATAAGATCAGGCCCTGTGACTTAATATATAATATAATCCCTCAGTAAACTAGAAAAGAATCAGAGAAAATATCTATCTGGATTCAACTTATTTCTTAAATCATAATTGCCAGGAAGAGAAATATTGAATAGAATTAGGCTTTGGTAGAAAGCCTAAGTAAAGAAAAAGAAAAAAGAAAGAAAAAAAGAATCATCCTAAAAATGTTTAAGAAAAATTGTGATTATTAAAAATAAACTGTTGACATTGATAATTTAATCAGAAATTAGGGAGACATACCTATTAATAGTAATGTGGCTATACATGAATAAATGGAGTTGCTCATTAGAGGGTTTGTATCTTTAAAAAATATGAAAAGAAAAAATAAACCAAATGCCAAAAATTGCGTCAAATGAGAGCAACATCAACAATACACAAGGTAATACACAATTTGATGACACATAAAATAAGAAAACATTAACAATTAGTAGATATGATTACTAAATATAACTCTCTTTGTAATATATAACAAAATAAAGACATCACACTTGAATTATAAAAGCCACACAAGTACCAGGCGTGGTGGCTCACGCCTATAATCCCAGCGGTTTAGGAGGCTGAGGTGGGTGGATCACGAGGTCAGGAGTTCGAGACCAGCCTGACAAAGATGGTGAAACCTCGTCTCTACTAAAAATACAAAAATTAGCCGGGCGTGGTGCTGCGCATCTGTAGTCCCAGCTACTCTGGAGGCTGAGGCAGGAGAATCGCTTGAACCAGGAAGGCAGAGGTTGCAGTGAGCCAAGATTGTGCCACTGCACTCCAGCCAGGGTCACAGCAAGACTTCATCTCAAAAAAAAAAAAAAAAAGACATACAAAAGTGTATTGTGTTATCTTTTAAAAATAAATAATGAGGACAGTGTAATTAAGGATGCTAAAGAACAGAATGAGTTGAGCTTTAAGAAACAAAAACAAGAATTACTTGGAATAGAGTATGAAGCAGAATGAAAAGGAGATAGATTGAGAAGAGGTAAACAAGAAACACAATGTTTTATTTTGTTTTTTTTCTTAGAGAGGGAAGTTTTTGTCAACATTGAATGTCCACCTCTTTATAACATTGTGGAGAATTAGATTATTTTAAATTAGATTGCATAATTCCTAAGTGCAAATCAGTTCTAAAGCATTTTTTTTTTTTAATATATACCCACTCTAGTTCATTTTCACGGTCGATATTTTGGCTCAGATATTGAACATGTAGCTCCTAGCAACTATAATTGAGCGGAATTTCTGTCTTTTTTCTCTGTATTCTACAATCCATTCCAAGAACAGGATTTTTTTTCTTTTACTAATGCAAGAAATCCTTGAAAATAAATTCAGATGTTTAAGAGTCCCCACATAATCCATCAACTTGTTTTCTCACACAGGAAAATGAATAAAACCAGCATTCCCTCCTACTTGCTTGACAATTGTTATTTGTCTTTCGTCAGCCAGCAAGTTTTCCTCCAAAGATCACCTAAAAATATTTTATTTTGTTTTGTTTTTAATTGCTTTTTCTATTCCCTCTGATCAGTATGTATTATTCAACTAGGAAACTACCTTTCTGCTTCTCACCATTTTCCCACCAAAATCTATTATTTAAGGCCTGTGAAAGGTTTAGGTTTCATTAGTAAGGTAATATTTTTAGGATAGCACCTTTGTAAAGCAGATAGTTTACATAATTGCCCTGGTTATGAGTTGTCTTGTCAACTCAATATTTCCAAATTATTTTTCAGTATAAAGATTGTGAGCATTCCGAAGAAAAAATTTCAAATAAGTCAAATATGTGAGTACTGGAGAACAAATACTGTCATTTAGATTATTACTAGTTCAAAGGAAAATCTTGAAAAAGTAAAGAAGATTTACAACCATAGTTGATTTCTAATTAATGATGAAAATAATTTTAACTCATTAGACTAAAAGTCTGTCTTCTTTCTGCTGAATATGCAATTAATTCGTAATATTGACTTTCAGGGTAATTCTTTGAAAATACACAATTTGATAGCACATAAAATAAGAAAACATTAAACAGTAGTAGATATGATTACTAAATGTAACTGTTTTCCTAATATATATCAAAATAAGTATATTGTACTTGGATTATAAAAAATATATGAGTATTTTTATCTTTAGAAAACATTTATTTAATGAAAATATAATAATCATTGAAATTATGATTCAATTGATTCAAGTTGAATAGTATTCCTATTTCTTATCAATCATAAGAAATCATGATTCAAGTTGAAATAGTATTCCTATTTTCTTGTCACTTGTCTCTTTGTGTTTAAAAAATGTGAATTTTATTTTAATAAGGTGTAACTCAGTGAAAGTTACATTACATTTAATTCTTTTGGATGCCCAAAGCTTAAATCCTTCAAATGTATAGCTTTTTGGTTATTTAATTGTACCCTAGAAGAGGACAACCAACACATTGAGAAGTGGATGGACAACAAATTTCTCATTCCTCCTTAAGCATCAATTTTCAACTAGCTGAATTTCTCAAAGTTAAAAAAAGTTCAATAAATAGACATTATGAGAAACATTAGTTATTTTGCTTGTCCAGTCCAGTTCTCATAATCATGTATAAAATGCTTATCATCTAAAGTTTGGAGAGAAATATTTAAACATAATTAAATGTTTTAAGATGTCACACAGCCATATAATTTGTCTCCTACTTAACAGTTAGATTCAAAACATGTTTCAGCATTTTTCAGGCAATTAGTATCTTTATATACCTATCAATAAAACTGATATCTTTCTGTTCTGATAGTGCATCTGTCACTACAAATCATTAGAACCTATTCAACAATGATTATAATCATGAACATGATGCTGGTGCTTTATTCAGTTGTTTAAACGTTGTCTGTACCATAAATTATCTCCATATTTATAGAAGTTGAAAAACTGTATTGCTGTTCAAAAGTTTCATTCAATGTTGTCTTAACAGCAGAAATAGCATTTGCAGTCAGTGCAATTATGCAGTAAATGACAGGTTTTTAAATATACTTTTAAATTTTGAGAATTGTAATGTGTCAAAATATAACATACAATAGAAAACTAATTATTTCAGGGATATAGAAAGCAATTGAAGAATGGATTTTCTGAGATCTCCAGAATAAAATATAGACTAATAAAAAAGCTTCATAGATATAACAGGTATTTGATATTGTGTCATTTTTATAATTTCACTTAGAGATTAAAGATGTATTTCTGCAGTATTAAAATAAAATACAATACAAGTCATATTAAAAGACATAACCCCTGCCAGATATAGGATATTAAGCACATCTGTTAGGGTGTATCTTCTCCCAAGACCTAAATTTCAAATTTACCTGACAACAAATCCTTTTTCTATAACATTATTCTACATATTATTAACTATTTCATACATGTGCAATTAAAATGTACACTCTAAGAAGTGATTGTCTTATTATTTTGTAAAAGAATGAAATGATACATGAGAAAAAATATGTTCTCAAACTTTTAGGCAAGCACAATAAGACCAAATTTCTTTTCACTAGTTTTAAAAAATGAAATCAGTTTTATACTACAATCTAATTACCCTCTTAAAAATATATTGCTGAAATATTTTTTTCACGTATAAAGAAGGAAGATGAAGCAGTGTAAATTACAGGCACATGGTGATTATCCCAAAATCTTGGTGCTAAAATGGAAGCTTAATACCAGTTAAGTTGTCACTAAGTCAGAGTTATGAATATATGCAGGTAAAATTCTGGATAATTGCTTATAATTTTCAATGTTTAGAAAACAGTTTCGTTGGCAGATGTTTTTGCATTTTCCTAAATGTTTCTGTCCCTATCAAATGTTGAACATTTTCTATGGTTTATGCTCAAACACGTTAATCATTCCCAGTCTTTCAAGATGCTTACCTGACAACATTAACATACAAATGTACAGTGATCACTATGCTATTTGGATTTCCTTACACTTAATACACTTGAAAAAAATCATTTTTGTCTTCATTACTTGGTGTGATGCCTTGTTCAAAAAATAAATTTGTCATGAATTTGCTAGCCTTGAAAATTAAGTATTAATTGAGATTGGACAATTAGAAATTATCTCAGAAAAGTATCATTTAAAAAGCAATTCCTTTAAACTTGTAATTTCATAAAGGAGGTTACTGGGCTATAAGATTGTCTATTCCAACGGCATAAGTTACCATCATTTCTATTTCTAAGATCAGTAAATACATAGTAAATATTACTTTTCACATTTTATTTTAAATTACCTTACAGCTAAGCATTAACTATTTAGGAGCTAAATACCCAGCTAATGACTTCTCTATATTTTTTTTATTTTGGTGTTTCATTTCTATAACCATTGAAATTTCAATATCTATAGAAAACAAGATGGGTATACACTAACAAGTTAATTTTATTACATATAACTAATTCTGGTGAAAGTCTATGATTATTGATGGTTTTTATAAAATAAGACTGGAAACTAAAATTCAATTTATTCTGGTTACTTACATGATAGAATACTGAATTGTATGGCGGTATTTTGACCCAGAAAAAAAGTTAAGCCAAAAAAGTTAAATATTAGTTAATGTTGAAAGATTGCTATATAATCTTAATCTAAAGTCCATTCTGTATGACAGAATTATCTTAAACACCATTATTTTTAGTGTAAAATGACTTAATATTAGAAATGTTGAAGAAATCTTATATAGTGACATTTATGTAAAGAAAATGTTTCTCAAAATAGTTCCGACACAAACTGATCTTGATGTTTCCAAAAGAATCTCAGTCCTTGATGAGAAGCAACAATTCACTCCATTGAATCTGCTACTGTTTTCTTCACTGAAAAAAAATAACATTTTAGTGTTTCTAAAAAAATGAATGCTCTCAAAGTATGAACATTTATAATTCTTTAAGTAGTTTCTTGTTTTACTCATTGACTTTGAGAAACAACAATTAACTTCACCTTTCCAGTCTCCTAAGTCTAATTCTTTTACTCTAATTTTTATTTCACAGACCAATCTGTTCCAGCATCAAATTCCACTGACTGGACATTTAAAACATATACAGGCTTTCTTATCACTGCCATTTTACTACTTTGGTCTAAACCATTATATTTTCTCACCTAGATTGTTGTAATACTATTAAAAAATAATGATCCCCTGTTTCTGCTTTTTGGGAATCAAGCTGTTCTCAAATTAGCGACCAGAAGCTTTTTTTAAAAATAAAAACAAGATCATGATACTTTTCTGTATTAAAACCTATAATTTACCCACATACTACCCAAATTAAAAGCTAACCACCTATAACATGACTCACTATGTCCCATACGTTCTGTACCTCCCTAACCCTGAACTCCTTGACCTTATCCCCAACACCACTCCCAACCCCAAGGTTATTCTTCTCCCACTATGTTGTCTGCTCCAGGAATCAACAAGGCATAATTTGTTCTGGGGCATTTGCTCTTCTTTTTGTCTCTACCGAAAAGCATTTGTCTTATACATGAAAAGGTATATGTATTAGTTAGGTTTCTTTAGAGAACCAATAGGATATACCTATAAGAGAAGACTTCTTATGGGAATTGACTCATACAGTTACACAGTTATGAGGGCCAAGAAGTTCAACAGTCTTCCTTCTGCACGTTGGATAAACATGAAAGTCTGTAGTGTGACTTTGGCTGAGTTCAAAAGCTTGAGGACCAGGGAGCAGAGAGTGCAAGTCCGAATCTAATTTTAAAGACTTGAGAAAGAGGAATACTGATATCCAAGGGCAGGAGAAGATGAATGTTCCCGCGCAAAAAAGATAGCAAATTCACACTTTCTCCACGTTTTTATTTGGGCCCTCAACTGACTGGATTATGGCTACTTATATTGGTGAGGGTGATCTTCGCCACTCTACAGATTCAAATGTTAATCTTTTCTAGAAACATCCACATGGATGAACACGTACGTGCACGTGAGTGCACACACACTCACACACACACGCGCGCACGCACATATACACACACACACAGAAATAACGTTTTACCAGCTATCTGGGCATCTCTTGACTGAGTCAAGATACATATAAAATGAGCCATCACAGTGTACTTCCTCACCTCTTCCAAGACTTTGCTCAGGTATTGCTGTCTCAGTGACTCTTCTATTTAAAATTGCCTCACCATACAGTACATATTCACTTTGCCCCTCTATTTTATCTGTCCTTTTCATTATAATACCTCCTAAAATATTATATAATTGTGTTTTTTTGTCTGTCTCCCTCCCAACATAATGTAAACTTTTCCTTGTATTCTCCTGTATTCCCAGATCCCTAGAAAAGTATGTCTCCTAGTAGACACTCAGTGGATATTTGCTGAATAAAATATAGCTAACAGGTTAAAAAAAAAAAAAAAAGTCGAATAAAACTTAACCAAGGTTTAAAAATAGATGAAACGTTTTAGAAAAAGATTTTTATATATGCATACATGCTAAATCTGCAGATTTTTTAAGGATTAGAAGAGATAAAATAGCATGCTAAATACAAAGCATAGAAAATAAAAGCCTCAATTTTTTTTTTTATAAAATACAATGATGGGGCCAGGCGCGGTGGCTCAAGCCTGTAATCCTAGCACTTTGGGAGGCCAAGACGGGTGGATCACGAGGTCAGGAGATCGAGACCATCCTGGCTAACATGGTGAAACCCCGTCTCTACTAAAATATACAAAAAACTAGCCGGGCGAGGTGGCGGGCGCCTGTTGTCCCAGCTACTCGGGAGGCTGAGGCAGGAGAATGGCGTAAACCCAGGAGGCGGAGCTTGCAGTGAGCTGAGATCCGGCCACTGCACTCCAGCCTGGGCGACAGAGTGAGATTCCGTCTCCAAAAAAAAATAAATAAATAAATAAAATAAAATAAAATAAAATGCTTTTGAAATAAATATCAATATTGTTTTCTAATTTCAATTGAAGACAGAGGAAGCTAAGAAGCCTTCAGTATCAATGAATGCCAGGACCACCTCCTGGTCTTGAATGCATTCTAGGGAAGCATGCACTATTACACGTGCATTGTTGCTGTTTAACACTTAAAAAAAAAAAATACAAAGCAGGTGAAGCAGGTGCTTAGCTGAGCAAGAGGTATCTTCCAGCCTTTACTCTTAATTGTCATCTTGTATCTCAACCTGAATTACACCACAAAACAAAAATGCCTTCAGCATGCAATGTGTATGAAACCCAATGCAGGAAGCATTCCTCAAATAAGGAACCCATATAGAGCCTTAGATCTCTGAAAACACCCAGGAATGAGGCCAATTGACCATATACAACATATACCACAGTCAAATCCTCAAGGCATAAAGAGACTATAAAAACAAAAAGCCCCATCCGAATGACGGCAATATTTTTAAAAAAGGAAAAGAAAATAAATACCAGTCCCCTCAGATGAAAAGAAATCAGTGTAAGAACTTCAGCAATTCAAAACCCCAGGATGATTTCTTACCTTCAGAGGCTCCCACTAGCTCCTCTGTAATACATCGCAATCAGATTGAGGCAACTGAAATGACAGATATGGAATTCAGAACCTAGATGGCAAGGAAGCTCAAAAAGATTGACCACATGCTCACCCATAAAGCAAGTCTCAATTAATTTTAAAAAATCAAAATCATACTAACTATACTCTTGAGCCAAAGTGAAATAAAAAGAGAAATCAATACCAGGACAATCTCTCAAAACTACACAATTATATGGAAACTCAACAACTTGTTCCCGAATGACTTTTGGGTACATAATGAAATTAACACAGAAATCACAAAATTATTTGAGATGAAAGAAAACAGAAACACAACATGCCAAAATCTCTGGAAAGCAGCAAAGAAAGTGTTAAGGGGAGAGTTTATAGTGCTAACTGCCTATTTCAAGAAGTTAGAAGATCCCAAATTAACAATCTAACATTGCACCTAGAGGAACTAGAAAAAGAAGAACAAACCAAATCCAAGGCTAGCAAAAGAAAGGCAATAACTAAAATCAGAAAGGAAATAAATAAATTGAGACAAAAATTCATACAAAGGATCAATGAAAAGAAGTTGGTAATTTGAAAGAATAAAAATATTGATAGAGTACTAGCTGTGTTAATAAATAAAAAGAGACAGTCTAAATAAGCACAATTACAAATCACAAAAATGACATGTGACATTACATCTGATCACACAGACACGCGTAAGAGCCTCAGTCACTACCACAGACACCTCTAGGCATATAAACTAGAATCTAGGGAAAATGGATAAATTCCTGGAAATATACAATCTCCCAAGATTGAATGAGGAAGAAATCAAAAGCATGAATACACCAATATCGAGCTCTAAAATTGAACTAGTAATAAAAAGCCTCCAACCAAAAAAAGCACCGGACCAGACAGATTCAGAGCTGAGTTCTACCAGACATGCAAAGAATTGGTGCCAACTTCACTGAAACAGTTTCAAAAAATCAGGAAGGAAGAACTCCTCCTTAACTTATTCTACAAAGGAAGCATCAATCCTGGTACCAAACCTGGCAAAGATACAATAAAAAAGAAAACTACAGGCCAAGTCTCTGATGAACATAAACACATAAATCCTCAACAAAATATTAGCAAACCAAATTCAGCAGCACATCAATAAATTAATCTACCATGATCAAGTAGGCTTTATTCTTAGGGTTCAACACTGGTTTAACATACACAAATCAAAAACTGTGATTCACCACATAAATAGAATTAGAAACAAAAACCACATGATTATCTCCATGGACACACACATACACACACACTTTTGATAAAATTCAACATTCCACTGTGATTAAAAAAAAAAAAAAACCTTCAACAAACTAGGCACTGAAAGAACATACCTCAAAATAATAAGACCCATCAATGACAAACCCATAGTTAACAACACAAGAGTAGGCAAAAGCTGGAAGTATTCCCCTTAAGATCAGGAACAAGACAAGGATAATTACCTTCACCACTCTTATTCAATATAGTACTAAAAGTCCTAAGTACTCTTTGCTTGATTGTTCTGATTAGAGAAAGAAATAAAAGGCATTCAAATAGAAAAATAAGTCAAATTATATCTCTTTGCTGGTGATATGATCCTATACATGGAAAATCCTAAAGACTCAACCAAAGGGCTCCTAGACCTAATAAACCACTTCGGTAAAGTTTCAGAATACAGAATAAATCTGCAAAAATCAATAGCATTTCTGTTTACCAATATTATTGAAGCTGAGAATCAAATCAAGAATACAACCCCATTTATAATAGTCACAGAAAAATAAAGTAACTAGAAGTATATCTAACCAAAGTGTTGAAAGACATTAACGGCCGGGCGCGGTGGCTCAAGCCTGTAATCCCAGCACTTTGGGAGGCCGAGATGGGCGGATCACGAGGTCAGGAGATCACGACCATCCTGGCTAACACGGTGAAATCCCGTCTCTACTAAAAAATACAAAAAACTAGCCGGGCGAGGTGGCGGGAGCCTGTAGTCCCAGCTACTCGGGAGGCTGAGGCAAGAGAATGGCGTAAACCCGAGAGGCGGAGCTTGCAGTGAGCTGAGATCCGGCCACTGCACTCCAGCCTGGGCGACAGAGCGAGACTCCATCTCAAAAAAAAAAAAAAAAAAAGAAAGAAAGAAAGACCTTTACAAAGAGAACTACAGAACACTGCTGAAAGAAATCATAGATGATTCAATGATATTCCTATCAAACTATCAATATCATTTTTCACAGAATTAGAAATAACTATTCTAAAATTCATATGAAAATGAAAAAGAGCTTAAATTGTCAAAATGACTCTCAGCAGAAAGAACAAAGCCGAAGGCATCACATGACCTGACTTCAAACTACAGTACAAGTCTAGATTAATTAAAACAGTATGGTACTGATACAAAAATAGACATATAGACCAATGGAACAGAGTAGAGAACCCAGATATAAAGCTACACTCCTAAAACCATCTGATCTTCAACAATATTCAGCAGAATAAGCAATGGGTAAAATATTTCTTATTCGATAAATGATGCTGGGATAGTTGACTAGCCACGTGCAGAAGAATGAAAATGGACCTCTATTATTCACTGTGTTCAAAAATTAATTCATGATGTGCTACAGAATAAAATGAAAGACATCCTAGTATAAAAATCGTAGAAGAAACCTAAGAAATACTGTTCTGGATATCAGCCTTGGGCGAGTCTGCCGATAATAGATAAAGAGCAATATGTCTACTCTGTTTATATAAAGGAGACAAGAAGCTAACTATCTCCTTTCCTTCAAAAGAAAGAAAAAATAATGTGCTTCTTTATGATTAATGAAAAGGAACCTAGGTTCTCAGCCTAACATTTTGAAATGTAAATACAATTTTTCAGTGCTCAAGTAAATCCCAGATATCTGAGGCTTTTAAACCCGAACTTTCTTCTGTTTCCAACATCTGTGTCTTAACCTAATGACCTAGCTCAGTGTGTAACCATTTGGCCTTCTTGTGTCAAAATAATTAAATAGACACATAACTACAAATCTAATTATCATGGTATATACATAGTAAAATGTTCCTAGGGAATTAAAAGTAAATATCCCTTATCGTTATGTTGTATACAATTTCATGGCTCACAAAACCAGGGCATTTTTTCTAGGGCATTGCATAATCCAGCAAGTTTTCTTCCCCCATATTGATTCCAGGACTTATGCCACTCTAGTACCCTGCTCCAGGTGATGCTTCTTGATTTTAAATGCCTGAAAACAAAAGGCAAGGGCCATCATTCTCAGATTCCCATAAAACTGATCCATTACCCATTGTAGGTTGAGGGAACAAGATTTTTTTTTCAGCTCCTAGCCATTATCCCAACTCCAGTTCTACTCTCTTACTTTGTAGTATTTCTTGCAGCTTATGAAAAATTGAATTTCCTTCAGGAAGAAATTAGCTTATAAATATGTGTATTCTTCAACTCCTGTGTTTGATGTAAGCTGTTTTTAATGTTTTAGCTGTGATTATAAAATTTCAAAATACCCTTTTTTCTAAAAAAGGCAGATTCTGCAATTGAAAGCATTGGAATTCTACACCATTAATTGTTATTATGATTTTATAATATAGATACATTTTATGTGTCTATATTAAGAAAGAAAAGCAGACTAACTTAATTATTATCTCAAAATTTTATTCAACTTCAATTTCTTTAAATCTCTGTTTAATAATACTAAGAAAATATATACAATGTAGGATTTAACTCCATCCTTAAAGTTAAATGTATATGCTGAATAACATTTAAGAAATATTTATTAAGAAGTTACTGTGTGCAATAGTTTTAGTAAATAAAACACAAAAATTACTGCCCTCATGAGAATTATAGTCTAGCTAGGAAAGACAGAAAATGAACAGCATAACTAAATAAAAATGTTATGTGATAGATAATAAGTGGAATGAAGAACAAAAAGGCGACAGAAGGGATGAAGATAGAGAATATGGAGAGCTTTTTCGTTTTTTGTTTTTAACAAAGACTTAAATTGGGATGCTTATCAAAGACCTCACTGAAAGGGCCATGTGACCTGAAGGAAGAAAGGAAGAGAGATATGTCTAGGTGACATACAGGTAAAGACGTATCTACTCACATGTCAGTCCATTCAGATTGCTATATCAAAGTTTCATAAACTGGGTTGCTTATAAACTATAAATATGTATTTCTCATAGTTCTGGAGGCTGGGAAGTCCAAGATCAAGCACCAACATTAAATTATTCTGTATCTTGGGAGGGCCCACTTCCTCATAGATAGCAACTTCTCACTTGGTCTTCTCATGGCAAAAGAGATAGGCTAACTCCCAGGGATCTTTTATAAGAACACAAATTCCAATCATGAGTGCTCTGACTCCAAAAGGCCTCATTTCCAAATACCATTACCTTGGGAATTAAGCTTTCAACATATAAATATTAGAGCAACAAAAACATTCAGAGCCTAGCATCACATATCTAGGTGAAAGGAGTTGCTGCCAGTTAATTGAATTTTCAAATAACACAGTAAGGATCTGTTGAAAATTACCCAGGATAACAGGAGTTTAAATGTAACATTTCTCCAGTCCACCACCCAGTCCAAGTTCTCAGAGAGAAGGTGGCAAGAGTTCTTGTTTTGTATGGCATAGGAAAGAGCAAGTGTGGTATGAGAGGAAGTAGACAAAATGAGAGAATAAGGATGGTGAAGAATTCATTACAGGAACAAGAATTTTCCTCAGCAATTTAATCCAAAGTAAAAAGTACAACCAGTTGTCCCAAAGCATACCAGGATCAGGAAAGATTCAGCAGATAGAACATCTGGCTATAACAAGCTACTTAGAGTTAAACCCATTGTTCAAAATTAGTTGTTTATTAGACTTTTTAATAAGAGAGAATACAACTTGACAGACTTTTACTAGTTTTGGAGGAGAAGGTTAAGAGAGTATATAAGGTTTTGGAATCTGGACTCAGGTGGTTTAGTAATCTTCAAATAGTAAATAACAACAAAAAAATCTTGGATGGGGTTTTTAAAACTGCCATCATAGTATCTTTTGATTTTCAAAATATTTATAGTTTTTCTTAATGGTTCTTACACATTGTTACAAGACACACAATATCAAAGGCACTTGATTTAAAAAGGAGGCCGGTCTCATGTTTTCATCTGAATCTTCATATAGACACAGCTAAGAGTTCTACCCATGTAAGCCTCTTTATGCACAAATAATTGAGTAGAGTATAGCCATATAATTAATTTCTATGTGGAGCTTTCAATAATAGCACATTTGACTTTTTAAAGCCTCTATTATTTCATTGGCGGTACCTGTTGAGTTTGGTAAATTTTTGTCTTCTGAAGGTTTCCAGAATACACTGAAGTTTCTAGCTTGCCAGAAAGTAAGATCAAGTTCCCTTAGGATTAAGTTAGGTGCCAGTCCAGTTTCATGGAAATTTTAATTTTTTTAAACATTGTCTTTACATGTAAAATGCAGCCGTGACTATTTAATGTTGTTATAACTTTTGATTCAATCAAATTTACTCTCAAATATAATACTTGGTATATACTAGCAATATAATTGATCATAGTTAAATGGAGGAGAAGGAAGACAGAACAGTTATACTGAATGCATGCAGACAACTATATTGCCAAAAAAGTTAAGGAAACTAAGTAAAATATTTGTTTTTGAAATCTGAAATGTTGGTAAGATCAGAAACCTAAAACACTCATGTTCATTGAGCAAAGTGACTCATCAACAATGGAATAACAGGCTCTGTGGTTCCAGAGCAGTTATTCCTGTAGCCAGTTGTTATATCAATAATAGTTTGTTTGGTTTTTTCACTTTCTTTCTAGGCCCAAATCACTTTTAGGCATGGAAAGGGGCAAAATGTTAAGAGGAAAATTTCAACATGATTGACTCAATTGTGCAAGAAAATCAGAAAGTTAACTTAATGATTAACTTCCCATTGAAGTTGAAGTTGCACTTGAATATTTCTTTTAGCTGCCTGCAGGTATGTAGCTTTGTAAAAGATTGGATTTGTAACCAGCTGTGAGTTTTCAAGACAAACGGTTAGGGCTAAACGAATTGACAAATACCTTTGGCCAGACAAGTTAATGTATGCGTCTGGGAAGACTGCCGCATGTTTAATACATTGTTTTTCTCCATTACATTTTGCTTGTTTCATTGTACCTGACTTGTTTTCTTTGGAAAAGAAGAAAAAAAGGTACTTCTGAATTAGATGTAACAGACCAATAGAATTTTTGATGGTACATGACAAAGTTACACCTTACAAGCCTCAAATCTAAACATGACATAAGCCCCATAATTTTTTTTCTAATAATTTTTTTAAATTATATTTTAAATTCCAGGGTACATGTGCACAATGTGCAGGTTTGTTAAATATGTATACATGTACCATGTTGGTGTGCTGCACCCGTTAACTCTTCATTTACATTAGATATTTCTCTTAATGCTATCCCTCCCTCAGCCCTCCACCCCCCATCCCCTGACAGGCCCCAGTGTGTGATGTTCCTCACCCTGTGTCCAAGTGTTCTCATTGTTCAATTTCCACCTATGAGTGAGAATATACGGTGTTTGGTTTTCTGTCCTTGAGATAGTTAGCTCAGAATGGTGGTCTCCAGTTTCATCCATGTCCCTACAAAGGACAGGAACTCATAATTTTAAATGATTTCCATGCTATTACAATACTTTACGTAATATCATTTACAAATGTTTACGGTCATTTTTATGTAACTCTATACAAAATAAGTTTAGTAGCCATGTGTAGTAAAGCATACTCATTGGTTTTCCAAAGTTCTGATAACCTATGTCCAAAGTTAATATTTCATTCCTCTCCCTATCCATTTATTTGGACTAAATAAAATGGCAGAATTTTAAAACTGCTATTACTTTATAAATTATAAAACCCAGTGTATCTCTTCTACATATGGGGGATTAAGACCCAAGAGTTTGATTCACTCAAGGGCATACACGTAGTGTGTAGGAACATTAGCCTGTGATTTCAGACCTTTAATCTTTTGTTACTACATCATATTAATATAATGTATCATGCCAATGTAATGGAAAGATCAAAATTTAAAAATGTGTCCAGGTACATTCACACAGAGTATTTTTAATCATACAATTTGAATTTTTAACAGCTTTATTAAAGTGTAATTAAGATATAAAACTATATACATTTAATACATATAATTTGATGAGTTTGGCCACATGCATTCACCCATAAAACCATCACCACAATCACAGTAATAGATATATCCATCACCTCCAGTAGTTTTCCTGTGTTCTTGTTTTTTGTGGTAAGAATACTTAAAATGAGATTTAACATCTTAACAAAATTCTAAGTGCACAATACAATATTTTTAACTATAGGTGCTATGTTATAGAGTAGTTCTCTAATACTTGATGATCTTATGTAACTGAAACTCGATATCCATCGAGAAAAACTTATTTTCCTCTCCCACAACACTTAACAACCACCATTCTACTTTCTGCTTCTATAAGTTTGAATATTTTATATACCTCATGCCAGTGGAATTATGCAGTATTGTATCCAGCTTGTTTCATGTAGATAATGTCCTTTCGGGTTCATCCACATAGCAAGTGGCAGGATTTTTTTCATTTCTAAGGCTGAATAATAGTTCATCATATGTGCATACCACGTTTTCTTTATCCATTTATCTGTTAATGGACATTTGGGCTGTTTCCACATCTTCATTATTATAAATAACCCTGTAATGAACATGGGAGTGAAAACACCTCTTTGAGGTCCTTATTTCAATTCTTTCGAGTACAGAACTCAAAATGAGATTGCTGGATCATATAATATTTCTATTTTTTATTTTTTGAGGAACCTCCATACTAGTTTCAATAGTCACCAACAGTGGTACAAGGGTTTCAATTTCTCCACATCCTCTCTGACTCTTGTTATCTTATGGGTTTTATTTTGATAGTAACATCCTTACAGGTGTCAATTGATATCTTGTGGTTTTGATTTGCATTTTCCTGATTATTAGTGATGTTGAGGTGTTGAGCACCTCTTTATATTCTTGCTAATAATTTGTATGTCTTCTTTAAATAAATACTGAATTCTTTTGTCCATTTTAATTGTTTTACTTGTTTTTTGCTATTTAGATTTAAAATGACTTACGTATTTCAGATATTAATCCCTTATCCGCTATATGGTTTGCAAATATTTTCTCTCATTCTTAACACTGCCTTTTTACACTGATGATTGTTTTCTTCACTATGAAGAAGCTTTTTAGTTTTGTGTAGTCCAACATGTCTAATTTTGCTGTTTTGCTTGTACTTTTGCTGTCATATTCAATAAATCATTTCCAAGTATAGAGTCATAAAGCTTTTATTCTGTTTTCTTCCATGATTTTTCTAATTTCTGGTCTTACATTTAAATTTTTAATACACTTTGAGTTGACTTTTGTGAATGGTTAAGACAAGGATTCAATTATATTCTTTAACATGTAGATATACAGCTTTCTCAACACTATTAGTTGAGCAGACTGTGTTTTGCTTATTTCGTATTCTTGACACCCATGGTAAAAATCAGTTGACCATATATGTATGCATTTATTTCACAACTTCTATTGTGTTTCATATATATAAAACAGGTATATATCTCTGTTTTATGTCAGTACAATACTATATTAATTGTTATATTTTTGTAATAATAGATTTTAAAGTCAGGAAGGGTGATGTCCCACCTTTGTTCTCCTTGTTCAAGATTGCTTTGGCTATTCCAGGTCTTTCATGTGTCCATATGAATTTTAGAAAAATTTTTGATTCCGGTAAAAAATGCTATTGGGAGTTTGATAAGTGTTGCATTAAATCTGTAGATTGCTTTGAGTAGTATGAAAATTTTAACAATATTAAGTGTTCCAATCATGAGCATAGGATGTATTTCATCTACTTTTAAAATTTTATTTAATTCTTTGCATTGATGTATTATAGTTTTCAGGGTACAAACCTTTCACCTTCTTGGTGAAGTTTAGCCTTAGGTTTTTCTTTTTTTTTTTTTTTTTTTGTCCTATTGTAAATTAGATTATTTGTCTATTCTTCTTTTGAGATATCTCATTGCTAGTGTGAAAAAATACAACTGATTTTTTAATGTTGATTCTGTATTCCACCACTTTACTGAATTTGTTTATTAGTTCTAACAGTTTTTTGTTTTTTTTTAAATGGAGGCTTTAGGATTTTCTATATATAAGCTCATGTCATTTGCAGAGATAATTTTACTTCTTCTTTTCCAGTTTGGGTGTCTTTTATTTGTTTTCCTGCCTAATTACTCTGGGGAGAAGTTACACTTCCTTGTTGAGTAGAAATGAGGAACGTTGACATGCCTGCCTTGTTCCTGATCTTAAAAAAAGCTTTCAACTTTTTGTTATTAAGTGTGATGTTAGCTGTGAGTTTGTCACATATGGCCTTCACTATGTTGAGGTAAATTCTTTCTATACCGTCATGTGTCACTTAACCACAGGGATATGTTCTGACAAATACCTCCTTAGGCATTCATCATTGTGTAAATATCATAGAATGAACTTACACAAACCTAGTTAATATAGCCTAATACAAAACTGGGTTATATGATATAGTCTACTTTCCCTAGGCTACAAATCTTTACAGCATATTACTCTACTGAATACTGTGTGCAATTATAACACCATAGTAAGTATTCACATATCTAAACATATTTAGACACAGAAGAAGTAAAAATATGGTATTATAAACTTATGGGACCACTATCCTATAGGCAGCCTATTGACTGAAACTTCATTTTATGACAGCATGTCTGTACCTAGTGTTTTGAGAAGTTGAGAGTATTTGTTTTGTTTTTATTACAAAAGAGTGTTGAATATTCTCCAATGTTTTGAGATGATCACATGATCTTTTATTCTGTGAATGTGGTGTATCACATGAATTGGTTTGCATATGTTGAATCATCTTTGCATCCCATAGATCAAACCCACTTGGTTACAGTGTATGATCTTTTTAAGGTGCTGCTAAACTCAGTTTGCTTGTATTTTTTCGAGATTTTTGTATTTATGTTAATCAAGAATGCTGGCCTGTAGTGTTTTGTTGTTGTTGTTGTTTTGTTGTTGTTGTTTTTTACTGTTCTAGACTTTTTTTCTGTCTTTGGTAGTAATGCTAAACCTTGCGACCTATAAAATTAGTTTGGAAAAGTGCCCTTTTCTTCATTTTTTATGAGTCTTTAAGAAGGATTGCTTGTTAATTCTTCTTTAAAGGTTTAATTAAATTCTCCAGTGAGGCCACCTGCTCCTGGGCTTTTCACTGTTGGAAAATGTTGGATTATTGATTCAATCTCTGTATTCATTATTGATCTGTTCAAATTTTCTATTTCTTCATGATTCGGTTTTGGTAGGTTGTATGTTTCTTGGAGTTTATCCATATCTTCTAGGTTATCCAAATTGTTAGCATATAATTGTCAATAATAATATATGTCTAATGTACATCATATTGTTAATATTATATACAATATATATTAAAATTATGAATAATTATACTCTTTTTATGATTTTTCTTGTTACTGGTATCAGTTACAATATCTCTTCTTTCATATCTGATTATATTTCTGCCTTCTCTCCTTTTTCCTTAGTAAAGCTGGCTAAGGTTTTGTCAGTTATGTTTATCTTTTCAAAAAAACGTACTCTGAGATTCATTTATTTTTTTATTTTCTACTTGGTTTATTTTTGCTCTAAACTTTGTTATTTTATTTCTACTGCTAACTATGGTTTATTTGTTCTTTCCCTATTTTATGAGGTACAAAGTTAGGTTGTTTATTTGAGACCTTTTTTCTCTTTACTGTGGCTTTTGCTGCTTCCCTTAAGTTCTGGAATATTGTGTTTTTTATTTTTATTTGTCTTGAGGTTTTTTTTTCCAACTTTTCTTTTGATGTCTTTTTTGATTCATGGTTGTCCAAGAGTGTGTTGTTTGATTTCTACCTATTTGTGAATTTTCCTGTGTTTCTTATGTTAGTCAATTCTATTTTTACTTTATTATGGTCAGTAGTTTCAGTCTTCTTAAATTTTTTGTGATATTTTTGTGAACTAAAATATGACCTATCCTCATGAAATATTCAAGAGTTTGAGAAGAATGTGTGTTTTACTGCTATTTGGATGAAACGTTCTGTATAGGTCTATTAGGTCCATTGGTCTATAGTTTTATTCAACTTCTCTGTTTATTGATCTTCTGTCTTGATGTTATTTCCAGTATTGAAAGTGGGATATGAAAGTTTGCTACAACAGTGTAATATAGTAGAAGTCAGTAACTTCTATTATATTGCTGTTTATTCCCCCTTTCAATTCTGTGCATGTTTGCTTTGTAGGTGCTCTGATATTGAGAGCATCTACATCTGCAATTGTTATATCTTTCTAGTGAATTGACAATTTTATCTTTACATAATGTACTGATTTGTCTCGTGATAATTTTTTTACTTCAAGTTTTTTTTTTTTTTTTTTTTTGATATAAGTACTGAATAGCCAACCCTACAATGTTTGGTTATGAGTTGCAGGGAGTATTTTTTTCTACCCCTTCACTTTCAACATATATGTATCCTTAAATCTAAAATGAGTGTCCTGGAGCCTGGAGGTGGTTGGGTCTTGTATAGTTTTCATTTTGCCAATCTATGTCTGCCTAATGTTATTGGTTGAGCAATAAACTCCTTTGTTTCTGATCCAGTAGTCTTTCATTTTTTACCAGAATAAAATCTCAGACACATCATAGTTCTTATCAGGAAAGTGGTATTAAATTCTATTTTGTTTTTTTAAATACAATATTGAAAAACTTAATACACACAAAAAATGCATGTACTTAAAATACTCAACAACTTTACCAAAATTATGAAGGTCTTTTATAAGAAGACAACATCCCAGCACACATTGGACTAAAATTTAACAAAAGAGAACCTTCTTATAACTGAACGATATAATAGGACAAATTGAGAGAGAACAAAGACCTTTCTTTTTGCAACACTGACAAAGGAATAGCTCTAAATCTATTCCAAATGAAATATTTAACATTCATATCAAGTTTTTAACGGTGATTTTTTTCTGTAACTAATTACATATTAGGTATATAACATGTAATTTACAAACTTTGCTATAATTATATAATAAACTTAGTATGAGTTAAATAAAATATGTATACTTCTATACACTAAATTATATAAATGTATAACGCATATATACACATACATGTAATGTCATGTGATGATCTCCATTCTGTTATTCAAATAGGTATTTCTATCATATCAGCTATTACATCCCCAGATTAAGAATTTTTACAATATGCTCCAAGTTTTACTGGAGGCCAGTAAGGTTCATATATCTCTTTTTGAGCACATTTTAGTCAAGATTCTGGTGCACTGAGTAGGTGAAACATTTAAGTAATACTTTTTACAAATGGAAATCTTTGTCCTATTGTGATGTTCAACATATTTCAACACTGTGAAACGACAATTATAGACAAGTAACAACCAAAATATATCCATGGTATTCATGCTAAGTATTATCACAGTAATTACTATTTTAACAACTTTCCAACTTCTCATAGTTTATTTCATATTTGCAGTGGAGTTCAATGGCAGTTGATCTTTGGGAGACTCTACTTCATAGGATCATTCAAAGACCAAGGCTTCTCTTTTTTATATGGCTTCTTTAGAAAACTGGAATCATTCACTAGATCCTTTGCATCTTGCCAGCAAGAGAGGAAGGCAAGATAATTTGGGACATTATGTGAGAAATTTTATTGTCATAAGAATCAGGCTTGGAAGAGGTATTTATCACTTAAACTGACATTGCTTTGGCCACAGCTTTGTCACACGTCTCAAAGTGACAGCTTGAGAAATGTCTAGCAGAGGGCCAAAGAGGAAGAGAACAGAGCTATTATCCAACAACTGACCAGTCTCTGCAGGTTCTTGGGAAGCAGAGAGCAGAAAACTAGAAAATATGGTAATAAATATGACAAGAAATTATAGTCTCATTTATGCTATTACCACTTGCCCGAACATTTTTTTCTTTACAGTTTATCAAGTTATTCCTCCTTCGATGACATTTTAATCTCCTATTTCTTACTTCTTTCTCTTCCAGATTCCACAAAACATATAGAATGGATCTTAAAATTGAACCTACTCATTTATCAGAGTCTATGCACTTAAAAAAGTTTAAGCCTTCTCTCATTCACTCTGGTTCATATGATTACTCTGTGGTTTAGTGAGATAGATCAGAATCTAAGTTAGAACAAAATAGTACAAGGTAAATAATAGATAGCTGTTTTAAAATCTGTGGTTCACTGTGTTTATAATATGTTTATATAAAATGTATGTATGGAAATCAGAAGGTTATTTATAATGACAAAAACAAAACCCTTAAAGAAATTCCACAAAGAAGCTTACTCTTATTTTTTGTTTGTTTTGTTCCAAAGCTACAACCAGCTCTTATATTAAGTCATGTGAAAGCCAAAGGAGTTTCATATATATGTATGCATTCATTTTCAAAATATATTTATTTTTGATTAAATTATAGAAAGAAATTGTTTGAAACACTGTATAATGAGAAGTACAGTAACAGTTATCATGCATGCAAACTAATGTAAAAATCAGTAATATGTGGTTTTATTTTATTTTGACTTATCAATGAAGAAAACTTTTAAATTTGAAATAATATACTTCTGGAAAAGTGATTTTAAAACTGCTTTACTTCTTTTACATTTATTTGTGATACAAAGTATGAAGTCATTTCATGAAAATATAAATTTTAATGAAATTTGTGTTTCATATCATTTATTTTATGTAGCAACTAGAATTTTAAAAGTAGCAGTTTGACAGATATATGGGGAAAGTATGTAGGACGGTAAATGTAGGAGACATGAAATCTATAAGTAAGAGCAAAACAGGAAGTGGTAATATATATAAGACTGTGCAAAACCACTAGGTGTCAACAGACTTCTAAAGAGTGGGTAATTAACGTGCAAAAGGTAATTTTAAGATTTTTTTCATGTTTTTTTCTCTGATTATAAAATTCCGTTGTTTTAATTCTGGGAGATAAAATAATAAGAAGGACATCTGATTACAACATTGCATTGTTTTAGTGAATAAATATATTAGTTGCACATAAGACAAAAAAGCTAAAATATTTTTATTATTGTTATTTTACAGGAACACTGACTTACATTAATAGCAACTTCAAATTTTCTGTGGTCCAGAGGAAGTCATTGCTTGTGGGATTCCTTTATAGTCAGAAAAAATTAAACTTATCAGGTCTGCTTTATAGAAAACCAGATAAATGGACTTATTTCAAAAATACAAACTATAGCAAGCAGTTGGTATTAAGGTTGAATACTGGATTCTTGAAAAAAGTTGCACTTATTAACTTTTATTTTTATATTAATACTATGGAACTATGTCTTTGGATATTATTACTATGTCTATCATAATAAATATCTATTTGTTTTTATAACTCTGCCTAAAAATGATACATAGTAAAGATCAATTCTGATATTTATAGCAAAAGCACATACAAAATTTGTTGGTTGGTTAGTTTTCAAGAAACAAGTTATTGGATTAAAAAGAGAAAGATACTCCTGTAAATGATCATGTGAATACTTTGTATTGACCAAAAGGGCCTTAATGTTCCTCTCGGCTTGAATAAACTTTACACAGGTTTCTTCCTCATTATAATCCCCTGATCTTCCTTAGAGCATTTACTTTGGAAAACTTGTAAATGTAAATTTGTCCTCTACTTATTTGAAAGATAGTACTTCTATCTCTCAGTCTTTATGGGAGAGTAAGAGCCACCTTTGATAAGCTCTGATTAGCAAACACAGATGGCCTATTCATATTGACCATCCAGTATCCCTAATGTCCTCCTGTACTTTTCCATTAGCTCAACCATCCTTTAAATATCTTCACATCTTTTGTTTCAGCAGAATTAAATTAAACCTCTCACAGTCTTTATTCACATTGCAATAGTCTTCAATAAAGTCTTCTTTGGTTGTTTAACTCTGACTGGCACAGTTTTTCTTTGATAGTTCATGTAATATCCTAAAGAACAGTTAAATACTAATTTATTGTTCTCAGATGTCCTTCTTGTTATTTTGTCTCCCAGAATTAAAATAGTCCAGCCCACCTCTTCAATAGTTCTTTTCTTAAAAAAAAAATAGTAATTTGAGGAAAATAAAGATAACAATTTGTTTTTTAAAAAAAAAAAAAAAAAAAACCTATTCTAAAATATCACTGGGTAACATAAGTTGCCTTTGTATGTATTTTTTGAGAATCCCATGCTACAAAAACTATTCAGTAAAGCCTCAATTTTAGCTCTTTACTAATAGATCTTTACCAAAGATCTCTAAGGAATGTTAAAACTACGTATTCATAGCAGAAAAGCCATGCAAATGCAAAAAAAAAAAAAAAAAAACAGAAAGGCAAAACAGTACATGCAAATATTGACTTCCATTAATACAAATTTCTTTGATTCTGTCCCTTTCTCTCTCTCTCTCTCTCTCTGTCTCTGTGTGTGTGTGTGTGTGTGAGAGAGAGAGAGAGACAGAGAAAGAGAGTCAAAGGAATTTGAGTGGAAGCCAGTATTTTCATGTACCTCTTTACAACAAAAGGTGCATATCTAGTTTTACAATGCAAATAAATAAATGGTTGCAAAATAGACAAAGTACTTCAGTAGTAGAATTTTTCTTAGTAATAGAAGTGTCCTTAAGCAACAAAGAAGAGACAGAACTTTACATAGTACCTGTAAATAAATACTCAAGGTGAGACCGGGCGCGGTGGCTCACATCTGTAATCCCAGCACTTTGGGAGGTTAAGGCGGGTGGATCACGAGGTCAGAAGATCAAGATCATCCTGGCTAACATGGTGAAATCCCGTCTTTACTAAAAATACAAAAAATTAGCCGGGCATGGTGGTGGGTGCCTGTAGTCCCAGCTACTTGGGAGACTGAGGTGGGAGAATGGCTGGAGCTTGCAGTGAGCCGAGATCGTGCCACTGCACTCCAGCCTGGGCGACAGAGCAAGACTCCGTCTCAAAAATAAATTAATAAAAATAAATAAATAAATACATACATACATACATACATGCATACCAAGGTGAGATAAAGTATAAGTGACCTGGTTGATTGTTTAAAATCGAGATAAAACTAATAATATCTGAAGAACTATCTAGCGTGCAATTTACTGGCGAGAATCCCGGAGCCACCCAACAGGACAAATGTAGCTGAGTCTTTTTTTTTCCAGTTTTACATCTACCTTCATTTTGAACAAATCTAAGCAAGTTTCTTCCTACCCTATAGTTTTTATGTCTTTAGAAATACATGAGAAAGTAATATATGCCGTGAGGTACAAAAGCAAGGAAAAGTAAATGTTTTAGTGTATTAAGCATTGACTTTGTTTAAATTAAAGTGTTTAAGGAGAAAATAAAATGAAGTAAAATAACTATAAAGTCAGTGGCTATTAAATTAGAAAATACTGAAACAGTTTTAACTCTTTGTATAGGGTGAATATTATCTCACCTTTTCAAATGATAACAGTAATAGTTCATTGTACTGAGCCCCTAAGCATTGATTGCCAAGTGTTAAACTGATAATGTGCTATTTCAAGATGACAGTAAAAAGGCAGAGAATGAGTATGCTATTAACAGTTATTCTCTGGGGCAAACATCATTCTAAGCAAATTCAACCTAAATCAGAAAAATGTGCAACCACAGGAAAACCAGCAAGGAAACACACATATCAAGACACAGGGCTCCAACACTGTAGGGTAAAGGGAACAAATGAATTATGTCTATGAACAGCAGCATGGGTGGATCTCACAAGCATAATACTGAGACAAAAAAGCAAAACACACAAGAGTGCATCTTGCTCTAAACAGGTATGCAGCCACACTTCCAGCAAAAACAGGTACAAGAATGTTCTTAGCAGCATAATATACAAGAATCAAAATCCAGAAACCAAATGTTCATCAACATTAGAATGGATAAACAAATTGTACTATACCCTTGTAATGAAATATTGCACAATCATGAGAATGGACAAACTACTGCTAGATAGGTTCAACATCACTGAATCTAAAATCATAATGTCAAGTGAAAGAACACAGAGTTCAAAGATAATATACTGCATGATTCCATTTATACATAGTTCAAACAGGGTGGAATTATTCTATCATGTAATAAATCAGGACAGTGATTACCTTTGTCAGAGAGTGACTTAAAGGGATGTGTAAGATCTTTCGAGTGCTAACATTGCTCTCCTTGATCTATGTACTGGTTATATATGTGGAATTACTTTACGAAAATTTGTTGATTTCTTTTCTTTCTTTTTTTTTTTGGTTTTAAGTTTACTTAAAAAAGAAATTTAACCTTAAATATGTAACAACCCTCTCTTTTTAGTATAATCTTTTAACTTGTAAAGAGATGTCTTTTTACAAAGCCAAATATATGTAAACAAGTATGTTTACAAATTCAAAATTATTCAACCTGGACAATATTAGTGGTGTAAGAAATGTTATTGTTCATTTGTCCTCTGTAATTTTTTAAGTTGAATAAAAAATATATACAGACAAATCAATGGTTAGAATGTTTGTCTTAGAACTCATAAGAAACATAAGAATTTTTAAGGTCATTCCATTAGTAGCATATCTATATTTGAATAAAATTATTGAATATTACATTTAAAAATCCTATTTGTTTACTTTTTTTTTTTTTTTTTTTTTGAGACGGAGTCTCGCTCTGTCGCCCAGGCTGGAGTGCAGTGGCCGGATCTCAGCTCACTGCAAGCTCCGCCTCCCGGGTTTACGCCATTCTCCTGCCTCAGCCTCCCAAGTAGCTGGGACAACAGGCGCCCGCCAACTCTCCCGGCTAGTTTTTTGTATATTTTAGTAGAGACGGGGTTTCGCCGTGTTAGCCAGGATGGTCTCGATCTCCTGACCTCGCGATCCACCCGTCTCGGCCTCCCAAAGTGCTGGGATTACAGGCTTGAGCCACCGCGCCCGGCCTTGTTTACTATTTATCTTGTGCTTTAGAGTGTAAAAGCATTTTACAAATATTATCTAGTTTTTCTTCAGAACATCTCTAAGTCACATATCTAAGTAAGTTTTGGAGCACAGATGGCAATTACACTGTGTCTGATCCTAAATTCAATGCTATATGTGTACTAGACTACAAATTCCTGGAGCATAGGTTTGCCTCTTAATACCTTGTCTGACTCTAATATTTACTTAGTTGATAGTATGTATCTTCTAAAAGCCTGCTAAAAAAATGAAGGTGTTAAGTTATAAAGAATTTGAGAAATTTAGATAAAATTTTTACATGATGATAGAAAGTTATAAGAGCTCTGATGTTTCTAAATGCAAGGGTTTTAATGGGCTTGGATGAAGAATAATTGACCTATCAGAGTTGCATCATCAGTTACTAAATAATAAACATATAAAGTGTTGAAGTTTACAAGACTCTGCTTAGGAAGAACGTTGAGAACTCCGGTCAATAAACATTAGAGTAGATTAATTTTCACTTCATAAAGCATTAGTAGTCTCCAAAGTTATACATAATGTTCATTTCTATTGAGTCCACTGATAAATGCAATGCCACTGAAAAATGTATTCTCTCTCTCTCTCCCTACATCTTTTACACATACACACACACACGAGAGAGAGAGAGAGAGGGAGAGACATAGTTCACTTAAAATGGTATGTGCAAATATTGACTTGCATTCATACAAATTTCTTTGCCTCTGTCCCTTTCTCTCTCTCTCTCTCTCTCTCTCTCTCTCTCTCTCTACCTCTCTCAGAAAGAGAGGGGAGAGAATGCAAGTCAATTCATACAAATTGTCCCTTTGTCTCTCTCTCTCTCTCTCTCTCAACCCCCCCCTCCTTTCTGAGAGAGGGGGGAGAGAGAGAGAGAGGGAGAGAGACAGAGAAAGAGAGTCAAAGGAATTTGAGTAGAAGCCAATATGTTCATGTACCTCTTTACAGCAAAAGGTTCATATCTAGTTTTACAATGCAAAGAAAAAAATGGGTACAAATCACATACAAAAAAAGAGTACCCCTCAAACCTGTTATTTTACTTAGGTAATAAAGCAAGTTATTCATCAATAGTTTTCTGAAATCAGATTGCTTTAAATATGTAAATAACTGTATAACTGCACTTCTAGGAGCATGGACCATAAATTTTGCATTTAAAAATATGTACTCTTAAAACCTTTTATAAAAGCATTTGTGAGAAAACAATGTAGAAACTATATTAGTTATTTGCATTTAAAAATTAGTTAAAATTTCAGAGGTAATTAATGAGTAATGATGGATGAGATGCAATGTCTTGAGACATCATTCTCTTACCATTCAAAGTACAGTTCATCTATTCAACTTCACCAGCATCATGAATACCAGGATATCATGACCACCAGCTGTCAGGTTATTCCATCTGCACTGACAGCACCTGGCTTCATGGAAATAGATTTTGAATATGTTCTTAAGGTGAACTTCATTTTGCAGAATCTGTATTCTGTATTTTTGAATCTGCAAGTGTAATTTTGACACAATCCTTCAAGACTAAACATCTCTCTACATATATGAAATGAACAGTAAATGTTCTGAGTTCTTTTGCTTTTTCTAAAATATATAAACAACATATAATTGGAATCTGTACCTTAGAATAAAGATATATCTAGTGAGGCAATGTCACATGCTAGTTTATTTTCATGTGTTTATTTTCAGTTTTGCTTTAGTCAAGAGATTTCAATAAGCATTCCAATTTAAAATATATGATAAGCAGCCCTTGATAAAACTTACTTTATCTTCCCACTAAAACACATGAAAACAATCAAAACGCAATGATTCAAAAATTGTGAGTGGTTTTCTGTTAGTCAATGCATATCAGGAATAATATTTGGCTTTAGTGTCAGAGTGTGTTAATTTGAATCACCAAAGAAAATATTTGCAGGACACAATTATGAATGTTCTAGTTAACAGAATTGTGTAGGGCTATACTGCAGTTTGAGGCAGAGGATAAAATACTCTTGAAATATTTTTTTCTAAAGAAAGAATTAGCTTTATTCCATCATTTTGATGACTACTCTCTGCATTTCTTTGCTGTTGCTACAGCATAGTGATATCCAGTGTGGCCCTGAACATATCAATAATAAATATCACTGTTTGAGATTTTATATAACTAGTGGAAATCCTTTCTTTTTTCCTCTCTAGACTACATGTTTAAACTCTCACAAGCAGTTTGGGAAATTATGCTTTTCTCCAATTCTGATTGAAAATTCCAAGAGGCTATTAGATGTCAAATGAAGGCAAAGACATTTATTTATTCTGAGGCCGGTCAGGGTTCATAAATAATAACTGAAAAATGCAAATCAGTAGAAACAGAGTTAGGAAAAAATTATAAATGGGATTTGTCTTGAAATGTGTGTATATCTATATTGGCCTCAGCACCATTTGCTGGGTGTACACTACCATGTTCACAATGCAGGTTTTGGTGGTAGTACAACTGTGTTCAAATTTTGAGTCTAACTTCGTGAGAAACTAAGATTTGCAAATTCTCAATTTCATTATCTATAAAATGAAAATATTTTCAATTTCTTCTGTATACGAAATAAATTGAGTATAGAGAAATAAATTAGAAAATTAGTATAAAACGTTTAGGAGAATGGACATGGTAAGCACACCATAAATGTTAACAATTATTATTAGTAGTAGTGATAATAAGATCATGGAAAAAGTCTCACTTGAAATATTGCAATTTGCTTATGGTTTAAAAGAAATTTTTGGTTATAATTTTATAACAATGTTATATCAAATGGCTTTTTTCTGTGTCTTCTATTTTTCTCAATCACTTGACTCCAGTTTTTCATTAGGAAATAGCATTTAAGCCAACTGTATTTAAACATGTATTTGCATGTTTATACCAAATAATATAAAATGAAATTTTTACTTAATCAAAATTTTAAAGCATAAAATATAAATTGAACATAATTTTCCACTTTCTCTGGAATTTGGCAGTGGTGGGTTATAAATTCTCAAAGAAAAAGACTGGCTCCAAATAAATGTAAATTTGTTCAGTTTGAGTCTTCTCCCAAGCATCATAAATTCAGTGTCTTTAAGTTTTTGCAGCAGATACAGTTTTTCATTTTCTCTAAGATGGGTTACCTTACATCTCTTCAAAAGAAGCATAACAATCCCTAGGAACTAAGCAGATGGAAAATGATTCTCCCTATAGGACAAGATGAGAAGGAAGTCAGAAGAGCCTGAAAAGTAGACAAAAGGGTATTTTTCATATCTTTAAGCCTGGGGGGAGACTACTGTATTATTTTTATTTTGTTTAAATAGTAGAATTATGCCTTTTGAAATGACACTTGAAATAAATATGAGACATTTAAAGTTCTGATATACTTGGTTAATACACTAATAGCAAAGAACATTGCTCACATTTCTCTTCTACTTCAGATTTTGGCATTCTCTGTTCAAAAAGTGCTCAGATATCTTTCACATGAATTTCTTTTGAAGCATTAAGAAAACTATCATCACTTCATCATAAATCTGTCTTCAAGGAAGCAACAGGAATTCAGAATTACCTGCTTTGTCACTCTTCTATCTTTGTGAAACATCATCCTTTACAAGAATACTACTACTTATACTTTATTTAAAAAATAACTTGCACACATATCATTATCTCTATAAAAAGAAAAAATAGAAAGATCTAAAAAAGCTGAAGTAATATTTTCTAATATGCCTTTTAATTAAATATTATTCAGTAAACAAAATAATCTTAAAATAGGTAATGAATTCTATTTAAAGTGCCAATTAATAATATTGAAAGATAGTTCTCCATTGTACAATGAGTCTTGAACAAAAAAGGCCTGAGTTGGATCTTGGTTCTAATATCTACTGTTACAGTGGGACTGTTACTCAAATTCCTTGAACTACATTTGTCTCATAAGTAAAACATAATTTTTTCTGTTTTACTGATGTCTCTGAATTTCTCTGGAGCATTTTTTAAGAGTTAAATTATAAAACATATGAAAATTACATTGTAGGTGGTCAATAAATTATAGCTATAATCTAGAATTCTACAATTGTAAGTTTAGATCATAAATAGCTTTAATGCCCTTTTAAACAAACAAAATGCATTCTTATTGAATATCAATGCTCCTTAAAAGATAAATTACAAAACTATTTTTATACCATTACAGTTATACTTGTTACTGAAAAGAGAATGTTTCTGTTTTGTTAAGTCCCTTTTGCCATTTAGATACAATAACTTTATACATGCTTTACTATTATTTCTATAATATAGTGCTTCAGTATGCACCTAATTTCTGCCTGAGAGATTGCAACACAAAAATGTGACATTTTGATATGAGTTTTTTTTTTAATTTTCTTTTGCCTCAATTATTCCCAGATCTCAAGTTAAATGAGTAAGAACAAATATTTACTCTGAAAGTCACTAGAAAACCATTCAATGATTTTGCTATCAGGATAATACTGGTTCTTTAGAATGATGAGTTAGAGAGGAAGCCCTACTTCTCAATTATATGCAATACTTTGGATTGGTACAGATTCTTCTGCATGGTTCTTGAAGAATTCAGCTGTGAATTCATCTGGTCTTGGGCTTTTTGTTGTTGTTGCTGTTGGGTGATTTTTTTTTTTTTTTTAATTACCAATTAAGTCTCACTACTTGTTATTGGTCTGTTCAGTAGTCTGTTTCCTCCTGGTTTGGTATTGGGAGGTTTTATAGTTTAAGAAATTTATTCATCTCCTCTAGGTGTTCTAGAGTGTGCATGTAGAGGTACTCATAATAGTCTCTGATGATCTTTTGTATTTCTGTGGTATCAGTTATGAATTCATTTTCATCATTTCTGATTTTGCTTCCTTGAATTTTCTCCCTTTTTTAGTTAATCTAACTTGTGGTCTATCAGTTTTATTTATCTTTTGTGCTTTTTTAATCTCAATCTCATTTTGTTCTGCTCTGATCTTTGTTATTTTTCTGCTAGCTTTGATTTGGGCTGGTTCTTGATTTTCCAGTTTCTTGAGGTGTAATGTTAGGTAAGTTGAGATTTTCCTATCTTTTTTATGTAGGTATTTAATGCTATAAACTCTCCTGTTATCTATGCTTTTGCTGTGACACAGAGTTTTTTTTTTTTTTTTTTTTTTATGTTTCATTTCTATTTTCATTTGTTTCAAAATACTTTTTTTTTTTTTTTTTTAATTTCAGACTTGATTTTGTTGTATACCCAAAGATAATTCAGGAGCAAGTTGTTTAGTTTTCAGGTATTTGTGTAGTTTTGAGAGTTCCACTTGGTTTTGATTTCTAACTTTATCCCACTGTGGTCTTAGAAGATACTCGACATGATTTTGATTTTTTAAAATTTATTGAAACATGGTTTGTGAAACATGATTTGTGACCAAGCATATGATCTATTTTGGATAACTGTTCATGCAATTATAATACATAATATATTATATTATATATTAAAAACCACTAAATTATATGTAATATATATTATATAAACACTATATTATATATAACCATTATATTATATATATTATATATATAGTGGTTGTTAGATAGCATGCTCTGTTAATGTTTATTAAGTCTATTTGGTCTAGAGTCCACTTTAAGTCCATTTTAAGTCTAGAATTTATTTACTGATTTTCTGCCTCAATTATGTGTAATGCTGCAGGAGGATAGGGGTGTTAGTGTCCCCATTATTATTGTATTACTGTCTATTTACTTTCTTATTTCTATTGCATTTGTTTGATAAATTTAGGTACTCTGTTGTTGGATGAACATATATTTAGAAGGGCTATATCTTCTTGCTGAATTGAACCCTTTATCATTATATAATGTCCTTTCTTATAATTTTTAACTGTTGTTGATTTAAAGTCTGTTTTATTTTTCCATTTGCATGCTATGTCTTTTTCGGCCCTTTACTCTGAGCCTGTGGGTATATTTCTCCATTAGGTGGGTGTCTTGTAGACAGCAAATGGTTTTATCTTTTTTTTTTTTTTTTTTTTCCACAATTTGCCAACATATATCCTCTAAATGGGGCATTTAGGCCATTTAGTTTAAGGTTATTATTAACCTGTGAGGTTTCATTCTTATCATAATGTTGTTAGCTAGTTGCTTTGTAATCTAAATCATGTCATTGCTTTATAGGATCTGAAGCATTTTATACGTGTCTACTTTTATGATGGCAAGTATCATCCTTTTGTCTCCATGTTTAGAACTCCTTTGAGAATTTTTTTATAGTGCCAGCCTAGTGGTGACAAATTCCCTTGGCATTTGGTTATCTAGAAGAGATTTCCTTTCTGCTTCATTGGTAAACTTTAGTTTGGCAGGATGTAAAATTGTTGGCAACATTTTTTTTTCTTTAAAATGGCTAAATATAGGCCCTCAATTTTTTCTGGCTTATAAGATTTCTGTTGAGAAATTTGCCATTAGTCTGATGGGATTTCATTACAGGTAACTTCACTCTTTTCTTTAGCTGCTTTATGTTGACTTTGCCTAGTCTCATGACCATATGTTTTGGTGATTTTTGTCTTATTATCTACCAAGGGTTCTCTAAACTTATTATATCTGGCTGTCTACATCTCCAGCAAGATCAGAAAAATTTTCCTAATTTATATACTCAAATATGTTTTCCAAACTTTTTACTTTTTCTTCTTCTCCCTCAGGAATGCCTATAACTTAAAGGATTTACATAATTCCATATTTCTCAAAGGCTTTGTTCTTCAACATTTTTTTTTATTTTTGTTTGACCAGGTTAACTTGAAAGACTGATCTTCAACCTCTGAAATTCATTCTTCTGCTTAGTCTATCTTATTTTTAAAATATTCTATTCTATCTTGAAATTCTTTCAGTGAATTTGTTATTTCCTGAAGTTTTGTTTATTTTTCTGTTTTTTGTTTGTTTGTTTGTTTTAAGATATCTACATCTTCTTTCATACCATGAATAGTTTTTCTGATATGTTTTCATTGGTTTGCAACATTTTCTTGGGTCTCTTGAGCTTCTTTGCAATCCACGTTTTGAGTCTTCATCATTTCAGAATTTTCATTTTGGTTAGAATCCACTGCTAGGGTTCTAGTGTGATCCTCTGTGTCACAACTCTTAACGGCTTTATCTATGGTGCCGGAGTTCTTATGCTGCATCCTTCTCATCTGAAGAAGCTGAAACTTCTCATATTTGACCCCCCTTGATGTGTGACTGTAACATATGTTTGATAGGATCTTCTGAGTTTGCTTTTATAGCCCTATGTGCTCTGTCAGCAGGTTTCATTTTGGGTTATGCCATTCATCCTCCAGGCCAGTAGGTAGCATTTATAGGTAAGAGTTTGCTGCAGCTGAAGAAAATGGGTAATTGATACTTGTTTACTGAGGTGGAGGGACAAAGCTGGGCAGAACTGGACAACTCACAAATACCCCGGTGTTGAGTGCAGGACAAGCCCTAACAAATAAGGCTGGTGGCGCTCCTGGTGAAATGTGCCAAAGTCTCTGCAGGGAGGGAGAGCCCTGCACCAACCACACATCCTAGACAGGCAAGAACGCCATCTGTTTCTCTCTCACACCTCCGTTCTGAGTCTCATGATTGTCAGTTCCAACAAACACTTTGTCTATCTCCAGGCCACAGTGTAGCTTAGAGCCACAGAAAACTGCCATCCCACTGTTCTCCATGGCAGTGGCCTTGGGGCAAAACCTTTCCACTCACCTCAATACAGACAGCTCTGTGGCTTGCCTGCTCTCTAATGAGAGAATCTGCTGCTTCTTGTTGAGTGGGGGAATGGCTTTACCTATCCGCACATGCAGATGTCTGTTAGCTGTGATAGCAAAAACTGGTTTTGTTTGCCTGAACTCAGATCAGAAGGGGAGTGATCAAGTGTCAGCAGTTGTGGACTGGGCTAGTTAATCCCTCAATCCCTAGGCCTTTAGATGGCCCCTTGGATGGGGTGCAGGAGTCCTGAAGGGACTATACCGAGACTAGGTCAGTGAACTTGTCCTCAGGTCCTCAGGGTTCCGCTGCTGGCTGAGATAATAGGAAGAGCCAGGCTGGACCTCAGATCACTGGCAGAACTCTCAGGTAGGGGCAGACGAAATGCTCAGGGGGTGGCAGAACACTCAGGGTGTGGGAGTTTCAGAGTAGATCACAGGCCTGTAGGGGCTGGGCTCTTAGAAGGGCTGCAGCTGAAATTGTCAGGCGGGAATAGGGCAGCTGTGCTGTGGTCCTGTCACTGGGGAAAGCAACCCCTGGCTCAGTGGGAGGAGTGGAGGTTGACGTTGGTGAGGTACATGGCTCACGGGTGCCTTACTCCAAGAGGAGTAGCAATGGCAACCTTCATTGGGGTATGTGAAGGTGCCCAGTATCTCCCTCCCTGGCCTGTCAGTGGTGGCAATGATGGTAGTGGGGGCCCCAGGAGAGAATGTAGACCTCTGGGGGCTGAGTTGTCAGAAGGGCACAGGGTCATAGCCAAAATGTTCAGGTAGGAGCAGGGCAACCACACTGTGAGCCTATCACTCAGGAGGTTAGGTCCCCCTGCAGTAGGAGCAGGGAAGCCGGGCAGCTTTGGAGGACACAGCAAACTCAAACTGTCCTCCCACAGAAGCAGTGGTAGATTCCACTGTTGGAATATGCAAAGGTGCCAGGTATCCCCGCGCCTTCCTTGATCTGGTGATGGCAATAGTGGTGGCAGCAATCATGACAGTGGTGGTGGTGGTGGCAACTGTGGTGGAACCCAGGGAGGATCACCAGCCTCTCAAGGCCAGGCTCTTAGAATGCTGGGCCGCAACCAAAATTCTCAGGTGGGGACAGGGCAGCTGTATTGTGGACATGATGCCCAGGAATGCAGTCCCTGTCTAGCGGGAGCAGTGGAGTCAGGCAGCCATCTGATCCACAGTCTGCGCATTTCTCCATCCTGTGGCAGCAGTTGTAATATCCATCTTTGTGGTGTGCCTAAGTGCCTGGGGTCCATGCTTCCTCCCTGGTGTGGTGGTAGCAGCTGTTCAGGAATCAAAACCTTTCAGGAATCCACATGGGTTCAAGCAATGCCTCTGCACAGTATACGGGCAGCGACTTGTGTTACTCTGAAGGGCCAGGAAATCCAGGGGGTTCTTCCATAGCTAGGATTGCAAAGGTCCATGGCAGGAGTGTGGAGCGCCAGAAGTCACTCACTCATGCCTTTTCTGCATTGGGGAGATTCTCCCAACTCCTCTCCCAGCTCCATGCCAGGCCGAACTCAGAGGGCTGCTTGGCTTCATGCTCCTATTTTCTGTGATTCCTGTTGCTTCTCTGATAAACTCCATATGTTTTCTTAGATGATCTACTTGAAGTGTTAATATTTACTCACTGTTTTGATTCTTGTCAGTGAGGGAGACACTCACTAGCTGCTTCTAGCCAGCCATAATCAACCAGAGCGCTGTTTTTATTTTTTAATTATTTTGGAATATTTTCAATCTGTGATTTTTGAATTCACAGATGCGAAACCCACAGAATATAGAGGGACAGTTGTATTCTCATATAAAAGCTTTGAATATAATTGATTATGTATTCATGTTTATTAATAAAAATAATGTGTTTAGTCTTGGTTGGGGTCTATCAATGCTATCTGATAAAATATGTGGTTTCTACTTGATTTTAAATACATTCTATCCCCTACACTATAAAACATCATATTAGACTTAATCCTATGGGTATGGAAATTAACATATACAATATTATATGTTAAGGAATCATTGCAAATTATATTCAGGCTCCTTAATATATGTAATTTTGATAAAAGTGCTCCATAACATATGTAATTTTGATAAAAGTATAAGTAAAAATTGTATATTAAAATTTATCTAGACACTCTTTAAAGATTTAAATTATATATTAAGAGTAAACCTAATGTAAGTATATTAATCACATTAAAACTTTGAAATGTGAGCAGCTACACTTTGATTTGATTTGAATTGATTTTTTTGGCTAATGCTGATGACCTCCAATAAAAAATTTCTTGCATCCACCAAACGGGCATATGATAGAAGACTTGCTTATTATATAAATACTCTCCAAAGCATTTGTTAGAAATGTAGTGCCTTATTTTATTAAAATAGCAAATATAGTAAATTTTAATCAGGCGTATAGTGGGGGTAAAAGAAAAGAAATTTTCTAACATCATGGATTCAGAACTTAAATTTTAGGAAATATTATGACTGTGAAGAAATAACTATTATTCTGTGGTTTTTATCATTATACATCTATTATATCTTATTTAATGAAAAGGTCATATAACTTTATGAAAACATATACATACATATTTGCTAATTAAAATACGAAATAATTAACATTATATAGATGAATTTAAACAAATTTCAAAACTTCCATCTATTAAATCCTTGATTAAAAGCAAATTGTGAAAGTAAAAAATATAGCATTTGGGGCTAGATACTGTAAGGAATCCTCATGTTGCAGGTTGTGCAGGAAGTGGCCATTGTAATTTTAGGCTCACAGCAACGAAGAGACAACTCCATGGGGAGTTGTCAATAAGAAGTGATCTTAACTAGACTGGTGAGCAGTGAGCAAACAGAAAAGCAAGGGTTGCTCTAAGGGTATTGCTGGTAGCAATATGGGAAGCTAGATATCAGAAATCCTCATTGGACTTGGTATCACAGAAAGGCAAGGGCAAATCTCCTGTGAAAAACAGCTTCAATTTAGCCTCCACAGTTTCCAGAATTTGTGATCAATCATATGACTCAATATAAAAAATTAGCTAATATTCAAACCAAATGTCATGAATGAGAATTAATTCAACAAAAAACAGGTTTAGACTACTCAGTAATTCAGACATTAAAAATATCTGAAATGTGTATATATGTATTCCTATGAGTGGATATTTAAAGAAAAGAAAAGAAAATTACATACATAAGCAATAGGCATTTTTAATGGAAGATTTTAAGTTAAACCTATAAGTTGAAAAACACTAAAAATATGGAGTAAGCACACAATAGGTATAACTAAAAAGAAATAACTCAATTGAAAGACAATTTTGAGATACCCAATTTAAAAATGAACTTCAGAGAGATAAATACGATATAAAAAAGAGGTTTAGAGATGCGGAGCTTGCAGTGAGCCCAGATCGCGCCACTGCACTCCAGCCTGGACGACAGAGCGAGACTCTGAAAAAAAAAAAAAAGAGTAGGAAATTCTAAATACATGTAATTAATCCATATTTTAGAAGAAGAGCCTTGAGAGAAGAGAAACAATATTAGAGAAATAATAAAATTATTCAAAAACAGGTGAAAGATGTAAAGCCACAGGCACGAGAAATGCAATATATACCCAATAGGATGAATTTAAAAATCCCGCATGCAGATAAATCAAAATGAAATTGGAGACACCAACATCTAAGGCAATATTATCATTTGGCATTATTGAAGTATAATTGACAAAGAAAAATGGTATAGGTTTAAGATGTACAGCTTGATAGTTCGATTATATATATATACACATTATAAAACAATCACCATAATCAAGCTAATTAACATACCCATCACCTCACATGGCTGTCATTTCTTCCTTTTGCATGTGTGTGTTAAGATATGATTTATCTTGTTAGCAAATTTCAAGTGCACTGTGCATGCAGTATTGTTAACTATAGTCTTTGTTGCTGTACATTAGATCTTCAGAAGTATTTATCTTCATAAAAAAAATTTGTATTCTTTGACCAACAACTACTCATTTCCTTTTTTCGCTAGTTTCTGGTGCCACCATTCTACTCTCTACTTTTATGAGTTTGACTATTTTAGATTCCACAAATACATGAGATCATGCAGTATTTACCTTTTTGTATCTGACTTGTTTCATTTAGGATAATGTCCTCCAGGTTCATCTGTATTGTCCCAAATGGCAAGATTTCCTTCTTTTTAAGGCTGAATAATATTCTCTCTCTCTCTCTCTCTCACGCACACACACACACTACGCGCACTCACACAAACACACACACACACGTGTGCTCAAACATATGTCTCATTCTTTCTTTTTTCCATTCATCTATTGATGAATTTTTTTTTTTTTTTTTTTTTTTTTTTTTTTTTGAGACGGAGTCTCGCTCTGTCACCCAGGCTGGAGTGCAGTGGCCGGATCTCAGCTCACTGCAAGCTCCGCCCCCCGGGTTTACGCCATTCTCCTGCCTCAGCCTCTCGAGTAGCTGGGACAACAGGCGCCCGCCACCTCGCCCGGCTAGTTTTTTGTATTTTTTAGTAGAGACGGGGTTTCATCGTATTAGCCAGGATGGTCTCGATCTCCTGAACTCGTGATCCGCCCGTCTCGGCCTCCCAAAGTGCTAGAGTATCTTAAAAATAGAGAAAAAGGAAAACTCCTTAAAAAGAACAATCATTACACTTATAGTAGTATATTAATTTTAAAAATGAAAGTTAAAAATAGCCTGGACGACAGAGCGAGACTCCGAAAAAAAAAAAAGAGTAGGAAATTCTAAATACATATAATTAATCCATATTTTAGAAGAAGAGCCTCGAGAGAAGAGAAACAATATTAGAGAAATAATAAAATTATTCAAAAACGGGTGAAAGATCTAAAACCACAGGCACGAGAAATGCAATATATACCTAATATACCGCGCCTGGGCACGGTGGCTCAAGCCTGTAATCCCAGCACTTTGGGAGGCCGAATCGGGCAGATCACGAGGTCAGGAGATCGAGACCATCCTGGCTAACAGGGTGAATCCCCGTCTCTACTAAAAAACACAAAAAACTAGCCGGGCGAGGTGGCGGGCGCCTGTAGTCCCAGCTACTCCGGAGGCTGAGGCAGGAGAATGGCCTGAACCCGGGAGGCGGAGCTTGCAGTGAGCTGAGATCAGGCCACTGCACTCCAGCCTGGGCGATAGAGCGAGACTCAGGCTCAAAAAAAAAAAAAAAAAAAAAAAAAAAAAAAAAAAGTTAACCTGGGTTTATGAGATATTTAAAATATAAGCGATTAACATATCAGAAGTCTAGAATTGTATGAATTTAAAAAAATGTAAAAGAATATGGCTAAAATAAAAAACTTTAATAAAAACCGAGAATAAATAAAAGTAGACCTAAATTTAAAAGAGTTCTAAAAATACATACTTTGGGAATAGGAAAAATAATACCAGTAGTGAGAAAAATTAATAAATATAGGTAAATCTAGTCAAATCTGTCTTTATAAATAATAATACTCATAATATTAGGGGGAATTTACAAAACTGGATAAAAATGGCAGAATTTTCAAAGTTATTGATATAAATTAAATCATTGTAAAGTCCTTATATTTTTGGAGGGATGTTAAAATATATATGTTACATTAAGTATAGCTTACAAATTATAACCTCTATAAGAAAAGAAATATACAGCTTCTAAAGGAATGTGAAGAAATGGAATGAAAGGAATAAATATACAAACAATACCTAATAGTTTTTCTTAAAAACTGGGAAGTAGAAGGAAGCACCAAAAATGCGCAAAAATAGAAAGCAAAATTGCTAGAAGCAGATTTAAGTGGATGAAGAAGCTCAGATAAACTCTTCATTTGAAAGACATTGTCAAATTGTACTTTTGGAAATTAAGGTATGATGTTTGCGAGACCTTCCTAAAATAAGGAAAATGTAACACCGAGAAAAAAAAAAAAAAGGAATATACACCAGAAAAATACCAATAAAAAAAGTGATATGACAGTATTAATGTTATATAGAATAACATCAAGAAAACATGATTATGAACACTATATATGTAATGATTAAAGATTCATTCCACCAAAAATAAAAAAAATTCTGAACAATTATTTTCTAATAAAATTACCTTAAAATACATAATATTTATGTATATATATTCATACACACATATACATATAAATACATATGCAAGAGTGGAAGAAATTGACAAATTGACCAACAGTGGACAATTTTAACAGAACCATTTCCATTAGTGATACATCAAGGTGAAAAAAACAATTAAGAAAGTAAGAAATATTTGTATACCAAAGTGAGGTTTTATCAATAGCATGTTATTCAAGCTCTGTATACGTTTTTGTCTCTAGCTGTTAAATGGGACAAAATCATAGCTATCAACTAATGATTAGTTAAAATTAAAGGATACACCATTGTCATTTTGATTTACATTTACATGGTTAAGAGAAAGCTATGCTTTAGACAAAATACTCTCCAGACAGAACTGTGAAAATATAAAAGAATGATGCATTATAAGTGTACAGACAAATCACAATTTGTATAGAAATGAGTAAAGAGATTCTAGTCACCAGGTGGTCATAGTATTGCCTTCAATAACTTTTGAATGAGTTCTATTTTCTCCCATTACAGGAGTTCATCTTATGGTATGGAAAAATGGGAAATGAGCATGAACATTATATATATTTTGTCCTATAATGAGTAAGACAAGCCGGATCCTTTCGCCTAAGACAAAGATCAGATGTAGTTGTATTTTTGTTGATTCTTCACATGTTAAAGAATCTGTTAGGGAGACCACCAGATAGTAAAATAATGAGATGTGAGCACATGTCCATCTACTCACTCAGCTTACCAGGCATTGACGAATACTCTTTAAGTAATTACAGTCATTGCTAAAGAAAACACGTGTTGTAGACTAGCAAAGGCAGAGTGTTTAAATGGGAAATAATCTTTTAGAAAGAGATACTGAGTTAAATGAGATGGAGGTTAAGTTTAAGAGAATTAATTTGAGTGGTAAGAATATTGCCAAGTTCCCTATACTATTGTTAATACATGTCTCAGCTCTACAGATTTAAAAGCCATAATTCTATAATTACTATTTGTTATCTTACTTACATGTATTTTGTAAAATAAGTGAATATTTCACCTTAATTTAAGATTGCAGCAGTCTTAATATTTACCAACAGCCATGGTCTGGCTACAAGAGCCAAAAAAAAAAAAAATTCCTCATTTGTTTTTCTCTCGTCTTTTCTCTGGTAAATAACCAACACTGAACTGTTATGAATCCACAGTAGTAAAATTTGGATGCAAATATCTCTTTTGTCAACACATACTATGCTGCAGTGTGTTCTACTAACAAATGCAAGTTATCTAGTGGTAGGGACTGTGCCTTTCTATTTATTATGTTTAGGTCCTGAAATACATACCAAGTAGGGACACTGAAGATTATGGTAATGATGCCAGAAGGTTCTTAGAATACTCTAATGAAATGCATTATTGGATTACAAAATAGTTAATTGAAGTCATCATCATTACAATAGTTGATTCCTTTGATGTATTTCTTCTGGGCATGATTAAAGATTTAGCAATATTGGTCTTATATCCTGAGATGTGAAAAATGCCTAATCATTTGTCCAATAGTATAAGGATTATTTAGAATCAGAAAGCTAAGAAAAGACTGCCTGAATTTAAATTAGCTTGACAAATTATAATAGCATTTCTCATTTCTGAGGTATACACACACACACACACACACACACACACATACATATGTATGAGAATATGCACACGTTAAAAAAAATTTAAAAAGCACTACAATTACAGAGCAGAGAAGCAGCACAGGGAAGCAAAAGAAAAACAGTTTTGAATGTCAAAAGACCTGAATTCCAGTCTCAGATCTTTTACTTCCCTGCTGGGTGATTTTCTGAAGCTCATAATGTTCACCTGAATCTAAGATTTCTTCTTTTGTTAAATGATGACCTCTAAGTTTCCTTCCAACTCCAACCTTCTGTATTATTCAAGTAATACAACATGAAATAATGAATACCACCCAAATAATGAGTTAAATATAACCTGGGGCATTTGTTTCAAGAAATATTATAACATTCTTTGGGAAAAATTAACTCAATGTTGTAATTATTAAATGTCATTCAGAATATTGGGAAAGTTTTAGGATACAAATATGAAACTAATAATAACAGCAACTGAAAAAAGTTACAAATCATCAATATTTGGACATTAACTTCACTTATCTCATTTCCTATCATATAGATAACTAACATTTATGGGTCATCTACTATGTGCTAGGCATTGTTCATAAAAATGTATACTACTACACACTTATAGTAGTATATGTGTGTTATATAATAGCGTGTGTTTTTCTTCTTAGAAAAAAAGAGAGGTACACAGAACTTAAGAAATTTTCCAAGTTCAAATACCAGTTAAGTGAGACATAATGATAACCCAGTCAAGTTTCAGAACCAACATTTTTAACCTCTTTTCTATAATAAATATTTTTCTTATGAGTGTCTGCATGTATTCTCCCCACATCAACAGCCTGGTTCCACAAGTAATTCAATGACTCTTCGCATCAGGTAACCAAAAAAAAGATATTTATTTGTTTGAATTTTGCTCCAGGTATATTGTTTATCTTCCCAAAGGAACAATATCTGCACAAACTGCCTGTTAAGTATTCATACCAAAATTTCCATTCAGCATTTAACTTAGTTACTCACATATATTAGAGAATATGTAAAATATTGAGGTGATTTATCTTTAGGCAAAATGTTGTGTAGGTCTTTAATATTTGATCCGTGATAATTTTCATTTTAAAGGTATACATTAGCTACAAAAGACTAATAAGATCTGAGAGAATGCAGCTTCATTTACAATCAAGTTGTGCTATTCCCTTATGCCTGGGGCTTAGCAGCGATGAAGAAGATAGTATTCTATTATCATCTTTGTTAACGGATATGTAAATTTTAACCTGTTCACTAGAGAAACTTTTCAACTTGAAAAGAGTTATTTAACTTCAACTGGTTCTTAATTAGCATGGGCATTTCTAATTTCTAGAAGGTATTTCCATGCATCTGTTCATACTTTAAAATAAGTTTACTTGGAAATTATGAAGTATTATTTTCATTTTTATTCTTGAAGTCTAGGAATTTCTAGATTTAAGAATGCCAATATTAATATTTAAATGTTTTATCTGCATTAACATATGTGTGTGAGATTTTAAAACCTTAATCTTAATATAACAGTTTTTCATGTTTTTATTATGACTGACAAATTTATCTTTTTTAACATAAAAATATGGATTTTTCACATCTGTGAAAAAAATTAGAATATTTGCAATATGCTTTCTAATGGTCAAAGTTAGAAAAGTAACAGTCACATAACTTTCTAAAGATTGGTTAACTTGGAATTGTAATCAAAATACAAATATAGTTTAAAAGAGGAGTAAAAACTCATTCATGATTTCACCTAGATTTGTAGGTAAGATTTGCCTCTATTCCAAATATATATAAATGAAAAGTGGAGGAAAAATGAGCTGAACACACTTAACAATATCTCTATCATTTTTATAATTCAGCAGCATTAGATATTAACAATCTGTTTACTCAGAATATTTGAAAAAGAGGATTAACACTCACTCATATAAAAAACTTTTATCAATACATCTGTACCAAAGTAATCTAGAAATCATCACTAGTTTTTGGAGATACTTCAGGATAGGTTAAATGAAAAGAATAACAACTTTTAACCACTACTACAAACAGGAAATGCTTAACGCATTTGTGTATATGTAATTTATTGTACATCTCAAAAAATGTGCTGCTCATTTATATTCCCATGTACTCAATATTGTCATGAAAAGGTTGAATATTTTTAAATATCATAATGTTGGAAATACTAGATTTGAAATCACATTGAAAAAGTATTGCATAAAATAATACTCTTTTATAATAAATATTATTGAATGAATCTGGATGCTTCCTAGCTAGGAGTTTATGTTTTAGAAAGTTCAGTTCACATTTTAGTATCAGATTTTGAACTACAGAAAAAGAAATAAAGAATTGCCACCAATAATGTGAAAAATGGGCTTTCTTAGCAGCCTGTCAGTCTAGAGGTTTTAGTAAAAGCTTTAGTACAAATTATAATTTTTGGTAAAAAATGTATTTTTTTGAATCAATTCAGTAATTTTGACAGAAGTTAGAGACCACAAAAAACATTCTTGTTTTATTCTGGTTAAATGAGTGAGGAACTATAAAAGTGAAAACGACATGCTAGCAGAGTAAGAGCTCCAACACTGAAACTAGATCTGCCTGCATTGAATTTTAACTGTGCCATCTTTGCTAAGTTACTTAACTCTGCCTTAGTTTCTACACCTGTAAAATAGAAACAATAATGACCAACTTATCAAACTATTTTGTGATTGAAATTTATTAATTAATAAATTTAAAGTTCATATAATAGGATTTTTTTTTCCAATTAACAAATGAGATATGATTTAATGTGGAAAAAATAGCTCAATATAGAATGGAGGGACATAGTTCAGAGGCATCTAGGAAATATATTAACCAGGGTTCTCCAGAGAAACAAAGCCAACAGAACATCTATCTATCTAGCATCTATCTATCTATCTATCTATCTATCTATCTATCTATCTATCTATCTATCTATCTCCTTTCTCTCTTGATTTGAAGAAACTGGCTCACTCAATTATGGAGACTGACAAGTCCAAAATCTACAGTGTAGACAAGCAGGCTGAGATTTAGGGGAGAGTTTATGGTGAAGTTAAGAGTCTGAAGGCAGACTTTTGGCAGAATTCTGTATTTTTCAGGATAGGTCTGTCTTTTTCTAAGGTCTTCAGCTGATTAGATGAGGCCCATCCACATTATGGAGGTAAATCAGTTTACTAAAATTCTACTGATATAAATGTTAACGCTATCCAAAAAATACCTTCACAGAAACATCTAGAATAGTGTTGGACCAAATATTTTGGTACTATGGCCTAGCCAGGTTGACACATAAAATCAAGCATCACAGGAACTGTCATTTGGACTTGGAGACTCATTGAATGTGAAGTGGTACAATTTATCAAAAGTATTAATAACAAAGAGAAGCAGTTGTGAGGGAAAAATTATGTTAAATTTGAAGGACCTGTAGAACTGGGCAGAAGGCAGACCAAATCATGTTAAGACCGTGGGAGGATTGCATGATATCTCCACAGCCAGAAAAGCTTCCAGAATACTAGAAAGGAAATAGAAGAGCAGCCCATGATGAAGATTGAAAGTGGTTCCCTAGAGAAGTAGGCACAGCTGAGAGTAGAACAGTTCTGTAGGAGCAAGAGCGGTCAGGATTCTCAGTCACAAAAGAGGCCAATTAATACAAATGGAAAATGTGCCCTTAGGTTAGCCACATGGAAGGAATAATATGAGGAATTAGAAGAGACAGTAAATAGAGATGTTTTTTAAAGCAGTGAGTCACAATGTTTTATACAAAGGAACATGGGCCAGAAATAAGATTTACAGACGAGATTTACTTAGGGGTATTTGCAAATTAAGGATAAAGCAACAGTAGATTATAAAAGCTAAAATATATAAGAAATTGAGAGGATATTCCCTACTTCTGTATTAATACTATACAGTCCCTTTACTTTGTGGTTTGAGTTCACACTAACCTGTGTTGAATAAGATACAGACCTTACTTAACGAATTAACGGATGGTTCCTGCCCTTAATAGAAATACAGTTAATGCGAACTAGAGAAGTACAAACAAGTAAATTAATGAATTCACATATTTTTAAATTAATAAGGTTTTCTTCAGGGAAGAACTGAAAAAAATAGATACGGTTTTGGCAACAGCTATGTTAAATAATTTGTTTTATAAACGTAACATGATTAAACAGTGGCATTAATTATCTAGCAATAAGCAACCCCATAAAATATCTCAAAGTGATATATATAATTTGGCAGTTTTTACTTTAGATTAGGCCATGTAAGAAATGTCTTATCTTGGCCCGGCACGGTGGCTCAAGCCTGTAATCCCAGCACTTTGGGAGGCCGAGACGGGCAGATCACGAGGTCAGGAGATCGACACCATCCTGGCTAACACGGTGAAACCCCGTCTCTACTAAAAATACAAAAAATGAGCCGGGCGAGGTGGTGGACGCCTGTAGTCCCAACTACTCGGGAGGCTGAGGCAGGAGAATGGCGTAAACCCGGGAGGCGGAGCTTGCAGTGAGCTGAGATCCGGCCACTGCACTCCAGCCTGGGCGACAGAGCGAGACTCCATCTCAAAAAAAAAAAAAAAAGAAATGTCTTATCTTGTAGGATCCATCTTTTAAGGAAAAAAAAAAAACTTGGCTCAATGGAAGGATGGCAAAATAAATGAGCATTGCTCAGAGTTTTTAACTAAATCAAAAATTCAAATTAAATAGAAAGAACAATTTAGCATTTTTAAAATATATATTTAACAGCAGTGTACAAATAATTGCTAAAACTTGAACTTTATAAAACAAGTCATTTTCTCAAGTAAAAGATGAAAAAAGTTTAAATTTAAGTATTAATAATTGAAATATTTAATTACCATTGAATATAATTTATATTTAATTAATAAAAGGAACTTGATTCAATGTAGAAACAATTTAAATAGCAAACAAAGTGACAGGGACTTTAATAGAATTGTATTGGTGGTTTCCTTCGTAAATCAGTGGATAGTATAGGGAATAATATTAGAATCAAATGCTATATTCTATTAATAACATAATACCTGTCACAAACTGGAGAATAGTTAAGAAAAAATTGTCCTAGACAACAATAGAAGCAATTTAATATTAGGCCTTTGGAAGAACTTCTTGGTAATATGGAAATATCTGGCAAATGGATGGAATTAATTAGCAAGGGTTGAAAGAGCCTCATAATTTGCCAAATTCCTCTTTGCTAGTAATAGCACATATAATTTCAATGTAGAAGCATCAAAGGCAAAAGATCACTTTTAGATGTCTGTTGGCCTTTCAGTAATTCCCACCTTTGGAAAAGAATAGTCTATATAGTTCCATATGAAATCATGTCTTTGGACAAGAACAATGAACCAAGTAGAGTGATAGTTAATCAAGTCTGGTTTTAAAAGTATTTGATTTGACAGTTATAGAGTCATATCATATATATTCAATATATTATTTTCTTCAAATTGTTAATTCAAAATTTTCTCTCATAATATGCAATGTATTCCTTTTTCTTGAATCTCTTCAACTTCTTGGCCATTGCAGTGTTTAAAGTGAAATTATATTTTTGAATATTTTACCTAAGTTAAGTAACTGTTATGAGGTAAATACATAAGTACAGGTGTAAAATAAATATCTTTAGTAAATTTGTGCAGCATATTAAAGAAACGAATATATAATGTATACTATAAAGGACATAGGATTTTGCACATTTACTAATAATCTTTAATAATTATGTGTCTTTCATGTACACCATTACTATCCAACTTATCATGTTCTTTCTGTCGGTGTACATACAGTCTAGAAAGAGTTACAGAGAAGCCAATCTTTCATTAACATAATATGATAAATGTATTTACTGGAGAGTGAAAAAAGGGAACGAAATACATTAGGCAACAGAACATTATCTAAGATATCAATTCACAAACAAATCATTGTGTACCCAAATCTGAAATAAGTAATTTGTTGAAGCAAAAACCAAATGTAGTCCAACCGAGAGAGGATAAAAATAGTCATGAAAATATTAAAATTTAAAATGACAGAAAGATTTGAATTTTGATTTCACCAGAATAGAAACTGGGACAAAGTGGCTAACCTCTCCAAGTTCTGTTTGAAAGAACAAAAAAGAAGAAAAGAGGACCTACTACAAAGGTAGTCTTTGCGGCCTAAGACCCAGCAGAGAATAAACACAGACAAGTAAATGTTTTCTTCCCACCATTTTTTTTTTATTCTCCACAGCTCATCCTCCAAATTCCAAACTGTGGAGAAGAAAATAAGAAGTGTGTGTGTTAATATATATTCAAAAATAATGCTTCTAGAATATGTGAATTTGTAAATCTGGCAGGATATGGCAGCCTTACATGCAGAATTTTGTACTGAATTTTATACTGAATTACCTGAAAGTGTTAGACAATTTAACAAGTGAGCTGTATAGGCATATATCCCAATTACAGCATACAATACAGGATCTCAGAAGTACTTTTTTGTGTTTATTCAAATTCTTTAAGAAGTATGGAAAGCAAATTGATATAAATTGCATTTGTGGTTTTCTATAATGTAATAAAAGAAGCTAATGAATACATGCCACAGAGATTCACAATATAATAAGAATGTTTCCAGTAACAATACGCCATGAGAGGTAACTAAAGTCAATTTGTATATGAATTTAACAATTATCTTATGTGTGTAATCCGGCTAAATTTAATATCATTACAAATATATTATTCAAACAGAAAACCACCCAAGTTCCCTAATCTAATTCCCCATACCGCCTAAGCTATAATTGTAAGCAGTGGACTTTTCTTTATTATTCTGTAATTTATTTCTGATGTTTACAAATATGTATGTATGTATGTATGTATGTATTTATTTATTTATTTCAAAGACAGAGTAATTTTTAAACTAGGAAGATAGTGGTATAGGTGGAACTAGCTACCAAAGGAAGAAAGAAACTTGGTTTAAAATGTATAAGAGTGATTCATAAGAAGAGAATGAATCTTATAAATTTGCCTAACTTTCACCTATTTATGTATATAAATTGATTATGGAAAATAGTTATGTGGAAAAAATAATAGGAGCTATCCTGAATCCTAAAATGGAAATAAATTATTTTACTTATCCGTTGAAGTTGTCTTATAATTGCTCTATCAAATTATATTTCTTATAGCCAAGCAGGATTTAATAAAACAAAACAAGATTTACTTACAAAAGATGTCTTAGACTGGGGAACCCTTGAAGTAGAGCGTGGAACAAAGATTTATAAGCAAGCTGCTTGAGATTATTTCCTAAATGCAGCTTGCATATATATATCCTTGTTCCAGATTTGAAGAACTGAAGAAAGGAGGAAAAGGAGGAAAGGAAGAAAGAGATAAGGAGGAAAATCTAGTCACTTCGTAATAATACACATTGTTAGGAGCAAATGAGGCTTCATTTCAGTTGGGAGATGCAAAGGAGAGTGCAGAATGTCTTCTAGAATTGTCCACCTAAGGTTAAATGCATCTGCTGCTACCACCACTTTAAAAGTTAAGCGTTGTTCTCAAGGGCATTAATTTCCCTTTGATTTGGGATTACTATTAAGCATAATGAAGTAACACCCATTTATGTCTGCAGCTCAGGAGAAAACTTGGCACAGACAACAAGATGCTATTAGGACCAGGTATCTCAAAACACATACAGAATTATCCATGAAACCAGGGGTACAATTATATGTGAGGCAAAGAAGATGTATGGTGGGGTAACTGAGGCATCGGATACTGTCTACCACTTACATCATTTTAGTTTTTTATCGCATTGAATTTTCAAATTGATGGCTGGCTTCTTTTTTCATATAGTACAGCAGACTATATACAGTGGTCACTGAAACAAACTATAATCTCCACTGTTATATTTGTCATTTTTCTTTTTCACCCATAAATCCTAGATTTTTTTCAGCCTGGATCAGCAAGTCAGCAGGTCTAGCTTGTTTCCATGGTGGGTTGACTTTTCTTTCATCCCACAAAATTAAGCTCTTTGTTGTCTTTCCCTTGTTAGGCTATTGACATTAAAATTGTTGCTCTCACTGTCACCAGGCATAGAAGTGCAAAGAGACAATTCAGTGAATCTCCTAAATTCTGGACAAACTCTACCAGTGCCCCATTATGTACCAGCCATTCTAGCTGAGCAACCCTTAAAACCTTTCATTAATATGGCATGTCTCTGAATCTTTGTACAGTTCATTTCACATAGTCATTTATATGTCCTAGCATGGCATAATAAATACATACCATTGCCTACTCACTAGATCCAATTTTCATGATGTAATCAAAATAGAGCCTGTGAGATATTCTGCAGAAGGCCAACGTAATTGAGGTACATCATATTATCTTTGAATAGGCAAAAATAAAATTAATATATCCTTAAATAAAATAATTGCTAGCCTGCTATTCGTGTCACAAAAGGCACTTTTTTTCATCTCAACTAATAGTGAAAATAATACATTCGTTATATGTATAGAAACATACTAAGTTTTCAAGTCTGCTTTGATATCTTTAGGTAAAAGTACCTCATTTAGAACTGCAAAAGTGATTGGGGCTCATGTTTGGTTAAAATTATGGTAATCCACCGTCTTTTGTTACAAACTATCCAGTTTGTGTAAAACCAACGCAGTTGAATTGATCATGGAAATGCTAGCGACCACATCTCCAACATCCTAAAGGTTTATGATGGTAGATTAATTTCTTCCTGAGATTCAACCTTGCTTTATTTGACTATCTTGTCTGCTTGGGATTTCAGTATGTTGCAGTTGACTTTTCTTATCATCGTGGCTCTCATCCCATTGGTCAAGGAGACAATGATTTTTGCCAAACACTAACTCATCCCAAGTGGTCAGGCACTTACACTATTTCTAGAAAGAATTATCTTTATGCATAGTCTAGTGATCAAGTTCTCATCTTAAATTCCAGTATATGTAATCTGGAACTTAACTTGTCTACTCCTGTCTGAAAAACAAGTCTTGGTTGTATACACAGATGTGAAAATAAACTGAAGAAGATACTTTTGAAAAATCAGAACACTCAAATCCTAATCTTGGATCTCCACCAAGAGTAGATGTTTGACTTCAGAAAAATCACTTACACTCTCTCACATTTCAGGGATTCAAACACTGAAATAGGATGTTGGCCTAGATGATCATTCAATAATTTTTTTATAATAATTCCATTATTGCAGGATAGTATAGGAGATTTTGTCAGTTAGATATCTCCAAATTTCAATGAGAATGTCACAAAACATTGCTAAAATAGAAAAGAGGAGCCAGATATTCAAATATAATTATTGCTATGTAAGAGATTAATATTAACAACTAATTTATATTGAATATTTACCATGCTAAATGTTTTATATTGATTCCATTTCATTCTCTCACCAAAATGTTGAGGTTGACTCTGCTATAATTCCCTTTTTTTTTTTTTTTTTTTTTTTGAGACGGAGTCTTGCTCTGTCGTCGCCCAGGCTGGAGTGCAGTGGCTGGATCTCAGCTCACTGCAAGCTCCGCCTCCCAGGTTCTCGCCATTCTCCTGCCTCAGCCTCCTGAGTAGCTGGGACTACAGGCGCCCGCCACCTCGCCCGACTAATTTTTTGTATTTTTTTTAGTAGAGGCGGGATTTCACTGTGTCAGCCAGGATGGTCTCGATCTCCTGACCTCGTGATCCGCCCGTCTCGGCCTCCCAAAGTGCTGGGATTACAGGCTTGAGCCACCGTGCCCGGCTATAATTCCCTTTTACATGTGATAAAATTCATAATTAGAGAGGAAAGATATAATGTGTTTAAGACTAATAAAAAAGCTACTAATTAATAGGAGTCTGATTTGAACCACTGCAATCCATTGCCAAATCTTCTTAACCTCTTTATTATACACCCACTTCACATTATTTTTCTATTAAATAGCCAGTTCAGTAAAAATGAAATGCCCAAGTCAGTTTAAGTAGTTTGTTTATTTGTTCTGATTCCTGATTGATTTGTGATTATTTTTGCTTTGGCATTAGTTCTGCCAGAATGATGGCCCTGGTACCATTAGTAAGGGGAAAAAATTCTTAATTTGGCATTTATTCATCTAGTATTATCATTGTTGTGACTTTTATTAAAAGCAAATAGTGACATGAAGCAATTGTATGGAACTTTCTAGAGCTTTATGGTAGAGATGTTAACTTTTCTTTCTTCCAAAAGACTGAGAGAGCAAAAGACTTTTTTTTTTTTTTTTTTTTTTTTTAAAGGAAGCAGTTAAAAGGAGGATCTTTGAAACCTCTCCAGAATTTCTTGATTACTTCTCATCTGGTCTAATTTTTCCCTGATGAGAAGCTGTGCTTGAGAGTAATAAGTACTGCATGAACTAAATACATCACACTTGACTGTCTGCATAATGGCAGTGGTGGAAAGGAATCAAATGGATTTAGGTTCCATCAACCTGAAGCTATTGATTTTTCAGTTTTCCACAAGCCACAAAATGGAGTTAGCAAAAACCACTTTTTGCACTCAAAATAGTGAAAAGCCAGGGAATATAAAGCCATTTTTGAATGTAATGTACATTTCTTTAGCCAGCCTGCAACTCACCTCTGACTCCTTCAACAGAAAGAGCACACCTGCACTTCACCAATGTACGGAACACAAAGTAGAGAGGTGTTTTGTTAACCCTTCATTATCCTGCTGATAAATATGCACAGATCCACAACTAGCTATGTATTTAAAATTCATTAAGCATCAGCAGATCTTATCTTTTTTAAAAAAAAAAGAACAGAGGAAATTGAAGAAATAATTTTGAAAAATAGATATATAGTAAAGATGTGCGTCAGTTTATCTCTGCATGTTCATTTAAATATTTTTAAATTCTCATTTTAAAATTATAATTATATTTTGAATAAATTAAATTAAAATATTTAGATCATATTTTGAATAAATTTGTTCACTTTTGTGATTTAAAAAAATATACTGTATGTAAACCAGCAGCAAAATGTTTGTCATTTTCATTTTAGTCTATTTTATTTTTTATGAGTTTTGAAAGGACAAAAGAGGCTTTTGTTTTATTTTTTGCTGTCAGGAAATTATATAAATCCCAGTTAAGTATATATCTTATTTGTGAAATTCACCTTTGCCATTTCTTAACTGTTTATTTTTTCCTGCCATTCTATTCAAATTAGTATGTCCTTGGAAATAAACAGCACCATTCATTTATTAGTTTGTAGCTTATCACATGAAATTAAACATCAGGATATGCAGTAATTAGAAATCACCTCACCCTGGAAAATGGGATAATGACAGGGTCCTTGAAATCAGTAGAGGTTAAAGCTGCATGTTTAAAGCACATTTGTATAAACCTAAGATAGAGTTCTGATTAGAAATATTGTATGAATGCCACTACAATTAAAAGTTATATTTAATCTAGTAGAAAGAGCTTATTTTAAGACTGTGACCTTAGAAATGCATCTTGTAAGAAAAAGCATCTCAGACAGAAAATAATGTACAATGCCCTTTCCTCAAACATCTTGAATTCAACCAATTTTCAATTTCAATTACTTAGTGATATTAATATATAATGCATATAAGTTGTATGCATGAGGTATGATCTGCCAATCTAAAGAATTGTGGCAATTGTGAGTTGTTTAAACAGAAAAAATGGTTATGATATACCACCTTATCATACGGCCAAATAAATAAAGATTTACAAAGGATGAAAAACCTGAAACTATAGAAATATCAGCAACTGTATCAGCAAATGTCAGTAAGTATTCTTAGACTTTGGGTTGTGAGAGTTCTTTCTAATCATAATGCCAAAGCAATAATAATCAAGAATCAAACTAATTCAACCAACATGGGACAGAAGTTTTCATTGTGAAAATGTATGTGGAACAACACATAAAAAGAAAATTTACAGAAACCTAATAATCATTCCTGAAAGAAACTGTAATAGAGCAACGGTACTGAATTCAAGACAGTATCTCTAAGGACATTACAAACAGTACTTTTTAAGTCTCCAGTTTTCTCAATTTGCTCAATTAGGAAATTCTAAAGCAACCAGAAAGTGGGAATACTTTTAAATGCTTTAGGATGTATCCACATTGGCTTCTGAGGTTAATAAAGTGAAATGCTTACATATAAATAATGAATTAAATTAATCAAACATCAAGTTAAGAAGTTGAAAAAAAAAGTAGGGTATGAGAAATTCAAAAAAAAGAATAGTGGAGAAATAGCCAAGTTAAAGAAAAATGTTATCAACTAGAAAGAGAAGAAACAACAGAATAACTAAATCAATCCAAAAAATATTTCTTTAGTAGATATAATCAAAATACAAAATATATAAAGCTTTTACAAGTTTAATTAAATCACCACACAATTAGGAACACTTATGACTGATGATAAAAACACAAGTATAGTTTTCAATTATAGAGAATATTATACGCTTACCAAAATTTTCTGAAAACAAAACATAGTTTTGACAAAACAATAATCATAAGAAAATAAAAATAGTGAAATAATTAACTTTTTAAAATTCTGAACCCAGGTGATTTTATAGCAGGTATTTTAGGTTTGTGTGGACACTCCAAGTCTGTGCAAAATCTTCCAGAATATAAGAAACACTTTGTTAAAAAATGTTTTTAAAACATTTAAAAACCTTTATATCAAAATCTGATAAAAATGAAATTTTAACCTTATTTCACTAACGCATATAGATGCAAGTGTCTAATAAATAAAATACTAGCAAATCTGATCTTAGTTAATGATTAATGATTACTTTAAGTGTCATTACTGTCAGTTAGGTTTTGATATGCATTACAATCAAATGCATATCAAAATTAGGTGCCAGGTCTCCTAAGAGAAAAATGGGCGAATTGAACCACAACTTTATTTTTCTTCTTTGTACCTTGTGTGTACTGCTTTGCAGGATGCATTTTTCTGACCTGAGATCATAACAGAAAATGTTATCAACTTTACTATCCAACCCATTAATTAAATGTTTTTATTTTATTCATGACTTCCTGTTTTTTTTCTTTTATTCGTCTTGGAGCAGACCACTTAAAGTATGTAATATATTCTCATATCTTAATATGACAATTAGTCTTGTTTTGCTTTTGCTTTATTTCTCCTTTCTTCGTTGGCTTTCTTTTCTCATTTTTCCACTTTTTGTTAGTTTTGGTCGCTCACTTTTCATGTTGGTGGCTTTCCGCAACAATCGGGTGAGCTTTTACTGTCCCATTACATTAAAAATGGAACACTTGAAGCTGATTGGAAGCTCTCTGTAAAGGCTTTGTTGATTGAAGCCATTTACTGTGGGATGAGCTGCAATGACTCTGTCTCTCCTTAGTGGTGTCTTTTAATTCCCTGCTGTGCAAATAAATACCGATTGCTGCGTTTATTCTCAGAATGGGGTAAGGGACTTGAGTTCTGCTTTTCACTCAGGCTGTTTATAGTCCCAAGCCTGGCCCTGTCCTCTTCTATGCTTGTAGTTCATGTATTGAGTTTTCTTAGACAATAAAACTTTAGTGTTGAAACATGGATTGGTTGTAAGAAAGGGACCTGTGAGTGAGGAGTCAATATAATACAATACAGCCTCTTATGCAATCTCGTTTTCAGGTCCCCATTTTAGCTATGTCTTTTTCAATAACTTATGTTCCCAGGAGCTGTGGAAACAATTCTATTTTGTGTCAGGTATGCCCCCTGCAGGTACTTTTTTATAAATCAGCTAAATGAGGAACCATACTTCTCTTTATGCTATTTTTTCTCTTGTTGTCTTTGACTTTATAGATTTTTGTATATTTTGAATTTCTACTTTAGTGAGTTTTCATAAAAAGAGGAAATACATGTTAGTGATCAATCAATGGTCCATGTCTAACCAGAAGCTTAAGAGTCAAATTAGTGAATTAGAAGGATGTAATCCTTAAGAAAAATATTGATTGTGTAATTTTTGATTATACATAATAAAATAGTCATAAATGAAATAAAATTATTTTATGCATTCTATCTCGTATAATCATGAATGTATCTACTTTGTATTTATCAATGACCCTATGTAGTCTAAACATGCTTTTCTTGCATGTGGCTCTAGACATTGATCCATATTATATTAAACTCTAGCAGAAACATTGGGAATTATATCATGAGGTTTGAAATTACTCATGTTGTAATCATATTGCTGTAATGAGTTATTTAATTTATTGTTATTTTGTGTGTCTTCCTTTAAGTGAAAATTTTAAAATTGTAATTGAATACTCAGTATAGCTGTATTCCATTTCATTAAACACTTAAACTTATACATCATATCATACAATTTAATTTGAAGATACCTTTCAGCTATATATTCATGATAGGAAGATATTTCACAAGTGCATGCTGTAAAAATGTCTATGGTATTACTTTTTTTTTTTTTTTTTTTGTCACAGAAGCCATATTATTGCTGAGAGCAAATAAGCTTAAACCTCAAAGGATTTACTTCGGAAGTTAAAAGGTCCACTTAGGAAGTGAAAACCCACAATGCTTTAATGGAATTTAAACATAGCAAAACCTCTTCTCCCTCACACTACCATTAACTGGTATGAGGCTTTTTTGATGAAGTTTAAAAAGCTTCTTCAATAAATTCCCATAAGCAAGCCAAAGTAAGGACAAAGTGGTAGCCTGAATTTTAAAGCTATATTTTCTTGTTTGATTTTATTTAACAGTGCTGTATTACTTTTAGGCAGTTTATTGTTTTCTGTCACCTGACCTTTGGAGTAAAGACAGTATTGTTGTATGACTTAATATTTAAAAGTCAATAAGGGCACAGGAAAGGCACTGCGTGAGACTTTTTTAAAGACATGCCTGAAATTCACTGACAAATAATCTTTTCTCATTGCTATATGCAGGGGTGTCTTGCTAAACATGAAAAATGGGTTTTTAAGCTCACTTGGTGGGAGTAATGTCAGTTACAAAATTTAAGCCTCTCTTTATAGAAAATTCGTGTAAGATAGACCCAGATCCCTAAAATAAAATGGTAAAGACAACACATAAACATAAACAGACCAAAGACAAGTTACATTTTCTTAAAAAAAATTAAGAATCAGGACCAGCTATTTAATTTTTAATTACCATTTTATTGTCACTGTAACTTTTGTAAGATAAAAATTTGAAACTTTTCAAAGTCATAATCTGTTTTCTAATTTTAGGACTCAAAATCCTCAACTTTAGCTTTCTGGTCCCAGGGCAACTAAAATATTTAATAATTTTTTAAATAAGGTAAAATTTTGTTAAGAAACTGAAATAACCTTCAAACCCAGTTCCGCTAGAAAGGAATACATAGACGGAGCTATACCGTGACATAGCACTTTCTACAATTTCTTTCACACACAACTCCTTTCTTCCTAAGACTTAGGGATAGTTTGAAGATTTAGATTTTCTTCTACTCAGTTTCCTTTACTTCTTCTGGGGTTTAATTTTCCTGCTAGTCCTTCTATTTTAGCTTCTTAATTCATTCAAAATAGTTCAGGTTATGATGTAGTAAGAACTCCAAATTTTCATTGGCTTACCTCAATAAAGATGTGCTTTTGCTCTGAATTTATGGTATCTCCACAGCAATATAAGCTTTCACACTAGCTGCAGGAAGGGAAGAGTCAAGGCTAAATAATGGATCATTGTTTTCCATCAGAAATAAGATACCTCACTCCTCCTAACATAAGATCGACCAAAACAATCACACTGTGTAATTCAAGGGGGAATGATCTGCCTGTAGTCGTTGCTGCTTGGGAGGCTGAGGCAGGAGAAGTGCTGGAGCCCAGCAATGCAGAAAGGCCACACTTCGGTGAACAGGGGTAGTACCCACCAAGTTTTTTTTTGTTTTTTTTTTTCTTTTTACTGGACTATTTTAAGTTCATTAATATAACTTAGAATCATAATTCTCTAATTTTGCTTCTATTATTAGAGTCAAAATTTTATGATTGGATAAAAAGCAGGAAAAAATGGATATGCAGGGTTTTGCATCAAGGAAGAAACAGAAAATCTTTGACTCTGATCATACGTCTGTTCCACATGCATTCATAAGCTCTTAGCAGTTCAGTAGACCCAGAATACTTTCTATGATTAAGAAATTCAAAAGGATAACTTTCAAATTATTTCAAGAAGAAAAGAAAAATTGTATCAAATTGTTTTCTATGGTCTCATATCTATACTCATGTATTTTGCTCTGTCTGCCTTACATTTTTCAATGTCAAAAAGATTATTCCAGGAATATTACAGATTGTTTATGTCTCCTAAGTCTGTTCTTTCTGCTTGGAAAAGAAAACCTAGGGCTATGCAAATTCATGGTCAGAATGTCTCATTTTAACTATGCTTCGCTTAAATAGCATTTTAGAACATTAAGAGTTCCCTATATAGACAAACTTTTAGATAATTTATCCCCTTATCTTTTGAATCATCTATATTTCACTTTTTACTTGATCATTCCTTCAGCCTATAGGGATTCTCTATATTCCAATATTGATAATAATTTCCTTTTGTCCTTGCGTACCTCAAACCAATGTCTAAATTATCTGCTCTTCTTCATAGCCATTTGAAGAATTATTTTTCCATCTCCACTTCTTCACCTTTTATTCACTACTGGTTAAATTATTTACTATCTTTGTTTTTGTAGGAAAATCTTATTTAAAAATACACAAAAAAGAAAGCAATAATTTCTCATATTTCCCTTACCCCAAACCAACCATCATTAATCTTTTGTTATTATTGGTACCACTGTCACATTGAAAAGTGTTTGCTGTTTCTGCATCACTCTGTTATTATTTTTTTTTGACTCAAATAAAATTTCCATATATACATGGGTTTATATCTATGCTCTGGTTCTATATTTAGGCTTTCTCTTTAGATCATTTTGTCTATGTGTCTCCTACTGTGCTAACCCTCTCTCTGTTAATTACTATAGCTCTATAGCTGCTCTGAGGATCTGGAAGGGCCAGTCTCTTCACATTGCTCTTCTTTTCTAGCATTCCGTTGCCTATTTTTTATCATTTGCTTTTTGATACAAACTTTAGAATCAGACTGATAAATTAAATGCAAATGTAAAGTTAAGTGAAACAAATCATACACTGGGAATTTTACTAGAATTGCAGCCACTTTGTTTTTTATATCATAACAATGTTGAATTTCTCAATCCTTGAAATAGTTATGTTTCTATCGTTTTTAGGTTTTCTTTAATATCATATAGTCAAGTTTTATAGTTTGCTCTCTACAAAATTTACACACTTAAAAAGATTTACTAATAATTTTATAAGGAATAAATGTTGAATTTTCTTGTGTATTTTCCATTTTTATCAAGATAATAATATATCTTTACCTTTTCATCATTTAACATGTTAAAGTATGAATTACTTGATGCCTTTTGAATTATAATATACTTTTTTTATTATTATTTTTTGAGATGGGGTCTCCCTCTGTTACCCAGACTGGAATGCAGTGGTTCAGTCACAAATCACTCTAATCTCAAACTCGTGGGCTCAAGCAATCCTCCCGCCTCAGCCTCCCAAGTACCGAGGACTACAGGCACATGCCATCACACCCAGAAAATTTGTTTTTTTCCATTTTCTTTGTGTATAGATGAGGTCTCTACGTTGCTCAGGTTGGTCTTCAACTCTTAGCCTCAAGTAATCCTTTTGCCTTGGCGTCCCAAAGCTCTGGGATTATGGCATGAGCTACTATGTTTGGCATTAATTACATTATTTTTGTAGATGTTCACCCCATGTAAAAGCCACCTTGTGATTATAAATATGCAGGATAAATTTTTCTCTTCATTTATGGTCAACATTAAGATTTTTAAATTCTCCAATCAGTTCCTTTCTGTGCAATGGGGTTTGATTTTCATTAAGCTGTGGGGGTTTGCTTTATGTAACTCAATTCTGAATCTTGGGCAGGCTCTAAGTTTTATCTTCTCTCCCTCATATTCCATTATGTAATGAGGTTCATTAAAGTAAAACCTCAAGCTCCCAGGGTTTATCAGAAAACCCTCTGGCTGAAAACAAGTTTTGGTGCTCACTTACCTCCCAAGGTTCCTGCTTTAATTTCATTTTAAATCTCAGTGTATTTCTTACTTTTTGTGCAGCTCAGTGATGCATTGAAATTGTTTTCAACTTTTATCCAGCATTTGAGTTGCTTTAATCAAATCCAAGGTATCATTCTGATCTCTTATCTGCTATATGCCAGATTTAGAACACTATGGACTGAAATCCATTCACATCTGGTTTTTAACCACAAAACCACCACTAACACTATTTTTGTCAAAGATCTTAACCAAACATAGAGAACTTGTTTAGCCCTTATTTCTGATTTGGCTACTAGCTTCTTCTTGGTGCACTTAGACCTCACTTACATTTTATGACAAAGCGCTGTGTGTTTTTTTTGTTTGTTTGTTTTGTTTTGTTTTGTTTTTTGGCTGCTCCGTCTCAGGCTTTATTCTAGACATTAAATGTCAGAGAGGTTAAATATTGGGGGTAGACCCTGGGCTTTTGCTCTTTACAGTTTCTTCCTACATTAGCTCACATATTCTCAAGGCTTTATATAGCAACTATATCCTGACAGCCTCCAAAGTATATCTCCTACCCAAACTTCTTTGAAGTCTCAACTGATTAATGCAACTGTAAACTTGATTTATCCATATATAAGAATTTCAACTACTTATCACACTTTTAATTGAACTCTGCTTTTTCTGAAAGTCACTTGTTAATGAGAGACTTTAGCACCCCACTGTCAACATTAGACAGATCAACGAGACAGAAAGCTAACAAGGATATCCAGGAATCGAACTCAGCTCTGCACCAAGTGGACCTAATAGACATCTACAGAACTCTCCACCCCAAAGCAGCAGAATATACATTCTTCTCAGCACCACATCGCACTTATTCCAAAATTGATCACATAGTTGGAAGTAAAGCACTCCTTAGCAAATGTAAAAGAACAAACAAACTGTCTCTCAGACCACAGTACAATCAAACTAGAACTTAGGATTAAGAAACTCACTCAAAACCGCTCAACTACATGGAGACCGAACAACCTGCTCCTGAATGACTACTGGGTACATAATAAAATGAAGGCAGCAATAAAGATGTTCTTTGAAACCAATGAGAACAAAGACAGTACATACCAGAATCTCTGGGACACATTTAAAGCAGTGTGTAGAGGGAAATTTATAGCACTAAATGCCCACAAGAGAAAGCAGGAAAGATCTAAAATTGGCACCCTAACATCACAATTAAAAGAACTAGAGAAGCAAGAGCAAACACATTCAAAAAATAGCAGAAGGCAAGAAATAACTAAGACCAGAGCAGTACTAAGTTCTTTCTCAATAAATAAAAGGAATATACATACATTCAAGTGAACAAGCCAGAGACCTGGAAATCATTCTTAATTACTTTCTGTTCTACTTTGTCCAACCACCACCTTTCCAAATTAAGTTAATCAGCAAATGCTATCATATCTACATACAAAAAAAAAAAAAAAAAACTCTTTCTGTCTCTGCCAAACCATTGTTTGCGGGGGAGGGGTCCACAATTTCTCACATGAACTCAACCCAAGTCTTTTAACACCTCACTCACCCCCTGCAAGCTTGTCTCGATACAGCAGCTAGAGATACACTCTAAATCATAAATTAGATTATGCTCCCTCTAATTAAAACTACCCAATTACTTGTGCAAGAGAAACAAAATATTTCTTTCTTACCATTTCCAAAGAGCCCTTAAGGCTATGATTATGTGATTTCTACCAGACTTCCCATTCTTATCCGGTATAATATGTCCTCAGCAAGTCCTTGAATATACAAGCTCTGGTGTGACTGAAAAGACCTTTTAGTTAGTACAAAAGGCTTCAGCTTCACTACCACAACCTCAGAGAACAGATTCAACACCACCCACTGCCTATTCTTTTCTCACCCCTCTGCCTAACCTCCGTTATTCTCTTTCAGAAGTTGGCTTCTATTTCATTCACAATACTTGTTTCAATTTCCAAGTTTATGTCCATTTCTTGATAATTTGTCAATTGCCTATTAGATAATATGTTCTAAGATGATATGGCCTTGTATATTTTATTTTCATTATTCCCAGTACAGTATCTAATACTTCCTAGGTGTTTAATAAGATAAAATATTGTGTGTGATTATGTGTGTGTGTTAACTGGAGAAGATACATTTTATACTAATAACATACAATCAGAAAAGTATGAAAATCTTAAATGTTCTCATGTTCTTTGTTCACATGTCATCATACTCAATTAATAATTAGCTGTTAAATCAATGAATGTATATTTAAAGTTTACAACTTTAATTATGAGATTTTTTTAACGATTCATAGTCTTTTTAAACATATAAGTATGTATTTGGTATACTTAGTATATACCTAACAGATAGATGTACATAAATTAATCAAAACATATGCACAAGTGTTCATAGAAGCTTATGTATTAGAATCCAATAATGAGAAATAGCCCAAATGACCACCAATAGCAGAATGAATAACTTGTGCTTTACCTGTAAAAGTAAGAATCACGTAGTAATGGTAGTACACAAATTGCTGCTATGCAAAACGCGAAGGCTCAATACCAAATTTGTATTATTCAGTGAAAGAACCAAGACATAAAAGGAAATATACTATATGATGCCAGTTATGTAGAGTTCAAAAGCAGGTAGAATTAATACATGACGGAAGTCAGTACAGTGGTTGTTTGGAGAGTAATAATTAAGAGAGAGCATAAAGGAGGCTTTTGAGACACTAGTAATATTCTATTTCTTGAATATGTGGTATGTGATAAGAAGAAATGAAAAACCGTTTAAAAAACCTATAAAGACCATTATTCCCCAATTACAATTCAGGATAAACTTTGTTATATCAAGGAATAAAGTTACTGGGTCACATGTTCTGCGTCAGTATATACCACCAAACAATTTTCTTTTTTTGAGATGGAGTCTCGCTCTGTCGCCAGGCTGGAGTGCAGTGGCGCGATCTCAGCTTACTGCAACCTCCGCCTCCTGAGTTCAGGTGATTCTCTTTTCTCAGCCTCCCGAATAGCTGGGACTACAGGTGCGTGCTACCACGCCAGGCTAATTTTCTGTATTTTTAGTTGAGGTAGGGTTTTACCGTGTTAGCCAGGATGGTCTCGATCTCCCGGTATCATAATCTGCTCACCTCAGCCTCCCAAAATGCTGGGATTACACCGGCGCCCGGCCTGCCAAACAATTTTCTTTTATTTTCTTTTTTTTTTTTTTTTTTTTTGAGAAGGAGTCTCGGTCTGTCGCCCAGGCTGGAGTGCAGTGGCCGGATCTCAGCTCACTGCAAGCTCCGCCTCCCGGGTTTACGCCATTCTCCTGCCTCAGCCTCCCAAGTAGCTGGGACTACAGGCGCCCGCCACCTCGCCCGGCTCGTTTTTGTATTTTTAGTAGAGACGGGGTTTCACCGTGTTAGCCAGGATGGTCTCTATCTCCTGACCTCGTGATCCGCCCCTCTCGGCCTCCCAAAGTGCTGGGATTACAGGCTTGAGCCACCGCGCCCAGCCTGCCAAACAATTTTCTAAGTTATTTGTATTATTTTGCACTCTCACCACTTGTATACAAAAAGTTCATTCACTCCACATTCTTACTAAAACTAGATATTATCTCTCTTTTAGATTTAACATTTTGAAGATTGTGTGAACAATGGCATTGCCTCTTAATTTGCCTTTTTTGCAGTTAATGAGATTGGGAATTTTTCATATGTTGCTTGGTCATTTGGATATCCTTCTATAATGCCCATTGAAAACTTTCACCTAGTATTTTATGGAGCTTCTTACGTTGTCGAATTGTACACATTCTTACATATCGTGTATATAAGCCTCTAGCAAATACATGCCTTGCAAAGTTCCCCAGTCTATTCTATATCTGCTCACATTTTCAGTGGTATGTTTTGATAAATAGAAGGTCTTAATGTTAATGTAGCCCTATTTATCTTTTTGTTTTTCCTTTATGACTAGTGCCTTTGTGACCTAGTTAAAAAGTTTCTGTCTAGTCCTAAGTCATGAAGGTACTCTCCTGTGTTTTCTTCTGGAAGATTTATTTTTCTGTCTCTCACATTTACATTTATTTTCTGTATGGAATTAAATTTTTAATATATTATTAAGTAGAAGGCACAATTCATTTTTTTCTTACATATATATTCAGTTGACTCATAATTATTGAAAAGATCATTATTTCCTAACAACATTGCAAAATGAACTTTGTCCTATCAGGTGATTATTTGTGTCTGTTTCTAACTTTTATTCTTTCTATTAGTACATTTCTCTATAGCTATGCAAGAAAGTGGTTTTTAAAATTACTGTAATTGTACATGTTTTGATAGTAATAGTGTAAGTCCTTAAGCTTTGCTCTTTTCTTCAACATTTTCTTTATTAGTTTTTGTATGTTCTTCTTACCGAGACAAAATTTGCATCCACTAAAATGCAAAAAGCTTAAATTTTTAGTTGGATGAGTTTTGGTAACTGTACAGATGTATTTTAGAATCACCCAAAACAAGAAATAGGGGCTGTAATACCAGCACTTTGAGAGGCCAAGGGCCATGGCTGGCAGATCGCTCGAGCTCCAGAGTTCTAGACTAGCCTGGGCAACAGGGTGAAATCCCATCTCTATAAAATAAAATAAAATAAAATAAAATAAAATAAAATAAAATAAAAAGATATAGAGAATTACTATTTTATTTACTGTATCATTTTGTTGCAAATTCCAGTATCATACTAAAAAATATTTTAGTATATATGTCTTAAACAAAAGGATTCTTTAAAACATAATCACAAACCCATTATCACTCCTAAGTTACAACTATAATTCCTTAAAATGTAGATATTTTACATTTTAAACTTCACAAAACAATCATGCTTTTTTTGCCTTAGAGGAAGAGTTCTAGAAAGTTAAAGCCAGAGAGATTCCATACATACAACACATTTAACTTTTCTCAAGGTCAGTTCCACTATGGTTGTAATAGAGACTTTAAATATTAGCCTTGTTTCAATCATAGCATATTACAGTGAGATAAAGTATGTGAAAACTTCATAAAATGCATACAATCTTAAAATTCAAAATACATATAACAAGAATTATCTCTGCCAAACTCCTTATTTTATATAAGCCAATTGAAACCAAAGGCGGGTTCCATTTGAAATATTTGCAGACTTGGTATGGGGGCCTGGATTCTATGTGTTCCTGCAACTCTCTTTACTAATGCAGTCCCTCCCCTCTCCTCTCCATGGGCAAAGACACCTTTGGTGAAGGACTCTTCTCTGCACCTCCAGACAGATCTCTTTTGAGGATGCCTATGTCTACTACTTACTTTCCTTCTTTCTGACCATTTCTAAAATCAAGCTCAACATGTTTCCCTTATCTCATTTTCCCATCTTTCCTCAAGTATCTCTATTTTTTCAGTGATACCAACATTTGCTTAGTTTACCCATATAGAGAACCCTGATGATGTTAACAATATACCAGGCCATGGTTCTCCTTTTTTTTGTAATTTATCCTCCTTGGATTTTGCAATATTTCTTGAGTCTGTAGATTTATGTTTTTCGTAGGTTTTGGTGAGGTTTTGACCATTATTAAATATCATTCTGATGTGTTTTCTTCATTCTCTCCTGAAACTCAAACTGCAACTAAAGCAAACATTTTGCTTTTTCCTCCTGAGTCTTTCACTCTCTTTTCTTTGTATTTTGTTCTTTACCTTCCATGTGTTAGTCAGAATGTGTTTTTATTCCCCTTCTCTTCCAGTCATTTAGCCCCTTTTGCTCTGTACAATGTGCTATTAAGTTTATCAATTTGTTTCTTAAGTTTTTTGATATTATCAATTGTAAAAATTATATCCTTTATTTTTATAGATTCAGATTATCTGGTGAAATTCTCCATTATATCATCTGTTTTCTTAAACTTAAATTGCACTTAAAGTATGTTCCTAGTAAACACAATATCAAGGTTTTCCTTGGGTTACATTTTACGGTCATTTATTTCTCTTAGTATTGTCTCTTGGTATGTTGGGTACTTTCTCATTGATTGTGGGACAACTAACATTTATAATTCCAGAGTCTCTAAATAATGTTCTCTGGTTCTAGTCTTTCTTTTTTTGAGCAGCTAGGATGAGGCAGATTACCATACCCTAGTCAACAGCTGAGATAACTCACGCCTTTACCAAGAGTCCTTCTTCTTGATATGCCCTTCAAGTTTTTTTTTTCTTTTTAATATTATCTCTTTCACACTTTAAGATTGTCCAAAAATTCTGTAACGTCTTTGAACAACTGTCTGTTTAACTTTTTTGCTTCTTCTCCTGTGTAAATGAAGATTTCAATAAATGCTGCAAAAGGAAAATCACAAAATTTTGTCTTCTCTATGCTTCGCTTTTTCTGAGATCTTGGTATCTAAGGTTTGCCTGCCATTGCACCCCTAAGCTCCATTTTTCTCCCCAGACTTATGAAATTGATGAAAGCTCTACTGGTATTCTGATCTCTCAATAATAGCTCTATGTCTGACCCCACAGCCTTTCTATCATCCCTAAGAATCAACAAATACACTGAGTTTAGCTAGTACATCTTGCAGAACATCAGCCCACCTCTACTAGGTTCCCTCAAATCCTGACTAGCAACTCTAGAGACAGATGATCCCATCCCATTTTGTCTGGTGTCATTTTTTTCTGCAAGCTACTTCTTCATATCAACAAGCAGAAATCAACTCTAAAACCTGTTAATATTATTGCTTTTGATTTCTTCTGAACTGAGAGGTAAAGTAGAGGTAAGAAGTTTGGATTGTTAAGTAGAACGATGTTAAGTGTTCTATTGTCAATAAAATAAATTAGATTTCAGGAAGCATTATGGTTATTTATAGTATTTTTACCTTATTTCTTGAGTATATTCTTGATAGGTAAGTTTGACAGGTAAGAAAGATATACAATAAGTCAAATTGTAAAACTTGTTAAGAGGAATTATTTTAAAAATCTAAGCTCAATTATAGTAAAATGTATGATCTCCAGTTGTCTTTATTTCCTTTTGATTATATTAATACTATTTTCAACTTCATATCAAAACTATTTAAAGTAACTACACATACTTTAATAATATAAAAATGCAGACTACTTTCTACAATTGCTTTACATCAAATTTCTAATTTTTTTTTCTTTCCCCAGTTTTAATATCATCCTGTAACATTTTCAAGACCCAGAATATGACATATGTATTTAGGTTACTTCTTCTGACTGATTTTCTCTTTTTTTTATTGGCCACTTATTGAAATACAATTTATTGTTGTAAGTCCAGCTCAATGCTACTTATTTTTGTTTTATTCCTGTCCTTATATAACTAATATAAAAGGCACTATACTCACATACACAGATTAGATAGGGAGAGGATGCATCACTGAACATGGTCTTGTTAAATGGACCTGTTTTGCATAGGCCCTCATGGCATTATCCCCACAGAAATGCGTTTGCAACACAGTACAGGGATTTACAGCATAGCAAACTTGCAATTGTTAGTTTGTTATATTCACTTTCAACTATCTTTTATATGATTCTTTTGCCATACTCTCAAGTTGCACTAAATTTCCTGATACTTCTTATAATATGAAAACCCATTCAACAATTCTAAATTGTATGATAATCTTTGCCATCTTTTTTCTCAATCACTTTCTGAGGCTTTTCTGATGGAACTCTATATGACTTCCAATTTCATATCCTGTGTGCTATGTCTTTTTTTTTTTTTTTTTTTTTTGCAGCTAGTTGAGCACTATCACTTGCTTTCCTTTTGTCAGGCATGAGTCATAACTGTTAACCAAAACAAAAAGTAAATGGCAGATAAAGGTTACACTGATGTAAACCACACTTTATAATAAACTCAATGAAAGCAAGCTAGAACAAATATTGGCTGAGAGAAAGTACAGAACAGAGCTCAAATAAAATTACATATCGTACTAAAATAAATTGTTCTGTTTTAGTATATGCAAATTTATAGAAGCATTTCAGAAACAAATAGCACTATAATAAACCAGCAGGGTGGTACAAATGACATATCTGTGTACAATACTTGGCATATCCATCAATAAATGTTTAACACATTTCTGAAAGTTATTTTATTTTCCTTTAGGTATAATTAGAGCTTTATCAATTTCAGCTCATATCATTTAAATATTCTTCTATCATGATTTCAGCCTGGGAGTTCTACGAATTCAGGAATGACAACTGGCTTGTTCTCTTTGTGCCCAGAATGCTGTTTAGTGTTGTGAACCCTGAATATCTGAAACAGATCTCAGTTAATTTAGAAAGTTTATTTTGCCAAGGTTGAGGATGCATGCCTGTGCCACAGCCTCAGGAGGTCCTGATGACATGTGCCCAAGGTGGTCAAAGCACAGATGGTTTTATACATATTAGGGACACATGAAACATAAATCAACATATGTAAGATGAACACTGGTTTGTTCCAGACAGGCAGGACAAATTGAAGCAAAGGTGGGACAACTGGAATCAGGGAGGGGGCTTCCAGGTCATAGGTAGATAAGAGACAAATTGTTGCATTATTTTGAGTTTCTGATTAGCCTCTCCAAAGGAGACAGACAATCAGATATGTATTCATCTCAGTGAGCAGAGGGGTAACTTTGAATAGAATGGGAGGTAGGTTTGCCCTAAGCAGTTCCCAGCTCGACTTTTCCCAGTAGCTTAGTGATTTTGGAGCCCCAAGATTTATTTTCCTTTCACAGTGTCTGACAGAGCCTGTATCTTCTTTAAACATGTACGGAATAAGATAAGCAACATACAGCATTTCTTCCCTAAACTAGGAATTCCCAAGGCCTTGAAAAGGGCTTGACAAATGAAAATAGATGTTCAAGTATTATTTGTGGAATTCATTATTTCAAATAACAACAATCGATTGAGTATTTATTGTCTGGCATGAACTGTGCTGTGCTGAATAAAAATTGCTATGAGTGGCCGGGCGCGGTGGCTCAAGCCTGTAATCCCAGCACTTTGGGAGGCCGAGACGGGCGGATCACGAGGTCAGGAGATAGAGACCATCCTGGCTAACACGGTGAAACCCCGTCTCTACTAAAAATACAAAAACGAGCCGGGCGAGGTGGCGGGCGCCTGTAGTCCCAGCTACTCCGGAGGCTGAGGCAGGAGAATGGCGGGAACCCGGGAGGCGGAGCTTGCAGTGAGCCGAGATCGCGCCACTGCACTCCAGCCTGGGCAACAGAGCGAGACTCCGTCTCAAAAAAAAAAAAAAAAAAAAAAAAAAAAAAAAAATTGCTATGAGCAAATTGAGTGTATCCCCAACTACCTTTCCATCCACATATTCTCCTCCTTCCTCACCCTGTGATTTAATATTTTTCTGCTGAGAACTCAGGACATAAGTTTAAGAAAACTATGAGATAACATGTATGTCTCTTGAAAATCATTTATGTGTGAAGCTTTTATTTATTCCTAGTGCTAGGCATAATTGTCTGTGTTTTGTTCTGTTCCCGCCCACTCCTATGCTTATTTTCCATTATAAAAGTTCTGACGACATAAGTTTTTAGAGGATGAGTGGGGAGAAGATTGAATAGTCAAGGTCCAAATTTGCATTTCACAGTTTTTCCCTCCTTGGGAATTCTGCCTACGGAGGAACAATTCCAATCTCTGAAAGAAATGATTCAGGAATTCAGGAATGTGTATTTGAATATAATCTTATGTGGGGATGATTGGAAGAGGTAAGAAATAAAGGCAGTAATTATACTGACATATCAAGAAAATGATACTTAAAATTCAAATAGGATCTTAGATGATACAAATATATAAAAGAAATAATTTTCTAAAAATTTGAAGTTAAGGCGACCAACTCTTATGTCTCAGATTCCTCCTTGCATTCATTGAATAAACGTTTGTTGAACACTTAAGAAATATTCAGTAACTCACTAAAGATTATGAATAAAATACGAAATAAAATACAACCCATGGAAAATATAGTCTAAGAAAGCTCCCCATTTATCAGGGAGCCAAGAAAGCTAAAATACACCTAGTGTATAATTGATAGCTGTTGTATATATTCAGATTGTTCTAATACCATATCCCAGACAGAGCAATTCATTTCCTCAGTGAGGTTAGGTACATCTTCACACACATAAAGCTTGAATTCTCCCAAAGAACAAATAGGAATTCATCAATCAGACAAGAGAGAGAAGAAAATTTCAGGCAGAAGGAATAATAAGTAAACAGGAAAAAAATTCTTGAAAATGCACAAACTTCTCTGGGAAAAGATTGGCATCTAATATGGCTATAGCACACTGGAGGCAGGGCATAGGATAAAAAGATTTTGCAACATTATGAGCTAGGAAAGAAGGTTGGAAAAGATCCTGGAAAGTCTTAAAGAAGCTGTACACATTGCCATTAAGATTGTGTCATGTATTGAATTGGGCATGGGAGTGGGCATCTCATTACCAAAAGAATGCGTTTTTATTAGAGACAAACAGTGAATAGGCTGAAGCACTTCCTTTAAGCCTATATATACAAAATACATAAAAGGTATTGTTTTTATTTAAAATAAAACATATTCAGGGAATCCTTGGGCGATAATACAGTCATGGGTTCTTACTTTTTGTTTCTGGTTGGGCCAGTAAAGCCCACTCCTCATCCCTGTTTTTCACTTATTACTAGAGCAAGAAATTAAAAACCATGGCTTCAGGCTGCTGAAACCCTAAAATAAAATAAACAAAAAATTAAAAACAGAACAAAAACAAAACATAAGGCAGGTTGGACAAGCTTGCAAGTTAGATGATAATATAGATTCTCTTTGGTTTTATATAATATGTTCATATCAAAAAATGCTTTTACAACATCTCTTAAATACCCAAATCTGATTCTCTTGTGCTTATATTCAAGGATTTTCTTTAAGAAAAAAAAATGGTATGACTAAGTCTACATTAGAAAATAATTCTTGTAATTTTGTGGAAGAGATGTAGAAAAGCAGAAACTGGGAACCAGGAAAAGGGCAGGAATAGAAAGATATTTCACAAGCAATTCTGGTATAATTATGAACAGATGAGAGGCAAGGTATGGGAGAGAGTGAGTAGTAAATGGTGATTCAGGGGTTTTAGCAATGTGAGGACCAAAGAGAGAGCAGAAATGAGAGAGTCAACAGAACAGTAGTAGGTACAGATGGGGATGTATCAGAAGGCTCCACATGCCTCCAACTATCATACAGTAAAAGCACATGTGTAAAAATGATCCAAAATGCCAAAGCAAACAGAAGAAAATACACTCTTTGTAAATCTGTATATATAAATTAAGATTGCTTATTGCTATTTTTACTGAATATTAAAGGTATAGCAAAATCAACAATATGATTATACAATGTCATGAATTACTTTATATTTATTGAATTTCTATTTTTCCATTTAGTGTCTCATCCTAGTGCCACTCAGATTAAAACAAACGTAGTTACCGGGACAAGAGGACCTAGAGGCCCTCTTCTTCAGGGGTATAAGGAATCCCTTATTTTGTCAAATGCAACGGAGCCTCCTGACTGTTCTTCGACATGTGTGATTAATTGCCAAGAGTCACTTACTTCTTCACCCGTGTTGCTCCTGCTCTGCTCTCCAACCGCCACACTGCATCTCTGAGAGGAATTGAAATACGCTTTTATATTTAAATTTCATTCTTGTGATCAGGTTGAACCTGTCATACACCTACCACCCTCATCTAATAATAGGCAAGCCTGAGTGAGTACTAGGACTCCTACTGTGTATTCAATACACTATCCATTGTGTAAAAATACTGATGTGTCTCCTGGAGCCTGCAGGTATGCATACATTTATTTGCTCTTACACCAATTTTCCTTGTCATCTGACAGTTTTCATCAAACACAGTGTTTGGTTAGTTAATCTTTGCTCTATTTTCTTTACTTATATATTTACTTCAAATAGAAAAGCATGAAATTTAAAAACAAATTCCAGCCCTTGAGATTCCTGTAACTAAAAAGTACATAAGCCAAAATGTAGTCAGGTAGACAGTAGACTGGTAGCCAGTGTGAAATCGATAGTTACTAATGTTAAAAGGTACCTCAGAACAACATATTTAGCAAATTTTCAAAATAAAATATCTTTAAAATTAGCTAATCCATCTTAAAGCACTTTCCAAAAGATTGAAAAAATGAATGTTAGTTGGATATACTTAATGTTTGTGAAATTATTTCTATTAATGATAGTTTAAATAAGTGTTAACATAGCATGTTATTACAGTGCTTTTTGTGTGATAGATATTCTCACTTAATTCAAAACAACAGTATTCATATTTTTCAAAATTCCCATTAAATTTTTTTGTAAAAAAATTGTGTTCCTCCATTTTTATATCTAGATATGGCATTTTTCTAATTATTTCACTTTTAAAAAAAAGTAGTGAGTTCAAGTGAAGGACTGAATATGGAAGAGGCACCTCTGCTTTCATGTTTTTCATTTATTTCCTTTTTGATAACCTTTTAAAACCAAGTTTCACACATTCATTCCCTTGTGTATACTTCCTGCCACTTGTCCAGGAGTAAGCCATGGAGTCAGTGATGAATGTAAACAATGATCTGTCATTATCCACAAGAACACCCGGTATTCTCTCTTGAGAGATCCTACTCTGAATTCTGCAAGGAATCCCTCCTGTAGCTCCTATTTCTCTGCTTAGCCAGTATGGAAGGTTGAATAAAGGAAGAATTTATTTCCCCTCTGCTTTCACAGCAGCACAAATTCATATTAATCTCAGAAAATAAGAAAAAGTGTCTATAGTGATAAATTAGCTGCATTAAATACTCTGAGCAGATTCAAATATAGTGTTCATAAATTTATTCAAATTTAGCTATTTTCATCCATACTGTTTCCATCAGCTCAGATCATAAAATTATTGGGTCACATTTTTTTTATGTGAATAAAAATAATGTAGCCACTGCCAAGTAAGTTTATTCAGGTACCTTTCTCAAACTTCAGAAACATTTTCTTTTATTTACCCTTGCATTTATCTAGCCATTCACCTATCCATCTATTCAATCATTAATCATTTTTTCCACAAACATGTATTTTTTAATGTTAACACAAAAATAATATAGCCAGTATTGGGGACTGTTAGATAATGACAAAAAATTAATTGCTGATAATTTCATTTACATTCCAATTTTCACAATGTTAAGGCTTGTTGACATTTCAATTAATTGTGCATATTCCTAATATTCTTTCTGGGAAGATGCCTCAAATTAAGACTTTTTTTTTTATGTAGAATCAACTGTTTTTCTATAAAGTAAGAAATTTTATGTTAGATGTTTAATCGTTTAGATTTTTCTTTCTCAGAAAAATAAACGTTTGTTAATGCTTTGTGATTTTAATTTTTGTAGCTATATTTTATTGAACAAATCGGGATCAGGTTTTTAGAGTGCAGTCAGAAAACAAATCCATTTCCTTCTCTCTCCTACTCATTTTAACCTGCTCTGTAAGAATGGAACTTTCCTGCCTTAGATGGAATTTTCAACAGGTTCTTCAACTCTTTCGGTTGCTCTTCTGTTTTCATTCAAATGAGAAGGATCTCTCTCAAGAACTTCGTTTGAAATAAATCGTGTCCTTTTTAACAGATCAAGCCTTCCAGAGGGGAAGTCTGCAGAAGGAAATGGCTGAATGCATGATATATTTTCTATTTTTTGCCTATATCTGTATTCTTCTCCATCTCTCACTAGGCTGCCTTAAGCTGTTCCAGGATTAAAGGAAGTGGGGGATTAATGAGAAAAGAGGTAAAAGGCAGGAATTTTATTTTTAAGTGACTGATATTATTTGGCATTGAATTTCTCTGTGCTTTGCAGGTCTTTAAAGCTAACTCTGTCTTAGAGCATGCTCTTCTGAGATACTTTTAATGAAATAAGGGATGCATTTTTCCCTTGGTTGGTCATATATAAGTTCCCCATCAGTCCCTGATTTTGTGATGTTCAATTCATTCCGCCTTTCTCTGTTCCCTTCTTAACCACACTCCTATCCCTTTTAGGCAAATCCCTTTAATGTTGATCTGATTCAAATAGCTCTCATCTACTGTGAGAGCATCCTTCGTTCTGATAAGCTCTGAATTTCAGCTTACTCCTTTCAATTTTGTAATTAGAAAAGGTAATCAGCCATCCTCTTTTTCCAAATGTGTATCTGGTACCAATTTTTATCTTCCATCCCTCTAGAGAACTGCAAGTAAATGTCTTCCTAAAGTAAGTGTGTGTGTGTGTATGTGTGTGTGTGTGTGTCTGTGTTACAGTGAGGAAAAATTCCCACTCCTACCTCAACCATATTACTTTGTTGTTCCAACTTACTTTATAAGCTGGAAGATACACCACCTTTTTAATAAATCCTACTTGGATATTCCACTATCTAATTTTCAAATATGGTAGTAGTTGTCATTTCCTGGGAAGAGAAAAGGACAGGTTCTCACCTGAGTTACAAATAGATTCTTATTTCAATAGCTCTGTTGTTACCGGGGGTCCTTGCTCCCAGAGCTCCCAAGATGGTGGCAGGCCGCTTCTAAAATGGCTGCATCACTTCCAAGATGGTGGCAAGCCCCGTGCTCTCTGACCTGGAGTTCTTGGCCTCACAGATTCCAAGGAATGGAATCTTGGACCATGCAGTGAGTGTTATAGCTCTATTAGAAGCCGTGGGTCACAGAAGAGAACAGTGGAACCCAGTGACTAGAGTTCAGCTCAATTAGGACGAACCCAGGCACTTGGCTGTGCAGGAACAATGGCAAGCCTTTAGCCCCATCCGGAGTGGCAATGGGCACCTCACTGGATCAGGAGCACAGCGGACACCCTTCTGGATCCGGGGGGATGGAAGTCAGTGGCGGCTCTGCGAAGGCGGCAAACAGCAGTGGTGGACTTTGAGGGAAAGCTTAGCTCGAGTCATAACAAAACACAGACTGGAAGAGTGCAGTTGCAAGATTTAATAGAGTGAAAACAGAGCTCCCATATAAGGGTAGTGGACCCAAAGGGGGTTGCCCTTGAGGGCTCCGATGTCTGGGTTTATATCCTGATCCTTGTCCCTCCTGCTGTGCTCTTAGGCAATAGATGATTGGCTATTCTTTACCTCCTGTTTTTGCCTAATTACCAGTTTAGTGAGCTCTGTGATTGGTCGGGTGTGGGCTAAGTTTCAAGCCCCATGTTTAAAGGTGGAGGCGGTCACCTTCCCAGCTAGGCTTAGGGATTCTTAGTCAGTCTAGAAAATCCAACTAGTCCTATCTCTCACTGTTACCTTTGTGACACTTCTTCCTTACTGGTACATAAGAGGACATTCATAATAATTGCTTTCCTGTTAAAAATGCCAGCACAAAATTTAAAACCGCATTTTAATGCTTTTCACTCAAGCACAATTTCTGAGAGTTCTTACTTATAGTGTATCTATGTTGATTAGTCTTTGACAGGGTTTCATATCATGATTTGAGGGATCTGTAGTTTCATGCTGGCAATTACAAAAATTTTAAACCCAGAAACACTTTCACAAATATCTACTTTAAAATGTGGAACTAGGTTTATATTATATTAATACAACCTAAATTAGTCAATAATATTAAAGGAAAAAACGTTTTTATGTTGTCTAGATTTTGGCTCATCAGAACGCTGTAGGAACTAGCTGCCGGGTGCTGAACTAAGGCAAAACCTAAATAAGTAGCAAATGCAAATAATAGAAGTCCAGGAATCTCATGAATTATGAAACGTTACATAAAAACTAAAATATATAAAGCACAAAATTATTCAAGAAGCATACTATAAGGAATTTGTAAGTTTTCACAAATGTTTTATTCACACTGTTACTCCCTTGATTCCTTCCCTCTGGGCTACTCTCTTATACTTAAGATACATAGGTCTGTACTTGAAACAATCCTATCTAAATGGAATATCAAGAATACAAATAAAACAATTTGATTGGAATTTTGTAGCAAGCCCTTTTCATTACCTAAGTATACTCAGTAAACTCTCTGGCCACCTTCATTCACTGCTTCCTTTTATTCGATTCAAAGCAACATTGTAGTTCCCAATAACTCAACCTTGTCCAAATTCACTTCTCTCCAGTTCAGTATCTAGTCCGATGATACTCTGATAGTCATCCAACAAATGTTTGCTTTTGTTTGTTGTTATCTCACCAAAATGAGGACGGTTCAATACTTTTTTTTTTTTTTTTTTTTTTTTTTGAGGCAGAGTCTCACTCTGTAGCCCAGGCTGGAGTGCAGTGGCGCGATCTCGGCTCACTGCAAGCTCTGCCTCCCGGGTTCACGCCATTCTCCTGCCTCAGCCTCCCGAGTAGCTGGGACTACAGGCGCCCGCCACCTCGCCCGGCTAATTTTTTGTATTTTTGGTAGAGACGGGGTTTCACCATGGTCTCGATCTCCTGACCTTGTGATCCGCCCGCCTCGGCCTCCCAAAGTGCTGGGATTACAGGCGTGAGCCACCGCGCCTGGCCTGGTTCAATACATTCTTGATAATTTTGAGATTAAGGAGAAGATTTGAGAGGGCAAAAATGGCAACAGAATGCTTAATTTTAGCCTCCGTAAGCAATTTGTTAAGGAGAGTTTTTATTGTCAAGCTCATGATTCTCTATCAAATTGTACTTAATATTATACAGACTCATTCTCTAAATAAGTATCAACTCCTTAACATGTTTTGGATCTGGTGTGTGTGTGTGTGCGCGTGCGTGTGTCTGTGTTCTGAGAGATAGAAATTAGTGAGCGATGATAACGAAATAAAGGAATGGAAGAAATCCTCGAGACAGAGTCAACACAACAATAAGTCATATAAATAATTAAAATAAAATATGATAGTTAATGACATAGAAATAAATAACATGTGCTTTGGAAGCACAAAAGAAAGTTGAATAAACCAAATCATATAGCCCCGTTGGAATGGGTCAGCACTCATTGACTGTACTGGAGGATCTTAAGGATGTCGCTGAGTAACTGTTGCCCAGTCTTGCCTTTATGAACATCTGATGTGGCAGAGGTTGGAAAGATTAAAATTATAGTCCTTAAACATGAGAAAGACTCTATGTCAAATCAAGAAAATTATAGAATACTGAGCATGAATTCAATTTGGGATGCAAAACCAATAATAAAGTATGTTGAGGAAACCAACTCATTTTAGAAAAATCAACATTTTTAATGTCAAAAATAAGAGTCATTTCAGAGGAAACATAGAGAGGAAATGTTTAATACTATCTCTTAAAATTGTTTGCCGGGAATGTTCATGAGATGGAGCAATAATCAGTTGGGTGTTGATTTCAGATAAGAAATATTTAAAACTAGAACTATTGTGTTTAATATGTGTCATGCATTACACCATTTACTCTTGACAATCCTATGAGGTACATTCATTCACAGCATTTTGATGTTACAGGTAAGGCAATTGAAGTGCATAATACATGAATAACTCTTTTGTATTCCTACACTCTAACTCTGGAATCTCAGCTGTGATTTTATGCTGTCTGTTTGGAAACAGAATATACCTCATAGAAGTAAGATGGCAGATTTTCTAAATGTGATTTCCCAGTTGTAGTTACCACTTGTCATTTCACTTGACATCTTAATACATTTTTCTGAAGAACATATACCATGAAACTCCCAAGTTTGAAAGTATTCTAAAATATTATGAAATCTAGTGATAAAACCAGGTGAAGTTTTTTTGTTTATTGTTTTTTTAAATCATTGCAACCAAAAAGTTTGTTCTTCTCAAGAGTACCAGGTGGAAACAGAGAACAGATTCTACCAAGTCCTGACAGGCGTGTGAAGATTCAGGGCAATGAAGGTGCAGATAGAGAGAAAACAGACTGTGTGGGCAGAGGCTGTGAGGATAGAGATGAGCAGAGTTGGGGGTTTTTGTTTGTTTGTCCCTAATTCAGAGTTTGCTGAAAAAGAGTAGTGAGAGAAAGCAATACCTAAAAATAAATTTTCTGTGGAGTATATTGTATTCCACTTTAATGGGGTCTACAATACAGATCTCCAATATTCCTCAGAGGTTTAAGAGATGTCCCTGTAACTTAATAATTTTAACATAATATCTTAGCAATTAGCTATGATGTGTGTCTTGATATATCTAGATTAAATCCTTTTCTCTCTCTCTCTGTCTTCTCAAGATAAGCTGTTTTCTGTATATACAAAATATTTTACATGGGAACAACTCTAATATGAAGTATTTGTACAATGAACACATAAAATAAACTGAGTGATGATTTCTAGCTAACAATGTAAGAAAAAACATCTGAGGAATATTTTAAAGTTTACTCTAAGATAATGAGCTTAAAATTCAGCCCTAGCCTTTAACAGTCAATGAAATGTTGGTTTCTCAGAAAGGTAACATAAAGCCAGCAGAAAATTTTCCTCCAATTTTATATGGCTGTGTGGTAACATTTACTGTGCATCAAGAAACACATGATGAAACCACAAATGGGCAATAAAATAGAGCCAATGCATAAGGAGAGGAAAATTATATCAGGAAATAGTAAAATGAGGAACTAATTTAAAATGAAGAATTAAAATGAGAAGGATGAAGAACAGAATTTCAAAAGCATGGTTGTGAATCCTTGAGTAAGGTAACCTTGGAATTATTCACCAATTTCCCAAATGCAGGAAGAAGAGGACCTGTAATAAATGACTATTTTTTTACTTACCATAAAGAATCTACCCTTCTTCTAGTAATAGAGTATTTTTTTTTTCTTTTTGAGAGCAATTTCTCCCCATCCCGAATTGTCAGTTGATGGTATTACTTTGGAGATGGTCAGAGAGTGCCTCAGTCTTGAATCTTCCCAGAAAAAGGCATTCAACCCAATGTGGGCCAATGAAAGACTATGATGAGGAATTGCTAGAACTGTTACATTTAGTGAATTCGCTTTTAGTGGAACAGTTACGCTGGTGGAACATAATTTTGTAATTTCCAGAGAAAGAGCCTGCATTAGGTTGAAGCCAACAAAAGAGAACGCCAAATTGGGCAATGGGGAGACAAAGAGTGAGCCCCTGAATTCAGCTATTATAAAGCTAGGTCCTTCTCAGAGATTTTTAGGTACATGAGGCAATAAGTTCTGTTTTCTCAATGCTTAAAATAGTTGTCGATAATTTTCTGTTATTACAACAGAAATAATCCTGATTAATAACAGTACATTTGGAAATCCAAACAAAATATTTGAAAATAGATAAAATACCTCATAATTGTTTACATTTAGTAGAGCAGATGTAACATTTATATGTATTCCTCAGAAGGCAATAGCAACAAGAAATATAAATGGATAAAAAAATAGCTTAATTTCTAAGTAACAGAGCTATCTATAGTTCTAAATTTTAAAAATAAAAAACTAAGTATAGTATGAGGGAGAACAGTCATATATGCCACAGCATTTTGGTTAATAATTTTTGTTAATAATGCAATTGGTTCTAGAATTGGTTCTAGATTGGTTGGGTTGATTGCAATGTTTATATACCTCATTATGTAAAAAATACTAGTTTTTTTCTTTTTCTCAAAATATTTTGGAACAACCTGCTCTAAAAAATGCAGATATAAAGTTAGTAGGAATCATATGGGGAGACATATGCTACTAAGTAACATTTTAATAATTTCTTCTTGAAATAAAATGTATAACAAGTTATAGATTATATCACAATAAGGTCCAAGAGTTTGGAGGGCTCTTATAGGCCATCTAAACCATTCTAAACCTTTACAGTTTAATTAACAGGTGAGCATGTAGTTTCTACATAAATTTTGCACACTTCTTTCTGAATAAGGCAACTTCATTCACCGAATGAGATTTCAGTTGTATGGAAGCTGTTTCTCGCACTGAAGTGAAATATGTCCTTTTTCAAATTCAAACTATTTATCACTCTGTATTTTAAAACAATACATAATATTTCAATAAAACTATTGCATTTTACTTTAAGCTTCTCTAAATATTCTCAATATATTAAAACATACTTAATTCATGTACATCAATGTTTTTCTGTGTGTCAGGTATAGCTTGGCTAGAAATACAGAAATAATCAGTACAGACACATTTTTTTGTCCATGAAGCCATGAAGCATATTCTCTGGATGGAGTATATGCAGATATATAAACATAAAATGATGTTTATTACTGTGAAAATAAATAAACAAGATGACGGGAAAGTGTTGCCTTGAGAGAGAGAAGCATTAGGTACAGAGAATAACCAAAGCATTCATCTACAGGAGGTGAGATTACAGCTGAAACCTGAATGACTAGAAAGGGCCATCGTGAGAAGATCTCAGGAAAAAAGCATTTCAGGCAATGCTAGGCAAAGTATCTCAACCGAAAATCACTAGGATAAAATGCTTTGCTTATTGTATGATTTCAAATCTCCTCTTTACTTATACAGTCTAGCACAGATTTTATTCGCTCAAAGTGCAAATCCTTGAGGTACATATATTTTAAACTAATTTTTAATAAACTCAAGTACAATCAAATCACTGTTTCCTGTGATTTGATATTCTGGTTTAATTAATGAAGTTTGAGTATGCGTTAGCCTTTTCAGCAGTCAAATTGCACTATTGATTCATATTAATGAAGCACCATTTTCAGTAAAATTTTTAAAAATAATTTTTACCAGGTAAGTAGTTTCACCAACATAACTCCTTTTCTTTGCACTCTTGAGATATCTAAAATAAAGAGTAGAGACTTTTACAACAGAGTTGTATTAATAGGTATAATTAACACCAAGAAATTCGCTTTCTGTTACATGACTCTGGCACATTTTTTGTCATTTCACTTGATAGCTGATTTTTTAATTTTTATGTTTGCCAACAGGCTTACAATAAGTGGAGTTAATGGTAGGGTGGTCTTCTATTCAGATCTTTATCTTCACGCCTTTCTGAGATGACTCAATCACTACAGTCCCTACAATCGTCTTCCTTTCAACACTGCTGAGATTCACTGTGCTAACTCCATTATTTGTTAGAGAGGATCTGCACTGCTAGAATATATCATCCAGCTATTACAAATTTCTCAGTAATTTTACAAAAATAAAAAAACACTTTCTTTTATTTTTAAACTTCGATATTTGCCATCATTTTATCTCTTTCCAAGTGCTGCTAGATGTCTCCAGCATCATTTTATCATCCCAGAGTTTGTTCCTAATTTTCAATGTTTGAATGTCCTCTTAAACCAATTCACAAACTTCTTTGCCTTTATCACTTCCCAAGCTTCTGAATTTTTATGAAAATAATTTCCTGGGAATAAACTACTGTGGAATTGCACATCAAGACTGACCTTAGCTAATACTCATCTTGAAATATCTTACAAAACACAATTTTTTCTTCAATATCATCATCATCATCATTGCTTCTCGGAGGTCATTTCTAGCTCTCTGATACTTGCACTGTACTTTTCCCTTAGTAACTGCAGATTAACTGAACTATGTGCTGATAATCACAAGTGAGTTATTCCAGTTAAAATTTTCTCCAAAATTAATGGGACTAAACCTAAATCAATATTTAAAGTGAATATGCCTCAGACACCTTTAGGCTAAACATGAAATTATAATAAGTAATATTCAAGGATCTCTGAACTAATACGTTTTTACTTATTTGTTTGTTGTATTTAACAAATATGCAGAATTCACTATGAAAAAGTTATTGGGTGGCCAAAGATCTCACTTGCTTCCACTTTTGATTCATACGTGTTCTGCTTCACCCTAGAAAATGGTTTCTTCAGGAAAGAGAGTAATGGGGAAAAAAAAAAAAAAAGACAGAAAACAAGAAAAGGAAAAGCACAAAGAAGAGTTCATGCAATTCATAAAGTTCTTTTTTTATTACTATTATAATTTAAGTTCTAGGGTACATGTGCACAACGTGCAGGTTTGTTACATAGGTATACATGTGTTATGTTGGTTTGCTGCACCCATCAACTCATCATTTACATTAGGTATTTCTCCTAATGCTTTCCCTCTGCCAGCCCCCCACCCTCCGACAGGCCCCAGTGTGTGATGTTCCCAGCCCTGTGTCCAAGTGTTCTCATCGTTCGAGTCCCACCTGTAAGTGAGAACATGCAGTGCTTGATTTTCTGTTTTTGTGATAGTGTGCTGAGAATGATGGTTTCCAGCTTCATCTATGTCCCTGCAAAGGACATGAATTCATCCTTTTTTATGGCTGCATAGTATTCCATTGTGTATATGTACTACATTTTCTTAATCCAGTCAATCATTGATGGACATTTGGGTTGATTCCAAGTCTTTGCTATTGTGAATAGTGCCACAATAAACATACGTGTGCATCTTAATATTTCAATAGTTTTGGAAGAACGGGTGGTGTTTGGTTGCATGGAAAAGTTCTTTAGTGGTGATTTCTGAGATATCGGTGAACCCATTACCTGAGCTGTGTACATTGTATCCAATGTGCAGTCTTTTATTCCACACATACCTCCCACCCTTCCCCTGAGTACCCAAAGTCCATTATATTGTTCTTATGCCTTTGCGTCCTCATAACTCCTACTTATAAGTGAGAGCATAAGATGTTTGGTTTTCCATTCCTGAGTTACTTTACTTAGAACAATGGTCTTCAACTCCATCTGGGTTGCTCTGAATGCCATTATTTTGTTCCTTTTTTTTTTTTTTTTTTTGGCAGAGCAGTATATATGGTATATATATTACACTATATATATGCATATATTATATATTATACAAATTATATATATATATGAATGCCGTTATTTTGTTCCTTTTTTTGGCAGTATACATATTATATTTTATTTACATATAAATCATTTATATATTATATATCTGTATATCACTATATATATTTAGTATCTATCTATCTATCTATCTGTCTATCTATCTATCAGATTTTCTTTATCCACTTGTTTGTTGATAGACATTTAGGCTGGTTCTATATTTTTGCAATTGTGAATTGTGCTGATATAAACATGCATGTGCAAGTGTCTCTTTCATATAATGACTTATTTTCCTCTGGGTAGATAACTAGTAGTGGAATTCCTGGATCAAATGGTAGTTCTACTTTTAGTTCTTTAAGAAATCTTCACACTGTTTTCCATAGTGATTGTACCAGTTTACTTTCCCACCAGCAGTGTAAAAGTGTTCCCTTTTCGTCACATCAATGCCTACATCTGTTATTTTTTGGTTTTTTAATTATGGCCATTCTTGCAGGAGTAAGATGATATCTCATTGTGGCTTTGAATGCATTTCCCTGATGATTAATGATGTTGAACATTTTTTCATACGTTTCTTGGCCATTTGTATATCTTCCTTTGAGAACTGTCTGTTCATGTCCTTTTCTCACTTTGATGGGATTATTTTTTTTTTCCTGCTGATTTATTTGACTTCCTTGTAGATTCTGGTTATTGGTCCCTTGTTGGACGCATAGTTTTGAAGATTTTTCTCCCATTCCATGTGTTGTCTGTTTACTCTGTGAATTATTTCTTTTGCTGTGCAGAAGCTTTTGAGTTTAATTAGGTGCCATCTACTTATTTATTTGCATGTTTATTTTTTGGGACAAAGTCTCGCTCTGTCACCCAGGCTGAAGTTCAGTGGCACAATCTCAGCTCACTGCAACCTCCACCTCCAGGGTTCAAGGAATTCTCCTGCCTCAGCCTCCCATGTAGCCCGGATCACAGGTGCCCACCACCTCGCCTGGCTAATTTTTATATTTTTAGTAGAGACAGGGTTTCACCATATTGGTCATGCTGGTTTCGAACTCCTGACCTCAGGTGATCTGCCCGCATTGGCCTCCCAAAGTGCTGGGATTACAAGCGTGAGCCACAGTGTCTGGCCTCATCTATTTATTTTTGTTGCATTTGCTTTTGTGTTCTTGGTCATGAGCTCTCTGCCAAAGTCAATGTCTAGAAGAGTTTTTCTCATGTTATCTTCTAGATTTTTCATGATTTCAGGTCTGAGAGCCCTTTGCTTACATACATAAAATTACATAATACAATTATGGTTTTATTTACAAAATTGAATACTTCTGTAATTTGCTTTGGGTTATGTATACAACTTTGTATTTACTACATATTAAAATGATCACTTAAGAATTAGGAGAAAATTCATGACAATGTTTTTGAGCACTAGTATACATTGTGTTTACCATCCATTTTGCGGATTCCAGCTTCATTTCAAACGTGAATCAATTCAGTTGATCAGTGATTCAGTGTTTTTTTCTTCATTATATTGTATATCTATCATTTATTGATATGGTAGGTATGGTTGGGCATTGTGATTTATGCCTGTTTTCCCAGCACTTAGAAAGGAGGAGGCTGGAGGATCCCTTGAGCACAGGAGTTTTAAGATCAGCCTGGGCAACACAGTGAGATCTTGTCTCTACAAAAAATACAAATATGAGTCAGGCATCGTGGCATGTGCCTGTAGTCCTAGCTACTTGGGAGGCTGAAGTGGGAAGGTTGATTAAGCACGGGAGGTAGAGACTACAATAACTATAAGTCGTGATTATACCACTGCACTGCAGCCAAGGTGACAGGAGGATAACCTGTCTCAAAATAATAATAATAATAATAATTAAAAATTTAAAAAAAGCATGATACTGGAAACTTTACTCCATCAGTGTGCTTACTACTTAATTACTGCCATCTAGGGAAAAAAAATTCACATAATTTTATGACACACAATAGGCTGGATTCAGCACAGAGTGCTTTATATATTTCATATTTAAATGTTACCTGATGGCGAAAGACAAACATAGGTATGTGTTAGAATTTAAAATCTTTTTTTTTTTTTTTTTTTTTTTTTGAGACGGAGTCTAGCTCTGTCGCCCAGGCTGGAGTGCAGTGGCGTGATCTCGGCTCACTGCAAGCTCCGCCTCCGGGGTTTACGCCATTCTCCTGCCTCAGCCTCCCGAGTAGCTGGGACTACAGGCGCCCGCCATCTCGCCCGGCTAGGTTTTTTTTTTTTTTTTTTTGTATTTTTTTTTTTAGTAGAGACGGGGTTTCACCGTGTAGACCAAGATGGTCTCGATCTCCTGACCTCGTGATCCACCCTTCTCGGCCTCCCAAAGTGCTGGGATTACAGGCTTGAGCCACCGCGCCCGGCCTAAAATCATTTTAAAACTACAAATGAATGCAATAACAGAAATAACTTTTATTTATTTGTTTGTTTGTTTTGATACAGGGTCTTGCTCTGTTGCCTGTGCTGGAATGCAGTGTCACAATCGTGGCTCACTTCAGCCTTGCCCTCCCAGGCTCAGGTGATCCTTCCACCTCAGCTTCCCAAATAGCTGGGACCACAGGTGCAAAACACCACGCCCAGCTTCTGTTTGTACTTTTTGTAGAGATGGAGGTTCATCACATTGCCCAGGCTGGTCTCAAACATCTGGGTTCAAGCAATCTGCCCACGTCAGCCTCAAAAAGTGCTGGGATTACAGGCAATTGCCATGGTGCCCAGCCAATAACTTTTACTTCTTACACTATTTTTGTTGACTTTATATTCGTCAAACAGCTATTGTCAATAGTAGAAGCATCTATGTAAGAGTAGAATTTCTAATATTTTTAATATGCTTAGCTTCACCCAGGCTATAGTGCAGTGGCATAATCATGGCTTACTGCAGCCTTGAACTCCCAGGTTCAAGCGATTTTCCTGCTTCAGCCTCCCCGAGTAGCGAGGACTACAGGTATTTTATTTTTTTTCCCCTAGACTGGTCTCTAAATTCTGGCCTCAGGCGATCCTCCCACCTGGGTCTCGCAAAGTTCTTGAATTACAAGTGTGAGCCATGGGGTCCAGCCAGGATTTCCTTTTTCATAATACTGGTACATGAGAAACCAAATGGCATGTATAATAGGGAGGATGCATTCTTTGTTTTCACATTATCTTTGCATATTCTGTTATGACTGTTGTAAAATATGAAGTTTATTTAGATAATAGCATGACATTCCCTTCAGCTCAGCAAATCAGTTGTCTGAAAAGAGGCTCAATAGTTTAGAATGGAAACTGCATATTCTTTTCCCATGATAAATCCTGACTTTCATGACCCTAACTAATTGAATCTAGGGTAAGACAGGGAAATAAAAGGTGGCAAAATTATATTAATAATAGAAAAAGATGATGTAACCAAATACAGAGAACTAAAGTAAATTTTCTAATAGAAAAATAATCCAAGTGAATTAGATTGTAAAAGAGATAAACCATTCTCACCTAACAAACCAAAACCAAATATTTAGTAAAGGAAAAACTAATGAATTAATTGAATCATCATAAGTCAAGAATTTGGGGATTATAAGGACATTTAAATGTCACATTGTTCAACTATCTACATAATTATTTATAGAGCATAACTGCCATAGATATTTTAGCCTGTACATCCATATTACCTCTTAGGGAATTATTCCACTTTTGACAGCTTTGTTAAAAAATTCTTACATACATTAATTCTTTTATATCTACTTACATATCTCCCATTGGAACAAATTCTATTTTTGGAGCTTCTATAAAATTACTCTTATTCTTCTTCCATAGAACAATTCAAGAATTTTTTAAAAGAAATTATTTTCTCCTCTGATTCAGTTCAAAGCATGACCGGTTCATTCATATGTTTCATATGTTGATTCTATCTTTTTACAATCCCTTCATTTTAATTAATAATAAAGCATCTCAACTCACATTTTATTTTTATTATCTTATAACTGAAAATAACAATATTCATGTAATCTGAGCAGTGTAGAGTAGAAACCTGATTGTCATCATTTCATTTTAAATTCCATGTTTTCTTTAATGTGTGTGAGGAGTTAACTATTTTGACCATCACATCATGAATTATCTCAAAATGTTTATATTATAAATAATCGTTTCAAAACATTGAAAAATATATATAGTCGCATTTTAAGAATGACAGTCATCACCTTTCAAATTATTTTCACTTATGACAATTTTGCCCTCAATCAATCACATCAGCTATACAGCTCTAGTCAGACAGTTTGGCAGGTCAATGCACACTATTGCACTATAGTCTATTTGTTCAATAATGAAGTTCTATATTCCTGTTCAATAGCATAAAAAGTGAATTATGATAAAATCATGTTGGATAATCAGTTCTTTGAAGACACAAATTAAAATTATACTGATTAATTGTGTCATATTGATGCATTTTCCTTTCAGGAATGAAACAAAGAAAATAGAAGAAAAAAATCCTCATGACAATTGTACAGGTATGATCTTCAACTTGCTCTGCAAACTTCACCTTCCTTGGGTAAAACGCAATCAAAAGTATAATAATACTCCCATCAATAATAATGACTATCTTCAATTGGATTTATAGATATCCTGACTCAATTTTCCATAATATTGTGTTCCTTTATCTTAAATTTCTAACTTTCTTAATAAGTGAAGTTTTGTGCACTTACTTTCCTATCGATACGACAGATATATTATATTCTAGATACTGCTATTTTTACTTTTTAGGCTTCATAGATTTTCTAAACTTTACAAACCTTCTCTGAATGGTAAACTTCTAAATGTTCTAGTTATGTGTTCCCTATATTATAGCCTTTGTTAATAGCTAACACTGCATTTGTGCCATACTAAAGTGTTTAGCATAGAGAATGTCAACTGATTCAAGCTAGGCATTTTGAAGTCACAATAGCTGCAATATGTTATTGGTTTTTAAATAATAAGATATGACCATAGTTGATTCAGAGGTAATCTGACTTTGTAAAGTTAATTACCACTAAACAATTTCACAAGATACTGTTAGACAAGACTTAGTATCAATTTGCTAATTTATTTTGAAAAATATGAATACCAGGGTACTATAGTATTTTTTAAAAAAGATTGAGATAAAATCTTAGCTAGGCATTACTAGAACATAGCTAAAATAAAGCCTTTAACTTGCTCAGACTTACCAGTAAACATTCGAGGCAAGATTTGTGTCACACTAACACAATCCAGCACATAAAAAATTATGGAATGTGAAAAGATGGAAATCATATTTATTAAACAGAGGGAATATTCAAAAATGATTTTTCGTTAATAAGAGGTTATTCCACATTTCTATTTGATCTTCAAATTTTCTTTGGACACTTCATTGTAATTATGTCTTAGAATGTTTCAAAATTTTTCAAGTTTATATGTGATCATAAGCAGATACATTCATAACATATGTAAAGTATCATTGTGATATTCTAAAATTATGTTTCCCAACTGGAGTTGTGGAGCATGTAAGGGATAATAGTAAAATCACCTAGGAATTTTTTCAAAGCATTCATTTTTCTCTTCCCCAGATAATGATATATGATAATTGGGTTGCAGAGGATAGGTACTTATTTTGGAAAATCATCCACAAATTATTTTTATTCTGCCTTCTCTTGAAAACCAGTTACTTTGATCCAATTACAAATGCTTGAATGCCCCCAAAATATACCAATTGCTCATAGCGTACAAAGGAAAGGGTAGAAAAGAAGGAAATGAAGACAGGATGAAAGGAGAGAGGGAGGGAGAGGACAAAGAGAAGGGGGAGGGGGAGAAAGAAGGAAGAAAGGAAACAAGCAAGGAACAACAGAGAAAGGGAAGGAAGAAGGAAGAAGAAAATAAAGAAAGTGTCCTGTTCTTCCACGTTTAGGATATTTCAGACATCAATAAAAATAAATTTAGTGACAGAGATATTGAAAGAAAGAAGAGCTGCCATATGTCTTCATCCTCCATAGTTATGTCTGAATCTTTCAGTGTACTAGTGTAAGAGTAATTTATTTAATGTAAACCTCTTCCCTTATGTTACAAGAGGTAACATTAAAAAAAAAGAAGGGGCATTTTAGTTTCTTAAAAATTGGCCTATACTTCTTTTGATAACAGCTAAAAATGCAGAAACTGTATGATTTATTTAATGATCTGAGTGAGATATATGGATTCTGAAAGCTAAGAAAAACAGAAACAACCAAGAATCTTTACTTTGCTCATTTAGACTCTCATATCTCTACGATATAATGTCCATGAATAAAATAAAAATTATTTTGAGAACAATATGTTGGCTGGAAAATTAGAAGCTCCTGTCATAATAATGTTTCTGTCAGTATCTCTACTAAAAGTGATTTTTGCAGCATCAAAGCATATTTGAGGAAAAAAAAAAAAAAAACCTGAACATCTAAGTATACATCTGAAACAGTTTCCAACTTGAAACCCAGCTATCACCTGTATTAGTCCAGGGTTTACATTGTTAATATTTAATTTAGCATTTGCAGTGGAGATGTGCTGGGTGTTGTGGTATATTTGAGGTAAAGAAGTCAGCAAACCACAGACAGACACCTACGTCTTGACTATATTTCTATCTTTATTTCAGATAAGCTTCTCTCACATAGACTTAAACCAAAAATAGATCACACATTTAGGAAGTCTGGTTATATATATATTTTACTTTTTAAAATATTTAATGTTACTTTTGCTATATTAAGATGTTAGTAATATGCTAACAGTCAATATTCAAAAGATAATTTTATTTAGGCATACACAAAGCAAAAACTTGTTCACTTTTTCCTCAAGCAGTAACTATAATAGACAAATACTACACATAACTTAAAAGGAAAGAATAAAATACTATATTTGTAAATATGCAATTAGCTCAAACTTGAGTATGAATTGTGGATTTATATTGTTTTCATTATTTGAAGCCTGATATATGTCTGAAAACTTTCTTGCAACTTCAACTTAGACAGTATATTGTTTAGGTCATTTTTCTGATGAATATTAAGCTTAGATAAATACAGAAAATACTATATATATATCTTTCATTTAAAAATAATAAAAGATAATGATCATTGAAACTTAGAATTTTGATAATGAACAGTAGTATCTATCTGGAATGTAAAGCAGCACAAAACATACAGAAACGGTTAATGTAATTTAGTATAAAATTTACCAGACATTTGGTTTGAAGTATCATTTAAAAAAATCTTGTTTGTTTGTTTCTTGTGTTGCAGTTCTATGTGCTTTGTTAAATTTTAATTGGCAAGTTTATTTATTTATTTATTTATTTATTTATTTATTTATTTATTCATTCATTCATTCATTTTGAGACCGGGTCTCACTCTGTCAACCAGGCTGGAGTGCAGTGGCACAATCATGGCATAATCATCCAACTTTTACCTCCTGGGCTCAAGCAATCCTCCTGCACCAGCCTCTCAAGAAGCTGAAAGGACAGGTACATGCCACCACATCCAGTTATTTTTCTGTAGAAACAGGATCTCCCTTTGTTAACCAAGCTGGTCTCTAACTCCTGGGCTCAAGAGATCCTCCTGCATTGGCCTCCCAAAATGCTGTGATTATAGACATGAACCACTGAGGAAACAGCAGAAAGGCACTGGGAGCTCGCAGGGTCCCCTAGGAGTCCATTCCTGCCTGTCATCAGAGGGATCCAATACTGGAGGAAGAGGGGGTAAAACTACAGGGAGAAGCAAACCTCTAGCTGAACTTTGTAACAGTTTGAATGGGGTGAGAAGCCTCCTGGCCAGAACTCAGCAGAGGGTGCAAATCTGTTGTGCAGGCTCCACAGGCAGGGAAAGAAGCAAGGCTTTTTCTTTCACAGCTGGGAAGCATTTAGTCTGGGACAGTTTTTCAAGCCCATATCACTCCATGCCTGGAAAACGTCTGAGGGCTGTTGGCAAGGGCACGGTGGGAGTGAGACCAGCCCTTTAGTTTGTGTGAGAGCTAGCTGAGGGCTGTGACTGCTGGCTTTCCCCACTTCCCTGACAAATTTCATGACTCAGCAGAGGCAACCATAATTCTCCTAGGTACACAACTCCAGTGACCTGGGAATCTCATCCCCACTCCTGACGGCAGCCACAGCAAGACGTGACCAAGAAGAGTCTAAGCCCACACATGCCTAGACACACCCCCATCTGATGGTCCTCCCTCACCCACCTTGGTAGCAGAAGACAAAGGGGATATTATCTTGAGAGTTCTAGGGCCCTGCCAACCGCTGGTTCCTTCCCATAATACCACAGCTGATGCTTTCTGGAAAGTGCCACCTCCTGGCAGGAGACCAACCAGCAAAAAGAACAGAGCATGAAACCACCAAACTAAGAACCCTAATAGAGTCCATTGCACTCACCCCTGCCACCTCCACCAGAACAGGCACTGGTATCCATGGCTGAGAGACCCATAGACGGTTCACATCACAGGACTCTGTGCAGACAATCCCCAGTACCAGCCCAAAGCTGGGTAGGCTTACTGGGTTACTAGACCCAGAAGAGAGACAACAATCACTGAAGTTCAGCTCACAGGAAGCCACATTCATAGGAAAAGGGGGAGAGTACTACATCAAGGGAATAGCCTGTGAGACAAAAGAATCTGAACAACAGCCTTCAGTCCTAGACCTTCCCTTTGACAGAGCCTACCCAAATAAGAAGGAACCAGAAAACCAATCCTAGTAATACAATAAAACAAGGCTCTTCAACACCCCCCAAAAATCACACTAGTTCACCAGCAATGGATTCAAACCAAGGATAAATCCCTGATTTACCTGAAAAAGAATACAGGAGGTTAGTTATTAAGCTAATCAGGAAGGAATCAGAGAAAAGTGAAGCCCAATGAAAGAAAATCCAAAATATGATGCACAAAGTAAAGGGAGAAATATTCAAGAAAATAGATAGTTAAAAAAAAACAGTAAATATTCAGGAAACTTTGGATACACTTTTGGAAATGTGAAATGCTCTGGAAAGTCTCAGCAGTAGAATTGAACAAGTAAAAATAAATAAATTCAGAACTCAAATAACAGGTCTTCAAATTAATCCAATACATCTAAGACAAAGGAAAAATAATAAGAAAATATGAACAAAGACTCCAAGAGGTCTGGGATTATGGTAAATGATCAAACGTAAGAATAATTTGTGTTCCTGAGGAAGAAGAGAATTCCAAAAGCATGGAAAACATATTTGGGGGAATAATCTAGGAAAACATCCCTGACCTTGCTAGAGACGTAGACATCCAAATACAAGAAGCACAAAGAACACCTGGGAAATTCTTCACAAAAAGATCTTCACCTAGGCACATTTTCATCACTTTATCAAAAGTTAAGAAGAAGGAAATACTCTTAAGAGCTGTGAGACAGAAGCATCATATAACCTATAAAGGAAAACCTATCAGGTTAACAGCAGATTTCTCAGCAGAAACCCCACAAGCTAGAAGAAATCGAGGCCCTGTCTTCAGCCTCCTCAAACAAAACAATTATCGGCCAAAAATTTTGTATCCAGTGAAACTAAGCATTATATATGAAGGAAAGATACAGCCTTTTTCAGACAAACAAATGCTGAGATAATTCACCATTACCAAGCCAGCACTACAAGAACTGCTAAAAGGAGCTCTAAATCTTGAAACAAATCCCGGAAACACATAAAAACAGAACCTCTTTCAGGCATAAATTACAGAGGGCTTATAAAACAAAAATACAAGTTAAAAAGTAAAATCAAAAAATAAAAAAACGAAGTACGCAGGCAACAAAAAGCACAACGAATGCAACAGTACCTCACATTTCGATAATAACATTGAATGTAAATGGCCTAAATGCTCCACCTAAAAGATACAGAACTACAGAATGGATAACAACTCAACAACCAACCATGTGCCACCTTCAGAAGACTTACCTAGCACTTAAGGATTTACATACAGTAAAGGGGTGGAAAAAGACATTTCATGCAAATGGGCACCAAAAGTGAGCAAGGGTAGCTATTTAAATCAGACAAACTTTGTCTGAAATTTAAACAAACTTTAAAGCAGCAGCAGTTAAAAGAGACAAAGAGGGACATTATATAATGATAAAAGATGTTGTCCAACAGGAAACTATCACAATCCTAAACATATATGCATCTAACACTGGAGGTCCCAAATTTATAAAACAATCACTAACAGACCTAAGAAATGAGACAGACAGCAACACAATAATAACAGGGGACTTCAATACTCCAATCACTGCACGAGACACATCATCAAGACAGAAAGTCAATAAAGAAACAGTGAATTTAAATTATACCTTGGAACAAATGGATTTAGCAGATACATACAGAACATTTCATCCAACAACCACAGAATACACATTCTATTCAACAGTGCATGAAACTTTCTCCAAGATAGACCATATGATAGGCCATAAAACATGCCTCAATAAATTTAAGAAAATTGAAATTACATCTAGCACTCTCTCAGACCACAGCAGAATAAAACTGGAAATAAACTCCAAAAGGAGCCTTCAAAACTATGCAAATACACGGATATTAAATAATCCAATCCTGAATGAGCACTGGGTCAAAAATGATATCAAGGTAGAAATTTAAAAATTCTTCAAACTGAATGACAATAAAGACACAATCTATGAAAACCTCTGTGATACAGCAAAGACAGTGCTAAGAGAAAAATTCATAGTCCTAAATGCCTACATCAAAAAGACTGAAAGAGCACAAACTGACACTCTAAGGTCATGCCTCAAGGAACTAGAGAAACAAGAATAAACCAAATTCAAACCCACCAGATGAAAGGAAATAACCAAAATCAGAGCAGAACTAAATGAAATTGAAACAAAAATATTCAAAACATAAATGAAACAAAAAGCTGGTTCTTTGAAAAGATAAATAAAATTGATAGGCCATTGGCAAGATTAGCCAAGGAAAGAAGAGAGAAAATCCAAATAACCTCACTAAGAAATGAAACAGGAGATATTACAACTGGCACCACTTAAATACAAAAGACCATTCAAGGCTATTGCGAATGCCTTTTTGCACACAAACTAGAAAACTTAGAAGAGATGGATAAATTCCTGGAAAAATACAATCCTTGTTTAAATCAGGAAGAACTAGATATCCTGAACAGACCAATAACAAGCAGTGAGATTGAAATGGTAATTTAAAAATTACCAACAAAAAAGTCCAGGACCAGTCAGATTCACAGCAGAATTCTACCAGACATTCAAAGAAGAATTAGTACCAATCCTTTTGACACTATTCCACCAGATAAAGAAATAATGACCCCTCCCCAATTCATTCCATGAAGCTAATACCAAAACCAGGATAGGACATAACCAAAAAACAAAACTACAGACCGATATTCTTGATGAACAAAGATACCAAAATCCTTAACAAAATACAAGCTAACTGAATCCAACAACATATCAAAAAGATAATCCACCATAATCAAGTGGGTTTCATACCAGGGATGAAGAGATGGTTTAACATATGAAAGTCAATAAATGTGATACACCACATAAACAGAATTAAAAACAAAAATTATGTAATTATTTCAATAGATGCAGAAAAAGCATTTGACAAATCCAGGATCCCTTTATGATTAAAACTCTCAGCACAATCGGTATACAAAGGACATGACCTAATGTAAAAAAAGCCATCTATGACAAACCCACAGCAACATAATACTGAATGGGGGAAAGTTGAAAGTGTTTTCTTTGAGAACTAGAAGAAGACAAGGATGCCCATTCTCACCACTCCTCTTCAACATAATACTGGAAGTCCTAGTCAGAGCAATCAGACAAGAGAAAGAAATAAAGGGCATTCAAGTCAGTAAAGAGGAAGTCAAACTGTCCCTGTTTGCTGACAATATAGTTGTTTACCTTGAAAACGTTAAGGACTTCTCCAGAAAGCTCCTAGAATGGATAAAAGAATTCAGCAAAGTTTTCAGGTATAAGATTAATGTACATAAATCAGTAGCTCTTCTATACACCAACAGCAACCAAGTGGAGAATCAAATCAAGAAGTCAACCTTTATACAATAGCTGCAAAAAAATAAAATATTAGGAATATACCTAACCAAGGAGTCAATTGACCTCTACAGAACACTGCTGAAAAAAATCATAGATGACATGAACAAATGGAAACACATCCCATGCTCATGGATGGGTAGAATCAATATTATGAAAACGACCATACTGCCAAAAGCAATCTACAAATTCAATGCAATCCCCATGAAAACACCACTATCATTCTTCACAGAATTAGAAAAAACAATTCTAAAATTCAAATGGAACCGAAAAAGAGCCCACATAGCCAAAGCAAGACTAAGCAAAAAATACAAATCTGGAGCCAGCATCATACTACCTGATTTCAAACTATAGTATAAGGCCATAGTCACCAAAACAGCATGGTACTGGTAAAAAAAAAAGAGGCATATAGACCAATGGAAGAGAATAGAGAACCCAGAAATAAACTCAAATACTTACAGCCAATTGATCTTCGACAAAACAAGCAAAAACATAAAGTGGGGAAAGGACACCCTTTTCAACAAATGGTGCTGGGATAATTGGCTCTCCACATGTAGGAGAATGAAACTGGATCCTCATTTCTCACCTTATACAAAAATAAACTCAAGATGGATTAAGGACTTAAACTTAAGACCTGAAGCTATGAAAATTCTAAAAGGTAACATTAGAAAAATCCTTCTAGACATTGGTTTAACAAGGATTTCATAACCAAGAATCTAAAACCAAATGCAATAAAAACAGAGATAAATAGCTGGGACCTGATTAAACTAAAAAGCTTTTCACAGCAAAAGTAACAGCAGAGTAAACACAACACACAGAGTGGGAGCAAATCTTCACAATCTATACATCTGACAAAGGATGTATATCCAGAATCTACAGTGACCTCAAACAAATCAGTAAGAAAAAAGCAAACAATCCCATAAAAAAAGTAGGCTAAGGACATGAACAGACAATTCTCAAAAGAAGGCATACAAATGGCCAACAATCATATGAAAAAATGCTCAACGTCACTAATGACCAGGGAAATGCAAATCAAAACCACAAGGCAATACCAACTCAATCCAGCAAGAATGGCCATAATTAACAAATCAAAAAGCAGTAGATAGTAGATGTTGGTGTGGATGTGGTGAACAGGGAATGCGTTTACACTTCTGGAGGGAATGTAAACTAATAGAGCCACTATGGGAAAAAAATGTGGAGATTCCTTAAAGAATCTGAAAGAATGGTAGAACAATCTTAAAGAATGGTAGAACTGGTAGAACTACCATCTGATCCAGCAATCCCACTACTGGGTATCTACCCAGAGGATAAGAAGTGATTATTCCAAAAAGATACTTGGACACGCATGTTTATAACAGCACAAATCACAATTGCAAAATCGTGGAACCAACCCAAATGCCCATCAATCAATGAGTAAAGAACTGTAGATAAAGAAACTGTGATTTTATATATATATATATATATATATAAATACATATATATGTATATATATATAAATACATATATATGTATATATATATACACACACACATATATGTGTGTGTGTGTATGCATATATATAGCATATCATATATAGATAGATAGATATAAATACACGATGGAATACTATGCAGCCATAAAAGAATGAATTAACAGAATTTGCAGTGACCTGGATGAGACTGGAGACTATTATTCTAAGTGAAGTAACTCAGGAATGGAAAACCAAACATTGTATGTTCTCACTGATATGTGGGAGCTAAGCTATGAGGAACGCAAAGGCCTAAGAATAATGCAATGGACTTTGGGGACTTAGGGGAAAGAGTGGGAGTGGGCAAGAGATAGAAGACTACAAATATGGTGCAGTGTATACTGCTCAGGTGATGGGTGCACCAAAATCTCATAAATTACCACTGAAGAACTTACTCATGTAAGCAAATACCACCTGTACCCCAATAACTTACGGAAACATTTTAAAAATTAAAATTAAAAAATTAAAAATTAAAAAAATTACTTTTGTTGTCAAGAATAGACGCAAAGATAATTTTTTTGCTTTAACTGTAACAGTTTTTTTGTTAAAATGATATGGAGAATACCATTACCTTTTTAAAGTTAGAGAAATTGTGTACATTATGAAAGTGTTTTTCATACCTTAATGTAAAAATAATAAAGAGAAATCAAACAAACATTTCCTCTTTTTTCCAAAATTAACTGTCTAAATATTATCTTTTGCTGAACTGTGTTTTGGAAGCTATTAATATTTTAATAGTAAATTTTATTATATCTACATATATTTAAACATTAAAATAACAGGTTAAATAGTGATTTTTAATGAAGAGCACATATTTCTTTAACAATAACGTTATATTATGTGACTTCTTTGCCCTCTAACATTGAAGATTGGCACCTGTTTGAAAAGCATAAATTATTTGGGATAAAAGCCATTATAATTTCAAGCCACAGCAAATATTTGTACATTTTATGGAATCTTTTTATAAAGATATTTAAATTCCAGAATGACTACTTATGAAATATGTGAATACTGATTCTCTTATTTCACAATTGCATGTATGTGCAATAATCTCCCAGCTGATAAAATTTTTAAAACAACAGTCAGTAGCTTAAATGTAGCATGTTATTTATATTCCAAAAAGTCAAATGACAGTGGCTGAACCACATAATTGATGAGTTAAGTGAGTTTTATGTCCACAAAACAATTTTAAAGCTGAGTAACCCAAATTTATGAGCCATATTCAGAGGGATTATAAAGTCAATATATTGCTGTTTATGTATCAAGTCAGAGAAAATTATTAAGGATGATTTCAGCCATGGATGGTTAGGGTGGAGGGCCTTGGTTAAATTTTGAGGCTATAATTCAAGGAAATTTTGGTAGCTACAAAGCTAGTGTAACAAATAGGATAACTGTGCTATAATAGACTTCAGCTGATTTATTTTCTTAATTTAAAAAATGTACAAATGGAGTTTAGTAGCAACTCCAAAAAATATTTCAAAATGTACTATTGGAAACAGGTATTTTATTCAGGCTTTTTAGGAAATTAGACTTAATGAAACTTGTAAAAATATCTAAATAGATACTTTGAATACAACTAAAATATAAATGAGCTCTTGGCAAGTAACTTAAAAAGTGATTCTTTTTTACCACGATTTTACCATAAGAAATGGAAGAGATTTTTGTTTTTTTGTACAATAAAGTTTTGAATAGCTTTAGCGGAGCATAATAGCATATATTTTGGTCATTAACAATTATATAAACACAAATATAATAAAGAAATATCAGAAAATTTTGAAGTCATATAAAGGAAAGATTAAAAATCATCTTTTCATAAACACTGGGTTTTTTCACTCTAGTATTAGTGATATTTTATAGAATACATAGGCCCCAGTCCCAAAAACCTTAATTATTTACTGTGTAATTTGGGGCAAGATCTGTAAGTCTTCAAGACCAAGTGTGGTCAAACATTCTTCAGCCAGTACGTACCTTCATCTCCAACTAGTATGTCAATTTGAGGAAATGCCGAGATTTGAGATTTAACTCTAAAGAAAGATAACAAGTTGGCCTTCCACAGTTCCGTGAATGCTTGGAGAAGCTATGAGACTTCTGGGTCAAAGACAATGCACTATATTATACACAGTACAGCAAGCATCATTAGCATGGGCAAATTTGTGCCAATATCCTTGATTCCCAAATCCCACAAGGACAAAGTAGATGGATGTGTGCACACACAGTGGATTGTGTTTCAGGAAAGGAATTGTGAGCATATGGAAAGCAAATATTTTATAATGGGTAATACACATTCCTATCCTGTACTTGGGAGATATAAATAATCTTTATTATACTAGACAGTAAGCATATTTCCCTTTGCTCCAGAGGGAAATATTAGATCTGTCTTCAAAGGCTGTTCATTATGCAAACAATCTTGAGAAGACATCCAGAATTAAATGGGGGCCAATGCCTCCCTGTAAAATATGTAGAAATGTTAAAGAACTATGGAAGATTGTCTCCTAACAAGAATAAGTAGCATTTACTCAGAAAAAAATATATAGCATACTATACTCTAGACGCTGTTCTAGGGATTGAGAATATAGTGATAAATGAGACAGACTACGTTCCTGCTCTCATGGAGCTAAAATTCTAACAACAAAGTAAACAACTGAGATAATTTCTTTAAGTAGTTAAATTAGTAATGCAGAAATAAAATGAATGTCTGTAACATAGTAATATAGCATGGTCAAGGAAGCCTTCTTTGAGATTACATATGATTTGAGGCCTAAATCATAAAATCTAGGGAAATAGAGTTCCTAGCAAACAGAAAAGTAAGTAGAAAGACTGATATTTGAATTTAAAAAAATAGCAATGCCAGTAAGTTTGAAATTAGATATATGAACAAAAGCCTACAAAATATCTTACTTTTAATAAGAAAAATATAAAACATTAATATAGCCATATAGCCTTCAAAAATTATTCATTATTTAAATTTTTCCACAGTGGAAATATATTTGACAGAACACTTTTAACAAATATATTATCAACAAATATATCTGAGAATCCTAACATTATATAAATCTCTGAAAATGAAAATGAATGAAATATAATTGATACATTATATTTAATTCAAATTTAGACCTTCTGCTCTGCAAATGATAATGGTCAAGAAATGAGAAAACAAGCTACTGACTGAAAGGAAATATTTGTAAAGGACACATCTGGTAAAATACTATTATGCAAAATATATGAGGGACTTAAGAAACTCAATAATAAAAAAAAAAAATCTGAGTAAAAAATGGGCAAAGGACCTTAGTAGACACCTCGTCAAATACAGATATACAAATGTCTTTAAAATAATTTTTTAGGTCCCACATGTCAGGGAGAACATTTGATACCTGTCATTCTGTGCCTGGCTTATTTCACTTAACAGACAGTTCTCCGGTTCCATTTAGATGGCAAATGATAGAATTGCATTCATTTTCATGGCTGTATAATATTCCATTGTAGACATGTACCATATTTTCTTTATCCATTTATCCCTTGATGGACAATTTAATTAATTCCATGTTGTGACAATTGTTAATGGTGCTGCAAAAAAAATATCTGGGAGCACAGACATCTTTTTAATATACTGATTTCTTTTCTTTTGGATTTATACCCAGAAAGAATGATAAATGTTTGAGGTGATTGATATCCCAGTTTTCCAGATTTGATCGTAACACATTCTATGCATGTATCAAAATATCACATGTACTCAATAAATATGTACAACTATTATATATCCATAAAATAAAAAATTTTAAAAAGTTCTAAAAAGTCTTAATATTTATGATATCAGAGAAAACTATTTACAGATGGCAAATAATTATATAGAAAGATGTTTCACATCATAGGTAATCAAGGATATGCTAATGAAACAAGATGCCACTACATACTAATTAGAATAGCCAATATTCAAGAGACTGGCTACCCCAAATGCTGGAGAGGATGTGGAGCAACAGAGACTTTCTTTCATTGCTGGTAAAAATGCAAAATGGTACAGACACTTTGGAAGACAATTTGGCAGTTTTTTAAAAAATGAAGGATGTCCTTACCATATGATCCAGCAATAATGCACCTTAATATATATCCAAAGGAATTGAAAACTTAGTCCACACAAAAACCTGTACACTGATATTGAAAACAGTTTTATTTATAATTTCCAAAACTTTGAAGCAAGCAAGAAGTTATTCAGTAGGTGTGCGAATAAATAAACTGTGATACATTTAGAAAATAGAATATTGTTCGGTATAAGAAATAAATGAGCTGCAGCAGTGATTCTGATTTTAAAAAAAAGAGCTAACAAGCCATGCAAATACATGGAGAAACCTTACATGCATATAATTAAGTGAAAGAAGCCAATCCAAAGAGGCAGGAGGCTGCATACTATATGATTTCAATTATATGATATTCTGGAAAAGACAAAACCATAGAGACATAAAAAGTTCAGTGATTGCCAGGGGTTAGGAAGGGAAAAATAAATAGGCAAAGTACAGAGGATTTTCAGGGTAGTAAAAATATTCTGAATGATATTCTAATGACGGACACATGCCATTATACATTTGTCCATACCTATAGAATACGCAGCACCAGGAATGCACTATAATGTAAACTATGGACTTGGGTTATGATGTGTCAATGTTCATCAATTAAACATAACTTTGGTAATGATGTTAAAATTGCTCATCAGTTTTAACAAATGTACCCACTGTGGTTGGGGATGTTGATAATGAAGAAAGCTATGCATGTGTGGAGACAGCTGTTATATATGAAATATCTTTATGCTTCTGTTAATTTTGCTATAAACCTGAGACTACTCTTCAAAAAAATGAAGCCATAGAAAGAATAAGAAAGGAAACATTCCTTGGCATTCCTTGACACATTGTACAAGTCTTATGTAAACTTCAGAAAACCAAACACTGCATGGTCTCACTTACAAGGGGGAGCTGAATGATGAGAACACATGCACACATGTCGGAGGGAACAACACACACTGGTGCCTGGCAGGGGTTTGTGAGGAATGGCAGAGCATCAGGAAGAAGAGCTAATGGATGCTGGGTTTAATACCTAGGTGATGGATTGATCTGTGCAGCAAACCACCATGGCACACGTTTACCTGCGAAACAAACCTGCACATGTTGCACATGTACCCTGGAATGTAAAATAAAAGTTGAAGAAAAAAAAAAAGGATACCAAGGGCCAATCCTACTCAGGAACAAATAATTTAAAAAAATAAAATGCAATTAATATAAAAATGTGTTTATATTATATATACATATAGAGAGAGAGAGTGTGAGTCATATGTTCTGTATAACATCATTTCAGTCAATGACAGACATACACAATGGTGGCCCCATAAGATTATAATGGAGCTGAAAAATTATTATTGCCTAGTGATGTCATAACCGTCTTAAAGTCCTGTTGTATTGCAGTACTCACGTATTCATGGTGATGCCTTTTTAAACAAACCTACTGAACTGCCAGCCATATAAAAGCCTAGTGAATACAACTATGTACAGTACCTAATACATAATAGTGATCATAAATGATTTTACCATTTGTGTATTTACTGCACTACCCTTTTATTTTAATTTTTATATGTAATTCTTTTACTTACAGAAAAAAACAGTAAATGTAAAACAGTCCCAGGCAGATCTTTAGAGGTATTCCAGAAGAAGGCATTTTCCTCAGAGATGACAGCTCCATGTGTATTATTGCCCCTGAAGACTTTTCAGTGGAACAAGATGTGGAGGAAGAAGACAGAGATATTGATGACTTTGACTCTGTGTACACCTTGGCTAATGTGTGTTTGTGTCTTCATTTTAGAAAAAAGTTATAAAGTAAAAAATAGTAAAAATACGTTTTAATAGAAAAAGGTTTAAAAAGTAAAAAAGTTTAAAAATTAAATGTTTTTAGAGCAGAGAAGTAACAGTAAGGTAGTTAACTTATTACTAAAGAAATAAAAATCTTTTTATATAAATTTTGTGTTGCCTAGATTTATGGTGTTTACAGCATCTACATTAGTATATAGAAATTTCTTAGGCCTTCAAATTCACTCACCACTCACTCACTGACTCACACAAAGCACCTTCCAGTTCTGAAAACTCCATTCATGGTCACTGCCTTATATGGGTGTACCAGTTTTAAATCTTTCATATCAAATTTTCATTGTATCTTTTTAATGTTTAAGTATGTTTAGATACACAAATATTTACCATTGTGTTATAATTGGTCTCTGTATTCAGTACAGTAACATGCTGTACAGATCTGTAGCCCAGAAGCAATAAGCTTTTTTGTGAAGAGAAGATTTTAAGAAGAAAAAGGTGGTCAACTTGTTCTGTGTTGACACAATTTGGTTTTGTGTCCCCATTCAAATCTCATCTCAAATTATAATCCTCAGGTGCTGAGGAGGGACCCGGTGGGAGGTGATTGGATCATGGGGGCAGTTTTCCCCATGGTGTTCTCATGATAATAAGTGAGTTCTCATGAGATCTAATGGTTTTATTAGGGACTCTTTCCCCGTTACATGTTCTCACTCCCTCCTGCCACCACGTAAGACATTCCTGCTTCCCCTTTTGCCATGATGGTAAGTTTCCTGAGACCTCCCCAGCCATGTGGAACTGTGAGTCAAAGAAACTTCTTTCCTTTATAAATTACCCAGTCTCAGATATTTCTTTATAGCAGTGTGAGAACATACTAATACAAGTGTATTGCTCAGAGTTCATGAATCACAATTAAAATTTTTCATCAATTCCTTCTTTGTGACCTTTACCATAGACCTTTCAATGAAAGGGCTGAAAAGAAAACTCTACTAGTGTGAGCTGAGAAGCGAACATGCTTGTCCTGTGAGATTATACATATAAAACCTTTCTTTTATTTTAAAGTACTAAGATGCAGCTAAATTATCATCTCCTTTCTGAAGTCCTCTTTAACTTTTCAGACTGAGAAACATGTTCTTATTCTTAATAGCAAATATCTTTTTTGTTAATAAGGTATCACTCATAGATGTTGACCACCTTGAGAAAAGTTATCTCTTTTCTTCTTATCTTTCTTCCAAAGCAATGTCTATGTGTATCACAGTGAATAATAAAATTTTTGATAAGCATTCTCAATTGAACTGAAAGATAACAGTCAATTTCATTGAATTCATAATTCTGCATATATTATTCTTAAATATTAAGGGATTTATATTTTTCTTAATAAGACCTTGATTTATTCATAACTAATAATATTTTAACACTATGTCAACTGCTCAAATATTTGGGGAAAAATATAATACCACATTTAGAAATTTGTTCACATGCAAGTATATTAGATAAATTCATAATGTTTTCATAAAGATCCTGTATTATTTGGAGGCTATTTATGCTGTCAAAGCTAAGCAGCAGGAGACTATTTTCACACTACTTAGAAATGTTAAAAATTTAGTTAATGTGGGGGTGTGTAAACAATTTTAAATAATAACATTTTATCTGAACTTTATTCAAGCTGTGGGGGAACATGAAGTAAAACTAAATATGGAACTGAAAGTACCTATTCTTGCCATCAAATATTCTTGAAAACTGCAGAGAATGGATGTTAAGTGTTCTTACCACAAAGGAGGTAATGCATTTGTTAATAAATTAGATAAACTATATATGTATTTATATATGGATACTACATTTTGTATATTTTATAAATTTTACATATTTTATATATTAAACCCATATATACATACTTGTATGTACACATATGTATGTATATATAATTCATATATACATATATACACATACATATATTATACCTGTGAGAGTGTATATCTATATCTATGTCCACATATAGATATACACACACTTCAAAGTACAATTCATACAACAAAGCACCATGTTATACCTAATAAGTACAAATGATTTTGTCTGTCAATTTTTTTTAAAAAGTTTTTCTGAAATCTTTTATTTTTCACTTTCATTCTCTAGAATGTTTGAAGAGAGCACTTGTTTTCACCTCTTCTTTTGGATGATAAAATATAAGCCTATGAAGATGTGTGGTTTTGTTTATATTTTATTTTGATTTGCAATAACACTCTCATGTCAAAAACAAGGGATGCATATGAAGTGAAAATAAATGTAGTTTTCATTTGATCATCACCTCTTCTTTACATGTCTGAACAAAACTCTGTGAAAGTGTATAATCTGATGCATATGAAACTTGGCTAACCAAAACCATCCCTTTGATGTAAAGAAACTCATCTCACTATTTCTACTTTTTATATTGCTTTTACCTTACTATATTTACACCAAGTGTAAAACTTTAAAGATAGTTTGCTTGAAAAGATGATTATGAATGAGTGAAAAATGTGTTTTAGGCAATCCAGGAAAATATTGTCATGGATATGTGTAGGTATTGCTACAGTTGCTTCCATAAAATACCTAGGAGAAATAGAGTCAGTGCTACCCAATATGTGTTTTTATTTAATAACTAATTGTATGGAGTTACTGATCTAGTTTAAAAAATGCACTTAAGAACATATTGAAAAATAATATACAATTGAAAATACCTCAGTTATTAAAAGTTGAGGTCCTTACCAATAAAGGAAAATACAAATAAATCAAATAATGGTTTGCAAGTCTTAATTTAATTCTGACATGCTGTACTCTAATTAAGGTTTGGGAACTCTGATTTACTAGGATGAAATGCTGAGATTCACAGTAATTTGAGTCATTTTTATTTCAATTCCACTTCTTTCTCCGTCTTCTGTACCATATCACATCTTCTCTTTGTAGCCAACCCCCACAACCGTCTCAGTTTCCTGTTTCCAGTATATTTTCATGAAATCATTGTGATATGACCTTTATCCCACCAGTCCCTGAAAAGGTAATTCATTATTTTCATTCTGCCAAATTTAACTGCCATTTTTCAGTCCCTTCCTCTTTGATCTATTAGCAACATTTGACACTCCTTGAGCTTTGAAACACTGCCTGCTTGGTTTCCAAATCCACATTGTACCAGTTTTCTTTTTCTGCAGTCTACTTGTCCTTTCTCGATTTCTTTCAGTGGCTTCACCTCATCTCCAGTGTTGGACTATCTCAGCAATTAGTCCTTTAATCTTTTCTCTTTTCCATGTTTATTCAATTCTTTGGTGAAATCATTCAGTGTTATCATTTTAAATTGTATTTTATCTGAATGACTTTCACGTTTATGCCTTCACTCCAGAATTCTCTCCTGAACTCTAGATTTATATTCACCTGCCCAGAGTTTCTACTTCGATATCTTGCAAACATTGGAAAGCTACAATTTCTAAAACTCAACTTTTAATCACTAAATGCCCTCCTCCCCCTACCAAAACTGTTTCCTCTCATAATCTCTCCATTTCATTAAAGGCAATCTCATCCTCTCAGCTGCTCAAGATAAAAGCTTGGGTGGCTCTTAATGTCTTTTTTTCTTTCCATTTCATTTTCATTTTCCAGAAAACCTGTTAGTGTTTTCTTCAAAATGTAGCCAGAATCCTTTGAATCTTTGCTACCTCCACTTCTACTCCTCTTGCCCAAACCACCAATATCTCTCCCATACATATTTGTAAATATTTAGTAACTAGTTTTTCTGTTTCTGGCCACACTTTAATCTGCTCTCCCACAGCAGTGATATAACCCTGTTGATTATGACTGAAGACATAAAACCGTCCAGTGGGTCTCATTTCAATCGGAGTAAATATAAAAGACTTTAGAGTAGTTTATAAGGGAATACAGGATTACTATTTTCATTACCACCACAATCAACACATTTTTGACTTAATCATCTACTAATAGACACTTGAGCCTAACCCATCTCCCTGCTGTTCTGGAATCACAGCAGGTATCCAGTTGACCCATTCTTCCTCTACCTGGAATTTTCCTACCCAGAATATCTATTTGGCTTGACACTTAGCTTCTCTAGATCTTTACTCAAATGGCATTTGAGTTAATAAAGACTTCCTTTGCAACCCTATTTCAAATAGCAATTTGTTCCATTTGTGTTTTGTTTTTCTTCATAGCACTTGCCATCCGACACATAATTTGTTTTACTTGTATATTTTGTTATTCTCTGTGTCACGCTACTGAAATGTAAGCCCATCAGATGACATTTATCTCTTTAAAATTGTGACTTTAGATATTTCAAAGGCATCTGTATATTTTGTTATTGTTACATTATTTGATTTCAGTAAGTAACAAAGCACACTTCATTACTGGATACTGATAAATTTTTATTTTATATTTATTAAAATTAAGAAAAATTGAAGTCAACGTGGAAAAGGAATATATTCTTTTATGAATTTAAAACTAATATACTTAATGATTTCTTTTTTTAAATTGCAGAATATATATTTTAAAATAAAAATTATTTTCTCTGAAAATACTTCAATTACATATTGTATACTTCTTCATAAAATTATATAATCATCCTTATTGCTTTAGAAACCATATATAGTAGTATTTTTTCTACTACATGCTCACTCCTGAAACAATGTAAATGAGAGAGAATAATTTCTAAGTTAGCCTTGATATATTTTTGGAAGGGGTCCTTTTCAGATTTAAACTTCTTATTCTAAATCAGCCAATTCCTTACTTTTAAAATCCATTTTAATTAATGATTTGAGATGTAAGACAATTATGACATAATAGAAGCAAAAAGCACATAATGGCATAATTATTTTTAAAAGCCCAGAGAGAATAATGTAGATTAAAAGGACTGCTGGTCTCACTGTTTCTTCTGTGTAGTGTGTCATTGACTTTTCACGTTTCTTCTCATTTGTGAAAGGTTAGGTAGTTTGACTTTGTACTGCATGGCACAGACTCTAATTTTGGAAGTTGTAGCTACTTTTGCACAGATGATGTGTTCAGTGGTGCTAAACAAAATACAGTTGCTTTGAATTAGCAAGGATAACATAGGAAATCACAGGATCAAAGCATTCAAGAACACAGATTTAAGTAATTTTTAGAACTTTGGTTATTGGCAAAGTACTAAAAGTGTCATTAGCAAAATAATATGTGATTTATGTGAATCAAAAAATCTAAAAAGGAACAGTAATATCAAGATTAGGATAAAAGCTTTTAAATATAAACATTTAAGTGAAAATAACCCAAGGTCTCTTCTTAAATTTACCAAGACCAAAATAATTAAGCAAATGAGATATAAGTAAGGGGAATGAAATCTGAGATCTATTCATTACTGTATTTTTTTATTCACTTGCACACCCCACCAGTTACATAATATTTTTGAATAATATGAAAGTAAAATAAATTATAAGAAAATAGTGTTATTAGTGATTATAGACCTAAATAATGAATGTTGCTTTTGGGGACATTTTTGCCCCCTATAGGAGCTTAGAGGATGACATTCATATTTATTTCTATCCATTCTTGTGTTTTATTAGATCTGATCAACTGTGCTTGATTGACTGTCTTTGATTAACAATGTCTCAATTTGATTAACAATGTTCTTAATTACAAATACTTATAAAAACATTTTGCCATACAGAAATGTTGTAGTATTGACTAATAGCCAGAAAATTCTGAGAAAACTGATTGACCAGAATAGAAGTCAAAATACTAGGTTAAATTGAATAATTTAATTCATTGAATAATTTTGTATGACTTGCTGTTGTTACCCTGCAATCACCAGGTATTCATTTTATTCTAGAATGAGGAGACATTTTAAAGGGATATTGAAACTTCCAGTAATATTTTTATTATTTCTTACAGTCAGGCTAAAAATTTATTTAAAGTATAGTTAATAATGAGATGTTTCCAAAATCAAAAAATTAGAATAAAATGTGTATTTAATGTTTAACACAACTCATCAGCAAAGGAAATATTAATAGCTGCAGAACTATACAAATTGTCCTACACACTCATTGCAATTCTACTCACATGTCACTGCTATGATTATATCATAATCTGGGAAATAAATGCTGTATCTGACCTCAATCTAATATTAAAAGCCCACAGTATCTATTCTCATTACTGGAAACAATAGCAAGGAAAAGGGGGAAGACTGAAAACAAAGTGAAAGTAGGTAAGGAGATTGTGAGAAAGAAGAAATATTGGACAGCAAAGGATTGGATATTGGACACTTAAGAATGATAGAGAAAAATCTAATCTACCATGAAAAACCATGGAAAGAGTTTTCTCATTGTAATATTTTATGAGTACTTTTCTCACAATAGTATTTTTGTATTATTATACTTTAAGTTCTAGGGTACATGTGCACAGCGTGCAGGTTTGTTGTATACATATACTTGTGCCATGTTGGTGTGCTGAACCCACTAACTCGTCATTTACATTAGTTATATCTACTAATGCTATCCTTCCCCTCTCCCCGCTCCCCACAATAGGCCCTGGTGTGTGATGTTCCCCTTCTTGTGTCCAGGTGATCTCACTGTTCAATTCCCACCTATGAGTGAGAACATGCGGTGTCTGGTTTTCTGTTGTTGTGATAGTTTGCTGAAAATGATGGTTTCCAGCTGCATCCATGTCCCTACAAAGGACACAAACTCATCCTTTTTATGGCTGTATAGTATTCCATGGTGTATATGTGCCACATTTTCTTAATCCCGTCTGTCACTGATGGACATTTGGGTTGATTCCAAGTCTTTGCTATTGTGAATAGTGCCGCAATGAACGTATGTGTGCATGTGTCTTTATAGCAGCATGATTTATAATCCTTTGGGTATATACCCAGTAATGGGATGTCTGGGTCATATGGTACTTCTAGTTCTAGATCCTTCAGGAATCGCCACAGTGTTTTCCACAATGGTTGAACTAGTTTACAGTCCCACCAACAGTGTAAAAGTGTTCCTATTTCTCCACATCCACTCTAGCACCTGTTGTTTCCTGACTTTTTAATGATTAACATTCTAACTGGTGTGAGATGGTATCTCATTGTGGTTTTGATTTGCATTTCTCTGATGGCCAGTGATGATGAGCATTTTTTCATGTGTCTGTTGGCTGCATGAATGTCTTCTTCTGAGAAGTGTCTGTTCATATCCTTTACCCACTTTTTCATGGGGTTGTTTGTTTTTTCTTATAAAGTTGTTTCAGTTCTTTGTAGGTTCTGGATATTAGCCCTTTGTCAGATGAGTAGATTGCAAAAATTTTCTCCCATGCCTGTTACTCTGATGGTAATTTCTTTTGCTGTGCAGAAGCTCTTTAGTTTAATTAGATCCCATTTGTCAATTTTGGCTTTTGTTGCCATTGCTTTTGGTGTTTTAAACATGAAGTCCTTGCCCATGCCTATGTCCTGAATGATATTACCTAGGTTTTCTCCAAGGATTTTTGTGGTTTTAGGTCTAACGTTTAAGTCTCTAATCCATCTTGAATTAATTTTCATATCAGGAGGAGTAAGAAAAGGATCCAGTTTCAGCTTTCTACTTATGGCTAGCCAATTTTCCCAGCACCATTTATTAAATAGGGAATCCTTTCCCTGTTGCTTGTTTTTGTCAGGTTTGTCAAAGACCAGATGGCTGTAGATGTGTGGTATTATTTCTGAGGGGTCTGTTCTGTTCCATTGGTCTATATCTCTGTTTTGGTACCAATACCATGCTGTTTTGGTTACTGTAGCTTTGTAGTATAGTTTGAAGTCAAGTAGCATGATTCTTCCAGCTTTGTTCTTTTGACTTAGGATTGTCTTGGCAATGCGGGCTCTTTTTTGGTTCCATATGAACTTTAAAGCAGTTTTTTCCAATTCTGTGAAGAAACTCATTGGTAACTTAAGGGGGATGGCATTGAATCTATAAATTACGTTTGGCAGTATGGCCATTTTCATGATATTGATTCTTCCTATCCATGAGCATGGTATGTTCTTCCATTTGTTTGTGTCCTCTTTTATTTCACCGAGCAGTGGTTTGTAGTTCTCCTTGAAGAGGTCCTTCACATCCCTTGTAAGTTGGATTCCTAGGTATTTTATTCTCTTTGAAGCAATTGTAAATGGGAGCTCATTCATGATTTGGCTCTCTGTATGTCTGTTATTGGTATATAAGAATGTTTGTGATTTTTGCACATTGATTTTGTATACTGAGACCACTGAAGTTGCTTATCAGCTTAAGGAGATTTTGGGCTGAGACAATGGGGTTTTCTAAATAAACAATCATGCCATCTGCAAAGAGGGACAAGTATTTTATGAGTATTATTTCTCATAGCAGAATTCGGTAGATTAAAATAGGAAACAATCAATAAGTAAGCCAACAAAATTAAATAGAAAGCTAAATAATATCTACAGGCTAAAGTAACAGGTAAGAGAAAATTCACTATATAAAAAGGTGTTCCCAGCAAAGCAATCTTCATGTGAAATTTCCAGTGAAACTTTCAAAACATAGGAGACAGTAGCCAAACAAAGTTGTCAGAAAGAATTTGATAAGAGTTTTATCATAATATACGAGTAAAAATGTCTTAATATTCTCTTAGTGGCAAATATGGTTATGTGATGTTATGAAGTTGCAAAACTAATTCTGGGCCTCTGTGTCTCTGGTAGTACTTTGATTCCTAGTAAAGATTAACAAATATTACATTAGTGGCATAATTTCATGTGTCACTGAAATGCTCTGTTTTTGTTCTGTGAATTAATGCTATTGGCAATTTTTTATGCTATTTTAATTGGTATTTCTGTGATCATTAATATTTTAAGTATAGCTTTTACTTACTGGTTAGCCATCTGCTTTTTTTCCTTTTGTGAGCTGTCTATTCAAGTTCTTTACCCAATTTTTCATCACTTATTATTTACTTTTCCTCAATCATTTATATGATTTTATCATAAATTTTAGCTATTAGTCTCATGTGAATTTTAAATGTTCTAAATATCTTTGCACAATGTGCCTTCTCTCTGTTAATTTTGTCAATGTTTACACTTTTGATATAATCAACTCTTATGCTTGGTGTTAATCAAATACCACTCAAACAAACCATTGCCTCCTGAAAGTCATTTTCTCCTATTTTTGATTGTATTACCTTTCTAGTTATCTTTCTCATATTTAGGTTTTTAGTCCAGCAGCAATCCACTTATACACACTTTTATTTTTCTCCTTATATTAACAAGGTTTCAAAACAACATTTACTATACAATCGTAAATTTCCATAATATACAAGTGTACGTCTCTGAACTCTTTTTATACCATTAGTCTTCTTGTTGCCTGCACTTATAACATCAACATCCAAATTTTACTAAGGTTGTCTTATAATTTATCTTACTATCTGCTGGGCAGTTTCTTTGCCACACCATCTACTTTGCATGTAAGTTGACTTAGCTATGTGAGAACTTTATTCTTTTACGTTTTAGAAAAATTCAGAACAATTTTCAGGTGAAGTCTAAATCTAGCCACAGAATTTGATTGGGACTACAATAAGTTTGAGGGATACTTCTGTGAAGCTGACGTTTACAAACTATCAGACCATCTCAACTAGGAGTAAGAAGTAGTATTGTTTGTGTCTTTTAATAAAATGTAATTACTTTTCCCAATTGAAAGTCTTGTAGTATATTATTTTCTCAAGGTAATAGTTACCTAACAAATTACCCTATAGTTCCTGGATTTTGCAAATTATATCTCACTCTTCCATTGCAATTTTTATTTTCAATGTATAACTTCTGATATAAATATATACTCTTCAAGTTTGTAATTTAATCATGAACTGAGCCATCTTGCTAATATTTTAATATTTATGATAATTCATACATTGATTACTTTGATTTTTCTATGTTCGTCAGTGGTCTTCAAAATAGATGCATATTAAAATCACCTGGTAAAATATTAAAAAATAACATACTGTAATACTTTTTGGTAAAAAAAAAAAAAAAAAACTCCAGATAGTTTTATCAGATTTAGAGCTACTCTTTTCTTATTCTTTAGATTTCATAGCCACTTACTCTTGAGCAATAATTATTTTGTTTTCTTAGCTTCAACCCCTCACTGAATCTTTATTCTCAAAATATAAAGCATGTTCAGACCACTCTCTTTTAATAAGAAAATACACACAAAAGAATTCAGAGACTCCACATTCCCATTTGTCTACTATTCTATAGTCTTACTCATAAATACTAGATATGCATTCTCTTTATTGCCTAGCTTTTCATTTACTCCTTCAGAAACTAATATTTAAACTGGTCTTGCGAAATTCAAAACAGGACTATGTATTGCCACACATAATGACCACTAAAAATATTTGATATTATTGGCAATAAATCTCAATGTAGAATTTCTTTCCTTTCTGGTCTCTGTCACTTCCATTTTTGTTTGTCTGTTTCTTTTATCTCTGGTGTCTTCCTCTTAGCCATCATTTTGGATTTTTCTTCTATTTTCCCTGAAACACAGTATGACTTATCCACTTTCTTCAGCTTCAGCTCTTTTCTCTAAAATCATTTTATTTTGATGACACCATCTAACATATGGATTTTGTAAGGAATAACAAATTTATTAATTCATTCAACACATAATTAGAAAACTATTATATGCCAAGCATTCTTTCAGGCAATGGGAACATGAGAGTGGTGAACAAGATATAGTCTCCTCACAGAGATTAGATGCTAGTGAAGAAAACAGATAGCAAATTGAAAAATATTGTTTTCTCTGGTATTAAAAAAAGCAAAATAAAAACAATAGTGGGTGTCATAAGCAGGGGAGCAGGGTTGTTATTTGATAGAGGTTTGTAAAAGAACAACTTATTAAATCACATTGATATTCCAGTTGTCTAGTTCATTCCTGGCTCCTGCATTACCTCCTATGCCCTGCGTTGTCTTTGTTGCTAACTCAGCCTGACATCTAATATGCCAAATGTCAATGTAGAGAAAACTCTGGTAATCAATGAAACCACACACTATTTAAAAAAGTAAGGCAAGTAATGTGATATGTTAAATTTTGAAGATCAATGTTAACTTATAGCCAGAAAGGAAATATATTTAAAGATATTTCACTCATAAAAGCACTCTAATAGCAGCATCAGGGGCAAAACACTCACCCACCACCAACTGACCTGTGAGCACATGGCTTCTACTAACATACTCTACTGAAGGGAACCAAGCCTCCTTTGAAGATGCCTCATTTCAGGCCTTGGGAGTATAAAAAATGAAGGGTTGGGAATATCCTATTGTCAAAAATGTTAAAGGAATAAGTGAAAGAATTATAATTCAATTTAAAGGTGTTTCCACTAGCTAAACTTGTGCAATTTAAACATTTATAAATTGTCATTTTACTATTGTAAATTTGGAATGAATTAACTGTGAGAAAAGCCATGAGTTGATAAGCACATCCAAGAGTTATTAAGTATAATAAAAGGTAGCTAGTTGTATTAAAATAGAGTTACAAATAGTACTTTAAATTATTTTTTAATATATAATTTAATATAGGTGAATATTCTTATTCTAATTTATCAACATTTGTTTATAAAGTGCAGATACATACTTTTTTAATCTGTGTCAGCAAAAACTTAGTCCCTATTTGTACCTTGCCCTTTTTGACATTCTACCCAATATCTAGGACTAAATAACTGGCATCTTGAAATTTTTTTTGCATATCTTCATTCATTCAACAAATAGTTATCAAGTAAACATTATTTGACCAATACTCTTTAATATACTGAGGATGTAGTAATATAAAAAATGATACAAAGTTCATGACCTTATACATTTTTCATTCTGATGGAAGAGAAATAAAAGGGATGGATTAAAAAGTAAAATAAATATTATGTTAATAAAGAAGCAAATGAAGTCATGAAATGCCTTGACAGGGTAACATTTAAGACAATGTGCTAGGAAAGTCCTCACTGAGAAGGTGACTTGAGTAATGGCTTAAGGGAAATGAGAAAGATAGTCTTTTAGATATCTAAGTGAAGGACATACTGGTCCAAGAAACCAGCAAGCAAAAAAGCCCTGAAGCAAGACCACCCCTAAAACGTGTAGAGATTAATAAGGATTCTGGATGACTGGAGAAGATACAACGAGAAGAGCAGCAAGGTATGAAGTCCAAGGAATCAAAGAGAAATCATGTAAAGGTAGGAGGCCAGTGTAATGAAAACCATTGGGAGATATTATAACATGATCTCACATACATGTTGACAACGTCACTCTGGCTGCTATGTTGAGAATAGTCTATAAACATTAAGGGTAGAAGCAGGAAGACAACTTAAACAGCTACTGCAATTATTCAGGACAGAGATAATAATGACTTGAAACAGAGTAATAGCTGCTGAGGGAATAGAAAGTGGATGAATGCTTACATAATTTGAAGATGGATACCGTTTGTTTTTGTTTGTTTGTTTGTTTGTTTGTTTGTTTTTGAGATGGAGTCTCACTCTGTCCCTCAAGCTGGAGTGCAGTGGTGTCACCTCGGCTCACTGCAACCTCTGCCTCCCAGGTTCAAGCCATTCTCCTACCTCAGCCTCCCGAGTAGCTTGGATTACAAGCACCTGTCACAACATCCAGCTGATTTTTTTTTTTTTAGTAGAGATGGGATTTCACCATGTTGGCCAGACTGGTCTCAAACTTCTGATCTCTGGTGATCCACCCGCCTTGGCCTCCCAAAGGTTTGGGATTACAGGAGTGAAGGTGGCCCAGATAGATACAGTTTCAATGATGTATCATATGTGGAATGCAAAATAAAGAGATGAGTCAAGGGGAATACCAAGATTTGGAACGATTTGGAAGAACAGAGTTAATATTAATTGAGATGGTGCTATGGTTGAAATGTCTATCCCCACAATTCATATATTAAAACCATAACCACCAGTATCTCAGAATTCAGCCTTGGATATATGGTTTTCACAGAGGCAATCAAATTAAAATGAGGTCATCAAGGTAGTCCCCAAACCAATATGAGTGTTTCTTTATAAAACAAGAAAATTTCAACACAGAGGCACAAAGGGAAGACCCTTACCTCATAGACCTCAGAAAGGAACAACTCTCTGACACCGTGATTTCAGACATCTAGACTTCAGAACTATCAGGAGATAAATTTCTTTTTTTAAGCACTTTGTTATGGCATCTCTAGGAAACTAATACCTATAGGGTATTATTTTTGGAATGACATGAGTTATAAGCAAATTAATGGGAAAGCAAACTCACTTGTTTACCTATTCTGACTAAAACAGAAGCTTTAAATATAATAGTTGTTTAAAATTTTTAAATGTTTCGTTGATAATGATAATTAATTTCTTAGGTTGGCCAATTTGCCACACAATGCAATTCAGAGGCCAATTTTAATGAAATGATTTGTCTTTGGCTATTAAAGGGAGTTTCTCAAGTTAAAACCTATTTTTAAATTACATTTACAAAGCCTCCATTCCAACATGATGGTACCAATTCATCTCTTCCTGGTTCTCTCCATTAAGTGCACTATGAGCTTAGGAAATAATTCCATAGGCAAACAAAGAAGAATATTAAAAGGTGAAAAGAGGAAGGTGTGCTAACTAGAAACTCCAGGATTAGAAGACAGACGTAACAATAGGGCAACTTACAAGCCCACAAAACAGAAAACACTACAGACACAGCATTTTTCAACCTTCCAGTAAGCCGGAGAAGGCTGCTCAGATAGGTTTGTTTTTTCACCATGTCAAATTGAGGTCCTCCTGACAACAGCAATAAACCTGATAGAATGGGCATGGAGTACCAATCAGAAACTGATAGGTTTGTTTTTTCAACATGTCAAATTGAGGTCCTCCTGACAACACCAATAAACCTGATAGTATGGACATGGAGTACCAATCAGAAACTAAAAATAGGTGGCTACACAACACTGGAAAGGGAAACACAACCACAACAATCTCCTGACCTGGGAAGTACTCTCCTTCCCCAAAAGGCTAGAGATTCCTCTTCCCCATCAAGAGTCTATGGATGACTGAAAAGGAACAGCGAGGGAGATCTCACCATAGTAAGTTGGCTCGTTCACAAACCCTCTTCTTCCCCATGCATCAGGGATTTCTTTCCCCATCTGACAGATACTAGGTGGCCTATCCTAAAGAAATTCAGGCCAGCAGCAGCAGGAACCTGTAAGAGACCCAGAAGTACCAAGTCAACAAAGCAGACCAAAATAGCCCCACGAAGCCTCTGAAAATTAAATTGTAACTGGAACCAAAACCTACAAAGGTAGTTCAAGGCCTGCTTAATAAAACCAAGTAGATGACTGCCTTCTAAACAAAAGATTCAAACAGAACCCAGGGACTCCTTAAATAATAGACACAATGTTCAGAACACGATAAAAAAAAATTCACCCATGATACCAAAAAAAACAAGAAAATCACAGCTGGAGTGGAAAAAGAGAACTGATGTCAACACCGAGATGAATCAGATGTTAGAATTATTTGACAAATATTTTAACTCAGTCATGATAGAATACCTCAAACCGAGCATGATACCCATGCCTGTAATCCCAACACTTTGGGAACCTGAAGCAGGAGGATCACAGGATTAATCCTCAGAAAAATAGAAAATAAACAGGTCTCTAAGAATTTGTGGGACAACGAATAACGGAAAATAAGCAGGTCTCTAAGAATTTGTGGGACAACTAATTCCGGTGTTGTGTAGCCACCTATTTTTAGTTTCTGATTGGTACTCCATGCCCATACTATCAGGCTTATTGGTGTTGTCAGGAGGACCTCAATTTGACAGTCCAGGAGTTTGAAATGAGTTTTTTTTTTTTTTTTTTTTTTTATTATACTTTAAGTTCTAGGGTACATGTGCATAACGTGCAGGTTTGTTACATATGTATACTTATGCCATGTTGGTGTGCTGCACCCATCAACTCGTCAGCACCCATCAATTCATCATTTATATCTTGTATAACTCCCCAATGCAAGCCCTCCCTCCTCCCCCCTCCCCCCTCCCCATGATAGGCCCCAGTGCGTGATGTTCCCCTTCCCGAGTCCAAGTGATCTCATTGTTCAGTTCCCACCTATGAGTGAGAACATGCGGTGTTTGGTTTTCTGTTCTTGTGATAGTTTGCTAAGAATGATGGTTTCCAGCTGCATCCATGTCCCTACAAAGGACGCAAACTCATCCTTTTTTATGGCTGCATAGTATTCCATGGTGTATATGTGCCACATTTTCTTAATCCAGTCTGTCACAGATGGACATTTGGGTTGATTCCAAGTCTTTGCTATTGTGAATAGTGCCGCAATAAACATACGTGTATATGTGTCTTTGTAGTAGAATAATTTATAATCCTTTGGGTATATACCCAGTAGTGGGATGGCTGGGTCATATGGTACATCTAGTTCTAGATCCTTGAGGAATTGCCATACTGTTTTCCATAATGGTTGAACTAGTTTACAATCCCACCAACAGTGTAAAAGTGTTCCTGTTTCTCCACATCCTCTCCAACACCTGTTGTTTCCTGACTTCTTAATGATTGCCATTCTAACTGGTGTGAGATGGTATCTCATTGTGGTTTTGATTTGCATTTCTCTGATGGCGAGTGATGATGAGCATTTTTTCATGTGTCTGTTGGCTGTATGAATATCTTCTTTTGAGAAATGTCTGTTCATATCCTTTCCCCACTTTTTGATGGGGTTGTTTGTTTTTTTCTCGTATATTTGTTTGAGTTCTTTGTAGATTCTGGATATTAGCCCTTTGTCAGATGAGTAGGTTGCAAAAATTTTCTCCCATTCTGTAGGTTGCCTGTTCACTCTGATGGTAGTTTCTTTTGCTGTGCAAAAGCTCTTTAGTTTAATTAGATCCCATTTGGCAATTTTTGCTTTTGCTGCCATTGCTTTTGGTGTTTTAGACATGAAGTCCTTGCCCATGCCTATGTCCTGAATGGTACTACCTAGATTTTCTTCTAGGGTTTTTATGGTATTAGGTCTAACATTTAAGTCTCTAATCCATCTTGAATTAATCTTCGTATAAGGGGTAAGGAAAGGATCCAGTTTCAGCTTTCTACTTATGGCTAGCCAATTTTCCCAGCACCATTTATTAAATAGGGAATCCTTTCCCCATTTCTTGTTTCTCTCAGGTTTGTCAAAGATCAGATGGCTGTAGATGTGTGGTATTATTTCTGAGGACTCTGTTCTGTTCCATTGATCTATATCTCTGTTTTGGTACCAGTACCATGCTGTTTTGGTTACTGTAGCCTTGTAGTATAGTTTGAAGTCAGGTAGCGTGACGCCTCCAGCTTTGTCCTTTTGACTTAGGATTGTCTTGGCAATGCGGGCCCTTTTTTGGTTCCATATGAACTTTAAAGCAGTTTTTTCCAATTCTGTGAAGAAACTCATTGGTAGCTTGATGGGGATGGCATTGAATCTATAAATAACCTTGGGGAGTATGGCCATTTTCACGATATTGATTCTTCCTATCCATGAGCATGGTATGTTCTTCCATTTGTTTGTGTCCTCTTTTATTTCGCTGAGCAGTGGTTTGTAGTTCTCCTTGAAGAGGTCCTTTACATCCCTTGTAAGCTGGATTCCTAGGTATTTTATTCTCTTTGAAGCAATTGTGAATGGAAGTTCATTCCTGATTTGGCTCTCTGCTTGTCTGTTACTGGTGTATAAGAATGCTTGTGATTTTTGCACATTAATTTTGTATCCTGAGACTTTGCTGAAGTTGCTTATCAGCTTAAGGAGATTTTGGGCTGAGATGATGGGGTTTTCTAAATATACAATCATGTCATCTGCAAACAGGGACAATTTGACTTCTTCTTTTCCTAACTGGATACCCTTGATTTCTTTCTCTTGCCTGATTGCCCTAGCCAGAACTTCCAACACTATGTTGAATAGGAGTGGTGAGAGAGGGCATCCCTGTCTTGTGCCAGTTTTCAAAGGGAATTTTTCCAGTTTTTGCCCATTCAGTATGATATTAGCTGTGGGTTTGTCATAAATAGCTCTTATTATTTTGAGGTACGTTCCATCAATACTGAATTTATTGAGCGTTTTTAGCATGAAGGGCTGTTGAATTTTGTCAAAAGCCTTTTCTGCATCTATTGAGACAATCATGTGGTTCTTGTCTTTGGTTCTGTTTATATGCTGGATTACGTTTATTGATTTGCGAATGTTGAACCAGCCTTGCATCCCAGGGATGAAGCCCACTTGATCATGGTGGATAAGCTTTTTGATGTGCTGCTGAATCTGGTTTGCCAGTATTTTATTGAGAATTTTTGCATCAATGTTCATCAGGGATATTGGTCTAAAATTCTCTTTTTTTGATGTGTCTCTGCCAGGCTTTGGTATCAGGATGATGTTGGCCTCATAAAATGAGTTAGGGAGGATTCCCTCTTTTTCTATTGATTGGAATAGTTTCAGAAGGAATGGTACCAGCTCCTCCTTGTACCTCTGGTAGAATTCAGCTGTGAATCCATCTGGTCCTGGACTTTTTTTGGTGGGTACGCTATTAATTGTTGCCTCAATTTCAGAGCCTACTATTGGTCTATTCAGGGATTCAACTTCTTCCTGGTTTAGCCTTGGGAGAGTGTAAGTGTCCAGGAATTTATCCATTTCTTCTAGATTTTCTAGTTGATTTGCATAGAGGCGTTTATAGTATTCTCTGATGGTAGTTTGTATTTCTGTGGGGTCAGTGGTGATATCCCCTTTATCATTTTTTATTGCATCTATTTGATTCCTCTCTCTTTTCTTCTTTATTAGCCTTGCTAGCGGTCTGTCAATTTTGTTGATCTTTTCAAAAAACCAACTCCTGGATTCATTGATTTTTTGGAGGGTTTTTTCTGTCTCTATCTCCTTCAGTTCGGCTCTGATCTTAGTTATTTCTTGCCTTCTGCTAGCTTTTGAATGTGTTTGCTCTTGCCTCTCTAGTTCTTTTAATTGTGATGTTAGAGTGTCAATTTTAGATCTTTCCTGCTTTCTCTTGTGGGCATTTAGTGCTATAAATTTCCCTCTACACACTGCTTTAAATGTGTCCCAGAGATTCTGGTATGTTGTATCTTTGTTCTCATTGGTTTCAAAGAACATCTTTATTTCCGCTTTCATTTCGTTATGTACCCAGTAGTCATTCAGGAGCAGGTTGTTCAGTTTCCATGTAGTTGAGCGGTTTTGATTGAGTTTCTTAGTCCTGAGTTCTAGTTTGATTGCACTGTGGTCTGAGAGACAGTTTGTTATAATTTCTGTTCTTTTACATTTGCTGAGGAGTGCTTTACTTCCAATTATGTGGTCAATTTTGGAATAAGTGCGATGTGGTGCTGAGAAGAATGTATATTCTGTTGATTTGGGGTGGAGAGTTCTATAGATGTCTATTAGGTCCGCTTGGTGCAGAGATGAGTTCAATTCCTGGATATCCTTGTTAACTTTCTGTCTCGTTGATCTGTCTAATGTTGACAGCGGAGTGTTGAAGTCTCCCATTATTATTGTATGGGAGTCTAAGTCTCTTTGTAAGTCTCTAAGGACTTGCTTTATGAATCTGGGTGCTCCTGTATTGGGTGCATATATATTTAGGAGAGTTAGCTCTTCCTGTTGAATTGATCCCTTTACCATTATGTAATGGCCTTCTTTGTCTCTTTTGATCTTTGATGGTTTAAAGTCTGTTTTATCAGAGACAAGGATTGCAACCCCTGCTTTTTTTTGTTCTCCATTTGCTTGGTAGATCTTCCTCCATCCCTTTATTTTGAGCCTATGTATGTCTCTGCATGTGAGATGGGTCTCCTGAATACAGCAGACTGATGGGTCTTGACTCTTTATCCAGTTTGCCAGTCTGTGTCTTTTAATTGGAGTATTTAGTCCATTAACATTTAAGGTTAATATTGTTATGTGTGAACTTGATCCTGCCATTATGATATTAACTGGTTATTTTGCTCGTTAGTCGATGCAGTTTCTTCCTAGCCTCGATGGTCTTTACATTTTGGCATGTTTTTGTGATGGCTGGTACCGGGTGTTCCTTTCCATGTTTAGGGCTTCCTTCAGGGTCTCTTGTAAGGCAGGCCTGGTGGTGACAAAATCTCTAAGCATTTGCTTATCTGTAAAGGATTTTATTTCTCCTTCACTTATGAAACTTAGTTTGGCTGGATATGAAATTCTGGGTTTAAAATTCTTTTCTTTAAGAACGTTGAATATTGGCCCCCACTCTCTTCTGGCTTGTAGAGTTTCTGCCGAGAGATCTGCTGTTAGTCTGATGGGCTTCCCTTTGTGGGTAACCCGACCTTTCTCTCTGGCTGCCCTTAAGATTTTTTCCTTCATTTCAACTTTGGTGAATCTGGCAATTATGTGTCTTGGAGTTGCTCTTCTGGAGGAGTATCTTTGTGGCGTTCTCTGTATTTCCTGAATTTGAATGTTGGCCTGCCCTACTAGGTTGGGGAAGTTCTCCTGGATGATATCCTGAAGAGTGTTTTCCAACTTGGTTCCATTTTCCCCCTCACTTTCAGGCACCCCAATCAGACGTAGATTTGGTCTTTTTACGTAATCCCATACTTCTTGCAGGCTTTGCTCATTTCTTTTTCTTCTTTTTTCTTTTGGTTTCTCTTCTCGCTTCATTTCATTCATTTGATCTTCAATCACTGATACTCTTTCTTCCAGTTGATCGAGTCGGTTACTGAAGCTTGTGCATTTGTCACGTATTTCTCGTGTCATGGTTTTCATCTCTGTCATTTCGTTTATGATCTTCTCTGCATTAATTAGTCTAGCTGTCAATTCTTCCACTCTTTTTTCAAGATTTTTAGTTTCTTTGCGCTGGGTACGTAATTCCTCCTTTAGCTCTGATAAGTTTGATGGACTGAAGCCTTCTTCTCTCCTCTCGTCCAAGTCATTCTCTGACCAGCTTTGATCCGTTGCTGGCGATGGGCTGCGCTCCTTCGCAGGGGGAGATGCGCTCTTATTTTTTGAATTTCCAGCTTTTCTGCCCTGCTTCTTCCCCATCTTTGTGGTTTTATCTGTCTCTGGTCTTTGATGGTGGTGACGTACTGATGGGGTTTTGGTATAGGTGTCCTTCCTGTTTGATAGTTTTCCTTCTGACAGTCAGAAGGACTGTCTGTTGGTCTGTTGGAGATTGCTTGAGGTCCACTTCAGACCCTGTTTGCCTGGGTATCAGCAGCAGAGGTTTCCGAAGATAGAATATTGCTGAACAGCGAGTGTACCTGTCTGATTCTTCCTTTGGAAGTTTCCTCTCAGGGGTGTACTCCACCCTGTGAGGTGTGGGGTGTCAGACTGCCCCTAGTGGGGGATTTCTCCCAGCTAGGCTACTCAGGGGTCAGAGACACACCTGAGCAGGCAGTCTGTCCGTTCTCAGATCTCAACCTCCGCGTTGGGAGATCCACGGCTCTCCCCAAAGCTGTCAGACAGAGTCGTTCGCGTCTGCACCGGCTCCCGCTACTTCCCCTGTTGGTCTTCAGCTGTGCGCTGTCCCCAGAGGTGGAGACTACAGAGACAGGCAGGCTTCCTTGAGCTGCTGTGAGCTCCACCCAGTTCGAGCTTCCCAGCGGCTTTGTTTACCTAGTTAAGCCTCAGCAATGGCGGGCGCCCCTCCCCCAGCCTCGCTGCTGCCTTGCGGATAGATCGCGGCAGACTGCTGTGTTAGCAGTGAGGGAGGCTTCGTGGGCGTGGGACCCTCCCGGCCAGGATTGGGATATCTTCTCCTGGTGTGCCTGTATGCTTACAGCGCAGTATTGGGGTGGGAGTTACCCGATTTTCCAGGTGTTGTGTGTCTCAGTTCCCCTGGCTAGGAAAACGGATCCCCTTCCCCCTTGCGCTTCCAGGTGAGGCGATGCCTCGCCCTGCTTCAGCTCTCGCTGGTCAGGCTGCAGCAGCTGACCAGCACCGATTGTCCGGCACTCCCTAGTGAGATGACCCCAGTACCTCAGTTGAAAATGCAGAAATCACCGGTCTTCTGTGTCGCTCGCGCTGGGAGTTGGAGACTGGATCTGTTCCTATTCGGCCATCTTGCTCCGCCCCCTCTGAAATGAGTTTAAACAACACAGTGAGACCCCATCTCTAAAAAATAAATTTAAAAGTTAGCTGGGCATGGTGGTGTGTGCGTATAGTCCCAGCTAACTGGGAGACTGAGTGAAAAGGATCACTTGGGTCCAGGAGGTTAAGGCTGCAGTAAGCTGTGATTGTACCACTGCACTCCGGCCTCTGCAACAGAGTGAGAACTTGGCTGAAAAAATAAATAAATAACAATAAAAATATCTCAAGAAATAATTACAGATTGTCTTCAAATAAATGGGAGATCTCAACAACGAAATGTTATTTTTTTAAAAATGAAAATTATAAAACAAATACAGTACAATAACCAAAAGGAAAAATAGAAAATAAACAGGTCTCTAAGAATTTGTGGGACAACTAATAAGATCCAACTTTTCTATAATTGGAGTACAGAAAGGTATGGAAAAATGAGAATGAGTCTAAAAGAGTATTTAAATAAATAATGGTTGAAAACTTCCCAAACTTGGCAAAAAGACATGAGCTTATAGGTTTCAGAAACTGAGCAAACCTGAAGAAATGCAGGACAAGACATTATAATGAAACTTTTAAAAGTAAAGAAAAAAATATTGAAAGCTACAGAGAAATTTCACATTGCCTGTAGGAGTAAAACAATTCCATTAACAGTGGGGTTGTCATCCGAAACCAGGAACGCTAGAGAAAAATTGGCCCAATATTTTTAAGACATTCAACTTAAAGGACTATCAACTGCAAATTATATATTCAGTGAAACTTTCCTATGGGAGAGAAGGCTAAATAAAGATAACCTCAGTTTTAGGATCAATTTCCAAATTCTTAGCATTTTTATGATAAAAAAAACTTTCCTTTGTTTGTCTGTGCCTTTCACATAAAGATAAAAAATAATAAATGCAGGAGAGAATATGGAGGAAAGGGAACCCTTGTAGTCCGTTGGTGGAAAAGTAAATTCCTGCAACCACTATGGAGAATAATTTGGAGGTTCATCAAAAAATTAAGCATAGAACTATCATATGATCCAGCAATCCCCCTGATGGGTATATGCCTCAAAGAAAAGAAATCAGTACATCGAAGACCTATCTGCACTCTTACGTTTATTAAAGTACTTTTCACAATAGCTACGATTTGGAAGCAACCTAAGTATTCGCCAACAGATAAATGGTTAAAAGAAATGTGGTACTTACATACAATGAAGGGAGTACTATTTGGCCATACAAAAGGAGATCCTGTCATTTACAACAACATGGATGGACCTGAAGGACATTATGTTAAGAGAAACAAGCCAGGAAAAGAAAGACAAAGATCACATATTCTCACTTATTTGTAGGAACTAAAAATGAAAACAATTGAACACAAAGAGAGTAGAAGGAAGGTTACTAGAGTCTGGGAAGGGTATTGAGAATTGAGGAGGAGGTGAGGATGGTTAACAGGTACAAAAAAAAAAAAAAATAGTTAGAAAGAAGGAACAATACCTAGAATTTTATAGCACAGCAGGGTGACTATAGTTATTTTTTTAAAAAACTAAAAAAATGTATAATTGGATTGTTTGTAACACAAAGGATAAACACTTGAGGGGACAGATACCCCATTTTCTAAGATGCAATTATTACACATTGCATGCCTGTATCAAAACATCTCATGTACCCCATAAAGATATACACCTATGGTGCCGGGCGCGGTGGCTCAAGCCTGTAATCCCAGCACTTTGGGAGGCCGAGACGGGCGGATCACGAGGTCAGGAGATCGAGACTATCCTGGCTAACACGGTGAAACCCCGTCTCTACTAAAAATTCAAAAAGCTAGCCGGGCGAGGTGGCGGGCGCCTGTAGTCCCAGCTACTCGGGAGGCTGAGGCAGGAGAATGGCGTAAACCTGGGAGGCGGAGCTTGCAGTGAGCTGAGATCCATCCACTGCACTCCAGACCGGGCGACAGAGCAAGACTCCGTCTCAAAAAAAAAAAAAAAAAAAAAAAAAAGATATACACCTATGTACCCATGGAAATCGAAAATTAAAAAACAAAGAAATGTGATTATGTCATGTGTTGTTAATAGTTAATACATCTAAAGCCAACCAGCATTGTTCCTTATCCCCAGGAATTCATTCTGGACTCATAGAAATTTTATTCAGTCATTGCTTAACTAGTATAACATAATTTTATACCATTGGAATAATCTGTAAATAGGATTAATACACAGAATAAAACTACCCTAGGTTGAATGACTTCCTAAGTCACTGAACATAACCTAGGCAGAAAACTGAAAACAGAACCCATGGACATAATTGCATCACTAAACCACACACTCCTTTTGACAAAAGCCTTAGAATGATTAATAAGCATATGGGTTTGAGTGTACAAGAGAAACTTCCTCTACAGACCAATTAAAGGAGATGAACTCTCCTTTTATTTTAACATCTTAACAAACCACAGATACATATATTGAGACTGCATTACGCTGGATGAGAAAAGGCTTTCAGAAATAAAATAAAGATTTGTTACTGACTTTTACTTCAAAAGGTTTTAACAGAGCGATCTTTTAGAACTCTTAGCTTAAATCATGATGTTACTGGGTAATATTTGATTTGACTTATAGAATTTGTTTCTCTACTAGGATTATGTAGACAATTTGCCTAGGAAATTTTAAAAATTAGAAAAGAATGAGATATCATTGACACCTTAATTCACATTCACAGGAAACAAATTATTAAAGGTAATATATTGATTGTGGTACCACTTAGTCAAATAGTTTTTGTCCATGACCCACAAATAAGAAATAATTTTACATTTTAACCCCCCTCTTTAACAAATACATATATTACTGAAAGTTGAGGCAATATTTACTTTTAGTATTTTCACTCCACCTACCTATATTTTGATTTTCCTATTTTTAATACATTTATTTAACATATGTATTTTAATGCTGGACAAAATTCATTGTTTTAATTTCAGGACCAAGTGTAGTTTCTTCTACTCTATACTAGGTAGAATGACTTGAAATTATTTGGAAGATGTATACTGTATATTCTTACTAGTGATATTATTGAAGTATGGATAATAGAATATTGTAAGAAAGATGCTGACTCAAAGATTTGCAAATCCTCAGGACCCAAACATATAAAACTTTTTATCATCTCTCCTTCTGCTACTATAAAATAAAGGAAGTTTCCTCCTCCTATCTAATGTAAATCCTCCCTCTTCTTAGAAATTTATATAATCAGTTAACTTTTCTTTTCACCTGACTATTTCCCATTCATTTTGACATATGCTCAACTCATTTTAATCAACCAAATATACAAAGCACTCCCTGAATTTACTTTAGAACCAAATTTCCAGAAAATAACATTATATAATTGTTACATCCATATATTTTCTTCCTATTTATTCCAAAATTAACCATTATCTCAATTTTGACTTGATCATTTCGATAAAAAACGTTCTCACAAGGGACACAAATTATCTCTATGCTTAACATTCAACTGACATATTTTCAATCCTGATCTTTTTTGGTATCTCAGCAGCTTCTGACAGTATTTACCATGTCTTCTAAAACATTTTTTTTTTATTTAATTATACATCCTCTCTGAACTTTCATTTTAGTCTCTGTTATAACAAATCATTGCAGGAGTTCCTCAAGTCTGTTCCTTAGGCTTATTTTCTTCTCATTTCATATTTTCTAATTGTTGTTCTCAATCTTGAGCACAGCTTCAGTTATCATCTCTTTGAAAATTATTCATATGAAAATGAGGTATTCATCTATATAAAAATCTGTATCTCCCTTCTAGATACCTTTTTTTAGTTTCAAATCAGTATAGTCAATCACATATTTGAAACCTATCCCACTTATTTTTACCAGACCACATTTTTGATATATCTAGAAAGACTTCTTTGTATTTTTTTTTAAATGCCAAGAGAGTGGCTGTTAAAGTTTTGTCACCACAAAAATAATAACTATGGGAGACTGTGCAGATGTGAATTATCTAGATTTAGTCACTCTTCAATGTATATATACTTCAATATATCATTTTGAACACAATAAATGCACACAATTTTACCCGTCAGTTAAATTTTAAAATGTAAATAAAGACTTCAAATTTAAGCTGTCCAAAATCATATGTTACCAAACTCCTCAATCCTGCTCCCACCAAATACATTATCTTGCAGTGTTACATGTTTTCATGAATACCATCAACACATATTCCATCTTATATATTAAAAAGTCCATATTTCCCTTATTCCTTATCCAGACTGACTTTGTTATGTCAGCATCCTTTAACTCTATCAGTTTCTGTCCACCATGTCACTGAAGTTATAAACCATTGTCTCTTAACTAGATTGTTATAACTGTTTCTTAAAATTTCTCTTTGCATCTAAAAGTATGGATTTTCTGACAAAAGAAAAAGCTAAATTGTGTTCCATTGCTATGAAAGTTTGAAAGTTCAAAGTCCGTGGAAAGGCATAGAAAATCTAGCATGGCCCAACTACTCTGTGGCCCTCATTTATACTTGCCCTTACTCCAAGCTCCTGTACTTTGTTCCTCTATGCTCTTTAGGCTTAAGCCACATTAGGATTTTTACTATTCATAATATACACTTTGTATCATCCCACTCCCATTATAACTGCCATTTTCTCTATTTATAATGAGTGTTAATGTTAACTTTTCTTAATTTTATTCAAACATATTTTACCTCACTTATCACTAGATTCAACCCCTTATATTTTCGTATCCCTGTACTTCTTTAACATTTCTCAGACTTTGTATTTTAATTAATGTCTTTCTATCCCTACTCAGCTATAAGCTGTATGAGGACATGAGCTATGTCCATTTTACTTTTACAGTGGGTTCCTGCAGTCTAGAAAAGGTATTCACTACATATTATCATTGAATATGAACAAACTCTATCAAAGACAGTTACTTTAGAAAGTAGATTTCAATTATTATAAGAAAATGTATATAACATATTGAGAATAGTATCTTGACCATAATTAGCAAATATTAAATAATGGAAATAAAGATGTGATCAACAAATAGGATCCCAACTGTCTGTAATTTAGATAAAATCTCTCTCAGGAATTTTTGTAGTTATGAAGACTTCAAAAGATCACAATGACATAACTTAGCCAAAATAGCATAATTTAGCTAACATTACACGATTACATTGTACAACTAAAGAATGAAGGCCAAAACTAAGATAATTTAAACTCATAATGTTTTAATTTAAAAGTTATAATAATTAGAATCTTGTCAGGAATTTTGGAACCTAAAAACTTGTCTTAACAATTTGTATACAATCACATTTTCTATCACATATTTAAAACACATCACATCCAATATAATGGTAATCAGGTGTCTCAAACATAAAAAATGTAAACACACACTTAATCTCTACAGCGCCTACACATACGCAACATGCATGCACAAATGACAAAATGGCCTATTGCTATATCTGTATATTTTCCCTGAAAATGAATGAATGAATGAATGGTGAAAAATATGTTTTATTTTCCCTTTTATGATACACTATGCATTTGCAAAGCATATTCAGGCACACTAACATAATGTCTCACTATGCCCAAGATATTTGGCAAGAAAGATGAGAAGAAACTGGAATATTACAGTCATCGCTTGGTTAGCCATTATGTCAAGATGAAAGAAAAATGAGTAATAACTATCTCAATCATAGAAAGATAACGATTACTTTAAGATATCATATTTATCAATTCAAGCTGATAACACATGCCCAATTTACTTGTGTTATATACCTCAAAACATAAATGTGACTCTTGAGGTGTCTATCAACTGATTTAAAATAAGTGAAACTTCAGTGCTTTCAGACCTCAACACCCAGTGAAATCGAATGAAGTCACATTAGTGTCAATTTTCTAATATGCATTTTACTTTTCCCACTGGCATATGTAGGCCATTAAAATCCTCTTCATCTTCTAATGACATCTCCTTATGTCTATTTCTGAAAGTGCCAAAAGGATGTCTTATGAGAGCACAAAGCAATCAATTGGTTATTCTCCCCTCCCCCTACAGAAGGCATCTGCCAGGTTCTTCCTGTACATCTTAGGTGCTAACACAATAATTCCTTACCGTGAAAACTTTGAAATTACGTCGTGGTTGACATTGCCATCTGCTGCTCAACTGGAAGTTACTGAGCAATGTTGGTGCCAAAGTCAAAATAGAACGAAATAATATCCCCTAACTTCATGCTATTCTTTGTCATTTGGCATGTACAGCAAAACTTGTCCCCAGAAAACACCCTGTCCTAAACTATACTTACTTATTATACGCTTTTGCTTCAAACTGAGGCTCCAGCCTTGTCGAAGATTCTGGATGGAAACAGGTGCTACCATACCCATTCTTCACTGTGTTTCACTCATTTTCCTCCTTATTGTCCACAAATATACTCACTTACATAATAACATTAAAATACTTTGGCTAAAACAAAAGGCTCTATGGATAACCAATGGCTCAAATAGATGCTTGGGCACAGGATATCATTTAGTGCAACTGATGATGTGAGAACAAAACAATGACATACTCTGACTATATTTTTAGTACATTATTTTAGACTAGTGTCAAACAATAGTTAGCTAAGGTGAAGTTATAAGTGAATGTGTGTGTGTGTGTGTTTTTTTTTTTTTTCAGATTTTGTTCATTCTGAACCACTAATGAGTTGACAGTGAGACATTAGGATATACTGAATATGGTTTGTTTAACATTCTTTCAGACCAGTGGCACACAATAGTAACTTGAAATTGAGTAAAACGTACTTTATGTTTTGTTTTGTTTTGAAGAACTGAAATAGTAGAAACAGAAGAGTTGGCCTCCTCTATTACATTTTATAGACAAGGAAAATACAACTCAATATTGAAAAAACATTTAATTATGAAATGTGTCAGAGATCTAAACAGGTATCTGATTATTGGTTTCTTATAAAGGTGACTATTTTAGAGTTTTCAGAATTGCATTCACTATTTTTACTTTCAATTTAAAGGAATGGATGTGAAATTAAATACTTAATGTTAGCATAAATTAATATATTTTAGTATGCTTAGGCCAAGAGTATGCATTAATGTATATGAACAATATAATCTATATTCTAGGGTTTCGGAGGTTATCAGTGTCTAAGATACATATGCATATTGTGCATGGAAACCATTTGTAAAAACAAATCATAACATTTATCTAATTTCTCATTGATGTCCTTTGTTGCCAAGTGTAAAGCTCACCAGTATAAAATAAATATCATAACTTTTCTTCAGGATCATGGAAGTGTTGGCACTCAGATGAGCAATCAACCTAAGAAACTGTCTACATTGTGTGGTGGCCAAGCATAGGCTTTCGAGTCACACTGCCGAGCTCCAAGGCCTGTCCCCTACACTTCCTAGCTCTGCGACCTTAAGAAAAGTACACTTTTCACTGTACCATGTGCAAAATGAAGACATTTGTTTTGAAGAGCGATTGAATGTGTGCATTATAATAAATAGTGTCTTGTACTTAGTAAGTGTTCACAAACAGTTACTTTCTTCCTATTATCTAAGGTTTTCATCACATATATGAGGAAAAAGAGGCCAGCATAAGTTATATCAGGATACTATGGTTGATTAGTGATACTATTCCTGAAGGAAAGTGGTTTCATTTATACATTCTTCTTGATTTCATGTGTCCCTCCTTTCTTTCCTTAAATATCCTTTAGTAGTGTAAGATATGACTAGCATAGATCCCTCCGCTCATGTGCTTTCATGTTACATTGCTACATTATCATTTTGCACTACCTGCTATCTTACTCTTAATGGTAATGTAAAAGAGAAAAAGTGTCACCCAGGTCCCATGTCCCCTGTCCCCTGCCTTAAAGATTCAGTTCATGTTCTGTCATTCCAAAACTAAAATACTAAAGTATCACTGATATATAACAGTTCATATATATGTGTGTGTGTGTGTGTGTGTGTGTGTGTGTGTGTGTATTGCACTGCAAAGTTTAGAACAGTCTTCATATGTGGAAAATAAAATATACGGGTGTTGTGCCCAACTTCTCTGTTTAGTCCTATTGACTTACTTTTTTTTCATATGCAACATAATACAGCATAATATAAAGAAGTAACTTTAAATACCGGAATTACATCACATCAGAGTTAAAAATTACATCTGTAATATAAATATAAATGATCACTTACAATTTTTGACAGAATAGTTGATAACAGTGAATTTTATGAATTCCCTCTCAAGATTTTCTTTACATATCAGTATAATAATTTTGCTTTTAACTCCTCCTTGAGTAATCATTCTATTTCCTCATTAACTAAATCGTTTAAAAAGTTGAAGTTGATTATGTAACCTGAATTTTCTACTTTGAAATATCAAAATCGTTTACCACTTACTGAAAAAATATATTTTTAAAAATAATTGTCACTTTTAGGTAGATACTACACATTTTCAAGTGCATTATCTCTTCCTCGTGGTTACATGCCCATTGTATTTGAATATTTTATTTCTTTAGAAAATATTCTTTTCTTGTGAGTTTTGTTTACAAGATTCTGATACCCCCAAAACATTTTTAGTTCTCTTTTAAAACTGGTATTTGTTTTAGTTTATTACTCATTGTTTAGTGGCAGTGACAAAGCAAGAAAAAATGTTTCCTCAGATGATTATAATTAATGTGAGAGATTTGGGTCAGATGTTTGGATTAAGATGTTGGATTTAACTTTCAGCAGTTTTTCCTCACAATTGGGATGTCATCCTGGTCCTTTGAAAGGACAGTGGTGGAGGCACTCAGATTTTGATATTATTAATGTTCATCATATTTAAAAACTAGCTGCCCTCATGGTGATTTGAAGTTTGCTAAGTGACATTTTGATGTTAAGCTGGCTTTCCACACTGACTAGAAATTTGTGAATTCATAAAACTACACATAACTTTTTGTGAGCATAACATCTGTCATCACTCTGAGAGTGGAATTCTAAGGGTGATTCTCAGATCAGAATTTTGTATCACTCTGATAAAATCATAGCTGAAGGTGAATTCTACCTTATCAGGCAGTAGCTAAGCTGCCACCCACTTCTTGTAGGAATAGCCCTTATATAATCTACGATGGTATACTCTTCATTTAAAGCATCTATTGACAGCATTATTTCTATGCCCACTCTAGTGAAAACTGCTGATTCGCCATATTGCGTATTACCATTCTGCATTATGTACAATGTCCACTAAAACAAGAATATATTCTTTTGCAGTATGAAACTTTTACTATGTACTTGGGATTTCTCATAATTTATCTGACTTAATTATTATGAAAATACTTTAAGGTCTGTCTGTATATATGAAGAAACTGGAGCTCAGTAAGGTTAAATATTATGTCACTGTCACATCATGAGTGTTCAGAAGTCACTTTTGAGTCCAAGACCAAGCTATACTCAAAATCCCTAGCAAACATTTTAATTAAAGGGGGTCCCAGTGGGTAATAAGTGCATTAGCTCCTCAGGGAACAACTTTGGAATGCAACATTCGGGAACACTTAAAGTGTTTGACAGCATTCTGTTGAAGTTCTTGCTTTTGACTCCTACGTATGAACATATGAAGAAAATGAAAATCATATATATGGGTCTTTCAATTCTTGTCACCACTTCCAATTATAATGAAATGTTTCCTTTCATTCTTCACTATGTTTATTTTACTGAAATATTATTTTGGCTAACAGATTCTGAAGCAATTTTATTCCAGCTAAAAGAGTTGAACAAATTTCAAACATATCCATCCCACCATAGAAATTATTTAGCTATACTGAGGTCCAAGTGAAAAGAGAATAAAATTTCCAAGCGTCTCTCATTATCGAGTCTTGATTGAAAGTTACAGCCAGAAGATGAGGGGTAGCTCATTCTTAGTGAATATGTGTGTACATATATGTAGGTGTGATTTGATGGTGATGATGAATGGTTTATTTTGATCTGGTGGTATAGAATAAAAGGCAACAGGTAGGAGAAGAGAATCATATCAAAAATAAAATGACATTCAAATCCATGTTCTGAGACTATTTGGCTTAAAATATATAATTTCTTGTTTGAGTCTCTTTTTTTAATGTAAAATGCAGACATTGAGATAATCTCGCAGATTCATATCATAGCAGTAAATACAAATTAGAAATAGTTTTTAAATGAAGAACTCCTGATGCTTATATCAGCCATCTTTGTCACATTATGACTTATTATTTTTCAGCAATAGTACTAACAAAAAATTTATTATATGCCGGAGATATAATAGATAACATTTATTATATTTTAAATATAAATTCCATAAAATACAATATAAGAAAGGAAACGACACGTAAAATCAGGAAGCAACAATAAATATGTTCTGGAAACAAATAAAGCACTCAAACAAATACTTAGGAAACACATGGAAGAAAATTTTCCACGAGAGGAGCAAAGACCAATCATTCTATGTAACAAGGGTAAAAGAACAAATTTAAAACTTAAAACTACTGCACGAAATTCTTATTAAGGTGATTGTATCAGTATCAGGTGACTATAATATAATATAATATAATATAATAGTATAGTATAGTATAGTATAGTATAGTATAGTATAGTATAGTATATAATGTAGTAACAAATGATTAAATTTCTACTCTTTAGGATTAACTAATAGCTTTTAATCTGATTAAAAGTTAACCAGATCACTGTTCTATACAGCAACAAAGGAATAAATATTCCTCCGAGTTTCATTAAAACATGAGCTGATTTGAGTAAAGAGAATTAAAATAGAACTAATCTGCAGAAAACAAACAGAATGCTAAATATGGAGAGCAGTGAATTATATATTAATAAGAGGAAATAATAAGAAAGTCAGTGAGCTTCAGAGTCAAAGGATGTTTTCTACTGCAGGATTTAAGCCACAACACTAAAAGCCACTGTGTCCTTGCTGCAAAAAATACATATAATTTAAGATAAGTTAAAACAATAAGAGATTTTTTCCTTAGATGGATATCAAATCTTTTTTTTTTCCGCTATGGAAAAAAAATTATTTTTAGTGTTGAATGTTACAGCTTTCTGGAAGCAGCAGATTATGAAGAATCATAATCTTCTACCATAACACATTAAAAATCTTTTCAGTTAGTAGAGCATTGAGACTAAAATTTGCTGTGCAACAAATACAACTTGAAATCCCTACTTTTGTGGGGTTGGCTTACTGCTGCACGATGCTTGCTAAACCTCAGATTTCTCCCCCGACCTTCTCTTGGCCGTAATTATCCATATAAAATCACCAAATCCATGGCTCTCAGCCACTCACCTCAAAAGGCTGGATCATGTCTGGAATTGTGGAATCACAGGCAGCAATAATATCCATAATTTGATTTCCTGATTTTGCCAGTATTCTATTCTAGAATGTTCTTACACATCCTTTCTCTGTTCATTAATTAATTAGTTTAATAATATTTATTCAGTAATATTTATACACTATAAATATTGTATAGGCACTGGGCATAAAAGATGGATCAGATACACTCCCTGCCTCAACTGCTTAGAACACTGTATACATACAGAAAAATAAAGTCATATAAGAGAGTGGCAAGAGGTGCTGTTTTTAACAAGGTGTTCAGTACAGCCCCTATGAAGAAGTTACTAAAGTAAGGATGTGAGTCATATGCAAATCTGGGAGAAAAGTTCTCTAGGATAAAGGAGAAACCAGTGCAAATGCACTTTAAATGTGGCACATCTCAGAGAAATCTCTGATTCTTTCTCCCTGAACCCATCCATTTCCCCAACCCCACACAGACGAAATGTGCTGTTTTTTTTTTTTTTTTTTTTTTTTTTACTCATTTTAGTAAATGTTAGCCTTCTGTAATGTGGCAGTATTGAGAGTCCTGACCTCACTTGGTGATTCTGCAGATTAAATAAATGTATATGTGATACTTAGCATGTGATATATAGGCAGTGAAGGTATGTTAAACAATAGTCACTTTTGTTATTATTTGTTTTGCAGACTTTTCATTTTGGTATCATTTTTTGTCTTGCTGAAATTTCAAGATAGTTGGAGTCTTGTTTGTGTCTTCTCTGTTTGGATACACAGCGTTTTTTGATATCGTTATTTTTGTCTTTGCTAATACTTTTTAAGTTTACTTGGTGTTTTTAAAGATTGTGATCTTTATGTTGTAATGTACACATATAATTGTGTGAGGACAAATACACATTTATTTTAGATTTCTTTTTTCTCCAACTTTAAGTCAATTTTGGTAAATTATATTTATATTTGGAGCTTTGAAAAATCTTGCAATCTTTATTTGTAGAAAAAAGTTTTAAAATATCAATTCAACTTTCATTGTTCTATGGTTTCTATTAGTAACAAGTTGTAATATTTTTGTTTCTATTTTGAGACAGAGTCTTACTCTGTCACCCAGGCTGGAGTGCAGTGGTGCAGTCTCGGCTCACTGCAACCTCTGCCTCCTGGGTTAAAGCGATTCCTTTGCCTCAGCCGCAAGTTTTAATATTTTTCTTTCAGATACAGAGTACCATGTGTTAAATTTCCCTTTTTCATGTATATTTGCCAATGTCTTCTCATATTTTTAAAATGTTTCGATTTATGCCATATTCCTACACGTACAAGGGCTTGTGAAGTTAACATTTTTTTTTGTTATAAGATTAGCTTACTCATCCCACTGAGTAGTATTTCTTTTAATTATGTTTTTTGATATTAATTTTATTATAATATTAGTTACTATTACTTTCTTGTATCTTCTTTCTCTCCTAAGGTTAAATGTTATATTTAATTTATGTTTACTAGAAAAATTTAAAGCTGTAATGCTTATTACCATTTCAGAACTGCATTTCCATCCAAGTGTTGTAGATTTACTTCCCTTTTTCATGCTTTGTAGATTTTTACTTTGCTTGCATCTACTTGTTATAAGGAACTCTCTGTTTGCTTTTATGGCTATGGGGCAAGGGTTCTCAACCAGAGGTGAGTTTTTGCTTCCTAGGAGATATTTGGGAACGCCTGAAGACTCTATTGGTTAATGTGACTTGTGTGCAGAGAATGGTGGAGGGAGAGTGTTATTGACATATACTGGGTAAAGACTAGGGATGCTGCCAAACATCCTAGAATGAACAGATGGCATCTCACCACAAAGAAGTTTCCAGCCCAAATGTCAGTAGGGCTAAGGCTGAAAACTCTTACATTTAGTTTTATGAGTTTGTGAAAGTTTTTGTCTTTTTAATATTCCATGAATATTTTAATAGGTGTCAGGTTATATGCAGGCCCAATACTATCTCTTTTCAAAGTATCTTACATCCTTTTTTTTCTAAATTAGTTCATGTCTTTTTTATGAGAAGTCCTTCAGGATCACTTCTGTATGTAGACAAGCCCCAGTTCACAGCTATTCTGACTTTTAGATTTCTTATTCTTTATATGCTGCCAAGATTAATTGAATTCCATTTATGTCACTGGAAGGAGGTAAGAAGTCAATGACTTATGCCCCTGCACATGGCTATCTTTTATATTGCTGGTTTAACAATATACTCTATAAAAGTATTTTTAATCTGAGTTCAATTTGTCATTGTGGCTAATCTTCAAATCATGACAGGCTGCATGGTAGATGCATTCCTTTTGCATAATTCCAAGTATATCATTCATGTTATATTCTGTGTTGTACAAAACATATAAAGTATGTATGTAAGTAAGTTACATTATGTGTAAGAAGTGTGGAGAAAAGGCAAGCACAAGGAAGGATGATGGTGGAGAGGGGTAGGAACTAAATTTTCAGCAGAATTGCTCAGGGAAGTCCTCACTGAGAAGTTCACATGAGCAAAACTTGGAAGGATACTGAGGAAAAGGAGTTTTAATGGAAATGTAGCACAAATATAAACCCATACAGTAAAAATCTGCTTGCAATCTTATCAGGCTCAAAAGTGCCATTATTCATTTGCATATGTTAAGTGACCACCAAATGTTATACCTAATTTCAATAAATGGCAAATTTGGGGAAAGAGAGGGAGAGTGCCTTGGCTAAAGTTTCAGAGGATTAATTTGGAAGCTGTAACTGGACCTGGGGTCTTTGACTGTTTTGTAATCCCATACATTTTCCACTATGCACAGCACTTTATTTCCAACTGTCATTAGATATCATAGCAAAAAAGACCGGACACAGTGGCTCACGCCTGTAATCCCAGCACTTTGGAAGGCCGAGGTGGGCGGATCACGAGGTCAGGAGATCCAGATCATCCTGGCTAACACGATGAAACCCCGTCTCTACTAAAAATACAAAAAATTAGCCGGGTATAGTGGCAGGCGCCTGTAGTCCCAGCTACTCGGAGGCTGAGGCAGGAAAGAGAATGTCTTGAACCCGGGAGGCGGAGCTTTCAGTGAGCTGAGATGGCGCCACTGCACTCCAGCCTGGGCGACACAGCGAGACTCCGTCTCAAAATAAATAAATAAATAAATAAATAAATAAATAAATAAATAAATAAATAAAATAAAATAAAATAAAAAAGAAAAAGAAATCATAGCAAAAACATAAAATAGAACAATGAATCAATAGCAATAGCAAAATGTGTACTTAAGAAACATATAAAATAAGTACTTTGAAGTGTATGGTGAATATAAACTCATCATTTATATATACAAAACAACTATTCCCTTAATATTGTCTGCAGTAACATAAATCTCACCACTACACTTTCACCCTCTATGCTTACTAATTCTTTTTCTCTAATTTACTAAATTATGCTGATTTTGCCTTTTAAATGAGTCCTGCCTGCTTCCATGGTCATTGCTAATAGTTTCCCAAAGCACTTGTCTGTAGTTCTATGGACAACACTGTAAGGATTGATTGGGTGAACTGTAGCTGAGGACGTTACTGGAAGAAATAGCAACCTAAATACACTCCAGAGATACTGTAACCTTTTAACACTGCTATAGTTTTTTTTTTTCCTTAAGGTTCATCTCAGAAGTAATGTATGCTAAAATATTAATTATTCATTCTTCCAAAGCTTTCATTAAAAAAGTCAACTACAGCCCTCTCCCAACCAAACTGAAAAGTTAGCTAATTCTAGTTTAACCTAACTTCTGCTCAGGTATTAGAAGCATCTTCATTTTATCAAGCCAGTCTTTGCAAAGCATTTATAATGACTCTTCATTTTTATCATATTATACAAAAATAGGTTGTGCTCAAAATTTTTTATCCTCCTGTTTGTCTCTCCTCACAGCTTCACCTCACAACTCATTTCACTGCTTCTTTCTTTTCACATGGACACTGCATGCTTACCAAGGTCATTCACTGTTTTCTGGAATGTGACTGTGCTATTTACTGTTAAAGAAAATTAAAATTCTTAATCTTTACAGATTATATTTGTTGATGAGGCCTTTCTTGTATCTCTGTGCCTCACAATAATACTGTTATCTTGATTCATTTTCCCTGTGACTTCCTCTATGTGGATATCATGCTTGTCTGTTTTTTACACATTTTCATTTCACATACCTATTCTTTTCTACCTACAGATACTGTTTCTATGACTTAATATTTCTTATCACAAATTCCAATCCTAAATCCTGCGATATAGTAAAGTCTATGGTACTCTTCTTTTTAGGATAATATGTGGTGTTATTTGAGAAGTGGAATGTGTAATACTCAAAAGAGTAATTTATTACTACAGAATTCCTTAATAAAGATGTTTTTGGATTGGTTGTTTCTTCCCAACACACTATTTGGGGGACATTTCAAGAGCATTTCTTTAGAGGTTGGCTGGTCAATACAACAGGAGTACAATAATCCACAAGTACAAATGTCCTTTATGTGGCTCCAGTGGCGCAATCGGTTAGCGCGCGGTACTTATAAGACAAATGTCCTTTATGAGGAAATAAACTGATGTTTATGAAAGTAACTCTAATAGCTGTAGGAACAAAATGTACCTTTTAAAATAAGTACCAATAGATAGCAGCCCATTTAAATACTTATTAAATAAAAGCAGAAGTATCCAAAATTTTGACCTTTTAAATCTAATAGGTTTTGCCAGGGAAGTAACTATATTAGATAACAGAGACAATTCTTTGGCAGGAAATTGATATCTGATTGAAATTCAAGTTATCAGAATTATTCAACAAAGATCTAGTATTTCCCCAAGGACTATTCTTACATGATTTGTGAAACTGTGAATATAAGTTCTTCAGATTCAATGTCAGTTATTTCTTGTAGGGTAGCGAGTGTCTGTAGAACTTCACACACAGATCTTTTTAATGTGCCACACAGTTTCAGAAAAATAGTACTAAATTTAGAAACTTAGTATTTCTTGCGTTTTCATTTTTAAAGACTAGAGAACTCTATTTTTAGAAAACCCTGTGTTGTTTATCTTTAAATATACAATGAGCAGGAAACTCTAGGGTCACATAAATATACAGGTTATTATTTTATGATTCTTTTTAAAGTTATACGAGAGATTTCACTGAAATTTGAATTGTAAGAAAACTACATTGATAGTCTCATTTTTAAAGTTATTCAAAGCCTATGGCTTAATATTTTGTGTGTCAATGGTCATTTGCCATTGTTTTCCCTGTCCTACATCTAATATCCCTTCTAAGATTGCTAGATTAGCAAAAGTAATAAATAATTAATTAATTGACAAATAGGTTGATTAATTAATTAGTGTAAGTACACCCTATTCAGACTTGCTAAATTTGTAAACTCTAGACTGGAGGTAATTTCTGTGGCTTGTGACCAAGAGCTTTGACTGATATACCACTTCTTATCCAGGTCCACAGCATCTTCAAAGACCTGTCAAAGGACGATGATCTATGTGCTACTTCACTCATCCCCCAAAATAGTTATAGCTTTAATGTAAATGATCTTAAGCAATTGGTTTTAATGAGTCACTGTAGTATTTGTAATAGTCTAACTAGTATTATGGCGTGCTTTATAGTTGTTTGTCTGACAAGCAAATTTTGGGTAACTTGGACACCATTAATTTTTATGTCCTTTGATAGCACATCACCCAGTTCTATTGTAGCTTTTCAGAACTGAACTGAAATAGGAAATCTTTACAGATTCTTAGCATTAGTTCTGTTAATTTCTGTATATATAGTCACCTTTTTTGTCAGATTCCTTTTTAATACCTGGGCATATACTAATGAGAAAACTTGTCTGAGTAGATGCAATTATGAGAGAAAGGAAGGAAAAAAAAAAAACAAGGAAGAAGGTCCAGAAATCATTTTCATAGTGACATGGAATGCACAACGTTGATCACATTAACATCAGACATTACCCACCTAAGCTAATAAGCCATGGAAAATTGCAGATGTTTAAAAGTCAGTAATGAAATAAAACCCAGATTGTTGACCTACACATGTGAATATGCCTAAACACATGTCCTTAAAACTGTGCCTCTGGATGAAAGGGAAAAGTTAATGAAGATTGAAAGCTCTGTCTGCATAGCTTTACATGCTGGTGTTTAAAAAAAGCAAAAATAAACAAGGCTAATAATATTTCAAGGTAGAGCCTGAGATGGCAATGTGTTCAACGTACACGATTTCAGATTACATGTTTTCAGTGTGTATAACTTGAGATGTTACTTCAAAGCAGGCAAAATGTACCTCTTTAAACTATGTTTTCAAGGCTCCAGTTGCTGTTATGCAATATGTGGTTTGTTATATCAGTGGTTACAGCTTGACACAGCCATATATAAAAGGTTTGGTGCACAATTTAGGACTGCAGTGTATATGATCTATATAACTTTAGGTGTCAGAATTTATAGAATACTCAGAATTCACATTTCCTCATATCCAGAATATATACCTGAATTCACTAGTGGATACAGCTTCACATGCTTAAGTAATTCAGATTACTTCCATTTGAAGAAACTGAGGCAAGAAAGAAATTTCATAAATAATATTCATATAGTGTGTGTAAGTTTGGGTTTCCCAGAAAAACAAAACCAATAGGATACATATATACAAAGATATTTACTACAAGGGGTTGGATTATGTTATTATGGAGTCTCAGAAATCCCATGTTCTGCAGTTGGAAAGCTGGAGACTCAAGGGAGCCAATGGTATAGTCTTAGTTTGAGTTCCAAAGGCTTGAGACTCATGAAATCTAATGGTGTAAGGTCACGTGTGAATCTGGACCTGAGTTCAAAGGAAGGACATAGTTCTATTATCAGTCTTCTTTAAAATATTTTCTTTAATACTGTGCATTCAAAATAAATTACACTATATGCAGGCTAAATGTAAAGTATACTTTAAATATGATTTAATATAGTTTAAAATGTTCTTCCACAATTAATACACTTCCAACAATTAACGAAATGAAATAATTACAATCTATTAGGCCATGAGAACATTGAGTTCTGTGATACTTAAATTGACTCCCCTAACTTAAAGTTTAATTTGTCTTTTTAATTTGTTAGCTGCTGGCCAATTTATAAAATAAATCCTGTTAGTGTTCAATGATGCCAACTTTCTTCTACAGGTGGCAAGATAAAATGGGTGTAGAGTCATGAAGAAATAGATGTCATTGCTGTCACATTGCTCTTCTTATGGAGGACTGACAGACCATGAGTATCAATGTATCAGAAAGAGAAGAGGTGGGGAGAGAAGTTCATGCAGCCTTGACCTGAAAGGACAATGTTGATCTTAATATACATGGAAAAACTGTTATACAGATAAATAATAAAATAAATACATGTTGCACAAATATATACAGTATATTTAGTGTATATTTATATGAATACAGTATACATATAAATACTGTATAAACATGTGTGCATGCATGTGTGTGAATCTGTTGATGTTAGGTACTGAGAACAATATAGAGATCAATAAAATCTTTGAAAACTTAGCTGGTATTTATTGCCTGCTTAGTAGGTTTCAGATAAGTTTAACTTTTTGCTCAACAGTAAGCAGTATGTTCCATGTTGTATTAGTTTCTTAGGGCTATCTTCACAAAGTACGACAGATTGGGTAGCTAAAAATAACAGAAATTTATTGTCTCATAGTTCTGAAGTCTAAAAGTACAAAATCAAGATGGTAGTCTGTCTTCTTACTCTTGGAAACATCTTACTCTGTCTATGGAGTAGCTGTAATTTCACTACTTTACTTTTTTAATAAACTTAAGGTTACTTTGCACTGCAGACTCGCCCTGAATTCTTTCTTGCGTGAAATCCAATAACTCTCTCTTTGGGCCTGAATCAGGACCAATTTCCTGTCACATTAGAAAGGCCATGTTCCCCCCGAAATCCTTACTTGCCTCTTCCTATCTTTTGGTGGTTTGCAGGCAATCTCTGCTGATCTTTGGCTCGCAACTGCGTAATTCCAATTTTTGCCTTCATTGTCACATGGTGTTCTCCTTGTGTGTCTCTCTTTCCTCGCGTGTCTGTCACCTTATAATGACACCAATCATATTTGACTAGAGGCCCACTCTACTCCAGTATGATCTTTTCTTAGCCAATTACATCTTCAATGACTCCACTTCCAAATAAACTCCCATTTTGAGCTATTGGGAGTTAGAATTTTAATATATATTTTTGTGGGAGACACAATTCCATCCATAACATATGTGTTATCTAATTTCATCCTATTTAATCTGATAATTTAGTTTTTGTTATCACTATTTTACAGATATGAAGAAGTTCTAAGTCAAATTAGTTTAATGAACTTCCAACTAATAACTGGGGAAATTGACATTTGAACCTCATTTTTCGAATCACAAAGTCAGTAAGGGAATTCTTATGAAAAACAGCTAACTAAAATGCAAGACAGTTAAATCAGTGTCACTAGATACAATAGAAGGAAAAAAGGTAATTAATTACTTCTGACTGGAGAGATCATGAAAGGCTTAATAGTGGTTATTAGAGTTGAGTTCAATCTTAGTAGGTAGATTGGAATTTATTAGGGAAAGGAGAAATGTGTAAAGGTTGGGAGGGCTTTGAAAACTGTATGAAAAGATCATGGTATTTAAACCAATTGTCCTTTTCCACTCAAGTCACAAGTCTTAGAAAACCTTGCTCAACCTCACTTAAAAAGGGAATGTATTGGTTCAAGTAATTGAAAGTCTAGAAACAGAGCAAGATTCACAGTTAGCTTACTTCAGTGACTTCATGTCTGTGAATTCACTCCAATTTCCCTTAGCTGTGTCAGCTTCAGACAGACTTTCTTCTTGGGCTTTTTCTCTTATAGTGTCAAAATAGGTATACTCTATGTACAGCAAGATTTGCCAAGAAAGAGATTCTATTATCTCCTGGCATGATAAGAAAGAGTCCCAAGATTCTCATTTATTTCACGTGTGTCTATTCTTGAGCCAATAACTGTATGTCATAAATGTGAATAGGTAAAGAAGTTAGCACAGTACATGGAACACATTTAATATTAGGTAGGTATTAGTTGCTATTACTAGGTTCTTATTCTTGATGACACAGAGAACACTGTGTATACCTCTATAATTATACCTAACATATTATATATTTTATTATTTCAGTGAGTGTTTCCATTTCTATTCAGAATTTCTTAATAATGGTCTATCATAGCTTACTTATATTGTATCCCCAATAACTATCATGTTGTAAAACATATATCCAATTGGTTTTTAAATGAAAGAATGCTTAGTGAATGTGAAAATATATTGGAAAGATATATACGATGAGACTAGGTCGTTTACATAAGAATTGAATAATAGACTAAATTCGCTGTTATATACACCTTTTTATTGCATGAAAATTACTTTTTTAGTATTAAATGAAAAGATTGAGAAAAATTACACAGTTATATTGCTTTTGGTAACTCATTAAAACTACATAGAACTCCAGAAACTCTTGGTAATAGCATTAAATTTAATTTCTCTCTTCTTAGAACTTCAACAGATTAACTAGAAAGTACTGGATATTTTCTATTTGATTCAACAAATATTTACTAATCATTGATTATGGAAAGTACCGATTATACTACATGATACTGGTGAAAAACAGTTGAATCAGTCATTGTTCTAAAGATGTATATTGTTAAGAAGTGTCACAGTTAAATCAACATGCCATGCCTATAATTTCAAAAGATTTTACTAAGGTTCCAGAGAAACATAAGGTTTCTGGAAACTATACATTCTAGATGTATTGTTAGATATATAAATATTATAGGTGACATGTATATTATAGTCATACTAATGTGACACTTCATCAAATTGATTATATTTTATCTGTTGTTATCTTACAAGAATACAACTGTCTGTTATCTACCTTCTCCTTTCTAAGAAAAGTTTAATATGATTTCAAATAAATTTTTCTGTTAATCTCTGTTATTTTTCATTTATTGAAAATTGCCCACCTGCTTCCTTTTTTTGAATTTCAAATTTTGATTTATTCTTTCTTGGAAGATGATTTTTAAATACAAGCATTATGGTTATATATGTTTATATATATGATGCCTTATGTTTATTTTGAAACACACACATATACGGCGCATAAAAAATTAAACTTCTGAAACCCATAATTACATAAACAATAAGATGTTATCTCTCATCTGCCTCCTCTTCCTGAACCTATAATGCTACTTGTAAATGTGGGGAACTTTATATTTTTAGCAGATGTGTTTAACCTTTTATAATTTAGAGCCCTTTTCACAAATACCTTAATATTTCATTAATCTAATGAAGTATTATGATTTTATAGAGAAGGAAAGAGGTTTAGATAAGGTAAGTGACTTAAGGTCACATAACCAATAAGTACACTATGTCACAAACCCATGACTTTTGAATACAAAAGCCAGCTTTTTACTATGCAGTGCTGAAATTGAGGGCAAAATGGTTCATGCACAATGGACTCAATTAGAAAGCACCAATAGTTTAAGTTTTGACCAGAGAAATCCAACTAAACAAACTAGAGAAATCCAATTAAACAAACTAGTTAGTCCAAACTTTGAGTTAAAATTTTTTTCTGATTGCATTTAGTCTTCGTCTTAACCTTTGGTCACTGGTGTCCTGAAATTTATTGACTTCTATGCTGTCAAGAGTTAAATTTTCCTTTTCTTCTATTAATAGTTTCCAGCTGGTCCATCTTAGTTCAATACAGAGCTGTTTTTAGTCACATAACTTGCTCCATCAGTTGGTTTGAAGGTATAGCTTATGTACAAATAAATTTTAGTTTTCATTTTTGATTTTTAGCCTGGAGCAGTGACACAGTAATCTACTGCTGCATTATCCACAAACCTCCCTGTCAACCATTGCCAAGGCTCACTGCAGGGTCAGAGTCTGAGATCTCATTGAAGCTCTTCCATCAGCAAACCAATACATTGATTCTTTACTTGTTTTCTGACTCAGGTCTGCTGTTAGCATTTATTGCAATAATTCTCTTTAAAATATCATGGTAATTCTCCTAAGTTCCTCTTACATTCAGATCTTTTCCAATTGTTGGAAATGACACAATTCAAACATCTACTTAGCTACACTGGGTTCAGGCTGAGAAGCTGTTTCTCAGCCCAACCTCCTGGGGTAATCATCCACACACACCTGGCTTGGCTGCATTGACCAAGAGTAACAGTGCATCTGCACCTGTCTAAGAAAATTTCTGAGATCTTGCCAATATTTTGTAATGCACACATGCTCATTCACACAATCTTAGGGACTGAGTCCATTTCTCTCTGTATCCTCTACAACTGTTATGTGTCAGGCACATGGCAGGTGCCCAGTAAAGGGTTCTTAATGAATGAATTCTCAGCCTTCTGCTGGAATTCACTTCTATCAGATACAAACCATCCAATTTTAGTTTAGTTTTTTTTTTTTTTTTTTTAACAGGCTATAAAATAAGCCTTAGCCATACCATCTGGATTAGGTATCTTTAAAAGGATCATTCGTTTAAACATATGTACTGGGATTCTTTCTAGTTCAGGAATCATTCAGTGTTACAAAGAAAGAAAACTGTGGCTGGAGTACTGCTATACATACTCCTGCCTATGCACTGTGTTCTCTTTACCTGAGAGGTAGAAACAGGGGTTAAAAGTACTTTAGTGCAATAACATGCATATAGTTGACACTATTGTATTGCACATTTAAAAACAGTTAAGATAATTAATTCTATGTTTTTACCACAGTAATAAAAAGTATTAAAAATTGTGCTTACTTCGGCAGCACATACACTTAAAAAAATTTACTGGACATGCTAAAGATTCAGAACAACTCTTGGGAAAAAAATTAGAGAAACCCTCACAATTTCTTTGAAAACTCATTGCTAGAATACAATAAAACCAGCAGCTAGCTACTCAGATCTATACAACAGTCATCTCTCACAGAAATAACCTCTGGTTATGTTCAAGCTTTTTCACAGAATTTGCAAAGCCCTTCATGATCTGGCATCTATTTTCTTATGGCCAACCATGAACAAGTCAGTGCTCCTTGAACAGACAATTTCTTCATATTTTAGGGCTTTGCAAATGGTACTCTCTTGCCTCAAACACCTTTCTCACCATTTTTCTTCTGGCTCCCTCTTATTTATCGCGATCTCAGCTCACCACAACCTCCACCTCCCGGGTTCAAGCGTTTCTCCTGCCTCAGCCTTCCGAGTAGCTGGGATTACAGGCATGCACCCCATGCCCGGCTAATTTTTTGTATTTTTAGTACAGACAGGGTTTCTCCCTGTTGGTCAGGCTGTACTTGAATTCCTGACCTCAGGTGATCTGCCCGCCTCGGCCTCCCAAAATGCTGGGATTACAGACATGAGCCACCATGTCCGGCCCCTACATATCATTTCTTTAGGGAGGCTTTCTTTAAATTCCCTAATGTGGTTTGGGCTTCTGGCTGTGTCTCTTTGCATCCAACCTTCCACACTTTTTTTTTTTTTTTTTGAGTCAGAGTCTCGCTTTGTCGCAATCTCAGCTCACTGCAAACTCTGCCTCCCGAGTTCACGACACTCTCCTGCCTCAGCCTCCAGAGTAGCTGGGAGTATAGGTGCCCGCCACCATGCCTGGCTAACTTTTTTTTTTTTTTTTTTTTTTTGCATTTTTAGTAGAGACAGGGTTTCACCGTGTTAGCCAGAATGGTCTCGATCTCCTGACCTCGTGATCCACCCGCCTCGGTCTCCCAAAGTGCAGGGATTATAGGTGTGAGCCACTGCGCCCGGCCCCAATCATCCACACTCCTATAGAAGTCTGGCTTTTTTCCTTTGTAGTGTGTAATACAATTGTATGTAATTATGTAATATTAGTCCCTCCCACAAGACTGAAACTTACATGAGGTAGGCAGTATTTCTTTTGCTAATCACTTGTGTTACCAGGGCCCCAGTATCTTGTATAGAGCAGGTACTCAATATTTCCTTTCTAGGTAAGGGAAGTATTTTAAAAGATATTTACCCTGCAAAATCATCTTAACAGATTTCTCAGAGGAGTAGGTGAAGAGACACAGAAAAATTGTGGGCTTGGTGGTGGAGACAGTGGCTGAAGGACCTGAGATGAAAGAAGTTTAGGGTTGAGTGACTGAGTAAGCAAGAAGCGAGAAATGAGGACACTATAGGACGGTCACTTAATGAGGTTCCCCCACTCCATTCCTCCACCATCCCACCCCACCCCAAACAAATCATTAAACAATGGCTTATGTATTCATTTCATTAGAGAATTAGGTAAACCTCACATTACACGACTAAGGCCAAAAGAGTTTTGCACCGTCAGAATGTGTTCAACAAACCAGTCGCGATTTAACTGGAATAGATTTCAACCAGGAGATGATTGTATTCCTCCAAATAACCTTCATTTCATTAGATGACATTCCTCCAATATATGGAAAGGCAATAAATGCACTTTCTTCTCTCTGCCACTGAGGAAGAAATTCTCCTTCTTGAGGGACCAACAATATTTCTTTTTTGCTGCTCTTTTCCCTTCTCCTTCCTTTGGTTTCCCCTTTTCACGAAGCTTCTTCAGTCGTTTTTGCTCATTTTTAAAATCTTGATGCTCATCTCTGTAGAGACCAAGAAATCAGAGTGTCCCTGTGAGTGCGGTGTAAGTATCGTGATCTGGATACCAGTCGTAAGTCTCTTTCCTCTTGGCCAAGGGCGGTTCTCTAAATAGTTTCGCTACTTTCAGTAGCGAATCAGTAGGCCTGGGGACTTGACCAATTAAACGAGCACTGAGACGAGACATGCGCAAAGCACATTCTGAAAAGGAGAACATTTCTTGAGTGGCAAGGAGCTAGAGTTCCCGGACCTGACCTTCCTCACCTACTGCGCCCTCTTCTGGGCTCCTCGCTTGCACTGGCTACTACTACCCCGACCTGCTTCTTACAACAAACACATATAAAAAAGAAATATATTTTAACTGATAAAATATGTAATCAGATATTTAATAATCGCTGTTCCTTCAAGTCATCCTCTTTAACACAAGTCACTTTTTTGTCATTATCTTATTTTTTTCTGTTTCATCATTACAATGACTAATATGAACTTTTCACTGATTGATTCTCTTCTCTGTTAATCTAAATAAGAGATTTTCTTTGTAATTTGAATTTTAACGTTGATTTTTTAAAATATTTATGAGCATATAAATTATTTACCAGAAATGTCTTTCTTTCAGGTATTGTATTCTTCAGACAGCAACATTTAGGGAAATTCTTCTTGTTGAAACCTTGAGTTTAGGCCTGACAGTTTTCTTTTGAAATGGTAGCAGCATTGAGTTTCCAACACTTATTATTGTCTTTTATATGCACATAACATAATTAAATGCAGATGTTACTTCAAAATTGATTGATAACTAAGAAATTTATTAGGTGCTTTGCTTTTTTTTTTTTTGCTTTTATGCAATACAAATTCATTAATATTTTAGTAGAGAAGATTTAGCAGAAAGAAGTAAACCATTAGGTCTAGCACTCTTTTTTTTTTTTTTTTTTTTTTTAGTGTTCATTCATATTGAATATCTCTTTATGAAGTTCCAAAAGTTATGCTGCTCCCTTTAAGATCTAGCTGAAATATAAACAAAATCACCTTTCCTTAGTTCTTATGAAACTCATGAGCTTTTGATAAAACACCAAAAGCAATGGTAACAAAAGCGGAAGTTGACAAATGGGATCTAATTAAACCAAAGAGCTCCTGCACAGCAAAAATTTTTTAATGAATTAAAAAGCATCAAAAAGTTTACAAAGCCATTTTTTTAATCGTAGGTGTCTCATTTCATTCCCTTTACCGAGAATATTTGCTGTTTTTTCACATCAGTGAACGGGTATCATCTAAGTGATAATGTACCAGGTTTCCTTCAGTCAAAATGCTGAATACTCATATTTTATTAAGAGAGGATCTTTTCTTAATCAACTTGAACATTTTAAAATCAAATTTAGAGAATTTAGGTTCAACTTTCAATGCTACTTTATCACCATTTGAAACTCTTTCAAAATTTTGGTGTATTGATCTAAAGAACTTTATCTTTAAATAAATAAATTGGAATGTTAGCTGTGTAATACTAGATATCCTCTTCTGATAAAATAAGCCAAAGTACTGAAAAACAAATACCACACAATCTCACTCATAGGTGAAGTGTAAAAATGTTGATCTCATAAAAGTAGAGAGTAGAAAGGTGGTTACCAGGGACTGAGGGGTGAGATCTGGGGAGATATTGGTGGAAGAATACACAATTTCAATTAGAGTAAAGGAATAAGTTCAAGAGATCTATTATGCAGCATAGCAATTATAGTTAATAACAATGTAATGTAATGTATTGTATTCTTGAAAATTTATAATAGAGCAGATTTGAAGCATTTTTTCACCCCAGAAATGTCTGTGAGGCAATACATATGTTAATTAGCTCAATTTTGCCATTTCACAGTGCGTACACATTTCAAAACAGCATGTTGTATACAATAAATTTATATAATTTTTGTCAGTTTCAAATATCTTTAAAAAAATAAAAAGCTACAAATAGCAGGAATTTCCTATGTGCATGGCAGGATGACTTTCTTACGCATAATAGAAATGTGAATAATTTACAGTAATAGTTGTCCAGGTATTTTAATAGTGAAAGGGGCCAGAAAAATTCTCAAGGTGAGAAAAGAAATTTTAATTTACTAAATGCACAAAGCAAAACACAAAGCAATTAAGAAATAATGGACAATTTCATTATTAATGCTGGTTAGCTTTGAAAACAGAGATGTTATTAAATTGCTTGTTATTATATTGAAACCTATAACCATATCTTGAATTTTTAACCATAACATACAATATGTTTGAACAATCTTGCAACAATAAAAATATATTCAACTATCAGTCACCTGAAAGTGTTCTTTACATAACATGCTTGCAGTATTCTTGAAAAATTCTCAAATACATGGAGGGCTTAAACCAAACTGTTTTCATTAATTCTAGACATATAAAAATATTAAAACTTATTTTCCCTTCAGTCGGTAACAAGCTTCCTTTCAGAAATGTGGAGGTGGAAAGAGCATTATAACTGTGGCTTATCAGATGCCTTTTCTGGAATCCTGTCTATGAACTTCGTGTTGCAAGGATGATCTACACAATCACAAGCTGCCTGAGGGATTTCATTATTCTATAACTATATGTTTATTTTAATAGTTTATCTGTCCCCCTTTATAAACTGTGAAATGAGGCTTAAATATTGAGTAGGGCCGGGCACAGTGGTTCAAGCTTATAATTCCAGCACTTTGGAAGGCCAAGGCTGGAGGATTACTTGAGCCCAGAAGTTTGAGGCCAGCTTGTGCAATGTAGCCAAACCCTGTGTTTATCTAAAAAAAATTTTAAAAAAATAGCCATGCATTGTGGCTTGCACCTAGAGTTTCAGCTACTGCAGAATCTAAGAAGATAAGATCACTCGAGCCCAGCAGGTTGAGGCTATATGAGCCGTGATTGCACCACTGCACTTCAGTATGGGCAGCAACAAGACCATGTCTCAAGACAACAACAACAAAACTAAATAAGAGTATGGCTTTATTCACAAAGAGATGGTAGAACTAAGCTATTTAGTCCCTAAAACCAAGACCTGTTAGTAAAAAGATAAAGAAATAGAAAAGATAGCCTAATACATGCCACTTAAGAAGTTTCACATTCATTCACATTTCTGGTGTATTGGTGGTTTCCTTGAAATTTCTATTGGTGAAGGAATTAAAAAAATCTAAGCTATCAGCAATACTATAAGAATGGCCTAGGGAGATCAGTAGCTGGGATGTTGGTGAGAGTTATCTCATTTCTTCACACAAAGAGACAAGGTGGCAGATGAACAGAGGGATAGGTCTATATCAGAGGGCTTCTTAAAAGTCACTCTAACTCTACCCATCCTGTGCTTTTTTATTTGTTTATTCTCATGCTACTAATAAAGACATACCAGAGACTGGGTAATTTATAAATAAAAGGGGTTTAATTGACTCGCAGTTCATCATGGCTTGGGGGGGCCTCAGGAAACTTGCAATTACGGCAGAAAGGGAGGCAAACGTGTCATTTTTCATGTGACGGCAGGAAGAAGAATGTGAGATGAACCAAGGCGGAAGCCCCTTAAAAAAACCATCAGATCTCATGAGAACTTACTATCACCAGAATAGCGTAGAGGAAAACACTCCCATGATTCAATTACCTCCCACTGGATCACTCTCACCACACATGGGGATTACGGGAACTACAATTCAAGATGAGATTTGGGTGGGGACACAGCCAAACCATATCACCTTTCAACATAAATGTGAATATCCTCCCACTCCTGGCCTGATGGTTTTTCTATTTCTTTCCTCAAACAACTTTTCCTTTGCCCATATTTGAGCCTCTCACTTCCATGTTTGCACCCTGAACCTTATCCTCACAAATTCTTGTAATTCCTCCTATATTAGTTTCCTATTGCTGCAACAGCAAATTACCACAAACTGAGAGGGTTAAACGATTCATATGTATGGACTTACAATTCTGATAGATAAAAGTGGAATTCACTGAGCATAAATCCAGGTGTCAATAGGGTTGCATTTCTTTTGGAAGCTCTAAGGAAGTATCTGTTGCACTTTCAAATTGCTAGATGTCACCTGCTTCCCTTAACTTATGGCCTTCCTCATGAATCTTCAAAGCCAGTAGGAACAGATCAAGTCTTTCTCCCTTCAAGTCACTGTGACCCTCTTTTCTGTCTCCCTCGTTCACTTACAGGGACCTATGTGATTACATCAGGGTCTCCCAGATAACCCAGGATAATCTTCCTATTATAAATTCAGCTGATTACCATTTAATCCCACTGTAACTTTGATTCCCCTTTGATTTGTAAGGTAACATATGTACAGGTTCTAGAAATTAGGATGTGGACAACCTTGCGGACCATTGCTCTACCTACCACACCTGGGCATTTGCAGTTTTGAACATCTCATTCTTTGACCAACACCTCCTTTTACCAAAATAGCAAGAATTTCCAATCTACACGGCAGGAAGGTTTTCTTATGCCTAATAGAAATGTGAATAAATTAAGTAATAGTTGTCCAGGTGTTTTACTAGTGAAAGGGGCCAGAAAAATATGCTGAGAAAGGAAATTTTTATTTACTAAAGGGCACAAAGCAAAACGCAAAGCAGTAAATCTCATTCATTCTAGCATCTCATCTCCAATATTTTGACTCACTAAGACCCATGAATTGATGTTGGAAACTTTTCACTATCTTTCATCTCCCCCAGGTCTTCTTGTCCCACCTTTGATGGGAAGTACAATAATTGTAATCACCCCTAACAAATATAAATTCTATATTTGTTCTCCTTTAATTATAAACTTTTGACAAAATAGTAACTTTGATTGTATCTCCTTAATTTTCATTTGCTTTAATACAGCTGAAAGTAACAGGTAAAAATTATGAGACTAATTATACTTTACATTCACGGCCAATACCTACATTTTTGGGGTTATTTACTATACCTTTCTCCTAGATGTTTATTTATTTTTTTATTTTTTCATCTCTTCAGATGTTAAATATTTCATTCTCATCTTCCCTTTCAACCTTGTTTCTTGCTTCACCCAGGAAATGGAAGACATTAAAAAGATCATACACAAGCTCACATTGTCTTTACTATCTACTGCCTCCACATATATTGCCTTCCTTCCTACTACTCTAGAATAACCGTCTGTGCTGCTATCAAAAACTGTGTCATCATTTCATTAATAGATTCCTCCCTTCTCTCTTACTCAAGGACATTATTTCATTAGTTCACCATTTATCCTTTCTATCATGATTTCTCATTTTCATTGGATCTTTCCTATCAGTCTACAAGTATGTTGTGATTATTCTAATCTTAAAATAATAAAGTCTTCTATTATTTTAATACTCCATTGTTGTTTTCTTCACCAGAAAAACTTATCTGTCGTCACGGTTTCAAATATCTCTTCAACTCTTTTAAATTCCCTCAAAATGAAATGTTTTCACTATATGCCCCCAGAAAATTATTATTTTTTTATTTTATTAATCTTTTAAATTTTCATTTATGTAGTTTTAGGCAGTACAAGTGCAGTTTTATTACACATATTGCACAGTGATAAAGTATGGTTTTAGTATCTCCATTACCTAAACAGTGAACAGTGTACTCAATAGGTAATTTCTCATCACTCACCTATTCTTACCCTCACACATTTGGAGCCATTCATGTCTATTATACCACTCTGTATGTCTATGTTTACACATTATTTAGTTCCTATGTATAAGTGAGAACATGTGGTAATGAACTTCCTGCTTCTGAGTTATTTCGTTTAAGATAATGGGCTCTACTTCAATCCAGGTTTTTGCAAAAAAAAAAAAAAATGAGTCATTATTCTCATGGCTGAGTAACATTCCATAGCATAAATATTTTCTTTATTCAATCCTTGATTTATGGACATTTAGGTTAATTCCATGACTTTGCTATTGTGAATAGTGCTACAATAAACATATGAGGGCAGATGTCTGTTTGATGTGACAATTTCTTTTGCTTTGGGTAGATACACAACAGTGGGATTGCTAAGTCAAATGGTAGTTCTATTTTTCGTTCTTTGAGAAATATCCATACTATTCTTCATAGAGGTTGTATTAATTTACATTCACATCAACAATGTATAAGTATTCCTTTTTCTCAACATTCTCACCAACATCTGTTGGTTTTTTTTTTTTTTTTTTTTACATTTTAATAACCATTCTGAATGGTATAAAATGGCATTCTATTGTGGTTTTAATTTTCATTTCTGTGATAATTAGTGATATTGGGCATTTTAAAATGTTATCTGCTTATCTGCTTATGTCTTCATCCTTTTCCTTTTTTTTCTCTCTCTTCTTTTTTTTTTTTTTCAGATAGGGTCTTGTTCTGTCACCCAGGCTGGAGTGCGGTGCTGCAAACTCAGCTCACTGCAACCTCTGTCTCCTAGGTTCTAGCCATCCTCCTGCCTCAGCATCCTGAGTATCTGGGATCACAGGCGTGTGCCACCATGCTCAGCTATTTTTTTGTTTGTTTGTTTTTAGCAGAGACAGTGTTTCATCATGTTGGCCAGGCTTTTTGCCCACTTTTACATGAGTTTATTCAATTTTTTTTCTTATTGAGTTACTTGAGTGTCTATAGATTTTGGATATTAGTTCATAGTTAGATGCATAGTTTGCAAATATTTTCTCCCATTCTGCAAGTTATCCATTTGCACTATTTATTTATTTATTTATTTGCTGTGCAAAGCTTTTTAGTTTAAGTCCCATTGATGATTTTTGGGTTTTTTAAAAATTTCCTTTTGAGTTCTTAGCCATCAGTTGTTTCTCTAGGTCAATGTCTAGAAATATTTTTTTCTTGGTTTACTTCTAGGAATTTACAGGTTCGGGTCTTAATGTAAGTCTTGAATCCATCTTGAGTTAATTTCAGTATATAGTGAAAGATAAGGGTCCAGTTTCATTCTTCTGTATATGGCTATCCAATTTTCTCAGCACCATTAATTGAATAAGGGATCTTTTCCCCAGTGTATGTTTTTGTTGACTTTGCAAAGATGAGTTGGTTGTAGGAAACTGGCTTTATTTCTGGATTCTCTATTCTGGAACAGAGAGAGATTTCTGTTCCAGAATATCTTTATCCTGGAAGAGAGTAGATTACTGTTCCATAATAGATTTATGTGTCTTTTTATACCAGTAACATGATGTTTTGGTTACAATAGCTTTGTGAGGTACTTTGAAGTCCGGCAATGTGATGGCTCCAGCTTTCATCTTTTTGCTGAGGATTCCTCTGGCTATTTGGGCTCTTTTGGGTTCCATACGAATTTTAGAATTGCTTTTCTCTAATTCTATGAAAAAACACATTGGGAATTTGATAGAAATTGTATTGAAGCTGTAGATTTATTTGGGCAGTATGGCCATTGTAATTATATTGATTTTTGAGTTCCATGAGCATGGGATAGTTTTACATTTGTTTGTGTCTCCTACAATTACTTTCATCTGTGTTTTGTAGTAATCCTTATAGAGATATTCCACTTCCTTGGTGAAATGTATTCCTGGATATTTTTTGTAACTATTTTAACTTAGAGTGGTTCTCAGTTTGATCACTATTAATGTTTAGAAATGTTAGTGACATTTGCATATTGCTTTGCATCCTGGAACTTCACTAAAGTCATTTATCAAGTCATCTAGAAGTATCTTAAAAGGATTTGTAGGGTTTTTAAGGTATCAGTCAGATCATGAAATATCATATTTAGATTATAGAGATAATTTTAATTTCTTTTTTCAAATTTGGGTGCCTTTTATTTTTTCTTGCCTGATCCCTCCGGCTATGTCATCTAATACTTTGTAGAATAGGAGTCATGGAAGTGGGCATACTTGTCTTGCTCGAGTTTTTAGGGGGAATACTTTCAACTTTTCCCCATTCAGTATACTTTTGGCTGTGGGTTTGTTGCATATGGCTTTTATTATTTTGAGGTATGTTCTTCCATTGCCTCGTTTGTTGAAAGTTTTTATTATATTGAGATGCTGAATTTTACCAGGCTATTTTTTGCATCTATTGAGATGATCATATGATTTTTGCATTTAATTCCACTTAGGTGGTGAATCATATTTGTTGATTTGTCTATGTTGAAAAAGCCCTGCATCACTGGAGTAAAACCCACTTGATTGTGATATATCATCTTTTGACGTGCTGTTGAATTTGGTTTGCTAGTATTTTTTTGAGGATTTTGCATCTATGTTCATTAGGAATATCATCCTGTAGTTTTCTTTCTGTGTTGAGTCTTGCCTGACTTTAGTATCAGGGTGATATTGACATTGTAGAATGAGTTAGGGAGAATTCTGTCTTCCTTGATTTTTTGTAACAGTTTCAGTAGGATTGGTACTAGTTCTTTGTATGTCTGGTAAAATTCAGCTGTGAATCCATCTGGTCCTGTGCCTTTTTTGTTATGAAATTTTAAAATTTCTGATTCAATCTTACCACTTACTAGTAATCAGTTCAGAATTTCTATTTCTTCCTGGTTCAATATTGAGAGGTTGTATATTTCCAGGAGTGAATTGACACCTTTATTATTATACAATGACTGTCTTTGTCTTTTTTACTGTTATTTATTAAAGTTTGTTTTAACATATAAAACTACAGCTACTGTTTCTCACTTTTGATTTTTATTTATATGAAATATCTTTTTCAAACCCTTTATCTTGAGTCTACAACTGTCTTTACTAGCATGAAATTAGATTCTATTTTTTAAATCTATTTTGCCAATGTATATATTTTAAGTGGATCATTTAGTCCATTTATATTCAATGTTAATATTGATGTTTTACTCCTGTTGTAATGTTAATTTTGTCCTTGTTGCTTTACAGTCTTAATCATGTAATTGTTTTATAAGACTGTGAGTTTTCTAATTTTGTATGTTTTAATGATGGTGAGTATTGACCCTTTGTTTCCATGTTTACAACATTTTTAGCATTTCTCATCGGTCTTGTATGGAGGTGATAAATTTCCTTAGTGTTTGCTTGTCTTATTTCTCCTTCATTTATGAAGCTTAGTTTAGCAGGATACTCCCACTGAGTCCCTCCCACAATACATGGGAATTCAAGATGAGATTTGCATGGCAAGACAGTCAAACCATATCAATACTCTAATGACTATATGAGTTGGCGAAATTCATCTTGCAATGTAGCTTCCTGAAGTTCTTTGACTTTCTATATCTAGAGGTCTAAATCTCTAACAAGACTAGGTAAGTTTTATTTAATTATTTCCTCAAATAAATTTTACATACTTTTATTTTTTCCTATTGTCCTTCAGAAATACTTATAATTTATAGGATTAAACATTTTACATAATCCCATATTTCTCAATAACTATTTTTTACAATCCCCTTTACTTTATTTTTGGCTGACTGGGTTAATAAAAATGACCTGCCTTTAAGGAATGAAATTCTTTCTTCTTCTTGGACTAGTCTAATGTTAAAGTCTTCAACCATATTTTGTAACTCCCTTAATGAATATTTTATTAACAGAAGTTATGCATTTTTAAAATTAATATTTATCTCTTCAGAAACTCTTTCATTCATATCCTAAGTTATCCTTATGATTTATTGGTGTTGTTTTTCACCTTTCTGTTGGAGCTCATTGAGCGTCTTTAAAATCAATGATTTCAATCCTTTATCAGGATTGTCAAATATTTCATTTTGGTTAGGATCCTTGCTGGAGGATCCTTTGGAGATGTTGTAACACTGTTTTTTCATATTACCAGGTTTCTTTCTCTGGTTTCTTCCCATCTGAATAAAATATCTTTTCCTTTTTCTTGAATTTACTTTCTTTGGATGGAATTTCTTTTCCCCTTGAGGATGTGAATATAATTCAAGTTGTAAATGGTCATTTGGTTCTAGTTCTGAGTGCTTTCAGTGCCAAAAAACTCTGTAGGAGTTACTTAGTTATAGATTTTTGTGGTAGCTTTCTCAAATGCTGGTTATAGTAGTGATGTACTAGGCATGTGAGTAGGTTCACTGCCTCTTATGGTGCTAGGATAGTGGAGGTCCCAGGAAGTTATCTTATTCCCCTGTGCTGTACACTCGTGTCGGCAAGTTTTGCACTGGGTATGTAGTTCAACCTCTAGGCCAGATGCTTATGGGTAAAAGTTGGTTGTGGCAGAGACCAATGGGTGTATGCTTCTTTTTTTTTTTTTTTTTTTTTTTTTTAACATGGAATGCTTCACGAATTTGCGTGTCATCCTTGCGCAGAGGCCATGCTAATCTTCTCTGTATCGTTCCAATTTTAGTATATGTGCTGCCGAAGCGAGCACGCTTCTTTTTATTTAACAAAGGATGCTCTCTGTGGCCTCAGGCAATGGGTTGGTCTGTGGAATGCCCAGTGGCCTCAGATCCATGCTCAGCCCCTGAGTAGGAGACAAAGCTGGGTGGAGCTGGTCCACCAGTCTCACCCTTATATCCTTCAATGGTGAAAAAATGCACCAACCCGGATGGGGGTGGTGGGGAAGGTAATGATGGAATGCATTGAGGGCTTTGCAGATGGTGAGGGGACTGGCCAAGCTCCATGACCTGGGCAGGCAGGAGTCCACTTCAGTGGAACATTCTCCTTCAGCCCCAAACACAGATTTGTGGCTTTCCTGCTCTCTACTGCAGCAATGCTACCACTCTGTGTAGAGGAGGGAGAGGATCTGCATTTCATGCAAACCCAGGCCTGTTGTACACACTGCCAATGGGGACACTGCCCCCCCAATAGTCCTAGAATGACCATCCACTTGTACACCTATGCCAATCTCCTATCAGAGTACCCACAGCTGTGTCTGTAGCAGTGAGCAAGAAAGAGAAGTTTCTCTCTCCATGTGTGTGTCTAAGTATGTAGGATGCCTGGAGCAAAGCACAATGTCTGCATCTCTAGTGGAAGAGGTGCAGTCCTTCTCAGCCCACAAGCTAGGAGTTCTCAGGTACAGCAAAATACATGCTTGTGTTTCCTCTGTCTCAAGGGATGCTCTTATCCGTTGATGTTCTGTACTTTCCCTTCCCTTTGCAGCAGCAGTCCCTGAGGGCTAGATCATTGGAACGCTTGCAGCTCCCCTGGGTCCAGCCAGCTCTGTGTGACTACCACAATCTGAATGGGTGCTGGAGAACGTCTGTGGGGGCATTCAGTGATGTGGAGACACAAAGGCTGCAGTTACAGCAGGGCACAGTCTCACAATTGGTAGGTACCTAGTATAGTAGTTTGCTACTATAGCTCAGGTTTGTAGAAAGGGCGAGTGGCCCTGTGCAAGTTGGTAGTGTAGCATAATACCCTCAAGAAGTACCCAAATCATTGCTCAACCAAGTGCTTGGGCTTGTGAGGGCAGAGGAGCTCTCTGATAGTTTGGGAACAGCAGTCTGCCACTGGGATGAGGGGAACCAAAAACACTCCCATCTAACCTTTTGACAACATACCAAGTCCCTCTGGATTCTATCTCTGCTAGCCTGTTGCTTCCTTCTTTTTCGGTTCCCTGGTTCTTTCTGTGATTTATCTTACAGTTTTTTGCTTACCTGGTCGGAAGGAACACAATTTTAACAGAGTCATAGTCTTCTCTCAAATAAGAGGGTAAAGGTTGTATATTCATGAGACTTTTGCAGTTTTTCAATGTGGGGATTGAAGAGGGCGTTATTGGCACTGGGTAGGGATTATGACGGAATAGTTTAGGATTGTTGGAAACATCAGAGTGAGGGCTTTGAGACAAACATTTTAAAGAATCATGGAGTAAGAAGTTAATTGAAATTACATGTTGACAAGATGACAAGTTTGTTATTCATTAAATGGATCTTTGAGAAGTCCCTGAATAGATAGTAAAGTCATTTGCAACTTTCATCTTGCTGGGCAGAAGTTTCCTGGAGTAGTAGAGTAATATTGCTATATTGTGGACAGTAAACTGCATGTTAAATGCTTTATTTCCTCAGGAAACATGTTCAAAGTTGTTAAAATCCAAGGTCTAGTTGTTTGCAGATTCAGACCTGGGAATTCAAGACTTCTGAATCACTAGATTGGGATTCTACTTTATCATGACATATTAATATTCCCAATTCTATTACTTATACCAACAAGGTTGGAATAAGGTCTAATCTCAAGTTTAATTGACTAAGTATGGTATGTGAACATGGAGATAGGTTAATTCTAATGAAAAACAATTCTGTTACGAGAGTGATGGCAGATAAGGCCAGAGTGCATAAATATCTATATTTGGGAAAACAATAACTATCCCCCTTAAATATAAAAAAACTCCCAAATTTTCACTAAGAGCATTCACGAAGAGTCGTTTCCTATGCATCAACAATATACCCTAACTTAATTATTACACATTGTATGCTTGTATCAAAATATCCTGTTTCCCACAAATATGTACAACCATTATGTATCCATAAACATTTTTTGAAAACTAAAATAATATATAATTTAAAATGATGGGTTACAAAATTCCAATACGGGATATAAAGGCATACAATGAAATAAAAATACCCTGAATTTCTTCCTACAATTCAAGGTATTCCAAAGTGCAATTATATAATTAAAAAACTAAATTGTCTACATATCTTGAAATCGTATAATTTGATTTACTCAGTACTTACTTTGCCTTTATACAACTTAATTTCAAAGCTTTTTCTGTTTGCAAATTTTGATGTTAACAATGATAAGTCAGTAAACCTTGAAAATGAAAAATTTTTAGCACTCCATTCGTCAAATGATTGTTTCAAGTTTTTTTAATGCACTAGGAAAGACGTAAATGGTGCATGCCTGTAATCCCAGCTGTTTATAAGGCTGAGGCAGGAGAATCACTTGAACCGAGGAGTCGGAGGTTGCAGTGAGCAGAGCCCGCACCACTACACTCCAGCCTGGCAACAGAGTGAGACTCCATCTCAAATATTAGAGTAAGATAGTATCTTGTCATTTTGATTTGCATTTTTCTGGTGATTAGTGATGTTCATCTTTTTTTTTTTTCACATGTTTCTTGACCATTTATGTATCTTCTTTTGAAAAATCTCTATTTCTGTCTTTTGCCCACTTTTCAATGCTTATTGTTTTTGTTGTTGCTGTTGTTGAGTTGTTTGGGTTCCATGTAAATTCTGGATATGAATCCCTGTTTGATGCATGGTTTGTAAATATTTTTCCCATTCTGCAGTTTCTCTGTTTATTCTGTTGATTATTTATTTTACTGTGCATAAGCTTCTCAGAATGACTATTATTATGATAAGATATGACAGAAAATAACAGATTTTGGCAAGGATGTGGGGAAAAGGGAGTGCTTATATACTCTTGTTGGAAATGTAAATTAGTACAACCTCTATGAAAAATATTATGGAAATTTCTCAAAGAGCTAAAAATAGAACTACCATGTCATTTAGCAATCCCACTAATTGGTATCTACCCAGAGGAAAATAAATTACTATATAAAAAAGATACATGCATTCACATTTATTGCAGCACTCTTCACAATAGTAAAGATATGAAATAAACCTGTGTTCCTCAAAGGATGACTAGATATAGAAATGTGATATAAATACAGAGTAGAATACCACTTAACCATAAAATGAATGACATCATGCCTTTTGCAGCAATGTGGATGGAAGTGGAGACCATTAAAGAAAACAACTTAGAAATGGTGAGAAGAATACCTCATGTTCTCAGTTATAACTGAGACCCACATAATGTGTACACATCAATATAGAATGTGAAATGATAGACAATGGTGACTCAGAAGGGTTAGGGGGTTTGAGAAAGGTGGATGATGAGAAATTACTTAGTGGATACAATGTAAATTATTTGAGTAATAGTGATGCTAAAAGCACAGACTTCAAAAATAAGCAATATATAAAGGTAACAAAATTCTACTTACAATCTTTAAATTTATACACACTTTTAAAGAAAGAAAAATAAATAAATACCATTGTAGGACATTTAGGTTGATTTACAAAATAGTTCCTCAAAAAATGAAATATCTCTAAAATCTGATGGATCATGGCAAAGAAAGCACATCCTGCTAGGCCAAATATATATTCAACACACATACACACACACACACATATATATGTATATACATGTATTCAACATTAGCTATCAGCTTCCTTACAAAAACATTGTAGTTCAAAACTCCAGCTGTGTATGTATACAAATATTTGAAAATTATTAAAAGCACACCTTATCTTGCATTAGAAAAATGTTAGATTGTTTGAAATCAATCATGAATTATTTATGCACTACACCTAATTTCAATACATTCCAATTCCACTTGATAATTTATTTAGTGAAAATGTTGTTCTTATGATTATCTGCTTTACCAAAACTTGCACTTTTAATTACAAAACCATTCCTTTTAGGACATTTCGTTTGATTTCTTTTGTCTTTAATAGTGAGTTTTAGTTGAGTTTATAATAACACGTACAATGATGCTAAAGGTCAGATTAACTTCCAGTAGCCTTTCTTTGACTCCAAGAACTAGAGAAAAAATTTTCAAACCATTATTAAATTTTTATGAAATTTAAAATTTATATTTTAAATTTCAGAATGTGCTATTTTCAAATTATTTTTATCTTCTTGTGCTACTTTTATTGTAAAGGCCCAATACTAACTTCTCATTTCATTTTTCATACATACAGAAAAAAACCTTAGAATTGAAAAGAATGAAAGTTAATTTAGAAGAAGTCATATGATTTAATGGAAAACTCATACTTCACAAAATGATATGTAAGTGCCCTTCTGGAGCTCTGTATGATAAATCATTGAGGGCACATTCTGGTTAAACTAGCTATAACATTTTTACTAGTTCCTAGAACTTGTTTAGCAGACTTGTAGTGGTTGTCCTCACAAGAAGTAATATCACATAGCCTTTAGTGATTTTATCAACACGTTTTGAAAAGAGAAATAAAATACTTTTTTTTTTTTTTTTTTTTTTTTTTTTTTTTTTTTTTTGAGGCGGAGTCTCGCTCTGTCGCCCGGTCTGGAGTGCAGTGGCGCGATCTCGGCTCACTGCAAGCTCAGCCTCCCGGGTTTACGCCATTCTCCTGCCTCAGCCTCCCGAGTAGCTGGGACTACAGGCGCCCGCCACCTCGCCCGGCTAGTTTTTTTTTTTTTTTGTATTTTTAGTAGAGACGGGGTTTCACCGTGTTAGCCAGGATGGTCTCGATCTCCTGACCTCGTGATCCGCCCGTCTCGGCCTCCCAAAGTGCTGGGATTACAGGCTTGAGCCACCGCGCCCGGCCTAAAATACTTTTTTTTTAATTAAACATGGAGTTTTAAAATTCAGATTGCTTCTAAGAAGTATTATTGCAACATAAAAAGTATTTTCAAATAGTTATATAAATAGCATTTAATTATGTCATTGAATTATACTGCAAACTACAGAAGAAAAAATATTTGAACTTCTTTCTATAAACTCCGTTTAAACTCTATGGTACAGCTCCTTATTCTTTATTACCCACACATATTTCACATCCACAAAAATAGAACTTTTACCTCCCACTGATCCCACTAATGCGTTCTGGTGGCTTCATGCATCTGGCAGCCTTCAGCACCACCATGGCCCCCCTCTCAGCACGCGGTATGTTCTTGCCTACAAGTATTCAAGTACTTTCCTTACATCAACAACTGTCCTGAATGCTGAGCTGGAAAGAGAGGTGGGAGTTCAGACTGAAAAACATCTAACAAAAGGAAAAAAAGAGATGTGTTATTATTGGTAATCTTCCGTAGTTAACTACATGTTAAAGTAAGAACTCTGTGCTTTGCATGTGTTTCTAATACAATACAAGAAGAGAATATGGCAAAGGCAAGTGAGAGTCCTGGCATATGCAACTTTTAACAACTATATTTAGTTCAAAGAAAATAAAAAATTCTGGAAAAGGCTAAGCCTGAACAACTGGAATTAGCTACAACTGCCCATGTCAAACCAGGTTGTATAGGTAACTTTACGTACTGGTTTCTTTAATGATCAGATAAAACCTAACATTTGATTCTGTCATTTATTTCAATTTGCTATTGATTTGTTCAATTTATTGATTATCATCTGGCAGAACTTTTCCTTCTTTTTGAAGAAATTACCTCTAAAGGTATCTTAGTAATAGTTTAATGTTTTACTTTACTTTCCACTGTGACACTGATCTCTGTTTCATAATTCAGACATTCTAAAATATAAGGATTAGATGATTTAATAGTGCTTTGAAAAGTAGGGAGCGAAAGAACCAAACAGTACTTATATTTACCTACATTGGGTACTGCTTATCTTCCCATTTGTGTGGTCTGAGGTTAAAATTGTGGGTTTAGAAGCTGGACCAATCAAGTTCATATGCCAGCCAACTACCTCGGGCAAACTAACCTTTTGTGCTTCAATTGTGTTACTAACCTTTCTGTGCTTCAAAATCTTCATTTGTATCTTAGGAGGTAGGTTTTTAAATGAGGAGTAAGAGCATTATTATTATTATTATTATTATTATTATTATTATTATTAAGATGGAATCTTGCTCTGTCGCCCAGGCTGAAGTGCGGTGGCGCCATCTCAGCTCACTGCAAGCTCCGCCTTCCGTTTTCAAGCGATTCTCCTGCCTCAGCCTCCCGAGTAGCCGGGACTACAGGTGTCCGCCGCCACCCCTGGCTATTTTTTTGTATTTTTGGTAGAGGCGGAGTTTCACCCTGTTAGCCAGGATGGTCTCGATCTGCTGACATCGTGATTTGCCCACCTCGGCCTCCCAAAGTGCTGGGATTACAGGCGTAAGCCACCGCACCCGGCCAAGGGCATTAATTTCAATAAAATAAAATGGCTTAGAAGATACCAGGCTAACTCCAAGTGTGCTATAATCATTAACATAAGTCTGTGGCTTCATTTCTTCTCTATTCTCATTTTGCTCCTCCCCTTCCATTTCTCGTACTGTTATTCTTAACTCTTAACAAATTGTAAACTGTACATGCATACAGACACAGAGTCTACACGTTCTAATAAGATTCACCCGAGACCAATCCCAACTTGGTCTTAAATGTATTATCATGAAGGAAACTCAAACCATTTAGCACATTGCCTCACCCCTATAAAGGTTTGAAAAATAGTACTTGCTGTTATTTTTGGCATTTCTGTTACTTGATAACATTAGTTGTGAAACTATTATTGTTGTGGTCATTATTACTACTTGCTAGTATTATTTGAGGAATTATTATTCTCATTTCTCAGTACTTCAAAGATAAGTGATTTGATGTACACAGTTGTCCTTTAGTATCCATGGAATATTGGCTCCAAGACCTCCTGTGGATGCCAAAATACACAGAATGCTCAAGTCCTTGATATAAAATGGCATAGTATTTGCATATAACATATGTACATCCTCCCGTATACTTTAAATTACATCTAGATTACTTATAACAACTCATACAATGTAAGCACTACGTAAATAATTGTTACACTGTACTGTTTAAGGAATAATGACAAGAAAAATGTCAGTACATGCTCAGCACAGCACAACCACATGACCAGTCTCTTATAAAAAGTATTTTGGATCTGTGGTTGGTTGAATCCATGGGTCAGGAATCCACAGATACGGACGGTCAACTCTACTAGCCATTTATCTTTATATTTCCTACACAGAAGTATTAATATGTCTTAATTTTAATAGAAAACGGAAACAGCAAACCAATAACTGTATTTTTGAAATTGGAAATCAAATTTTGAGTATTTTTTCGTTGTTTTATATTTTTGTCTCAGCAAAATGAAATGATTCTGTAAGTGTGAATCAATGAAATATTAATTTGTCTTCGTTTCAAGCAGACTAAATAACATCAACGTAAAAACTTATGTTGAGTGTCTTTAGCTAATATATTTTATTATAGTTAAATCTACTTAGCTCAAAGTTGCTGCTTTACAGTGAAATTGATGTTACTCCAATAATTCATTCATAAATAATGTCAGTCAAAAATGTCTTCCTTCATAAATTTAACGTCACTTAGTACCAAAAGTTCACTTACTTTAAAAAGATGTGACTTTTATTTTATATCTTTGCTGGAAGTAAAAAAGAAACAAACATTGCTGTGGAGTTGTGAATGACATTTCTGCTTTGAACTCCACATTTACTCTTACAATAAAATAGCAAATTGTTTAAGAATCATAGAATATGTTTGCTCCATGGAAACAGGCAGACCTAAACAGGGCAAGAACAAATCTTGAAATTTACTCACATTTTAAAGAGTATTTTTAAAAATGTACTATAGATAGAAAAATTTTAAAATCATATAACAATTTCTACTGATAAGGAAACACAATCATTATTTTTTCTTGCTTCAATTCATATAGCCACGTATTAGGTAGAATAAGGTGTTTTACAACTTTAGCTGCAGAGAAAACAACTTTATGTAAATTAAGTAATACTGCGTAACAAGTTATCCAAGATTTATGTCTTAAATATACATTTTTGTCTTTAAAATTAAGACTTGCATTTCTAAGTTTTTATCTGAAAACCCATAAATCCAAACAATTGCACTACCAAAATAAATTAATATTGTTTGCTATTATTGATATAAAGAGGTTAACATTCACATATATAACTCAAAGCTCCATTTATTTTTATGTTCATTGCATTAATATAATTTGCTTCTGTCTCTGTTCTCCTTGCAGCTCATGGATCAGCAGGTCTGTTTAGTTCAGCTGATCTGGTTGTCTTCTGCTGTTATTGATTAGGCTTGCTCAAGCACATATAGGTCATTTATGGGCTCTGCTCTAAGCTATTCTTGGCCGGAACACCTAAGCCAGACAGTGTTGGTCTGTGTGTCCTGGCATGTCCTTCTCACAGTGATGATGGAATTACAAGAGAACAAACCTGAAATTAGCATAATGTCACTTCCCCCTTTGGTGGTGGTACATGACCCCTTCAGAGCGAGTCGTGTACCGCCACCAAAAGAAAAGGGGTGGAGAAACATGGTAACCTTCTTATTGAGGGGAACTACAAAGTCACATGACAAAGGGCTGAAGAATTAGACAAATCAGGCAATCAGGCATTCTGCTACATTTTTTTCTTCTTTCTTCTGTATTTTGAAGCAATGATTATTTTCCTCAAATTATAGCTACACATTTTACAAAAGAAAAGAACTTTGTAAAATTTTTGAATTAGGTCAGGAATTCTCACTCTATAAATAGTACACAACTAAAGAGTTTTATAGTAGCATCCTGAAATTCTTCCAGACTTGTAAGGCAGCAGCGAGATTGCATTAAGGTAGTGATAACATTTCTATGATATTTTTCACAGTAATCATGAAAAAATACTGAGTGCTACACTGCATAGTTTTATGAAAACTCATTTTTCCTGTTTAATTAGAAGTTTGGAATTAAGTGTTTATCTATACATTTATAATTGTAATCTAAGTCTTAAAAGGAATTAACGTATTAGTTATTCTGGTGTTGTCTACATGAAGAGAGACCAGTGCTATTATTGTATGCCTCAAAGCTCCATTTAATTCCATGTTTGTATGACAACCTGATCTGCCCCTTTGCCTGTATATTCCCAAAGAATAGCATTCTCTATTGACAGTCACTTTGTGAAATAATAATGGTGTTCTGCTTAGATTATTAAAATAGCTAAGTGAAAAATTAGGGAAAAGTTCCAATTATTATACCATGGAAATGACTTGATCTTTTTTATATTCAGTACTGTATAAATACATAATGAATCTAGATTCATTTTTCAAAATTCAGTTCGTAGATCTTTATATGCATTTACATTAGTAGATTTAGGTCAGCATTTCAAAATGTTTATAGAATGAAATGCACTGCACACAAAGTAAGAAGTAAGAATTGTTTTCTGAAGCTCTTGTTTCAGTGTCTCTGTGTTGTGGGTCACAAAAATTTGACAACCAGTGATCTAGATTGTGATATCTTACCACCGGTCTGAGAAATTCTCTGATCTACCTCTTTTCTTCAAACCAGGAAAAGAAATTGTATAATTTAAATAAAAATAAACAGAAAACAAAATCTCACAATTTTCCCTCATTTTAATTCTCCCCTTAGCATATGCCAATGACTATGATTCCCTGTGCTGCCTAGTATTTCTAAAGCTTAATTAAATCCTTCCTTCTCTACTATTCTTTAGAACAGATATTGGTATAGATAAGCATTTGTATAAAACATATTCATGGAGCAGATAGTGCAATTTAAATGCTACCAAATTATTGGTAACTTGCCATATAGAAAGGTTAAAAGCATGACTCATGTTTTATCTATATATTACCAAGTGCATTATAAAGCACAGGGTTTTGAATGGACACCTGAAAGTCCACTCTGCTTACAGAGTAACGAAAAGGGGCGTTCTCCAGGGACATTCATTCAGACGACTGTTTGGTATAGTGGAAATACCACAGGGCTAAAGGTTAGTGAGTCCTGTTGCGGATCCCAGATTTGCTACTTGTGTCTCATTGTTCTAACCCATACAATGTAGATATAATACCACACTAACTAATAATAGGATCATTGTGGCACTCACACAAAATCATCCATGAGAACATCTTTTGAAAACTCTGAAGATTTTAGAATGAGTTGAAGATAACATAATGTTAGTATTGAATGTATTATGAAAGCAAGCACATTGGAACAAACCTCTACTATCAGCTGTGACAGAGTATCAGGTTCAACAAATAGCCCTTTTCCCTTTGTCATCCTAACAGTGGTCATGGAAGGGACAGGTCAAATAGTACTTTATGCTAGAAGAATAACTCCTTTCAAAGTAATCTGGAAATTTGAGATAGGGATTTCAAGAAACCAGATTGTTCTAAATGTACCTCTCGCTTAATTGCAAACACACGCAAGAATTGCTTGATTACCATAGTTACTTTGGCAGATTGAAGAATATTAATTATTTAGACTTGAGAAGTTGTACTTGACAAGTAATTAATGTTATTTTAAAGATTCACATAATTTAATTTGAACTAAACAGTTTACTCTAGTTTGCTTTAATATTCAGGTACAAATTGGATGTCCTAAATAAAAGGACTAGATTTATATTTCTTATGACTAAATCTGGCTTATAGTTGTATTAATTTTCATTTGTTTACATTAGCCTTAAAATAGCTTTTGTAGGATATAATCATAATGATCTCGTATAGAACATCTCATAACGAGGGAACTGAGGAGAATTCTCTGAAGGTAGAATTGCATCTGTGCCATAGCAGACAGGTAGAACGTTATAGTATGCTTCATAATTCCATGTATCCCATATCACTGTGTGTATTAAAATCTGTAGGTAGTCGAATGTTTAAGATAATAGTATGTTTTAATGATACTACAGAATACATAATGTCTTTTCTTTCAGTATATGCTAAATGCAAATTAGCAGTTATTATGAAGGTCATTTAGGAGCAAATGCTTCAAGTTCTAATATATTTAGCATCTTTGAGAGGAAGGGGTTTTCAGTGAAGCAATCTATTTTTGAGTCACAAGAGGGAAAGGTAAAGGAATATATTTAAATAAGAAAGGTAGATGAGTGCATGATGATTTTATAATAGAAATTAATTTGAGAGATACAGCTAAGTATAATTTTGCATCTCCATGGCCCAGCCCTATTCTATGGTTATATCCTTAGAGTTATATTTGAATCATTGATAAGACTTTCATTTTACAAAATTTGCCTCACTTTATTTGTTACCTGTAGTTTATCTTCATTTTCCAGGCATTGAAGAAGACACTACCTTATTAATATTTCAAATAAACTAAATGGTATTGTGTATATATGTGTACATGTGTGTATTGTATATATAAGTTATATAATAGAATGCAATCTGCTGTCTGAGATCTGAGATGCAGTGATTAAACCAAATTAAAGGTGAAACTAGGGGCTATTCACTCAAGTAATCTACCAGTAAGTAGGATACCAAATTAATTTTCTTTGCCTTTGATGAGACTCTGTGCTATGTTTTTGTGTGCATCAGTTTATAAATTAGTCAGAGTTTGAGGGGAAGTGCAGCTCCAAATTTATGGTAACAGCAGTTTTCTTTAAAGCATATCAACAGAGATGAATTGGCAGATTCTTGGTTCGCCATCTTTTATACAATATTGCCCTCTATGGGAATATGGTAAAATATTGAATATTTTAGCAGGGTGATAAGTATATTCTTTCATACACTCCTGTGATCATCACATCATTTTTCTTTCCTTTTAATTTAATTATTTTGCTCTTTTCCACCCTCTAACAGGTATAAACAGCTGAGCTGGCAAACAAATTCATCATTGTTTTATTATATAGTAGGTTTAGAGTATCAGAATTCATTTTGCTTTATTTTATTTATTTTACATTATGTTTAATTATTTGGTCTTCTTTTGTAAAATATCTCTGTTTTCAGAGTACTATATTTTAATTTACTTCATAATCATTTCATTTATGATAATTCCTATTCAGAAAAGGGAAACACCAATTAAAGTTCTAAAATAAAATGATACTTATTATAATATGGAAGACAAACAAATTGTTTTCTTCTGAATCTATAAATGCAAACCAAATTACAGTAATGTATAAAATATTTTAAATTCTTTAAAATATATGACAATATTTTCACTAAAATATTCTTATTCATGAATAATATTAGGAAGATTAAATGACATAGATTCTAAAAAGGAAAACTAATCTGGGTTTTCTTATCCATGGGGAAAATTGCTTTATAATGCATCTTTGCATCTTCCTTTTGAAATGAATTATTGCTTCCCTTTGTGGCATACAGAACTGGTGCAACAGTTTCATATAAAATATATTTGTATGAGAAATGTTAATGTACTCCTCTCCCTATTTTCTAGCTTTGAGTTGCCATCATTCATTCATTCATTCATTCATAAATTTATTTTTTTAAATATCATTAACTACTTTATGCCATGGCACTGGTCCACGTAATAAGGATATAAGCCTCAAAAAGAAAAAAAAAGAAAGAGAAATGTTCTCTGTCCTCAAAGAGTAAAGACTTCATTGCTAGCATTATGTGTGTGCCTACAAATCAGGCAATGATAGCAATGTAATGCTGTATACCTAATTGTTAGCTGATTACAGAGGACAGCACTGGGTTTACAGGTCTTGGAATACAGCATGACTCTGGTCATTAGAATTCACAAGTATTGCCTCTCAAGCTTAAGGAGACTTTCAGCCATTGTTGACTTGCTTTAGAACATCTCATGTTCTTAAACCACTGCTCACAACTTACCATCTCAACATGGTCCCCCAACACACACACACATACACACACACGTGCGCGCGCGCACACACACACACACACACACACACGGCTTAAACCAAGTAGGAGAAAGAGTGACAGCATCCAGTGAATTACCCCAGAGTGATGATAATTTACAGTGAGGCATTGAAGCTAAATGACAGAAACTGATTTACTAGGGCTTAGTAAAAAATTAAGATTTCCCATGCTGATCAGAGCATTAGCTAAATAGTTCATAAATGAGATGCCTTTCCCTGAAGGACTGGAGCAGGCAGAAAACAAATGATATTGGGATATTTAAGATACAAAGAATTTGGTAACAAATGAAAGAAAATACCCTATATGACAAAAATGGTTTTATCAAACTTATCACTGTGATGCTGTGATTTTGGTCTGCAAGTAGCTTTCTCACTTTGAACATTTAGGACTTCAAATTCGAGAATGTAAAACGACTTGACTTGTAAGGCGTCAGTCAAAAGGAAATCACCATTAAACCCTAATAAAATTTGGCAAATGAAAATTCCAAAGAAAAGAGAAACAAAGAAAGACAAACTGAAACTGCCTAGTGTAGATAAAACTTACAACCACTATAAGGTATTTAAAAATCCTACTCTGATGAGACACTCCCACTGGAGTTGGGGCCTAATTCATGCGTTTTATGAATTCTCCTTGCCTTTGTGTACCATGTAAAAGAGAAATTCACTGAAAATTCTCATAGCAAAGATCAGACCAAGGAAAAATCATAAATTTAATGTTTACTGTCCTCCCCCACCTCACCCTGGGTCTCTCACTTGAATGCTAACATTTTAGCGCACAACAAAATTTCTTGTGATGCAATAGTGTTTTGGCCAACAACTGCTATTTATTAAAAATCATGTTTCTTTAAGTAGTTGTCAGCCAAACTGGAATTGGACTGTTAAGTTTGTTTGTTCCCTCACTTGGCCTTTCAAGTTTTGCATCTTCAAAGGATTTATTTGAAGCATTAACATGCTGATTTCACTCTTGCTACAAAAATGCACTACAGTGATACTGGCAAAAAGATTCTTTCTTCCAACCTGCTCTTCCTATTTTTTTTTTCCCCTTTTTCTAATAACTTGCTAACAAGAGATCCAGATGTATAATAACATAACATTTAAGTCTGTGACTGGGGTGCTTGTTACCCGAGTAATGCTATTTGGCACTTATGTTTTTTTTTTTGTTTTGTTTTTTTATCATGTATTATGATACCAATGAAGCAAAACTGACTTTATACACCTTCTTTTTCACATAAGCTCTTTTCCTAATAATTGCCAGCAGAAGATTTTTTTTGCTTTTAATAAAAAGTTTTTGTATTAGTCACTCACAGCCCAATTAGAGGCTTCCCCTGCTCCCTGAAGGCATAAACTTTGAACATAGAAGTTTCTTTTATTCATGCTTTTTCTTTAAAAAAAGTTATAGCCTTTTGTGTTGGGACAACAGGATTGTTGCTCATGTTAAAAAATAAAATTACAAGAAAAGGATATAGACAGAAAGTGGTAGCATGGTAATAGAATCTTGTATTTGTAAGTTTTAGTAGTGAAGACTGTAAATTAAATTATTTTAATAATTTAATTATTAATTTAAATTAATTAATAATTAATTTAAATTATTAAATTATTTTAATGTAATTTAATAATTTAAATTTAATATAATTTATAATATGATATAATATTAAATTAATTTAAATTGTTGAATTATTAATTAAATTATTAATTAATTTATTAATTTAATAATTTATTAAATTAAATTATTAAATGACTGAATGCATCATTCAGTCAAAATTATGATAACTGTAAATTTAGTTGGTTGTGTTTATTCAAAATTATTTTTGCTGTAAAAGTAACAGAAAAGGTGAAACTTGAAAAGAATAAAAATGTACGTTTAAAGATCTAAATATCTTCTGTTTATAGCCTGTATATGCATGATGAATAATTTTTTTAAAAAGTAGAAATTATGAAGTACTTTGAATCTTGTTTTAGTATTTTCTATGCAAATTTTTATTTATTTTAGAGGCAAGCATTTAAAACTTACCATTAGTAACAATTAGCAGAACAAAGTTAATGAGAAAGAAAACGATGAAAAATTTTTGAAATTATTAAATTTACTGAGTTTTTTTTGAAGTTTACTAAGATGTTTATTAGTAGATATTACTACCCTCTCATATTCACTGTAATGAAGACTTGACATACAAACAAAAAAGACCTTCCTTTTTAAAAAAACATCTTTTTGTTTGTTTCTTATATTGAGTAAGTATATACAAAGATATATGTGTGTATTATAAAGAACAAGGTGTATAAATACATATTTATAAATTAAATTTAAAGTATATTATGTTCTTATATATATGTTATAAGTGTACATCATATAATGTTTTCAATGTTTTTCACTTTTAAAATTTCCAAATAATGCATATAACACATACACATTTTTTGAACTTCCAAGGAAACGCCAGTGAAAATTTAAAAAGTAAATTCAAAGATAAATTCAGTTGAATGAAAAGGTTTTGCAGTCGGCAAATACTACTTGAACTTTTACTGAATCAAGAGAGCAATTGAATGAAAATAAGTGGAGCTCTAAAAGTTTATTAGTTCAACAAGTTCCATTCAATTTTTAAACGACCCATTCAGGCCTTAATATAAGTTTGGACCTACATCTTAATAGATAAAGGAAAAATTATATTATACTTTATAGAGTGTTTAAAGAAATATAAAAGCATCCACTTTCTTCTCTAAAAGTCAACTATAAGCAATTGGGTAAATGCTTTGCATTGCGTGTATTGTTCAAAACAAACTGAATTGATGCTACATTTTGACATAAGTGCAAACCCTGTAAATGTGGAACACAAGTTAAATGATTTAAAAACTTAAAACACTTTGAGTAAATAATTCTTTCCTCTTTTCTCTCTTGTGTATTATATTTCTTCCCAGAAATGTACAAGGTCATTTATTTCATTTCCCCAACCTGACAGATTAGAAAATGATAAAAGATTACAAATTCACAAATACGTTTGTTTTAATTATTTGAGAATACAATATACAAAGAAAATTATAAGAAAAATATTCAAAATACTTTGAGGATTATTTTGATCTGTTTTAGTGTGAGTGTTGCGAATTTCTCCAGTTTTCCCCAGGAATAGAAAAGAAAGCACTCTTTAGTAAGTTTCCATTCATTTATACATATGTATATGGTGGGACCCTTTGCCTTCAGTACTTAGTATATTTCTGAATGAACAATGAGACAAGGAGAGTAAAGTTGGGTACTTTTTCCCTACATTGAATTTTAATTAATAATCTCTGGATTTTTTGAATCTCAAAGTTCATGTTTCACAAATATTTAAAAGAATTTTACCTTTAATAAGAAAACCTTCTATTAATATTTTATATAGCACTTTTACATTGTGAAAGTATTTACTTCTTCAGCTTAAAACTTTGTTTATAGTTTAATGTTAGAGAAGAAATTGATCAACATTTTTCACTTGTAATCAATGAATATCAACTCTAAGTTATCACCAGAGCTGACGACATAAACCCTGCTCCATGTTTTAATGTGATGGGTTTTATCTTCAGATCACTGTGTTGCCATTTACTTCCAATAACTGAAAATACTCTGATAAAGTGGCATTCTTGATTGAGTTGTGAAATAGAACTATGTCAGTAATATAAAGATGTTGAGCATTTTATAATAGTTTTTTATTTAAATTATTTTTCTAAAGTTAAGACTTAAAAATAATCACCCAACTTGAATAAAGAAGAAGGCATTATTAGTTAGCCAAACTACATACAATATAAAAATCTTCAGTTGGCTTTTACAATTTATACTATTTTATTTTATTTATCAACAGATAGTGTTTCCCATGTTGCTATTCTAGTAATAATTATTTTATTATGACATTGTTGAAATATTTAACTGCAGTTTATCCATTTTGAATTTTGATGTGTATCACTATGAAAATTCTGACTTGATTTTAATTCATCTTTGCATTCCAAATGTTTTAAAAGGTAGTGAGAAGTACCTGAACTCTTTAATTATTTCTAAAATATAATTTTTTCTTTAATATATTTTATCCTGTGAACCAGAAAAACTAATTGGTACATGACCTATGAGTTACTAGATTGTATTTATTGCTTATGAATAACTGGTAAATATTTTTTCTAACTTGGTAGATTTTTTTCCCCTATCCTCTGTATAGCATGTGTCTACGGCTTGCGAACCCTCAAAACCTTGTGCAGTATAATAACACTAGTAATCCTGGATGCATTAAAATTAATCTTCTGAAAGACCACATTATTAATAAATGCTGAGTTTTGAAGGACTCCCTCCTACCCTTACTTCCAGTCCTATAGAGGACTTCATTGAAACCACCCCAGTATTTCAAATGGAACCACTACGTACAACAAACGACACCCATATGCCTGAGGAAGGCTTGGAGTTGAGAAAAGCTTGTAGCTCTGTTCTGTAGCCTATAAGGGGTGTTGGACCAAATTCTCATTAGCATATCTTGTTCCACTAAATTAAATGGTAGATATTAAGGAATGTACTAAAGCAAGAAAAGCCCAGGGAATCATGTAGTCTGGAATGAGGGGATGTACCTGAAAACACTTTACATTTACTTTTGCGTATATCATAATGAGTAAGTTTAAATAACTTTACATAAAATATGTAAAAGTACTTGATAGTATCTTTACGTGTTTACATTAATTAATAGAAAACAAAGAGCAGGTAATCTTCACCTTATATTGCCAAGTTAAAAAGAAAAAAGAGACATGGAGACAATTTTTTGTCAGTGCGGAGAATAGAACTTTTCCATAATAATCCAGTAATTTACCTTAATTACTAAAACAATGCACACAATAAATTCACATGCACATACTCTTTCTTTCCTTCTAACATTTATCATGATCTAAAATGCTATTATTAACTTCAGGAGTATGTAGCTTACTAATACTTGTCCGAGTTTCCTATTGCTCTTTGTTGGCTTTTGTTGAGTTTGTGATTTGTGTGTTTAACTGAAACACATTTACAGCAGAAAATCCTGTCTTGAACTTTTTTATTTTGTCCAATAGAATCTCGTGGCATGGTGTTATAGCTGCAAAGTGGAGTTCTATCCTCAAATTACATAGGAAATAGTCCAACTGTACATTGAAAGATCATGCAAATGTTCAAGGAGCATCTAATCAATCACTGCGGTGTGAGAGGAATGCAGCCCATCGCTGAATTAGCTTCTGTTGGAATGTATTCATGTGTAACATCCCACTGACTGGATGACATCACAACAGCTCCAGGTCCTTGAAAGTCTTGAGGATGATTAGCTGAAGGAATTGGCTGTTTCTGCCAATCATAATCCGGCAAAGCTGCCTTTATAGTTCTGGAGATATGAGAGAGAGGGAGGGAGAGAAAGACCGACTACAGCTAAACAAGAGGCACAGCAGCACTAGCAACAGCAGAGCAGGAGCAGCTGGTATTCCGGTGATTAAATAGTTCTCATAGCCTTTTTGCTGTACTCGGTCTGCTCCCTGGTGTAATTCTCGTGTCCAAGAAGGAAGCTGCATTTTAACGGTGTGCTGAACAGAGGTTTGAATCATTCCAGCTGGCTGCTTGTTTTGAAAAGGACAATGTGTGTATAAATAAAAGGACTCTGCTGGAAGAGTTCAGATACTAAGACTGGAGCTAGAGAGTGCTCTTGGAATATTGTTGAGGCAGATTGCATGAACTGAAAGCTCCTTCTAATTAACCTGGAGCCAAGTGAACCTGAATACTGGATATCTCATGTTCTAACTCGGGATAAATTCAAGTTAGGAAAAGACAAAATATTGAAATGCTTCTCTAGGTAAGTTACTGCTTAATTTGCTGAAATCGAGGCGTGTACCATAAATGAATATGCTTTGCTTAGCTATGTAAACAAGTCGAACACAATAAAGTTTTATTTGTGAAAGATTTATGTAGAAGCAGATAATATTTTAAAACCAAATTCAATCTCCCTTTTCCGCATGTGTGTGCTTACCTGTCATCATGCTTTATAGAAGTTATATTTGCACGTAAATAGAAAATACAGTCCTGCCTAAAAAAAAAAAAAAAAAAGAGATACAACTTGATAAAATTTAAACGGTTGCTGGAATATTTGCATAGGAAATATCTTATCTGATACAATTTTAGCCTTTTCATATTAAAAGCACGAATTTTACAAACTCAACATAAAAAGTTAACTGTAGGGTTATAAATGTTTCCCTAAAAAGTGTTACTGAAAACATGGCATTCAAATTACCGAAGATGGGAACTCCTCTTCTTTGGACCTGAGATTTGTAGGCATGCTCTGTTCCAGTGGTCTGCGTTAGAGAAACAGCTGTCACAGACATTTGAAAGTGTATGATACAGTCATAAATTGCTTATAAAGAAATAGGTGTTTTCCTTCTACCTCCTAATGGAAAAGAAAAATAAATTCTTAGAACAATATATGTCATATGCCCTAAGCATAGTTTCTTAAGAGAACAGAAAGCTTTATGGTATACATCCAATGTCCTCAAGCACAGAATAAGTTGGAAAACAAGAAATATTATTGGAATATGGTTTTATTCATTCTTTTCAATATCTCTGTTTGAGGAAGCTAAATAAGGAAACTTAAACCTTATTTTTCTTACAATTTCTCCTGATTAATGAAATACTGTATTATTCAGAATTCTTGTCACAGCTTTTTAAGTGATGATATGTTTTGTTTATTATGATAAATTATACTGTGAGTTCTCATACAGCTTGAGAAAGTTTGAAGTTTATGCTCGATCATGTCTCTTTCAAACTCACGCTTGCTTATTCTCATGGTGCCTTCTGTCAGAATATTTTTATTTATACAGTATCATACATGCTTTAACATAAATTGCGTACCAAGATATTGATGTGTTTCTGTAACTCTCAGAATGGTTTTAGTTTTCCACTTTCTCACCAACAACATGGTTAAAATTGTGAGGTTTCTGCCCCAAGAGGAAATTGATAAAGACAAAAGTTATTGTAATTGGTTGAATTTCCCCAAAACTAGGAAGCAATGAATTTTGCCACAATGATTTAAAGGTTTTTTTTTTTTTTTTTTTTTTCAAAGCAAAAGAGTAATTTACTCTATTAAAAGTATGCTAGGTAGCTATATCCCAGTGTCACATAGGCTGTGTGCTGGTCATTGGTGTGCGTGTGTGTGCATGTGAGTAGCAAGTTTGTATAAAGAATGCAAAGTCCACTGACTACAACAGTCTAAGTTTTCAACTGGAATTCATAAAAAAGTAACTAATTAATAAGCAAAATATATGCACCATTTACATTTATCTCAATATGTAAATGGGAAGTTAAGCCTACACTTGTTGTTGACATTTTTTAAAATAAGAAATCCTGTGACAATACATTATGATGATCAATATTAAGCAATGTTTACACTGATAGACATCTCATAATAAGCTAATTGGGAAGATTTTTAGAAATTTAATACTAAGCAGAATGGGCCTTTTAACTCTGTCTGAATGGCACCTGGTCACCACTAAGACTGATACATTAAAAATCCTTTGAAAAAATTGTAATATATATGACATACCAGTTATAACATGAAAATCACCCTTAGATCCAATTTAGAAACTCAGGCATTATTTTTAAATAAAAGGAAGGTAAAACCTCATGAAAATTTGAATTTTTAAAATTGATTAATGTAAATATATAAGTAATAAATAAATATGCAAATATACATAAATTGCATTTTGTTTTCTCCAAGATAGACTTATTAAGAAATGTATCATTTTAAATGTATTATCCTAAACACCAAAAGGAAGTATATGTGGACTAGTTTTATATATAAATAAGTCATAATTTTGAATTTCTATAATTGACAATCGAAATAGAAATACGTGCTCACACTTATGTTTACCTCAGGAAAATAATGATCTTTCATTTTTCATTTGAGATTAAAACTGTTATATCTATTATTTCTTCTCCCAAAGAAAAGCATTCTGTACTTGGATGTAAAATAAACTTAATTCAATCTCAATACTAACGTTAGTTCTTCAAGGTACTAAATAAATGTATCTAACCCAGTAAAACAGTTGTCCCCAGTAGGTTAAGTGTTCATATGATCGCCTTGTATTTTCTGTTTGAGTGGAAAAGGGGCCTTTGGAAATAAAATCCAAAGATCAAACTTTGTGTACATCATTTACAAGCAACTACTAAGGAAGAAGAGAGAAGCATTTAGCATACTGTGTTCAAACTAGAAGATTCTGGCTGGTGCTGCCTCCCCAGATTTAGAAAGCAGCTGGGGAAACATAAAATAAAGCTAGAATATCAGCCCTGGCCGGAAGCCAAGACAGAGAAGCTGTGCACCCAGAAGGCTAATTCTTTCTGGGCTAAAATTCATTGATAATGCATTATGTTTAGAGTCTAAACTGAAGTGTTACTTTTTTTCTCCAGTACAAACTGTGGGATATTTAAACAGCAAATATATTTTCTAAGTAGAGCTAAATTTTAAACTAACAAAGGTTTGTTCTTTATTAAAAGTTGCTCTATTAAAAAATGCAAATAAGCCTAGCAGAAACTCCTATAAAATACAGTTTATACTCAGGAAAATAAAAATAAATAAAGATGAGATGCATCATCTAACCATGATCTTGGAAAGTCAGAGAGATCAGAAATGACACATATGGATACATGCCAAAACAAAGAAATGTGAAGGTTTTATTAAAATACCTGGCCTAGTAAAATTTACAGTAAAGGTACACATGCTAAATACTGTTGTAGTATATATCTTCTGAAGGTAGACAACAAGCATAAGGTAAACCCTCATTATGTACCCCCAAATAACCAGGAAAAAGAGAAAAGCATGTTGTCTGTTGATTTATTTGAAGTTTATGAAGTGAGATAAATGGGTCAGGTGTCAGACACAATGCTACCGCCTTCAGCCATCATGATAAAACATCTAGCTAGCCTTTTCTTTAACACTTGAGGAAACTTTCAGCTATGCTGTTATGCAGGGTGTTAAATGCACTATTTTTAAAAGTTATTTTCAGCAAGCTTAAGAAGTTAGAGGTGTTATTTGCAATGTAGAATGTGTACACACATATACAGTTATTTCTAATAGATACAATTCTATTTCCAAGCTTTCTTTATCTCAGTTTTCTAAGGAAAACTACCACTTTCTAGAGGTGATAAATCTAAAATTTCTTTTAGAAATAGTATTGAATTGAAAACAGATTTCCTCAAAAGCCAAAATAGTCTGAAAATGAATTCCAAACTTATTAATAGCCTCAGGCATTTCAAGAAAAAAATATTTTTTTGAAACATGAATAGTAAATTACTCTTCATTCCTACAGGTAAACATGTTTGCTGATATAACTTAATGTATTTATTTTCTTTGCGTTGTTATAGTTTGTCTATATTCATCAGTATTCAGGAAATCCATGCCATGAAATAGATTTTAATAAAATAAACCACATATGACAGGGTAAATAACGGTTTGCAAGTGACCCTTTGAGGTCATTTACATACATAGGCTATTTTAGATATATCTTTTAAGAGAGATTATATACTTCATTAACACTAAATAAACAGTTATGTGTAATTAGTTGAAATTTTTAAAAATCTGAGAAAAAAAGGGTTAAAACTGACTATGTCTAAATGCTTGAGAATATAATTTGATATTGTACTCAGAAAACGAAAGCGAGACTTTTGCTGAGAAACAGAAGTGATAACTCTAGTGAATTATAGAATTGGGACTTCTCTCCCAATTTGTACTCTGTTTAGAAATTATTATTTTAAATATTTGAAAAGTTCAATGAAGAAAGCAACTTTCAGCAAGCTAATAAACACATGAGTTTAATGTGCAGCCACATGCTTCATTTGTTCCCAAATTAGAGGAATTTCTCTGTTTTGAAAATTCCACCATCAATTGAACTTATGTTGTGATTTATTGCAAATATTTAACCTTCTTTTTAAAAGTCCTTAATAGAATACATCGTCAACTATAACTACGTAGAAGTTGAAAGTTAGCTTGGCCAGGTTCATGATATTCAAGTAAAAAGTAAATGGAGAAATGCTTCCTTGATCTCTTTTCACTTGCTCCTTTCTTTCTTCTCTCTTTTTTTTTTTTACTCATTTTTCTTATTTCCCTTCCCTTCCTCTCTCTTTCTTTCTCTATTCTTTTTCTTTATTCTTTTCTGTCTTCTCCACTTCTTATTTTACCACTTTTTTCTGTCCTTCCTCCCTTCCTCCCTCCCTCCCTTCCTTCTTTCCTTCCTTCCTTCCCTTTTCCTTCTTTCCTTCCTTCTTCTTCCCTCTTGCTTTCCTACCTTCCTCTTTTCCTTTTGCCTTTCTTCCTCCCCTTTTCCCTTTTTCTTTATTTCCATTCATTTTTGCCACTTCAACTTACATGCACTCTTGCATAATTGGAAAACAAATCACTCATTTTTAGTATTGTGGCAATTATTAATCTAATAACCTGGTTTGAACACAGAGTAAGTGGGGAAAATGAAGATAAAGAGTGGGTTAAACTGCAATAAGCAATAGAGGAAAAGTAAAATAAGGTGGAAGATTTATTTCACAGAAATAATGATGTTGACTTTAACATATGGTCCGTTCTTTCACCTATAAATTTCCATTTAATTTACTAAATTATTTAAGTGTAATTCTTTGCTCCCTTTTCCAACACTCTCTTTTTAATATCAGTCACATCTTTTCCATATAGCAAATGCACCTTAGTGGTAAAAAATAAAATGATAATAATAAATATAAATAACTTTTCCATAGAAATTTTAAATCTCCTAAATCATTTTTATATCTAGTAGTTTAGGGATATCAACATTCATAAACAACCCAAAGGCCAACTGCCATGCTAGTGGAAGAAAAAGAGAGAAGGGAAAGTGATTTCACTCATTTAGATGCTTTGGCTTGATTCCATTCCTGGATCAGAAATTCAGTTGTAGACTGCTGATCCACAGAATTTGTCATAGTTCATCAGACATCTCAAAAGAGTTCTTCTTCTTCTTAATGTACTACATAGTCTTTCATGCCTACATAACAATCATTTAAACCTCAGAAATAGATATAACATCACTAAAGATTAATACAAGGAGAGGTAACAGATGCAGAGATGCATATGCTCCTGTGAATGCATAGAACAGTCCTAATTCTATTCATTACTCTAAAGTGCAAGTGAATAATTAGAATCAGAATTTAAATCTGGTTTCTCAATCAATCTTTCACTAATAGTTATGTCAATTCAATTGAGATTCCATGTACTGCCATAAGTAAAGTAAAATAAAACACAATCATTAAATCATACTACCAATTATCTAAAGTATTATGGTTACTGATATCACAGTTTTTGAAGTTTCTTTCCTTGGAACAGGACATTTTCTTGATAGCAATAGAAATAATGCTAAAATTGATCAATCGAGGTTGAACTCAATTCCATACTTAAATTACTCTATCTGTCTGGACATATTTTTTACCTTAGACAGAAAAAAAAATAGCTTTTTTACTTTTTGCTCAATAATGTTCATAAAAATAAGAATAATGAATATTATTTTCTATTATTTTTAATATGTGTCAGGTACCATCGAAGTTACTAGGGTGAACAAAATAGCTCTCAGGAGGCTTATATTCTCATGGTAGAAAACTGACAGTAAATAAATAAAGACCCCACGGTAGTGCCTGTGAGTACTCTAAAGATAAGTCAAGGTGGCACATTAAAAGCTGTATGTGAAAGTGATAGGACTGGTGAGGAAATGCCCTTCTGATAAGGCAGAAACTGAGTAAACGTATATAAAACATAGATGTCAAATCGAGTAACATTATTATTTTATCTTGTAGAAAAATGTGATGAGGAGTAGCAATTTCTTGTCATTTACAAGCTAACAAGCTGAATTTTGACTCTGTCTATTGATTACCTTCCTCAGGTCTGTGAAGTTGTTTGGGAGAATTTAAGACATGGCACAGTATTTAGTGTTACTTTCTCTGGGAAGTAGAAAATCAGTTTTAGAAAATAAAAGTCTCACCTTTACTTCTATTCTTTATATTTCTAAGTATTAAAAAGTATTATGTGTATAAACTATCTCAAATTATTGGTTTTTTATTTTTTTTCTCCTAGACTGAAATTCAATGCTATTTATTTCCTTCTTTAATTTTATTTAGAGATAGGGTCTTGCACTGTCTGGCACCCAGGTTGGAGGCAGTGGAGCAATCATAGCATACTACAACCTCAAACTCCTGGGATCAAGCAATCCTTCCACATCAGCCTCTCAAGAATTTGGGGGTGTTGGTGCACACCACCTCACCCAGCTAATTTTATTATTATTACTTTTTTGTAAAGATGGGGTGTCACTATGTTGCCCAGGCTGCCTCGAATTCCTGGCCTCAAGTGATCCTCCAGCCTCAGCCTCACAAAGTGCTAGGATTACAGGCATGAGCCACTGTGCCTGGTCTCAATGCTATTATTAAAACTTATGTAGCAAGGGAGCTGGCTCCCTATATTCATTCTCCCAAATTAGTGGGGGTAAGAACCAATATTCCAAAACATCACCCAATTGGCTGGAATGATGGACCTAAAATAATGAAATAAAGATCGATGTAATTCTTAGTATCCATGGGTCCGTCTGTGCATTCAACTAACTGCAAATGAAAAATATTTAAAAAAAAAGATGATTGTGTCTGTACTAAACATGTGCAGGCATTTTTTCCTGTCATTACTCTCTAAATAATACAGTGTAACAACTATATACATATCATTCACATTGTATAAGATATCATAAGTAATCTAGAAATGAGCTAAAGTATACAGGAGGATGTGTGTAAGCTACATGCAAATGCTATGCCATTTTATATAGCGGCTTCAGTATCTCCGGATTTTAGTCCTGGAGGGTTTGGGGTCCAGGAACCAATCCTTATAACAAGAGATAACTGTTTCTTTTTTTTTTTAATTTATCCAATTATAAAATTACCTCAAATTTAACAAGAACCAAAAGTTTGATGACACTAATACAATGCTAATACAAATTTAGAATGCATTAACAGAACCACAGTGTCAACATCCAGGAAACAGTTATCTGTGGCCCTATTTAATACAAGTCTGACATTATTTGGCCTGTTCATCATTCTCAGTTTCCCGATGCCTCACATTAATAGCAGTCTTCTATGACCTTTCTCTTTCCCTATGGTCAACCAGATATTTTTGCCCTACCCCCACACCATTCCATCACGGCACTTATTATCTTATGATGTAATTGCTGTGTGTGTGTGTCAGTGCTCCTCATTTATCCAAAAGCTTTTTGATGGCAGAAATGCTTGGAGAGTGCTTGACCAATAATCAATAGATATTAAGGGTTTGATAAGTATAAAATGTGAGAAGACATCTGGCAACTATGCTGTATGAGTAACAGTTGAAAAACACAGTAATAATTAAAGGAAAAAGCTAAAAGGGAGCAGTTTAGTTATCTTTATATATTGAACACTTCTTTATGCAAAAGGAATTTGTTTTATGTTATGTGAAACTAGCAGACTAAACTACAAAAGATATGGAAGTTGTTTCTATGCAACATCAGAACTTCCTAAAAATCAGTGAAATTCCACTCAGTCAAAAAATCCAGCACAGGCTGGAATGCTACCTGTCCAGAAGATTTTTGTGGAAGGAATTTCTGCCTTGCGTAGAAAATAAACACTGGCTACCAAGGTTTCCTGTTGTTTTTCATTGTGTCACTATAAGAAGTATGGACAAAGGTTTTAGAATGAGCACTTTACCCACCTAAAACCCAGCTCTAGCAGTTGGCTGGAAGACTGGTCAACATAATTCAAGAAAATAACCATTGGGTAAAATTACATAGTGGAAATGTATTACTCAGGATATGCCCTAGAGTAAAAAAGCAAATTTTCATAATAGAATTATTTACAAGATGTACAATTTTACAAAGAAAATGAAATAATACATTTCTTAAGTGAAAGTATTTTTTTTAAATGTAAACATATTATTTTGCTACTCTTTTGAGTCAGTCCAAGAAGGAAAACATGTCAACATTAGAGGAATTAATAAGAAACATACTTTTGCTTTCCATAAACTTCTAAATTTTAAGGAATGCAGAGATTGATTGACTTAGTTATGATGCCTTTTTGTAGAAGCCTTCATGTAAACAAGTGTGAATTAGTTTAAAGATGAGATAGTATTGTGACATATTGGAAGGCAGGTGTTAACCTTGGTTTCCACCGAATCAGGATTCCAAGCCTTGCTTTGCGCTGACTCATGATGCAACCTTGAAAAATCTGACTCTTCTCTGCTTCAGGTTCATGATCTGGGACGGGTTAATAATAATTCATAGACTTGCTGAGACAGCTAAATGTGACAATAAGTCCAAAGTTTCCAGTACAAAGTGGGAAACATGAGAGATTTTAAATTAATAGTATCAAGTTTTAATTACATGTGTCAGTACTCTGACTTTGGCCTGCAATGCCACATTTTGTACTGATTTAAAGTAACCCCTGAGTGATTAGTATTGACTGTTCCCAATCTTTCTCACTTGGAGGTAATGATCTAAGTCACCTTTTTCTACTGTCTCTACTGTATTGTTGATCATATATTTTAATATTAATAATATTGAATCTAACTTAAAGGATTAAATTTCATTCACCAACATTTTAATGGGATTTATCACGATCTTGAAAATTAACTAACATTACAAAATTTTCAGAGAAACATGCTATATTATCCCAGACAAAAAAAAAAAAAAGTTAGAAAAAGGGGTCAAATAGTTTTCCTCAATTTTCTGTCATGCTGGAGTAAGCAGAAACATGGAATTGAAGAGGACAAAGACAAAGATTCAGAAACTAGAACTGGATAGAATAAAAACGAATGCAAATGTTTCCTAGTTGGTCGTCTGACCAACTGCTAGAGCTGGGAGGTAGGTGAAGAGAATATTTATTCCGAAGTCTTTATCCACATCCCTTATAGTGACACAATGTAAACACAAGAAACCTTCCTAGCGACCATCTGTCTCCTACTCAAAGCAGTAGTAATTTCTTCCATAAAAGCAGTTTAGAAAACATAATAAACTACTTTAAGTTACTAATTACTAATGCTAATGTTGACCTAGGCTGAAAGTAAAAAGATATAAACTATATTCTAAGTGTTGCCAAAATGTGCTGATAAATTTTAAATTGATCTCATGGTTTCCACCTGTAAAACAAGACCACTTTCACTCCTATTCTTTTTTTCCCCGAAATACATTTTGAATATAAACACAGTATTTCACATTTCTAAATCTCCCAGTATTTTCCTCAGAACAAGTTTTCTAAGTGAATTATTTTGATCCCGTGTCTAGTATTCTTTTAAAGGCTCCATAAGTAACTATTGTGATAATTCTAGATGCCAGTCATCAAGTATTAAAACAGGAACATCTCAAGAAATGTTATCTCTAACAAGTAGCAGAATATGTGAAATCACTCCAAATCTCTTGAGTTTTTATCATGCTTGTCTGATGTTTGAGAATTGTGTAACCTGGATTAGTTTTTGGTGGGAGAATAATATTCTATACAGCATATATTTACATGTTACTATCCACGTTATTTCTGGTTTATGGCCAAGTTGACATTTTATTTGTTAATATCTAAGAGATATAATAACATAAAATAGAAGGAAATTAAATTAAAAATAACAGGTGTACCAGTCAAATTGAATGGAGTACGCCTCTTATGATAAAGAATAATCCAATCATTTTGTGTGTTATGTAAAATTAAGAATTCTCTGAAGTAAATAAAAGGTGGGAACATAACTATAAGGTTTATTAAATATATAGTTAGAAAATAATCAAAAGAAAATACCAGTGTTTCCCATATCAGTAAGATTCTTTATAAGTCTTGAGCACAGCAATGAAAATTTTACTTCATGATATTTAAGGTGCCTATATAGAGCAGTGGCAATGAAAGAAGAGATTTACAATTAATTAAGAAATGTGGGTTCATATTAGCTGTTTAACAGTGGACTGGTCACTTCACTTCTTTGGGCATTAAATTCTTCATTCATTCATCCCTTGAGTTCTCTGAATAATAATTTTGATAATTAAAATGTATAGCTTTTTGTATTACAGATTTAAAGTGACAATTTAGAAAGAGTTTATTTTCCATCACCAGCAATACAAACTCAGTATTACAGAATGTCACATAATTTCTTGGTAGTAAGGTAATATAATGAAAAACATCTTGTTAGACCTTTCTATAAACTAGATAATAGACTTTCATTATATCACACAAAAATGATCCAAATTTTTGGATGGCTTTAATGTATTTACCATAAGTGTCTCTAGATTAGAAAGTCAGTGGGGCCGAGAGTGGTGGCTCACATCTGTAATCCCAGGACTTTGGGAGGTCGATGCGGGTGGATCACCCGAGATCAAGAGTTCAAGACCAGCCTCGCCAACATGGTGAAACCATGTCTCTACTAAAAATACAAAAATTAGCCAGGCGTGGTGTCAGGCGCCTGTAATTCCAGCTACTCAGGAGGTTGAGGCAAAAGAATCACTTGAACCTGGGAGGTGGAGGTTGCAATGAGACGAGACTGTACCATTGCACTCCAGCCTGGGTGACAAGAGCCTAACTCCATCTCAAAAAAAAAGAAGCCAGTAGTATATGTTATAGAAGGGACTATTGACATGAATTTTAAGAGACAGTAGTCTTTTGCAGGCAAATTCCATTTATGATGATGGAAGTGACTACTTACCTAAATTCAGAAGCAGAATAATTAAAATATTACAAATATAGCTTCTCCCTCTGGATATTAATGTAACTTCTGAATATAATTACAATACTATTAGTAGCATTAAATTTACATTAAAAAATGGAAAATTTGATTACTGCTATCATTGGTATTTTAATAACTTCTTTTGTGATTTATTGAAATTAAATTTTAATGTTAAATATTAGGCAAAATTAGTTTTCTCTCTCCTTTATGCATAAGTCAGGTAGCAAATTTCTGCATTCTGATTTCATTCACTTGTCTCTATATCTTATAGCTTTTTGCCTGTAAGAATACAAGGGTCAAATGAGCATTTTATGCTTCATGGATAACTGCTTCCATGATTGTCTTCTGAGACAATGAGCAAGGGTGCAGATCAATACTAAATATAATAATGCTTTTAAATAATGATTATTGAGCTAAACCAAAGCAATTATCAGTTGATGATAATCATTTTATTACTGCCGGCTATAAGTTGATTTAACTTAAGTGTACAGTAAAGCACAGAAAAATAAATACTCCATTGTAATATTAAGGACAAAGTTGATCATGTCTTGTTCTAGATTTGTGTTTTCTCTTCTTTTTCAAATCTCTCTTTTCTCCTCAAAATCTAAATCCTCTCATTTTTTAATGATCAAAACAATTTACATCCCTCTCCAACCCATCTCCTAATGATGTCAGTCCATAGGAATCTCCACTCTCTCTGAAATCTCATATCGCTTACAGAGTTCTCACTTGCTAATAAGCATATATTCCTCATGACAGAAAGTTTTATATTCCTAGTAACTCTTTCGATTCTTTTTCTTTTTCTTGAAACTATTCTCAACTTCTTCACCACTACTTTGTTTTCAACTCACTTTAATCTTTTACTTGACTTCACTAGAACACTGGACTGCTTTAACACCACCACCAGTATTCTCTTGATTGGCAAACTCGGGATCAATTTCATGTTGTATTTCTTGACTCATAAATAGTATTCAGTTTTTATCACAAATATTTATATTCTTTACCTACAGCTTCTATTACCCTCTTCCACCAACACCATTTATTTCGTGTTGTTTCCTAAGATTTTCATGGCAAGCCTCTATCATGTTACCATGCACCCTGTTCCTTAGTGTTCTTCCTCAACATCAGGTTTTGTTTTTGTTTTTGTTTTTGTTTTTCTATCCTTTAGCTTACCTTCCTGAAACGAATTTAAATTCCATTTCTATTATTCAGTAAACTAGTGGACATTCCCTTTTTGATATTTCACAGAGTTTTCAAAAGTGAGATATTATAATTTACTCATTTTCTCCTCACACTTTTCTACTTCTAAATAACTTGGTATCTTCCCCACTATTACACTTATTATGCCTTATTGCAATTGTCTTTTTATGTCATAGAATACATCACAGAATAAACTTCCATTGCTTTTGAAGAACAGAAATAGTGTTTGTCAGATGGATAGTGCATCTGGCTACTAGAAAGCATTCAATCAATATTAAATGAATGACTGTGAAAGCCTGAAGTCTTTGGGTGATTTTTTTTCCTCTCTACATCCAATCAATCATCATATCATGGCACTTCTATTTTGCATGTGACAGGATAAAAATAATTCATATGAAAGTATTCACAACCTTGTCTTTTTAACAAACAGCATAACCATCCACCCTTTTTATTTCCCCTTAAAAATAAGGGCATCTTGCTTTCTGAATGTGAGGTTAATTATCAATACAATAGGAACTTGGAAAAAGGAGGGGAGACCAGGAGGAAAAAAAAAAGAGTGAAGCATTTGACAGAAAGGAAGTATTGTAATGGGAGGATTTCCAGAAATCCTCCCTGCTTTGGGGTTCAGGGAAATTGAAGAGTAGAGAAACAGATATTTTAGAAGTGTCATTTTCTCTTATGAATCAGTCTATGTAATGTTATTAAGGAAATATATGTGAAGGACAGAATTCCTTTTAAATAAATTATTGTGGCTCTTAAACTGTGCTTCTTAAGTGTATCCTGCTATGCGTGTGTAATAGTAACCCACATAGGGCTACAAATTTATAAGAGCTAGAAAGTTATGCATAAATGTCATGAAACAGCTTGCTCTTTTTTTGAATAGACTTAACTTTTTAGAGCAGTTTAAGATTCCCAGCAAAAATTGAGCAGAAAGGCCTTCCTTATTCCCCTATGTACAACTTTTCCCACCACCATCTCCCATAATCAAGAAACCAGCATTGACATGTCATTATCACCCCAAGTCCATAGATTACACCAGGGGACACACTTGGTGTTTTATAACCTATGGGTTTTGACAAATGTTGTATTGTCATTACTTTTAAATTATGTATTAATTATTAATTTTCATAGTATTAAACAGAAAAATTTCACCACCCTAAATATCGCCTGTGTTCCACCTATTCATCACTCTCTCCCTGCTCCCAAACCTGTGATAACCACCGATCTTTTCACTCACTCCATAGTTTTGCCTTTTCCAGAATTTCATATAAGTGGAATCATATAGTATATAACCTTTTCTGATCATATTATTTCACTTACTAATATGCATTTTATATTCACCCATGTATTTCTGTGGCTTGATGGATCATTTATTTTTAGAGCTGAATATTTCATCATACAGATGTACTAAAGTTTATCTTTTCCTTCACTTGTTGATGGACATTTTGGTAGCTTCCAAGTCTTGGCATCTATAAATAAAGCTGCAATAAAACATCTGTGTGCAAGTTTTTGTGTGAAAGTAAATGTTTTAACTCATTGAATAAATACCAAGGAATATGATTGCTGGATAATATGACTATGTTTAGCTTTGTAAGAAACTGCCAAATTGTCTTGCAAAGTGGCTGTATCATTTTTCATTCCCACCAGCAATGAATGAGAGTTCCTGTTGCTCTATGTCCTCCCCAGCATTTGGTGTTGTCATTGTTTTAGATTTCACCCATTCTAAAAGGTGTGTACTGGCATCTCATTGATATTTTAATTTGTAACTCCCCAGTGCCATATGATGTGTACTATCTTCTCATATGCTTACTGGACATTCGTATTTTTTCATTAGGGTGTATCTCTTTAGGTTTTTTTCTCCCCCATTTTTGAATTGGGTTGTTTTTCTATTGTTGAGTTTTAAGAGTTCTTTGTATATTTTGGATAACAGTTCTTTCTCAGATATGACTATTTCAAATATTTTCTCCCAGTTTATAGCCTGTCATCTTTCTCTTTAGAGTGTCTGCCACAGAGCAAAAGTTTATTACTTTAACAATGTTCAATTTATCAATTCTTTCTCTTATGGATTGTTCCTTTGGTATTGAGTAAAAAAATTATCACCAAAACTAAGGTCATTTAGATTTTCTCCTATATGATCTTCTAAGAGTCTTATAGTTATGCATTTGACACTTACATTTTAATAAATGTATATATACAAATAGTCTATAATTCATTTGAGTTAATTATTTAAAAGGTTGTAGTCTGTGTGTAAATCAACTTTTTTTGCATGTGGATGTTCCGTTGTACCAGCAGGGTTTATTGAAAAGGTTATCCTTTTTGCATTGCATTATCTTTGTTCTTTTGACAAAGATCACTTGACATCTGGGCATGGTGGCTCATGCCTGTAATCCCAGCATTTTGGGACCCCAGTGTGGAAGGACTGCTTGAGCCCAGTAGTTCAAGACCAGCCTAGGTAACATAGTGAGACCACTATCTCTACAAAATATATATTAAAAATATTTAGCTAGATGTGGTGGCACATGGTTGTGCGCCTAGCTATGCAGAAGGCTGGTGGGAAGATCACTTGATCCAAGGAGGTCTAAGCTGCAGTTAGCCATGCTGTGATCATGCTACTACATGCCAGCCTGGGCGACAGAGGGGGAACCTGCCAAAAACAACAAAAAAATAGTTGACAATATTTTTGTGAGTTTATTTTTGGGATCACTATCCCAATCTGTTCTTTCATTTATACCACACTGTCTTGATTACTATAGCTTTATAATGAATCTTGAATTTTAAAGTTTGTTAGTATCTGTCCTCCAACTTTGTTATTCTCCTTTAATATTGAATTGGTGACTCTGAGTCTTTTGCTTTCCAAATGTATTTTGTGTGTTCTTTTTAATCCATATTTTCATTTTTAAGTCTTCCTCTGGACTATTGTAAATAATTATTAACTGGTCTCCTACCTCCTGGCTTTAATCCATCCTCTTATTTCCTCAAAAGATAACTTTCTAAAAGGCAATGTTTACCATGTCAGTCTTTATATCGAAGTATTTCAATAGTTGTCCAATTTTAAGTCAATTTAAACTCTCTAAAATTTGAATAAGACCTTTTTATCTTCTGGTACCTACCTACCTTTTCAATCCAATTTCTTGCTACTCCTTTGTAACGAGAGATGTAAGAACTAGGAATAAAAGGTACAAAACAGAATAATATTCCAACTTCAAAAGCTTGCATTTTAATTGGAGTGATAGACAAGAAGAAATGTAATATTATGTATATGGTATAATAGATTGTTAATATTACACACACAACCAAGGAGGGATTGGTTAGGAACTATGAGGAGGGAGCTTGAATTTTGAACTGGGAAACTGAAAGCAGCTATACTGAGGATGGTACATTTGAATAAAAGATTAAAAGAAATGAGGACATATGCCATGTTTATATCTGGGGCACAAGTATTCCAGGCAAGAAGAAACAAGAAGTGCAGAAGCCCAGAAGTACATATGTAAAGAACACTGCATATTCAGAGAATATAGAGAGGCCCAGTAGGGAAGATGTAGTAGAATACTTGGTAGAACTGTGTGGACCACTCTGTGAATTTGGCTGTTACTCTGAGCAAAATTAGGGTCAATTTTAGTGGTGGGTAGTTGATCAGAGGAGAGACATAACCTTAATTACATTGTAAAGTGAGAACCCTGGTCAATGTATTGGGAAAAAAATGATGTGGAGCAAGGGCTTAGGCACAGTCCTTAGAAAGAAATTTCCATAGAAAGAAATTTCAATTAGAAAGAAATGTCAATAATCCAGTGCAGAAATAATGCTAATTTGTACGGAGGTGATAGCCATGGGAATCATTAATATATGTTCAGATTCAAGATACGTTTTAAAGGTAGAGTCAATGGATGGGGAGTGCCTGTATGCCTGATGGGAAAGAAAGAGAGGAGTCAATGACCAGTCCCAATAGACACAGAGAGAAAGAGAGTCTCTAAGCAAATTAGAAAATGAAGCATCATTTACTTATATGGAGAAACAGTGGGAGGAATAAGTTTTAGGATTAAGACAAATATCAGACAATCAAGTTTGGTCTCATTTAAGTTGAAAATGCCCATTAGATTTCCAAGTGAAAATATCACATATGTGGTTAGATATACAAATAGGAGCTGGTAATAGATTTAGCTGGAAACATAAACTCTGAAGTCAACTTTATCAATAGCACTTAAAATCAGCACATTGTAAGATATCTCAAGGAAGTAAACATAAATAGAAAAGAGTAGAAGACTAAAGAATAAGCCCCGGGGAACTCCACATTTAGAAGGTAAGGATTAAGAAAAACCATAAACTGTGACTAAGTCATAAAGAAACTCAAATATATGATTTCCTGGAAGCCTATTAAAGATAGTTTCCGTGTGGCTGAGGGGATGATCGGGGTATAAAATGCTGCTTATAGGTAAAGTAAGACGAGATGAGGAGAAAAAATTGATAACTGGATTTTACAACATGAAGTTTATTGGAGACATTTGTAAAATAAATTTCAATGAAGTGGTGATGGTAAGCCTGACTGGAGTAGATCCTAGATACAATTTGACTTAGCATTTCAAACAGTTTTGCTGTAGACAGGAACAAAATATAGTGATAGATTGTGAAGTAAGTGAATCATGATAAAAAATAACAGAATGCTTGTATGTTAGAATTAATATTTTAGTCAAGAAGGAAAATATTATTGCTACATGGGAGAGTGTGAAGTATTACTGAAGCAATATCTTCAATGAGTTAGTGATAATGCATTAGAACTGGTGAACAAGTAGAGTGTTATCCTCAGCTAGAATGGATAACTCATCCTAAAGAGAACATATATTCACATAGTGAATAAATGTTTAATGGGTGCTTATGAAAATCCTTGTCTTCTTGCTACTGTGTTCTCTATGAAATGGAAAGCAAGATTATCAGATGAGAGCAATGAAAAGGAAAGAAATGTTAGAAGTTTAAAGATAGAGAAAAATATGAAACAATCATCTAGGAGAAAAGATAGCTAATGAACCAAAAAGAGATAGCAAGACTTATCACAGAATTAAAGGCCCATTTGAGGCTATTGATCATGAATTTAAGTCAGTTGGGTAATGTTCTATCCATGATCAGAAATGCAAGCGTAGATTTGGTGGACAGAGGGATTTAGTCAGTTTTGTTTTAAAAAATGTACATCATGAAATAAAAGAGTGTAAGATGATTTGAGAGTATATAAAATAGAATTAATATAATAATTGATTATGGAATTTAAACTGGGTAAGGGGGATTGTGAGGCCATGAGAGAGAGAGTGTAAAGTTAAATGATAAATGACTTGAAGATTTTAGAGGTTTGAAATATTGTTGATGTTGGATTAATAGGTGAACTGAGCAAAAGAGATAGAAGATTGTGATTGGATAGTACAATATAAAGATATTATTAATTGCTTACAGTTATACAATGATTAGTTATAATGAAAAGACCTAGCATATGACTATGGGACTTGGTAACAATGGTAGGGAGAAAGAAAAGAACATTTAAGAGGATGCAAAAAAGATCTCTATAGTGTTGGAAGGATCATTCATATGGATATCTTTATTACCAATAATTATTCATGAGTACTTTTTTTAAAGCATGAGCGTTTTCTAAAAGATAAGATTTTCCAGGATTAAAGGAGTTTAACCAAGGTGCTAGTTGATAATTGCTTTAAGGAGAAGAGGCAGGTGGTGTAGTTTGATAAGATGAAAAGTTAGATGATTTTAGGGAGTAGAATAGAAAAATAGGCTAGAAGTGACAATGAAAAATAAAAAGGACATCTAGCCAATTTCCTGACCCAATGGTAGACTAACTGGGAGAGAAAATATATACCAGAGAGTTCTGAGGTCCTAAGGGGAGAGCCAGGTTTCAGTTAGAGCTAGGAAGATGAAAAAAAGTTTGGAGAATCATTTCATTATGTAAGGAAATACTTTTTCTCATGATTGATCACAATTTCTGCTAAGCACAGTGAAAGGTTTCAAGAAATAGAGAGGGTGGGGAATAGGATCACAAACAGCATTAGCTAGGTGGACAAAGAAAGTCCGTGAACTGCTGAGTGTCTTTGGTAACTGATACGGCCGGGGATAAATGGCATAATGAAGGAAGTTGTGAGGGTCCTGTGTGATGAGTTAAGACCCAAGGAGCCTAATACTTATAGCAATGATAATGCTGTAGGATTGAATGAGGTGGGAACGTGCAAAGAGGGGCTGGAATTCTTGGTAAGCAGCTGTCTCTAACACTGTGTTGGGAGCCTTGATGAACTTTTTAAAATTAGTTTGTTAGAGCCACCATAATAAAGCACGAAAACCTGAGTGCCTTAAACAACAGGAATGTATTGTCTCACAGTTCTGGAGGCTAGAAGGTCTAGATCAAAGTGACAACAGGGACATGCTCCCTCTGAAAGTGTTAGGGAAGGATCTGTTCCAGTCCTCTCTTCTGGCTTCTGGTAGTTCCTGGGCTTGTGGCATTCTCCCTGTGTGCTTGTCTGTCACATTTCTCCCTTCTATAAAGACAGCAGTCATATTAGATTAGGGACCTACCCTTCTGCAGCATGACCTCACCTTAACTGATTACACCTGCAACAATCCTATTTCCAAATAAGGTCACATTCTCAGATATTGGGGGTTAGACAATCAACATGTCAATTTTTGGGGGGGGGAAATAATTCAACCCATAATGGCTGCTTCCAACTTTGTGATTATGTTTTATTCTTTTTATAGATGACAGGCTTGATTTTGTTTAGAATTTTTAGACCTTATATTCATGAATTGCGTTGTTTGTAATTTATTTTTTTATTGTCTCTTATTAGTTATTACAATCAATATTATGTTAGTCTCATAAAATAAGGTTGACAGCTATTACTCTTCCCATTTCTCTGAAAACAGATTGTGTTAGATTGGAATTACATTATTCTTTGAAGTTTTGATGGGATCTTCTGTTGACATCAGTGACTGGAGGTTTCTTTCTGGAAATATTTTCAACTATTCAAATTCTATTTTTCTTTATTCATTTTTAGGCTTCTCTAAACCTTAAATTTTAATGAAGCAATATTTTATAGGAACTTTGCACATGTAATTCTATTTAAGATTAAAATATTTTAATAAATTCATTAATAATTTTCTTTTTTTAAAGTCTGAAGTAGATGTAGTTTTCTTTCTCTTTTTCATTTCCATCAGTTATGTTTGCTTTATCTGGTTTTATCTTCATGTTAGCAGAGGTTTGTCAAATTGATTAGTCATTTTTTAAAAAAAGTTTTTTGCTTTATTTTTCTCTCTATTGTATTTCTTATCTGAATGTGTTCTGCTCATCTTTGTTGTTTCTTTCCTTCTACCATCTTTTTATTGTTTTATTGCTTTTTCTAGCTTTTTAAGATGACTGCTTACATTATTACCTTATTAATTTTCAGACTTTTTCAGGTACATACTTCTAAAACTCTAAATGTATTTTACTCATGTCTTATTTAGAATTGTTTTTAATTATGTTTCTTAAATTTTGAATACAGGAGCATTTTCTAGTTATTTTGTTATTAGTTGTTGGGTACATGGCATTACAGTCATAGTGCATATGCTCCATGTGATTTTAGCTCTGTAAAATTTATTGAGACTTCCTTTGAGGTTTGGAATGATTTATTTTTGTAAATATTCCCAAATTCTCTACATATTTTACATGAGAATCATAATTTGAATATGTCTTTTAGACCAAATTTGTTAGTCATGTTATTTAGGTGTTCTTTATTCTTACTGATTTTTTATTATAAAATTTTATTATAAAATTTTATTATAAAATTATTCTTGAGAAATGGTATGAATTCTTACTCTGTGATTGGGAATTCATAAATGTTTTATTGTAGTTCTGACTATTTTTGCTTTGTAAATTTGAGGCCATGATATTGGATGCATACACATTTAAATTTTAATGTATCCCTTGTGAATTGAACTTTCTATCACTACAAAATAATTTCTGTATATCTTTTTCATGATTACTTTCACTCATTATTTTATATTCATTGTAAATAGCATATATTTGGATTTTTAAACTCAGTCTGCAAATTTTTGTTTTTAAAAGATAATTTAGTAATTTACTTTTAACATGACCGAAACAGACCTATTTATTTTGTGTTTTCTACTAGTCTTAAGTGCTGTAGGTTTCTACTAAAATTTTTTAATTGAATATTTTTCTCCCATTTTATTTTTTCTCCACTACTAGCTTTGACGTTGAAGAATATAGATAGATAGGTATATTCTTCATTAGTTTCACTGGAAACCACAATATACACCCTTAATTTACCAATATGTGAAGTCATCTGATATTATGACCTTTCCAGAAAATACAGCATTTCTAGAACATTTTACTCCATTTATTCCCTTAGTACTTTTATACTATTGTTCTTACTTATTTTAATTATTTGGTTTTGATTATAATCCCTCAAGATTTTATTATTGTCATTTTCTCTACTCAAGTTCATTTAGACTAATTAACATTTTATCATTTTTTAAACTTCACTTATATCCAGCAACTTGGACATGCTTCTTATGTTTGAGAAATTCATGATTATATGAGTTTCCACTTCATTTACAGATATCAGATAATTGTTTTCCAGCCTCCCTCACAGCCAAGTCATGGGCATACCTACTAAAAGCAGCTATTCTAAAATACTTCTAGCAGATTTTGAATCAGAAGCTAGTGAATGACAGAATACGTGGGTGCAGAAAAAAATCCTTTTAGGTTGGGGGTGTTCACCTACATCCATATTTTAAGGGCACCAGTAGCAGTGGTACTTGAAGAACTCCCAGATCCCAGTATTACCCAGGCTGATGGTGCAATATTTGCTCTATGGCCACTTTTCAAAACGCACTTTTCTGATATTTGTGTGTGTGTACGTGCCCTTAACTATAACATCAGTAGAGTAATGTTACTAAATCTAATTAAGGACTATTTTTTGAATTACATTTAATCATCTTGATGTTTGCATTCCAGTTATATAGTTTGCAACTTATATTATACTGTTATTTAGTACTCGCTTGTGACAAATTCTGTGATAGTTACTGAAGAAGCTTTGTTAGTACCAAAAAATACTTCAAAAAATTTTAATGATTTATTTAGGGAAAGCAACTTTGGAAAAGATCTCAAAACATGGATAAAAATAAAATCTATTACATATACGTGCATTTTACTCAAAATGATTAATTTGAGTATACTTCATTGCAAGCACAACCTCCTAATGATACATTATCTTTCAAATCAGCTGCAAAGCAACTGCATATGAACATGTATTTTTACGAATTCTCATGTAAATGATAAATTATAATGGAACCACATAATGTGACAACTCTAAGATGTAACTATGAGCAGCTGAAGTTGGTATCCCGAAAGCCTAACTGGCAAATAAATCATAATGCCATTCTAAATGGAAATTGTAACCACAATTTTAAGTTATTTCAAATATAGCTCTTATGTTTTTCTTTCTACCTCATAATTGAGAAGAGTAGATGGAGAAATAATCTAAATCATGGTGTACACATTTGTCTTTTGTATATAAGTTGTTCACATTATTCATTTTATGTTGATTTTCGATTCTTAAGAAATAAATGAGGCGGTCGGATCTCGAGGTCAGGAGATTGAGACCATCCTGGCTAACACGGTGAAACTCCGTCTCCACTAAAAATACAAAAAATAAATAAATAAATAAAATTTCTCCGGGCTCGGCGGCGGGCGCCTGTAGTCCCAGCTACTCGGGAGGCTGAGGCAGGAAAATGGCGTGAGCCCGGGAGGCGGAGCTTGCAGTGAGTCAAGATCACGCCACTGCCCTCCAGCCCGGGCGACAAAGCAAGACTCCGTTTCAAAAAAGAAAAAAAGAAAGAAATGATTAATTATTTTAGCAGATTCGAATCTTTAGAAATGTTGTCATTTCTTTTTTTTTTTTTTTTTTTTTTTGAGACGGAGTCTCGCTCTGTTGCCCAGGCTGGAGTGAAGTGGCCAGATCTCCGCTCACTGCAAGCTCCGCCTCCGGGGTTCACGCCATTCTCCTGCCTCAGCCTCCCGAGTAGCTGGGACTACAGGAGCCCACCACCTCACCTGGCTAGTTTTTTGTATTTTTTAGTAGAGACGGGGTTTCACCAGGTTAGCCAGGATGGTCTCGATCTCCTGACCTCGTGATCCGCCCGTCTCGGCCTCCCAAAGTGCTGGGATTACAGGCTTGAGCCACCGCGACCGACCAGAAATGTTGTCATTTCTTATAAATGAAATTATTACACAGGCATGTATGCATAACAGAGAAATATAACATGATAAAGCAAATTTATTTCGCCAAAACAAATGCATATTATTGTATACACTTAAAATAAAATAAATATATACTAGATAAATGGTAATTTGAAACCAATATGTATCAAAATTTGTTTTAGATATATTTGAATTGTAGCTATTGTACCTGTCTTCCTTTCAGAAAAAGATTTAGATCTTAAAAGTCACAAAAATTAGCAACATATTAAACAGAGCTGATTTTTTTTTCTTCTTCTTTTGTGCACAACAGTAACAAAAAGATGTATATTGAAAATCAGAAATAAAACTTCAGAAGCAGAGAACCACACAAGCAATATAAAAATGGCTGTTCATTACAAATGTGAAGAAAAGAATTGATTAAAATGTCTTTGGTGTGTAATTGTGGCAAAATTAGTATTCTAACATTGAGTCATTGATCTTTGCCTGATGTCAACAGCATGATGCTCATCCTGAGAGCTCAGTTGACTATACTCCCTGGACTTATCTAGTTAACATTTTCTTTAGTTTAGTAACCTGTCAATGGAGAACAGGTGCTGTTGGCCTATTTTTGCAATAAAAGCAAGAGTATATTGCCCTCTAGTGTTGAAAAAGTTAGGAGACCAAAAGAGTGTTCAGAAATACCCATTAAGAAAAGCAAATTTTTTATTTTCTCCTTTCACATAAACGTGAGATTCCAATAGACAGGTTATTATTTCCCAATTATAGAAAAACAACTATCAAATATAATTAATAAATGTGTTTTATGGCCTCTGTTATACAAATGGTGACTGGATTGAGAATAAATTATTTCATTTTATTATGTTATCTTTTTGTAATTTAATTAGATCCTTTTTCATTTTAGTTTCGGATATTTTGCAACTTTAGGAAGTATCCATTCTTCATAATACATTATCTTCTCTAATTATTTTGGATTTTTCAGAAATAAAAATTAGGTATAAATATCATTTTTAAAAACCTTTTTAAAGTAAAGAACATAACTCTGTAGAGTAGGTTATTCTATTGGTAGCGGTACTTCATAGGTCCTTTGTAGCTGGGTTTTGTGCCTAGTAAAAATATGTATTTCCTTCTCTGAAATACAAGAGAAAGGATTAAGTAGTAAAAAAATTCATCAGAAAAAGTCTTCTAAGAAATAACATAAAAAATTAATGATTGAGGTAGAAATGATATATTTATTATTGTATTTAAAAACAATAAGCTGAGACTTTTAAATAATACTGGAATAATAACACTACATGTTACACTTAAACTTGGTGAAGACGGTAGATCAAATTTTGTGTACTTACCAAAAAATAAAAATATAATTAATATAAATAAATATATAAATTCTGCAGGGACATATACCAATACTAATATAATCCAGATTTCTCCAGACCTACATATCCTGTGACTACAAATGGGGTGTGATTGATAATAAGTAAACTTAGAGATAATTTGGTGCAATTGATTTTCCAGTTTTCGAAACCTTAGGCTTGATTCTGAGATAATTGTTTCAATAAAATCTATCAAAACATTGTAACATTGAACATCAATTTAACTGAGTTACTCAAGATTGTTACTAATCTACTGTGTGTCTAATTTAGTATTGAGTTATGCTTGAAGGAAAATAAACTAACCAGCTTATTATGAAAAGAGAAGCTTTCTATATAGACTAGGCTATTGAAAATGTACCCACAGTCTTCTGCGGAAGACACATAAACTAGTTGTGTAAAAATGCAAAGGTATTATAAAAAAATAAGGACAACATATTCTTCAGAGATTTACAGTAAGAAAGACTACCAGGGGCAGACATGAATAGGAAAGACTTGTTATGCATAAGATTATAGAATTTTATAGTTTGAAGCAAACTTACAGTTATGAAACTCACCCATTTAAAATTTTTTTCCTACATTTTTGTGCTTTTATACAGATAGCACATGATTCTTGAAAAAATGAAATAAGATAGAAAAGTACAATACAGAGACAATCAATATTTCTTTGAGCATCCTTCCAAATCTTCCCTGGAGTGTGTACATGAAAATAGAAATACAACCTTTTTATATCCTTCATCTAGAAAATGAAGAAACTGAAGTTCAGACTCCTTCCATCCTCCACCACCTTTCCCAACAAGTGTCTGGAGAAAAGATCATTTGAGTTGTACCGTGGGGTAGAGAAAGAAGGTGAATATATGCAAGATATAAATATGGTTATTGTTGTTTGGCATAATTGTTTTGTGCATTAAATAGCAGGAAGTTTATAAAATGCGGAAGATTCAATTCTGAATAAATCACAGTTCCTGCCTTGGTGGAAATCCGTGGATAATTACTCAATTAAAATGTCTGTGGTATAGGCTGTACTATGAGAGCATAGTGGAGACACACTTACTAAACTAACTTCTGTAATGCCAGGGGTGACTTTTTTAAGGTAGTTTTATCCAAGCTGCATCTTTCTAAAAATGAATAAGAACTGATTAGACTTAAAGATAAAAGAGATAACCTGGGTCATTCCAGAACTGTAAATGGTTCAACACATAAAGTACAGAAATAACAAGATGAAACATTTTGTAAGAGTAAACTCTCAAAAAGCTTGACTCTGAAGCTAAAGAGAAAAATTAGGGCAGTTGCTTGGATTGGGGGTGGCGGTGGGGGTGGGGGTGGCGTTGAGTGTGACAGAAAATGTTATGAACATGGGCATGAGCTAAACTTGTTAACAAAATGATACCTGGAGTCTCCAACTAAAATAAATACAGAACCCAGAAACTAGGAAAGGTGAAGAAGTGGTAGGGACTGAAGCCATTCAGATATCTAAAGATTATAATTACAAATGAAACATGTTTAGATGCTGTTTATGGTCTACAAATGAAACATATTTAGATGCTGTTTATGGTCAGTTACTAACAAAGCATTATACCATTTTTTTTTTAAAGTCCCCAGAAAAGAGGTTGAAGTTCTAGAAAATAGGTGGAGGCAAAAAAAAAAAAAAAAAAAAAAAAAAAAAGATTAACTTTAGAAGAGATATACATTATCTGTGGAATCAGGAGGCAGGTAAGGACAGTGAGAATTTTTCGGTTTGGGAAACATTAGTGGGAGGGAGTCAGTTTGGCTCCCTGCATAATATTGAGCCAGTTCAACCTTTGCTTTCTGTTTGCTTTGTAAAGTAGAAGATTGTGCAGCTAGGGAGAGGGGCCACGTGGCTTAGAAAGTTATTGAAATCATCAAAATAGTATAAGTTGGGGAAATAGAAATAAAATAATGATGTATACTTCAAAGATGTCTTATTCACATTTCCCTTTTATTATAACTGTCATAATTCTAAGTGTAAAAATACGATAAAAATTATATTTTAAACTATAAAAACACATTATACAGAAAAATATAGAAAGAAACAAGAATCTGTTAATGTTCATTTTATTTTTAATATTATGGTTTTATAAAATTTATAATACTTTCAAGTATAAAATATGCATAAATTTTGTTAAGAAAAAAAGCAGTTGAGTTTCTGAAACATTTTCACATCATCCTTGCAGATAAGTTACAGAAAAATTGTTTACTTTTGAAGAAAATGGTTAATAATATTACATCTAAGCAGGAAGGCATATCATGATGTTATATTTCCTCAGTCATCTTTTGTAGCTTCCATATAAATTGTTTATATGGAGTGAACAAAAATCAAGACAGGAAATCACAACATTGTTACATAGATTAGCAGATTAATGCCCACACTTTTCACATGAACTCCATTAGCATAAGCTTAAGTCAGTAACTTTAAAACCATCCACTGTCAAGGAAAAATATAAGAAAAGAAAAAAAAATTCTAAAGGTGAAAGGGAAATAGGAAAGGGAAGAAACAGAGAACAGATTAAAACAAAATAATTTAGATGTTTTTGCTGACAATAAGAGAAATACTCGAATTCGCAGATGTATCTGGTAAATAGGCTCTTAATAAATGTTTATATATATTTGCTGAATGGATGTCGGATAAATGCCTTGACTTCTTACATGAAAGAGACAAATAGGAGCAAATTCAGGAATGGACTGAATTTTAGATAGCCTGTCTGGTTCCAGTTTGATTATAAATGTCCCATTGTAAATATTATCTCCAAATCTATAAAAATGAGAAAGAGTCACAAATTTATCCCAAAGTCATCCTAAGGTCCTGAGGAAATTGTCTGAATGTCAGAAACCCTGAGGCAGATCTACTCATTCAAAAATTGTCTAATCCTATTTAATTCTGGTCCACATATTCTGGAGATCTGATTATTATTTTAGTAGTATAATGGTAAAATTCAGTGATGAAATCTTAGCTATAAATATAAATAGAAAGTTCCAAGCAGTGATTATCAGACCTCTCAACTTGGCCACAGGATAGCATGTCTACTATTCTACCTAAATCTTATATGGCAAAGCAGAACAAATATCCACATTAAAGTTTCCTTATTTGCAAAATCCCCATGTTTTTCTAATAAGCAAGATGAATGCATAGAAATTTGCAGTTGATTTTAATAAATTAGACTCTATATTTAAAAAATCATGTTTCTTTGCTTTAGAAAATAAGAACTAAGAAAATGGTAAATAGGCACTATACATATCTCTGCAGGAAATGGTGATAAAAGAAATCGCCTGACATTTACTCTTCTATTTACTGAGTTGACTTCATAATTCTTTTGAAGTATGAATGTAGCTGATAGCTCAGAGCTATGTACCTAGTATAATATTATGTTACAATATAATATTATGGTAGTAATGTTATCATTATGTTTGAAATGACACTTTTAAGAGTCTGTACTGGTAAAAATGCACACTTTGGGGACTAAAATAAATTTATATTATGTCACTGAAATCAAGAAAATATGAAGTGTATGAAAGTTAGGTGATAATCAACTGGTTATTTATGGGTATAGAAAAGATCGTTTCTGCAGAATATTATAAACTGGACGTACTACAATTTTGATTAAATATAACAATTACTCATTACTTTGTACCTCTATTTTGAAAATGTTATGATTTATGTAGCAGTGGTTGCTACTGAAAATAATATCATAATATTTTTGGCCTGGAAGCTGAAAGGAATTCCATGGGACCAGCCATATGATATCAACCATTTCATAGTCTCAACTACTATTTCATCAATATTGGATATTTTCTGAAACCACTCAGATTCATAAAAGACTGCATTGATCTTTAGCTAAAACCTTTAAGATATTTATAATTATTTTAACAACAGATTAAATAATTTGCATTAGCTGTGCCCTATTGAGTAGCACTCCTCAAACAGTTTTTACCATCACCCAGAATAAGAAAGAATCTTACATTGGTATGCAAATACGCACACGCATGCATACAGGGGCACTATAACATAAAGTTTCATAAACCACTACTTACCTCTGCCATACATGAAGTTTGACAAGATTTCTATTCTAGTCTACTTCATTTTCACTTACATGTTGGTGAAATGTAATTTGAGAAATACTGCATCTCTCTTGAAAGATGAGGTACTAATTCATTCTCACACTACTCTGAAGAAATACCCAAGACTGGGTAATTTATAAAGAAAAGAAGTTTAATTGACTCACAGTTCCACATGGCTGGGGAGGCCCCAGAAAACTTAAAATCGTTGCAGAAGGCATCTCATTACAGGGTGGCAGGAGAGATTGAGCGCTGAGCCAAGGAGGACAATCACCTTATAAAACAATCAGATTTCATGAGAACTCACTCAGTATCATGAGAAGAGCATGGGGATAACCACCCTCATGATTCAATTACCGTTCACCAGGTCCCTTCTATGACATGTGAGAATTATGAGAACTACAATTTGAGATGAGATTTGGGTGGGAACACAGAGCCAAACCATATTATTATGCCCCTGCCCCTCCTAAATCTCATGTCCTCACATTTTAAAATACAATCACGCCCTTCCAACAGTCCTCCAGAGCCTTAACTCATTCCAGCATTAACCCAAAAGTCCAAGTCCAAAGTCTCATATGAGACAAGGCAAGTCCTTTCTGCTTATGAGCCTATATAATCAAGAGTAAGTTAGGTACTTCTTAGATATAATGGGGGTAGAGGCATTGGGTTAATATACCCATTCAAAATGAGAGAATTTGGCCAAAACAAATGGGCTTCAGGCCCCATGAAATTCTGAAATCCAGTAGGGCAGTCATTAAGCTTAAAGTTCCAAAATGATCTCCTTTGGCTCCATGTCTCACATCCAGATCACGCTAATGCAAGAGGTGGGCTCCCATGACCTTGGGGAGCTCCACCTCTGTAGCTTTTCAAGGTACAGCCCCCCTTCCAACTGCTTTCACAGTTGGGATTGAGTGTCTGTGGCTTTTTCAGGTACATGATGCAAGTTGTTGGTGAATTTACCATTCTGGGGTATAGGGGATGGTGGCCCTCTTCTCACTAGGCAGTGCCACAGTGGGGACTTTGGGGGAGCGGGCAGCGACAACCCCACATTTCCCTTCCACATTGTCCTAGGAGAGGTCTTCCATGAAGGCTCTGCCCCTGCATCAAACTTCTGCCTGAACATCCAGACATTTCCATACATCCTCTGAATCATAGTCGGAGGTTCAAAAACTTCAATTCTTGATTTCTGTGTGCCAATAGACCCAACACCATATGAAAGCCACCAAGGCTTGGGGCTTGCACCCTCTGAAGCAACAGTCAGAGCTATATGTTGGCCTCTTTTATCCACAGCTGGAGTAGCCTGAGGCACAGGGCACCAAATCCCAGGCTTCACACAGCAGGGGAGGACTTTGGACCTGGTGGATTAATCATTATTTTCCTGTGACAGGAGGGGCTGCCATGAAGGTCTCTCATGCCCTGAAGATGTTTTCCCCATTGTCTTGGTGATTAACATTCTGCTCCTTGTTACTTATGCAAATTTCTGCAGCAGGCTTGAATTTCTCCCCAGAAAATGGGTTTTTCTTCTCTACTGCATCATCAGGCTGCAAATTTTCCAAATTTTCATGCTTAGCTTCCTCTTGAATGCTTTGCCACTTAGAAATTTCTTCCACCAGATACCCTAAATCATCTCTCAAGTCCAAAGTTCCACAGATCTCTAGGGCAAGGCCCAGTCTCTTTGCTAAAGCATAGCAAGAATCACCTTTATTCCAGTTCCCAACAAGTTCCTCATCAACATCTGAGATCACCTCAGCCTGGACTTCATTGTTAAAATCATTATCAGCATTTTGGTCAAAGCCATTCGTCAAATCTCTAGGAAGTTCCAAACTTTATCTTACTTTCCTGTCTTCTTCTGAGCCTTCCAAACTGTTCCAACCTCTGCCTGTTACCCAGTTCCAATGTTGCTTCCACATTTTCAGGGTCTTTACAGCAGTACCTCACTCTCTGAGGTACTTGTTTAGTGTATCGGTCCATTCTCACGCTTCTATGAAAAAATACCTGATATTGGGTTATTTATAAAGAAAAGAGGTTTAATTGACTCACAGCTCCTCATGGCTGTGGTGTCCTCAGGAACCTTACAATCATAGCAGAAGGTACCTCTTCATAGGGTGGCGGGAGAGAATGAGTGCTGAACAAAGCGGGGAAGCTTTTTATAAAAGCATCAGATCTCATGAGAACTCACAATCACAAGAAGAGCATGGAGGTGACCACTACGGTGATTCATTTACCTCCCACCAGGTCCCTCCTACATCACATGGGGATTATGGGAACTATAATTCAAGATGAGATTTGGGTGGGGACACAGCCAAACTATTTTATATGGTTACAAATTTTGGAATTCATGCCAAAGAAACACTGGTGCAGTTAATGTATATGAAAAGTTGTTAAATGTTTATACAATAATTTTTGTGTTTTCTGGTTTGTGTGTGTTTCCAGACAGGGTATCCCTCTGTCACAGTGGTGCAATCATAGCTCACTGCAACCTTGAACTCTTGGACTCAAGGTAAACTCCCTGCCTCAGCTTCCCAAGCAGCTGGAACTACAGGTTCACACCACCGCACCTGTCTGTTTTTTTTTTTTTTTTTTTCTTTTTTGTGTTGAGATAAGATCTTGCTTTCTTGTCCAGGCTGGTCTCAAACTACTGGACTCAAGCAATCCTTCAGCCTCACAATCCCAAAGTGCTGGAATTACATGTGTGAGCCACAATGCTTGGCCTGTGTAACAGCTTTAATTAAAAATTCTGTTTCATTAATATAAAATATGAGCTAATTCTTTATGATTCCTAAAAGCAAACAAAAAAACTCATGAAGCATGTAAGAACAAGGTATATAATAAAATGTTTTCCTCACAGGCATCACAAAAAGTCAAGGTCAGTGAAATTATCACAAATTCTTAAATCATTCAAATTTATAACACAGCTGCTTTTAAATCAATTCAATTCACCTCTACAATTTTTCTCCATTCTTAGTAGACATTTTTGACTTTGAATACTGAACTTTTAAAGTTGGAATAAGACTTGCTGATTTGCGGTTAAATTATTTAATGATGCTGACTGCTAAGTTTTTGACTTCACTTAATTTAATCTCTGTTTCTTCTCAACAGTGCAACTGTAGAATCCTAGTGTAATAAATCATTAGTAGTTTAATCTTAGCTCTGTTTTTAAACCTTCTAAATTTTAATTTTGTCATTTTAAAAATAGATCCATATAGGGTAAACAGGACAATGAATAAAAAGAATATAGCATAGTTACTAGCAAGTAGTAGCCATTTATTAAATGCTGGTGAACATCATTGCACTTGTTTTCAATTTCAACTGAATTTTCATAAGGCGCTTTTTTTTTTCTTTTTCTTTTTTTTTTTTTTGAGACGGAGTCTAGCTCTGTCGCCCAGGCTGGAGTGCAGTGGCGCGATCTCAGCTCACTGCAAGCTCAGCCTCCCGGGTTTACGCCATTCTCCTGCCTCAGCCTCCCGAGTAGCTGGGACTACAGGCGCCCGCCATCTCGCCCGGCTAGTTTTTTGTATTTTTTTTTTAGTAGAGACGGGGTTTCACCGTGTAGACCAGGATGGTCTCGATCTCCTGACCTCGTGATCCACCCGTCTCGGCCTCCCAAAGTGCTGGGATTACAGGCTTGAGCCACCGCGCCCGGCCCATAAGGCTCTTTAGTGATTTGTAGAGCTCATCAGATCACCTTCAACAAAGAAACAACCACACCTATATGCAATGTGATTTAGTATCTAGATTTCTTCTGTATTTCAGTCTTTCCAAAAAGTAGCAATGACTACAGTAGTACCTATAATTGTTTTGTTTACTAACTCCCTTCTCTGCTGCTACCAGAGATTACTAGCAATTTACCATTATTATGTGGCAAATGAACTTTGCAAACTGTATTTTAGAGACTCTCTAAACACATTTTGAAAATGTCAAAAGGCAATCTTATAACAGATATATAAAACAATAATGTTAATATCATCATATAATATTTTCTAATCTTGAAAGAAAGTAAAAGATTCTAGGAGGTATTTATTCCACTACTAACTAGGTGATAAGCCACATTTGGAAGGATAGAAAGTAAAAATAAGAAAACGAAAGTGAGAACAAGAAAGGCAACACCTAAAAAGGCCTCCCCTTTTTACTCATCAAAGCCTGTGCAGGGGTCATGAAGTCCACATTTTGTGACAGGTTGTCATGACAAATAATGAGTAGATCTCTCTTTACAAATTTTTAACAACAGATTTATTAGAACATGGAAAGTCAGATTTAGAAGAATTGGGACCAAAGCCTGTTTAATTTATTTAGTTTGGTGGTTAATAAAATAGTTTTTCCACAGATGCAATTTTCTCAGTAATCCACATATTTGTCTGTTCTTTCTATAATGAAAGGTCAGCATCACCATATAAGGGGCAAGTGGGAAAGGAAAGCTCTCAAATGTTTCTATTCGTTGCTAACTTATCCCAGGGTCTTCCTGAAGAAGATACTAATTAAGGTAAAATAAAAATTTTGGTGTATCACCTTAGACTACTTAAAAACAAATGCCACATATTTTTTATACCATTATAGCAGCAGTTCAATGTCTTCGTTATTATCCTGAAGTAATGTTTTAAATTTTGTATGACTCATTTAACACGTGCCTTTTGAAAAATAATCTCAATTGTCTTATTTGACTTATGGTAACAACACAAGATTCTTACGTTGGTTGCTCTCCGTATCTATACTCCTGCATGCCTTTTCCCCCACCGTTTAAGGGTCATACAATAGGTTAGAGATTCAAACTAAACACAGACTACACTTCTTTGGCATCCCAAACAATGTAATAATACCATTTCTTACTTCAGGTGTGAGACATAAGTAAACATTTATGGTATATTATGTTTTATGGTCCAGGCTTCCTCATCTCCACTGGCCAGTTTTGTTAGGGAAGGAGAACTGGGAGAATTGAATGGGAAGGGTAACTCCTTTAGTTAAAACATCTACATTGAAAACACATGTGGTAATATGTATCTATCATTCTTCTAACTCTGAACGTATTACTGTTAAATAAATGTCACATTTAAATTTTATTTATTCTTTGGGTTGGCAGATTCTTTCCCCATATGTTTTTTTTTTTTAATTTATTTTTCACTATTGCATTAGGAGGAGATACTCTAAATATTCAAAACTGACATATTCTCCTTTGTGTATTCAAAAATAAAAATCACATTTTTAATGTGAGAAGAATTAAAGATTTAACAAAGTGTTAACTTGTCATCCATTTAATTTCTCTCCGAATCTCCTGGTTAAATTTATTCCTAAAATATTAAGCAATCCTCCAAAGCATGTAAGTAGATATCTGCTCTTATCAGGTTATTTAGGGAAGTGGTGTGGATGGGGTGGGTCTGATTTTATGTTTGTTTAAATAGATTTTTAAATTAAAGATGTGAGCTTGGATAAATCTAAGAATTGATATAAGATTAATAATCTCCTTTGACAAGTTCCAAATATCTTTCAATTTCATTAGTATTACACACACACACATACTACACACTATATATACACACACATATATATCTTTTGAGTTTTTATTTTAAAAAATTATATATGAAAATTTTCAAGCATATATAAAAGTAGAGGATATAGTATAATTGCTTTATATATTTCATACCAAACCAAAGTCTTTTTATTTCTGTATTCCATTTCCTTTTAGTAAAATGCAATCCAATTTTATTAAAGGGAGCTGAGTTTTGAAACAAAGACTTTCGGAAAGCAGATAATTATATTAAAGAATTTCATTTGGCTGGGTGTAGTCGCTCACACCTGTAATTCCAGCATTTTGGGAGGCTGAGGTGGGCGGATCATCTGAGGTCAGGCGTTTGAGATCAGCCTGGCCAACATGGTGAAACCCCATCTCTACTAAAAATACAAAAATTAGCAGGACTTGAACGTGTGTGCCTGTAATCCCAGCTTCTAGGGAGGCTGAGGCAGTTTTAATTCTTATTACAGGAGCAGGCAAAATTAGGAAATATGCTTTGAGACTAACATGCCAATGTTCTTTTCCCCTAAGCTTTCTGTCCTCTGTTTCATTAGCGAGATCTGAGAATGCCTGCTTCTGCATGAAGAAGAGCAATCCTATGTATCTGGGCTGTAATGCTGAAGAGGGTCAAGTGGCTCCCTGTCAGTCCGGATAAAGGATATATTATTAAAGAGAAAAACTTGTAACTGCTCTAAACTTAAGACAGATTTATTCAGTCAGCTGGGAATTCCAGAGACTCAAGCAGATACCTAAGAGCATGTTTAATTGCTCTAAGTCCCTGATTCCTGATTTCCTAATTTTATATGTATATAATGGTTATCAGTTTTGTTGAACAGTTTTGTGGTAACTGACATTCTTTGTTAAGGCTTACTTTCTTACTTCTTTTCTTTTTTGGTGTGATTAGTTAGAAAATGATCTCAATACATAGTCCTATATACATATGGATGTTTAGGCAAAAATAAAATTGGATTCTGTGTTCTGGAGGTTATCAAAAAATCTACTATACTCTGGGCAGTTAAGTCGACTGTAAACATCAGGTTATTAATATTTTATCATATTAAAACACTAAAATTATCATTGCTTTATATGTTTCTTGAGCATCAGCATTTATATACAAATACATATTTTTATTTCTATTTTTGTCTTAGTTATTACGTTTCTCCTCTCTTTCAGATTATGCTTAGAGGATTCTGCAGCAATTCTTGATATTGGACATATTCAAAATCTCCTCAACTTATGTCCTCCCCGTCTATTGCCTTCCAGCTTTAACTCAGTTGTGCTCCCTTCAAACATTTTACATGATTTGCAATGGTTACATGAACTCTGGGGAAGTCATATTTGCAGCATCTCATACTTTATTCACTATGGCACTTTAGGAAAAGAAATTGGGGAAAAGCTTCCAAAACATTATCTTAAAAAATGAATCTTGTTGTGAAACTTCGGAGAAGTTTTCGAACATTGATTGTTCTCTTAGCTACCTTTTGCTTGGTGAGCATTGTCATTTCTGCCTATTTTCTCTACTCTGGCTACAAACAGGAAATGACAGTTATTGAAACCACTGCAGAAGCAGAATGCGCTGACATCAAAATTCTACCATATCGGTCAATGGAGCTGAAAACAGTTAAACCTATTGATACATCCAGAACTGACCCTACTGTCCTTCTCTTTGTGGAGAGCCAATACTCTCAACTCGGTCAAGATATCATAGCTATTTTGGAGTCCAGCCGATTTCAGTACCACATGGTCATTGCCCCTGGAAAGGGAGATATACCTCCTCTTACAGATAATGGCAAAGGGAAATATACTTTAGTTATTTATGAAAATATTCTGAAGTATGTCAGCATGGACTCATGGAATCGAGAGCTTTTAGAAAAATACTGTGTGGAATACAGTGTTAGTATAATCGGTTTTCATAAAGCCAATGAAAACAGCTTACCAAGTACACAATTAAAAGGCTTTCCGTTAAACCTTTTCAATAATCTAGCTCTAAAGGACTGTTTTGTTAACCCTCAATCTCCTTTGCTGCATATTACCAAAGCCCCCAAGGTTGAGAAAGGCCCTCTTCCTGGGGAAGACTGGACTATTTTCCAATATAATCATTCAACCTATCAGCCTGTACTTTTAACTGAATTACAGACAGAAAAATCCCTTTCATCCTTGTCTAGCAAAAAACTCTTTGCAACGGTGATTCAGGATCTGGGGCTTCATGATGGAATTCAGCGAGTACTTTTTGGCAACAACTTGAACTTTTGGCTGCACAAGCTCATCTTCATAGATGCCATCTCCTTCTTGTCAGGGAAGAGGCTGACATTGTCCTTGGACAGGTACATCCTTGTGGACATTGATGATATATTTGTTGGGAAAGAGGGAACAAGGATGAATGTCAAAGATGTGAAGGTAAGCATATGTATAAATAACATCAAAATTTGCATTTCACAATGTGGTACTGGTAAAATATTCCAAATATGATAGATTACTGATCACTAAAGTTTTAAGATGCAGTAGAGTTGAAATAAAATAGCCATTTAGAAAAATCTTGAACCAAGACTTAACCATTCTTTACACACACATACAACACACACCAGAAGCTTCAGAATGAGATAGAGCTAAAATACCCCAAAGAGTTAGTGAAATTAATCTCCTTGTCTCGTTTTTCTTTCTTTCTTCTTTTCTTTTTCTTTCTTTCTCTCTTTCTCTCTTTCTTTCTTTCTTTCTTTCTTTCTTTCTTTCTTTCTTTCTTTCTTTCTTTCTTTCTTTCTTTCTTTCTTTCTTTCTTTCTTTCTTTTTTTGTTTTGTTTTTTTTTGTTTGTTTTTTTAGAACAGAGTCTTGCTCTGTCATCTAGGCTGGAGTACAGTGGTGTGATCTTGGCTCGCTGCAACCTCCGCCTCCTGGGTTCTAGCAATTCTCTGCCTCAGCCTCCTGAGTAGCTGGGATTACAGGTGCCTGCCACAGGTCTGGCTAATTTTTGCATTTTAAGTAGAGATGGGGTTTCACCACTTTGGCCAGGCTAGTCTTAAACTCCTGACCTCGTGATCCACCTGCCTCAACCTCCCAAAGTGCTGTAATTACAGGCATGAGCCACTGTGCCTGGCCTCCTTGCCTCTTCTTAAGTCTTTCCCATCCCACTTAGAACCACTTATAACAGCCTCCCTTATTGTAGCGCATGCTGCAGTTTGTAACAGTGAGACTAAGATAGCCATGTAACTCTATTTCTGGATTATTTACCCTGCCAAATCCTGCCAAACTTGGGTTTGAAAATTGTGGTGTAAATAGAATAATGGAGAAACAGCACAAGACCTTTCTACAATCTCAACCAAGCATAGTATTTGCTCATATGAAATGTTCAGATATCTGAAAATACAGATATTAGCAAAAACAAATCATTTTACAGGGAATGTGGCATTGGGTTGGCCTCAGGTAGTTTTCATTATTATACCTATATTATTTATTTATTGCATTATTTGGGAAAACACAGCAATGTTACTGATAGCACTTCTAGGTTTTGATCAATTGAGACTGAATAACAGATTCAGCCTGGGTTTGCTTCTAAATAAAAATAAATCCACTATGCTACACAAGATTAAGTGCACAATTCTGAAGATAATCATCTTTTAAACAATCTTGATGCAGTACTCTCACCTGATCTTTTACTTGTGACTATCTCATCCTACGTATAGCTAAATTTATTTTGTGTGTAAATAATTTTAGCAAAACACATAAACAAAAATTAAGGTGTTATTGACTTTTTTGGATCTTCTGTTAAAGTGTTTATCTTTCAAAGATAAAATTTGGATACTTCTTCAAAATAACAGGGCATTTTTTTCATCATAAGACCTGATGGCCACTGTAAAGCAAAATGATTGAAAGCAGTAGAATAAGTTAACTTTTTTAAAACCTTCAAAGTTTATGTGAACCAATGAACTCTGTTTTTCATAAGTTCCTATGAAGCGCTGCTTGACTGTGACCCAAATATTTTATTTCGAGACTGTTAAGAAAAGATAAAGTGACGACAATTGAGTTCCATCCAGATTTTTCTCATTTTTTCTTTTACATTTTTAGTATGTGTTATTCTCTTTAATTAGTATAAATGATAGTTTTCTTTTAATTTTGAAATCATAGGCTTAACAAGAGGCCAGTTACTTCAAAAGGTTCTCTGAATGGTTGGTTCCTTTCTTCACACCCTAAAAATATAGCATTTCCAAGTTTCAGGCTAAAGAACAATATGAATTAAAAAGTTCTTTGTAAGTCTAAATGAATTTAACTAGCTCAAATTCAACTATTTCACTTTTTTCTCAAATAGAAAAACAAATTGTTACTCACTGCTGCTCAAAATAATATTCAGAAGTTGCTGATGGCTATCTCAACTGACATAACCCCAAACAGAATAAAATAATATTGAAATTTAACAAAGGCTTGAGCAGTGTCACATATGGAGAGAGAATCAGAAAGGCTATGTGTGTGTGTATATATTTATTAGTGTGTGTTCCTATGGATAGAATTATATCCTATATATGAAGTAATGTATAATATTTATTGATGTACACATATTAACTGAACTGTGTTTTTGAAGAAAATACTCTTTACTGCCTCTTTTGTTGTTATTTCTGGTTCTCCCTCAGAATTATTTTTATTTTTACTTTTTTATTGGCAAAAACAATATATATTTTTCATGTACAACATGATGTTTTGAAATATGTGTAAATCATGAAATGTTTAGATACAGCAAAATGACATAGGAATTAATTATCCCAGATACTTATCATTTTTTGGTGAAAACACTTAAAATCTACTCTTTTAGTAATTTTCAAGAATATGATACATTGTTACTACTGGAATCTACTATAGGTTTCTTCAACTTATTCTTCCAATCAACATGAAATTTTGTGTATTTTAACCAAAATCTCTCCAACCTCCTCACTCTCAACCTCTGGGAACTACCATTTTACTCTCTGCTTCTTTGAGTTTAATTTTTTTAGACTCCACAAAAAGGTGAGATTATGTATTTATTTTGCTTGGCCTTGCTTATTTCAATTAACATAATGTCCTCTAGGTCATCCATGTTGTCACAAATTACAGGATTTTCTTCTTTTTAAAGTCTGATAATATTTCATTGTGTATATGTATCCCATTTTCTTTACTCATGTATCCACTGATAGACACGCAGGCTGATTCTATATCTTAAATATTGTAAATAATGCTTAAATGGGCAAGGAAGTACAGATATCTCCTTGATAAGTTGAATTCATTTCCTTTGGATATATACTCAGTAGTAGAATTGCTAGATCATATGGTAGTTCCATTTTTAATTTTTTGAAGAATCTGCATGTTGTTTTCCATAGTGGCTATACTAATTATATTTCCACCTGTGTATATGAGGGTTCCCCCTTCTCCACATCCCTGCCAACACTTGTTACTATTTGTCCTTTTCATAACAGCCATTCCAACAGGTATGACGTGATATCTCATTATGGTTTTGACATGCATTTCCCTGATGATTAGCGATGTTGAGTATTTTTATAAGCCTATTGGTCATTTATGTTTTCTTTTGATAAACGTTTATTCAGGCCTTTTGCTCATTTTTTAGGTGAGTTATTTGTTTTCTTACTATTGAGTTACTTGAATTTGATATGTTCTTTAGCTATTACCTCTTATCAGATGTATAGTTTGCAATTTTTTCTCCCATTTCCTATGTTGTCTCTTCACTCTGTTGCTTCCATTGCTGTATAGAAGCTTTTTTGTTTGATGTAATTCCATTTCTTTATTTTTACTTTTGTTGCTTGTGCTTTTGGGGTCATATCTAAAAAAATCTTGCCCAGACCAATGTCATAGAGGTTTCCTCTATGGTTTCTTTTAGTCATTTTATGGGTTTAGGTCCTACAATTAAGTCTTTCATCTATTTTAAGTTGATTTTTGAATATAGTGTGAGATGAAGCTCTAATTTCATTCTTCTGTATATAGATATCCGGTTTTCTTAACACTATTTATTGAAGAGACTGCCCTTTCCCTATTATCTGTTCTTAGAAACTTTGCTGAAAATCTATTGACTGTAAATGCAAGAATTTATTTCTGTGCTCACCATTTTATTCCATTGGACTGTGTGTCTGTTTTTATGCTAGTATCATGCTGTTGTGATTACTATAGCTTTGTAGTATATTTTGAAGTATATTTGTTTTCCTCAAGATTGCTTTGGTTATTCAGATCTTTTGTAGTTTCATATACATTTTAATATCTTTTAAATTTTTTTTCTATTTTTGTGAAAAATGTCCTTGGAATTTTGATAGGAATTGTTTTGAATCTGTAGATCATTTTGGATATCATAGACATTCAACAATAATAATTTTTCTACCTCACCAGTGGGGATAAGCTTTCCATTTATTCGTGCCTTCTTCAAGTCCTTTAAGCATATTTTGTATGCTTTTCTCTTGCTGCTTTCAAGATCCTTTGTCTTTGATTGTTGACTGTTTGACTATAACATGTCTTGGTGTAGCCTTGTTTGGCCTTCCTCTGCCTGAATATTTGTATTTCTCCTTAGGTTTGAGCAGTTTTCTTCTATCATTTTATTAAATAAGCTTTCTGGATTTTTATCTGTGTTTTTCTTAAACTTCTATAATTTGAACATTTCCCTCAGACCTATTAGTGAATAAATATGAGAAATTTGATTGGAATTGAGAATTGAAAACTCTTTACATACTAGGTTACTTATATGTCCAAAGAAAAAATGTTCTAGTCACAGTTTTTGCTTTTTGACTTTATTTTTTGGATAAATACAATTTTGTGGGAAATAATTTCAATTTTGTGTCAAAAAGTTTTGATAGTCTCATATTCTTCATTCTCATGGCTTTTTCTTTTTTCTTTTTCTGTTAGTACAACAGTAATACACTAGTGCACAAAGAGAATTTCATTCTCCTTGCAACTCTACCCCAATTCTAGAACAATGGTGTTGCATAGTTACTGACAATTTTCCATATTACTCCAAAATAGTATAAAAGAGGTATTCAATTGGTATTTTAATAGGTATTTCATACATATTTCAATCTGTATGAAATACCTATTTGAATTTGAAATTCAAATGTCATCCCTATTTCAAGGTATGAAAGAAGCATTCTGTTCCTCAATAAAACAAATTAAGGAAAGCAGAAGTGTTATGGAAAAAAAATCTTGGTTAATTGGACTCTTCTTTAGCCACTCCCACAATTAGACTGGAATAGCAAGAGCATTAACAACAAATTCAGACATAGCCTTATCTTCAGCACCACCTCACTCTATCAATGTGTGTGTGTGTGTGCGAGTGTGTGTCTGTGTGAGTGTGTGTGTTTGTGAAGGCATATTTTCATCTGAGCCCAATTTTCTCTTTTGAGATAGAGATTCTGAATCATACTGTTAAAGAGTAAGTACTTTTAAGGCAAAGAATTTTAATACATTGAAAATAATACTAGTTTTTATTTTATTTTTATTATTATTCATTTTGAAACGGAGTCTCACTCTATTTATTGCCCAGGCTAGAATGTAGTGGCACAATCTCAGCTCAATGCAACCTCCACCTCCTGGGTTCAAGTGATTCTCCTGCCTCAGCCTCCCAAGTAGCTGGGACTACAGATGCACACCACCACACCTGGTTAATTTTTGTATTTTTAGTAGAGACGAGGTTTCACCATGTTGGCCAGGCTGGTCTTAAACTTCTGACCTCAAGTGATTCACCCATCTCAGTCTCCCAAAGTGCTGGGATTACAGGCATGAGCCACTGTGCCCGGCCAGAATATGAGTTTTTTGACTGAAGTTAAGTGCTCATTATTTCTAACACTTAGTTATAATTGGCCTAAGCTATCTTCTGTATATCTTTTTTTTTTTGTAGAATTATTCATGCCTTATTTCATTTGATCATTCTCTTCTCCAACTAATGCTATTGAGATAAAAATCAATGTCCTTTTATAAGGCAATCAAAATTAAATTCAGTTTCAGTAGCTATCATTTGTTTATTAATAAAATTTCATTGTATACCTAAAAATTCAAGATATATGAGAAAGATTACTCAAGTATATAAGTTCCTAGAAACTAATTATATTTTTAAAGATGGTGAAATATTATCTATCAATTAAGTCAGATATATGGTCATGTTTTGATCTGTTAATATAACTGTTAATATAACTGTGGCCCTTAAAGCCATCACCCTCTTCCCACTCTCCACCCTCCAGTAGGCCCCTCTATGGGGAATCACATGTGTTCTCATCTTTTAGCTCCCACTTATAAGTAAGAATATGTGTTTTTTGGTTTTCTGTTTCCATATTAGTTTCCATATCTGTTTCCAGCTACATCCATATTCCTGCAAAGGATATGATCTCATTCTTGTTTATGGCTGCATAGTATTCCAAGGTGTATATGTACTATATTTTCTATATCCAGTCTACCATTAATAGACATTTAGGACAATTCCATATCTTTGCTATTTTGAAGAGTGCTGCAATGATTGTATTCATGTATGTGTCTTCGTAATAAAATGATGTACATTCCTTTGGCTGTATGTGTGTATATATATATATAGTAATAAGATTTCTGGGTCGAATGGCAGTTCTGTTTTTAGGTCCTCGAGGAATTGCCACACTGTCTTCCCCAGTGGTTGAACTAATTTACATTCCAACCAATAGTATATAAGCATTCCTTTTTCTCCACAACCTCTCCTGCATCTGTTATTTTTTGACTTTTATTTTAATTTATTTGTTTATTTAGAGATAGAGTCTCATTCTGTCACCCAGGCTGGAGTGTAGTGGCAAGATCTCGACTCACTGCAATCTCCACCTCCGGGGTTCAAACAATTCTCTTGCCACAGTTTCCTGAGTAGCTGGTAATACAGACATGTGCCACCATACTCAGCTTTAGTAGAGATGGGGTTTCACCATATTGGCTGGGCTGGTCTTGAACTCCTGACTTCAAGTGATCTGCCCTCCTCAGCCTCCCAAAGTACCGAGATTACAGGCATGGAGCCATCCTGACTGGTGTGAGATGGTATCTCATTGTGGTTTTGATTTGCATTTCTCTAATGATCAGTGATGTTGAGCTTTTTTTCATATGCTTATTGGCTGCATGTATGTGTACTTTTGAAAAGTGTCTGTTCATGTCTTCTGCCCATAATGGGTTGTTTGTTTTTTTCTTGTAAACTTGCTTAAGTTCCTTATAGATACTGGATATTAGACCTTTGCCAGATGCATAGTTTGCAAAAGTTTCTTCCCATTCTGTAGGTTGTCTGTTTATTCTAATAAAACCAAATTTCTTATTTCAATGTTCCTTGTGAGCCAGCTCAAATTTACATTTCAATATCTATCCTTCCCACTTCTCGATACACACTGTTTTTTGTTAGACTTGCCCACTATATAGTTTTCAATTATGACTATCTCATGTCTACCACGACCTATTTTTCTCAGTTTCTGTGCCTTTACTAAACTACTTTTCCTAAATCTACCCATATTTTAAGTTCTACTTTTTATAAGAATGTGACACATCCCCTAATGACTTCAGCAGCCGATTATTTCTTTTTAACTTGAGTCCCTGCATAATTATGACCTTAATTCTCACTTAGCATCTTTATGTATGTAAGTCAACTCCAAAATTAAGAGGTAACAGTTTTGCTCACACATCTAGTTATGCCCCAAAGAATGTAATAAGCAACCTTACAAATGATTAAAAAATATTTAATTGACAGTTATAATATTGTTTTTTAACTGTTTGGTGAGAGCAGAACCATTTAGTCACAGAACGGATTTACTTTTTTTTTTCTTCTTCTTTGTTTGGGTTGGAGCCTCGCTCTGATGCCCAGGCTGGAGTGCAGTGGCACAATCTCGGCTCACTGAAAGCTCCACCTCCGGGTTCACGTCATTCTCCTGCCTCAGCCTCCCGAGTAGCTGGGACTACAGACAACCACCACCACGCTCGGCTAATTTTTTTGTATTTTTAAATTTATTTTATTTATTTTATTTTTTATTTTTGGAGACGAGGTTTCACCATGTTAGCCAGGACGGTCTTGATCTCCTGATCTTGTAATCCATCCGCCTTGGCCTCCCAAAGTGCTGGGATTACAGGTGTGAGCCACAGTGCCCGGCCAGAACTGATTTACTTTCTAAAGAAAGAATAATTTGAGGATAGTTTTGAACTTTATCTTGAAGCAAGTGATTTTATATTTTGCATATACAACAAAAGTGGAAAACAAAATCTATATTATAAACTTGGAGTCCTAAATAAGTAGATAGCAGACTAATTGGTTTGATTTTCCTTCCTATGTAGTGTTTTCAATGGATCTGAACCTAGGCTGGTATTAAGGCTTGATCTAGATACAAGTAATTTATGATCTCTTAACAGGAATGTTTTCATGCCTTTATTTTACTATATATTTTATGAGTTGAAAACCATATGCTCAAAACTATAAAGCGAAAAAGTAATAAATTGTACAAATTTGATGATGAAAACAAAGATGATAAGTTAACAAATATAAAAAACAGTTAATAGAGGGTGTTGAAAATACAGAGAAATAAGTTTTAGTTTCAACAGCCATTTGAAATCTTCTCTTTTTTAAACAAGAAAATGATAAGGTTACTATATTTAAGAAGGACTCTTCTATTAGTAATGTAAATATCTGAAAAAACATTCCAGTCAAAATATGTTCAAGAATTATAATGTCATTAAACAGGACACAGGCTGCTATGAACAGCAAAGAAGAAACCTAGTATAAAACAAAATTTAAAAATTTGATTCCTAATTTGAATAAGGGTTGGATGAGAGAGAGAAAAAAAACCCTCAAGATTGCTAAGTTTGTGCCTTTAGAAAATAAGACATTGTTTATCCTATGAACATTAGCACAGAAGATGAGGGGCTACATTAGTAAATGAAAGCATTAGTTTTCTATATTTTATGATTATAAATAAGTTTTGCTGTATTTGGTAAACTAGTAAAAAATCTGTTTTTAGAATATTTCATACTTCAGACTCAATGAGGTTTGAATCATTTTCAGAGTTACAGATGAAAAACAAACTCTGGTTTGTCGTAGATGGAATCCAGATTTGATGCATATCAGCCAGTATAGATTTAGCAATGCAAAAGAGTCCAGGCAGCAAGAATTGGGTGGATGACCCAGCCAGGCAGTGAAGCAAGCAGTAATTGAAAGTTACTGGCAGTTTCTAGGTGGGTGACTCAGCATACAATCAGCAAGTGTAGCATAAGAGCTGGGCAGTGGTCTGGACTGGTGGGAATCAGCATTTATCAAAGATATTCGGTAGTGGACAGAAGGTACCAAATCTCTGAGTTCAGTTTTGTGGGCAGCAGTCATCTTGAGAAAAATGGCACAGACAGCAGTGGCTTACTCCTGGAGGAAATATGGGATTGGACAATTACATCACAATGTGGAGTTTGACATAGTGCCCATGACAGAGAATGTGGTAGTTAGGAGCTTGGTCACAGCAAGCCTGTGCAGGAGAGAGGAGCCATCAGCAATACTTCCCAGAAATGATGGTCTTGATATCCTGATACAGAACTCCCTAGGTCTCCCTTGTCAGGGAGGGATTACATTTGGAACAGCATGAAATCCTTAGGTGCCCAGCTGTGCGAATTAGATGTACTATTTGAAAGTCCTCAATTGATCAAGGAGAAAAGCAGGCAGTATCAAGGGCTTATAATAAGAATGGTTTATATTCCATGTAAACAAGGAGTATCACTGTGTCAATTAAATTGTTTTAGTAAGTAGAATTTGACTTGTTTGAAAAGAGAAGATCTATTATCATGTATTTTGGCAGTCAGTAGTGACCTCGGACAACCTCAAATTTACTTTCAAGAGGACAGTTACAGTACAGGATATATTTAATCATAATTTTTCTTCTTTTATTGAAAATCTCAGTGTGAGTAATCTAGGTTTTCCTTTCTTCTGAATTCTTTCAAGTAGCACCACACATTTCACTTTATCAATGGAAGGAAAAATCATCTGTTTTAAAAAGGTTCGTTTATGGAAGCAAATAGGGTTATTCTACACTTAAAAAATTGCCAAAATTGTATACAAATACATTTTAAAATAAGAATTAAAAAATTGAGAAAATGCTTACTAGCAAAATCTTTTCCTTTGTATATCAGTCTTTATTAGAGAGTTCACACAAATATGTATTCAGTTCCTGATTTCAGTAGTATAGACAGGACATATTCACAATTATCTGCATTACAAGGCAGAATGCAATATGCAATATATACCATGCCAACATTATTGCACACAATGGGGACAAAGACAGGTGACAGTAATTCTTCCTCTAGGAACTAGGAATATTTAATGGAGGATGTGGCATTTGAATCCTCTGTGATCACTGGACAGAATTGTAGCAACGATAGCTGGGCAGTGTATTCTAGGCCGGTGGATCAGCCTAAGCTCAGACTTGGCTGAAAATATCAGGACCTTTTTGAGAATAATAAGTTGCCTGTGTTAATTGAATTATAAGGTAAATGAGAAATAGTGAGACTAAATGTAGGTTCTGTTTGTGGCCAGAATATAAAGCCCCTATCCTGTCATACAACATTAGCCTTCATTCTGTTGAAAATAGGATACCACTGGAGTCACTCAGGATTTTTAAGCTAGAAAATAACATGATCAGAGTTGGAATTAAAGGAAAATATATTGTTTGAGCCAGGGAGAAGTTTTGAGGAGACCAATTAAAGAATCTATTACAATAATACAATCATACTAATGATTGTAACTTAAAATAAGGTATTTATTGAGTATATTAATATACGCTAAAAAGGTGCTAATCATTTACAAGCACACAACAATATTAAGAAGTAATGTTTTATACACTTTGAATGAATAAAATGAGGCTTAGCAATATTAAGATAGTTGTCTAATATATGGCTTAAGTGGCAGAACAAGGGACAAACCCAGAACTATCTGTCTTGAATGTTTAAACTCTCTTTTAAAAGACAATGGCTTGGCTTGGGTTTGAATCTTAACTTCCGCACCTGTTAGTTTACCTTAACCTAATATCGTCAACCCTCAAACCATATATCTGTAACACCAGTGCAAAGCAACCTAATTCAGAATATTTTGGTGAGCATTAAAGAGAGAATGAGCGTAAAGTAGCTAAGACAGAGTTCGGTCTGTAAGATAGACTCAGCTTATCTTGGTGGCAAACTGGATGGAAAGGGAAGATCAGGAAAGTGCATGCAGAAGTAGAATTGACAGAACTTGAATATGGACCCAATGGAGCAAAAAGAAAACTGGAAATGCAGTGTCATCACTGCTGTTTTTAGCCTGGATGTGTTCATCAAAATATATGGAATCAGACAGAGTTAAGGGTGCTGGAAGGATGAGGAGTTTGATTTATGGTCTCATAATTTTAATGGGCTAAGGTCTAATGATTGACCATGGGCATCCACATTTGACCTCTGAAACAATAAATGTAGATTTTCTGGCCCCGTCGGGTTGTCAGTGTACACTTAGAAATCGTCACACTTAAGTCTTGCAATTTTAATGGTAATCATTACATAGAAATAAATCAAAGAAGAAGAAAAACAGATTGAATAAAGTATTTGCAATATTCAGTGATAAACCAATGATAAGTTAGTTTCATATAGAGGAAAAATGCCTCATGCACTGAGATAGGAGGCTCTTGTATGCCTTTCATTAGTTATAAGGAAGAAAGCATGAATGCTCAGTAGGTACAAGAAGTCCTCAAAGAAAGAAAATTAAAGGAATGCCTGACTCAAAAGAGAACAATGTTTATGAAACAGGGAAATTACAATATTTGTCTGGAATTTGGAATTTTGAACTCTTTTTTTCCTTCCTATTTATGACTCCTTGATGAATAAGAATTTCAACATGAGTCCCTCCTACCATCACTGTGAGATGTACCAACTGACACTGTGTCACAAATATTCCTAAACTTAGAGTGTTGTATAGGGGTTAAGTGTCAAGACAACAAGGAACTTAAATCTTTACTTTCAGTTGTTCTGCCTAGAAATTATGGTCAATTGAAATAATTTTATTTAGTTTAATGTGTTCATTTTCTTGATGACAGAGTTGCAAATATGTCTATTTTTTGTTAGAAATAAGTGGTTTATAGGCATGCTTTCATGTATATCACTTTCCTGTGTGTCAACCAGCTATTAATTTTTAAAAATATGCATTTCAAACAAGGCCTCTGACCATGTGAAGATTTTCTGCTCAGAATATTTTTACTGTTTTTAATGCAAATTAAATTTTAATTTAAAAATTGAACATTACCTAAATTTATTAGTACTCAAAACAAGCTACATAGTAATGGTCTAATACTAATATAAGCACTGACTTTGGTTACTTTACAGTATTAGATAATTATGGAGCTGAGAGCAATTTCTTGAAACACCAGGGAAGAAGACAATTAAAGTCCACGAGTTCCATTTCACTAGTCAAGTTGTAGCAATTGTCTACATGAGGAAAAGAAAGTATTAAGAAGTACTTTGGTAAAAGAAAGTATTGAGAAGTATTTTGGTAAGAAGGTAACAAAGTCTGAGAAAGGCAAAAAAGCAGTCTTTAAGAGTCCTTAAGTCTCATGGTAATGCTTTAGAAGCCCTGGGGGAAGTCCACTGGGGTATTTTCTGATTGGTTTTCTATATTTTGTCATTCTCTGTGATGAGATAAATTGTAATTAATTAGACAATTAATTGGCTCAGATTGTAATGAACCTCCTCAGTTAAAGCCACTGTGTTCCTATAATGATAACCAGCAAAAGATACACAAAATGGTTTCATATCTAAAAAATGACCAAAGAGAAAAAAAAAACAAATATTTGCTATTTTCATGCTACTTATAGAAATACACATGGTGCCCTGAAATAAATTAAATTATAATGGAAAATGGCAACTAGTTTACATAATCCTGAGCGAGCTAGAATATATTTTATTATCATTTAGAAAATAGTTTAAACTGTTAATGTAGCCATAGACATTGTCTTTTATTTTTATTCAACTCATCATTACTCATGTCTACTCTGAGCCTAGCTCTAGAGCATTGCTGGGATTGATCACTTCTACCCATCACTTTTTCTCCCCAAAATAAATCAAATAGGCTTCTGATGTATTTTCTTTATTTTTATAATTTTGAAATATTTCCTACATTCTAAAGAGTATATATAAAAATGTCTATAACTTAAAAGATAATAAGAAGAATAGTTTGGCACAAACCATTTAGTTTAGAATAGAGAATAATACCACCACCTTTCCAATCACGTCACTTTTTTGCTACCACTAGAATGGCAAAACATATCCTGAATTTCAAGTGTATCATTTTCTTAACTTTCTTTTTACTTGTATCACATAAGAAAACATCCCTAAACAATAAATTGCTTAGTATTTTAGATGTTTTAAATTTGAATTTATATAAACATATTCCTACCATACACATTTTCTTCAAATTGCTTTTTCTCTTTCTTTTACTCCTATGGTTCACCCACATCGATACGTATAGCTCTAGCTCACTAAACTCATTTTCTTTGTAGTATTTACTATCTCCAATGTTGGTACTGTCAAACATTAAAATTTTTGTATTTTCCTGATTATGTGGATGAATAGCTATTCTTGTACTTAATGACTATTTCTTTTTTATACAGTTTGCATACTCTGTATGTCTTCTTCCTCATTTTAATTTAGAATTATTTTTATGTTTTATATTAATTTTTGAAAATTCTTTATATAGTCTGTATTTTAATGCCTGATACGTTTGCATATACCTTCTCCTAATGGTATGTTTCATGTCTTTTTATATCTTTTAATGATATTTGATTCATACAACAATTTAATTTATTGTAGTTACATACATCAATATGATCATACATCTCTTGTGGGCATTTTTTCTATGCATATTTTATTTCCTCTAGAAGTTCATGTAATACTGGCCATATTTATTATTTAAAGATTTTCTAAAATGGTCTGAGTCTGAAAATTTAATTTTGAAGTGTGTTAAAATTACTTTGCTTGCTTATGGTATATTCTTTGTTGTTTTGCTTATGGTATATTCTTTCTCTTACTGTCTTCATGAGTTATTTGCAGTTTATATTTTCAAAAAATATCTCAACTGCCTTGCTTAAAAATTCTAGTTTTAGGTTGTTCATAATAGATCATTATGGTACTTTAAAACCTGTTGACTATGTCACATTTTCTTTTTGAATGTTGTTCATTTTTGTTTTCTCTCTTGATTGATCTATTAGACAGAAATTAGCTCACTTCATTTTCCCTTTTCTTAATCCTCACTATTTTGCCTTCCCTTTCTGTTTCAATGTTTGCTTTTTCCTTTGTGCGTTCCTTCTGTCTATAATTTTTATTTTATTCTGATGTTCTTTCCATGTCTTCCTAAAATATATGATTAATTAATGAAGTGTCACTTTTTTCCTCTCATATAAGCATTTAATATCATTTATTTCAAGATTACAATTTCAACTAAGTGCACCATGCTTTTTAAAAGTAGTTTAGCTGTTAGCCTGCAATTTTGAACACTGTCTACTTTTTTTCTTTATTATTATACTTTAAGTTCTGGGATATATGTGCAGAACGTGCAGGTTTCTTACATAGCTATACATGCGCCATGGTGGTTTGCTGCACCCATCAACTTGTCATCTAGGTTTTAAGCCCCACATGCTTTAGGCATTTGTACTAATGCTCTCCCTCCCCTTGCCCATCACCCCCTGACAGACTCCAGTGTGTGATGTTCCCCTCCCTGTGTCCATGTGTTTTAATTATTCAATTCCCACTTATGAGTGAGGACATGTGGTGTTCGATTTTTCTGTTCCTGTGTTAGTTTGCGGAGAATGATAGTTTCCAGCTTCATGCGTGTCCCTGCAAAGGACATGAACTCATTCTTTTTTATCACTGCATAGTATTCCATGGTGTATGTGTGCCACATTTTCTTAATCCAGTCTATCATTGATGGGTATTACGGTTGGTTCCAAGTCTTTGCTATTGTAAATAGTTCTGCAGTGAACATATGTGTTCATGTGTCTTTATAGTAGATTGATTTTTAATTCTTCGGGTATATACCCAGTAATGGGATTGCTGAGTCAAATGGTATTTCTGGTTCTAGATCCTTGAAAAATTGGCACACTGTCTTCCACAATGGTTAAACTAATTTACACTCCCACCAACAGTGTAAAAGCATTCCTATTTCGCCATTCTAAATGGCATGAGAGGGTATTTCATTGTGGTTTTGATTTGCATTTCTCTAATGACCAGTGATGATGAGCTTTTTTTCATATGTTTGTTGGCTGCATAAATGTCTTCTTTTGAGAAATGTTTGTTCATATCCTTCATCCACTTTTTGGCGAGATTTTTTGTTTCTTTCTTGTAAATTTGTTTAAGTTCTTTGTAGATTCCAATATCTTATTTCAATGTACTCAATTATAAATTATTCTAAATTACTAGTTGAAAGAAGAAAATTAGCTCATTTTCTTTCTACAATGTCATTTGTGTAATTTTAACAATTATTTTAATAATTTAAATATTTAAAAATGCCATGTTGCGACTACACTGAACAAAGGAACTTTGTGTATCTCTCTCTCTCTCTCTTTTTTTTTTTTTTTTTTTTTTTTTTTTGAGACGGAGTCTCGCTCTGTCGCCCAGGCTGGAGTGCAGTGGCCGGATCTCAGCTCACTGCAAGCTCTGCCTCCCGGGTTCCCGCCATTCTCCTGCCTCAGCCTCCGGAGTAGCTGGGACTACAGGCGCCCGCCACCGCGCCCGGCTAGTTTTTTGTATTTTTTTAGTAGAGACGGGGTTTCACCGTATTAGCCAGGATGGTCTCAATCTCCTGACCTCGTGATCCGCCCGTCTCGGCCTCCCAAAGTGCTGGGATTACAGGCTTGAGCCACCGCGCCTGGCATATCTCTCTCTTTGTGTATATTTGTGTGTGTGTAAATGTTCATTTGAAATACTGCTGCTAGAAAAAAAAGGTATCAGTCTTATCATTACATAAACTCCCAAATTGATGCGGTCCTCCCAAATAATATTTAACACATATCTAATGTGGACCATCACAATTAGTTCCCTGTTACTCCTTGCATTCGTGACATAAATTTTAAAGTATAAACTATTTTAAATATTGAAACTCTATCCTACTTGAATATTTCATGCGAATTTTAGTTCAGGTGTGTACAGCTATCTTAAATTTTAATTTTGGTTATAAATTTCTCACAGATTATCAGTAATAGTTTACTTAATTGCAATTAGAGTTTTTATGATGCTTAAAGAGTACTGTATTGACCTCTCAAAATGAAAATGCATTTTTCATTTTCACAATGTAAAAGAGTTATAGAAGTTTGCAGTAAATAGAGTTAATTCCTTTCTGAGAAAAGTTTTTCCAAATTGAGACATCAGAATGTCTCTGCTGAGAATTGTTCACCCTAAAGTCCATAAACTTTTCTTAGGCTGCACAAATGAAGAGAATATCTAGCAACTTTTGTAGAAAGACGAAGGAACACATTGATTGGCATCCATATAGCACTTACCCTACAGTATAAATTAATTCCCCTTGAATGATTTGTATGCCCCAATAGCCACTATTTATTACTGCACTGTATTTGTCTCTATAGGATATAAACAACGAAGGCTTGCTTTTATGGAGCAATATGGGGACAGTGGAATGGGAACTATCTGAGAAAACAGAAGAAAACCAATATTTAAAAATAACAGGATTGCAGAGATGTAGTGGGAATAACCCTCAAGATAGGACATGCCAATTAGTTCCTATACTGAAGCTTTAGAGAGAGCTAACCTAGTAAGACTGAGTACCAGAAACACTATTATAAAAGTCATAAGAGCTATTGCAACTTCTTCTCATGTGTCTGTGTGGAATTTCTTTCCCTTAGTTACTACTAATTAAAGAGTTTAGAAAACCTTGAAATGACTTGTCTTGCTTCTAGGGCTAGTGGAGAATAGAGGAACATGTGAACGTACCCCCTTTTTAAAAAAGAAACCAAGATATAACATTGCAAAGTGAAAGACTAGAAAAAGCGAGTGAAAAGATAGATTGTATGAAAAATGTCTCTAGAAGAGTTTTTTTAAAGTAAAAATAATAGAACTCCTTGGGTTAATAATTTTGTTCACAACTTTGAGTTTGTCCCAAATGTAAGGTTCTTAGTGCACATCTGTATTTATTCTCAGCTCTCAAGCCTGCAGAAGCCCAAATGTATTTCTTTGTAATTCTCCTTGTAAATTATTGCATCCAAGGATAGTCACATATGTACCATATGAAACCCTTTTCCATATGAAGGTAATCACAATGTGGAGAGGAGATGTTTTGCATGTCTATAAATATGGATATGGGGTTCTGTAAGCAATGAGACAAGAGACAACTTTCATTTATTTCATTAAATTATATTGCTCATTCCATACCTAACTTAATGTCTCTTCCAATCTGTTTCTAATCTGTTCACTTTGGTTATGATTATGTCTCACATTACCATCTTGTTGGTACAATCAGAATTCAGTTGATCACTTGTTTTCTTTTGGTTCTTGGGGATAAAGTTATTACATTTTGGAGAGTTACTCATCATTACACTAAGGAATATCCTTCTACTTTTCTGTTCAGTGCTATGTGATAATGGAAAGCTATGTGTTTGGTTTTTGGCCTCAATAAATCTAATTTTGAGCGTGTGTGTGTGTGCATGCGTGTGCACCTTCAGAACTCTTTCCACAGTTTCAGCTATTCCCATCTGTTCTGACTCTTTGAAACCATTTAATTTTTTAAATAAAAAAGCACAATTAAGTTTTACTACCTGCTAAGATTATATAATTTAATGCTAAGCTTTTCTTACTGCTCTACCTTTTAAAAAATAATAAAAGTTTGGAGCTCCTGTAGAGTACAATTTCACTTTGTATCATTAATGCTGAAAGGAAAGGAAATTGAAAGAGACCTTGAAATTGAAACTGGTTCTGAAAAATGTTACATTCAAACATTGTTGCCTTTACCTCAAAGCAGGAGAAATCAGTTCAAAGCATTGTGTCCTGTAGAAAAGCACATCTTTATTTTAAATGTCTTAAAATTAAAAAAAAGAATGGAGGGAGAAAATTTAAACTATATTCTAAAAATTTGGTACAGACAGTAACATTTATCAGGAAACAAACATAATTGTTTACATATTGAAAAACAGCACATAGAAAGAAGATAAAATATCATGCTAGGATATTTAGCTCATCCAAACTTAAAAAGCAGTAAAATAATGATAAACTTGAAAGTCCTTGTTGTAGCAATAAACCCATTACAAAAATTGTCAGATCTACTGCATTTCCATCGGCAATAGTACGATTGAAGTTGCTTTGCCATCCAAATACAAGAATATACACTTAGGGTAATAACATGATTGAATATCATTAACATTACACAAGGAACTTTTAGCAAGTCACATTCCTCAGTGACAGTAATGGCTCAGGTGGATGGATAGCTATGAAAAGGTAAAAGTGTCATTTCTGTGTGTTTACAGAGGAGACACATTGCCTTTGTGAGCTCTACATTCGTTTCATTTTAAATAAATATAAATACTTTCTGGATTTTCTTTTTATGTCAGCAATCTTTCATTAACAGAACATGAAATAGATTCAAAGCTATTTTGTATTTTCTATGTCGACTTCTGAGTGACCTTTCACGATTTTAAAACATATATACATGTGCACATGCTTATAGATATACATATTTACATTTGCCTACTAGTATTATTAATCTTTAATATTCCATACTTTTTATGTGCCTTGCAATAGTGATGAATATCATGCACACATAGTATATATATTATTGTTAAGTTTCCATTCAAAAATAGATATGATTTAATCTATTAATTTCATCCATCATGGAGATAAATAGGAATCTCATATCTGAACACTGCCCTTTTTGGTGTGTGTATGTGTGTGTGTGTGCATGAGTGCGTGTGCATAGCTAAGTGGAAAATTTCTATCTACAAGTAACAATGCCAGATACGTGTATAAAATTACTCATTCAAGTACTATGGTTGAATCAATATGTACTATAAACTAAGGTTCAGTTATAAACGTTAGAAATAATACAGAAATATAAGCAACATTTTCTGATGTCTGCCAATAGTACTTTCAGGTTGGCATTTTTCTGCAGGCCACTCATGGGTTGCTATATTGCTGGGCAGTTCTCTTTCTTCTCTCTCTCCTCCTCTCCTTTCCTCATTCTTCTTCTCTTCTCCTTCCCCTCTTCTTTCTCATCACTCTCTTTCTCCCCTCATTTTCTCCTTCTTCTCTCTCTCTGACTCTATTTCTCCTTCCTCCTCCCAGTGGCTTAATGTTTATTCTAGAATGCCAGTTTGAAATAATCTGTTACCAAGAAAAATTCAAAACCTCTTTGTTTAGCTATCTTCTCTTCCTTCCCATCTATGTACTTCTGCAGGCAGGCTACTGTACCACTGTACCTCCATTGATATATTTGCTAACCAAGGACCATTTACTGCAGAGAAAAACATTTCTTATAACCAAAACAAGCATCAGCCTCTGGGATTATATAATGCCAATTTACTTACATATGTAAACTCATCCTGTTTAAGTAACTACAGTGCACAAGCATGTATGTTTGGTGAAATGTGTGAAAGAGAAACAGAAAGAAAAAATACAACGAAGTGAAAAAAATCATCCAAAATAATGGTCCTTTTTCTTACCGAAATTTGTTATTGCTGTTGTTATTACTAGGACTTACTATAACAGTTTTCAAAATTGATCTCTGACTGTAACCATACAGAAACATGAAGGATTTCTTTTTCTATAATTTAAATTTCATAAAAGAATGTCAATTGATCTTTGGAAATAAGGAAACCATATTAATGTTAAGAGTCATGGTCTTGACAGTCTATAAACTGTGCTTAAATCATAGTAAAAAAATAAATATTTTTTTTCTAAGCATGACCAAAAATACAGGGAAGAGTTTGGTTTTATGGTGATACAGTAGTTTCTAATAAAAGTTGGATGATACATTGTGAAAGTGGCATTCTATCATACACTTGGTAGAGGGAATCTGATTTCAAGTTTATTTCCTATGGACAATGAAATGGTCTTTCACAATGCTTTATGAAACTACAAATCATTTCAGTTGTTCCTTGGTTGAGAAACTTAAGTTAAATTGGAAATAACCTCCAGTCAACAGTCATTTCAAATTAAGTTAGCTCTATCAACATCATCATCACTCTTAGATGATTACAAGTAATTTTGGAGCCTATAGCTGTTTTACTCTTCATATTATAAGCTCATACTACACGTTTTTTTGAGACAGGGTCTCACTCTGTTGCCCAGACTGGAGTGCAGTGGCATGATCATAGCTCACTGCAGCCTTAACCTCCCAGGCTCAGGTTGATCCTCCTAACTCAGCCTCCCAAGTAACTGGGACTACAGGCATGAGCCATCATGCCTGTCTCATTTTTATATCTTTTGTAGAGACGAGGTTTTGCCATGTTTCCCAGGCTGGTGTTGAACTCCTGAACTAGCCCAATTCAGCCTCCCAAGTACCTGGGACTACATGCATGAGTCATCACGCCTGGCTCATTTTTATATCTTTTGTAGAGGCTTTGTTTCACCGTGTTTCCCAGGCTGGTGTTGAACTCCTGAGCTCAAGCCCTCTACCCTCCTTGGTCTCACAAAGTGCTGGAATTACAGGTGTGAGCCACTGCACCTGGCTTAATAGTATAATATAATCTTAATGCAATTTAATATAAATTATATTATTAGTCATGCCCTTGTTAGCATTTTTCAAATTTGAACATTTTACAAGTTTCTTTTAAAAAATATGACACACAGTGATAATTGAAATCTAATGTGATTAATGATATTGCTGCTTAAATTAAATGTTGCCTACCCTGTGAGTAACATGAACAATGAATATGGGATTATCTGCTGCACAGAGATTCATTGCAGTTCAGCTTGCTTATGCTTACTCTTTCTGGCTCATTTGTATATCTTGCTGGCCTTTAAATGGTGCCAGCTTACCACTTATCTATCATCCCTCTATTGTTTCTCATTAACCTACAGAGTCAAGTCTTACTTTGCACAAATTTGATTTAAAATACAGACTCAAATTAAACATTGAAATCACCAGCACTGAGCCATAGTAATAAGTTAAAAGAGGCCCCAAAATCATTCGAACTCAAGAACTGATGTGAACAATGACAACTTGAACTCAGGTTAAAGTTGCTTTCAATTAGTTTGCTTTCAAATGAATAAACAATAAAATGGTTTATACACATCAGTAACACAAGTGTAGAGATACAACTTCCTGTTTATTCAAGGGTGTGTGCCAACTTTATATTTAGCAACCTAACAATGGGATAAGCCAGTGGTCCCCAATCTTTTTGGCACTAGGGACCGGTTTCGTGGAAGACAATTTTTCCACAGACTGGCGGTAGAAGGATGGTTTTGGGAGGATTCAAGCATTTATTGTGCACTTTATTTCTATTATTATTACATTGTAATATATTATGAAATAATTATACAACTTACCATAATATAGAATCAATGGGAGCCCTCAACTTGTTTCCTTGCAACTAAATGGTCCTGTCTGGAGATGATGAGAGACAGTGGCAGATCATCAGGCACTAGATTCTCATAAGGGACACACAACCTAGATTATTCGCATGCAGTTTACAATAGGGCTCACGCTCCTATGAGAGTCTAATGCTGCCACTGATCTGACAGAAGGTGGCGATCAGGTGATAATGCAAGTGATGGGAGCAGCTGTAAACACAGATGAAGCTTCACTGGCCCACTGCTCACTCTCTGCTATGTGGTCTGGTTGCTAGCAGGCCGTGGACTGGTACTGGTCCATGGCCATGAGTGGAGGAACCCTCAAATAAGCAACATTCCATGTCAAAAGATGGGTTTTGGATTTCTTTAATTTTATAAAACCATCTTCCAAGGAGTAGGAACCACATCAGGAAACAAGGACATAAAATTTCAGGATAATATTAGGCAATTCTTGATCTGTAATTGTCAGGTCTATACAATAAACTCATAGCACATCATTGACTGCTATTTGTATTCCTCTGCAATCGTCTACAAAGGAAGCTGCATGCACCTCCATTGAAATATCAGAAGAAAATGTTAGCATGTCTGCTCATTAGGCTTTATCTCACTTTTCCAATAACTATATTTTGTCTTATATGTGTTAAAATCCACATAAAATAAAAATACTAGTGACAATATTTCTTCTTGATTTAAAATATGCATTGCACTTTTTATAATGATTACTTCTCTAAAACGCAAAATTTCTTATTGTATGAGTGTGTATAACTTAGAACTTGTGTGCCCACTAGAGTTAATATCCAAAGATTCATTCTAGTTTGAAAAATACTGCTCTAAGTAAATACACCAAGTCATGAAGAAAATAATTCAATTCAACTACTTTCTGTCTAATAGTTCTTACTTATTTAGTTAAACTGATATGCAAGGACTCCCTCCAGTGATTGCTTTCCTCATGATAGATACAGTAGTTCTGTTACTTTGTCTAGTTTTCCAATAATTCTAATATTGAAAATAAGCCTGCCATATATTATCTTCTTATAATATGTTGTATCATTTTTAGGTAAATTATGCTTTAAATATTGTAAATATTTATTATCAAATATTATAAAACGTTAAAACTTTAATAATTTGCATTATTTTCTTCCTTTGAAGGACATCACAGTGACCTATTATCATTTAGAGAAATACAGTGGGTAACATGGGTAACATGCTTAGTAGATACAAAACTCTTTACTAAGAACCAAAGTGATTAAGATCCATTAGGTTTCTAAACATATGTAATAGTATGGAATTACTAAACAAAGAAAACCCTTTAGATTTTTAGATATATTTCTTACACTCGGTGTAAGAAGAGGTAGTATGATTGTCATAACTGTGTTGTTACGGGAAGGTAGAGAACCAGTAGAATAAAGGAGGTCAGAAGTTCAGAGACATTTGTAGGGGACCACGTACATCCCAACTCATGGTCCTTCTCTCTCTGAGTTGACTGTTTTATTTTCCTGCATGGTGTAAGAGCAGGTTAGGATGGTAGTTGTTATAACACATTTTGGTAAATAGTCTAACAGATTTTTACATTCCTAGGAAAATTGCATATCTTTGAGCATTGTTTTGTATGTGACTGTGTTTATCATTCAAATGTCGGAGGTACACAAGTACATAATAAAATGTCCCCAGAATGCAAGGACTGAGAATTTAAAGGCCAGTGAAACTGCACAGGAAAGAGTGTGGGAGGAAAAAGGATATATATGCAGGAATATATACTTTATGTGAACTTATATAAACTAGATGAAGAGGTTTGGAAATTTGATAGCATTAGGTTTTAGAAAATTACTTAAATGTAAAGCCCTGGGACAATTAGCTCATCATTTAAAAGAAAAAGTCCATTATACTTAAGTACATTGAGTATGTTTTTCTGAAATTCCATTACTAATTCTTTACTAGTGTTAAAATGTTCATGACTGGTTACTATCTAGATTTTTTGTAAATAAGACAACACAATTTTATTTTAATTGCCTGTTTCAGTTGTGTTTGCTGCTCTCTGGCTCTGAGAGAAACATGTTTTATTCAGTTTTACTTTCAGTCAATACATTATATCTCCCATAACATATTGTGGTGCTTCCATTTATTGATATTTCAGCACACGCTGGCCACCCTAATTTTTCCACTGGGCTCTAGCATGGAATTAACAGTCTTATTTCCTTCTAAACATGTACCTTTTGTTTAAGGAATAAATAAAATTTTGACAAAAAATATTTGTTATTTTCCCTTTAAGGTGGTTTACATTTGCTGTGTGGCTTTTCTGCACCAGGAATCACAACAAAATTTACAGTGACTATTGTTTCTTTCTTAAATACCTTCCACTAGACAGGTACTTAATAATTAGGCTTACTGGACTAGAATGAAGGTGTTAACACTGTACAATATTTCTAGAATTAACTGAATATTTGTTGAATGAATGAATGAATGAATGAATGAATGAATGAGTGAATTGTATTATTCTGTTCTCATGATGCTAATAAAGACATACCTGAGTAATTTATAAAGGAAAGAGGTTTAATTGACTCACAGTTCCACATGGCTGGGGAGGCCTCACAATCATGAAAGAAGGCAAATGAGGAGCAAAGTCCTATCTTACAGAAGGGCAGGCAAGAGAGCTTGTGTAGGGAAACTGCCCTTTACAAAACCATCAGATCTCTTGAGACTTATTCACTGTCAGGAGAACAATACGAGAAAGACCTGCCCCCGTGATTCAGTTACCTCACACCAGGTCCCTCCCACGACACGTGGGAATTATGGGAGATAAGATTTGGGTGGGGGCACAGTCAAACCATATCATGAATGGATAGGTGAATAAAGTACTTTATCCTGACAAACTACAAGGGTGAAAATTTGCATCTACCTCTTTTCGTTATGTATCTTCTGAAAGTAAAAAAGTTTTAGGGGGTACAAATGGTGCTTAAATCTAATTGTCTACTGACATTGCTGGCTTGTGGAACAATCAACACACAACTGTTGATTTTAAAAGAAATCCTGATGAAAGAAAAGTGTTTCTGTTTGAATTTATGAAATATTAATTCAATCCATCAAAATTTGGGAAGCTCAAGACCAGTTTAAATATATAATACTATTTAAAACTAGGCAGGCCGGACGCAGTGGCTCACACCTGTAATCCTAGCGCTTTGGGAGGCAGAGGTGGGTGGATCACGAGGTCAGGAGTTCGAGACCAGCCTGGCCAATGTGGTGAAACCCCGTCTCCACTAAAAACACAAAAATTAGTCAGGTGTGGTGATGCGCACCTGTAGTCCCAGCTACTCAGGAGGCTGAAGCAGGAGAATGGTATGAACCCAGGAGGCGGTGCTTGCAGTGAGCAGAGATCATGCCATGACACTCCAGCCTGGGTGACAGAGCAGGACTCCATCTGAAATTATTATTATTATTAATAATAATAATAAATAAAAATAGGCAAAAGATCTGAACAGACATTTGTTAAAAGAAGACATATAAATGGCCAACAGGTATATGAAATGGTGCTCAACATCACTAATCACCAGAGAAATGCAAATCAAAATTACAATGATATATCATCTTACCTCAGTTAAAATGGCATGGATCAAAAAGTTTCTGATGTGAACATGCCAATAATTTTCATTACAACTTTTCTGAGAATGTAAATTTTGTGAGAATGTAAATTCTGTATTGTGAGAATGCAAATTAGTACAAACACTATGGAGAATAGTGTAGAGACTCCTCAAAAAACTAAACTAAACTAAACTAAAATAAAAATAAAAATTTCATATAATTCAGCACTTCCACTACTGGGTATATATCCAAAAGGAACAAAATCAACATAGTGAAAAGATATCTACACTCCCGTGTTCACTGCATTATTCATAACAACCAAAATATGGAATCTACCTAAGTTCTTACCAACAGATGAATGGTTAAAGAAAATGTGCTACATATACACAATGAAGTATTATTTGGCCATAAAAAAGACTGACATCCTCCCATTTGCAGCCACATGGATGGTATTAGAGGCTACTATGTTAAGTGAAAAATAAACCCAGCACAGAAAGACAAATATTTCATGCTTTCATTCATATGTGACAAATTAAAAAGTGGGTGTTTTGAAGATAGAGAATAGATTGGTGATTAAAAGAGGCCAAGAAGGATAGGAAGGATGGGAAAATTAAGGGAAACAAAAGAACATAAATGTAGTTATTACTACTTAAATGTATACTTCAAAAGGGTAAAGGTGGTAAATTTTGTATGTATATTTTACCTCAATAAAAAAACAAAATGAAAAAATATATAAAATTTACAGATCTTTATTCTTTATATGCACTTAAATAAACTCAATGAAGACACTGAAATTTGACCCATTGTTGAGAATACATTTAAAACTGAATAAAATCATAAAGGCATGTAATAGTTCAATAAAACTAGGAAATATAAATAATAATCAACTGGCATGGAAAAAAGAGCAAATATGGAAAGGTAGTAAGAAATTTCTAGCTCCTTAAAATCTCTAAATTTATAAATAATTCTATCTGCAACAATTGTTTAACTTGAAACTCTTACAATGTAACCAAAATGCGTATAATCTAAATAAAATTCAGTATGTCACTCTGAGAAGCTATTTTCACTGAGTAGTCTGCGGATTTTCTTCTGGAATAGAGTTCTCTGCAATGCAAACTGATAATGTTTTTATGTTTGAAGAAGATTGTATTTCATCAAGCCACGTATGAACAACTTATTTCTGTAGTCATAAGAATTTAATGCAGTACAAAGTCTCATGTACTTAAAATAGTAACTAATAATTGTTCTTTTGGTGGGAAACATGCAAATGAAGACTGAATTCTTTATGACCTCACAAACTGTGCCTGTTTCCTCCCAGTTGTACCTGCTAACTTTCATGAACACAATAATCAAGCAAGATAAGAATGTTACAAACTATAATTTCATTATATTTGTTATTGAAGATGAAAACAAGGTTTCCCATAAAACAAAGTTATCTTCTTTGAACTTCTTTGAAATCTAGAATCACACTTGTGGAACATAACTAGAAACTATTAATTCCCCATAAACACCATGAATATTTCTCGGGAAATTCTGGAGTATTTAATTCCATTAAAAACCAACAGTCTTACATTCCAAACAGCAGTGTGTGTGTGTGTGTGTGTGTGTGTGTGTGTGTGTGTGTGTGTGTGTGTGTGTAAAACTTCATTTTCAAAGCACTACTGGGCAAGGAGGCAGGTATAATTTATGATTGATTATATAGATTCTTACCTGTTTACATGCATTAGGTCACTTTGCAATATTTGCAGATGACGCTTTCAGAAAAGTTTTAATGAAAAATATTGACATGCTTGAGGATTCTGATTCTCCAGGGCATTGGGATATAACAGACCAAAACTATTACCATTAAGGCTATTTCTGCATATGCAAGAATAAAACTTCAAGAATTCACTCCATTTGTATTCTTATGGGAAGGAAAATTTAAATTCTATGGGGATTGGTAGGAATATATAACATGAAAGCAAGATATTAAAGTAAAAGGTATCAGGTGAAACATTAAAAAAAAAAAAAAAAAAAAGGCAAGGACTCATGATAATCAGAAAGGTCCGGTTTTGGTTCTTCCTCTGACAGAATTTTAGGCCATATCCTCTCATTAATATTGCTAGGTCTTCATCTGTAAAATGAGGGTAAGGAACTAAGGTCTCTTAATGGGCTATAAGGCCTTCTGTGCAACCACAAATTGTTTATTTTGTGTGGATGTAACCAAGATAGCACGAAACATATGTTTTACATAACCTAAATTTTAAACTTCCCATTTGAATGCCATAACCTCGTATTTTCTCTCCAGTATCCCAACTCCAACAATTTTTACCTCACTGGCCCTCATCACTGAAATGTTCTCATTTCCTGATTAATTCACTATAGATTTAATACCTGCTTTACACCTTCAATCGCCACCCTTCTCTCACAGGGCAAAACTCCATTCCATTTAAATGTAACTCTCCAGTTACTCTATATGCAACTTCAGTTACTGAAATGTGTTAGAGAAAACAAACAATTATATGTTGGTTCAATTTAAAGTGATTACCTTTTTACCTGAAAATGATGTTTGGTCTTGGTCACCCTACATAATTATCCCAGGGTAGGGGTCTACCAAACAACTGGTTTACGTGTAACCCTATGGGTACACAAAGACATTCCTAGCAAGGGCATAGTTTTAAGCTAATCAATGTCAGAATCCTCAATCTGCCTACATACTTCTTTCTATACATTATCTGCTTGAGAAGGCCTGAGGTCCTGACATCCTACTGGTCTCTTTTTCCACTTTCTCTTTAATGATCACCCTTTCCCCAGTTTACGAAAGACACTTTATTTCTCATCAGGCCAAATTTTATCATGGTGAAGGTTTATCATCTCTGTGCAGCAAAACAAAAGTTTCAAAATGTTGTTGATAGAATATACTGACTGTAAAGATGAGGCAACATATTCTGTTACAAGTCAAGTGGCTTTAATTACTGCTTTCAACAAAAATAATTGAACATCCTCAATCATGCACTAGAGGGAAAACATAGTAACCATGAGAAAGCACTCCTTTAACATTCACAATATTTATGCTGCTTTCCTCCTACAATTATTTCACTAGATTTACTGCACGCACAAATATCCATAGTGTGGGCCAGGCGCGGTGGCTCATGCCTGTAATCCTAGCACTTTGGGAGGCCGAGAAGGGCAGATTACCTGAGGTCGGGAGTTCAAGACCAGCCTGGTCAACATGGTGAAACCCTATCTTTACTAAAAATACTAAAAATTAGCCGGGTGCAGTGGCACGTGCCTATAATCCTAGCTACTCTGGAGGCTGAGGCACGAGAATCGCTTGAATCCCGGAGTCGGAGGTTGCCGTGAGCCCAAATCACGCCACTGCACTCCAGCCTGGGCTACAGAGCAAGACTTCATCTCCAAAGAAAAAAAAATTCATAATGTGACTTACACATGGAAATCTGTTGTCTCTTTGTATTCTCAAATAACTCTAGAAGAATGTAGTACCTTGAAATTTGATGTGTTCTATTTTATTTTTCTGTAAAATTATAAGCCTTAAAAATTCTCCTAGACTGAAGTGGCATTACTAATAGTATGATTTTTGATCAAAATGCAATAATCTGCAAACTTTCAAAAGGAATTAGTAAACATAAAATGCTTTATTTGAAATGAGTCTCTTGAAGAAGCTAAATAAGGATTTTTTTCAATAAGTGTATATTTTCATGAATGAATTTGACACATTAGAAAGACAAGTTCAGCATCAATTTTCTTTCGATGATTTGTTTTTATAAATGTAAATGCTAAAAATCTTGTTTTTCTAGCTAATATGCCAGAGTAGAAGTTTTCTTTTAATATTCTTTTTCAATTCTTTTAACGTCTTCAAAATAGATGCTTAAAAAGCCCACATGGCTATCTCTCATTAAAACAAACAAAACAAAATAAAAAGCATTTAAAGGTCTATCAGCTAAAAAATTTATCAGGTCTGGTGCTGCTTCAGGCAAAAAAAAAAAATATAAGCTTCTTGCTGTATAAGAGGATGTATTACCCAGTCATTAAGCTTGTCTCGTAATAAGTTTCAGGAAAGAACACAAAATAACTTTTCCATACTTATCAAATAATGACACTGCATGTAAGAGTTTCATATAATGACACCTCATTTAAACTCATACATTTATAAAAGGTTGAAAAAATCAAATATTATTAATTCTATTACAACTTACCAAGTCATTATTTTTATAATATTCTTTTATTGAAGGTCATAGATCAATTAATAGATTGATAAACGATATATAATAGGGGAATAAGGATATAGATACATAGATATATAGCCATCAAAACAGTGGAGATGTAAGATTTGACTCAATTAACTTCTTCAATTTATCTGCCATCAAACCTAATTAGCAAGGACAATCTTTATGTCAACTTACCACCCGAATCAGGCTTATTTTAGCTCGAAGACCATCCATATTATTAAATTAAAAAATATTTTGTGTAATAGCATTAAAACTATTCTAAAATAAAAGATGCATCTTGTAAATAGATTATAAACAAAGTTATCAGAATTAAAATCAAATGGGTGTAATTAAATTATCTTTTGAAAAATAAGTTATAAGAAGACAAATATATATGCTATTTTTATTACTTACTTTGTAATAATAAATGCTAGAATATTTTCATGTACCAGGGCAAGGAATATGCTAAAACTTATAGTATTCTTGTGATAAATGTGTGCCTGTCTGTCTGGTTTTGGGCCTTCAAAAGTGATTAACAACAATATTGTAAAAACTCAAAAATTACTACATTAATTTCTATGTAGTTAAAATAAATATATTGACTGTTAAAACACAATGTTTGACACATAAAACATATTTTTATTTTTCTTACTAGGTTTTAAAAATATTAAATATTTTATAAGGTGGAAACAGATAACTGACTCTGGATAATGTTGTGATATAACAAAATAAGTTTTACCCATCTTACTATTTTATCTGAAACTCAATTGTAATTTTTTTTCAAGTGGATATTGTTCATTGTATCTTGCAAAATTTAGAAGTCTTAGGAAATATTCAAATTCAACTGTAAAGAATGAACATCATTAAGTGCTTAAGCTGTTAGAAGGTGCTTTTAACTCCAGTTAAAGTGTTCTTGGGATGAATTTTGAGGCTATCTGCAATATATTTAAATATATGAAAAGGAAGTCATTTTTAAGAGTAAATATTTCATACAATTTTCTCTTTGATTTGCTCTCAGTGAACCTTTCTTCAAGTGCAATGAATTACTGGGCAATAATTCAGAGATAGAAGATGTACTAATAAACAATTGTGATTCATCACCACATTCTTCAAATTCCTGAATAAACAATTTTCCAATATAAGCTAAAACACAGACTTAACAGAAATAACTCTTAAATTATGTATCATCTATTTGTCCAAACTTATCTATCTTATCATCCATCTGATACACACACACACATCACACAGGGAAAAATAAAAATCTGATGTGTTTATGGTACCTTGAATAATGATTAAAGGAGGCTACCCTGAAATCAGTATAATGATTAATCCTCTTTCCACTCTTGCGTATACTCCAAACAGTTTCTTGCCTTGGGAAAATATACCATGGTAGGACTCAACTGAAATAAAAGTTATGGCTTTCTTTTACTGAGTGGCAGAAAGACTGCCAAGAATACAGGCAAATACTTAAGAGATTTTTAGTAAATAGAACCTATGTTAAATAGGGATCTGAACAAGTAAGTCCCTTAAAATTCTCATCTTAGTTTTGCTTCTCTAGAGGTAGAACCTGAGAAGGAGATTCTCAAGAGATTGATTGAGGAAGAGCTTAGGAACAGGCCATAGGGAGGCAGAATGGGGCAGGGCAAAAAGCCAAGGAAGAAAGGGGTATCAGCCAGGAAGCAGCTTCAGTCTTTCCTGAAAGGAACTCTGGAATGAGTTGCTTCAGTCATTGGCCTGGATGGCTCTTGGGAGTCGCAGGTGTATCTGTGCAATTACCAGGGCAATAAGGCTTCTGTTTGGCCTAGGTTATAGGTGACACATCAGAAAAGGGGATAGACGTGAGCTATTAGCAGAAAAAACTTCCACAATTGGTGGATGGGCATACCTTCTGGTAAACATGATTAAGGCAGGACACCTCCAGATCCACTACAACTATTCACAACCCTAATCCTTTGCCATTTCAAGAATTAGTAGTCACCCCAATGTGTAGTTCATTGCTCATGGACTTGACTGTGGCAGTTCTCCCATTTTTCTTCCACATCAGTTTTTCCTTCTACTTGATAAGGCCTATCACATCCTCATTTGCTATTATATTCCCACCTTAAACTGAAAATATCAAATAAAATAAAAGTACTGTAGGGAGGGAAAGCAAACCCATATTAGGTGCAGGTGTCCTTCTGTAAGAGAGACTCAGTGGCCTCTCCAGAATGAAAAAGGTCTCCAGGAATGGTAGAGGATCTGTTGTTCAACGGCAGTCTACTGCTGGGAGGTCAGGCATTCAACAATAGCAAGGAGAAGATCACCCTTGTGAGAGAGTCCATGCATGAAACCTCTGTACTGGAAAACATACCCAGTCTTTTCAGAGATCATTTCTGTGGAAACTACTAGAAGACTCAACTGAAGCATAAGTTCCTCTAGAGCTCTACATTTACTTATACAAGTCTAATAAGCAGGGATGGGAGGACTACCAACAGAAAGATCACTTAAATTGGCTAGTGAGGTTTTTGTTTGGTTTTGTTCTTCGTTTTGCACAACATTGGCGGCTTGATTTTGAACTTAAAACCTATATAAAGATTGGCTTGATTCTGTGTTTTTTCACGCCTGAGGCAAATTTTCTCCATCATCTAGACAAATTTCCTCTTTCCCCTTCTATATATGGAAGGTTTATTTCCTCTCTACCCTAAGACTGAGGATGCAAAACTTGAGGTCTTATTTTTGTGGATTACTCTTATTAGATATCATTCAAGTTTTTCTAAGAGTAAAATTCCCAAGTTGTATTCACATGTTCAACTCTGTTACTATCATTTTTTTTTTTTATTATTATACTTTAAGTTCGAGGGTACATGTGCATAACGTGCAGGTTTGTTACATATGTATATTTGTGCCATGTTGGTGTGCTGCACCCATCAACTCGTCAGCACCCATCAATTCATCATTTATATCATGTATAACTCCCCAATGCAATATCTCCCCCCTCCCCCCTCCCCATGATAGGCCCCAGTGTGTGATGTTCCCCTTCCCGAGTCCAAGTGATCGCATTGTTCAGTTCCCACCTATGAGTGAGAACATGCGGTGTTTGGTTTTCTCTTCTTGTGATAGTTTGCTAAGAATGATGGTTTCCAGCTGCATACATGTCCCCACAAAGGATGCAAACTCATCCTTTTTTATGGCTGCATAGTATTCCATGGTGTATATGTGCCACATTTTCTTAATCCAGTCTGTCACAGATGGACATTTGGGTTGATTCCAAGTCTTTGCTATTGTGAATAGTGCTGCAATAAACATACGTGTGCATGTGTCTTTGTAGTAGAATAATTTATAATCCTTTGGGTATATACCCAGTAGTGGGATGGCTGGGTCATATGGTATATCTAGTTCTAGATCCTTAAGGAATCGCCATACTGTTTTCCATAATGGTTGAACTAGTTTACAATCCCACCAACAGTGTAAAAGTGTTCCTATTTCTCCAAATCCTCTCCAACAACTGTTGTTTCCTGATTTTTTAATGATTGCCATTCTAACTGGTGTGAGATGGTATCTCATTGTGGTTTTGATTTGCATTTCTCTGATGGCGAGTGATGATGAGCATTTTTTCATGTGTCTGTTGGCTGTATGAATGTCTCCTTTTGAGAAATGTCTGTTCATATCCTTTCCCCACTTTTTGATGGGGTTGTTTTTTTCTTGTATATTTGTTTGAGTTCTTTGTAGATTCTGGATATTAGCCCTTTGTCAGATGAGTAGATTGCAAAAATTTTCTCCCATTCTGTAGGTTGCCTGTTCACTCTGATGGTAGTTTCTTTTGCTGTGCAGAAGCTCTTTAGTTTAATTAGATCCCATTTGTCAATTTTGGCTTTTGCTGCCGTTGCTTTTGGTGTTTTAGACATGAAGTCCTTGCCCATGCCTATGTCCTGAATGGTACTACCTAGATTTTCTTCTAGGGTTTTTATGGTATTAGGTCTAACATTTAAGTCTCTAATCCATCTTGAATTAATCTTCATATAAGGAGTAAGGAAAGGATCCAGTTTCAGCTTTCTACTTATGGCTAGCCAATTTTCCCAGCACCATTTATTAAATAGGGAATCCTTTCCCCATTTCTTGTTTCTCTCAGGTTTGTCAAAGATCAGATGGCTGTAGATGTGTGGTATTATTTCTGAGGACTCTGTTCTGTTCCATTGGTCTATAGGTCTGTTTTGGTACCAGTACCATGCTGTTTTGGTTACTGTAGCCTTGTAGTATAGTTTGAAGTCAGGTAGCGTGACGCCTCCAGCTTTGTCCTTTTGACCTAGGATTGTCTTGGCAATGCGGGCTCTTTTTTGGTTCCATATGAACTTTAAAGCAGTTTTTTCCAATTCTGTGAAGAATCTCATTGGTAGCTTGATGGGGATGGCATTGAATCTATAAATAACCTTGGGCAGTATGGCCATTTTCACGATATTGATTCATCCTATCCATGAGCATGGTATGTTCTTCCATTTGTGTCCTCTTTGATTTCACTGAGCAGTGGTTTGTAGTTCTCCTTGAAGAGGTCCTTGACATCCCTTGTAAGTTGGATTCCTAGGTATTTTATTCTCTTTGAAGCAATTGTGAATGGATCATTTATTTAATAAAATTACTCTACCAACTTGCAGTTCATATATACCAGGAGAGTATAAAAGTTTCAATTGCTTCACATTTTTGTCGACACATAACATTGTCATACTTCTTAATTCTCCCTTATCTAGTTTGTGTAAATTTGAATTCATTTTAATCAAATTTGAATTTCCATGATTATTAATGAGTTTAAACATCTTTTCATGTCTTTATCAGCCATTTTCATGAAATTTTCCTTGCCTTTTTTAGTCTCATTAATTTATGCATAATTATATTGTATTATTTATCTAATAACTCCAATATCTGATGTTCTTGGTGGTCTAAATCTTTTTTTTAAATTATTTTCCCTTTTCCTTCCTGCTGACTTTTACTCATGGTGTCTTGTTTCCTAACATGTTTGGTACGTTTGGTTTTGAAGTTCATCTATCAAAATACATAGGAGTGTTTTTCACCAGAGTGAATATGATGAATTCTACCCTACTGTTCAATCAATAGTTACAAATGACCTGGAATATTTTTAGCTTTTTTGTGGGCTTCAGCTTATTCACAGAATCTTTGGAAGACCTTTCTCACTTTGTCATGCCTTTAGAATCCTTTGTTTTCCCTCACTAACATTAACATGGGCTTGTGCCCTCATGGCAGGCACAATGCACCATACCCTTTTCTTCTCCCTTGTTTCTTCCTTATTGCCCTCTGCTTATAGTTCAGCTCACAATTGTGTCTGTTTCTTGCCCATGAATCTTCAATCTTCTCTTAATTTTAGTGAACATATTAATGTAAACCATAAATGTTACTGTAATTTATTCCAGATCTTAGTAGTTTCCGTGGCAATCTCTGTAGCATACCTAGCCCACCATACTTTTGGAAAGAAGGATCAGTCCCTACCTAGATACTATTTGATTCTTAAATTAAGGCTTCAATTCAGTCTCTGCCCAAGATTTAAATCAATGCCTTTCAAACTAAGAGATGTGAAAAATAATTTAGTAGGTTTTAAACAGATGCATCAAATATAGATAGAAAACGCATCTTTTGAATTTGTTAAAATTATACGAACACAACATTTTAATAAAGCATCTAAAATGCATGTTTATTTGGTCATGGTAACATAATTTGAAAGTCGCTACTCTAAGTTATCCTTAAAAGCCAGTCATATAATGTCTTTTTGACCTCTTCAGTGGTAAGTAGTTTCCTCCCTGAAATACTATGATACTTCATACAATAACGTTTATATTATTTGCCTTCTTTATTTCATTTATTCAACATTTATTTTATTCATAAAGTATGCCAGAAAGTAAGCATTTTAGGCATCTTATTTAAATCAAAATAATGAGCTGCAATTTGAGTATTGTATGACCCATTTTACAGATGAAGCATTGACATCCAGGAGACAATTAGTAGCTTGTCTATAGTCGTACATTTATTGTGCCCTCTGAATCAACCAATCAGCCCTTGGTTGATTCAGGATTCTACTCCATCTGTCCCATATCTAAAAACCTATGTTCTTATCTTCCTCACTCTGTGATACCTTTTTGTAACTCTAAACAGTGGTTCTTGACTTCATTTTTTCTGCAAAACTATGACTTACAGTGAACAGTGTACAGTGCCTATAGTCATGAGTGCATTATTTATACAAATATTAATGCACAATTGCCAACGAGCTGGATAAACATATGAGAGTATATTCCCTCTACTAACTAAAGCATGCAGAAAGTATATTTTAGTGGTAACTTAAAATGTACATTATCCCCCAAACTTGGATACCTTAGCTCATATTAAAATGTTTTTATAATACTTCTGTCAACTCTTGAGACATACTCTAATGTATCGGTAAAGACCATGATTGACAACTAATATTGTACATATTTATCATAATTTCATTTTTATTTTTGAAGTTATATTTGATATATATATTACTTTAAGCCTTTAAAAGAAATTTTAAAACTGAATGAATATGGCTGACCTAGACTGAGAGTAGACTGTCTTTCATATGTAAACAGCATGTGTAGTGGTAAATAAATTGATCTGCATTTTTAGTGTACCTAAGCACCCTGAGGCATTCCATAAACCCCTAGTACCAAAATTTTTTTTTAATATTTGAAAAAAACACAGAGACATCTGTCAGGCACAACATACACTACTAGTATTGTTAAGTTTGGAGACCTAAATACATGCTAATGAAACACTAGGATGTTTCTTTTGGTCTTGTAACAACGTGAAATAAATTACCAAGACACTCAAAGTGTCATGAATGAAAAAGTTTGGGAACTTCTAATGCAGAGTCTGGAAACAACCTCTCTGAGTTCAAACAGCAGATCTGCTGGTTGTTCAGATGCCTAGTATATAATGAGTGCAGTAATCTCCCCTCACTGCCAGGGGATACTTCCTTAGCAGATGTCGTAAACCTTGGATAGTACTGAACTCTACATACACTATACTTTTTCATATATATACGTACATGCATGCCTATAATGAAGTTTAATTTATCAATTAAACACAGTAAGGTTTTAACAAAAATAACAAATAATAAAATAGACAATTATACAAATATACTGTAATATAAGTTATGTGGATGTAGTCTCTCTCCCTCTCTTATTGTACTGTACCTACCCTTCATCTTGTGATTATGGGAGATGACAAAATACCTATCTGATAAGGCAAAGCGAGGTGAATGACATAGGTCTTGTGACATAGCGGTAGACTACCATTTATCCTTCTGACAACATGTCAGAAGGAAAATCATCTGCTTCAGGTGATCTTGGATCATTGAGCCATAAGGATGTCGATGGCTGGATCTCAGAAATAGATGACATTGATGGCTAAAGGCTGTGTAGTGTATATAGCATAGATACACTAGACAAAGGGATAATTCACATCCAGGGACAAGATGAAGCAGGGCAGCACAATATTTCATCACACTCCTCAGAATAACATGCAGTTTAAAACTTATGAATTGTTTATTTCAGATATTTTCCATTTATTAATATTTTCAGATAGCAGGTGGAATCAGGTAAGTGAAAATGGAAAATGAAACCATATTAAGGGTGGGGCTACTATACTATAAAACTGTTGAATAACCTTAATAAGTAAATCATTATGTCTTCAGCACTTACCTTAGAAGTTGGCTTATGATGAACATTTGGTAAATATTTGGTGACTGAAATTCATTCATAATCAAATAAACCCTTCCACAATAAATCATTTCTTCATAAGGAAGAAAAGTACCACCTTGGTTTTATTTTTCAAATTACTTTCACAAATATCTGAGGGCTATAGTCCCTCCTGAATGTATGTTGAGAAAACTTAAACCTATAGGCAGAAACTCAGACATCTCACAGGTATGTAATGTAATGTGTCAGGAAGAAATAAATGGAACACACCAAATTCTGGTTATAATGATCAATAACATTCTTGGAATGAAAAGGAGAAAGATATCAAAGGTCTGTGATTAAATTAACTTCAAAAAGACACTTAGGGGAGGCGGAGCAAGATGGCCGAATAGGAACAGCTCCAGTCTCCAACTCCCAGCGCGAGCGACACAGAAGACCGGTGATTTCTGCATTTTCAACTGAGGTACTGGGGTCATCTCACTAGGGAGTGCTGGACAATCGGTGCTTGTCAGCTGCTGCAGCCTGACCAGCGAGAGCTGAAGCAGGGCGAGGCATCACCTCACCTGGAAGCGCAAGGGGGAAGGGGATCCGTTTTCCTAGCCAGGGGAACTGAGACACACAACACCTGGAAAATCGGGTAACTCCCACCCCAATACTGCGCTGTAAGCATACAGGCACACCAGGAGAATATATCCCAATCCTGGCCGGGAGGGTCCCACGCCCACGAAGCCTCCCTCACTGCTAACACAGCAGTCTGCTGCGATCTATCCGCAAGGCAGCAGCGAGGCTGGGGGAGGGGCGCCCGCCATTGCTGAGGCTTAAGTAGGTAAACAAAGCCGCTGGGAAGCTCGAACTGGGTGGAGCTCACAGCAGCTCAAGGAAGCCTGCCTGTCTCTGTAGTCTCCACCTCTGGGGACAGCTCACAGCTGAAGACCAACAGGGGAAGTAGCAGGAGCCGGTGCAGACGCGAACGACTCTGACAGCTTTGGGGAGAGCCGTGGATCTCCCAACGTGGAGGTTGAGATCTGAGAACGGACAGACTGCCTGCTCAGGTGTGTCCCTGACCCCTGAGTAGCCTAGCTGGGAGAAATCCCCCACTAGGGGCAGTCTGACACCCCACACCTCACAGGGTGGAGTACACCCCTGAGAGGAAACTTCCAAAGGAAGAATCAGACAGGTACACTCGCTGTTCAGCAATATTCTATCTTTGGCAACCTCTGCTGCTGATACCCAGGCAAACAGGGTCTGGAGTGGACCTCAAGCAATCTCCAACAGACCAACAGACAGTCCTTCCGACAGTCAGAAGGAAAACTATCAAACAGGAAGGACACCTATACCAAAACCCCATCAGTACGTCACCACCATCAAAGACCAGAGACAGATAAAACCACAAAGATGGGGAAGAAGCAGGGCAGAAAAGCTGGAAATTCAAAAAATAAGAGCGCATCTCCCCCTGCAAAGGAGCGCAGCCCATCGCCAGCAACGGATCAAAGCTGGTCAGAGAATGACTTGGACGAGAGGAGAGAAGAAGGCTTCAGTCCATCAAACTTATCAGAGCTAAAGGAGGAATTACGTACCCAGCGCAAAGAAACTAAAAATCTTGAAAAAAGAGTGGAAGAATTGACAGCTAGACTAATTAATGCAGAGAAGATCATAAACGAAATGACAGAGATGAAAACCATGACACGAGAAATACGTGACAAATGCACAAGCTTCAGTAACCGACTCGATCAACTGGAAGAAAGAGTATCAGCGATTGAAGATCAAATGAATGAAATGAAGCGAGAAGAGAAACCAAAAGAAAAAAGAAGAAAAAGAAATGAGCAAAGCCTGCAAGAAGTATGGGATTACGTAAAAAGACCAAATCTACGTCTGATTGGGGTGCCTGAAAGTGAGGGGGAAAATGGAACCAAGTTGGAAAACACTCTTCAGGAAATCATCCAGGAGAACTTCCCCAACCTAGTAGGGCAGGCCAACATTCAAATTCAGGAAATACAGAGAACGCCACAAAGATACTCCTCGAGAAGAGCAACTCCAAGACACATAATTGCCAGACTCACCAAAGTTGAAATGAAGGAAAAAATCTTAAGGGCAGCCAGAGAGAAAGGTCGGGTTACCCACAAAGGGAAGCCCATCAGACTAACAGCAGATCTCTCGGCAGAAACTCTACAAGCCAGAAGAGAGTGGGGGCCAATATTCAACGTTCTTAAAGAAAAGAATTTTAAACCCAGAATTTCATATCCAGCCAAACTAAGTTTCATAAGTGAAGGAGAAATAAAATCCTTTACAGATAAGCAAATGCTTAGAGATTTTGTCACCACCAGGCCTGCCTTACAAGAGACCCTGAAGGAAGCCCTAAACATGGAAAGGAACAACCGGTACCAGCCATTGCAAAAACATGCCAAAATGTAAAGACCATCGAGGCTAGGAAGAAACTGCATCAACTAACGAGCAAAATAACCAGTTAATATCATAATGGCAGGATCAAGTTCACACATAACAATATTAACCTTAAATGTTAATGGACTAAATGCTCCAATTAAAAGACACAGACTGGCAAACTGGATAAAGAGTCAAGACCCATCAGTCTGCTGTATTCAGGAGACCCATCTCACATGCAGAGACATACATAGGCTCAAAATAAAGGGATGGAGGAAGATCTACCAAGCAAATGGAGAACAAAAAAAAGCAGGGGTTGCAATCCTTGTCTCTGATAAAACAGACTTTAAACCATCAAAGATCAAAAGAGACAAAGAAGGCCATTACATAATGGTAAAGGGATCAATTCAACAGGAAGAACTAACTCTCCTAAATATATATGCACCTAATACAGGAGCACCCAGATTCATAAAGCAAGTCCTTAGAGACTTACAAAGAGACTTAGACTCCCATACAATAATAATGGGAGACTTCAACACTCCACTGTCAACATTAGACAGATCAAAGAGACAGAAAGTTAACAAGGATATCCAGGAATTGAACTCATCTCTGCACCAAGCGGACCTAATAGACATCTATAGAACTCTCCACCCCAAATCAACAGAATATACATTCTTCTCAGCACCACATCGCACTTATTCCAAAATTGACCACATAATTGGAAGTAAAGCACTCCTCAGCAAATGTAAAAGAACAGAAATTATAACAAACTGTCTCTCAGACCACAGTGCAATCAAACTAGAACTCAGGACTAAGAAACTCAATCAAAACCGCTCAACTACATGGAAACTGAACAACCTGCTCCTGAATGACTACTGGGTACATAACGAAATGAAGGCAGAAATAAAGATGTTCTTTGAAACCAATGAGAACAAAGATACAACATACCAGAATCTCTGGGACACATTTAAAGCAGTGTGTAGAGGGAAATTTATAGCACTAAATGCCCACAAGAGAAAGCAGGAAAGATCTAAAATTGACACTCTAACATCACAATTAAAAGAACTAGAGAGGCAAGAGCAAACACATTCAAAAGCTAGCAGAAGGCAAGAAATAACTAAGATCAGAGCCGAACTGAAGGAGATAGAGACACAAAAAACCCTCCAAAAAATCAATGAATCCAGGAGTTGGTTTTTTGAAAAGATCAACAAAATTGACAGACCGCTAGCAAGGCTAATAAAGAAGAAAAGAGAGAGGAATCAAATAGATGCAATAAAAAATGATAAAGGGGATATCACCACTGACCCCACAGAAATACAAACTACCATCAGAGAATACTATAAACGCCTCTACGCAAATCAACTAGAAAATCTAGAAGAAATGGATAATTTCCTGGACACTTACACTCTCCCAAGGCTAAACCAGGAAGAACGTGAATCCCTGAATAGACCAATAGCAGGCTCTGAAATTGAGGCAACAATTAATAGCCTACCCACCAAAAAAAGTCCAGGACCAGATGGATTCACAGCTGAATTCTACCAGAAGTACAAGGAGGAGCTGGTACCATTCCTTCTGAAACTATTCCAATCAATAGAAAAAGAGGGAATCCTCCCTAACTCATTTTATGATGCCAACATCATCCTGATACCAAAGCCTGGCAGAGACACAACAAAAAAAGAGAATTTTAGACCAATATCCCTGATGAACATTGATGCAAAAATTCTCAATAAAATACTGGCAAACCGGATTCAGCAGCACATCAAAAAGCTTATCCACCATGATCAAGTGGGCTTCATCCCTGGGATGCAAGGCTGGTTCAACATTCGCAAATCAATAAACGTAATCCAGCATATAAACAGAACCAAAGACAAGAACCACATGATTGTCTCAATAGATGCAGAAAAGGCTTTTGACAAAATTCAACAGCCCTTCATGCTAAAAACGCTCAAGAAATTTGGTATTGATGGAACGTACCTCAAAATAATAAGAGCTATTTATGACAAACCCACAGCTAATATCATACTGAATGGGCAAAAACTGGAAAAATTCCCTTTGAAAACTGGCACAAGACAGGGATGCCCTCTCTCACCACTCCTATTCAACATAGTGTTGGAAGTTCTGGCTAGGGCAATCAGGCAAGAGAAAGAAATCAAGGGTATCCAGTTAGGAAAAGAAGAAGTCAAATTGTCCCTGTTTGCAGATGACATGATTGTATATTTAGAAAACCCCATCGTCTCAGCCCAATATCTCCTTAAGCTGATAAGCAACTTCAGCAAAGTCTCAGGATACAAAATTAATGTGCAAAAATCACAAGCATTCTTATACACCAGTGACAGACAAGCAGAGAGTCAAATCAGGAATGAACTTCCATTCACAATTGCTTCAAAGAGAATAAAATACCTAGGAATCCAACTTACAAGGGATGTCAAGGACCTCTTCAAGGAGAACTACAAACCACTGCTCAGTGAAATCAAAGAGGACACAAACAAATGGAAGAACATACCATGCTCATGGATAGGAAGAATCAATATCGTGAAAATGGCCATACTCCCCAAGGTTATTTATAGATTCAATGCCATCCCCATCAAGCTACCAATGAGTTTCTTCACAGAATTGGAAAAAACTGCTTTAAAGTTCATATGGAACCAAAAAAGAGCCCGCATTGCCAAGACAATCCTAAGTCAAAAGGACAAAGCTGGAGGCGTCACGCTACCTGACTTCAAACTATACTACAAGGCTACAGTAACCAAAACAGCATGGTACTGGTACCAAAACAGAGCTATAGACCAATGGAACAGAACAGAGTCCTCAGAAATAATACCGCACATCTACAGCCATGTGATCTTTGACAAACCTGAGAGAAACAAGAAATGGGGAAAGGATTCCCTATTTAATAAATGGTGCTGGGAAAATTGGCTAGCCATAAGTAGAAAGCTGAAACTGGATCCTTTCCTTACCCCTTATACGAAGATTAATTCAAGATGGATTAGAGACTTAAATGTTAGACCTAATACCATAAAAACCCTAGAAGAAAATCTAGGTAGTACCATTCAGGACATAGGCATGGGCAAGGACTTCATGTCTAAAACACCAAAAGCAACGGCAGCAAAAGCAAAAATTGACAAATGGGATCTAATTAAACTAAAGAGCTTCTGCACAGCAAAAGAAACTACCATCAGAGTGAACAGGCAACCTACAGAATGGGAGAAAATTTTTGCAATCTACTCATCTGACAAAGGGCTAATATCCAGAATCTACAAAGAACTCAAACAAATATACGAGAAAAAAACAAACAACCCCATCAAAAAGTGGGGAAAGGATATGAACAGACATTTCTCAAAAGATGATATTCATACACCCAACAGACACATGAAAAAATGCTCATTGTCACTCGCCATCAGAGAAATGCAAATCAAAACCACAATGAGATACCATCTCACACCAGTTAGAATGGCAAACATTAAGAAGTCAGGAAACAACAGGTGTTGGAGAGGATGTGGAGAAATAGGAACACTTTTACACTGTTGGTGGGATTGTAAACTAGTTCAACCATTATGGAAAACAGTATGGCAATTCCTCAAGGATCTAGAACTAGATGTACCATATGACCCAGCCATCCCACTACTGGGTATACACCCAAAGGATTATAAATTATTCTACTACAGAGACACATGTACACGTATGTTTATTGCGGCACTATTCACAATAGCAAAGACTTGGAATCAACCCAAATGTCCATCTGTGACAGACTGGATTAAGAAAATGTGGCACATATACACCATGGAATACTATGCAGCCATAAAAAAGGATGAGTTTGCGTCCTTTGTAGGGACATGGATGCAGCTGGAAACCATCATTCTTAGCAAACTATCACAAGAACAGAAAACCAAACACCGCATGTTCTCACTCATAGGTGGGAACTGAACAATGAGATCACTTGGACTCGGGAAGGGGAACATCACGCACTGGGGCCTATCATGGGGAGGGGGGAGGGGGGAGGAGGGAGGGATTGCATTGGGGAGTTATACATGACATAAATGATGAATTGATGGGTGCTGACGAGTTGATGGGTGCAGCACACCAACACGGCATAAGTATACATATGTAACAAACCTGCACGTTATGCACATGTACCCTGGAACTTAAAGTATAATAAAAAAAAAAAAAAAAAGAAAAAAAAAAAAAAAAAGACACTTAATCTTTTTTTCTTTACATTCATATTTCAGCCATACACTTTCATTCAGAGGTAATCCTTCTCAGAGGATATCATTAGCTAGCCTGTCAGCACACAGCTAACCAGAAATCACCTTGAACTGATTTGCATCATATCCGTATTTAATATTGAGACTTTTTTCAAACCTGTTTGAGTTTGCCATCAATGAACTGGGAACATTTTTCTGGAAGGCTGAGGCACTTGATGAATAATTACCTCTCTTAAAAAAAGATTTATTTTTTAGGTAATAAAAAAAGATCCAAAAAAAAGTCTTTTGTTAAATAAGTTGTCTAACAGTCTGTCCTTTAATATGCCCTGTATTTTCTGTAAATTGAGAGACGGATATAGAGATTAGATCAGATTCAGTTCCAATATATAAGTAAGACTGCTTCAAAAAAGGGAGTTATCTTGTCTTCTTCCATAAGGAGACACTTAAAGTCTGTCTTTGTGTGATTTTAGCAGCGATCGATGATCAATGCCTATATGCATTAATTCATTAGGGGTTGTGAAATAATGATATTGCAATTATTTATTTATTTAATAGCTAGAATACTTCTATAAAGAGAAACTTCCCTTCTGTTTAGTTACTCAGAGGTAGAGTTCATAAAGGAAAGGTGAAAGGAACTTAATTTTTTTACCTATTAATTTTCAAAACAGAGTGTTAGAAAACCAGCATTCTCCAACTGTAGGCAATTACTTGTTTTTTTTTTATTATCCTTTTGATTTAATACATTTAAATATATACATGTATATATATGCACACATGCATAAACCTATTGAAGATGTTATATTCTATTATCGATGCTCAAATTATTCTAACTTTGGTGGGAAGCTGTTCATCTTACTATTAGTATAACAAAATGCTTCCATTTAGTCTTGTTAATTTTCTGGCCTAGGTCTGGTTTTACCTACTTTGCCAAAGAGCCCTAACTACTGTTAAAGGTAGAGATATTTCATGGCTATGAACTGTGCTGTAGGGATGCTCATTGTTTTAATATAAAATATATTACCAGCTTTGGCATCATACTTGTACTTCCAAAGCAAACAGGAAGACAGTGTTTCATTTCTGTCTCATATTTTGTTATCTCCTTTCTCCTATACAAACAGGTGATCAGAGACACTGTGGATAACAGAAAAGCTCATATGGATGACTTATTTACCATATCTCATGATATGAATACAACAGTCTTAGAATAATAATGTCAATGTGATTATTGATAAAATCTTGGATTTTTTGGTAGTTCGTATTCTTCTTAAGATGTATCTCGTATGGATGTAGAGAAGAATTGCTTTGCCTACAAGGCCCTTGGAATAGTACCTTACTGTGTTATTATACTTCTAACTGGATATATATTTAGATCTATTGTATATTTTGTTTTTAATATTTATGGATTACTTTTTTAAAATTTAACTTAAAAATCATGGAAAAAAGTTGCATGCTTTCAAAGAAGAATTCACTAAAAAAGAATATTTAAAGAAGTCTAGTTTTTATATATGCCCTCCCTTTTATTTGATCTTTGCAAAGCTATAAAAAATAAATCAATAAAAATCAAAATTTATTTATTCATCAGAAAACAAGTATGTGTGTGTATATATGGGTATGTATGAATATATGTGTGTATGTGCATACATATTCACACACACCACTTACATCTTAGTATTGGTTGCATATAAGTGTTGGGGTTAGAAGATAATGGAAAATGAACTATTTGAGCCCTTCTATTATTCTCAGTGTTGTTGAAAAACTCTTAGTATGGGAGAAAGGATATATAAATATGAGACATAAATAAATGTAAGTATATATATACGTGTGTGTGCACGTATTCTTTACACACCCCTCTTTTCTTAGGTAAATGTTATTATACACCACACACTCTTGTCTAAGTTGATTTTCTTTTTCTTAACAATACGCTGGAGATTGATCCATTGTGGCATAGAGAGACGTGGGACATGGTGTACATTTAGCTGTGTCAGACAATGCAAATTTTTATTTTAATAAATGAGTTAAATGGTTTACATTTATTGATATAGCTGTTATGAATAGCTTCAGTTCTGCCATATTTTGCACATATGTAGGAATAAATGCACACACACACACATCTTTTATATCAATTTATTTGTCCTATTTTCACTTCTTGCTTAATTTGGATTTGACCAACAAATTTGTTGTTTTTTTCTTTCAATGCAGAATGTGTCTACACTGGACACTTCTGTTAGGTAGCTCTGAGGTTCATACATCCAGATCCCTCCAGCCTCTACAAATTTTAGGCTAAATTTAGTGAAAAGAAATACATAAATCCCTTTCTAGCTCTAGCAGGTCTTCTAAGGTTGATGTGCAATGATTTCCAGTGGGCGTCCTTAGGGATTTTGTGTTCTATTCTTGGTGTTTCACACACCCTTTTTCTTTCCTTCGCTTCCTCTTCTACAAATGCTGGTACTACATGAATCTCTTACCTATATGTAGTTTGGGCCTACCCACTCATTTTGTGGATTTCACTGAAATGCCTGTTCACCTGATTGTTGTATAGATATAGTCTATGATTTTTAGTTTATCTAAAGTAATTGCTGTTCACGTTTATAAGAAAATCAGAGAGATATGCTGCTGACAACATATTTTGAGAATTTTTCTTTTCTTTCTGAGATAGTATCTTGCTGTTACTGAGGCTAGAGTACAATGGGGCAATCACAGCTCACTGTGGCCTCGACCTCCCGGGCTTAAGTGAGTCTCCTAACATGCTCAGCCTCCTGAACAGCGGGGACCACAGGCATGGGCCATCACACTTGATGAATTTTTGTATTTTTGGGGGACACAGGGTTTTACTATGCTGCCCAAACTGGTCTTGAACTCCTGGACTCAAGCGATCTGCCCTCCTGGCCCCCCAAAGTGCTGGAATTACAGGTGTGAGCAACCAGGATCAGACCACAACATTTCTTATAACTTAATTTTTGAAGGGGAAATATACATGTTAAAAATAATCTATTCTTAATTACAGGTCCTTTACTTCTTTGAAAATAGAGGTTAAGTCATTTTATGAATGTACAATATTGAGATTAGAGATGGGGTGCCTCAAGCGTTTTTAAATTTGTTGAATATTAAATTCACTGAGTGGGTATTAAGCCCCCGGATGTTTTCTCAGACTTAGGCTGTTTTTCCCCAGACTTTCTTTTACTGCATAAAACCAGAGGGATTTAGTCTTCCTACTGTCTTTGATGGCTTTCCTCATCCTTTCCTTTGCTGAGGGCTCCCTTTTCCGTTGTCTTATCCTTTTCCCCAGCTTTCTCCTTTCTGTCATCACTAAAGAAGTTAAGAACAAATCTAATTATAATGATTTTCCTATTCAATACATTGAAAAGAACAAATCTAATCATAATGATTTTCCTATTCAATACATTTAAAAAACTAAGGATAACAAAGTAATAAACATGAGAAAGCAGGAAATGTTATGAGACTTTCTAAAATTTACTACAGTAGTCCCTGTTTATAGTTTCTCACTTCCTCGTAAAACATAATTGAAAACCCCATTTGAGTTCATTTATTCACTAAACAAATATCAATCGAACACGTATTATATGTCAGCGCTATGCTTGGTTCTAAACTCACAAAATGCACAGTGTGTTCTCTGTGGATGATATTCTCAATTCTATTTTCATCCTCTCTTTCTGATTTTTGCTTCAGCTGCAATCATAGTCAAAACATGTGGTTTACATAGAATTCACACATAAGTTTACCTTGAAGTTTGTTATTTTGCCATATCACTTTCCTTTTCTCTTGCTGCTCTTTTCAAATATTTATTCACAGTATTTTTCTTCTATAATTTAAGTGTAGGCTACTGAGGGAGGCATAATATCAATGGCTTATGTTGTTGAATACCTGAATCAATACTGCTGACTGTGACTGACACAGACTAGAATTGGTAGGACCCTAACTTTGGCCTTCAGCTTTAGCTTTTTACTGGGAGTTACTCAAACCAATTATTTAGTCATTAATTTTTAAAAAATTGCTGAACATGTACAAGATTCTAGATGCTAAATTTATGCTCTGAAGATACATAAAGAAAAATCCTTGATCACAGAGAATATTCTGGAGAGAAAGATAAATACATACATGTTTACATACACATGCACATAACAATATAATAAGAATAATTTTAAAATTTGGCTTCTGAGGATTTGTGTGATGTGTAGACAGAAGTGTCAAAAGATAAAATTATATCTTTCTTAGCTCACTTTGAGTTTATATACTCAACTCTTGATCTACAAGTTAGCAGTCATCTGTTTACATATGCAATTTACATATGCCAACTCAAGAGTAGCAATCTTCTGTTCAACTAAAACTCCATCTATAGTCTCTTTCTCTTCCCAAGTGGTACATTTTGTTCATTTACCTTGACTTGTCTTGCTTTGACTCTGTTTCCTTGGGTCACTGGTCTCTACCAACGTTCACCAGACTGCAGATTACGCTCTCTTCTCCATCTTTTTTTCTTTCGGGAAGAATCATTAACAACCACTATCCTAACAAAGGAGAAATGATCTTGGAATCACAACCTCATTGATCTTACTTATAAATCCTGCTCCTCTTTTCATGAAATCTCTTGTAGTACACACATACATTATTTCTGTTTCCTTCTCCCATCTTTTTATCTCTTAAAACACATAATTTATCAAGCAAAATAATATATAAAAAGCTATTTTTCTTTTAAATGTCTTATCCAAATATTTTAACTAATGTGTGCTTTTTATTTGACCTATTTTATTTGCAGAAAAATATATTATCAGTATGAACATAAACGAGTTTGAAGGATATTATATAATTGTGTTCCCTATTTAATATCAATGTAATGCTTGAAAATTTTTCGTACTAGTGAATAATGATCTTATTTTAATATCTTTATGTTTAAGGCCATCCTTTGATGTCAAGAACTTTGAAAGTAAATTACTCATGTACCATTAAAGTATGCCTTTATGATAATTCTCTACCTTTAGAAAAGATGCTCAACTTGCAACAAAAAACTCCGAGTGGAATCTGGGTTTGATATCTGACCATTATATGACCTTGGCAATTTTATTAAACTCTTGTGTCAGAATTATTACCTAGGAAGAAAGAATACATAAAGATTTTTATTTGTATTGGTCTGCTGAAGTGACTAGATGAAATTATTTATTTTAAATCATTTTATAGATACTATTATTAGTTTTCCTTGTTTATAATATTTTAAATATAACACATACATATATGCACACATATAATTTCTATCCTTAAAATTATATACAGTTTATATTAAATTTATATTAAAAATTAAATCCTCATATTAATAGCTGTGAACCATGACAATCAGTATTTATATTATAATAATAATGAGGTAAACAGAAAAATGAGATTCTGTTTTGAACTGATGTAAATACCTGTTACAGACAATACTGTATTAAGAAACTTTATATAATAGTCAAATTAGAAAACATTTTCCAACCAGATTAAAATGTCTTTCTCTTTTGAGAAGTTAGGCTTTTGCAATAAAAAAAATAAAAATAATTTTTGTGTTATTACATTACCTGTTAAAACAACTGTGCTTTAATAAACATCAAAGAAAGCAGTCTAATTTTTATTTGAATTTTTATTTGCATAGATAATTACTCAAAAGCTTAGAGTCCCAATTATTATCTTGTCCTGCATGAAGTGATAAAAGATAAATTCAAGTTATGCTATCATTATCTTTCTGTATTTTTACTGGTAATGACATTTTTCCTCATAAGTACAATTCTATAATTGACTTTCATTTAATGAATTATATGTTTTACTAACATCCTTGGTATGCAGCTGAGAAAGGAAGAAGTAGAAATCAACATGGCACTTCTATCTCATATGTGACGGATATATTCATTATGTTTAAACATTCATAATGCACATAACCTTAAGTGAGATGCTCTTACTCCTCAACTTGTAGTCATATAGGTACACATATAGAATAAAAGTCAACTGAATACATATTCCATTATATTCTCTTAAAACTAAAAACATGCCACTATGTTTTATGTTTTAAATAACATAGCATGTATTTTAATATTTAACATTAAGGGAGATTACAAATTATGTTTCCATAATTTGTTATTCATTACTCTTAAAACACATTTCTTCTGCTGCCTTTTTTATTATTTCTACTTCCCCTCATCTGTAAAACCTCTGCCATTCATAGTGTTTCTCTACGTTATTTAACTTTGAAGAATGAACTCCAATCCTATGATCATATAGACTTTACCCACTACTTCAACTATAACATATATTTTTCCACAATTTATAGCACTTGTTTTCTATTCTTTTGAATCACATAATGAAATTCAATCTGATGAAATTTCTTGCATTATTATTTTATTACTATTATTTACATATTCGTATTGTTTAAGTTATAACCAGTCTTGTTTCTTCCAGAAATGTACAAGTCCTTTAATGGTATAGATCTATCACTTAATAGGATGACGTTAAATTTATGTTAAACAAATGAAAGTTGAAAGCAAATGAAATGACAAAATAATGAGCTATAGTTTTACTATGTTCTGCAATTGAATATAAAGATTTTGGAAAAATTGTGTTAGTTTGGGTACATTAAGGAACAGATGTAAAGTTGGTATTAGACATACAAGAAACTTATTGATTGGGGGAGAAGATGGAGAAGGTGGAATGAGCTTTCAGGTTGTAAGGCTCTTCTGACTTGTATAAAAGAGAGGAGGAAGAAAGGAGGATAGATAGGAAGAGTTTCAGATTGTAATACAATTCTAAGAAAGTTTAGGTTGATGATAAATCCTTGAAATAAAGACACCTATTGAAATAGTCATGTATCTTAAAGAAATAATCTTAAATTATTATTACTGCCACGATCAGTAATCAGGTTGGAGCAGGCTGGGGGAGCATTTGGTGCAAAGGCAGTGGTGGATCAAGGCAGAGGCCATGCTTGGGGTCACCAGCCAATGTCACTCCCTATAAAAGATTAGAGCAGCACATTTTCATGGCTTCCACATCAGCAAAATGAATGTTTTTAGTATACTTTTTCCCAGATTAAGGTAAATATATATTTTTAAGGCAATAGAATTTTGATTCCTACATACTTAAACTTAATGTTATAACGAGCACTTCAAATATGACTCAAATTGTTATAAATATTTATTAATTATTATAACATTTTATTATTGTTGTAATCACCTCTTCTTCCCCTCATTGGTGAGGGAAGGATTCTTGCCCTAAAGTTGTGAGGATAGTCAAACGCACAATTCCGGACACTGACAGATAAGATCAATGGCAATATACTGGTTAAATAATATAACCTGTGAAGGAGAAAGGAGGACACCGCATCAGCTTGCAGGGCAGATGGGGGCTGCACTTGGGAGAGAGGAAACAACCAGTGGATGTCTCAGGCGGAATCTGTATTTCCCTTGGTCCCTTCAGAGAATGTAATTAGCATGTTTGAATATTTCTGTGAGCCAGCAGAAAGTGGGAACCCGCTACTCAAGAATAAGCAGGATCCGAGTGTGGTCCTCATAAGAAGGAGGATTTTTGGCTAGGGACCTTATCCCCTGAAGAAAAGTGAGGAGAGGAATGTGTAGTTAGAGCATTTGAGGCCTTTCCTGTTTCACCAGATGTCAACACAGAACATAATATTAAACATTGATTTTAGGATCAAAATATGATAAACATTGTTAGTGTCAAAATACAATTAATTTCTTTTAATATTGAATCTTTAAGTTGTTTAAAACTGTCAAAACTTTTAAGTAATTCTGCAACTAGCACATTGAGAATAATCTTTTTGTAATTTATGTTAATTCTAAAGTAGCTTTTAAGAAGTATGTTTTTTATTACAGAAGAAATAAAATTTTTAAATGTTTGATAAACATCGTTCAAATACTATTCAAAAAGACTGAACAACCAACCTGACACTAATGCTTTATATTGTGCAGTCTTTCAATACCTGTGTCACTAATGCTTATTCACTTAATGAATAATAAATGTTGTAATCCTAATTGATGGGTACTTTCTGTATTATTAAATAAATGAAATTGGTTTTGGGGAAAAATCAAATGAGAGCTGTTACTCCAGACAATTTATGAAATAAATTATAGATAGATCAAAAAGTTAAATATTAAGATAAAAACGTAAAAGAAAACATTTTAATCAATATTATGAATAAGTAGGTTTTATAAAAATTGAAGACGCAATTAATTACTTAAAAATTAATAGCAGGACTACGCAGGGTGGCTCACGCCTGTAATCCCAGCACTTTGAGAGGTGGAGGTGGGCAGATCACTTAAGCCCAGGGGTTTGAGACCAGCTTGGGAAACATGGCAAAATCTTGTTTCTACAGAAATTAGCCTTTAGTCCCAGCTACTCGGGAGGCTGAATGCTTGAGCCTAGGAGGTCAGGGCTGCAGTGAGCCATGATCACGCTTTTGTACTCCAGCCTGGGCAAAAGAGTGAGACCCTGTTTCAAAACAAATAAACCAAAAAAGATATAATTTTTGCATTCAAAATAAACTTAATTGATAGATTATCAAAATTAAAGCCCATTTAGAGTTCTGTAGATAAATTGACAAAGTAATCAGACAAAAATAAAAAATAAAATATTAGTGGTAAATAGACCTTGGTGAAAGATATACTACTAATACCTTATTAGTAATCAAAAACATACAAATTCAAAGGAATCAACATGTTTATTTATAAAATTAGCAGTATTTATAGAGGAACAAGTCATGAAAGTTGGTGAAGAAAACAGTATCTTTTGGGAAACTCAAAAGACATCATTAGTCATCTTCCAATTAATGAATTTTATTAGTTGGGACCAAACCTCACACTTTTATAACATCAACAACAACCATTACCTACCAAAAGCTCTTGCAAGGACATAAGCTTTGGTCAGAAGACAGTAATAAATGTGACTGTGATAGACAATATGTAATACAACTGAGGTAATTTCATGAAAACTACAGTGGAAACAATGCATTGCTCTATCATTTAATTATATAATCTAATACAATTTTACTCTAATTTTTGAGGCAGGCAGTGCAAAGAAGAGAAAATGCTCAGTTCTTTCAAATGTGGGACAGGCATTATTATCTCTTCTTTATTGGTTTCTGAATGAATGGGGATTTAGCTTTTACCCTGAAGCTTCTCAAATAAGTCTGGTTACATAAAGTAACCTCTTAATATAATTTTATGTAATTAAGCTATCAGAGAAAGTATTCAAATAAACAGGAATGAAGATTAGTTCTTACATGAAAATTAATCATGATTCCACTGAAAAACTTAATTTAAAGAGAGATATATAAAAGTACAAATGTAGTCAATGTTGTTGCTGACTATTACCATTTTTTGGATTGTTTCTTGGGGTCATTTTAATTTTTATTTAGAGAATTACAATTTTTCCTGAAGACTAGGAAGCAGAATATATAGTTTAACATCGGCACCTTGTGGTTCTACAGAACATCATGTGTACTTAAATGTGATTTGTTTCTGTAAAGTCATTAACTAGTTCCAAAATCAATTTTAAAGTTTCCAGAGAAGAGGAGCTCATAATTTTATAATAGACAGAACTCCCATTTTTACTGCCACTTGGCTGGGGGGAGAAGGGGGTCTTGATTCTGCTTTCTGTAATTTGGAAAAAAAAAGTTTCTGATGCCCCAGTCTTCAGTAACTGCTAGCCACCATAAACAGTAAGTTTTATTCAGAATAACAAATACAACAGAATGTTCCATGGGACTTTTCCTTTTTGTTGAAGACCATGGCATTAAATGCTGACACATCCCATAAAGAATAGGTGTTGGCTGGCAGATAGACACTTAGCCCCTTTCTTACTTCTAGTTTGTAAAAGGGAAGAAAAAAATCTAAGGAAGCTCCAGAGCAAAGATTTAGTTTTGGATATAATTACTGGGACACCTTCTTTTCACTCTCCTCTGTTTGGAGAGAAAGGTGATTTCTACTTTAAACTTGCATGCTTTAAACTACATGAGGGAGTTTAGTGAGTCCCAGAGCTAGCATGGAACCTGAGTGTGTGTAGAGAAATACTTCCTAGGAGAACTTGAACAGAGTTCCCTGGAGTTCAGAGAGAAGAAGGCTGGTGCCTTACTCTTACCTAGAATAATCCCAGGGGATGAGGGTATTACTGGGAAGAGTCTGCACTTTCAGAGTGGACGGCACAAGCTAGATTCATCTTGCAAAAATTCCACCCAAGCAGTGAATTGATCTCAGCAATTGATCTCCTTTAGTCAAGCCAGACGTTATTCCTTTCCCACTCATCTATCCTCTGAACAATGGAGGAGTCAGAGCAACATGTTTGGGGCAGGAGGCAATAAAAACAGCAGTGACAACAACAACGACAGGTGGAGGAATAACACAAGAACAGACCACTCCCCTTTCTCCCATTACCAAGTTAAATCTGGGCTGGGGAGATAAAGATGTGTATTAAATCAGATAGGTGATCAAATCAGTTTTTAAAGGGAATATATTTCTTTTAATCCCTGAAAATTAAGCTGTTCTAACAATGACAATGAACAAATAAGTTATGAGCTATCAAAGAGGATTAGAGAAGCAGGAGATAATATAGACGGGGTAATGACATTGTAAGAGAAATAATGAATTCGACTAGTTACATTGTCTACAGTTGTTTACAGGGTGTGATATTAAGATTTTGAAGTATTCTCATAACCCTTTTCTGAATTACCTACCATTTCTAGATTAAAGTTGAGGCCCAATACTTATCTCATTGTAACACTGTTCTCGATAGAACATAATGCAATTTTGTCTTCACCCCCATTAACATGTTCTTCATTTTATCTCACACACATGTTTAAAATTTTAAGGTCTTTGGCAAACTCTCTACCAAACTGAATTAGTTTATCCTGTTTCTCTTTAAAAATTTTATTGTGATTACACACTTGATCAGTAAAATTTTGTTGTGATTACAATATGATCAGTATTATATTTTTAACATTCTTCATCCCTTTTGAGTTGACATTTCAGTTTGAATCTTTCACCCTGGGATAAAAAAAAAAAATTCCATTTTATTATATTTCTTCCCAAAAGTCTGACTTGCCTGTGAGACTTCCCTTCTTTCTCTGTTAGATAATTCAGGATGACCCAGTTGCTGTGACTTATGGTTCCTGTCAAGATGACATTACAGAGAAGCATTTTTGTGTGGTTCAGAATTAAGTTCGAACTGGCAGTTTCTCTATTATTTCTTTCTTCTGAGTAAGACAAAAGTCTGCAAATACTGTTATGAATTTTTTAGATGCTCAGTATTAGCAGAATAAAAATTATAATATACATTCAAATAGATACCACTTCTACTTACACCACATTTTGTATATTTTTATACTGTAATTTGTGTTAGAAAGGCATCCCTGATATCTTCTGGCTTGCTGGTAACTCCTAATATATTGTCACAAACCTATTGTTTCTGTTCTCTATCCATTTATAAGCATTCAATGTTCTTATTTTCAACACTCTAGCTCATGAATTCTCACACAGGAATGTTCCTTTTTCATTGCTCCTCTTCACTGTAGCATAAAACAGTAATAACAAAAGTACACAATAAGGTAAAATAGATGGACTTCTTTGTGTTGAAAGAAAAAAAATAAACCAAGCATACTTTATGCTCTTTCGCTCCTGGTGTATCACAAAATTATGCCCCATCCTCAGCTACAAACTTTTTCCCTGAATTCTCTGCAATGCTCGTTAGATTATAAACCAACTTGCATACACTGTTAACCTTTCTGCAAAATGCTTTTAGCCTATCTTTTCTTAACTGAAAACTAGATCTCTTAGGAACACTTTTTTCTCTATAGTTATCTCTGTAGCTAAATATGACTGGGCCAGTAGGAAAGTTTGGCATCTTCCTGCTTTATTGTGCCTCCAAACACCACTCCTTTACTACCATGGGCATTTGTGGTGTTTCTAGCTCCTCATTTGAGCATCTGACCAACTGGCTGTATGAACCTCAGCCTATTCCATTGTCTTCTAACATCCCCCACATCATAAATTTTAAAAAGTTGTGTTTACTCCTTTCTTTCCCCCCCAATCCCCACTTTATCCTAGATGTCAAATTAGAAGTCACCTTCTAAGTAGAACCTGTCCCAGTCTCATCAGCGTTACCTGAGAGGACAAGAAGTTTTGTTTTTTAGTTCCAATCTAGACTTACTGAGTCAGCAAATCATAAATCTATTCCCTAAAGTAAGAGAAGAAGAAGAGTTCCTTTTCCTGTTTAAGGCCAATGCCTTAACCTGTGCCACAATCACATCTCTCTCTCCTATGATATTAGTGAATAGCTCTGGCTGCTCTATTTTTCAACTTCTCCTTCTCTAAGGTATTCTCCACACCCTATTAACATGTTCAGTGCTTATCCATCTTAAAAACCCTTCTTTGACCTCACATCCCTTTCTGGTTGCAGCCGATCTTTTCTTCTCCTCCTTATTGATACTTCTTTAAACAGTAATCTACCCTTGATTTGAAAGCGTGATAATGACATCTACTTCTCTCTGGGATTGCAGCACCCTGACTAAGTTTCTTGACTGAAGCTCTCACTTTTTCCAAGTGACCCTTTCTACATAGAATTATTTTTCTTCCAGTTCTGGTAAACACTCCCTCCTTGTCACCTTAGTTTTTGAGTGGTAATAGAGTCCTGCCTTTAGGCTCTGAGCTACTGTATTATCCTTTGTGGTTTTTCTACTCCCTGCCATCATTTTTGTAAATCATCCCATTATTAAATTTGCCTCTAGTTATCTAATTTTAATGTGGGATGCTTCCTGTGAAGATCTTAACTAATGCAATGTTCAATTCTCACCCAATGTAATCTGGCTTCTACCACATTTTTGTAATAAAACTGTTCTTGCTAAGTGCTCCAGCTACCTACTAATTACTATTCATAATTAGTCTTTTCAATTTTTATTATATTGCCATTGCCATAAATCTAGTGACACTCTCCTGCGACTTGCTATTTTCACAAATTCAAATGTACGGCAGTCTTCTTGTCTTACTGTAGCTCCTCTCTTTCTTTGATTAATATGTATTTTTTTTTGGTATTCTCTTCTAATTTGGTATTCTCTGGGAATTTCATTGTTACCTCTAGGGCCAACTCAGCCCATTGTTATTTCTTATTCTACATTTTCATATTAAGAAAACTAATCAATAGACAGAGTTTCAACAATCACATGTATGTTAAAGTATCCCAAATCAATATATGTACCCATATTTCTTTCCTGACATTCATATTTTAATACAGACACCATCTTCTGGAAGTTTCTGTCCAAAGTGTTCCCATGAACTCTGTCCCTTTTTAAGAGTGTTTATCCTGCTTATCATTATTATTATTATTTGATAGCAAATTGATACAACCAGACATTCATGGTAAGAATCCTAAGAGTTATGTCTGATCATCTGCATCACTTCCAACATCTAATCAAGAGTTATCACTGATTGTTATCTCCTAAATATCTCCTTGAATGTATGCCATTCTATCCTTCTCTACTACAAATATATTCGTAGGAATCATTGAGCTAATTGCTAATTTCTTCCACTCAGGATCATTCTTTTTTTTTTTTTTTTTTTTTTTTTGAAACTGAGTTTTACTCTTATCACCCAGGCTGGAGTGCAATGGTGCAATCTTGGCTCATCGCAAACTCTGCCTCCTGGGTTCAACAGATTCTCTTGCCTCAGCCTCCCGAGTAACTAGGATTACAGGCATGCACAACCACACCCAGCTAATTTTGCATTTTTAGTAGAGATGGGGTTTCTCCATGTTGGTGGTCAGGCTGGTTTCGAACTCCTGACCTCAGGTGATCTCCCCGTGTTGGCCTCCCAAAGTGCAGGGATTGCAGGCGTGAGACGAAGTGCATGGCCGTGAAGTTCTTATAACAGTGCTTATCAAAAAGTTCAATGCTCAAGAATGGTGCTTTAACATGATGTCAAAATTTAAGTTTCCAACAAGATACCAAACTACAATAGATATGAAATTACAAAATCAATCAGGATATAAAGAGTCATCAAAGGAAATAATCAAAATTTGTATCTGTGTTGTTTAAAACTTCTCACTTTTTATGAGTGAATAAAAAAGAACAAGAGAGTAGTTTGAGAAAATTTATTCGAAAATAAATCCTGTGAATCCCTAGTCTCCTTCCAAGGAGAAGGTAGGATGTAAGTTGTCCTCTTTATCACCTAAAAATATACAGTGATTGCACTTCAAGGAGATAGCCCAGAGAGCTTAGTCTGTATTATATACACTCCATAAGTGTTGAGATCCAATGCTCTCACCCAGAAATCTAGAAATCAATACATGGGCTGACAAACTGTTTTAATGGAGAGGCTGAGAGCTGAATTCCATCTTTCATCCCAGATGGTATGAAGTCCTGTTCAAGGGGAATGTGTGGGAGCATGTAAAGACTCCACCATATGGGTGGTGTTGCCCACCTGTGAAGTTCACTAAAGAGAAGTGGTCAAGCAGCGACACACAATAACGTACCTACAAAGCATGCAGAAAAGCAGCCTGAGAATATCATGGGATCCATAGTGCTGATAACCTTCAAAGAACCATGAACACTCCAACAGATAAGGTGTCAACTTCAACACCCGCCAGGTTACTTCTTTTTTCTATCATCCCAGGCTGGGAGTTAAACAGCAACTAGATTCTGGAATTATGGAAGTCAGCAGAGAGAACAGAAGCCATCATTCTTCTTTCTACAAATGCAGGTTGTAGCCTTTTACATGATTCTACTTTGATTTTGTCAAGGTTCATCTCCCATAAAACTACCAGAAAAATCTATTAAAATACAAATCAGATAAATCCTACCTAAAGTCCTACATGAAACTCTTCAGTAGCTCTTTTATCTGAAAGCTCCTTTGCTGTACAATAACCTCCACAACGCTGTACCTGCCTATCTCTCTGAGGCAAATTCTCAGTCAATTCCCCCCAGCTACCCCCCGCCCACAAAAAAAATAAAATAAAATAAAAAAGATGAGGAAATGTTGAGCAAAAAACGACAAGTCTCCTATATCTGGAATTTAATGCTGCTGGCACAAGGGGACTGGAGAGTAAATTACAGAAATGATGAGAGTTAGTATTATTGCTTTTTTCTTTAAATTGTGATTTCTTTGAAAATTAAATTATACACATACATAAATACATGTGTATAATCTGAGTTTCACAGAAATCACAATGCATGTGTGTGTGTGTGTGTGTGTGTGTGTGTGTGTGTGTGTAGTTTAAAAAAATAAGACTATGAGAAAATGTCTGTTTGAGTGCATGTGAATGTAGGTATGTATCTTGGTGTTTTGGAGAAAAAACATGCAGAAATCATAGTTCAAATATACTTAACTATAATGTTAACTTTCTCCATGACATTTTTTCTATAGAAATAAATAATTATCATTTCTTCTTATAACACATTTTTTGAGAGCTTTTTACTGACCCAAATCAGTTGCTTCAATAAAGCCAATTATACAACACACTTCTTATACTATAGAAAATTAACTTAAGGTTAAGCTACATGCAATCAAATGGAAAATTGGCAACACAAGGAGTTGAAAGGAAATATAACTTAATTATTCTAGAACAAGAACAAAGAATATGTGGAGGAAAAGGGGTCTAAATAATGTTCAATATCATGAATTAAAAATCATATATATTAATTTTAAGACTATAATACAAGTTCAATGGCTATATAAGTATTAGTTGATGAACCCAAGTGACACCATAATTGAAAGACAAAAGCCTCATGTATATTACTTAAGAAAATGATTCCATCTATAAAGATTTTTGCAGAATTTACATAATTATTATCAATAAAATCATACTGCATAAATATGTATCTTGGAAAATTATATCTTTGTATTTCAACCCAGGATTAGTACATTTGAAATTAAAGAAACTTTAAATTCAGGCATCACTTTAAATTATGCCTCTGTATATTAACTTCTATTCCATTTAATGTGAATAAATATACAGTACAGAATTTATGAACTCTAGAAAAGTAAGATATGCTCTTCACATTGTAGCATGCTGATGGAATTCACATGGAATAGGTCTCCTCTGATTATGGCCATTATGAAGAACAAATTAATTAGAAATGTACTAATAAATTTAAATTTTCCTTTAAGGGTAAATTCTATCAGGAACTCTCAATTATCTTCCTCAATTTTAAGTTTTAATTTCAGTGTATATTTTGTTTCCTCATGTTCATAAGCAAATTATTAAAAAGAAATACATCCTTACCTAATTGAAGTCAGACATTCTCCAGGTGAGATACTATGCTATCCAACAGGATCAGATTATCAAATCCGAGTCACATAAATCTCACTCACTGATATTCTACTCAGTATCACTCTTTACTAAATAATTTCATGGATGCAAGCAGTCAGGCTCAGATGAAGCAGAGAATGTTCTAGGCTCTTGAGGCTGTTCCCCAGCTCCCTTCCTTCCATGTTGGATGTGTCACACTGACCCAATACAGTGAGGTTCCTAAGGGAGATTTGTGGGGTTCCTAACTGTCTTCGTTTTGTGCTGCTATAAACATGTGTGTGAATATCTTTTTTCTGTATAATGACTTCTTTTCCTCTGGGTAAATACCCAATAGTGGGATTGCTGGATCATGGTAGTTTTACTTTCAGTTCTTTAAGGAATCTTCATATTGTTTTCCATAGTGGTTGTACTAGTTTACATTCTCACCAGCAGTGTAGAAGTGTTCCCTGTTCACCACGTCCATGCAAATATCTACTGTTTTTTGACCTTTTGATTATGGCCATTCTTGCAGGAGTAAGGTGGTATCATACTGTGGTTTTGATTTGCGTTTCCCTGATCATTAGTGATAATGAGCATTTTTTCATCTAATGTTGGCCATTTGTATATCTTCTTTTGAGAACTGTCTAGTCATGTCCTTAGTTCACTTTTTATGGGATTTTTTGTTTTTTTTTTTCTTGCTAATTTGTTTAAGTTCATTGTAAACTCTGGATATTAGTCCTTTTTCAGATGTATAGATTGTGAAGATTTTCTCCCACTCTGTGGATTGTCAGTTTACTCTGCTGACTGTTCCTCCTGCCATGCAAAAGTTCTTTAGTTTAGTTAAGCCCCGCTATTTATCTTTGTTTTTACTGCATTTGCGTTTGGGTTCTTGGTCATGAAATCCTTGCCTAAACCAATGTCTAAAAGGGTTTTTTTCTGTGTGTGATTTAAAGTAGCCATGCAGCTTCTTCAATATTTTGCTTAGAAATTTCTTCCACCAGATATCCTAGTTCATCACTTTTAAATTCCGCCTTTTATAAAGCCTTTGGGCTTGGATACAATTAACCCAAATTATTCGCAAATGTATAACAAGGATGTCTTTTACACCAGTTCCTAATACTTTGTTCTTTGGTTCCATCTTAGACTTTGATTGATTGGACTTTACAGTCTATCTTTCTGACTACATTCTGATTATGATCACTTAGGTAATACCTAAGAAGTTTTAGGCTCTTCCTAGTTCTAGGATCTTCTTCTGAGCCATCACCAGAATTGTCCTTAATGCTGCATTAATGATAATCTAGGCTTTTTTCTAACTTGCTTCTTCAAATTCTTCTAGCCTCTATCCATTACCCAATTCCAACAGTGCATCTACATTTTCAGGCTGTTACAGCAATAGTCCCACTCTGGGTAAATCAACCGATTTACCCAAACAAATTAGCAAGAAAAAAACAAAACAAAAAAAATCCCATAAAAAGTGAACTAAGGACACGAATAGACAGTTCTCAAAAGATTTTCTTAGTCTGACTTGTGTTGCTACAACACAATAACACAGACTGGGTAATTTGTAATATACAGAAATTTATTTGGCTCATGATTCTGGAGGTGAGGGCCTTTGTGCTGCATCATCCCATAGCAGAAGGCAAAAGCACAATTGAGTTTATGAGACAGACTGGGAAGGGAGCCCAACTTTATCCTTTTATCCACAACTCATTCCCCCAGTACTAGCATTAGTCCTTTGATGAGGGCAGAGCCCTTATGCCCTGATCACATCTTAGGAGTCCCACTCCTTTATTCCATCCCAATGATAATTAAATTGCAACATGAGTTTTTGAGGGGACATTGAAACCAGGGCACTAACACAGTAGGATGAATTTAAATTATAAAACTTTTACATTTTATGCCCCAAGGACTTCATAAGTTTCGTGACATTCTCCAGGAGACTAGGCCTCATACATGCTGAGTTCTATTTATAATAAGAATCTGCTGCCAGGGCATTATTCTCAGGGCATTTTATAGATCAGGTCTCTTCCTTATGGCAAGTCTAATCAGTTGATTTACCCAAACATCTAGATGATGAAAAGATTAGGCTGGGTCACCTGGCATCTTTTCTTTCTTTGGGGTATGTCCTGGATGAAGAAAGAAAATACATCAGGTCAGCTGCTTTAACTTCACTTAAATACATACTCCTTGTTTAGAGGAATTTATATCTTTATGGAGTTTAAACTTTTTTTTATAATAGTATATTTTGTTTTGAGGGGACACTAAAGAAGCCTATTGAATGAAGTAGGCAATATGCTCAGATTTATATACTTGCCATAATATGTTTACAATATGTGTTAAAACATAGTTAAGTAAAAGCCAAGTATTCTAGTAGTTCAATGAAAACCAGGTAATGTAGTATCCAGAAGGAATGATGAGTGAGAATAAGAATTAGGCTGGTTAAATGAATATTTAGATTAAAAAAATAAAATAGATGATTTGATAATGAGTTAGCTATAAAGAAGTAATGGAAGGAATGTTTTCTCTGAGATAATTATTAACCACAAAAATTAGCATTTGCATTATCACCAATAAAATTATATTTTGAAATAAATGTAGCTTTGATGCAATTTTCTGAAATGAAAGATAAGTTTTGGGAGATTGAAATTTTCATGTCCTGGTAACTTGCATTTTTTATTGTATTGATATTGATGTATTTTTACTAAGCATGTATAATAATTCTAATAATAATTTTATAAGTGCTTAGCCCCATGATTATTTTATAAATATTCTTAATTTTGAAATCTTAGAAAAACACAAAATAATGTGCATGTGTCACATATGCTGCTTAATTATGGTTCCTAGTAGTCATGTGAAACTCTGCCTAAGGTCCTTGACAGCGGAGGATCTACAGTCTATCCTGCAATCCCTGATAAAAATCACTTGTTTGAATATAGTAGCTATAGAAGCACTCTGTATAAGTTAATTGATCTCCATAATTTTTCCTCTATTGGTGAACAAATGATTTAAAGTCAATATAATACAGCTAAGATTGCAAAGAAAACACATTATCAATATTAAAATACATATTATTAAGAATTCTTAAATCAGCCCCATATTGTTTGTGTGGAAAAAGAGATTTTGCAAACAAAACTAAAATTATGTTTCCATTTTGTACTGAGAATTTTAACTCTATTCTACTAAGAAATCTGTCTGCCATATGTTATACCAGTCAATGACTAGTTTGTAATATGGGTTAAGGACACTTGGAAGTTAGTACATTTGGAGTGAATTTGTTTTTTGCTCTCAATGGTTTTCATTTGTACTTTTGAGTATAAATTACTACTACTTTCATTTCATATATAATTACAAATTTAAAAATATTTTGGCTACAGTAGCATTTAGTGATACATGCATGCTCCAGCAGCATTTTGACTTACAAAAAATAACTCGATTTTGAGAGATATATTTGTTGTGGTTCAATCACATATATCCATATTAACATGTATATGCCATATTAATAAATCATAACTCCATACCCTTATTAATATGGTAAATATGTAATAAATTTGTTCTCTCAAATTTTTTATACAAAAGAATCTCTAATTCTTCTAACCAGTTATACTTTCTCTAGTATCCTCTGCATGTAAACAATCAGGAACTGGCTATGTGGTTGAGCACTGGGCAGCATATGATCTGATTATGGATTACCTCTTCTCCAAATGTAAAATTCACTCTTCTACATGATATTTTTATCAACAATTGCCTTTTTATTACTAAATAGCAGAGACTTTTTTTTTTTTTTTTGAGACGGAGTCTCGCTCTGTCGCCCGGGCTGGAGTGCAGTGGCCAGATCTCAGCTCACTGCACGCTCCGCCTCCCGGGTTTACGCCATTCTCCTGCCTCAGCCTCCCGAGTAGCTGGGACAACAGACGCCCGCCACCTCGTCCAGCTAGCTTTTTGTATTTTTTTTAGTAGAGACGGGGTTTCACCGTGTTAGCCAGGATGGCCTCGATCTCCTGACCTCGTGATCCGCCCGTCTCGGCCTCCCAAAGTGCTGGGATTAAGGCTTGAGCCACCGCGCCCGGCCTAAATAGCAGAGACATTTTATAATATACCTAGCACATTGTAACATTGGATTGATCTATTATCATCTGAATGTTTTAATACACATTCCTTTATAAAATAAAATGGTTTTCATGATAGTGAATTCTATGGCAAAGGAAAAGCAAATTCATATCTGGTGTTTCCCAAAATCACCTTCAAGGTGTCTAAGAATCTCCTGCCAGGTGGCAGAAGATGATATTTGAAATCTGAGGATGTTTAGAGAAACAAGGAATGGCATAAAGCAGTGATCTGGATAAAATAGTATTATATGTAACATTGTTTTATGAATAAATAATATCTGTGATGTGGCTTTTTTATTTGAGTAATGTGATTGATGGATTAAAGAAAAACAGAAAATGCATATATTGAATAAAAATTTCTATGAAATGTATTTGAATTCTGTAGAACCCCAAAGTATAATTAAAAGAGAATCCTTAGCAATCCATATGTGAGTTTTTGTAGCAGTATGCTGAAGTTCTAAAAAGTCAGTTTGCTTTATTAAACAGCGTGTTCTTTCCTAATAATAATTAGCAAATATTTGACAATTTTTAAATGTGCATTCTGTTTGAACGACTTAGTTGTAATTGAAACAATTTTGTAATTAAAAATCAAGTAACTAATTGAACAATACAATTTATCTTAACGGCACTACAAATTTCTAGATTTCATTATAGAAAAACCCTTTCCTAATTTGAATACACACACACACTCATAACAAAACAAGGAAGAAATATTCATGATTATTACGGTTCTTTTTCTACAACTAGTCACATGGTCATAGCTGGTATTTATCACTACCTTCTTCTACTGCCCATTCTATATATTTTTTTGCCTTCAGCAAGCACCTCAGGGGGGGTCATACTTCTTTACCTGGTGGGATGACCCAAACCTTCATTCTGGAAGGGTCTGAGTCATTAGCAGTCTTGCCTGGATTGGGTTGTTGTAATTTTCCATTGATAATCACAAGGCCTGCTAATACTAAGAGATGTCCTAAAGTATCTCCTGTATTGCGTACATATTCTCCCTTTCCTCCATTGTGGAGTATTATCCAATATCCCCCTATTAAGTCAGGATCAATCACCACAGCCAACACAGTAACTCCCTTCTTTCCCTGTTAAATCAGAGGCATGCAAAAGCCAAAGTGGTCAAGTGGCAGTCTTCATTGCTAATTCAGTGGAATCATTGTTGGGTCTCCTGGTGGAAGTATTCCTCCATTTGGAGATAAAACCTTTAGATCAGCAACACGTAAGATTATCAGACAGAGAGCAAACATTTTGCTAATGAGACATTAGGAGTAATACTGAGTGATGTCATTCCTATTTCCTCTTCTGGATTTCTGGACCCATGAATTCTGTCTGTGGAATAAATAGTACTGTATACTGGACAATTATTCAGATTATACACAGCCTTCTGAAGAACCATGCCCTAGCTGCAAAGATTGCCACCTACTTGTAGCTGAGTTTTTAAAATGCCTTTCCACTAATCTATCAAACCAGCTGCTTCGGGTTAATGCAGAACATGGTAAGATCAATGAATTCTATAAAAATCCCATCACTGCACTTTATTTGCTATGAAGTGACTGCCTTAATTGGAAGCAATAATTGATGGATTAACATGACTATAAATAAGGCATTCTAAAAGTTCATGGATGGTAGTTTTGGCAGAAGCATTGCACGGAGGGAAGGCAAATCCATATCCAGAATGTCTATTTCAGTAAGAACAAAATACTGCTCCTTCCATGCTGTAAGTGGTCCAATGTAATCAACATACCAATAAGCAGCAGACTGATTACCTTAGGGAATGATGCCGTATCAGGAATTCAATGTTGATTTCTGCTTCTGGCAGATTGTGCATCAGTGGTGGCCATAACCAGGTAAGCCTTCGTAAGTAGGACTCCATATTGCTGAGCCCATGGATAACATTTATTCCTGCCACCATGTCCACTTTGTTCATGAGCCCATTAGACAGTGACAGCAGTAGACTGAGAAAGAACTAGTTTTCATAGAACAATTAGTATTATCTACTTGATTATTAAAATCCTCTCTGCTGAGGTTACCCTTTAGTGAACATTCATATGGAATACAAATATGTTCATACATTTTACCCTTTAAGAGAGAATTATCCACATACTTCCCAAAATTTCTTTGTTACCAATTTTTCAATTGTTTTTCCTCCAAGTGCCTGACCATCCAAACAAATACCACTGGTTATAGACCATGAATTGGTCTATTACTGCATAATTAGCCATTTCTCCTTCCAAACAAAGTGAAGAACCAGATGCAATGTTTGAAGTCCTGCCAATTGGAAAGATTTCTTTTCACCACTATCTTTTAAGGATATCCCAAATAAAGCCTATAGTGCTGCACCTGAATTTTATCAAGTCTTGCCTGCATTTCATGCAGAACCATCTGTAAACCTGGCATGAGTCTTCTTTCTCTCTGATGATCATAGATATTTTCCCATGAGGCTATAGGCACAGGTTGGGAGAGAAATGTCCATGGTCCTCGCACCAATTACACACAAAAGCTGTGAAATTTGTGTGACAACCATGGGCATTTGGGCCACTTCTTCAAATACCTTGTCATGCCAGCTTCACCCCAGTGGAGGGCTACTGGGATTGCCTACCTTTCTGACTTGATAGGTCAGGTAATACCCAGTTCAAATGTATTGTGGGGATTTGACTCTCTATTTTTATAATCCAGGTTAGACTTCGCTCACTTAACCTAGAACTTATCTGTTCATACACACCAGCTAAGAATTTAGTAGCCATCTCTTTTACTTTTAGGAGCTCTATGACCAACTAGTCCATGCTCAGGTTGCATGATAATTTTGTGGCAAATGGTTAAGTGTTCAGACCTAATAAGGTCCAGTAGGCCAAAAGATGTTTTCCAAAAGGAGAGTAGTTACCCAAAGAGGATGGCAAGGCATTATTCCAAAATTCTAAAGGATTGTTCTGTGATCCCTTAAAGGGGCCTGCCAAAAACTCCAAGCAGTGCCCCTATCTGCCATTGATACTCCAAGCACCATTGATTTGATAGATCATATAACCCAAGTGACACAGCAGCTTGCATAGTAGCCTGGACTTACTGCAGAGCCTTCTTCTGTTCTAGACCCTACTAAAAAAATCTCAAAACCAGTAGATTTTCAAGTCATTAAGTAAATGTGATGGAGTAACACACATCAATGAGGAATACATTGATGCAACAACTTATCCTTTACCTTAGAAAATATACCTCAACATGACCAATACCATTAGCCCCTAAACATTTTACTGAGGTAGAAGACCTCTGAACTTTTGTTGGATTTACTCCCTACCCTCTTATATGCAAATGTCTTACCCGTAAGCTCATTAGGTCTAATCAATACAATTTCATTAGTGTAACAGACTAGTGTGATAAGTTATAGAAGGGAAGTGTGATCAAGGTTCCTGCAAACTAATTTAGGACATAAGGCTAGAGAGTTGATACAGCCATGAGACTCAGGACAGTGCAAAAGCATTGCTGGCCTTACCAGCCAAACACAAACTGCTTTTGGTAGGCCTTATTGATAAGGATGAAGTAAAAGGCATTTGCCAGATTAATAGCTGCGTAACAAGTACCGGAGGTTGTGTTGTTTCTCAAGCAATAAAACTACATCTGATATAGCAGCTGCAATTTGAGTCACCACCTGTTTAGACATAGGATAATCCACTGCCATTCTCCAAGATCCTTCTGTCTTTTACACAGGCCAAGTAGTCTATTTAAATAGGTATGTGGTGAGAATTATCACCTCTGCATCTTTCATGTTCTTGATAGTGACACTAGTCTTTACAATCCTTCCAGGAGTGCAGAATTGCTTTTGGTATACTACTTTCCTAGGTAGAGGCAGTTCCAGTGGCTTCCACTGGCCTTTTCTATCATAGTAGCCCTCACTTTTCAGGTTATGAAACCAATGTAAGGATTCTGTTAGCTGCCGAGTATATCCATTCCAGTTATGCACTTGAAACTGCAGAAATAAACACAGGATGAGTTCAGGGACCTACTGGGCCTACTGTGAAATGGACTTGAGCTAAAACTCCATTGATCACCTGACCTCCATAAGCCCCTACTCTGATTGGTGGACCACAGAAGCATTTGGTGTCTCCTGGAATTATTGTCAGTTCAAAGTCAGTCTCTATAGTCCCTAAAACATCTGATTATTTTCTTTTCTTCAGTATGTATTTGCCCTGGTCAAAGACTGTAAATCCTTATGGGGAAGATTGGGAGAAAGATTAACAGGGTGTTGTAAGTTTTTAAGTTTTAATTTCTGTGGGTACATATTAGGTGATCAAGTTTCCTGGCATGACAAGGTATTTTATATATATAATATATGGGTACATTTTAGGTGTATATATATTATATATAATTTATATATTATATATGTATATGTTTTACTTTATATATAATAATTGATATATAAATACTTTATACATATTATATATAAAGTATATGTTTATGGAGTACATGAGATATTTTGATACAGGCATACAATATATAATAATCACATTAGGGTAAATGGGATTTCAAGCATTTGGAAATCATTTCTTTGTGTTATAAACATTCCAATTATACTTGTTTGGTTATTAAAATGTACAATAAATTATTGTTTATTGTAGTCACCCTGTTGTGCTATCAAATACTAGATCTTATTCATTCTCTATAACTATATCTTCATATATTAAACATCCCCACTTTCCCCCTACCCCCCCAGTACCCCCTCCTAACACCTGGTAACCATAATTCTACCCTCTATGTTTATGAGTTCAATCATTTTAATTTTTAGCTCCCACAAATAAATGAGAGCATGCGAAGTTTGCCCTTTTTTGTCTAGCTTATTTCCTTATCACAGTATCCTTCAGTTTCATCCCTTTTGTTGCCAATGACAAAATCTCATTTAATTTTACTTCTAAATAGTACTTCATTGTGCATACATTTTAAAATTATGTACCACATTGTCTTTATCCATTTATCTACTGATGAACAATTAGATTGCTTCCACATCTTCGCTGTTATGAATAATGTTGCAATAAACATGAGAGTACAGATATTTCTTTGATGTACTGATTTCCTTTCTTTTGCATATACACCCAGCATTGGGATTGCTGGATCATATGGTAGTTCTATTTTTCATTTTTTAGGGAACCTCCAAATTTCCAAATATAGTTGGCAAAATTAATTGTGGAATTGAAAAGACATTTAAATCAAACCGTTATATCAAAATTCGTAGAGTAAAAACATACTCCAATATTAACTGTTTATTTTACTTAATTTGGGTGAAAAAATTCCGGCAAGAAAAGGAAACTAGTGAGATCACTTAAGCTATGGTGTTGGGATGATAGTTTTACTTTGTAACCATCAAGTAATAAAACATTTGATTTAGAATGACATTGAGCCATAACATCAAGTAGTGAAAATTTAAGATGCTGGTTCAATTTCCCATCAGATAACTCAGCCATTTATAAATGAAAGCTCCCATATATCAGTGATAAATGTAAAAACAAGATGTTTTGCTGGTTGTAAAAAATGGTCTCAGAAATACTTAGCTTTAATAGGCATGATATCTAGGATGTAAAGTTGATAAATTATCATTTGTTTTATGATGGTATCATTGATTCTTGGAATCAATTGTTGCGCTTTTATTGGTTTGTAATTTTTTGTTATTGTTTTGTTTTCTTTTGTGAAGTAGCTGGTCAGCTCTAAGACTCTAGTACTCATTCTAAGTAGGCTTTGAATCCCCTCTTACTTTATTCATTTTACTCCTATCACACATACACATTTTTCTCTCTTTCATGTTGCCATTTATGTATCTTATTTGTAAAATTTAAAAATAATTTAGTATATTTTTGTTAAATTAACAAAGCCTGTTTTATTTATGGACATAAAAAATTAACACTGCTTCTTGAACTTGCAACATTATTCATCAAGGGCAATGTAACTGTTGTAGAATAAATATGTTTTTATTTCTATTCTTATTAGTTGGCTTCCATGTGAAATTGAGTTATTTTATCTTGAGGAAGCTATATTGGAATATAAAATAAAGTAAATTCTATATTTTTTCACAGAGATAAAAACTTTTAATATTTAAATAGACACTACATTACTTATTATTCCTGAATGAACAGACCTTATGATAGATTTTTACTGTTTTTTATTATCTGAAACTGCTATTTCTCTAATAAATTCTTCACTTAGAAAACAAGATGTCTAACTTGACAATGGTAGGATTTACAAGAAATGTCAGTTCATAAAGCTATCAATCATTTTAGGGAAGTGAGTGCTGAAGATTGCAGGAAAATAATAGTGATGCCTTAATGTTAGTCTGAAACTCCATTGTAAAAGTAGAAAGTTTGATGGTGCATGACGTATAAAGAAAGGTTAAGAAATTCACTTGAATGGAGTAACTGAAGAGATAAGTGATAAGACTTTTCTCAGATTGTAGAAATGTAGATAAGTACCAGAATGGCATGACAGCTACGAAGCACAGTTAAGGTAATTGTTTGGCCTATCAGTAAACATGTTACATAGAAATGAATAGAAACCATTCAAGAGACAAGTAAGTCATACGGCAGGATAAGATAAGCATATTATTCCTGAGTACTAAGCTTCTGAAGGCAAACTCCCTGTATACAGCATGAATGTTTCTATTTTCCTTTTTTTATCTATTCGTCAGTGTTCAATATTGTGGGAATTGTGGGAAAATGAAGGCATTACAGTTACATTGCACATGAAAATCAAATTATTACTAATGTGGAAAGATCAACATAGGCTTTATTAACTATTATTTTTGCCATGTTTAATTCTGAACCTGTGCTAAATTTAACATTGTATTTAATCAAAATGGTTATAAATATGTTGCAAAAATTTTAAGCAATAATTTATTTTTTATTAGTAAGTGACCAAAGTGCCTAGCAGCAGCTTCATGTTTAGAAGCAATTTAGAAGAAAACTGAATTGTGTTTGAAAGAAGCAAGAACATATCTGGTGATTGTTTTTCATATTATCTGATATTTCAAGTCTGTATTCTGATAATCATTTAAGATTTCAAAGTCACAAAGAGCCATGGATGTATTTTTAACACGTAACACGTATGTGTTTCTTAATATGCAAGCTGAGATACTTTTGTGTATCTCAGCTTGACTATCCCTCAAGTAGTTTAAATTCAGCCTGTCTCAAAAAGATAACATCATCTTTTCCCACAAACTTGTTCTTCTTCTGCCTGTGATTATCATTCTTATGATTCCACTTGTTTAAAAGTATTGTAAGTAATAAGAATATGGAACATTATATTCATTTTAAAAATGAAAAACTTTATACCCTCAAAACCTAATTTATTAAACAAAACAACAAAATTGTATTACTTTAGATTTAAAAAGTACAAAGTGTCCTACTATAGTATGTCACAAAAGAGCAAGTTATCGTCATGTAGGGTAAAAAGAAGATAGGAAAAAGATACAATAGAATTGTATCTTAAAGAGTTAAACTAGTTTAATCTCAATACAAACATTTTAATAAATAATTTTGAAAACGACAGTCCAGCTGCCAGTCTCCCCCGAATTGAAATGTCTCTCTTGCTTATTTTTTGTGAAATAATTCTCAGTATACTACAGTACATGATATTAAGAAAACTGTCCTATATATCAATGATCTTTTTATGCAGTAAAGGTATTTAGTAGCAAGAGAGTGTTTAGTTCAGTGACTTTTATTTGTGGATATTCCCCCCTGGGATTCCTTATTGCAAGGTTGCTATAGAAAATTATTTAGTAAAACACTGAAAGATCAAGAAAATCGGTGTGACTGCGTATCAAAACATTTGACGCTTTAAGTTTATGCTAGGGCTCATAGGCAAATCCTATCAGCTTTAGAAAACAGTACACCATCTAACACCCATACGTGTGTGTAAAAGTGTATGCGATTGCTTGAGGCATTATTAATGGAAGTCTATGGTGTTAATATGTGTGCGTGGTATTTTATTGTTCCAATATTATAAAGTAAGCTGTTTGTGAACACTATTTGACTGTGACCTGTGTCTTTAAAAGACAATTATAACATAATTGTCAATAGCCATTTGCAAAGAAATATAAAAAGTGAATTCATAGAGGTAAATGCAACAACTTGTAGTCAAGATTACCAATTAAAATTGTAGTTGACATCTGAAAGAATTTTTGAATGAGCTACGATCTCGGTAAAAGAAGAGTCTTCTAAAAATATTCAATTATGAACCTAGACTTAGATATCAATGGATTTACTCATTAAGAAAACAAAAGTTATCAAATTATAAAGGGCTATGAAATAATTCGTTGGTAACTGTATGGAAATGATGGAAACATGAATGGCATATTGATGATATAATCATTTTTATTATCCCTCTAATGTAAATACATTTGATACATCTGATAAAAATGCTACAGTTTAGAAAATTCCTGAAAAGGCAGAACTTTAATTTTCCCAATCTTGTCCCCCAAAAAGAGCTATCAGAGTGTATTGTATTTCTAAGACTATTCTGGTGGTCAACTCAAATTCTCTTCTGGATTAGAAACCTCAGAGAGACTCACTCTAGGTCATTCCCAGGGTTTCTAATTTAGTTGAAAAGGAAATAAACAAACTTAATGCCCATCCTGTGGTGGATTTAAAAGTAAATTTTATTCTAGCATCTTCTGAACCACTTGAATTCCAAGGACAACTTAGAAACAGAGCCAGCTTTTACTCAGGCCCCAGATCCTTACAGGGGCAATGCAAACAGAGCCCAGACAGGAGTTGTGCCAGATGGTCTTTGCCGCAATTACATTTCTCAGAGAAGCAAGGGGAAATGCTTGGACCCGCCGAACATATTCCAGAAAGTCTTCCTGTTGTCTTTAGCATCTAAGCAGATATCAGCTAATGAGGTCTTTTATTTTGGTTTGTTCTTGTGTGGTAAACGATTCCCTGCACTTCATATCCCATTTCTCCCAACCTTCCTTAGCACCTTATTCCATCAGTCCTTCTATCTCTTTCTTGTATCATAATTCCAGCTTTCTGCTGGAATTCGCAACTCACCCTGCTTTCCTCTTAAACAAACCAACAAAGAACAACCGAATAAAAAAACTCTGTCTTAATCCACATGCATCATTACCTTGTGTTTCATCAGTTTTTGTCTGTTCACTCTTGAAGGTGCTGTCTACATTTGCTTCTCACTTAACTTTTCAATTGCGTATAGTCTGTGTTTTTGCCACTATCAGTCCATTGAAATGGTTCATGTTATTTCCCAGCCATATTTACATTGTGAAAGTAAAGGCACATATTTTGTCACCGTTTCACAAAACAGCAGTATAAGATTAAGCATTTGGAAGTTTTAACCATACTACAGCTGCATGTTTACTAGTTCCATAGGCTGTGCCTCTATTATCATGTATGTAAAAGGAGGTGATAATATAGTAATAAGAGTTAAATTATTTACATGTAGTGTTATTAGCACTGTCTGGCTCAATAAGTTTAATTTAACTATCAGTGTCTCCATTTCCTGAGATATAAAACAGAGAATTACAATAGTTCATTTTATACAGGAATTAAGCCCTGAGGCTGAATGCTTTAACCAATGTACAGTACACAGAGTAAATATTCAATAAAACCCTGTCATTTTTAACTCTCACAATTGTAAGTCTTGATCACATCTATTATTATTACTGTTGTTATTATTATTAACATTATCTCTCAATTTTTCTGGCTGTTTCTTAGTAGTCTTCTTGCTGCCTTTCTCCATTCATGCCATAACCATAAGTGTTCTCAGGGTGCTGTAGTTGGCTTTCTACTATACTAATTCTACATATCTCTCTGTAAACTTTATCCAAACCCATGGTTTCAACTTCACCAGACACATGACAACTCCAGAATCCTCTCCTTATATACAGTTTATATATAACACTTTTGGGTATCTCAGCTTGACTATCCCTCAAGTAGTTCAAATTCAGCCTGTCTCAAAAAGCTACCATCATCTTTTCCTCCAAACTTGTTCTTCCTCTGCCTGTGAATCTCATTCCTATGCCTCTACATGTTTACAAGAAAAATTTGGGATTTAAATTAACAACTTCTTTTTGACTTCTCCCCTATATTAAATCTGTATCTAATGCCTGTGTATTAAACTACATTGATAGCTTTCATATTTATTACTACCCCCTTTTTCCCAAGTTCAGTTTTTTACAATTATTTTTATAGTTATAGGATTCCAACTGCCTATAGGCTGATTCAGCTTCTGTTCATCTGCAATGAATGCTATCTGTTTGATCATCATCATTCCCCTGATTAAAGATATTAAATGGCACCCTGTTACTTTGAGGATGAAAATCATATCCTTTAGTTTGTCACAGAAAGTATATCTTTATTTTTGTCTTCTGTTCTTAATCAACTCTTCCTCAGTCATACATGACTTCTTGCCATTTCCTGAATGTATGTTTTGTGTTGTTTTTCCAGGCTTTACATATACATATTTCTTTCTATCTTTTCTTTCTTTCTTTTTTCTCTCTTCTGCCTTTCTTTCTTTCTTTCTTTCTTTCTTTTTCTTTTCGTTCTTCTTTCTTTCTTCTTTCCTTCCTCATTCCTTCCTTCCTTCCTTCCTTCCTTCCTTCCTTCCTTCCTTCCTTCCTTCCTCCTCTTCTTTCTTTCTTTCTTTCTTTCTTTCTTTCTTTCTTTCTTTCTTTCTTTCTTTCTTTCTTTCTTTCTTTCTCTCTCTCTCTCTCTCTTTCTTTCTTTCTCTCTCTTTTTCTTTCTCTCTCTCTTTCTTCTTCTTCTTTTTCTTTTTCTTTTTTTGAGATACAGTCTCACTCTGTCGCCCAGGCTGGAGTGCAGCGATGCAATCTCGGCTCACTGCAACAACCTCTGCCTCCCAGGTTCAAGCAATTCTCTGCCTCAGCCTCCTGATTAGCTGAGATTACAAACACATACCACCACAATTTTTGTTGCTATTTTCTGTATTTTGTATTTTGTGGCTAATTTTTGTATTTTTAGTGGAGATGGGGTTTCACCATGTTGGCCAGGCTGGTTTCGAACTCCTGACCTCAAATGATCTGCCCGCCTAGGCCATATACCTATTTCTATTTTCTTTTTTCTGGATTGCCCCCACCATCTCATCCAGCTAACTTGTACTCAACCTTGAGATCTCACTTATCTCTTGGTCACCCCCTCTAGGATGCCCCCAGTCTTATTCAGAAGCCCCGTTCATACCTAAGATTAGTTTGAATGTAATAAACCCTGCACTTTTAGGATCAGTATTCTTGCCTTTTCCCAGTGGACTATGAACTCAATAAAAACAAGGACTTCTTTCTCACTGTTCAACTTCCCACTCTCTTCTCCTCAACCATGTGGGCCTCCTAGTTCTTCCTCTACTACCTCAGACATGCTTTCTTCCCAAGATATTGGTGTTGCTTGTGCCTTCTGCCATATATACCTATGGCTCACTATCTCCTCCTCTTTAAAACTCTGGAAAGATCCCAATAGCTTAGAAATACCTGCCGTTACCACCCTGTTTAAACTGCAAACCACCCTCTCAGCAGGCCCAGCAATCTTACATTTTAATCTCTACGATATTATGTGATGTGTTTATTAGGTCTACAGACTGTCTCCTCTGTTTAATGTAAGCGTGAAAGAGGGGCCATTTGTGTGTATTGTTCTCTATTTTATCACCGGTGCCTGGAAAAAACAGTGAACACTCAAAAATATTTAGAAAACAGTGAATAGAAAGAGTGATGAATTATTCTTCTTTTGGTAGTATAGTGACAAACACATAATAGGTATCCCACAAATATTTATAGAATTAATAATAAATTAAAATGTTTAAGAAGTTCAATTTTAATAATTAAATTCAATGTAAGCAATTTAAAATTAAAGAATCCAGTCCTTATTAAAATTAGAGGAAAAATTCTCCTATCATGGAAATGTTGAAAAGTAGTCAATCCCATAAATTCAACTAAACTCTTGTTTGTTCATCTGAAAATTAAGCTGTAGCAAACTTAATTTTACGGTGAAAAAAGCTAAACTATTTTCCACGTTTTCTCCTATAAAAAATTTAGGAAAAACCCTGGGAACTTTTGCCCAATTAGCCCTGAAAAGGATGAAATATTAACTACTAAAGAAACATCATACATGTCTTACACAACTCACTGAACTAATATATCTGTTACAGTAGAATAACTTTCTATTATATGTTCAAATTGTGCTGTGATTGGGGGTTGATTGAGAAGGGGTGGTTGGTGTGACGAGCAGCAAGATGAAGATATATTTATACCAACTTCATGCTCAGGGCCAGCTTTACTTGCAGAATGACAAATAGATATGCTTTTTCTCAGTCGCAGCTCTGAAAGCTTCCTATTGCCTTCGTTGTACATAGTGCACCCAAAACTTAAGACTTGGGAAATAAAATATTACCATCAGCCAGCTGCAAAAACAGTCTGCAAATTCACTTTACCTCTCACAGGGATGAAAACTGAATTATGTTGTTTGCAAGCCTGTACCTTTCCTAGATCTCCACAGAAAATTCTCATATATTTATTGTTTTGGTAAATCATGATACAAATTTTGAAGCCAAAATAAGTGCTAATAATTAAGTGTGGTCAGGATAAAAAAACCTTATAATTACCTTTTCGATTTTAATTGCTTATGGAATTAAGTTGGTACAAATAATTTTCAGCTGTTTATATTTTTAATCTTTTTTTGGTATTTGATTAAAATAAACAAAAATGTAGGTGATTAAATCCATAGAGATAGGCAAAGAGCAGGAAACTTGTTTAATTTCTAGACGTAAAGGAGACCACATGTTGATAAGTAAGGAAGGAACAGAGTCTTGCTGGAATGGAATGTCCAATGGTCTAGAGGTACACAGACTCCAAGTTCTCTTCCTCGCTCAGCCTCTTATTGACTATTAGAAGGGGCAACATCTATCTAAACACTGTGTACCTCAGTTTCTGTATTTTAAAATGACATTAATTATAATTAACTTTTTCTTTTTTTTTTTTTTTTTTTTGAGACGGAGTCTCACACTGTCAACCGGGCTGGAGTGCAATGGTGTGATCTCAGCTCCCTACAACCTCCACCTCCCAGGTTCAAGTGATTTTCCTGCCTCAGCCTCCCAAGTAGCTGGGATTACAGGTGACTGCCACCATGCCCAACTAATTTTTTTTGTATTTTTAGTAGAGATGGAGTTTCACTGTGTTGGTCAGGCTGGCCTCAAACTCCTGACCTAGTGATTTGTCTGCCTCAGACTCCAAAAGTGCTGGGATTACAGGCATAAGCCACTGCTAAGTACTAGTATCCATTTCCTTAAAAAAGAATACAGTCTTTAAATTTATTCTTAATGTCCTTCAGTGACAGACTAGATTAAGAAAATGTGGCACATACCCACCATGGAATACTATGCAGCCATAAAAAAGGATGAGTTTGTGTCCTTTGTAGGGACATGGATGCAGCTGGAAACCATCATTCTCAGCAAACTATTGCAAGAACAGAAAACCAAACACCACATGTTCTCACTCATAGGTGGGAATTGAACAATGAGAACACTTGGACACAGGAAGGGGAGCATCACACACCGGGGCCTATTGTGGGGAGTGGGGAGGAGGGAGGGATAGCATTAGGAGATATACCTAACATAAATGATGAGTTAATGGGTGCAGCACACCAACATGGCACATGTATACATATGTAACAAACCTGCATGTTGTGCACATGAACTTAAAGTATAATAAAAAATAAAATAAAATAAATTATTGTGAAAGTGACTCCAACAAGATTTCCAGGCAAAGGTGAATATATCATACAATTAGGTAAAGGCAACATAAAATCTGGAGAACAATAAACACTAGGTTTAAGAACATGGTGAGAGATGACCTTGTAATCATGCATCAGCTTCAGTTTCCATGCATTTATTGGAGAAACAAGATATATAATAAGATCACTGTTATCACTGTAAGCTATGAATTCCTATGGCCAGTAGTAGCCAAAGACAATCTTAACTTTTGTTTGATTTTAAACATCTAGAATTCTTTTATTCCTCTTCTTTTTAACTTTAAGTTCTGGGATACATATGCAGTATGTGCGGGTTTGTTACATAGCTATACATGTGCCATGGGGATTTGCTGCACCCTTCAACCTGTCATCTAGGTTTTAAGCCCCGCATGTATTAGGTATTTGTCCTAATGCTCTCCCTCACTTTGTCCCCCCAGCCCTCAACAGGCCCCAGTGTGTGATATTCCCCTCCCTGTGTCCATGTATTCTCATTGTTCAGCTTCAGCTTATGAGTGAGAACATGTGGTGTTTGGTTGCCTGTTCCTATGTTAATTTGCTGAGAATGATGGTTTCCAGCTTCATCCATGTCCCTGAAAAAACATAAACTCATTATTTTTTATGGCTGCATAGTATTCCATGGCACAAATGTGCAACATTTTCTTTATCCAGTCTATCAGTGATGGGCACTTGGGTTGGTTCCAAGTCTTTGCTATTGTAAATAGTGCTACAATAAACATACATGTGCATGTGCCTTGAGAATGGTGTGAACCTGGGAGGTGGAGCTTGCAGTGAGCTGAGATTACGCCACGGCACTCCAGACTGGGTGAGAGAGTGAGACTCCATCTCAAAAAAAAAAAAAAAAAAGAAAGATTTATAATCCTTTGGGTATATACCTACTAATGGGATTGCTGAGTCAAATGGTGATCCTTGAGGAGTGGCCACACTGTCTTCCACAATGGTCTAAAGACTTAAATGTAAAATCTAAAACCATAAAATCTAGAAGAAAACCTAGGCAATACCATTCAGGACATAGGCATGGGAAAAGATTTCATGACTAAAACACCAAAAGCAATTGCAACAAAAGCCCAAATTGGCAAATGGGATCTAATTAAGCTAAAGGACTTCTGCTCAGCAAAAGAAACTATCATTATAGTGAACAGGCAGCCTGCAGAATGGGAGAAAATTTTTGTAATCTACCCATCTGACAAAGGGCTAATGTCCAGAGTCTACAAGGAACTTAAACAAATTTACAAGAAACAAACAAACAACCCCATCAGACAGTGGGCAAAGATTATGAGCAGACACTTCTCAAAAGAAGACATTGATACGGCCAACAAACTTATCAAAAAATGCTCAACATCCCAGGTCGTTAGAGAAATGCAAATAAAACCACAGTGAGATACCATCTCACATAAGTTAGATTAACAATTATTAAAAAGTCAGGAAACCAAAGATGCTGGTGAGGCTGTGGAGAAATAAGAACCCTTTTACACTACTGGTGGCAGTGTAAGTTAGTTCAACCATTGTAGTAGCCATTTTATATTAGTCCTTTTACATCTTCATATACTAGCATCACAACTTTAAGAAATAACTTTTTAATTTATTATTTGATACAGAAGGAGATAAACTATAGGGACATTGAATACAATTCCCCAGCAGACAGAGCTTATAAGTGATGGAGTAGGGTTCATACCTCACTCTGCCTGGGCTCTTACATATTTACCATGCTGCCTTTAGGCATGATTATAATACCTGCCTTGGGAAAATGCACACAGTGAATATGAAAACAAATTAAGTTCATTTCATGAAGTAAATTGAAAGCTGCAAGTTATTTTGGAAAACAAGGCACCATTTATGTAATTATTTATTAAGCAAAAAATACAGCAGAGTGCTATACTGAGGGATGCTGTAAAAATAAAATGTAATACTTGGTTCTAGTTCTGAAGGATTCTATATTACATTATAATATATGTAGTATATTATATTAGAGTGGAGTGTATAATTATTATATAGTAAACATTACCTAATATAGGGAGTCACTGTTCTTTGGTAATCAAACATAAATCTACTCTGGTAATCAAACAGAATTCTCTTCTGGTATCTTAAGTCAAATCAGTTTATTGGAAGCCATAAGACAGCTTATATATTCGTATAAAAAGCAGGAAAAAACACAAATCACAGAATAGGGGCAGGACAAGCTCTGATAGTCTAGGTGGGGAAAATAATGGCTGTGCTCTCTACAGCATTCGTCTGGTGGGCTGACCAACTCTAACATTTTGTCTTTGGGCCACTCTTCTGAATAATTACATTCCTGAGAAAGAGTCTGGCTAGCCTAGTTTGAGTGTATGCTGACTGCTTGGACAAGGCAGGGCAAACCAGAAGCATCCCACTGAGACCTCATGCAATGCCAGAAAACCAAGATGCTATTACCAGTAAAAAGGAAAATGAGTGATTAGCAGGAAAAGCAAAAATGATCACTCTAACAAGTAAATCAATGCTATGGTCTGAAAGTTTGTGTCACTAAAATTCATATGTTAAAACTCTCACCCCTAAGGTGATGATATTAGAAGGTGAGGTCTTTGGGGGAGATGACGAGTAGGTCATGAGGTCATGAGGATGAAGCCTTCGTGAATGGGATTAGTGCATTTATAAAGATGCCCACGGGAGCTCATGCATCCTTTCCACCAAGTGAGGTCACAGATAGAAGATGCCATCTATGAACTAGAAAGAGTGCTTTCACTAGACATCAAATATGTCATTGTCTTGACTTTGGTCTTGTCAACCTCCAGTACTATAAGAAATAAAGTTCTGTTGTTAATCAGCTCCTTAGTCTATGGTCTTTTGTTATAGCAGCCCAAATGGACTAGGACAATCAGAGATCATAATGGAAAGATTTGGATGAAGATGTCAGGAGAGAGGTAATTCTGGAAGGACAGAAAGGTTTTCAACAGTTGAGTGCAGAAAATTATTGCAGAAGGGTAAGAAATTTTGCATAGTAATTAGTTTCATACCAAGGATTATAGACTACTACGTCATTGTTAATAAAGACTGATAATAAGTATTTGCCTCATGCCATTTTAGGTTTGTTTTGTTTTATTTTGCTTTATTTTTAAATTACTGACAATTCTTTTGGGTCCATGTCTAAATATTCCTCACTGCATACATTCAAAGGGTCTGAAGACATCTTAAAATTTGTTATAGCTTTGTGATTTATCATCATTAGTTTATTCAAAGAGATATTTGATTTCTTAGCAGAATTCTAAGATGTAGATATTCTCATGAGGCAAAAAATAAAAAAAGGAAAGGTTAAATTCCTGAAAAATCAGCTAAAATGATAAATGAAGATACTTTACTTTCTCACATTATAATTTATGTCATTTAACTTTACCCTCATTTTATCATTCTTTGGAACTGGCATAAAAGTCAAATCAGTTCCTCTTAATGTCAGATGACCTAGTTGCCATCACATTTTAGAAGTGAATTGAGTTGACAAAATATAGCTTTTAAACAATTATGAAAGTTAACATTTCAAACATACTTGTATATTCTATGGCATTAGATTATAACATGGAATAACAGGTGTTCTTGACTTTTGATAAAAGAATCAGAAGTATATACTTAAATTACAGATTTGGAAGATATTCTTGAAAGATAATAACATTGACACATAAGATTGGAAAAAAGAGGATTTATTGATAAGTATAGGTCCTTCATTGATCACCTCCCCAAGGGCCTTCCAGATATATCAATTACAAGTTTGCTAAATACCTCATCAGGATTGTGAGGTATTACATACCTCCTAACAGCCCTTATGACAATAATTCCTTTCCTCCTGACTTCCACATTTTAGGATACTTTTTCTGGAAAATCTCCATGATTACCTATTGCCTAGAAAGTAAGTTCAAAATTCTTAGCAAGAAAATAGAAGGAAGGAATGCTACTCAGAATGTTTTACCATTCCATGAATAAGCTAAGACTTTTGGTAATGCTATTATTTGTTTACAGTTATTGTGCTTCAAATCTTCTTTAGTTGGAAAAGCCAGGTGTCCAGTAAGAGTTTTCTTAATGAATGAATATCCAGATAAGAATTATGATAAACTTTAAATTTATCATGATAATATTAATCACTTGCTTTCATGGAGCCCTTTCTGTACAAGAAGAATCAATCCTAAGAACTTACTATGTAGCATCTCAATTATTTCTCACAGGGGAGAAGTAGGTATGAGTATTAGTTTCATTCTACAGACAATGGAATTGAGAGGTGAAGGAGAATCTAAGTGGTCACACTACTAGTACACAGCAGACCAGGATACAAATCTAGAGCTCCTACAACAACTCAGAAGCAAGACTACTTAGGGTTAAATCCACAGTGCTTCATACCAGCTGTTTTACTTTGGGCAATATACTTAAACCTCTCTGTACTTCGATCTCATAATCTGTGAAATAAAGTAATACTAACCTGCACCCAAATGGTGCAGATTGAATTAGTTAACATGTATATAATGCTTACAATAGTGCATAATAAATGCTCAGTAGAGGATAATTTTTATTACCTGATAATTCCTATGGAAGTCAAACCTATAGGCATTCACAAAAATGCACAGCTAATTAAATATCTCAATGAAGCAAATAAATCAAAAATACATATATGAATCCACCCATTCATTAACAAATATGCATCATGTACTTAATTCACACCAGAAACTGTGCTATTTGTGAAATAACAGCAAACAAGATAGACCCTGATCCCATCTTCATGAAGTTTACTTTCTTAATCTTGTGTGATTATGATATGAGGTAAATAAGACACATTGTCAACTTGACCCAAAGTTTAGGCCACACAATAGGGGGAAATCACAAGTCACGCCTAATCATGAGGCTTGGTGGATGAGGTAACTCCTCTGAAAAGGGCAAGCCAAATTCAAACCCAAGGCCTACAGGGAATTTATTTACCAGCAAGAGTCCTTTGCGAAAAGGAAAATACAACATGCCATAGAGCAGTTTCTCAGGGAAATAGAGGCAAGACCACAAAATACTCTATTGATAAAGTTTAGGGGCATGTTTAAAAATGAAACTCTCTAATTACAAAACTATAGTCAGACCACAAAAGTTCCTGTATCAGGAATGTCACTTTGATGATGTATCTGAAAGCAATGAGGCTTAAAAGCCTGAATTCTAGCACTTATGGTATGAGACTGCTTTTAATTCTTGCCCAGAATCTATTTTCTTTTAAAAACAATGTTTCCCTAAGGCCTTCATCAAAGGGGTGAGGTTTGTGCTACTCCAGAGTATCTGTCACCCAGGGAATAGTTAATGGGGTTGCACAGTATGAGCCATGACCTCCCCATCTCTGCACTTTGGGGAATTCATTCTCAACTTGGATTCTAAGCTGGAAGTGATTCTTTCTGTTAAAACAGGTTTTAGAAAACCTCTATCATAGCACACAGCATACAAGAGAAAGCTAATCTCCAGAAGAGGCTGTAGATACAAGATGCTCACTATGGGGACAGACAAAGAGAAAGTTACAGTGTGAAGCATCCGTTTTTGCATTTAGCAAAACAAACACCAAGTTTTGTGGACAGCTGCAAGAATTCTCAAACTAGAGGGCATGGCAGGAAAGCAGGCAAGGGATAAAAACGACTGCTGGAAGTGATTAATCCTTAGGACCTCTAAGTATGGGAATCAAGTACAAAGCAAACTGATTCCATTAGCCATACTACTTAAAAGTTATCATCAGTGCAGGAAACCTAGATATGACAACACAACATATTATATATACCAATGTATCATAGACTACATACAATTTTCAGCATAGCCTGTCATTTCCAACAAATCCTTTAATCCTCTTCAAAAAGATGCAAGTTTAAAACCCCTAGAACCAGGGGGAATTACTTGTCTATTAGAATCGGGATTTTGATGGTTGGAGTGGGCGGAAAAGAACATCGCTAACATAATTCTTTTATAATGAGTCATATTTCTCTCTGACTGTATAGAGCAAGCTAATGGAGTACTCACTTCAACGCATTACCTTCTGCATCTGTACTATAGATAAGGCATTGTGCATGTTTGTTTATGTGAGAAACATGAAGATAAATAAAAATCAGTTCCTTCTCTCTAAGGCTTTGCTATCTTGTACGAAGTTAGGAAAAGTTTCACAAAAACAATGCAAGACTGAATTAATTTACATAGCCTTACTTGGGTGTAATATTTATGATTCAATATTCTTATTACTTAGACATCAATGTGGTAGGTTATGTTCTGCCATACTGAAAAAAAAATTCATCACCAAACAATTAAAACAGTGATAAGTTTCACACTCCTCAGAGCTGGGTTTGTGAATTTTTGATAATATTATCACCTATCTGACAGATATATTTTTCCTTTAGCAACTTGGGGAACATAAGTCTATTTGTTTTTTTCTCATTCTATCTGCTTGATATAAACTTGCTACGAGAGGTAGAAAGAAAATAATATGAAAAAATAAATTTTCTCCTCTTAAATAATCTGGGAAAACATTGTGGAAGATTTGGATTTATAAAAGGACTAGTTAGTGGGGATACTAGTTTTGTAACAGAGATTTGGGAGAAGTGAAAAATACCCCACATAAGCAAAAACTCAGAAGTTAGAAAATGAATCTGATTGGCAAATAAGTCACATCATTAGCCTGGATAAGGGGAAAATGCGAGGAAGTGAAAAATATCTAAATGACTTTGTCCATGGCACAAACATTTAAGCAACTAAATACAACATTGCTAGGTCAGGTAGCTGCCTCATAGGTACCAGAAGTACCTGTTCAATACAATACCCTGCAGCACTACTGATATTTATGAACTCATTTGAGTAAAAGTAAGTAGATATTTCTTCTAAACACGAATTTTTAATTTTTGTTTTGCTCTATGAGGCCACTTATGAACACATGGAAAAGAAATTATCCAGAATCATTTTCTAATTTAGCCTGCATGAAAAGAAGTACATTGGCAAGTAGTTTGAGTTCTCAATTTAAACTAGTGGAGGAACACATACTGAATGAAATTTTAATTTTTAGTATCAGTCTTCTTTAAATAACCTAAGGAATTTGTTGTAAAGAAAATGAGATGTGCTTATTTGATTTTTGGTTGACCATTCTCTGACAGGTACAAAAAAGGGAACTTGGCTTGATGCAAAAGCTGGAATCTAGGAAACAGAGAGGAGAGCTAAGGTCAGCCCATAAAACACCTCTTGGATGTTTCTATTACTTAAAGGTGTTCTTGTCTTGAAAAAGTCTTCTCATACACAAAATTGGGAATTAGTTATGAATCATAACAACATAACATGACAGAAAACTGCTGTATTACTTCTCTCTCATGTTGCTATGATGAAATATTCAAGTCTGGGTCATTTATAAAGAAAAGAGGTTTAATTGACTCACAGTTCTGCATGGCTAGGGAGGCCTCAGGAAACTTACAATCATGGTGGAAGGCACATCTTCACAGGGGCAGCAGGAAAGAGAATGAGTGCAAGTGGGCGAAATACCAGACACTTATAAAACCATCATATCTAAGAACTCACTCACTGTCACAAGAACAGCATGAGGGAAACTGCACCCATGATCTGATTACCTCTACTTAAGGTCCTGCCCTTGACATGTAGAGATTATGGGGATTACAATTCAAGGTGAGATTTGGGTGGGGACAAAAAGCCAAACCATATAAACTGGGAAATCAGAGAACCTGGATTATGATCTCTAAGACAAGGTTCCTATGGAAATGTCAACAATATTACAATCATTCTAGTTTTTATTTTCTTCATGAATAAAAATGCTATATGCATATTGCATATGAGTCATTTCATTTATATTCCACATTCTTTAAGGTAGGTAGTTTTCTCCACATCTTTACAGTAAGAAAACTAAGGTTCAGAAAACTCACTCAGCCAGTCAGTGGACAACCCAAGTTTCTACTTTAAGTCTTTACTGAGTTGTCATTTAATACATCAAAAAAAATTTTTTTTGCACAGGTAGCTACAGAGAGATTTAAAAAAAAAAAATTTGTAACAATTAAATGCACCATATAGGAAATAAAAACAAAATAAAAACAGAAGCATTCCAATAAAAATTAATAATTGGGAAGATCATTTTGGAGAATTCAAATAAAATTCCCACAGAAGTGTCAGGATTGTTTAATGTCAAATAATCATATTTTGTGATCTGAATGGTGTACATTAGGCAACCCAAAATGACGGTACATGTATGTCTAAGTCAGATGCTTATTAAAATTAACATTGCATTTCAATGCCAGGATGTCAGCATTGTAATGATAATAGTTATTTCTATAAAAGATGTCAAAATACTTTTGCTGTTTGTTACTTCTAAGTGAAAATAGAAAATAGAGGTAGCAACTGAAAATGAAGCAATTGTATACATGATTATGAATCTAGCTAATCTCTTAATTCAAATTAGAATATTATCAGCCTGTCATTGCGAATGTGTCACTTACATTCATATTAATGTAAGAATCACATTAATGATTCTATATTCACATTTCCCTTCACAGTAGTAAGACAGTTCTGGTTTCATCCTGTTATATCATTAAATGGACAGTTTATAACTGCATAGCTTTCTACCTAGCTTAGGTGAAATTAGTAACAGTGAGAAAGAATAATAACTTAAATGCTTCTTTGGGATTCTAGAGGAAAAGTTGTGAGAATAAACCAGTTCAACACACATTTTAATGTCTAAATTTATACTTCTCTTCCAAGTTCAATGATCTATAATATTTATAAATCAGATAAAATTTCAGGCTTCTTGAAGTGACCTATTCCAAAAAAGCAGATAATTTATTCAAGAATTTTTCTTCTGCTGCTTAGGGAATCTGTGGAGATTTTGATTTCCTCCATTCACCCTGTCTTTTTCTGGTTAATCATAAATAGTGATGGTTTGTTGATTAATTAACAGGAAAAATGAAAGCCATTAACGTTTTTTAAACCCAAGGGGACAAGATTTTTTACAAGCTCAAAGTATTCTTCATATTACAGTCTTATTCTTGTTGTATCATCTGAATATCTAACCCCAAAGGCTCCAAAACTCAGCTGTATACAATGGTTCGGTAACTAAGGAAAACATTTATATATTTGAACATGATTTCCTATTCATCTCAGTCAACTGACAGTAATTACAGCCACACTGGAAATTTCTTTACCCTGGGGACATGAATGTTGAGCACCTACCTCTTTGTAACTGATTTCCATCAGTTTCGAACACTACTAGCTTTCATCCCATAGACATTTATTGATCACTCTGTGTTCCAGGTAGGTTTAGGCTCATGGGACGCATCATGGTACAAAGAAAGACAGAAAAAAAGCAAGGAGATTTGAGGTGAAGCCAAATATTCCAAGCACGTATGTACCCTTGCAAACAAAGAAAGGTTTTATGCTCTCATTCAAGTGGCTGGGAGAAAGTTTAGATACATAATGCTAAATTATATAGTATACCAGAAGGTGTTAAGTCATATGGAAAATAACATTTCTTAGACAACTTTATCTTGCTTTGTTTGTTCAGCAGAAAAATACATATTTTAAATGTAGGAACAGTTACTTTATTATTTTTGTTCTTGCTAAGATCACGGAGCAGTTCTAAGTGGGTACTAAGTACTCCAGCAATACAAATTTCATTAAATAGAAATAAGAATATGAATTTTAAACAAGTAGAATACTATATCAAGAAAGTCAGACATTCTTTTTGGAAATTATACAAATGTGTTTTAACAATGTGGCATCAATGTCTGGGCCAAATATCTGGGTTCAATATGGCTTTGAAAAATAGAATAGAGGGAGCATCATACTTTTATCAATTTCCTTAAGATTTGTCAATAGACACTGTTATTAGAGAAGATATGGAATGTATATGACCACTTATGAATCATGAATAAAAACAGAATTTCCAATTTTATTTTGCAGTGGTACAAAATAAAGTTTTGAGTTGCAGTGGTACAACCAAAAATTAGAAAAGCAATGTCTTAAAGGAGTTAAATTTATGGACAAGGATGGAACTTTTTTAGACAATTGCTTAGTGGAAGATAGACTTTATGAATGCACAGGTTTCCATGATTCACACAACACCTAGATGAGCAGTTGCCTTCATCACTTGGTTTTCAAAACAGAGGCTAAAAATTTTTTTTAAGTATTTTACATTTATTTCCCTGTCAAAAGCAGATTTAAGGAAAACATATATTCTCCAACAAAAATAGGTGTAAAGGTAACAGAATATATGTCCAGTTGGGAAGTGTGATACTAAACTGCAGTTAATGCTGAGTGAGTTACTTTCTATTTCCGATTTCTGCACTTGGTACCCAGCACTACCTCTCTAACTAGTATTACTTAAAACAGAAACAATAATTTTAAGGCTACAAGGTGAAAGAACACTCAAGTAAGTTTTTTGCCTACTCCAATTCTTACAGATACATGAAGAAATACACAACTAATGCCAATTTGGATATTGTCCAAATGGATGAATCCTAAACTTTTAAAATTAGGTCCACTTTAGTAGTGCACAAGATGTCATTTCTATATTCCCAAAATTTCTAGGATCCTACCATCTAAATATGAATAATAAGCAAAAATATTTTTAATGCCTCAGCTAAAATTACAAATAAAATATGGAGCCTTTGCAACATGAGTGTCATCTCTTTATTTGAAATTCTAAGCACTTACTATCTATAGTATACCACGAAACTAAGTTAGAAAGATATATAATTACTTAAATACTATTTCATTTCTGTGAATTTTAATTCTTTCTTTTGGAACATTGAATTCTGGAACTGAAGTGGTTATTTTTTAAGTAAAATATACAAATATCAGATAAAATGTTTACAATTCAGCTGACCATCAGTGAGTAGTTGACGCCACCCTTACCCAGGAGCTAGAGTTCTCATAGGAAATGTAAAGAACAGATTTGGGATCAGAGATTTAGAGTTCAGAGACTGGTTAAGCAACACCCCTTTCTAAATTAATTGTTAACCTTATCTGTGAAATAAAAGTGCATACAATTATCATAAAAGTTAAATGAAATACCATACGATGACCTTTTGAAAACTGTAAAATGCTTAATGGAGATTATGCATTGTATCCACAGGTTTGGCATCCTGTAAATACTGTACTTTCTATCTGAGTTTTGTGGCAGATGTGGAACCCATGGAAACAAAAGCCAACTTTATTTATTGAGGGGGAAAAAAAAAACCTTCCTATAAGCAGACCCACATAGTTCAAACCTGTTCTGTGAAGGGTCACCTGTATAACCCAGTGAATCCTCATGTAAATTCTGAACTTCAGCTAAGAGTAATGTGTTAGCATTTATTCATACATTGTAATAAATGCATCACAATAGTGGAAACTATCAACAGTAGAGGGATCTGGGTGGCGGGGCGGGAATGAGAAGACAAGGGACATAAAACTGTAATTTCTGCTTAATTTTTCTGTAAACCTAAAACATCTCTAAAAAACATAAGATACCTTTAAATGTTGCAGGCAAGAGTAGCTTAAGGAGACGTAAAAACTGTAAATAAATGTAATATGTTAATCTGATGGGATCCTGGAACAGAAAAAGGAAATTAGGGAAAAACTGAAAAAAAAAAAAAAAAAAAAAAAAGAAGTATGGACTTCAATTAACAATAATGTATCAATATTGGTTCATTAATTGTGACAACTGTACCATACTAACATATAATGCAATAAGTATTGTGTATATGGGAACTGTACTATTTTTGAGATTTTTCTGTAATAAACAATTCATTGAAGAAAAAGATATACTGATTATATACTTTAAACCAGAAACAATACTAGAAACATAAAAAGGCATATGCCAGATCTCACACATTAATCTAAAGATATTGAAGGCATATGTACAAATAAAAATATATTATTAGAATTAGTTTAACTTTTAATTAAAAAGCAATGTAGTACAAGATTCAAATAATCCATGTGTAGAATGTGTATGTCATGAGAGCACCATGAAAATTTTTGGTTTTTAATCTGAGCACATTATTTGTTAAGTATACATATTCCATTTAATTTTATGCTCAAGTCTCTTAATTTCATTTGTATTAAATTTTATATAAGTAAAAAGTTGTTCATATTATCTGTTTTGATATTATTGAGATTTCACTTTTCTCTTGTGGCTAGAGGTATGCATTACCTGCAAATGTGAATAACAACTGACATTCCCAGGAATGTCACATTTTAGCAGCCAGTTTTTTCTGAATATACAGTATGTATTCCTATAGCTCATGTTGTGTCCACATAGCCTTTATGTTATTAAAAAATAGCTCTTCAAAATATTTATTTGCCTTTACTTTACTTTCAGTGGTAAAATATTTGAGAATAGTTTTTCTTGGCTCAGTTAATGTGGCATTTGTTCTCTTCAGCCCATAAGTCATTCATCGTGCAAAAGAGAAGCCTTGCTCCTGCAGTGGTATTGATCCACACAGCCCTTTTGGTTAGGAGTAAAGCCTCTTTAATTACTTTGGCTGACTTTCATTTTTTACAAAGTCTTAGGCACATTAGCCATCATGTTGTTTTGTTCTCATTTGTCTTAAATTTAGACGCACCATGGTCTCAAGAGATTGATCAACTGTCTATAATCCTGAGAAACCAGGGCCTACACCAGTCTATACTCACTCTGCTTAGCTTAGAAATCTGAAAGAGCTATCTCTCATCTTCTCCTAGGGTTTGATAACCTCTTCTCTTTACTTCGCCAGAGGTGTTTTGACCTTTAATTAAAAGGAAAATTTGTTGTCTTCCTTTCAGAAGACAGCAAATAATGAACTCATTAAAATGAGGTTAGTGTTCAGGCCTTAGAGCAATAAGAGTTGAAGTCTCATTAGCAGCTAACAATGAAGAACACAGCACATAAATAAACCTAATATGGCACAGCAAAATGCCTCAGTGCATTAAATTTGAGTATAATCAAATGTTTACCGTCAACGATGTCTGGGGCATAAAGTTTTAATGCACTTAATAAAGAAAAGCAAATTACTTCCTATTAGCCATGAAATGTTACCACAGAAATTGCCCCAAAAAGTATATTATGTAAATGTGAGATATGTTAATTATTAACAAAGATACTGTAGAAATATATCAGTCTTGCTTGATATATGCAACAACTAGGAAAAATAAAGATCACTCAAAAATTTCTAAAGGTAATTCTAGTGATTAATGTAAAATAATGTGGGATGTAAGACTTTTTTTTAAGAGATTTTATCTCACTGCTGGCCCTAGATAAGAGATATTTGCAATGTCAAACTAAAGAATCAGTTAATAATACATCTTTGTAGTTTATAAAATATCTTTTGGTCAAGGGATTCCTAAAGAGCATATTTAAAAGAGCTACTTACGTCATTTACACAAGTATAAAGAATGTTGTATGCATAAATTTGAATACTTTGTGACTTTTTATAATATTAAATGTGCTATAGTTAGTAAAATCATAATTAGGAGTTTTACATCAGTAATTCAGTGAATGGAATAAAAGTACTGGTAATAATATGCTTTTTATTCTTCGTTGTTTTAGATTCCTTATGTAAAAATAGAAATTTGTTTCAATTTGATATTTCCTCCACAATGAACCTACTATGCTTTTTAAATTTTAAAAGAATTAGGATAGTTATTTTGCTTGATTACTCATTCTATCATCCTTTCTTCAAAATATTGGAACAAAATTTCTTCTATTCCCCACTTCTTGAGCTCTCACGAAAATGCAGACATTAAAAAAAAAATTGGAAGTATCAAAAATGTCATAGATTAAGAACACCTGGTTTATGCCGATGACGTCAACTCGCTAAAGGCTAGATAGGGGTTTTGAAGAGATGCTTCTTTACTGAAGAATAAAGGTAGCTGGTACTTTATAAACAATGTCCATCTGATACATAAAGTGTGGGAACGAATCAGAAGTCATCACATGCTACATTCAATTCTTTCACAACCTGCATTTAATGTATCATTCCATATTAAGAGTTCTAGAAATTTTATCTTCAAACTACATCCCAAATCTGACCATTTTCTTCCTACTTTACTACAAACCCCAAGACCCTCATTTCTCATTTGGCTGTTTTTCTCCTCTACATGTTTTCCTCTTCCATTCTTCTCCTGCCCTGACCCAGGCAATTCTTCATACAGTGGCCAAATATTTAAGGTATAAATCATGAACATTATTTATCTGCTCAAAATACTGCAAAGGCTTCCCACACATTCAACTGAATGTATTAGTAATTTATTTGTTTATTGTTTGTGTCACCCACTGAAATACAAACTCCAAACCAAAGAAATGTTTGTTTCATTCAAAACTGAATCTCCGGCACCTGTGACAGCTGGACTATATTAGCTGCTTAAATATTTCTTGAATAGAAATAGGAACAGTTTTACACTGTTGGTGGGATTGCAAACTAGTTCAACCATTATGGAAAACAGTATGGCGATTCCTCAAGGATCTAGAACTAGAAGTACCATATGACCCAGCCATCCCATTACTGGGGATATACCCAGAGGATTATAAATCATGCTGCTATAAAGACACATGCACACGTATGTTCATTGTGGCATTATTCACAATAGCAAAGACTTGGAATCAACCCAAATGTCCATCTGTGACAGACTGGATTAAGAAAATGTGGCACATACACACCATGGAATACTATGCAGCCATAAAAAAGGATGAGTTTGTGTCCTTTGTAGGACATGGATGCAGCTGGAAACCATCATTCTCAGCAAACTATCACAAGAACAGAAAACCAAACACCACATGTTCTCACTCATAGGTGGGAACTGAACAATGAGATCACTTGGACTCAGGAAGGGGAACATCACACAGCGGGGCCTATTATGGGGAGGGGGGAGGGGGGAGGGATTGCATTGGGAGTTATACCTGATGTAAATGATGAGTTGATGGGTGCTGATGAGTTGATGGGTGCAGCACATCAACATGGCACAAGTATACATATGTAGCAAACCTGCACGTTATGCACATGTACCCCATAACTTAAAGTATAATAAAAACAAAAAAACCTAAAAAAAAAAAAGAATAGGTAAGCACAGCAACATAGTTCACTCAAATAACACCAACATATCTTTATTAAAGAAATAATGTGAAAGATGTCAGTCACAGAACTCCAAAGGATACCATTCATACAGAAAGTAATTATACTGTTGCAGTCTCTTGTTGGGAAATGAGAGCTGTACTGGAAAATGTTACCATTCATGCATTTTTGGTTTTGCTCTTCTCTTTCGTGAGTGTCTCACTAGTTTCCCTTCATCAACACAAAAATCAGTTGGTAGACTAGTAGGTGTTTATTAGATTATATCACCTGCTTTGTTATAAATGTGCATCATAATTAGGCTTTAAATAGGTCTTAGTCAAGGAGATGACAACAAGACTTCACAGGAGTTTTTATTTTTGAAACTTTAAAGTTTTTGTCAGAGGGAGAGACTTTCCAGAAGAAAAAGATTCATCTGCTGAGTAAAGGAAAATCCATCTTAAAATATTTTGCTATACCATGGATTTTAGTATATATTTTTTCTTCTAGTTTCTGTAACCAATTATGGTCCTATACGAATGATAATGGTTTTCATATTTATAACAAAATCTAAAATTAGGTATCTTTATCCTACTGGCAGTGCACTGAGAAAATTCTAGTATGTTTGAGCTTAAAAAGTAAATAAGTCTTAATGACTCAAATGTATATAAACTGACTTATAATTTGATATTCAGCCTTTGAAAGTAGTTTTGAGGGTACACATTTAAAGATGTATGTATCTGTGTGCTTACAAAATATGCAACTATATATCATGAAAAATTTCAAAAAGTTTATAAAATTGATCATGAAAATTTGAATTAATCCACATTTCATTAACAACTTAAAAGTTGTTTTCATGAACTTAATAGTTGTTTTTCATAATTTCTCAGCAAGAATAAGATGCTCCAAGAAATATACTATAATATTTATCAGCATGATAATTGTTAATTCTAAATATATTTTCAGAATTCCATAATATAAAGGAATTTATCTTTATCTGAAGCTCTTTAAGGACAGCAAATCCTGGAATAATGGAAAAACACTCTTTCGTACAGATCACTTGCAGAGAGTTAATGTGATTATTTGACTGCATGCATATTCAGAATCACATTTCATATAAAATCACAGCTATTACATTTTTCATTTGCATTGCATAATAAGTAGGAAACTATACTCAATAGAGGAGGTCATGACCCCAAAAGACATCTCTACTTTCCCATGATAAGTCATTCACTTTGTTTTTTCCTGAATAAGCAAATTGCAAACTCAGGCAAGTGGAGGTGGGTGTTTCTGGCTGATTATTTGAGGTAAAAGATACGATACATTAAGTGCAAGATTTTCCTACCGAAGGACTTCAGTATGTTAACGTGGGCTGAGACCCTCTCTAGTGGTGTATGATACAGACTGTTTCCTAAACATTTTGAAGATGCAATTATTTTTTCACAGACATTAAATTTTATAGACCCAAATTTATAGCGACCCATGGAGCATAGTTTGGTTTACCACTTGTCTGTGGTAAATATTTCTCTTTCACTGGTTATCTCTTTTTACACAGTGAAATCGTTCATGATGACTTGAAAAAGAAGGTGGCTCAAACATCCACATTCTGCAGATCTTAAGCCGTTTCTGATAGTGGTAACCAAATCCATACCTGCTCTGGAGCTTCCACATGCAATACAAAGTATCTCCATTAAGCTGGCCTTCCAACACAAAAGCCAGGATTTTGCAGAGGGATTCAAGTTACATTTTAAAGTTCCAAGCAAATGCAAAGAGGACTTGGACCGAGGTCTCACATCCTTTCTGATAATTCTTGGGGATATTTTGTGTTATAAACTCCTTGTCTCCCACTCTGACCCAAAAAAGATTTTGACTTTATTATTTTGTTTATATCATACATATATATGTATGTTAGTTTTGGCTATTTTATTTCATATTATTCCTAAAGCCATTTTTAAGTCATTGAGGTTAAAATGACTAACAGGTTCATTCCACTATTTTCAAAGAAATCATAACTAGTTTGAGTTCTACCCTACCATTACTCTATGACATATTTAAATACTTTGGCTTTAGGAAATATGAGTCATTTTTGTTATTATCTTATAAGAAGCTTTTAAGGAAATAATTATGCCACACAAACAATGACCTGTGAAGTTAAAATATATATTTATCTTTTTATAAGACAAAAAATATTTTGTAAGTTGTAATGGAGACTTGAGAGCGAGAGCTTATAGGAATACTATATTAAAAATATATATAATTGGATACCAGGTTAGAGGAACTACATTATAAACAAAAACGCCAGTGCCCTAAATGATACCATTTGAAGGGTCATAATGAGATCACATTTGATTCAAATATACTTACTTGATTCAAAATTCCAATCAATTCAGTAGAGGATGGGAAACATAGAAATCACAGGAAAAGAGTGCAGGGCACAGTCATAGTTTGAGATGATCTTCATGAACTGAATAAGATGCAATTGAAAGAGAGATTAGAACTCATAAGAACTGAACAGTATTTCACCATTCTTAAGGAAATTTTCTGATCTCAGGAAGAGAGCCAGAGTGCCAATCAGAATACAGAAGCAGAAGTTCATCTCACACACTTTCAGAATGGACTAAAATCAGTGGCTTATAATTCTGTGGAAAGGAGATGCCCAGGACACTCTCCAGTAAAAACGTTTAGGGCACAAGACACATCCACTCACATCTACTAGGAAAGGGGTCAAAGACACATGGAGTGTTTTGCTGATGCAATAAAATAAAATTTACAACACTATGAACACACTTCAATTTGATGATTTATATAACCTTCATTGTGTTCTTTGATAATCAGGCAGAAAATGCAAACTCTTCACATACGTGACTTAATATTATTTTATAAGGTCAAACCAATTTTTATTTTTTTTTAATTTTCTTTGCCAGTATGTTTAATCAATATCAATGTTTAAACTTCCAGTATTCAAAAAATACTCCTTATGCAATGAGATCAGTACCCTTACCCATATAAGTGTGCAGTTAGTTCCTGAAACTTACCCTCCAATCCTGTGTAACAAAGTTTTGAAAGTAACGACACTAAGTTATTTTCTGACCCTAAGATCTGTTCTCATTGATCCGTTTGTTTGGAGCAGACTCCCCAGGTCCCCTTTTAGGCATAACTGGTCTGCTATTTTCCATGCATCAACAAAATGGCCTACCACTTTTCCAGGGTGGACTTCATTGATCTCATTGTCTACCCTGTTGAAACATAGATACTTTGTGTTTGTTTCAACAATAGCATGGTACTAAAATTAATTTTGCAACACTAGTAACAATTTGTAATTAAATAATTATTTGATTGATTTGTTATGTATATCCCCTGTGTGCCTAAAAAGAATGTAGATTCCATCAAAAGACAGAAAACTTACCAGTTTTGTTTATCAGGTACTTTCTAACTCCATACCTAGCATAAATTATGTAGCCTCTCTCTGCATTATTTTTTCCAGTTGTAAGATAGGATTAATAAAAAGATCATCGGAAGATTTAAATAAATAGTGTTTCTCATCACCTGATAATATTAGATTTTTTTTTTTTTTGCCATTCTCCACTCTATCCTGAGTACCTAGAAGAGTACCTAAAACATAGCAGTCCAGTTAATATTGTTTGAATGAATGAATGATGGCAAAAGGAGGGAAGAGTGCTCAAAGAGAGTGAGCTTTTAGATTTCTGTCTTCCTGGAGACAGACCAAAAAAGGAAAAATGGCAATGAAATACTTAAGTGATGGGTTGAAAGAGGAAAGAAAAAATTCCTCTGAAACGTCAAGGTGTTCTTTGGCTCACTAGGTTGTTTTCAGATTGAGTGTGATTTCAGAAGTAGGATCCCTACAGTTCAACCTCTCTCCCCATAAATACCCTTACACTTGTTCAGTATTGTTATCAGAGGAATTAATTCATTTTTAGTTAATTAACTTATCCATTTCACAATCTGAGCTAAATCGCTTAACATGAAATTACATAGAAAACTTGGTATGTTGGTGTAAGTTTTTTGTTAGTGTATACATTATAGCAAATTCCTCCTTGAGTAGCAGTAAAAGTTTATCAAAAAAAAAAAAAAGAAAGAAAGAAAGAAATAAGATAGAGATGAGTAAGAAGAAAGGTAAAACTATAAAATGCAAATTTCCAAAGCTTCATACTTTCATCCTGGGTCAGCCCTATTGTACATTGACAAAGAGTATCTGTGCAAAAGTTTATGGAATCCCAACTCCATTTTATCGAGGTAGGTCCACACAAACTTGCTATATTGGAACATGAGGTTACTAAGGTTAGACTGAGTTTTAAGGCAGGCATGGTCAATTTTGGCCTTCTTCTTGTGTTATCTGAGTGGACTACTTAATCTTTCCATAAAGCAATATGTTTTACCTGGAAAATATAAATATAAGTTATCTCTTCTGATTCCCATCAGAATCTAGTTAGGATAAGTAAGACACTTTTTTATTGAACTATTAAGTACAATAAAAGACTGTATAAAACAAACACTATCACTCTGGGGTAGCTGTTTTGAAATTTTGAAAATATAAGACTGTATTAGGCCTGGCACCATTGGTCATGCCTGTAATCCCAGCACTTTGGGATGCTGATGCAGGTGGATCACAAGGTCAAGAGTTCGAGACCAGCCTGGCCAATATGGTGAAAGCCCATCTCTACTAAAAATACAAAAACTAGCCTGGCCTGGTGGTGGGTGCCTGTAGTCCCAGCTACCCAGGAGGCTGAGGTAGAAAAATCAGTTGGAACTGGGAGGCAGATGTTGCAGTGAGCCGAGGTCATGCCACTGTACTCCAGACTGGGCGACTCCATCAACCAGAGTGAGACTCCATCTCAATAAATAAATTAATTAACTAATTAATTTTAAAAAGATTGTATTAGTTTGTTCTCACATGGCTATAAAGACATACCCAAGACTGAATAATTTAGAAGAGAGAAGTTTAATTCACTCACAGTTCTACATGGCTGGGAAGACCTCAGGAAACTTAAAATCATGGTGGAAGGCAAAGGGAAAGCCAGGCACATCTTTACTTGGTGAGAGGAGGAAGAAAGAAAGAGTGCAAGGGGAAAGTGCCACACACTTTTAAACAACCAGACTTGGGAGAACTCTTTCACAAGACAGCACTCGGGGGATAGTGCTATACCATTAGAAACCACCCTCATGATCCAATCCCCTCCAACCAGGCCCCACATTCCACATGCGGGGATTATAATTTGACATGAGATTTGGGTGGGGACACAGAGCCCAACCATACCATTCTGCCCCTGGCCTCTCCCAAATCTCATGTCTTTCTCACATTTCAAAATACAGTCATGCCTTCCCAACAGTTCCCCTGAGTCTTAACTCATTCCAGCATTAACCCAAAAGTCCAAGTCCAAATTCTCATCTGAGACAAAGTAAGTTCCTTCTGCCTATGAGCCTGTAAAATCAAAAACAAATGAGTTACTTCCAAGATACAATGCAGGTAAAGGCATTTGGTAAATGCTCCCATTCCAAATAGGAGAAATCGACCAAAACAAAGGGGCTACAGGCCCTATGCAAGTCTGAAACACAGCAGGGCAGTCATTAAATCCTAAAACTCGAAAATAATCTTCTTTGACTTCAGGTCTCACATCCAAGACACGCTGATGCAAGGGGTGGACTTCCAAGGCCTTGGGCAACTCTGTCCTGTGGCTTTGCAGGGTACAGCCCCCATGGCTGCTTTCACAGGTTGGCATTGACAGTTTGCACGTTCCAGGCACACAGTGCAAGCTGGTCAGTGGATTTGCCATTTTGTGGTCTGCTGGATGGTCTCCCTCTTCTCACAGCTCCACTAAGCAGTGACCCAGTGGGGATTCGGTATGGGTGTTTCAACCCCACATTTCCCCTCTGCACTGCCCTGGTAGAAATTCTCCATGAGGGCTCTGCCCCTGCAGTATCTTTTGCCTGAATATCCAGGCATTTCAATACATCCTCTGAAATCTAGGTGAAGGTTCCCAAATCTCAACTCTTACTTCCTTCCCACCTGCAGGCCCAACACCACGTGGAAGCCACCAAAGCTTGGCGCTTGCACCCTCTGAAGCCACAATGTGAGCTGTACCTTGGCCCCTTTTAGCCATGGCTGGAGCTGGAGTGACTGGGATGCAGGGCACCATATCCCCAGGCTGCACAGAGAAGCTGGGCCATGAACTTGGCCCAAGAAACCATTTTTTCTCTCTGAGGCCGCTGGGTCGGTGATGGGAGGGGCTGCTGTGAAGGTCTCTGAAATGCCCTGGAGACACTTTCTCCATTGTCTTGGCGATTAACATTTGGCTTCTCTTGACTTAAGCAAGTGTTTGCAGCTGGCTGGGTCTTGAATTCCTCCCCAGAAAAAGGATTTTTCATTTCTACCATATGGTCAAGCGGCAATTTTTTCAAACTTTTATGCTCTGCTTCCTTTTTAAATATAAGTTCCCATTTCAGACAATCTCTTTCTTTGTGCAAATGAGTTAGGCTTTTAGGAAGGACCAGGTCATATCTTCAACACTTTGCTACTTAGAAATTTCTTCTGCCAGATCCCCTTAATCATCTCTCTCAAGTTCAAAGTTTCACAGATTTTTAGAGCAGGGGCAAAATGCCTCCAGTCTCTTTGCTAAAACATAGCAAGAGTGACCTTTGCTCTAGTTCCCAATAAGTTCCCCATGTCCATCTGAGACCACCTCAGCCTGGACTTCACTGTCCATATCACTATCAGCATTTTGGTCACAACCATTCAACAAGTCTCTAGGAAGTTCTGACCATTCCCACATCTTCCTGTCTTCTTCTGAACCCTTCAAACTGTTTCATCCTCTGCCCATTACCCAGTTCCAAAGTTGCTTCCACATTTTCAGGTGTCATTATGGCAGTGCCCCACTCCCAATACCAATTTTCTGTTTTAGTCCATTCTCACACTGCTATAAAGACATACCTGAGACTGAATCTTTTATAAAGAAAAAAAGTTTAATTGACTCACAGGAAGAGAGAGAGTGTGTTGGGGGGAAGTGCCACACACTTTGAAACAACCAGATCCCATGAGAACTCTGTCATGAGACAGCACTAGGGAGATGGTGCTAAACCATTAGAAACCACCCTCAGGATCCAATCACCTCCCACCAAGCCCCACCTTCAACATGTGGGAATCACAATTTGACATGAGATTTGGGTGGCGACACAGAGCCAAACCGTATCAAAGACTATATCAAAATGTGAATATGCACATGACTTATTAGGGACACTTAGAGAAAAGGTTAGCCTGAGAGTAACAACCTAGTATCAGAATGGTTTAAGAAATATGCATAACACCTTGAAATTAATATAAATAATATACTAACTCAATATTATTAGGACACTAGTATCCTAATGGTGATAATCTCCAGATTGAAACTGTAAAAATCACTGTTAAAAACAGATTTTTAGTTTTCATTTTATAGTTTCCAATTCAGAATCCCCAGAGGATAAGCCTGGGAGTAGATACTTTACAAGCATGCTGGTGATTCATTTCATGTGGGCAACCTGAAAGTAATTGCTTGACATTTATTAGAACCAGCTGGACTATATGATGAAGTGCACATTTCTAGGCACTATGACACACAAAAGCACATTTCCTAAAGTGGGCCCCAGAATTGACAATTTTATCAATTTTCTCTAGAATATTGTACACACGATAAAGTTTGAATACCATTGCTGCTTTATGAAACAGTATGTAGCTATATAGGGGCAAAGTTGGACTCTTTTTCTTTTTCCTTCCTTCCTTCCGTCCTTCCTTCCTTCCTTCCTTCCTTCCTTCCTTCCTTCCTTCCTTCCTTCCTTCCTTCCTTTCTTCCTTCCTTCCTTCCTTCCTTCCTTCCTTCCTTCCTTCCTTCCTTCCTTCCTTCCTTCCTCTCTTTCTCTCACTTTGTCAGTCAAAGTGGAGTGGCATGAACATGGCTCACTGCAGTCTCAACCTCTGGGGCTAAAGTGATCCTCTCACCCTGGAAGTAGTTGAGACTACAGACACATTGCACACCCCACCATGCCAGGCTAATTTTTATATTTTTTTGTAGAGAAGGAGTTGCACCATGTTGCCCAGCCTGGCTTTGACGCCTGAGCTCAAGCAATCCTCCCAGTTCAGCCTCCCAAAGTGCTAGTAATATAGGCATGAGCCACCACAATCAGCCTAGACTTGCTTTCTTCAATAGGAGGATATTGAATTAATGGAAGTAATATTTATTAAAATAATAAACTATTCATTTTTATAAGTAAGTTACATATTTATTCTCTTTAATATACAATCAACTTACATAGTGAGTTCTTCATAAACAGTAAAAGAAAAAATTTCAAAGTCATTTATCTTGTTTGTTAGGTCATGCAAGCTATTAAATAAATAATGTATATTGTCAAAACTCTATACACATTTTTTATTTTATTTTATTTTATTTATTTATTTTTTGAGATGGAATTTTGCTCTTGTCTCCCAGGCTGGAGTGCTATGGGGCAACCTAGGCTAACTGCAACCTCCACCTCCCAGGTTTAAGTGATTCTCCTGCCTCAGCCTCCCGAGTGGCTGGGATTACAGGCATGCACCACCACGTCCATCTAATTTTTGTATTATTAGTAGAGAAGGGGTTTCACCATGTTGGCCAGGCTGATCTTGAACTTCTGACCTTAAGTGATCCACCTGCCTCGGCCTCCCAAAGTGCTGAGATTGATTACAGTCATGAGCCGTTGCGCCCAGCCACATTTTTTAAATATATTTTCAAAAACCAAAGTTCCCACACAAAATATTCAGGTAGAAAAAGTGTATTTCCTGAGCTTTGCTATTTTATATGTATTCTAAATTGAGACACTCTATTTCTAGCTCATTAACAAGTTTTTCCAAAATAGGGGGTTTTAAAAATTAAGGGGTTTTAAAAGAATAAGTTAAATTTGTACTTAATGTATTCTTAAATTTATATCCATATTATTATTGCCCTAATATTTCTTCTGACATTTTACATTTTTCGTATATTTGAATTCTTTCTTCTTTCTACTTTTCTTCTTAATTTGTATGGTTTAGTACTTTTCTCTTTTAAATTGATTTCTGATTTTTTTTAGTTTGGATCATTTTATTCATTGTTATTTTTTTCTCTCTTCCTTTGTCATTGAAAAGCATGAAAACTTCTCTGAAGTTTGAAAACTAAAGAACATTTGCTTGTACTAAACAAGGAAGGCTTGAAAACTTCTTCAGATTTGCTTTTTTTTTTAATTCGTTTGTTTTGTTTTTATTTATAGCATTTGTCATTTTTACTACCTCATTAATCCAGACTACGTGTTAGGAGGCCATGACTAGACAACTCTATTTTTTTTTCAACAATGAAAAGGTCCGTTAAGTTCTTCATATAGCTAACTAGCCTCCCATCTGCCTTTGCCTCTCTGAACTTGCTTTGGAGATCTATGACACAAGGCTATAAAACATCTGTGTTATAAAACATCCTGGTGAATGCTAGATTCTATCTATATTGTTCTGATATCATCTTGTGGTATGGCCCATGAACTATGTTTATCATATTACCATTGGAAAAATATTACTGATAAAAATTAAAAACTAAAAATAAATGAAACTAATCCAATTATTGCTGTGTATTAGTATGTACATTTATTATACTTTGAATACATCAAACCTTACTCATTTTCATGTATCTCATATCATTAAATGCAAAAAAAAACCAGTAACGAGATACATGAAAATGAGTAAGGTTTGGTGGAACTTCAGGTGTATAGACTAGAGGAAATCATAAGATACAGCATGGATGCAATAAAGTCAGAAATGATACAAGTCTTAAGAAAATAATTTAGGAATCTACTTTGATGTACCAGGGGAGGCTTTATACAAAAAGTTGGCATTTGGGTGGAGATATAAAGAATGGGTGGGATTTGGGAAATGGGATTGGGAGCTGGGAAGGCTTTCTAGGTAAAGAGATTAAAAAGAGAAATGGCATGGGGAAATGTAGGAGGTGGGAGATAGTTAAGTTTAACCAGAGTACATGGTGATTTGAAGGAAATAGCAATGTGTGTTGGAGGCACCAAGGGTACCTAACTGATGGAGAGAGAATGACAGACTCAGTTGTCAGTAATAGTATTTATTGAGCTCACGCTACTTGCCAGACACTTAGCTAAACAATTTGCATGCCTTACCCAATGTAATTCTCATAATAATAGTATAAAATAAGTATTCAAAAGTACCCCATTTCACAGATACATAAATGCAGAAAAATGAATGACTTCAAGAACTTAGAGGAAGAAAGCTAAGTGGATGAAATTGGAGTGGTGAGGGGAATAGCAAATGGGAGAAATTTTTTAAAAAATCAGGATAAGGAGACTCAGAAATCATGCACGGAATACAGCCAAAAAAAGTCAGAAAAGGGAACTCACTAAGGGAAATAATGTATAATGTTCTTATTTTATGGCTGTATTCCAAAGGTTTTACCAATATGTTCAACTAGTTCAATACACTTTTTATCTCAACTATTTTTAATATTTAGTTTAATCTCTCTGAGAAATGTATTTTAATATTTTGTAGAACTGAGTTAAGCTAGTGGTTCTATTTTGCCTTCGTCTACTTAGTTAATAATATTTAATAAGGTTGAACATGATAACACCCAGTGTAATTGTGGTCTTGGATAACGATTGACTATATATTTTATCAACATTTTAGTTACTTAGTCATTTTTTAAAATCAAACTAATGTGCAGGAGACTCCTTTCATTGTAAAGGAATAAACAGTTAGGTTCACAAGTCTTTGAAGCAAATGCTTAGCCACCACGACTAAAGGAAAAAAAATTGTTTAAACCTCTGACTCCTTAGTCTCCTTAACAGATGGATAGGAGTAATCAAAAATCAGTCTTAATATCTCTTGTTTGAAATTAGCTTCTCATTTTAATCAGAACAAAGTATGTCCTGTTTAAAAATCCATTAAAAATAGAAAAAGCATTCTGAATCAATATGCAGACCAGTAAGCAAACTAAAAAGCCCAAGGATATAAGAATTCTGAATTATGCTACATATTTTGACATAGCAGTAATGGCAGTGAAAGGATTGGTAACAAATTTACGTAACTAATGATGTGTCGTTATTAGCAGTGTGTTATTCTCCTGTCCACAAACCAGACTTTAAAATAGTATAATTCCAAATCTAGAACCTAGGGAAATTTTTGTCACATTTAGAGAATTTCTGTTATGGAATTAGTAACAAAAAAGGGTATCTATTTTTACGTGTTCTTCCCTTTTTCATAATTAGATTTGCAAGCAATGTCCTATAAAATATACATTGCTCTTTAGTTTGTAAGGTAAAACCCAAACTTTCAATTTAATAATTATGCCTTTAAAAATGATGAGGATGGTAGCCCAGTTAAATTAAAAAAATACTAAATTACAGTTCAAACAAAAGTTCTCCTCCTATTGCTTCCCAAGAAAACAGGACTTGTCTGCATTCAACAATTCTGAAAAATTTTCATCACATAAAGGAAATATAATAATCCAAAGTTCAAGAAATGTCTCACACAGAAATGAAAAATGATTTCAGTGCTGTGGAGTTGGACAATTGCCTCTCAGCAATGCACAATGTGCTTAGGACTTAGCTGTTTAATGATATGGTGACCTTCAATAAAAATAATGACAATAATAATTACAATACCTGAAATATGAATACTACATAACAGTACCTATCAAAAACAAGAAAGCTCATATCGTTTTGTTTTACTCATGCATACACATTTGCAAAAGAGGCATCCCAAAACTTCATATTCATTTTTCTAAAATCCTGTTAATTTCTTATTTATTTCAGGCATTACTAGAGACTCAAAATTTACTGCGCACTCAGGTTGCAAATTTTACCTTCAACCTTGGATTTTCAGGGAAGTTTTACCACACAGGTAAGAAGGAGCTTTGTGTTCTCAGGCAGCTACATATAAATAGGATATAAAATTTTGAATGATCCATAAGTGGTAGAAATAGATTCTCCAGACTGATTATGGGAAAAACTTGGGCACATTATTTGAGTAGCCAAATCCAAAATCAATGAGCATATTTACTTTGGCAAATACTGTTAAAATCAAGGGCAAAAGAGAAAGAGAATTGATGTTTTCAACTCATTTTTTTAAAAATAGAAAGCATAACCACTGTACTGAGTATGACTGTGCATCTTGTTTCTCAGTACAGTATGGGTAGAAGGCATAGTAATAATGATAATGAAAATACTAATAATAATCGACAGAATTTTAAAATCATCAAATAGTTGATGTAATAAATACTTTTGTACATATTATTTTCCTTTGGAAAACATCTGATGATAGAAACTTCATGGTCTCAATGAAATGCAATAGACTCTAAGGGTCATCTTGTTAGTTTACCTTCCCTTGCAGGATTTTTTCCCTAAAACAATATTACCACTAATTTGGCCTAACATAGACTAAAACCATCACAATTAGACTTGTATTTCTTTCCATCTCTATTCAGCCACAACTGTACTTCTGTGCAGTCTCACCCTCTCAATAAATTCTCAAAATGTGATTGTTATTCATGTGCTACTGTGTTCTGATATTTCTTACTTATTTACCTACCCTCACCTCCAAAATGCTGACTTTTATTTTCTGAATAGTAGCATTGAAATAACTGGTACCATTTTAGAGAAAACTATGTTAATAAAATCATTTGTCTTTGACAAAAAGAGTACTAAACTATGTGTTGGGGCCTGTATTAGGGGAATACCTGTAATCTGCTTCTATTTGTGCATCCATGCTGTGAACTAAATGCTTTGTTTAGAACTTTGCACTGTTGTTTCACAGTGTCTTTGAGAAAACATTTCACAGTATTTATTCTGTATGCAATTTATTGACTCATTAAAATATTCTATTCAAAGGTAGTCTTTAGTTTTCATAAATATCTTGTTTACTAAATGAGGCTTTTTAATGTAAAAGCTCAATATGGTTTGTTAGAATATTGAAATAACAATGTCTTATTGGCTTTTCCATGATGCTTTTTTTTCCTGCTTTGAAACATGTAAATCTGCTTAAAGTAATAGAAGGAAAATTAGTATGTATGCCAGTTGATAAATCAAATGATTGCATATTTTAAAAGGATATTTTGCAGAAAGAGATTTGGGTCATCATATCTGCACAGGCAAAGCAATTTCAGCTTACAATTTTGAAAATAGACATGGTTTTGTAAATCTTTTTCGAAAGCTCCTTCAAGAAATGATTTCAGACCGAAGAAGCTCTGACTATCAAGTTATAAAGCAGATAGCTTTAAAGGCTATGTCTACTCATGCAGGGAGAAAAATTATGGGATTATTTGGAGTTCACACGCAATACTATTTTGTCTTAAATAGCTGTAGATTGTTAAGTAAAGTCATTCTTTTGGCTGAAATGTACCTGGATAACTGCCTCAGTTTTTATTTACTTTTCATACTCAGATATATTAAATGTACCAGACATTTGCAAAGTTAATGTTGATAGAGGTTATACCACTTCCCATTTCTTCTTTAAAACACTGAACATGCACAGAGTACACAACCACTGGGAAATGAGCAGCACACCAGTCAGTATCACAGGAATAGTTATTGAAGAAAAACAGCAAAAAAGAAAGGTGTATTTTAATTATATCTTTTAAGCAGACATTATTGACTCTTTGTGTTGGAACCAGTATAACAAAAATAATAGAATAGTTTGTGCTGTAATACTGTGGTGATAGTACACTTTAGAGAATAAGCAATATTTATAACTTTATAAATTTTAGAAGTTTAATTTGTTCCACATAAATATGTCATTTTTATTTAATTGACGTATTTACTTCATTTGTAGGGTCATTGAAATGCCCCTATAATCTATTTCAAGTGCCATCATAATTATATTGAATACTTATTAATGTACTTAGGGATATCAAAGTTTCTTCTGGAACTGAGTTACACAACAGTGATACCCTTTCAGATATCAGAAAGACGTGTCTCATCCCCACTTTGTCACATTTCTATATGGAAATTTCACATTATAGAAAAAACAATTGCAAATCAAGGAGGTGCATTTCTTATCTGTGCACTTGGCTGTGAAGTGTAACCGTGAGGAGATGGCCTTGTCGGATTGATTGTCTCTGTTCTCTAATGATCTGATTTCCCAAAGCATGAGGATGCTGATGGATGAGCCTCATTGTTTTGAAGACATTTAATCACATATGCCCAGTGTAATAATGATTGATTCTGCATTTCTTAGACTGCTTCACTTATTCGTATTTCTTATGTATTCTTTCCTGTACAGTTTCTCTGTCCTTCACATGCTAAAAACAATCTCACCCCAAAGGGCGCACCACTAAGCTTTTCCTAAAGTCATTCACCCACAGGTGCCAAGTTGAAAGAGGAAGGACATAGTGCGGATTAAATGGAAAAAAAATAAAATAAAAGCATGGAGTTGAGAATGAAATATCTTAGTCTGGAAAGATTTAGAACTTGAATAGAATTGCATAACAAAAGCTTAATTGAGAAATGGAGACATTATAGTATTCAGATGCCTTCTTTGACAAAGGAGTTACCCACTGTACTTTGCGAGGGACATGATTTTTGGTGACAATCATTGCTGTTCTTTGGAATTAAATATGACTTTATCAATAATTAATTCATGACTAATGTTTGCAAACTGAATTAACATTGGTCTTTTCCATGTGATATTATTTTATGAAAAATAGCATTTTCTATAAAATCATTAACTTTCAAGTATGACTGTAAGTAAAGTGTTACATTCTTTCCCCTTTTGTGATTTTGTTTGTTTGTTTATTTTGCTTTTCTGTGTAGAGTATTAGTTGAAAGACCGGATACTGGTAACAAACTTTATGTTCAAATCCAGATTCTGACGTTTTGCCAGTTATTTGAACACAGTTTACTTAAATTTTCTGTGCCTCAGTTTATATATCTACCAAATGAGCATAATAATATCTCTTTTATAAGGAGGAATGCCTAGCATGTTACAAGTGCTATGTAAATGTTTATTATTATTAATTTTAAAATTATTTTCATATAACATTCAAATATTATCAAAAAGTAAATAGTATACAATTCATATGGCACTATTTTCTAATTTTGGAACTATAGGTAGCTTTTAATCAATGTTTATCATCCCACAGTTCTTTATGTTTAATATAATATTTAAAAGTGCTTTATTCTATGTCCACATATATGGAATCATGCCAGGTTCAATGTACAAGGAAAATTAGAAAATATCTCACCATGTAGAAATTATAATATTTTATACAAATTACACAAATATAAGGTAGAAATTTTTACAAAAGAGAAAATACATACACTGAAGTTATATATATCTTATTTTAATGTAATAACTACACTTTTAAGGAAATTAACCTATGTGTCTTGCTAAATTATTCTTATTTTGGCAGACTTAAAGAAATTTTAGAAGCATACTTTTATCTCATAACACAGATTCTCCAAAAGTGATAGTAAAGAAACAAACTCTTCATGTATTTTACTTCTGAATTAAAACATTTTTTATTCATTGTTAATCAGGAAATGTAAAAAAAAAATAAATTTAATAAGAACAAAATATATTTTTCCATTAATAATTGTCTAGACCAGGATCTAGATCAGATTAGAAGTGAAAGGTTTAATTTGAGCACAGATTTTTTTTTTTATTATTATACTTTAAGTTCTAGGGTACATGTGCATAACGTGCAGGTTTGTTACATATGTATACTTGGAGCACAGATATTTTAATGGTCTCTAAGTTGTGCTAATCTGGTCACATATAAACTGTAAATGATAGTTCCACGTATAATTTAAGTATATATCAGGTACAGAAAAATAAATGTTTACAGGAAGTCCAAAATGTAATACTTTCATCTAGTTGGATTTAAAATCATTTGAGATTCTGCTGCTGTCCCTCAGTATGGCTTAGTATCATATTTTTTATTAAGCTGTTTCTAGTGTCAAAGGTTTGCCTCATGTGGCTTTGAATTATATGACCAGCATAAAATGAGAGAAAAGCTGACAAAAATTAATCCATGATGCAAACAAAAGGAAAGTTTTAAACTTTACTCTCAGACTTTTTGAGGGTGTTTATAAATTAACATAACTTCTAATATAAAAATTGCTAAGATTTTATGCTCAGCCATGTATCTGTTTCTATCAATAGTGCACAAAATTTTCTTTAAATTGAGTAATTGACCTCCTACCTGGTCAAGTGTGCATTATGTGCTTCCTGCCACTTGCGTAATGATCAGCAGAATTTAAAATGTATGGAAGCATTTTTCAAACATTCTGTATTCAAAGCACAACAAGATAATTCCAGGAGGGTGGGAGAACTATCAATTCTTTCATCATATGTGACATAATGTAACTCTTTCTAATCTATGTCTCAGTTTGCTAAAATATAACCATGAGAAACATGAAACATCGGTAATATAAACACCTCATCTGAGGAAGTGATAAACTCTTACTCATTTGAATTTTAATATTTCATATTCTTTTTTTTGCGGGGGGAGCATAGAGCACGAGCACAGTCTCTTCTCTCTCTCTTTTTTTTTTTTTTTTAATTATACTTTAAATTCTGGGATACATGTGCAGAACATGTAGGTTTGTTATATAGGCATACACACATGACGTGGTGGTTTGCTGGACCCATCAACCCATCATCTACATTAGATATTTCTCCTAATGCTATCTCTCCCCTTGCCCCTCACCCCCTGACAGGCCCTGGTGTGTGATATTCCCCTCCCTGTGTCCATGTGTTCTCATTGTTCAACTCCCACTTCTGAGTGAGAACATGCGGTGTTTGGTTTTCTGCTCTTGTGATAGTTTGCTGAGAACGATGGTTTCCAGCTTCGTCCATGTCCCACAAAAGGACATGAACTCATCCTTTTTTATGGCTGCATATTATTCCATGGTGTATATGTGCCACATTTTCTTTATCCAATCTATCATTGGTGGACATTTGGGTTGGTTCCAAGTCTTTGCTATTGTGAACAGTGATGCAATAAACATACGTTGAGCACAGTCTGTTAAGTGCCAGATGAGGTGTCTGTGGTTTGGTTTTCTTCTTCTTTTTTTTTTTTTTTTTTTTTATTATATTTTATGTTCTAGGGTACATGTGCACAATATGCAGGTTTGTTACATATGTATACATGTGCCATGTTGGTGTGCTGCACCCATTAACTCATAATTCACATTAGGTACATCTCCTAATGCTATCCCTCTCCACTTCCCGCACCCCATAATAGGCCCCAGTGTGTGATGTTCCCCTTCCTGTGTCTAAGAGTTCTCATTGCTCAATTCCCACCTATGAGTGAGAATATGCAGTGTTTGGTTTTCTGTTCTTGTGATAGTTTGCTGAGAATGATGGTTTCCAGCTGCATCCATGTCCCTACAAAGGACACAAACTCATCCTTTTTTTATATTCTTAATATATTAACAAAAGTCAATGAATTATGAGTCTGTAATACTAACACTGTTAGCTAACAACAAAAATTAAGAATTCTTCTGCTCATCTTAATTATAGGACTTTATTACTTTCTAAATTTCTAATAGAAATAGAATTTCTTTACTCTGTGTAGTAGCATCGAAGGTGCCAAAACCCTAATTAAACCTGAAGGTCCTTATACCTTTTGAAGATTATTAATTATAAACTGTATTCCAGGAACAGTGAATATATATAAAATAAATAAGTTGCCATATACTTTGGTGGCCATGTGAAGCTGCTAAATCCACTGTCTTTGTTAAATATAGACTAAATTAAATTATTCATTTATTCACTGCTCTGGGGAAGTGGCATGTTACAGGACAAGGTAAAGGGATTCAGTACCTGCCTTTAAGAAATTTATAATTTAGGCAGGCAAAGTTTCTAAAACAGTGTGAACACATGTAAATTCAAAACGCTGCAAGTGTAAAGCAATAGATGGAATTTTTAAGGAGATCCTAATACTCGAAAAGTGCTTACTATTTGCAAGTCACAATATTAAGTGCTTTAATAAATTGATCTCATCAGCTCTTCACTAAGACCCTATAACATAGGTATTTATAATCCCATTTTAAATCAGGCAACTAAGATCTGGAGAAGTTAACTTGTCCGAGATCACATAGTTAATTAGCCAAACTAGGGACTCTGCTCCAAGTACTGAATGACACCAAATACATGCTTTAATCCTTTCATGGCGCTACTTTCATGACCATGGAAATCTTTGTTTTAGGACACACACACGGAACATTCAGAGAAAACCCTTATAATCATCTTTAATATTTATTCCCTGAATTTAAGTAAAAAAAAAAAAAAAAAAAAAAAAAAAAAAAAATTCAAACACCCATCTGTAAAGCATACTCTTTTGCCTGTAATCCCAGCACTTTGGGAGGCCAAGATGGGCGGATCACGAGGTCAGGAGATCGAGACCATCCTGGCTAACACGGTGAAACCCCGTCTCTACAAAAAAAATACAAAAATTAGCCAGGCGAGGTGGCGGACGCCTGTAGTCCCAGCTACTCGGGAGGCTGAGGCAGGAGAATGGCGGGAACCCGGGAGGCGGAGCTTGCAGTGAGTGGAGATCGCGCCACTGCACTCCAGCCTGGGTGACAGAGCCAGACTCCGTCTCAAAAAAAAAAAAAAAAAAATACTCTTTTATGAAAGAGTAAACCAAATAATACACTCCACAGTATAAGCCAGGACTTATTGTTTTACTTTACTTGTATAGTTAAGAGAGAGAGCAAGCAGGAATTAATTCTTATATTATTGATTCACAACATTTGTAAATTGAGCTGTATATAGTAAAATTGTACAAAATCATACGAAAACCCTATCATTTAATTTGTGGATATTCTTGGATAGCTGCAATATAATTAATTCTCTTAGAAGTAAGTTTTTTTTTTCTTAACTGTGGCATAACAATGTTTTCTGTTTTTATTTCCTATGTATTGGGTGCTGTTAACAAATTTTCTCAAAAGAAGAAGAGAAAGTAATACTAGTTTTAAATTCTCAAGTCACGTTTATATTATAAACAGTTATCAGATCCATTGTTTAGTTTTTATGAAATATTTATATTAAAATGGGAAATTTGACATGTATAACATTAAGTGAAAAACATAAGCATGCAAAAATATTACTACAGCAAGAGTTGAACTTCTAAAATATAAGTAGAAAAAGATTTTTGAAAATAATACAGAAATGATTTTACTGGTTGGCTGTAGAAGATGGTCTTACAGGTTTTTTGGTTGTTTTTGTGTTTCTTTTTGGACTTTACATATTACTTGTCTGTGCTTTCCACATTTCTTTAATAAGCATATGATATTTATTTAATCTGAAAAAAATTAACAGATTTTATGAGTTAAAATTTATGTTCAATTATTTGAAAATTACCCTTAAAATATAAGGGTATAAAATATATGTTAGGGTATAAAATACATGTAAGGGTATAAAACATATGTTAGGGTATAAAATACCCTTAAATTCTAAAACAAACAACTGTCTGACCTGCTCCAGCCACGCCTACCCACCCCATCCTAATCCCAAGTCCCCTTGCCTTTGATTCAATTTAGACTGTGGTCTTTTATTCTGATTTTTAAAGTCCGCAGAATTGGATATATGCATTAGCAGCATGAAAAATCTGCCAAAAATAACCTTTAGGATAGTAAGATATTTTCACTAAAGCTGTTTTTAACTTTGTGTTTTATAGGGACTGAAGAGGAAGATGAAGGAGATGACCTTTTACTTCGGTCTGTGGATGAGTTCTGGTGGTTTCCTCACATGTGGAGCCACATGCAGCCCCACCTCTTCCACAATGAGTCATCTTTAGTAGAGCAGATGATTCTCAACAAGGAATTTGCACTGGTGAGCACATTTTATTGTGGTATCTTTTGAGCTATAAGTTGTGATCTTGTGGTGAAAGTGTAAAATCAATGATAGAAAGAGAATAAAATATAATATCAGGGTGCATCACATGTATTGAGGGTACATATAACTTAGTGATATTTTGTTTCAGGCGTGTGTGTATATGTATAGGGCCATCATGTGATGATGTAGAAAATATATTTCAAAAAGTAAGTTATTTTCAGGAGGCTTTCAACTCCTGTTTTATGAGATGACTGTTCTTGTATCTATCAAGACAAAAAAAATAGTACAACTTTCATTTGTGGTGCAATATAATTAACCATTCAAAAATAATGTATTGTTCAACATCACTAATCATTAGAGAAATATAAATCAAAACCACAATGAGATACCATCTCATTCCAGTCAGAATAACTGTATTTAAAAAGTCAAAAACAAAAGATGTTGGCAAGGTTACAGAGGAAAAGAGAACACTTATACCCTGCTGGTGGAAATGTAAATTACTATAGCCATTGTGGAAAGCAGTGTGGCAATTTCTCAAAGAACTTAAAACAGAAGTACCATTTAATTGAGCAATCCCATTATTAGGTATATGCCAAAGAAGTATAAATTCTTCCACCATAAAGATGCACACTCATTTTCATCACAGAGCTATTCACAACAGCAAAGTCATGCAATCAACCTAAATGCCTATCAACAGTAGATTGGACAAAGAAAATGTGGTCCAAATACACCATGGAACACTATGCAGCCATAAAAAGAATGGGATTATGTCCTTTGCAGCAACATGGATGGGGCTGGAGGCCATAATCCTAAGCAAACTGACACAGGAACAGAAAACCAGACACCGCATGTTGGCACTTACCAGTATGAGCTAAACACTGAGTACACATGGACACAAAGAACGGAACACTAGACCCTGGAGCCTGCTTGAGTGTGGAAGGAGAGAATGGAAAAACTACCTATCTGATACTGTGCTTATTGCTTGGGTGACAAAATAATCTGTACACTGAAACTCCATGACACGATTTATCTATATCATAAACCTGCACATAGCCCTGAGCCATTTTTTAAATAATAGTTTAAAAAATCACTTGTTGCAAGAATGAAGGAAGAAATGAATGAGTTGAATGTTTGGAGCCATGACTCTAGACCAGTGGCTCTCATATTTTAGTGTGATCTATTTCACCTAGAAGACTTCTAAAACACAGACTGCTTGGTCCTTTAGCAGAGTTTCTGATTCGGTAGATCTGCAGAGAGGGCTGCCAATTTGCATTTCAGAAACTTCCCAGATGATCCCCGTGATTCTACACTAAGAATCACTTGCTCTAGACTAGGGGCAGGAAAATTATGACCTTTGCTTTTTATGATCCCTGAGCTAAGAAAGCCTTTTAAAAAACATTTCTTAATAATTCAAATCAAAGGTAAACAACAAAAGGAACAGTGATATTTTGTGGCACATAAAAATTATATAAAATTTACATTTAAATGTTCATAAATAAAATTTTGTTGGAACACAGCCACACTCATCCCTTTATGAATTGCCTGCAGCTGCTTTCACATTTCAATGGCAGAGTTGAGTGGTTGCAAAAGATATCCTGTGGTCCACAAAGCCTAAAATATTTTTATCTCAACCTTTACCAAGAAAAAGTTTGCCCATCTCTGCTCTAGACATTAATTAAGCCATGTATTCCTTTAAGAATCTAACTGAAGACAGAAACATTTTCCCTAGAAAAATGCTCAGATGCACATTCCCACATCTTCACCCAGTGGGCATACAATCACAAAGGTTTGTGATTCCACCAAAGACCCTAGTTCCTAGTTAGGAACTCCTAACTTAAAGGGTTATTATTCATTAGTACTGTGCGATTACTGATATCTTCATTTTTTAAAGTCATCTTTGGAAGCATAGCCCCAAAGTCAAATTAATACTATGATATTTTATAGTTATGTCCAGTTGTTAAGCTAATAGGTCATCATTCTTTGCATCTCTAAATCCTCAGACCAGTGTCAAATCTGCACACAAGATTCTTAGTAGTAAATGTAGAAAGCGTAAAAAGCAGATAAGAACAAGGACTCAGGCACCAGATTATCTGTTTGAATCCTCACCTTCCATTGATGGTTGCTTGATCTTGAACAAATTACTTAGATTCTCTATGTCTGGTTCTCCATTTATAAAACTGAGGATAATGGTAACAACTACCTCATGGAATTGCTGGGAGGATATACATAATGTGCTGAGAGCAGCGGCTGGCACACAGTAAGCATTCAATAGTGTTAATTAACCAATTATGACCTTTCTAAATATAGAGGAGCATGCAGTTACATCTTGCTTTTAAAACAGCTTTTTAAAAAAACATATGGATTACAAGGGGTCGTTTTTTACTTAACTTTTAGGAAATGTCTCATAAATGTTGTGCTGCTTCATAGCATTATAAAATTAAGTAATATTTTCCATTTCAAAAATAAACTTACCTTGAGTAAGCATGCTAAATTCTCTCAGGACAGTTACCTTGAAAATAAAACATGTGCATCACCTGTCTTAAACTTCCCCCACTTCATTCCACTCCACTTCCACTCTTGAGCCTTGCTCTTCAGGGATATAGGTTATATTTCATAATGGTTGATTCCACCTGTTTGTGTAATTTCTTGTTTAAAAGCCATGCTGAGAGCTTTGGGAAGACTCAAATGTAATTGCTTTGTAATGAAATGTTGAAAAGTATTTAGAGTCCATTCAGAGTAATTACATTTGTTTAGTCAGCATGGCCAGAAACTACACTTATTCCTATAAATATATTGTTTAAAAAATCTTATTATATTTTACATAGTCAAAATACTACAACTGAAATGAAGTCCGTTAAACATACATCATACTGAAATGACACTGTCCTTTTCCTTCCGGAGTTCAGCTCAATAAAACTCAGGACTCTTCAAGCAGTGACATTCAGAACCCCACCTTTACTGTCAACATAACATGACAATATGTGTGCTATCCAGAGAGCCAAGAGATGTATCTCTTTCTTATTAAATTATTATCTTTTCACATCCAGCTGACACTTTAGAACCATCAACAGTGTCAAAATAGGATAGGATAGCAGAAACACTAAATGGATATTGGTGGAGTGAGTTTTAGTCGTGACAGCTAATAACAAGTTCTGGTAAAATTGGCAACTTATTTAATGTCTTTATACCTCACTTTCCTCTCTCGAAATAGTAATGACTTGCCTTTTCATTCTCTAAACTACAAAGTTTTTAGATAATTAATTTACATCAACTCATCTGAGAACCAAAGGCACTGGACCAGATAATGCTACCGATCAATTTCAATTTTAAAATTCTGTGATCGTTTGTGGACAACGTTGGTCCGCAAATTTGGAATGAACATCGTGAAATCCTTATCTAGCTGGAATTGAAGTAATTATGGGAAAATATTTCAAACTAAATGAATAACTTATACAGATAAAAATTAGAAGTCTTTAAATCCTTTTTTAAAGTTCTGTTCTGACATTCCTCATTATCCCTTGATATGACCTTGGCTGTCAGAAGGATTGTCAGTCTCAAAAGCACGTTTGTTCTCATAGCAGTTCCAAAAACAAATCAAACATATTCAGACCTAATAATAGCTTGATATTGATATTTCAAATTAGTGTTTTAAAGAAAACCAAACAATCTATCTGAGTGGTTTCATTTGTGGAATTTCTCTGAAATCTTTCTGGATGGAGTTTATTTTCTCTTGTATTATGTTTAAACATCATGAGAGAAACACATTGCAAACCTGTTTCTTTACCTTTCATCATGTTTGAAGAGACCTTATTAATATAAAACATTGTTATTGTTATTGCTTAATCCACACACACACACATACACACATATATGCCTTGTGAATATGTATATGCTTGTTGGAGTTATGTACATGTATATGCTTAATCCATGAGCACAAATGTATGCAGTGGGGGTGTATACGTGTATGGATGTATTATGCTTACTCCATGCACGTATATGTCATGTGTATATGTGTGTGTGTGTTTGTATACAGGATGTTAGTCTAATGACAAGTATATGCAACCGAAATATGGCAGTTAAAAGATACCCTTCTTGGTATGGCAGTAGGGTGGAGAAAAATACTTTTTGGTTCTTTTTCCTTCAGTAACTCACTGCTATTCAGTTGCTTGACTATGTCAATAAATAGATGGAAAGCTTCATTAATGACAATAGACAAACGAAGGCTGAAGAGAACTAGAAACATTGGCCAACATGAAAGCACTAATAAAAAAATTACCAAAAATTATTCCTGATTTAACCTATACTATTTTCCAACCACAGAAAGAAAAGTGCATATACCATAAACCTGAATTGTTTATTTTATTCCACAATATACTTGAAAAAAATTTTTAAAATTGTATTTCATTGTTTTAAGTTTTACATATAAACTCATTAAAGTTTTCAAGCCAGTAGGGCTTTTCAGTCATTAATAGTTGCAGACCATGAAATATCCTGAAGGGATAAGTATCAACTTTTTGCCTTTACTGTAGACATTTTCAATGATGATGTAAATTTTACTTGCTATGTTGTTGAGCAGTCTGGTGTCCTTTTCGTGACTACGTGAAGATTCTTGAAATAAAGACATAGGATTTTAAATTCTGATTTTAAAATGCTACATATATTTATGAAATCTATATAACTTTTTTCATAATTACACAATATTCATGAGGTAAAAAATGCTGGCATTTAAATTGTTCTCATAAAAACACAAATCTATTAAAGAGAGACTATGGAAAATCCTTAAGTGTCATAATAGACTGAACACTCAATCAGCTATGTAGGTGTTATATTAAAAGGAAGTAAAAGTAATATGATAGCTAATTAATAGTATAATGAAAATGAGAGAGAGCTTCCTTTCAATGTTGGTAATACTTTACAGTATTTTTACTGGATTATCCTGTTTACAGCCTTGTATTATGCCACAAATGCAAGATGTCAGAAAAAAAAACTGATTATAACTTATAGGGTATTTAAAGGTAGGGAATTTAGAGAAGATAAGGATATTTACACTAAAATAAAATCGTGAACAAATACACAACAAAAATTCACAATGAACAAACAGTGTATTTTGGAAGTTCAATAACAAATAAAACAATCTTTACGCTCAAGAATGGACCCACATGTGCAGGAAAGATTTAGATTAAATCACAATAATAAAAAACCCCAAAGCACCAAGGCATTGAAAAAAAAAAAGAAATTCTGTAATACGTGACAACATGGATGAACCTTGAGGGCATTATGCTAAGTGAAATAAGCCAGTCACAAAAAGACAAATACTGTATAATTCCACTTATATGAGGTGTCTAAAATAGTCAAATTCGTAGAATCAAAGAGTGGAATGGTGGTTTTTAGGGGCTGAGGGAAATGAGAAAAGAGGATTTAATAATCAAGGGGCATTAAGTTTTAGTCAAGATGAATAAGTTCTAGAGATCTGTCATACAGCATTGTGTTTACAGCCAATAATAATATTGTGTACTTACAAATGTATCAGAAAGGTAGATATCATGTTAATTGCTCTTACCACAATAAAATAAAATAATAAAACATTTTTTGGCACTTGAACAAGATCTTGAGGTATTATATGGAACACCTGGCAATTTAGCACACATTTCTATGTAAATTACTTCAGTAATTGAGCGTATTAGTTGAACATTCAGATATCTTAGATATTGTCTAATAACAAATTACTTAGACTATAAAGACCTAAAACACACATTAATTATTTAACAGTTTATGTAAGTCAGGAAGTTGACTATGACATAACTGGATCCTGTAGTTCAGGATTTCTCACAGATGTCAATCAAGGTGTCAGCTGAGGTGGCACTCATTTCAAGGCTCAACTGGAGGGTGGACCTGCTGCCAAGCTCACATGGTTATTGGCAAGATTCAGCTCCTCACAAGCTGTTGGATTGATTGAAGACCTCAATTTCCCACCAGCTGCTGCCTGGGTCTGCCCTGTGTTCCTTGCCATGTGGGTCATTCGGGATGGCAGCTCACAACACAGTAATTGACTACATTAGAGCTAAGGCTCTGAGAGAGGAAGAGAAAAAGAGACAGATTGATTCAGAGTCATTTATTACATAAATATTAGAAGCAATACCTCTTCACTTATACCGTATACTCTTCAGGAGAAGCCAGTCACTAGGTCTAGCACACACTCAAAAAAAAAGGGAAAATAAACAATAAAGGGAATACCAGGAGACAGCAATAACTAACTGGAAGATATTATAGAAGCTGCTGATCATATCTAACTAGAAATAAGAAATACAGAGGATCCTGTATGATATAACTCACACTTATTATTGCATTAATTTAAAAATATTTGCATATTAACTAAAATCTAATATTTTTCCTCAAGGTTAGTGTCAATTACATCCTTCAAAGCTGTAAATATTGAACTCATCTATTACCTCTCTCTCATCGAAGGCATTGTCTATTTTAATTCTTACCACTTCTACTATCCATCAATTTAGTGCAAGTTACGTTGTATCATTTTAGCAACTTTATTGATATTGGTATTAACATATCATGAAGTTCAACCATGTAAAGTGTAAACTTCAATGGTTTTCAGTGTATTCACAGCTCTGTGCAAACTAACTATAATTTTAGGACATTTTCATCAACTCATTTAATAAAAGTATCCCTTAGCAATCACTTTCCATTTCTCCCCACTCCCTCAACCTGAGCAAATAACTAATTTATTTTCTGTCTTTACAGATTCGCTTATACTGGCCATTGGATATAAGTGGAATCATACATAACATGGTCTTTTTGACTAGATTTTTTCACTTAGCATAATGTTTTTAAGGTTTAAACATGTAAAATATATCAGTACTTCATTCCTTCTTATTGACAAATAATGTCTCATTGTATGGCTATATCATATTTTCTTTATCCATTATATATCCATTCTTTATCAGTTCATAAACACTTGGGTTGTTTTGGGGTTGTTTTCACTTTCTGACTAGTATTTATAATGCTGCTATGAGCATTCAGGTACAATTTTTTGTGTGGAGATACGTTTTTATTTCTCTTTAGTATCTACCCAGAAGTGGAATTACTGGGTCAGTAACTTTATGTTTAACATTTTGATGAATAGCCGTGCTGTTTCCAAAGTGTGAGTACCATTTTATATTCCACCAGCAATTCATGAGTGTTCCAACTGCTCTCACCAACTCTTATTGTTATCTATCTTTATTATAGTCATTCTAGTGGATGTGAAGTGGTTCTTTTCTGTCAAGATGATTTTGGCTATTCTGGGTCTTTTGAATTTCCATACAAATTTTAGGATCATCTTATCAATTTCTGCACAATAAACAACTGACATTTTGACAGTGATAGCAGTCAGTCTGCAACTCAATTTGGTAAATATAGCCATCTTACCAACATTAAGTCTTCTGATAAATGAACATGGCCTGTCTTCTAATTTATTTGGATCTGCTACAATGTCTTTAAACAATGTTTTATAATTTTCAGTTTAAATTTCGTACTTCTTTGATGAAATACAATCCTAAATATTTTATTCTTTTTGATGCTATTATAAACAAAATATTTTAAAATTCAAATTTTATATTGTTAATTTTTTGTATAGAAGTACAATTGACATTTGTATATGGCTCTTGTAACATCCAAACCTTCAAATTTGGTGAACTCATTTATTATTTTTAGAGTTTTTCAGTGGATTCCTTAGGATTGGCTACATATAAGATTATGTCATGTGCAAATAGAGATACTTTTACTTCTTCATTCTCAATCTGGCTATATTTTATCTTATTTTATTGTCTAATTGTCCTGACTGTAACTTTCAGTATAATGTTGAATAGAAATGGCAAGAACAAATATCCTTGTTTTATGCCTGGTCTTAAGGGGAAAGTATGCAGTCTTTCACCATTAGACATGATGTTAGTGTAGATTTTTCATAGATACCTATTATCAAGTTGAAGAAGTCTCTTTTTCTGTATGTATCTGTATGTATTTTTATCATAGGAGGATGTTGGACTTGTTACATACTTTTTCAGTGCCTATTGAGTTAACCATGTGTTTTTTCCTCCTTTATTCTCTTGATATAGTATATTACACTAATTGATTTTTAGATGTTAAGCCAACCTTGCATTCCTATCATAAATCCCACTTTGTTATTGCATATAATCAGTTTTGTATATTATTGAGTTTGATTGCTAGTGCCTTTTTGAGTGTTTTTAAAAACTATATTAATAGAGATACTGCTCTGTACATTTCTTTTTCTTTAGACATAACTGTTTGGCTTTGGTGTCAGGGTAATACTAGCCTCATATCATTAATTGAGAAATATTCTTTGCTCTTCTTTTTTTATGTATAAAGGGAGGAGAAGTCATGAATTACAAACATTAATTATTTTTTGTATGTTTGGTAGAACTCACCTGTTCCTTGCTTTTATTTGTGGGAAGTTTTTAATTTACTAAGTAATTCAATTGACCTGTTTTAAGTCTATTTATATTTTCTATCCTCACTTGAGTCAATTTCAGATGTTTGTGTGTGTCTAGACATTTACTAATTTTATCTACGTTATCAAATATTTAGCATAGAATGTTCATGGTACTACCTCATGGCACTTGTTATTTGTATAAGGTCAATAGTGTTGTCTGCATTTTCATTATCGATTTTACCAGTTTGAGCCTTTTCCCCAACTTGGTCTATCTAAAGTTTTTTCAATTTAGTTGATCATTTCAAATAACCAAATTTTAATTTTATTGTCTTCCCAGATTGCTTTTATCTTCTCTATTTCATTAATTTCTGCTCTAATCTTTATTATTTCTTTCCTTCTAATTACTTTATATTTAATATGATTTTCTTCAATGTTTTAAGGAGAAATATCAGGTTATTGACTTAAAAGCTTTTTTTATATTTTTAATAAAGGCATTTTACAGCTATGAATTTCCCTCTAAGCACTAATTTTGCTGCATCCCCTGAGTATTAGTAAGTTGTGTTTTCATTTCTATTCATCTCAAAATGTTTCCTAATCTCCCTTGTGATTTATTCTTAGTGGTTGCTTAAGAGTTGCAATATACCTTTTAACTTCTCAGAATCTTTTTCAATTTCATAGTGACTTTTCCAGTGAAGTATAGAAACATTATATTTACATAACTCTATTCCTCCCTCCTTCCTTTTTTGTTATTATTGCATATTACATCCATATATGTTACAAATTCAGCAATACATTGTTATAGTTTATACTTTATGTAATTATATATGCTTTTAAAAATTGAAATAAGAAAGCAGAGAAAGTATATATTTATAGTTTTCTACATAAACTTTTTTCTATGACATTTTTCTACTCTTCATTTGTTCTTGTAAATTTAAATACTATTTGGTGTTACTTCCTTACTTCAATACGGTTTTTCTCCCACCTGTCTTTTTTGTGCTGTAATTAAAAATATATTGCATTTACACCTGTTATAGCCCTAGCAACACAATTATGTTTATATTGTTTTCTATCATTGCTTTTTAAATCTGATGAGAAGAAAGAAGATATGTGTATTTACACTGTCTTCCATAAATACATAATTACCTTTACCAACATTCTTTATTTCTTTTTTCTTTTTTTCTTTTTTCTTTGAGACCAGGTCTTTCTCTGTTGCCCAGGTTGGAGTGCAGTGGTGTGATCTCGGCTTACTGCAACCTCTGCTTCCCGGGTTCAAGCAATATTTCTCAGCCCCCTGAGTACCTGGGATTACAGGTGCCTGCCACCACGCCCAGCTAATTTTCGTATTTTTAGTAGAGATGGGGTTTCACCATATTGGCCAGGCTGGTCCTGACCTCATGATCTGCCCGCGTTGGCCTCCCAAAGTGCTGAGATTACAGGCATGAGCCACCGCACCCAGCCTTTATTTCTTCACGTTGATTCAAATTACTCTGTGTGGTTATTTGCTTTCAGTCTGAAGAACTACATTTGTAATTTCTTATAAGAGAGATTTGGCAATGTATTCTCTCAGTTTTGATGTATTTGTGAATGTATTTATTTCACTGATATTTTTGAAAGATGGCTTTGCTAGATATACAATCACTGATTGCCATTTTCTTTTTTCTTTCCACTTCCTTCTGGATCCCACAGTTTCTACTGAGAAGTGAATAGTTAATTTTGAGTTTCACTTCTATGTGATGAGAGTTCTTCTCCTTTTGCTACTTTCAAGATTTGTTGATTGCCTTTGTTTTCAAAATTTTGATGATGATATATCTGTATATGGATTTCTTTGTTTATTTTAGCTCTAGTTCACTGAGCTTCTTACATGTGTGAATTAATAATTTTCATCAAATTTGCAAAGTTTTTAGGAAATAATTTTTTGAATACCTTTTGTGTTTCTTTTTCTCCATCCACTCTTGTGATAATCCCATCTCACATATGTTGGTGCATTTAGTAGTGTCCCACATTTCTTTGAGGCTCTGGTCATTCATTTTTCCTATTTTTTTCTCTTTATTCTTCAGTTGCATAATCTCATAATCGATTTTCAAGTGTGCTAAATTTTTCTTCTGTTAGCTCAAATTTCCTGTTGAATCCTGATATGGTTTGACTGTGTCCCCACCCAAATCTTATCTTGAATTGTAGCTCCCATAATCCCCGTGTGTTGTGGGAGGGTCCTGGTGGGAGGTAATTGAATCATGGTGACAAGTTTTTCTTATGCTGTTCTCCAGACAGTGAATGAGTCTCACATGCCCTCTTGCCTGCCACCATGTAAGATGTGACTTTGCTCCTCCTTCACCTTCCGCCATGATTGTAAGGCTTTCTCAGCCATGTGAAACTGTGAGTCCATTAAACTCCTTTTTCTTTACAAATTACCCTGTCTTGGGTATTTTTTCATAGCAGTATGAAAATGAGTTAATCCAGTAAATTGATACTAGTAGGGTGGAGTACTGCTATAAGTACACCCAAAATTGTGTACGTGACTTTGGAACTGGATAACAGGCAGAGGTTGGAACAGCTTGGAAGGCTCAGAAGAAGAGAGGAAATTGTGGGAAATTTTGAAACTTCCTAGAGACTTGTTGAATGGTTTTGACCAAAATACTGATAGTGATCTGGACAATGAAGTCAAGGCTGAAGTGGTCTCAGATGGAAATGAAGAACATGTTACAAACTGTAATAAAGGTGACTCTTGCTATGCTTTAGAAAGAGATTGGTGGCATTTTTTCCCTATCTTAGAGATCTGTGGAATGTTGAACTTCAGAGAGAGGATTTAGGGTCTCTGGTGGAAGAAATTTCTAAGCACTGAAGTGTTCAAGATGTGACTTGGGTGCTTTAAAGGCATTCAGTTTTATTCATTCACAAAGATATGGTTTGGAATTGGAACTTACATTTAAAAGGGAAGCAGAGCATAAAAGTTCGGGAAATTTACAGACTGACAATGCAGTAGAAAAGAAAAACTCATTTTCTGAAGAGAAATTCAAACTGGCTGCAGAAGCTTGCATAAGTAACAAGGGACCAAATGCTAATCACCAAGACAATGGGGAAAATGTCTCCAGTAAATGTCATGCAGCTCCTCCCATCACAAGTCATGAGGCATAGGAGGGAAAAATGGATTCCCGGACTGGAACCCGGGCCTTGCTGCTTTGTGCAGTTTGGAGACTTAATGCCCTTTGTCTTAGCCATTGCTAAAAGGGGCCAATATACCACTCAAGCAGTTGCTTCAGATGGTGAAAGCCCGAAGCCTTTGCAGCCTACGTATGGTGTTTGATGGAGATGATTGGTCTCAGATGGAGATGTGGAATATGTTACTGTAATAAAGGTGACTCTTGCTATGTTTTAGAAAGAGACTGGTTGCATTTTGCCCCTGCCCTAGAGATCTGTGGAACTTTGAACTTAAGAGAGATGATTTAGGGTCTCTGCTCAAGAGTTGAGTTTTGGGAACCTCCACTTAGATTTCAGAGGATGTATAGAAATGCCTGGATGTCCATGCTGAGTTGTGCTGCAAGGGCAGAGCCCTCATGGAGAATCTTTGCTAGGGCAGTGAGGAGGGAAATGTGAGGTGGGAGCCCCCACACAGAATCCCCACTGGGGCACTGATTAGTGGAACTGTGAGAAGAGGGTCACCATCCTCTAGACCCCAGAATGGTAGATCCACCAATGTCTTGCACCGTGCACCTGGAAAAGCCACAGACACTCAAGACAGTCAGTGAAAGCAGCCAGGAAGGGGGCTTTACCCTGCAAAGCCACAGGAGCAGAGCTGCCCAAGACCATGGGAACCCACTTCTTGAATCGGTATGATCTGGATGTGAGACATGGAGTCAAAGGATATCATTTTGGAGCTAAAATTTGATTGCCCTGCTGGATTTTGGACTTTCGTGGGCCTTTGTTCCTTTGTTTTGGCCAGTTTCTCCCATTTGGAACAGGTGTGTTTGTCCATTATGTGTACCCTCCATTGTGTCTAAGAAGTAAATAATTTGCTTTTGATTTTACAGTCATAGATGGAAGGGGCTTGTCTTGTCTTTACTTTGGATTGTGGACTTTTGAGTTAATGCTGAAGGTAATAAAAACTTTGGGGGACTGCTGGGAAGGCATGTTTGGTTTTGAAATGTGAGGCCATGAAATTTGGGAGAGGCCAGGAATTATATGGTTTGGCTCTATCACCACCCAAATCTCATTTTCAATAATTCCCACCTGTCATGGGATGAACCCAGTGGGAGGTAATTGAATCATGGGGGTGGGTTTTTCCCATGCTATTCTTGTGATAGTGAATAATCTTGTGAGATCTGATGGTTTAATAAAGGGGAGTTCCCCTATACAATCTCTCTTGCTTGCTGACATGTAAGATGTGACTTTACTTCTCCTTTGCCTTCTGTTACTTGTGAGATCTCCCCAGCCATGTGGAACTGTTAGTCCATTAAACCTCTTTTTCTTTATAAATTACTCAGTCTTGGGTATTTCTTCATAGAGGTATAAAAATGGAAAAATACAAGACCTGTAGTAATTTTTTATTTCAATAATTGTACTTTTCATCTCTGGAATTTTGACTCTTTATTAATATTTCTATCTCTATTGATATTCTCATTTGATGAGATATTGTCATCATACCTTTGTCTATGTCTTCAGGCCTAGTTTGCTTTAATTCTTTAAACAAATTTGAAGACTTTGTCTTCTATGTCTAGCATCTTGGCCCTTTAGAGGCAATTTCAATTGCTCATTTTATTTTCCTGTGGATGAATTCCACCATCCTGTTTCTTTGTATATCTTGTATTTTTTTATGGACATTTTAGATAATTTTTGCAGCACTCTTCGCACTGATCCCTTCCCTCCATGTTAAGGATGTATTTTTGTTGCCATCTAGCTATTTATTTTTTAAATGAAATGGCTGTATAATTTAAGTGACTCTTTCACTTGAAGTGTGCGGCCTCAATGTTGCTCCTTATAGGGAACATAGTCACTCTTGGACAATAGTGGTTTTAGCACAGCCCTCTTTGACTGCCTTTTCCTGATATTTTTGTTAAGCTGTCTACTTCTGAAATAGAGCTTTGTTGGAAGTGGGCCTGTACTAATTATCAACTGTGTACTTGATTGCTCTTGACAAAAGGCGCTCAGATTATGAGGCTTTTACTGACCCAAAGAGTGTCCCTCTTAGCTACCTCTTTATCTGGTTCGCTCTAGATAGGAAGTTTCTGTTTAGTCAATGATTTGCTTGTTTTCTGTCTTAATTATGATAACAACAGCCTCTCACTTACTTGCTTACCGTTAAAATCTCTACTGTTTGAGAGTGAACTTAGGCTAAAACTTCTTCACACTGTGTCTCAAATAAAGTGTTTCCTTGGGGGAACATTGAAGATCTCTCTTCTTGAGGCCTGCCTCTGTCTCTGGGCAAAATCTCTGTGCCACTGCTCAGAGATAAAGGTAACTACAGTTGTCTACTTCTCTCAAAGTAACACCCAGATTCATAGGCAGGGTCCTGGGTTGGGGTAGTAGCCCCTATTATTCTCCGATTATCTTTCCTGGAATGGAGTCAACACTCCACAATTGAGATGAGGCAAGGGAAAATTAAAATTACAGTATTATTGGCCTTCTGCACTTAGGGTACATCTTCTTTTCTACGAGTGGGGCTACATAGTGGAGGAAAACTCCAGGTCTCTAATTTGCTTTTAACTAGAATAGAACTTTTGCACATAGAGATGAGGACAGGAGAAATGCTGTGGACTGCCATTCCCAAGGAGAAATCATAAGCCTACATTTGACACTGGAGAGACATGTAGTCCTATGTTCTTGGCTACAATTACCCAAGGTAAGAATTCTGTTACTCTAAACTGGGACAGGGACAGAAAGGAGCAGGTCATGGCTCACATGCCATTGACTCTCACTATTCTTATCATTTGTAGTAGGTTTTCTTGAATAAATGGTTTTGCATGGGTTATATGCCCTTAGTTCACTTTGCAGATATTTTTAATGTTTTTAAAATAATTTTCACCAGTTATAGGTGTGTCACTGGGAGATGGTCCACAGAACTCCTCATACCACCATTGCACAACTCTGCATTCTACTATTCTTTCTTGACTAATTTATGGCAGCAGCATCTTTATTGCTTTTCATTTCCACTCTTGGCCTTTTGAGTCCATTCTCAGCAAAGCAGCTACAGTGATCCTGTTAACATGTAATTTATGTTCTGTCACATTTTGTCTCAAAGCCCTCTAAGCTAACTTAAGACAGCTCACAAGCCCCTAGCAACTGGCCCCTTGTTTCGCATGCTGTAAGCTCTCCTCTGGCTTTTTTAATGATTCGCACTTGGATGTTTTCAGTGTGCCTCCAATCCTGTAGTTGCTACTTACTCCCTGATGACTACAGTCAATCTGCACCGTTGCCATTCTTGTGTCATGCTTTTTCTTCTGATTTGGTGACTCTCACCTTGACTTCAAGGTTCCCCTGATCTTCCTACAAATTGATGCTGAGCTGCTTCCATCATGGCTGTACAGTCCTTGAATTTGGAAGAGTGTTTATCTTCCTACCATTTTTCATATATATAGTATAAAAATACTGTATGTATTAGTCTGTTCTCCCACTGCTAGAAATACTTGAGACTGGGGAATTTATAAAGAAAAGAGATTCAATTGGCTCATGGTTCTGCAGGCTTTATAAGAAGCCTAACAGCTTCTGCTTCTGGAGAGGTCCCAGGAAGCTTCTAATTATGGTAGAAGGCAAAGTTGGTAGTGAGATGTCTTCACATGGTGGGAGCAGAAGCAAGGATGGGGGAGGTGCTACACACTTTCAAATAACCATATCTGAAGAGAATTCACTCACTATTGCAAGGACAGTGCCAAGAAGGATAGTGTTAAGCCATTCATAAGAATTGTGATCTCATTATCCAATCACCTCCTACCAGGCTCCATCTCCACCACTGGAGATTACAATTCAACATACAATTTGGTGAGGACACAGATCCAAATGATATCACCATATATACACTTTTAAGAACAAATTATAAAAGCCAGGATAAAAGAATATTTTAGTAACATTATCTTGTGTCAATTCAAACTTTAACTTTTCCATATCAAAAAGCTGTTTGGGGAGAGTATGACTTTCATCTGTTTTTCACAAAATAAGTAAGTTACTTATCTTCTAGTCTTATCTTCCATTTCCTCTTGTCCTTGCTTCCCAAGGATGAGATCATTTTTATTTTATCTCATTTTCTAATATACCTCAATCCGTGTAATTTATTTTGCTAATACTATGTGCCAAAGTTGCCATGCTGCTTTTACATTTAAGCCTCATGATAGATGTGCATTTGGGATTACTAATAATTTCTCCTGAAATGCTAACATTTCTGGACTGGGCATTCAAATTAAATTTAATTTAAATTAAATCCATTGTGGTTTTATAATTATTTTTATAGAATCTGTTATATTTGGGATTTTTTGAAATAGTATTTTTAAGTCATAAAACAGCATAGGCAAAACAAAAAATAAGTTTAAAAAAAAAAATAACAAAATATTACTAGAATTTCCCTGGAAGACAGAGCAGTGAAAATTTGCTTAATGTTTAGAAAATGGAATATGTGAATGATCTTGAATATAGTTAATCCCCTTTATCACAAATTTGTGATAAATAAAACAGTCTTAGGGAGGAAGAAAATAAAAGCACAGTGGGAAAAATTACAGAACATCAGCTAGTAAGGTTGAAACTCATTTATATGAGTGGTTAAATAATTTCGTTACTGCATGTAGAACACTTATTTACGGATGGCGTTTTATAGCAACTTAAAAGTATTCTTCTATATCCATGTAGTTAATAGAAATATCTCTTCGTCATTATGTCTGTTAATTAGCTTTGCTGTTGATGTTAAATATGCATACATGTATTATGTTATTCAGTATAGAATATAATATTACAATGAATGAGTTAGCCATTTGTCACTTAAAAACTTCAGCATTTGAGTTATTTATTGTTTTATTCATTTCAGTGAACAACTTCCTAAAACAAAAAACTTACTGCTTTTAAATTAACAAATGCGTGCCAGGCATCACATCACATTAACATAGACTAAGTTTTCATCGTTCACAAAGACTAAGTTTTCATTGTTAATATGAGTGATTTCACTGCACTGTGCTCCTGATGTGTTCTTGGAATCTGCTGATATTATAAGGACTATTTGCTCCTAAACTATGTTCCTAGAATTTTTGAGCTCATGTGTCTACTTTTTCTTCTTTCTCAGTCTCCTGGTCCAAGTTTGTAAGATTGGTAACTTTCTCTTGCAGCCATTGCCATGTTATTTGATTCTAGTAGCCAGATTCTCACTTCAGTGAAACAAAGTGATCAAACTAGATGACCATCAGAGCTCCTGATACTTCTAAAAGTATACAAATCTAAGTCGTTCTGAGTTTGGAAATCAGATGGAGAAAGCTTCTCAGGCTTGTTTCTAAAGTGATATTGAAAGGTCTCAGTTTTACAAATGAGAAAACAGAGCCCTAGAACTTGTTTATGTGACTTCTGCATAGTCACACAAAGAACGCACAAGTGGCCATGTGGTTCCAGTTGTACCACGCAGCACTGCAAAGTAAGAGCTGATGGTCTCTGGGAGAAATGGACAAGGCCTTCCCACACACACAAAAAATGAGCCATCTTGTGTGCCTGGTTTTCTTAAAGCCTTTTTCGGTCATAGCACAGGTAATTAAAGTAACTTATGAGTGACCTTTGAATAGATGAGTAATTGTTGAAAAACCTGCTCACCTTTAGGTGTTGAGATGTTATTACATAAAGCTTAGATTAGCATGGAAAATTGAGGTGTATAAATGGCATAATGATTCACATATTGAATAACAGGAAAAAATATTTTTATTTCTCTTTCTTTAGATACCCATTGGCAATAGATAAGGTTTTTATCCATTTTACAAGTAGGATATTGTTTTAAAAATTTCTTAACTGGCTTATTCTAGCAGTCTCCAAGGTTCTCATCAATTCCTATTTCCACCAAACTTACAACATAAAGGATAGCATGAACCTTTTGCTTGCAAATTAGAATTGGTATTTCATTAGCTTTTAATATTCATACTGCTTAGCAATAGATTTAGAGAAAAATGGCTTTTCTTGTCATGTGTTTTATCATGGTAAGTCCTTGACATGCTGGTCTGGTATTGGCAGGTAGATGAAAGAATTTTCCTTAGACAGAAAATCTCTACAATACATATTTATCTATTTGATTTTCCTAGCAGATGGCAATAGCAGACCCTCCCACCCCCCAAAATTGCTTTTTTCACTGCAACATCTTTTTCTTGTCAAGCAGTGTTTTGCTTCTGAACACATTTAACCTCAAAGACATAAATGTCCCCTACAGAATGCAATTCAATATCGAGCAGCAATAATTGAAAAATGAACTATTTATATCACTCAAAATTCATTAACATAAATCTATCAAGATTTACATCTGTCTGTTCTGGATACCTTGTTATTATTATTTTTGGTAAGTAGAAAGCCTTAGTAAGTATAAAGCCTTAAAAATCATTCTTTCTGCTTTCCTTGATCATTCTATAGTCTTATGCTTTTAAATAATGTTCTAAGATTAACTAGAAGAACTCCAATTCTTTTCAAATACTGATACATGAAAATTATAACATAGGTTTTCCCCCAGGAGGTAGGCTGATAGCTAGTTAATGTACTTGGGGATATTTAATTTACTTGCTTAAGCAAATTAGTATTTTCTACAACTATTATTTCACTTATTCAGAACAATGGTCTGTGCACAAAATACAAAAGAAGTCATGTTTTTCAGAAGAAAACAAAATTTTAGCTACTTTTATACATAAAGGATACTTCCTGTGTGATATGAGTTCACATTACATGAGTCATTACTTAGCTGCTCAGTGTAGAAGTCAAACCCTTGTATTTGGCTTCGGACCAATCTTGGATCAAGTTCTGTCTTTGACAATTATTATATGGAGAACCTTGACAAATTACTTAAAATTCTTGTGCTTTAATTTTCAAGTATGTAAAATAAGTATGCCAGTAGTTCCTACCCCACAGGTTTTTATGAGGATTGGATATTGTGTGTACATGTTTATGTATACATAATTCTTAGCAAAGTATTTGACATATAAGTTTTTCAAAAGTATTTGTCACCTTTATCATTATGGTTATCATCACTTTTACCATATTTCTTCAAGAAGCATGCTATCATTCCTTTTGAAATAAGTGGTTGATGATGCATGAAAGAGCCAAATAAATTTTTCAAGGTTGCGTAATATTCAAGTTGGAAACAGAAACAAGACATTCTAATTTGCTTTGCAATTCTCCATCTATCCATAACTCCATACTGAAAATGGTCACAAGTATTTAATAATGAAGAAAACTAATATCTTAACAAACGTTCCAAGAAAAAAGAACATGGAGGTAAAAATTGTCTTTTTAAAAGTAAAAAAATTAAAGAATTCACTCATGTGCATGTGAACACATGAATCTTTGAAATTATTGTTTTCCAATTATGTCCAAGAATTTACACTTTCAGTGTGAAAACTACCTCCCTCCTTTCATTTGTCAGTCCTTTGTTTTTGCTTGTTTCTTCCTTTCTTCCTTTCAACTTTCAACTCTTTTATTCCCTCCTTCTCCCCTTCTTTTCTTTCTTCACTTCCTTTCTTCCTTTCCTCAACAGATAATGAATATGCATTATCTGCTGAGCACCTTACTTGACACTAGGGATGCCAAAATGATCGAGATGCTGAGATTTTACTTACTTAGTTGATGGGAGAGGGGAGAATGCATGAAGAGTAATAAAGTGGCATTTTAGGTTTTTGAGAGAAATGTACAGAACACAATACAGCCACAAAAGAGACACAGTTTTGTTATAAGGGCAAGAAAAAAATGAACAACTGAGTTGATAACGTTTGTGAAAAATGAGTAGGTGGGCATGAAGCAGAAAGCAAGAGGGGAACCCTTATACAGAGGGAGCCATAGCAGAATGAGCACAAGACTATGCCCAATTAATGCACTCCTCTAGTAAAATCCACGTAGGTTTAGCAACAACCTATCTATGCTTTGGGAACTACTGCCTGTGGGATTTGGCCTGCAGTCTCTTAGTGTGTGGTTGGTGTGCTAAGAGTAAGTTTTACCTTTTTTAAAGAGTTGTAAGTATCAAACAAAGAAAGGAAATGTGTGACAGAGGCAGTATGTTGCTGGCAAAACTTTACCAAACCTTAACTTACACACTCTTCTGAAGATACTATATAAAATTGGAATCATAATGATGAACAGTAGTTCATGAATTCTTAGCTAATGCACATTTTCATCAGTTACTATTGGTGACCTACTATACCCTTAGAAATATGAAATTTATGGACAATAAAATCTTATTTCCAGTATTCTTGCCTTAATGAACCTTGGAAAGGTGGATAAAATGTTGAAGAAAGAAATAATAAATTGATTTGGCTCTAGAGGAAGCTGTGTGTTGGGAATTAGGAGAAGATGGGATCAAGTAGCTCATGTGGTCCAGAATGTGGAGGAACTTTTTATCCTAGGTGTTGGAGCTTCAGGTACCCTAAATCGAATGTATAAACGACCTTTGCTTAGAGCTCTACATTTGAAATAACAATTTTCCAGTTTCTCATCTCACCTCCCCGTGTTCCTAACGAATATATTATAATTTATTGCTCTCCTAGAATCTTCTAAATCAGTATTCTTTATATTTTGTACATAGGAAGCAGACTGCTTAGTAAACAGGGAATTTGATTCCATATTTTTACCTTCTTGTTTCAGGCTACAGATGTCTTAAATCCTTGGGCATCACTTCTAAATGTATACCCAATGCCAATGTTTACTTTCTTCCTCACTCAATAAAGCCAAAGTTTGCTTGTGGAGCCAAACCATCCAGTTAAAAGAATAAATTTCTCAGCTTTTATTTTAGGTAGTGGGCATTGAACGCTGTTTTGCCCAGTCAGATGAAAGCACAACTTACAGTATGGAGCTTTCAGGAAAACTTCAGAAAAAAGGAGGCTAGGTATTGCTGGGGCTCTGCCCTTCTGCCCTTAGCTTTTGTTTCTTTCTCTAACCTGCTATATGTTCCCATTGGCTGGAACTAAAGTATTCATCATAAAACTGTGGAGCAAATGCCAAGAGAATCCTCACTTTTGGCAATCTTAAACTGCTGAACCAGTACTAGCAACCACTACTCTACAGGTTCCCCATTACATGAGAGAAAAAAATAAGAATAAAACTCCTATGCTTTTCAATTTACTGTTTTTGGCATTGTTCCTTTTGTGGTACAAAGGCTGGACCCATTCCCTATCCGATGTCATGCTCTAATGCTTTCCCTTAGAGTTTTTCTCTTAAATTATTTTGAGATTTGCTTATATTCAAGTTGTTCCCATTGTCTAGAATTTGCAGACCCTCAAAGGAATATTTATATAGAATAATATCCTAAAATATAATATTTTAATACTTTCTAAAAAGTATTGATAGTGAGAGTTATTAATTATTAGATAACAATTTTGTTATTGGATTCTTGAAGTGGTCAATAATAGCATAATTAGCTCTCAAAAAATTTAATTTCACTGTTTCAGTGATCACCCTTGTTTTGAATGATTAAATGTGAAATAATTAAGAGCCAACGTTTTCAATGATTTTTTAAACATTATTATTTACCGCTTTTGTTTTATTATTATTATTTAACTACTCTACTAAATATGACTATTTAAATTGGATAATCCCTCCAAACTACTAGTTAAAACATCTCTTTCTCTCTCTTTTTTCTTTTCTCTTTTGCATTTTGGAGTTTGAAAAATTATTTTCGTCTGATGGTGTCCTTTCCACTTCATCTGTAGTAGCTGAACATTTTCAGCATTCCGTGATTTTTTTAAGTGGTTGACACTGCAGTTCTCTGCAGTCTTTTCTGCAGTAACTTGAGCAATATTCAAATATAAGAAATTGTTTCCAAATATGTTTACAGTGGAGAGAATTAAAGCTGGTTAAGAACATAGGAGAATTGGGGTTTTTAATGTAAACTTGTTTAGGGATGAAAACTGTATTGATGACCTTATTTCCAAATATGATATCACTTCAACAGGATAGCAAAATGAAAATGTAATAATTTGTAAGATTTTAGTTTGAAATGTGTGAACATGTCTACAGAAAAATATAATTATTTAATAATCTATATGGTCGGTTACTCAAGTAAATGAAATCATTCATGTAATTCTTTGAGTATATAGATACCATTTATTAATAGGAACCTACTTTGGGACTCATGAAATTTAACCTGCTTTGCCTGGTAGTAAAGGTTACACAAAATTGCAAATTATCATTATTTTAAGTAAGAGAAGGCACAGGATGTCATAAAAGGACAAAACGTAATAACACTTTGTATTTGGGGGGCGGGGGAGGGAAGTGACAATCAGAGGGATGGCTCATGCATATACCAAATGTTTAAAACATCTTCCCATAAATGTGTTAAGCTGACATTAAGTTGGGAAAATGCCTCCTAAGGGAAATCTCAGCTTGAAACAAAAATAATATTTTAAAAAATTCCATTGCTAAGAGAAAGTAGTAGTTTATGCTAATCTACTCTTCCTGCAAAGTGATGTCTTTGAATTAATGATTCTAACCCATCAGCTGCTATTTATAATTGTAGAAGGATCCAAAAAGTTTGGAAATATGTTCGTAATCAGAAAATGAAGCACACTGTAGACAGCTTTGAAAAGGACAGTTATCCCTCTTCCACTTGTCTTCTTCACATACACAGGCATCCGCAGCTATTCCACTGAACTCAATGCTTTACTCCATGAAAATGTGCAATCAGATTGAAGATTTTTTAAAGCCTAATATTTTGTTTGTGTGCTGCATATGAATACTTGAAGTACTAAGAATGAAGAGAAATATGCCAAGATATTTACATGTAGTAGTTACTTAAGACGAAATTACAGAAGGTCACATTGTGAAAATTTTATAATTTATATTAAGCAAAATTATTTTGAGTAACTTGTTCTTCCACATTTCTGCCTACAGTACTATAGAAATGATGTAATAATGGGCTGAATAATACCATTCTTATTTCCACCTGACTTAATACCTGGAAGAATTATGAATGTTATTATTTAGTCCAGGTTAATGGCACTATTAGAAACTTAATATTTAACACCTGTAACTTTTCTCTTGCTTCTAAATTAAATCTAAAAACATCTCTCTATGTAACACAGGCCTGCAATTAAGGGAGCAGGGCTAAAATGAAGTTCTGCGTTTCTCAGGCTATCATGATACATCTTTGTTGTCCCTCACTCTTCCTGGGCACTTGCTTTCCTCCTTGTTCAACCTCTTTCAAGAGACAATCATAATAAGCATTCATTCCTTTACACATGCTCTGAATTTCTTTACACCTTTCTTTTGATCTTACTTCCCTATAAAGCCTCAACCCTGGTTAAATTCAGGTTGACACCAAGTTTATGCCTATACTACTGAAAATAAATCTATCTTGGACCAGTGTTTAAGTGTTCTCACTTTAAAACCTGGCCATAGACCCCAAGGGGACCCTCAGTGGTGCCCAGATGTTGCATTACAAGTTTTATTTTATTCATAATCCTACTCTTCTGTATCATTTCCTCTCTCTTCAAACTACCACACAAATTATCTCATCCCTACTCTCAGCTGATGATCTTGTTTCTTATTTCAATGAAAAAAAAAAAATCAACCCACAAAGAAAACCTTTCACATACTCCTCTTATTACAACTGCCACTTCAATACAATGATAACAAAATAAAAATAAAATAGTAACCACAATTTTAAGTATGTGAAAATATCTACAGAAAAAATGTAATCATCATAACAATGTTTATATAAGAAAAACTAAAAGATCTGTACCCATTCCTTCTCTTCAGTGTTGCTGCATTGCACAGCCTCTGGAAAAGCATGGTAAATGTGAATGGTGCCCACTGGAGTTGTTCAGTGAAAAATTTTCAAAGCTATTTGAAGCAACTCTGCCCCTTGACATCATCTCTTGCTAATCTCCCCCTTTGCTAACTCTGCTGCAAAAACAATGGAATCCTTGCTCTTCCTCAGAAATGACCAGGCTTTATCTGTGCTGTTTCCTCTGCCTGGAATAGTTTTCCTCAAATTGTCTGTATAGCTCAATCCATCACAACTTTTTGCCTTAACTCAAAATACTACCTTCTCCATTAGATGATGGCTGAGTAATCTATTTAATTTTGCAACCCATACCCCTTGATTCCACTCTATATTTCTGCTTTATTTTTCTCCATATTTCTAATCACCTTCTAATATATTACACACTTTACTTACTTCTTTTGTATGACCTTGGACTCACCCTGCTAATATGTAAGCTCCCTGAAGGCAGGCATTTTGCTGTTTTCTTCAGTGCTGTATCCTCACTGTTAATAAAATTAATTAATAAGCTATGTGCTGCACATTTTGATTGTCAATAAAGTAAGACTTCGGAACACAAAATTTAGCAAAGCAAGTGCCAAATCAACAGAAATGGCACATTTTATATAATGTGAATGAAAACTTGCTGGTTTTTCCATTAGTCCCCTTTAAGCAGCAAAGTAGACCTTCAGCAGGGTCAAGAATATTAAAGGGATGTGTCTCAATTGACCAAAATAGCTCTACTTAGGATTGGAAAGTTCAAGACTGTAGAGGCAATGCCATTTCTATGCTATTTCTTTTTTCAAAAGAAAAATCCATTTGTAACACAGAGTCCTCCAGAGATTTATCACCATTTGCTAGGCTTCAGTCCAAAAAGTGTCAAGACTGACCTAGCCAATTTCCAGGGTCACATAGTCATTACTTTTATCACTTATGAAAACAAGAAGACAATTTCAGTCCCCTAAACACAGTGGAAAATCAATGATTCTAGGATCATTTTCAAAGTTGACAATATGAATCCAAGTCCTTATTAAAAGGAGAAATAGATAATGAGATTTATTCTCTTTAGCACCAGTGTCACTCCCTAGAAGTTGTGCATTTAGGAGGAGAAATCAGTACTTTCAGTTCAACAAGGTACTGTTTAATGCATTATCTCTTTACTACAAGTGCATTACTTTATGCGGTCATTATTTTATTTTTTTCTTTTCACACTAATTTATTAAACGCCTATGATGTGTTTCTTTAATAATATTTTTAATTCCTTTAAAATTATTTATTAAATGCCAACAATGTACCAAGTACTATGCTAAGCACTGGGGATATATTATCCCAAATATATTGTGGGCTGGTTTTACAAGTCATATTTCCTGGATCGCAAACATAGGATCATAAAAATAGAGAAAATACCATTTGCTGGTTCTTCCCCCTCTTTATATTGACACCTTCATTCACTTTTCAAGTTTCTGCCCAGCAATTTGTGTAAAGTCTAGGAAATGATTCCTATATGTTTATGAGCCAAATCCTCTGCACCTCCATTTTTCTTTTTCTTTTCTTTTCTTTCTTTTTTTTTTTTTTTTTTTTTGAGGGAGTTTCATTCTAGTTGCCCAGGCTGGAGAGCAATGGCACGATCTCGGCTCATCGCAACCTCTGCCTGCCGGGTTCAAGTGATTCTCCTGCTTCAGTCTACCAAGTAGCTGGGATTACAGGCATGTGCCACCACGCTCAGCTAATTTTGTGTTTTTAGTAGAGACAGGGTTTCTCCATGTTGGCCAGGCTGGTCTCGAATTCACGACCTCACGTGATCTGCCTGCCTTGGCCTCAAAACGTGCAGGATTACAGGCGTGTGCCACTGCGCCCAGCTGTCCTCTTTTATTCTCTGGCCCTCTGTGGTGTGTCAGGTCTCCTGAAAAGTAGCTGTCAGTGCCTGACCAAAAATGTAGCACCAGGATGCTTCTTATGCTCACCTATCGTTTCTTCTACCTCTGCATGTGAAGCTTTCGGCTGTTTGCCCGTTTTTTAAAGATGTGGTTATCTTCACAAAGGAGCACTACAATGCATGCTGGCACCAAGGTGCTGTGATAATCAAAATCAATCCATTGGAGCAGTGTTCTTTCAAGAAAATCTGTCCCCTTTTGTGAGGTTACCTACATTGTATGCTTTCACCATAGTGTTCATCTGTGTTCCTAGGATCTAAGATAGATTTCCTAGAAACTATTTGCAGCATATCAAGTGCCAGAAGATTAGAAGTGATAATGACAATTGCAGAGGATTTAATAAGAAGACTATTTACAAAGGAATAAGTAGGGTATAGAGAAATGCTTAAGTAGTATCCTAAGACTAAACACAGTGCAGATGGAGAGCTATGAAATTCCAAAGTTTGAAGGGGCAGAGGGGAGAAAAGATCACCAGGCTGGAGATGGAGAGAGTTACATGTGATGTGGGATTGGGGACACTTTGACAGTTGTTTTAACCTTTGATTGAAGGAGTCTGACAACTTTAGATGGCATTGCATAAGAAGATTTAATAGAACAAATATCCCAGCCTCACTCTTTCTTCTCTCTGATCTCCTACTAGGATTCTCCATTTGCCAGACTCAAGTGGAAGCAAGAAAGCAAGAGAACCCCTTGAAACAGTTCACACACTCTGGCCCCTAAGTTATACAGCAGGGTGGAAAGAGGTGGCAGTGGTAACGGACAGGCCACTCTTATTCCAGATTTTAGCTCTGCTCCATCTCTGTGGAATATATTTTGGAATATACATTCCAAATAGGAATATATTTTGCTGTCGGTCTAAATCTCCTGTCTGCTTCAATACTTAGCTAAAGTTTGTGGTCCTTGTGCTTGCATTTCCCAAAGTTGATATTTTTCCCAAAATGATCTATGTACCTTTTCTCAAGAAATTAACACTTAAATAGAGTTCATGGCTTCGTAGCCACTATTTCAAGCAGAGGAATTATTAACTCATCTATTCCCCCCAACTATGTAATCCCCTAATATTATTAACCTGATTTACAGATGAGAAATTTGAGGCACAGAAAAATAAATCTCTCAAGGTCATACAACTAATAAGTGGCAAAGCCAAAATTCAAATCCAGCCAACCAGCCTCCAGACTCCAAGCTCTAGTACTCTGTTTGGAATAATAAATATTTTATTATGTACTTAAAATAGTCTATATAATTATGTGAAAAAGGAAATAATCTCTCTACACGAAGAGGTTAGGTTCTATTGGCAGATATACTCAAATGTAATAAAGTTTTAATATAGAGATATTCATATAAGACTATAAGGGCCCAAATCTACCTAACCAACCTCAGGCTAGGGTGGGAGAAAAGAATCAGAGAATGTACCCAAGAGGAAATCATTACTGATATTTGGAGGGCAAAGTTTAGTGATTTGTACTTTAACCTGAACACAACAAGGAACCACTGGATGAGTTAATGTTGGTGGATTACATAATTAGGTTATTACTTTTAAAATAACATTCTGAGGGTAAAAGTGCAGATATGAATTGTAGTGTAAATATACCATTTAAAAATTATTTGTATATGTCAATGTGTATTTAGGTGTATGAATGAATACTTATTTGTCCTGTTTTTATGATTTAAGCTTATTATTAAACATTCAAACATTTTTATATGAATTTTATGGGAAATACATGGGATCTAGTAACGTTATCTTTTAAGGTTATCCTTAGCATATACATGTATTATATAATATAATTTCTATCATATAAATTATATTATAAAATATATGTAAATATTATATATAAGTATATATAAGTATATTCAAATTATGTATATATATATCAATTCTACTCTGAAACTAAAACAAACTGATATAAACAAACTGATTCAAGAATTCAAGATACTCATTTTTTTCGTAATAATCATTGATCAGGAGTACTTTATTCCTTTCCGTATTTTATGAGATTATGACCTTGTTTGGAATACTTTTGATTCTGAAGTTCACATTTATTAACTGTTATTTAAAATCCATTACAAAAATCATTATTGGAAGCATCAATACTAATTTCCATTTGATTATTTTGGGTATCGGAAAAATTTACCAACATAAAAGTCAGTGGGTCAAAAACTTGCTTGTGCAGCCGTATCACTAGAAATATGACTGTAACACAAGCAGTAATTATCCACATTCCATTCTTATCAAAAGCTTCCTAGACACAATTTATTATGTTCAATTGCATTTATCCAATTACTAATAATAGTCCGAGGAAGATTAAAATTGTAGTCCCCTAGATATAAATTTCTTATTTTAATTTCAATATCTATTAAAGAAATGTTAGTAGGATGAAGACTTCAACCTCTATAGATGTTTGTGTCAAGGATATCATTCTTTTCTGCTAGGAAAATGCTTAGAAGTTAAAATTAATAATATATTTTTTAAAAACTTAATCTTAGGTTAAAATTCAACCAAAATTAAGACACTTCTATCTGATTTCAACAATTGTCTCCAGGTGTCAAACTTCATGAAGGTAGAAGCCCTATCTTAGACCCAGTGTATCCCCAGTACTTAGCAAAGTGATTGACAGAAGTCATGAACTGAAAAACAATTATTTCAAATGTAGTTGAACTTAATTGTTTTGATGTGCATTTGGTATTTTTCATTTAAATGACTGTAGTCTCCTATTTTCTATACGGTATTCACTGGCTACTCAATACATGACACTTAACATTCACATACGTTACGTAATAGTATCCAGCTAGCAAAATAGGTATTTACTATGTTAATCAACTTTACAGGATAAGTATTGAGCAGTGTTTTACCAATTTTTTCCTCTGTTTTCTTAGAATTTAAACCAATAGACATCTCACAAGAAGCTCCTAAATCTTTTTATACTTATTAGAAATAGGCAAAGATCAGCTCTAGCAGTCAGGTTTCCAAGCGTTTAAAGTGACATGAGCCACTTTAAGTTATTTTAAACAAGAAGACTTTATTTAATGATTTCAGTGCTTCCAAAATCTTTGGAAGGACTCGTGGAGCAGATTCTATGCTGTACTCTGCAGGGACTCTCAGAACCATATAGAACAGGAGCTCTGTTAAAAACAATAAGTCTCTGCCACTGCCCTGAAAATGGGCACCAAATACTGCTGGAAAAAACCTGCTTATTTGCAAGAACTTGCTGCCAGCAACAGGAGCCAGGAGCTGGATTTAGGATTTAGGATTTGACTTCCTACTGCCTTCTGACACTGGTCCTGAGTACTTCTAATAGGCTGAAACTCATTTTCATAAAAAATGATAGCTGCAGAGGAGTCTGAGAAATGTAGACTTTGTTTTATAACCTCTCCAAGGGGGAAAAAAAAAAGTGAACAGGAGATCCAGTTTAGAAACATGCATATTAAAATCAATTCTCTTTTGTAAGTCAAGTGTCTTCATTCATACTTTGAGGAGGGGAGGGGTCACAGTAGAAGCATCTTAGTGAAAAAGCCAAAGTAAAGACGATGAATCTAGACAACTTGGGTAGAAGTATAGCTCTGACACTTGTGAATATAAGCCAGCTGTATGCCTTCTCTGAGCCTCTGTTTCCACATTTTAGAGGAGCATCCAGTCCTTCTCATAGAATGATTATGAGAATCATATTAGACATAAATGTAAAAGTACTTCATAAATATTGATACAGACATGAGGCAGGAAAACACTAGGTAGAAGAAGGAGGTTCCGAACAAGGGCCACACCCTCAAGCCTGGGACCACGGCGCAAAGTGAGAACATGCATTCCTGTTTTCCCACTTGAATGTTGTTTTTTGGCCTGCCCCGCACCCCATCCTGTACCCATAAAAACCCCAGGCTCTACTGGCAGAGGGGCAGCAGAGCCGGAGAGCCGCTGAGCAGCAAAGCAGAGCACCAGAAGAGAGAAGAGAAAAAGCAGCTGGATGCCAGAGAGCAGCAGTTTGACTTCAGAGGGCCAGCTTGACAGCAGGACTCTGGAGAAGTGTTCGGCCACGGATAAACAATAAAATCCCCCACATTCACCACCCTTCAATTCCTTCATGCGACCTGATTCTTCCTCGACACTGGACAAGAACTTGGGTACCAAGAGGGTGGGTGCAAAAGGCTGTCACCTGACCTTCCACTGAGCTGTTAAGCCATCCATGGACGGCAAAGCTAAAAGAGCACACTGCAACTATCCTGCCGGTGCCCAGAAACACTCATGCCGGCCCCTGCACCTGCTCATTCACCTGCATGCTCCCCGTCCTGTGAGGAATTGAGAGCTGTGGGCTGAGTACACGAGCCAACCCAAGGGGACTATCCCATTTCAATATCAGGTACTAAGCAATTTAAAGAAGATATGATCAGTAGGAGTTATCAAGGGAAAATTAAATGACGTTATATTTCAGTTGCTGTTACAGCTTCAGTGCTAAATACATTTTATTTTATTCTAATTTTTGAAAAATGGTGATCTTTTTTGTATAGTAAGTTACTGCAATGTCTCATTTCACAACCAACTGGGATTTAATGGACTGGAAACATTAGATCAAGTTAAACCCCTCTAAATATTTGTGATATCATGTCTTATTGTAGTATAGACTCCATAGATCCTATAAGAGACATTGTTCTAATAAATAATTAAAGCCATATTTGAATTTATTTGTTTTCTGTCATTTATGTGTCTATTTTTATAGAGTCTCGAGTGCTTCCTATATTTACATTGGAAGGCTTTTCAAATTTTGTAATTTTTGTGATCTTGTGGAGGTATGGTGCTTGGTTGATTTTCTAGTTGGTCAAGTCTCTGCGAAGTAGATTTTAAGCCCTGGACAGTAAAGAATAGAAGCTTCTCGGTCAGTAAGTCCCATGACAACAGCTAAAGAGTTGCTAGGGAATTACTTCTCACTTTGTGTTGTCATTTAGATTGAAAAAGCATGAACTCCTAATTATGTAGTGTGATTTACTATTTTGATTGAGCTCCAGTTGCCAGTGTGATAAGACGACCTTATAACAGTATAACACTGGACCCCTAGAAATCAATAAATATAGTAGAATATTTTTACTGCCCCTCCTCCCTACTCACCAAATCAGTCGCTTTTTACCTTTTGTTTTTTATGAAAGTTCTTCAATTCATTTTATTACTTATCAAAAGTGAAAGGTCTCTCTCTTTTTTTTTTTTTCCTGAGGGATATAGTTGTTTGATATTTCAATACTTTTTGCTGATTTTATTTTTCATTGTTTTGTATCTAGGACACTCACATAATCTATCTAACCTTCTAGGCCCCAAATTTAGAGTAAAATTTATACAGTTGTAGAGAATGAGGACTAACAAAGTGATTACTAAAGACTATTAGGATTTGTACACTGTTGATTTTGTCACTTTTCACATTGTGGGACAAGTTTTATAAAACCTCAGTATGAATCACTTGAGAGAGTAAAAAGGAGAATAACAGGTTTGATTCCCTTTTCTTGTGAATCAGGAGCACCTCTCTAGGCACATTCATACAAATTCTATTTACCAGACAGAGCTCTGAGTTTGGACATGTTTGTCTCTAGATTTTTCTCATAAAGTACATTTCTGTCTCACACCCAATGCATCCACAAGGATGCTGGAGGATTGCTTATCCTCAAAACACATTGTGATCACTCATTGGGGAGCATGGAACAAACCTGAGAGAACTAAGGCTGTCCCAGTACATGTCCCTTAATGATATCAGGGTAACAACTGTTGCCTGTCCTCTCTGGTAGTTTCCAAGTACTTTTATTACTGGACTTTTCCAGCTTTGCCTTGTATTGGAAACACAAGTGCTAGGAAGAAGCATTTTTCTTCTGCACAGATCAAGAAATGAAATTTTCCCCAGTGTCTAGCAAAAGACTCTAGCTCATTTTACAGCATTGATTTCATTATTCAGTCTTCCACAGAGTCATTTACTGTAATAGATGTTAGAAAACACCCATAGTCTTGAAGAAAGAGAGGTAACTTTGGCTATACAATGAGGGTCATTACATGAAAGGAAGAATGTTGGAGACTTGTGAAAAATTTAGGGTTCATCTTCTGAGCTGAGTATAGTGTATGACTAAGGCATTGTAGATATGTGATCCATTCACTATTTGCTTATTATACCAGACTGAATTCTTTTCCTATGCTGGGTACCATGTAATAGAAAGTATAAATGGCAATTGTCAAGTCAACACTTTTGTGTTCTGTTTATTGATTCAATCAGCTTTCATATATGACTGTGCATTGTCATTTATAACCTCAATTGATGACATTCAATCCTACAAGGAGTCTTTTAAAGCAGATAAGCATTTAAAGGGAGGGATATAAAGAAGCAGAAATTAGAAAACTGCAGATCTATTTTATGTACCTAGAAATATAATCCCATTCTTTGACAATTTTTTTTATATTCTTGTTTAAATTTATACTTGTTTTCTTTTAGAGTTGACAGTTTACCCAGGAATCTCATAGTAAAGTGTAGGTTTTATAAAAATAAATTGAGTTGTTTAGGTTCAGAACTAAGGAGAAAATCTTAACTTTTACCTTTCTTTTACCCTGGATGTCTAAAACATCACTGGATCTTGTATGGTATTAATCTCTTGCCTTTGAATCTGACCATAAATGATTGAATTTAGTTACCTATCTTCACCTAATTGGCACCATAGAAGTAGTTTCCTAATGCATAGCCTTTATTCATTTTCTCCCCCTTACAGTTTATCTTACCATGTTGTCACTCAGAGCAGATCTTGGTCCTCCAGGCTCAGAGGGCTTCCTTATCTACCTTGTTGAAATCAAATTAATCCCAAATCCTTCGGTTTAAATGTAAAAGCTCACCACTTCATTATTCATACTTACCTTTCTGATTTTCTTCAACACCACACACACATACACACACAACACACACACACATGTACACACACATTCTATGCACTTTCATCCTTCATACTTGGGCGCTTCCTCAAATGACACCTTTCCCCACACCCCATATTTATCCAAGGAAAGGCTAATTTCACTTCTTATCTTCTCCCAAAACTTTACATATTCAAAATTTTAAATTAATCTCACCCACACACCACATGCCCAAAGTAATGACTATATCTGTTATGCCTTCAGAGTTCTATAAGATTATGAGCTGCTTGAAGATAAAACCTCTACCTTGCTGGATTTTTAATTCTCAAATTTAACATAGAGTTCAATGTATTCTAAATAGATGTTGGTGGAAATGATTTTCACTGAATTAATTGGCCATGTTCCATCATGATGTTGCTCTGGCTTTCTTTTAGGAACATGGAATACCAATCAACATGGGCTATGCTGTGGCCCCACATCACTCAGGGGTCTACCCGGTTCACATTCAGCTGTATGCAGCTTGGAAGAAGGTCTGGGGTATTCAAGTCACCAGCACTGAAGAATATCCACATCTGAAACCTGCCCGGTACAGAAAGGGCTTCATTCACAATAGCATCATGGTGAGCACAAAGGGCCATGTATATTAAAAGATGTTATTATCTACGTGTGGAATGAAAACAGAGGGCCCTTTCCTCTAAGGATGTAACCTCAAACCTCTTTTACATGATTATCAGAAATGACCAACATATCTCAATGGTGACTGGTTATGCATTAACACATCTTTTGGCTATAGGCTTGCTCCTAAGCTGTGGAGTGGCTTTGGCAAATCTAAAACAAGCTGAAACTAACAGGAATGAATTATGTATAGACTATCCACTGTAGTTTCAGTGTTGAAATTTTGCCTGGGGGTTTGTACTTTTCCTAGGAAATTTCTCATTATCTATTTGGTTGGGTGGTTTTACTGAGAGTTTTACAGGCAGAGTAAGGCTCCATGGATCAAGAAAACACCTCTCAAGTTGTTATTCTATCAACAGACAGAATGTAACAAATAGCATCTGAGAGTTAAATTTATCCACTCAGTTTATTTTGGCTTTCAGACACTAAAAGTATCTAAGAATACTGCTCTTTTTTGTTTTTGTTTTTTTGTCTTTTCCTTACATACTCCAAAAAGGGAGGTATGTGTTTTTCTTTTCAGATATAGTAATTGAAAAATAATAGGATGTAGGAATCCTATAAGTGACAATAAAACCAATTGGATTTTAGATGGCAATTTACAATCATTCATTTGTAAAAAAAATATATATATTACTCACTTTGAGATAAAATAGACTATTTTAAAACAAGTATCCCTACTTCTAGTGACTTAGATGATGTTTTCATAATTAGTTGCCAAGATCAGAGCATTGGTTTACAAACTGTTCTCACTCATTTAAATATTTACACCTTCCTAATTCATTATTCATATTGCTGTTAAATCCATCTATCATCTATCTATCTATCTATCTATCTATCTATCTATCTATCTATCTATCTATCTATGATTTATTTTTCTATCTAACCACTATCTGTGAGTAAAGCAACCTCACACACACATATCTAACCAGAGCTGACACACAATATTTATTAGTCGTGAAGCTTTATTTTATTGTAAATTGGTACCAGAAGGCCTGAAGAAGCCTCAAATTTAAGAGAAGCTATTGTCAATGCAAATAGTGACATTGATGGCCATAGAAATCCAGAAGGTATAAACAGAATTACTTACATAATTTCAAATCATAGTGAAAATACCTAAGTTTCTCTTTACCTTTCCTTTATCTTCTATATCCAAAACATCACTGCATCTTGTATGGCATTAATTCCTTGCCTTGAATGACCATTCAACATATTATGAAATAAAAGCATTCTTTTTAACCAATATTATGCGCATTTATTTATCTTAAATTTAAGATTAACCCTTATGATAATTAAGCAAATAATTAAAAAAAAACAACTCTAGGCAATTAGATGCGTTTGTCCATTAAATTACCAGTAGTTTGTTATTCAAAATATGGTTTTGGAATAAAATTACTTTTTTGCTTTCTTTATTAAACATTCATATTTACAGAAGAAACAACCACAAAATATACCAGAAGTAAACACTAAATAATTTGACTACTATGTGATAAAATTTAAATTCAGAGTGTAGTGAAAACAAAGCCAGCGTGGAAGGGGTTATGAAAACCAATTGTTTGAATCCCAGAACTTGAATACCTTTACAATGCAGGACTTGATTTTAGAAGCAAGGAGAGTGATGGCCTAATGGCATGAAAGATGTAACCTTGGAGAATTTCCATCTTTGGATGAAATTAACCCTAAGAAGGCTCTGCATTTTCCGTAATCATTTAACATAACACAGGTGGTGGGTTAGATTTATAAAACCAACTGAAAATTATTTTACCTTTATTTTTTATGCCTTTGATATGGAAACTTCCTTAATATTTACAGAATTACACCAAACATCAACTTGTGATTATAATAAGATTTTGACTTTAGCAACCTAGAAAATCTAATAGGAAATTACAATTTGCAGATTCTAAAGTTATGAGATAGTGGTGACGTTCCTAATTAAATCATGTCCGTGTGCTGTTTTTCCCCTCTTTTACTCAGGTCCTCCCTCGACAGACTTGTGGGTTGTTCACTCACACTATTTTCTACAAAGAATATCCAGGAGGACCCCAAGAACTGGATAAAAGTATCAGAGGAGGTGAACTTTTTCTCACAATCCTTCTAAACCCAGTATGTATTCTATGCATGCATCTTACGATAAGATTAGCGTTTTCAAATGTGTTTTATTATCCTGTCTTTTAAACTAAATAATATTTATTTTCTTTATTTACAGTACATCTTACTGGTCATGCATTTAAATCTACATTAAAATACTTTTATTGATAACATTTGACTTTGGGGACTGATTTTTCAGTAGATTTGATTACAAAGTCAGGGTTTTTACTTTGTAATGTAGATAGTGAAAATGTATTTCTAGCAGTAAAAGAGTAGCGATGTTTTCCACTGTTAATTTTTTCAAGTTAGGTCTTTCAGCTTTATGAAGGTATAATTGAGAAATAAAAAGTGTTTATTTTTACAGTACAACATGATGCTTTGTTATATGTAGACATTGTGAAATAATTAAATCAACCTAATTAACATACTATCATCTCTCATTCTTACTATTTTTGTAACAAGAACATTTAAAATATTTATTATCTTAGCAATTTTTAAGTATACAATATGTTATTATTAACTATTAACTTATTCATCCCATCTAACTGGAACTTTGCTCCCTTGCACGAACTTTCCCCCAGCCACTGGCATCCTACTCTCTGGATCTATGAGTTCAACTTTTTTTCTTTTATTTTTGAGAGGGAGTCTCGCTCCGTAGCCCCGGCTGAAGTGCAGTGGCGAGATCTCGGCTCACGGCTAGCTCCGCCTCACACCATTCTCCTGCCTCAGCCTCCCGAGTAGCTGGGACTACAGGCGCTCGCCATCACGCCTCGCTAATTTTTTGTATTTTTAGTGGAGACGGGGTTTTACCGTGTTAGCCAGGATGGTCTCAACCTCCTGACCTCATGATCTGCCCGCCTCGGCCTCCCAAGAGTTCAACTTTTTTAGATCTTACATATAAGTGAGATCATGAAGTATTTGTCTTCCCGTTCCTGACTTACTCACTTTGCTATGTCCTCCTGGTTCATTTATGTTGTCACAAATGACAAGATTTGCTTCTTTTTTAAGGATGAATGATATTTTATTTTATATATAGATACATACATGTGCCACATTTTATTTATTAATTCATCTGTCAATTGACACATAGATTGATCATACTTAGGCTATTGTGAATAATACTGCAATGAACATGAGAATGCAGATGTGTCTTGAACACACTAATTTCATTTCCTTTGGCTACATTCCCAGTAAAGGGATTGTTGGATCATATGGTAGTTTTTAAGGAATCTCTATAGTATTTTCCATAATAGATGAAGTAATTTATATTTCTACCAACGGTGGTCAAATGTTCCCCTTTCTCCACATCTTCGCCAACTTTGTTATCTTCAATCTTTTTGATAATATTCATTTTAACAGGTATGAGGTGATATTTCATTATGGTTTTAATTTGTATTTCTCTGATGATGAATGATGTTAGGATTTTTTCATATACCTGTTGGTCATTTGTATGTCTTCCTTTGAGAAATATCTTTTCAAATATTTTGCCCATTTTTGAGGGAAGTTATTCCTTTTCTTACTATTGAGTTGTTTGAGTTCCTGATATGTATTTTGGATATTAAGCATTTGCGGATATATGGTTTTAAATATTTTCTCTCATTCCATAGGTTGTCTTTTCAGTCTATTATTTATGTTCGTTGCTGTGCAAAAGCTTTTTAGTTAAGCTAAAAAAGCTTTTTTCTTAATGCAATCCCATTTGTTTATTTTGCTTCTGTTGTCTGGGCTTTGGGATTTATATACCAAAAAAAAAAAAAAAAAAAAAAAAAAAAAAGAAGAAGAAGAAGAAGAAGAAGAAGAAAAAGAAAAAGAAAAAATCAATGCCCAGTCCAATGTCAAAAACTTTTTTCCCTATACTTCCGTCTAATAGTTTTCCAGTTTCAGGTCTTTGATTTAATCCTTTAGTCCATTTTGAGTTGATTTTTAAATATGGTGTGAGATAAAAGTCTAATTTTGTTCTTTTCTATGTGGATATTCAATTTTCCCAACACCTGTTTATTGAAGAGACTGTTATTTCCTCATTCTGTGTTCTTGCAACCTTTGACAAAAATCAATTGACTGTAAGTGCATAGATTTATTTCTGGACTGTTTGCTTTGTTTCAGTGATCTTTATGTCACTCTTTATGTCAGTACCTTGCTGTTTTTATTACCATAGCTGTGTAATATGGTTTGATGTTAGATAATATGATGTCTCCAGCTTTCTTCTTGTTTCTCAAGATTGCTTTGACTATTCTGGGTCTTTTGTGGTTCCGTAGAAATTTTAGAATTGTTTTTTATATTTCTGTGAAAAAGTCATTAATATTTTGACAAAAATTTCATTGAATTGGTAGATCATTGTGAGTAATATAGATATTTTAGCAATACTAATTCTTCCAATCCTAAGTATTTTTTTTATGCTATTGTAAATGGGATCCTTTTTTGTCTCTTTTTCAGATACCTTGTCAGTGTACAGAAACTACTGATTTTTGTACGTTGATTTTGTATACTGCAACTTTACTAAATGTATTAGTTTAACAGTTTTTTCAAGGAATATTTAGAGTTTTCTATGTAAAAGATCATGTCATCTGCAAACAGAAACAATTTAACTTTTTTCTTTTCCAATTTGGGTGTATTTTTTTTTCTTTCTCTTGCCCAGTTTTTCTGGCTAGAACTTTTATTATTATATAGAATAGAAGCAGTTGGGGTGAACATCCTTCTCTTGCTCCTGATCTTAGTAGAAAAGCTTTCAACTTTGCACAACTAAAGATGACATTAGCTGTGAGTTTGTAATATATGGCACTAATTGTGTTGTGATGCATTTTTATACCTAATTTGTTGAGCTTTTTATGATGAACGGATGTTGAATTTTGTTACATGCTTTTTCTGCTTCCATTGAGATGATCATATGATTTTTGTCATTCATTCATCTTATTAATGTGGCTTATCACACTTATAGATTTGCATTTATTGAAACATTTTTACATCCTAGGGATAAATCCCACTTGATTATGGTGTATTAACATTTTGATTTGCTATTGAATTTGGCTTGTTAGAATTTCATTGAGAATTTTTGTCTCTGTGTTTGTCAGAAATATTACCCTGTAATTTTCTTTTCCTATAGAGCCCTTAACTGGCTTTGATATCAGGGTAATGCTAGCCTCATGAAATGAGTTTGGGAGTGTACTCTCCTCTTAAATATTTTGCAAGAGTTTGGGAAGGATTTGGTGTTAATTCTCTAATTTTTCTTTTTTTTATTTTTGATAAAATACATCAATGACACCGTTAAGTCCTGAGCTTTTCCTTGCTAAGAGACCTTTAATTACAATTCATTCTCCTTACTCGTTATTGGTCTGTTCAGATTTCCTGTTTCTTCATGGTTCAATCTTGGTAGATTGTATCTTTTTGGGAATTTATCTATTTCTTCTAGGTTAACCTGTTAGGTATATCATTGTTCATAGTAGTCTGTTATTGTCCTTTGCATCTCTGTGGTATTAGTTGTAATATCTCCTCTTTCTCATTTTATTTGAGTCTTCTGTCCTTTTCCCTTAGTCTCGCTAAATGCATGCTAATTTTATTTATCTTTTTCAAATTCCAGCTCTTAGTTTCATTGATCTTTTATATTTTTCTCATCTCTACTTTATTTATTTTTGCTGCAATACTTTTTTTTCTTCTTTCTGCTGACTTTGGACTTATTTTGTTCTTCTTTGACTAGTTCCTTGACATACAAAATTAAGCTTGTTATCTGATATCTTTCTTTTTTCTTAATGTAGGCATTTAGTGCTATTTCCCTCTTAGAGCTATTTCAGAACTTCTTCACAAAACCAGTTGGTAAATTCTAGCACTGCTGCAAATAAATTAGACTGCATCTCTAAATAGTTTGTTTCTCTTCTGATAGTCAGGAAAACCACATATTTTTAAGAACCGTGTGTTTAATATAATAATTAAATATTATATAATATCTCATTTGGCTTCTATTTTTTAATCATAGTAATGAAATATTGATATGTGAGTCTCTAGCCCAAAATTAAAAATTGTAATTTTATCAGAGGAGCCTGTTAGGCCCATAAGTTAAGTTTGCTTGTGGCTGGAGATCTCAGTAGGCACACTTACTTCAGTTTCTAAAAGTGGCCACAATATAAAGCTGAATTAAAACTAGACAGCTTTGTATTATCTTTGTATACTTGGATGATCTGAAGCTCATTTTTTTAAATCTTTGCTAATTTTTCTTAATCTAAAATAGAGAGCTTGACCCTTTTGTATGTGTGTCTTTTCATCTTTTATAGTTGTAATTTTATTTCCTGTTATAAATAGAGGTACAATGGTATAGCAGTGTGGGAATCCCAACATTATATAATGTTGTGATTATTTCAGCTTTCTAATTTCTTCTCCTGCAATGATTCCATTTTTGAGGTCTTAGGAAAGCATGTCCTCATTCATGTCCCAGTATATACAGAAAATATGAAATAGTGAACCGTATGCTATGCCCACTTTGTTTCATGGAAGAAAGTCTTATACTTGAATAAAAAGATATACTTTGAAAAAAGCTATAGCTAAGTTGGCTATGGTAAAGCTCTAGGTGTGTTTAAAATAAATTACATTAGATAATTCATATACACTATTTTAAATTCCTAAAAAAAAAAAAACTCACATTGTATGAAAATAGAAACTTCTAAATTTGATGGGAAGATAGGAAAGTGAGGGCAAAAATGCTTTGTCGGGTTATGAGTAATTAAACTGTCTTCCCCTACAAATGCATGACTATTAAAAACAAAACAAAACAAAACAAAAGGTCTGTTGGGTATAATGGCACCACACTTGGAACAGGAGCGTGGATGCTCTATGATCTTTAGCAAGAAACTTCATTTCTCAGAACTTGCTTGTACTTCTGAATAACAAGCTAGTTGAATTAATCCTCAGTGTACCTCAAAAGTATTCCTACGAAACCTATATCTGAGATATTTCAATTTTTGTGCATATTTCAAAATGGACATCTTTTGTATATATGTTTTTAAAAACATCAAGGATATTCTAAAATAATTTTTAACAATTGAGATGTAAATATTAATTAAAGCAAGTGGAAACCTCTCTCTTCATTCCTTTCCTTACCGAGAATTTAATCTCAGCAGAGGTAAGGGTCACTTCATCATACCCTTTTCATTCTGGGGCTACATTCCTGACACATATATTCCCTAGTCATGTCCTTAGGGTAAGTCAGTAATTTTCAGAACACTGGCCATTGCCTCCCCTGGACCTCCTGTCCAGGTGTGATTGTTACTGGTGTTTATTACTCGAATGTTTGTCTGACTATTTGTCAGTAAAGACATAGATTATGCATCTGTTTTTAAATATTTTGAACCCAGTGCCCCTCATAGAGCCTAATTTGGAGATTTGAACTTAAAATAAATCTCAAGATTTTAAATAACATAAAAGACTATTTGGCTTCTAGTAGTTCCATGTTTACCACTTGTGAACTAACCAAACTATACTTAAGTTTTATAAACTTCACTTTTAAAAGCTTAACATTGCTACACAGATTTATTTTAATTTTAGGCAGAATAGGATAATGAAAGATGGGGAGTTCTTGCTTTGTCATTGTAAATTGATGGTGAGCTCAAAATATGATACATAGATAAATGATAGAGACCAGGATAGACACAGCAGGAACAGACAGTCAAGAGGGTCAGTAGTATGGATAAGATAGCAGATCCTAATATGGGATGAAGTATAGATCAAGCAAACAGTAGTCCATAAAGATGACTGTTTAAGGAACAATGTTGCTCAAACCAAGGCCTATGTGTCGCCTCACGCAATCTGAGTAGATACTGCTCAGATCTCAAGGGAAACAGACTACAGGTAGCATCTGGTAGAGCCCAGGCCAAATGGAGCTTAATTCCCAGCCTGCATAGGCAGAAGTTATCAGATGCCTTAGCTGGGGTTCTCCAGAGAAACAGACCCAATAGGATTTAGATAGATAAATAGATAGATAGATAGATAGATAGATAGATAGATAGATAGATAGATACAGACAGAGAGAGAGAGAGAGAGATTATAAAGAAGTGGCTCATGGAATTATGAGGGCTGTCAAGACCCAAGATCTGATATACAGTCAAGAAGCTGGGGAGACCCAGGAAAACTGATGGGACAGTTCCCATCCAAATGCCAGCAGTCTCAAACCCAATGAAAGCCAAGATTGCAGTTTGAGTCCAAAGGCAGAGAAGAAAAAACAGTGTCCCAAAGTGAAGGCAGTCAAGCAGAAGGAAATTCCTTTTACTTAGCTTTTTTGTTTTATTCGTGTCTTCAACAGCTTGAATGAAGTCTACCCACATTACAGAGGACAATCTGCTTTACCCAATACAAGGGTTGTGCACTGGACTAATTAAAATGTTATTCTCATCCAGAAACACCCTCATGGACACACCAAAATAAGGTCTGACCAAATATCTGGCCATTTCATGGTCTGGTGGTCAGGTTGACACGTAAGATTAACCATCACACCAGATGAGGAACTTAATGTGGGAGGCAGACTTGGAGTGAGTGAAAGAAAATGGGGAACACAGAGAAGGAAGAAGTGAATGAAAGAAAAGACAATTCACACTTGGTTTTTCTCCGTGTAAGTGTCTTCTCATAAACAGATAGGTGATGGGCTATGATTAATACTTACCTCACTAATGTTGAGAAAGTAAATATTATGGCTTCTTGGTGATGAGTTACTATTTTAAATTTAAGGTTCCAACAAGCCTGGCAAGGAGGAAGCCAGGAATGGTATGAGGAAAGAAGTAACCAGAAAAAGAAAACAATAAGCCAGCCTTCTCTGTTCCATTCTTTTCTTCTAATCATCACTTAATTCTTTGTCAGAGTAAAGAATATTTTCATATCTTTCACCCAAACCATGCTGAAGAAAGAACTATAAGTTAATTAATTTGAAAATTAAAATTATTGATATGAAATAATATGCGGACTCTGAAGAATATTTCTATTTAACAAAGCTGACTTTTAAAGGGGAGATACATGAATACATTATTCTAAGTATCAAAGTCCCAGGGGAAATGTGTTTTTAGTGGGAAGTATTCAACATATATGAAATCACCCAGAGACTACCATTTTCTCTACCTACTTTCCCAGCTGACTCTCAGTGTGTAAAAGTGATGTTTGTAGGAACTTGTAGGTAGAAGAGGTGATCAATAATGTTAGGATAAATTCTAAAACATAAAAGTCAATATATACTAGATTTCCTTTTCAATTAATCATCTATACTTTAATCATATAGAAATGCTATAGGCACAATGTATGACATCTCTCTTGGGTGGTAATTTTGTCTGTGAATTTGAAAATGATTGATAGTTTTCTGTACTTAGTACTGTTGTTTTTGTATGTTTATCAGTGGATGAATAAGGACATACTAGCTTGACACAAAGCTGACAGTGAAAGTAAATACACCAGATTATGATATTAATATCTAGTTTTGGTTAGCATATTAGAATAAAGAAATCAAATCTAACAAGGTGAAATTTAAAAGGAAATAATGAAAAGCCTCTAGTCATTTTAAAATAAAATAATAATATAATCTCACGATAATATAAGGATAAATATTATATAAGGATAAATTAAATCTGTCAGAAAGTTGTGTGGGCTGCAATCATGACATATTAAGTTCCCTGTTGTTGAAGCTGTCCAAACAGAAATTTTGTAGAAATTGAAATCTATTACTGAGCTTCTAATATCTCATCTTATACTAAGAATACATAATTTCTATGTTCTTATACAATTAAATCGTGGCTACATCTCTCTCACTATAAAACACACACACATCCACAAATCGAGTTAATTTTAAATATTACAAGCATTATAAATCTGGATCTAATCTATAATTATAAGATCGGAGGAAATGGGGAAATAGTAGTTTGTCAACATATTTAATAATTAAAGGATGAGATAAAATTGTAAGATATCTAATGGTAGATATATTGAGGGAAGTAGAGAAAAAAAGACCTTCCCATTACTTGTATACTGAAATATAATTTCCAGATTTTGCAGGACCATTTTGAATTTTGATTAGTAGTTACTGAATTCATATGTATGTAAGCATCCTATGAGGTTAATAAAAGCTGGAAAAAATATATAAAGGAATGTCCTGGAATTTCCCCCTCTAGAGTACTTTAAAATAGAATCAACAACTCTATAGTTCTTTCTTATCGCCTTGAGAATTCATCTGCCTAAAGGAGGGAGACTGGATTAAATAACCTTGAAAAGTTTCACATTTTGTTTTTCTGGTTTATAACATCTACAACTTTGCTCTGCAGTCCAAAAGGCAAATGCCACAACAAAATCAGTATTATTTCTTTCCTTTTTCAGCTTCCAGTTTGAGGATTCACATTATTTTGTGTTGGCCCTTTCTACAATACAACTGTATCTATTCTGTGTTCGAAAGTCTCTGATATTTTTTTCTTTCTGCATTTTCAACAGTTTTATTTTATTTTTTTAATTTTGACTCTTACTGGCATTCAGAGATACATCTTGTTTTCATAGTTTGACACATTTCAAAACATGTCATTATTTTATAATCTACCATAAAACAGAAAATATGAGTTGGAATAAAGTTTTACATCTTGATTCACATATGAACTCCTGTTACTATTATGTATTATATTTTTTGATTCAGCCAACTACAAGGAATGGGGTTTCTTGATTTCCCTGGATACCAAGTTGCTTTGCCCAAATGAGCCTAACAATTGAAAATTAAATGATCTGAGGGCCATTTGAATGGGATTTCAAAAGCATACTTTGACATCTGTCTATTTAACATTCAGATAACTCCCTCTTATTTTTCTTAGATTCTTAGCATGTCTTCATCACATATTGATATTTTTCTGCACTGTTCCACACTTGTCAAATACTAACATGCATTTCCCTGGTGCCGAATCCTTCCTGTATTTTCAAATAATCTTTGTTCAGACAGGAAGAAATATAATTTAATCATGTATGAGGTGAAACAGCTTACACCAGGTAGTCCACCATCATTCAAGTTGAGACACTACCCTATAAAATATGCAGCAACTGAAAATAGTCAAAACAGTCGGGAGTCTTATCAGATGGTTTCCACAATAAATATAAAAGCTTGAAATTAATGTGTCCTACAGGATTTAATTTTTTCTACTCATTTTAATTTCATGCTACACAAAGAGCAATATAAAAATAGAATTTTCTGTTTTCTTGACAAATAGGTTTCAAGAGGCTCAGATTCTAGAATGCTCTAAAATAGCAGTTCAGGAGCCAGAAAAGTTATTACACTTTCCAAAGTTCAGAGCAGTGCCTAGACTCACTAAACCTCACCTATTCTGTTGGCCACTTGCAAATTCAGGTGAACAAAAAATATGTGCCTGAAAGAGTGGTGTACTTGAAATTGACAGTAGAGTATAATGGAACTGCAATGATAAACTTCTCCGTGTGCTGTCTGCTGAACTTTCATACACCTAGTCTGGTTAATGAGCTTTCCTTCTCCGTGTATATCAATCTCTGAGTTCATGGAATCTAATAGCAGGTGCAGTACATTATGGATTAGCGCCGGCTCTTCAGACAGGTTAGAGAAAAGGCAGCTGTGAGGCACAGGATAACATCAACATAAAATAACCTGAAACCAACTTGGAGGAGTTCTGTTTAATGCTGAAATAATATAGAGCTGGATATGCAAGGTAATTTACAATAAACTATTTTATGTGCAGAGCAACAAAATAAAATGCAAGCAATATCCCAAGTCTGTAGCAGATTATAAAGAACTGATTACTGATATCAAGGTATCCAAGTATTCTTTGATGATTTTGGCTTTGATTTCCTATAAACTCTGTGGTTCAAAGAAAATTATGACAATGAGATAATATTCCACAGAGAGCAAAGAAATTATATATTCCATCAAAATATACATCTTCATAAAATAGTATATTAATATTTCTAACTTGGAGACCTAGGAGATTTTCTACATGTGTTCCAAGAGGATTTATATTTTTCTTTATCTTTTTTATTGATACATAATAGATGTACATATTTTGGTGGTACATATGATAATTTAATGCGATCTGTATATTTTGGAAAGATTAAATCAATGTAATTGGGATATCCATTACCATAAATACTTGTCTTTTCTTTATGCTAGCAACATTGGAATTATTCTTTTTGAGCTACTTTGAAATACATAAGAGGTAATGTAAACTATAGCCACCCTACTAATTTTTCAAGCACTAGATCTTACTTCTTCTATCAAACTGTATGTTTGTACCCATTAATCAACCTCTCTTCATCCCCTAGCCCCTCTCCCGAACTCAAGTGTATTTATTTTTATAGAAATTAACTTCTAACTTTCCTACTATAGTGAAATCTACTTCTCAAGACAGGGGCTTTGAAGCAATTAATGTTATTGGGAGCTCTGGGGCTCAGAGCTGGGGAGAACAGCCACCAACTGTGAGAGGAATGGACCCCTGTGGAGTATATAGATTGTGGAAAATTCTATTTCCACTCACTGAAAGACCTACAGTCACTTCCTTTTTTCCTTTATCTTTTTTATTTTTTTATTTTTTTCTATCCTTAAAGATTTGCAGGACTAACCTTTACAAAAGGACATGAATCACCACTTCTGTAAGGGATTCACACTCACAGCAGGGATTTTGTAAAATCTGGAGTCAGCTAAGATCCATGGCCTCACAACATATGATATTATTCTTTCTGTTCACAATGAAAATCAGGATCAGAGTTAGCATAAAGATGTAGAGAATGTGGGCAAATTTTGTGTTTTTTCCCTAGATTTTTAGTAGAAGTTTTGTTTCAATTTTCCACAATAGAATTTATTTAAAAATGAGTAGTTCAGAATGTAAAGTATGCAGTAAAAAATGACCAAAATATTTTTGTCTCCTAAACTTAAACTCTGTCTTCTCATGAAATAAGAGATTTATTTTACTGTGTAGATATATCTCTTTCTAATACAATATTTGCTAAGGGTTCTGATGGAATACAATTTGCATTGCTGTGTATTTCCAGAACATGAAAAAATCCATAAGATTGCATTTTTTTTTTTCCAATTTTGTTTCCACAGAAAAATAAATGAAAGCTGCAGTATTTTATTAGGGCAGTCTTTTCCATCTAGTATAACTGACTACTTTAGTTTTCCCAAAGTATGGAATGAAAGATAGTAAAATAGCTCTTTATCATAAATAAACTTTCAACAGCAAAATCACAGTCTCCTGTTTATGTGGATGTTAGTCAGTAAATAAAACGTTTTTTCTCTCTATTTTGGGGCATGCAATATGTAAGTACGAGGTACATAATGCTCTTCACATTTAGGGACAGTTTGCAAGCATTATCAGTGAATTCATAATAAGAAAAAAAGAAAAGAAAACACTCCTTGTATCAGTGTTTATATGACTAATGAGTTGGTGAGAAAGTAGAAGTTGGTTAGTCTACAAAATTAAATTCGGAAATGTGTACTTTTTTGGTTTGTTCTTTTTGGTTTGTTTGTGAGGTTGCACTCTACTGAAGAGTTCAAAATTCTGGATTCTATTATCTATTTCACAAATTTTATAACACCTAAATATCGCAATATGTCTTGTTTCTTTTCCTTAATATTTATTTTTTTAAGTACAGTGAATGAGAAAGACTCTTTTTGAATCACTTTAACTTATTTCACTTTGATTGTTCCTATTTTATGTCCCTCTGGTTATTCCTCAGAGTTAGATACAGTGAAAATAAAAATACAAACTGTTTCCTAAAACATGCTGACATTTTCCTATTTTTATATTTGAGGAAAGCAAATACTTCTGACTTAGCTTTTCCCTGAGTGGCTTATATGCAGATATGATATGGAGTATTTATGTAAATGCTAAATAATGGTGATCTGGAGTTCCATTTGACATGTCAGGGCTTATTCTGTATCAGAAGGCCTTGTATGTATAGCTTCTCATGCCTACAGTACCTTTCTATTAATATCTCTACTACTCTCACTTTAACCTCACTATTTATCTATCAAATTTCGTCTCTGCTTTCTCTTTCTCATCCCCTGAGCCTGCTCATGGGTTTGGGTCAGATTTCATGGCTGTTTACACAGATAGAGTCATATGCATAATACTGTAGCTCATGGTGGTACCTGTTTAGTGACTATCTTCCTCACCTCTACTATATGTATCCCTAGGCATAGAGTATGGGCTCAATAGGTTGAATAAATTAACAAATGAAAATTATGCCATAACTGCATATGTCTACCACATGCCCTTTTGTTACCACTACAGAATGGATCTGAGTCACATGGCACTGAAGTGTGTTTGCAGTGGTAAATCTATACAGGTCTCCAGAAACCTCAATTGTTGTCTCCTCATAAGAAAGAATTCAACCAAGGGGTGTAAGGGTGAGTGATGGACTGAGACAAGCTTCAGAGCAGGAGTGAAAGTTTATTAAAAAGCTTTAGAGCAGGAAGAAAAGGAAGTAAATTACACTTGGATGAGGGCTAAGCAGACAACGTAAGAGATCAGTGCGCGGTTTGACCTTTGATGTGGGGTCTTATACATTGACATGCTTCTGGGGTTGTGTTACTTCTCCCCTGATTTTTCCATTGGGGAAGGCTGTCCACATACACAGTGGCCGGCCGACATTTGGAAGCTGAGCATGCATGGTGTGTTTACTAAAGCTGTCTGCATGCTCACTTGAGGTGTTCTCTTACCAGTCAAGAGTTTCTAGAGGAAGATCATATACCAGTTAAACCCTGCCATTTTGCCTCTTAATGTGCATGCTTGAGCCTGCTGGCTCCACTACTGAGATCTTATCAGGAAGCTGCTGATCACCAGTTTCAAGTGTTTTGATATGTCAGGAGACTGCCTTTCCCTGGCACTACCGCGACCGATTATTATTTTAGAGAGACAGTTAACAACCGCCTGACCATCACCGGATGGTGGCTTGAAGGCGGTGTGGGGCAGTGAGGTCTCCTGCCCTGCCTGTGTCTGACTAACTACCAACACTTTTGCATGAGTTGTTAATGTGTCAGAAAAAAAAAAGGGAAATGAGAGAACAGGGGAGAGGAGTCAGGAGAAGAGGAGGAGAGAAAAGGAAGAAAATGATAAAAAGGGACAGCAGGGGAGTGAGTCTAGGGGAGTGGAGAAAAAGGGAAATGAAGGGGGAAAAAGAAAATAGGAAGTTTATTCTTGCCTCTTTCATGAAATCAAACAGGCAGCAGGAATGTTAGTGCATCATCTGATAACCCAAACTCAGAAAACCTTGTTTTATTTTATTTTTTTCTAGTTTACTAAGTAGCAAAGAATGAGTCATCTAATTTCCTTGGGCTTCAGAATGTGTCTGTAAAATGAGAGAAATAAATGTTTCTTCTCTTACTGTTTTACACAAACAGTACATGATGTGACAAAAAGCAAGCAATTTTATTTTTTAGAGAAAATATAAATAATTTGGTTGCAATTGTTATTTGAAATGTGATTTTTATCATCAAATGATATTTGAGGCGTATTAGAAGCCCATGAGTGCTGGGTTTATTTACAGCTTGAATTTTGCTTGATTGTTTCTCGCTGCTTGAACACATAAATCATGTGATAAAGACATCCTCTATTACAAAGGCTTTTAGTTCATTACATGTTTTGCTTCTGAAACTATTCTTGTGGTATCAGTTTATTATGCTTTCTGAGCTATTTTTAAGTGATAACATTTACATCGTTATTTTTTATTCCAGTGAAACAAATGGAGTCATTGAACACAATGCTTGCTTGGTTGGTCAAAACAAATTTTTTTTTTTTTTTTTTTTTTTTTTATTATACTTTAAGTTCTAGGGTACATGTGCATAACGTGCAGGTTTGTTACATATGTATACTTATGCCATGTTGGTGTGCTGCACCCATCAACTCGTCAGCACCCATCAATTCATCATTTATATCATGTATAACTCCCCAATGCAATCCCTCCCTCCTCCCCCCTCCCCGCTCCCCATGATAGACCCCAGTGTGTGATGTTCCCCTTCCCGAGTCCAAGTGATCTCATTGTTCAGTTCCCACCTATGAGTGAGAACATGCGGTGTTTGGTTTTCTCTTCTTGTGATAGTTTGCTAAGAATGATGGTTTCCAGCTGCATCCATGTCCCTACAAAGGACGCAAACTCATCCTTTTTTATGGCTGCATAGTATTCCATGGTGTATATGTGCCACATTTTCTTAATCCAGTCTGTCACAGATGGACATTTGGGTTGATTCCAAGTCTTTGCTATTGTGAATAGTGCCGCAATAAACATACGTGTACATGTGTCTTTGTAGTAGACTAATTTATAATCCTTTGGGTATATACCCAGTAGTGGGATGGCTGGGTCATATGGTACATCTAGTTCTAGATCCTTGAGGAATTGCCATACTGTTTTCCATAATGGTTGAACTAGTTTACAATCCCACCAACAGTGTAAAAGTGTTCCTATTTCTCCACATCCTCTCCAACACCTGTTGTTTCCTGACTTCTTAATGATTGCCATTCTAACTGGTGTGAGATGGTATCTCATTGTGGTTTTGATTTGCATTTCTCTGATGGCCAGTGATGAAGAATGGGAGAAAATTTTTGCAACCTACTCATCTGACAAAGGGCTAATATCCAGAATCTACAAAGAACTCAAACAAATATACGAGAAAAAAACAAACAACCCCATCAAAAAGTGGGGAAAGGATATGAACAGACATTTCTCAAAAGAAGATATTCATACAGCCAACAGACACATGAAAAAACAAATTTTTTTCCTTTGATTTTGTTCTCTACTAAAATACCTTAGATGTTTTTGGCAAAGGTTTTTGTTTCAGTTGCTAGTGTTGCTGGTTTTAAGGTCTTTTAATTTTTGTATTAATCAATACATTTTTGGAAACACTAAGTTCTTTGTTTATCCAAACATATATTAATGATATGAAAACTTAAAGCCCTTACTAGTTGTTAATTTTTACAAATAATTTAGATGGCTGAGATGAATTAAATATAAATAAGAAATTCAACCCCAGAAATCAAATAGAAAACTTTAGACTGGGTCTCATCACCCATCACTAGCGGAAAGGATACTCTTCATGTCTGCAGTTATTGATCCTATAGATCTGTCTCCATTGAACTTCACACCTAACAGAACAGTCAGTGTTCAATTACCTCTCTGTGAGAACATTAACTAAAACTAGAGAAATAGCCTAGATATTTAGAAGTAAAGAAAAGGTCATGTTCTTGTAAATGGAAAGTTCGTGATGACTGCTAGCCTCCTCTAGCACTGTATGGAAATTACCAGTTTAAACAATGTAAAAGATAAGATTCTAAGCATGAAGTGTTTCCTTGATTTATAGTTGTCACTTGTAACACAACTTAAGATATTCAATAATGTCATTCAAAGTATAAAGTGTAAGTAACAGAATCTTGCTCCTTTTTTAAGCTGTTATTATATCCACTTAAACTCTCTTTCACACACAGGTACACATTCAAATCAAATGTGAATAAAAGATGTGACTTGAAAATTGCCATCCTCCTGCAATTTCTTTTTAGAAGTCCATTCTGCAATTTACTTGCTCAAGCAATCAAATCTATACAGACAGAGCTTCCTACATGGGCTGAGATGTTCTGCTCACATACACAGCATTTGGGAATTATGAGCTATTGAGAAAAATAAAAAAAAATTAAATATATTCCATTGCCCCAAATTTAATGCAGCTTTTACCAAATCTTCTGCTGAATGCGTCTTGAATATATATATATATATTTGTCAACATATATTTATACATAATTGTTTATAATGACTGTGTTTATAATGACTATTTACTGTTTAAAGTTTTGAAAAAGAAGCCCATCAGTGCCATGATAGTAACTTGCAGTGTGCAGTCATTGGCTCAATCATTATGGTTTTGTAAATGACTTTCTAGAGGGTGGGTGACTTCCCAGTAATATCAAGAGATATTCCTTTCACCAGTGTGTAACTATAGTAGGTTCTATTATATATCTGTTGAATGAATAAATTCATCAGTAAGTACTGTCAACTCTCCTTCCAAATTATATCCCAATTATTTTTTCTCCATCTCTGCAACAACCCTGCAAGACAAGGCATCTGTTATCTCTGTTCCAGAAAAATTGCTGTCTCTCTGGCCACATAGAATCCATTATCCCTAGAGCAGTTAAAATGTTATCATTAAACGTAAAATAGAGCATGCCACAGCCATTCTTAACGTCTTCCAGTGCTTTCTCATTTAATCTTAAAATTAACTTCAAATTCTGGACCATGACCTGGCCCTCTGCCGCCCTCTCTGCATTTACCAAGTTCCACTCTGACTTTCACTTGCTACACTGTAACCACACCATCCTTCTTTCCATACAGGCCTTCATACATGCCGGGATTGTTTGTCCCTCAGGGCTTTTGTGCTACCATTAATTTCTTGAAACAAGTTGCTTCCAGGAATTTGGAAGCCTGATTTCTTCTGCCTTTCATGCCTCAGGTCAAAAGTTATCTCCTCAGAGAAGGGTTGCCGACTTTTTCCAGTCACTCTCTATCATTACTTGTCTTATTTTTTCATAGTATTTACCACTCTCTAAAGTTATTTATGTGTTTGTCATCTGTCTCCCTTTCCTACTTTTATTCCCCACCTTTATATCACCAACAATCCACTCCACATTAGCTCAGTAAGCCCAGCCATATTTTTATTGCTGTGGGAAATTCAGGGAGGATACTGATGGCATAGAAATTGATTTGAATGCTAACCACTGTATGTTGTTGGATAAATATCTTCGTGAGCATTGGAAGTAATCTTTAGCTAAGATTTTAAATTTTTAATGTGCAAATGAGATCAATTCTGTATTGATCGTTTTTTTTTTTTTTTTGTTTTGGCATACACAGATAACTTTACAATTTTTATGGAAACAGCATATACCTGAAGTATTTGTTAACAAAAGACCATGATATCTACCGGAGGAAGAATGGAGAATTTTATTTTCTAAAAAAAAAAATACAAAGAAAAAAAAAAAAAACAAAAAACAATCTGAAGATTGGGGATGCACAGTCTTTGGTAAAAGTTAAATTGTGCTCTCCAAAGAACAACAAAGTGAGAGTCTGGCTTAAATAGAGAAAGTGCTCTCCTATGTTCTCAATCAGGTCCTTTTATGCAAATGAAGACTCCAAACTTGTTATCTCTGATTGGTCAAAATAGTTGATCTCTGACTGGGGGATTTCCAAGCCCATGCCAGAAGTCTCTGTCAGATGTTTCTTTCAAATGATCAGAGGAGGGGTGGGACAGGTTTCCAGCTGCAGTTTATATTGGCAATGACAACAGGAACTTGTTTGGTTTGGTTCTAGAAAGGGAGGTCCTGACACACTTTTACAACATCTTTCTGAGAACACAGTACATGATTGCTCCTTCACCTAGCATCACAGCCCAGTTCTGTTTTAACTTTGAGCACCTCAGATAGCCATGAGGAGCCCATTTTGTCTGTCAGCCAGGGACATATTTTAATATTTTTTATAAGGTTTGCACAAGTTTGACTTAAAGAAAAATTTTATTTTACCTTTTCAAAATAATTATAGTAAGATCTGTCTAACATTAAGAAAAGATACCTTGTAATCATTTTCTGAGAAACATATATCTAAAACTGGAATAAGACAGCAAAATCTGCAAAATTCCTGTGATATCCAAAGCCATCTTCAGTATCCACTCAAGTACTGACATGGTTATTTTTAATGTAATAAATCTCTCTTTGTTCTGATTATTCATAAATGACATTTATTGTGTTTACCTTATTTAATCTTCCAAATGCTTTCTATGTATTAACTCACTTGAGCCTCCCATCAACCATGTAAAGTTGAGACTATTATTGTTTTTATTTTCTGGATGAGGAAACTATTCAGATAAATTAACTAATGAATTCAGTATCACAGAGCTTGTGAGTAGCAGAGCTACAGTGTGAATGACAGTACGTATGTGTTTGGCAGTGGAAATGCACCCCCTGCACTCCCTTTCTGTGGTTTTATGCTTTTATTTTTGACAGCACTAAGCATTTCTCTGTTTTTTTCTAAGTCATATATTTTATTTTATTTTTTTAGAGACAGGGTCTCACTATGTTGCCTAGCCTGGACTTGAACTCTTGGGCTCAAGCAATCCTCCAACCCTCACATCTCAGCCTCTGTAGATGCATGAAAGTCGAGTTCCAAAGTCCCTATTCTTTGATCAGTACAGTATGCTGTCTCTTTAAGGCCCACTACTATCAAAATACTAATATAACTTGGAGATATATGTCTTTTTGAGGGAGAGGAATTTTAGCAGCAATAACTAGACTCCATCAACTTCCAAGGTTGAAAGCATTTCTGTAATTGCAGAGGTATACAGTTGGCCTTCTCTATGTGAGTACCACATTCATAGATTCAATCAATCTCAAATCAAAAATGTTCAGTAAAACAAAAACATATGTGCTGAATATATAAAGTCTTTTGTTCTTGCCATTATTCTCTGAACAATACGAATATAACAACTATTTACATAGAACTTTCATTGTATTAGGTATTGTAAGTAATCTAGAGATGATTTAAAGTATATGGGAGGATACGCATAGGTTGTATGCAAATACCAAATGATTTTATATGAGGGACTTGAGCATCCATAAAGTTTGGTATTTGCAGGGAGTCCTGGAAACAACTCCCCACAGATATCAAGGGACAACTATATATACCTTTCAGAATTCCATGTTCACCTCACAGCAATAGGTTATTTGATTCACTCATTAAACATTTATTAAAGATTTATAGTGTTCTGGATAAATTATAAAAAACTAATGGTACAGTTCTTATGGACTGTGGGAGAAAAAAAAAAAAAATCCAACAGAAAATTTAGGTAAGATTTGCTGAAGACAGGCACTGTGGCAAGCACCTGTAAAGGCTGAGGTGGGAGGGTGGGAGAGTTGCTTGAGCCCAAGAGTTCAAGTCCAGGCTGGGCAACGTGGTGAGACCCTGTCTCTAAAAAGAATAAAAAATATAACTTAGAAAAAAATAGAAAGATGCTTAGTGCTGTCAAAAAAAAAAAAAAAAGCATAAAAACACAGAAAGGGAGTGCATTTCCACTGCCACACACACACACACACACACACACACACACACACACACACACACTGCCCACCCAGACAATGTGGCATCTGAACTAGACAGAGTACTTAAAATTTTTACTTTAATTGAAGAGGAATATTGTTTCATGCTGAGAGGAAGCTAGTGAGCTACTAAGCTAGAAGCATATATGGAAAAGACTATAGAAAGAATATATAATAAAAGGAGATAGAGGTAAGAGTGAAAGGAGAGAAAGAGGCTGGAAGAGAACGTGGTTCTACTTAGGGCAGGTTTTTATGGATCACGTGTGGGGGCACTTACGTAAGGGAATGACATGATACTTAGGTTTAGAACAAAAGTTAATGTTCATATTCTTAATATTCAAGCTGTTCTATTGAAATGGTGACCTTCCTTGAGAAAGGATAGTTTTCCTTTCACCAAACCATGAGAGTGGCTCGGCCCCATGCTAGAACTTTCCAAAAACTGTCCTCATCTTAAAGAACATGAGGGTAAATATTGATAATCCATTACTCACAAATGAAATGGTGATGTGAGACACACAGGTTGTGCCATTTCTTCGTCCTAGGCTGTGTTCAAAACAAAAGATCTCAGGACTTCTTGAAAAGACATTTGTCTTTTCAAACTGATTTTAAAACTGTGTAACAAATGGGAATATTGCAATTTTAAATGAGTAGACTTTGCATTTTTTCCTTCCATCTTTCTTTTTATCCTTTTTTCTCTCCTACCCTCTTCCTTCCCTTCCCTATCCCCTTCTCCTTCTCCTCCACTACCTCCTCCTTCTTCTTTTCTGTTTATTAAGCAACTTCAGCTCATTGCTTCTAGAATCATTATACTATTAGACTATAATAAAATAATATAGTAGTATTACACTGTCCACTGACTTTTAATGGCATTTATAATAAAAGTGATAGATTTCAATTAACAACCAATGAGGTAGATTTTAAAAATGAACTTGTATTTAGAAAAGCACACAGGATTTGCATTAGTTTACTTAGTGTCTTTAATGAAGTGAAGTGTTTTCTGTGTTAAAGAAAAAACAGAAAGGTAACTATTGTTAAGATTTTGTCACTGCCCAATAAAAACAACCTTTCAATATAATTTTATTCATGAAAATTACTATAACTCTTTGCACATTTTGACTGTTAACAAGATTTTTATTAAAAAGGAATGAATTTAACATAAAGCATATTTATCTCAACTTCTAATTTGACTTACTAACCTTTTTGCATCCTACCTGGTGTAAGTGGGGGGATAATAGTGAACTGTGAAGAAATAAAATCAAATTCAAGTATAGCAAGTTCACTGGCCCCATATGGCATTGGACAATCTTTCCACGCTTCCTTTTGATTATTTGATAGCTTGATGGTTTTGTTCTTAGCCTGAAGACCAGAGAGGCCACAGAACGAACTGACTGTTTGTGATTACTGGAGAACCCCTGAGAACAGAGTGAGGTTGGTGAGAACATTTGAATTCAGGAATCTTATCAACTCTGCAGGGTTTTGTTTTTATTTATTCACATCTAGCACCTCTGCTAAGCAATCTGCTGTATTTAATTTTTTTCTTCTTGTTTTAATTAGTTAAAAATAGTGCCAGTTTAATGTTTTAAGAAGTAAAGATCAGATATTGAATAATAAAAAAAGAATTATAGGAACAGACATTAAAAGATGCCCCACTTCCACCTACCACTGTTTTGAGTCCAAATTACCTATTCTCTGCCTGACAACAACACAAGTAAAAAGAAGTTAATGAAACATTAAAGGGAAACAAGCAACTGCTCTTGCCTTTAAAAAAAAAAAAAAAAAGGTCATCAAAAGCATGGACTGGAAATTCAGGTACTTCCCATCTCCATTTCCTTCTACCTCAGCTTTAATATAAGCAAAAACAAAACTTGAATTTAGGCTAATGCCATGACTTTTTGAAATTTCAGGGAACTCTTGAAAAAGCAGAACTGATTCTGAGAAAAGTATCGTTACCTCACTAAACAATAAAATGTTCCCCACAGTCTACACACAGTCCCTAGCTTGTAGTTAATGTATTCATAGGCATTAAGACATGTTTACTATTTCTTCTCCTATGGGTAATGTAAACTAAAACTTCTTTCTAATGCAGTAGTATCCTACATTGCTTTTTAATTTTATATTTTAATTTTTGTTGGTACACTGTAGGTATATATATTTATGGGATATGTGAAATGTTTTGATACAGGGATGCAAAGCTTAATAATCACATCGTGTAAAATAGGGTATCTGTCCTCTCATGTATCCCTGTGTTACAATCCAACTATACTCTTTTAGTTATTTAAAAATGTACAATTAAATTATTATTGACCATAGTCACCCTGTTGTGCTATCACACAGTAGGTCTTATTTATTTTTCTATTTTTTTGTACGCGTTAATCATCCCCACCTCCCCACAATGACCTGATACCCTTCCCAGCTTCTGGTAATCTTCCTTCTACTCTCTATCTCCATGAGTTCAATTGTTCAGATTTTTAGACCCCACAAGTAAGCAACAACTGAGATGTTTGTTTTTCTGTGCCTAGCTTATTTCATCCATGTTGTTGCAAATGACAAGATCTTATTCTGTTTATATGGCTGAATAGTACTTTATTGTGAAAGTAGATTTTCTGTATCCATTCATCTGTTACTGTTCACAGTGGCCAAAACTTGGAAGCAGCCAATACTTTTTAACATATCAATAAAAATAATTTTGAACAAGTATCCACAAAATGTTCACAAATGTTTATTTATGTATAAATTAAATGCATTCCTACTATACCAGTGCATTACTATGCCGTATGTGTTTATATTGAAGTGCAAAATAAATAGAAATAAAAGTGTTTTTTTTTTTTTTTTCTTGGAGATAGGTTTATTAACCCACAAGGGTTTTTGCATACCATTCTGGGGACCAACACTGTAGTAGAGTGAAAAGTTGATTAACAGATAGAAAAAATATTCTTAAATATGCACAAGAAATTAAACAAGTTATTAAAATCTCTCCTTTAAAAACCAAAGAAATTGATTATATCAATGATCTCATTCTAAAAAACAAAGTTCATTTTTTCTCTAGGCCAGTGTTTTTCAAAATATGGCAGCTAATCTCTATTAGGATCACCCAAATCAAAATGTTGAAGTCTAGATATTTCTGCAAATCGTAAGTCAACATTTTAAGACATTTTATTTTATATACTAAAATTTGAGAAGCACCACTAGAGGCAAAAATAACTATTGTTGAAGATTTTAGAAAGTTGCATTTTCATGTCCTGTTATCTTCCAAATGTACATAGCTTACAATCAAAAACTTTCTTTCTTTTTTTTTTTTTTTATTATACTTTAAGTTCTAGGGTACATGTGCATAATGTGCTGGTTTGTTACATATGTATACTTGTGCCATGTTGGTGTGCTGCACCCATCAACTCGTCAGCACCCATCAACTCGTCATTTACATCAGGTATAACTCCCAGTGCAATCCCTCCCCCCTCCCCCCTCCCCATGAAAGGCCCCGGTGTGTGATGTTCCCCTTCCTGAGTCCAAGTGATCTCATTGTTCCCACCTATGAGTGAGAACATGCGGTGTTTGGTTTTCTGTTCTTGCGATAGTTTGCTGAGAATGATGGTTTCCAACTGCATCCATGTCCCTACAAAGGACACAAACTCATCCTTTTTTATGGCTGCATAGTATTCCATGGTGTATATGTGCCACATTTTCTTAATCCAGTCTCTCACTGATGGACATTTGGGTTGATTCCAAGTCTTTGCTATTGTGAATAGTGCCGCAATAAACATACGTGTGCATGTGTCTTTATAGCAGCATGATTTATAATCCTTTGGGTATATCCCCAGTAATGGGATGGCTGGGTCATATGGTACTTCTAGTTCTAGATCCTTGAGGAATCTCCACACTGTTTTCCATAATGGTTGAACTAGTTTACAATCCCACCAACAGTGTAAGAGTGTCCCTATTTCTCCACATCCTCTCTAGCACCTGTTGTTTCCTGACCTTGTAATGATTGCCATTCTAACTGGTGTGAAATGGTATCTCATTGTGGTTTTGATTTGCATTTCTCTGATGGCGAGTGATGATGAGCATTTTTTCATGTGTCTGTTGGCTGTATGAATGTCTTCTTTTGAGAAATGTCTGTTCATATCCTTTGCCCACTCTTTGATGGGGTTGTTTGTGTTTTTCTTGTAAATTGGTTTGAGTTCTTTGTAGGTTCTGGATATTAGCCCTTTGTCAGATGAGTAGATTGCAAAAATTTTCTCCCATTCTGTAGGTTGCCTGTTCACTCTGATGGTAGTTTCTTTTGCTGTTCAGAAGCTCTTTAGTTTAATTAGATCCCATTTGTCAACTTTGGCTTTTGCTGCCGTTGCTTTTGGTGTTTTAGACATGAAGTCCTTGCCCATGCCTATGTCCTGAATGGTATTACCTAGGTTTTCTTCTAGGACTTTTATGATATTAGGTTTAACATTTAAGTCTCTAATCCATCTTGAATTAATTTTCATATAAGGAGTAAGGAAAGGATCCAGTTTCAGCTTTCTACTGATGGCTAGCCAATTTTCCTAGCACCATTTATTAAATAGGGAATCCTTTCCCCATTTCTTGTTTTTCTCAGGTTTGTCAAAGATCAGATGATTGTAGATGTGTGGTATTATTTCTGAGGACTCTGTTCTATTCCATTGGTCTATATCTCTGTTTTGGTACTGGTACCATGCTGTTTTGGTTACTGTATCCTTGTAGTATAGTTTGAAGTCAGGTAGCGTGATGCCTCCAGCTTTGTTCTTTTGACTTAGGATTGTCTTGGCAATGCGGGCTCTTTTTTGGTTCCATATGAACTTTAAAGCAGTTTTTTTCCAATTCTGTGAAGAAAGTCATTGGTACCTTGATGGGGATGGCATTGAATCTATAAATTACCTTAGGCAGTATGGCCATTTTCATGATATTGATTCTTCCTATCCATGGTATGCTCTTCCATTTGTTTGTGTCCTCTTTTATTTCACTGAGCAGTGGTTTGGAGTTCTCCTTGAAGAGGTCCTTTACATCCCTTGTAAGTTGGATTCCTAGGTATTTTATTGTCTTTGAAGCAATTGTGAATGGAAGTTCATTCATGATTTGGCTTTCTGTTTGTCTGTTACTGGTGTATAAGAATGCTTGTGATTTTTGCACATTAATTTTGTATCCTGAGACTTTGCTGAAGTTTCTTATCAGCTTAAGGAGATTTTGGGCTGATACGATGGGGTTTTCTAAATATACAATCATGTCATCTGCAAACAGGGACACTTTGACTTCTTCTTTTCCTAACTGAATACCCTTTATTTCTTTCTCTTGCCTGATTGCCCTAGCTGGAACTTCCAACACTATGTTGAATAGGAGTGGTGAGAGAGGGCATCCCTGTCTTGTGCCAGTTTTCAAAGGGAATTTTTCCAGTTTTTGCCCATTCAGTATGATATTAACTGTGGGTTTGTCATAAATAGCTCTTATTATTTTGAGGTACATTCCATCAATACCGAATTTATTGAGCGTTTTTAGCATGAAGGGCTGTTGAATTTTGTCAAAAGCCTTTTCTGCATCTATTGAGATAATCATGTGGTTCTTGTCTTTGGTTCTGTTTATATGCTGGATTACGTTTATTGATTTACGAATGTTGAACCAGCCTTGCATCCCAGGGATGAAGCCCACTTGATCATGGTGGATAAGCTTTTTGATGTGCTGCTGAATCCGGTTTGCCAGTATTTTAGTGAGGATTTTTGCATCGATGTTCATCAAGGATACTGGTCTAAAATTCTCTTTTTTTGTTGTGTCTCTGCCAGGCTTTGGTATCAGGATGATGTTGGCCTCATAAAAAGAGTTAGGGAGGATTCCCTCTTTTTCTATTGATTGGAATAGTTTCAGAAGGAATGGTACCAGCTTCTCCTTGTACCTCTGGTAGAATTCAGCTGTGAATCCATCTGGTCCTGGACTTTTTTTGGTGGGTAGGCTATTAATTATTGCCTCAATTTCAGAGCCTGCTATTGGTCTATTCAGGGATTCAACTTCTTCCTGGTTTAGTCTTTGGAGAGTGTAAGTGTCCAGGAAATTATCCATTACTTCTAGATTTTCTGGTTGATTTGCGTAGAGGTGTTTATAGTATTCTCTGATGGTAGTTTGTATTTCTGTGGGGTCGGTGGTGATATCCCCTTTATCATTTTTTATTGCATCTATTTGATTCCTCTCTCTTTTCTTCTTTATTAGCCTTGCTAGCGGTCTGTCAATTTTGTTGATCTTTTCAAAAAACCAACTCCTGGATTCATTGATTTTTTGGAGGGTTTTTTGTGTCTCTATCTCCTTCAGTTGCTCTGATCTTAGTTATTTCTTGCCTTCTGCTAACTTTTGAATGTGTTTGCTCTTGCTTCTCTAGTTATTTTAATTGTGATGTTAGAGTGTCAATTTGAGATCTTTCCAGCTTTCTCTTGTGGGCATTTAGTGCTATAAATTTCCCTCTACACACTGCTTTAAATGTGTCCCAGAGATTCTGGTATGTTGTATCTTTGTTCTCATTGGTTTCAAAGAACATCTTTATTTCTGCCTTCATTTCTTTATGTACCCAGTAGTCATTCAGGAGCAGGTTATTCAGTTTCCATGTAGTTGAGTGGTTTTGATTGAGTTTCTTAGTCCTGAGTTCTAGTTTGATTGCACTGTGGTCTGAAAGACAGTTTGCTATAATTTCTGTTTTTGTACATTTGCTGAGGAGTGCTTTACTTCCAATTATGTGGTCAATTTTGGAATAAGTGTGATGTGGTGCTGAGAAGAATGTATATTCTGTTGATTTGGGGTGGAGAGTTCTGTAGATGTCTATTAGTTCTGCTTGCTGCAGAGATGAGTTCAATTCCTGGATATCTTTGTTAACTTTCTGTCTCATTGATCTGTCTGATGTTGACAGTGGGGTGTTGAAATCTCCCATTATTGTTGTATGGGAGTCTAAGTCTCTTTGTAAGTCTCTAAGGACTTGCTTTATGAATCTGGGTGCTCCTGTATTGGGTGCATATATATTTAGGATAGTTAGCTCTTCCTGTTGAATTGATCCCTTTACCGTTATGTAATGGCCTTCTTTGTCTCTTTTGATCTTTGATGGTTTAAAGTCTGTTTTATCAGAGACTAGGATTGCAACCCCTGCTTTTTTTTGTTCTCCATTTGCTTGGTAGATCTTCCCGCATCCCTTTATTTTGAGGCTATGTATTTCTCTGCATGTGAGATGAGTCTCCTGAATATAGCAAACTGCTGGGTCCTGACTCTTTATCCAGTTTGCCAGTCTGTGTCTTTTAATTGGAGCATTTAGTCCATTTACATGTAAGGTTAATATTGTTATGTGAACTTGATCCTGCCATTATGATATTAACTGGTTATTTTGCTCGTTAGTTGATGCATTTTCTTCCTAGCCTCGATGGTCTTTATATTTTGGCATGTTTTTGCAATGGCTGGTACCAGTTGTTGCTTTCCATGTTTAGTGCTTCCTTCAGGGTCTCTTGTAAGGCAGGCCTGGTGGTGACAAAATCTCTAAGCATTTGCTTATCTGTAAAGGATTTTATTTCTCCTTCACTGATGAAACTTAGTTTGGCTGGATATGAAATTCTGGGTTGAAAATTCTTTTCTTTAAGAATGTTGAATATTGGCCCCCACTCTCTTCTGGCTTGTAGAGTTTTTGCCGAGAGATCTGCTGTTAGTCTGATGGGCTTCCCTTTGTGGGTAACCCGACCTTTCTCTGGCTGCCCTTAAGTTTCTTTCCTTCATTTCAACTTTGGTGAATCTGACAATTATGTGTCTTGGAGTTGCTCTTCTCGAGGATTATCTTTGTGGCATTCTCTGTATTTCCTGAATTTGAATGTTGGCCTGCCCTACTAGGTTGGGGCAGTTCTCCTGGATGATATCCTGAAGAGTGTTTTCCAACTTGGTTCCATTTTCCCCCTCACTTTCAGGCACCCCAATCAGACGTAGATTTGGTCTTTTTACATAATCCCATACTTCTTGCAGGCTTTGTCCATTTCTTTTTCTTCTTTTTTCTTCAGATTTCTCTTCTCACTTCATTTCATTCATTTGATCCTCAATCGCTGATACTTTCTTCCAGTTGATGGAGTCGGTTACTGTAGCTTGTGCATTTGTCATGTATTTCTCGTGTCATGGTTTTCATCTCTGTCAGTTCGTTTATGACCTTCTCTGCATTAATTAGTCTAGTTATCAATTCTTCCACTCTTTTTTCAAGATTTTTAGTTTCTTTGCACTGGGTATGTAATTCCTCCTTTAGCTCTTAGAAGTCTGATGGACTGAAAGCTTCTTCTCTCATCTCGTCAAAGTCATTCTCTGACCAGCTTTGATCCGTTGCTGGCGATGAGCTGCGTTCCTTTGCAGGGGGAGATGTGCTCTTATTTTTTGAATTTCCAGCTTTTCTGCCCTGCTTTTTCCCCATCTTTGTGGTTTTATCTGCCTCTGGTCTTTGATGATGGTGACGTACTGATGGGGTTTTGGTATAGGTGTCCTTCCTGTTTGATAGTTTTCCTTCTAACAGTCAGGACCCTCAGCTGTAGGTCTGTTGGAGATTGCTTGAGGTCCACTCCAGACCCTGTTTGCTTGGGTATCAGCAGCAGAGGCTGCAGAAGATAGAATATTGCTGAACAGCGAGTGTACCTGTCTGATTCTTGCTTTGGAAGCTTCCCCTCAGGGGTGTACTCCACCCTGTGAGGTGTGGGGTGTCAGTCTGCCCCTAGTGGGGGATGTCTCCCAGTTAGGCTACTCAGGGGTCAGGGACCCACTTGAGCAGGCAGTCTGTCCATTCCCAGATCTCAGCCTCCGTGTTGGGAGATCCACTGCTCTCTTCAAAGCTGTCAGACAGAGTCGTTTGCATCTGCAGAGGTTTCTGCTGCTTTGTTGTTGTTGTTGATTAGCTGTGCCCTGTCCCCAGAGGTGGAGTCTACAGAGACAGGCAGGGCTCCTTGAGCTGCTGTGAGCTCCACCCAGTTCGAGCTTCCCAGCGGCTTTGTTTACCTACTTAAGCCTCAGCAATGGCGGGCGTCCCTTCCCCAGCCTCGCTGCTGCCTTGCAGTTAGATCGCAGACTGCTGTGCTAGCAATGAGGGAGGCTCTGTGGGTGGGCATGGGACCCTCCTGGCCAGGAGTGGATTATAAATCTCCTGGTGTGCCCATTTGCTAAGACCCTTGGTACAGCGCAGTATTGGATTGGGACTTACCCGATTTTCCAGGTGTTGTGTGTGTCAGTTCCCCTGGCTAGGAAAAGGGATTCCCTTCCCCCTTGCGCTTCCCAGGTGAGGCGATGCCTCACCCTGCTTCAGCTCTCGCTGGTCGGGCTGCAGCAGCTGACCAGCACCAATTGTCTGGCACTCCCTAGTGAGATTAACCCAGTACCTCAGTTGAAAATGCAGAAATCACTTGTCTTCTGTGTCGCTCGCGCTGGGAGCTGGAAACTATCTTGCTCCGCCCCACTACAATCAAAAACTTTAATAAAGTTTGCCATCACTCTAAGTGAGCCCTTTAATCCCAGAAGCATAAAGAGGAATTGACATCACAACGTCAATATTTAACATACAGTCATTATTTTAAAAGGATATTTGTCGTATTTTTATTTTTGAAAAAAGTACAATTTTATTTTTCTTTCTGAGGCTTATAACTACATTGTCAAAAATTGGATATGGGTTAAGTTGTAAGAGCTCAATACTTTATTAATGCTCATTTAAAAACAAACTCATATCATAATGTTACAGAGAAAGAATCAGTTATCAGGGTCTCTTGATATGACACTGAGAACATAAAATTGAGTAAGGATGGATATATTGCATCCACCCTTATTTTACAGCCTGATTCATAAAATTTTATCACTTTTAAATGGTCTGGATACATAAACATTTTCACCTGTCCATCCTAATTTGGCTATATATAAAAAAAAATAGCAAGTGATTTTTATATGACAATGAATTATTTGGTTGTTGTGATGCTAATGACATCAGCAGTGAAGCAGATATAATAATTCTTGCACCCAAAATGGATTCAAGCATACTATTTTGCCTACAATTTAACTAAATGCAAAATGATTTTATAAGAGAATCGTGACCACTTCTAAATGAATGTCTTATAATAATTTTTGAGTTGAAGTGGGATGGCAAGGTTCTTGCTAAACTTCTGAGTTTTAATTGAAGGTTTAATTCTACCACCTTCCTCCTTGCCTTTCATGCTTGATGTTTGTTCAGGCACCTGCATTTTGGTTTAACTGCCAACATGACAAGCTGCACTACAAGTACGTCAGAAAACATCATTTCGAATTCATCCTGATTCAGTATCTATCAAACATGTGTAAATGGGGAGAGTGGTTTGACATTTACAAAGTCTCTATTCTTCCAGATATTTGAACATCCACTTGAGGATTTGAGTAGAAAAGAAAAGAGCTGTGTTCTTAGGCCATTCAAAGCTTCAAGGATGTTTCTCCTCACGGCCACCATGACCATAGTAGATGCTTTTAAACTTAATTGTGTGTAAGTGTCAGAGACTTTATACAAAGTGGCTTTTTTGATCACCTCACTTGTCACATTGATAGTGCCATCTCTATGAGGATATTGAAAGAAATCCTGAAAAAACTTAGCATCTAGAGTATTTCTTCTGAGCAATTGGTCTCTTAGAGTCTTATGAAATGGGAATTTTCACAACAGGTTTCCCTTTTTCATTTTGGATGTTAGAAGGCTTTGCACCAAATTTATGTTCCATTAGTAGCAGGTTATTACCAATATATTGTATTAGACTACACCTGCCTACATGTACTGCCTATAAACTTCCCCTTCTCAGCTACTTTCAGTTGATATTGTATATTATTCTAGCCAGTAATTAACCCTTTCTCAAGCTAGGTAAATGATAGCATTAGATGGTTGAAATAGTGAAAAGAAACAGGGGCTATAAAATACTTTTTAATATAATATATAATAATTCTGTACTTATTGTAGGAAACCATGAAAGTGGTCTAAATTGTCACTTATCAATTTAGAAGATACTATTTTGAGGTTTTAAAGGAAAAAATACCCAATACCCACACTATTTTCTTGATTTTTTTCTCCATTTTTCTATGGAAGAGCCACAAGTATTTAAGAAAAGTGAAATATTAGGTCATTCCTCTTTCTCTGCAATAGTGTTCAGTTGTTCTACAGTTTTTATTGAGTGTGGATTTTCTTCCAAGTAGGACCTAGGTACAGAGAAATAAGAAAAAAAAATCCTTGCTTTCATGAGATTATAAGGGGGAGTGACAAGAATAAATAGAGTTATTTTTGTCATATAAATGAGAGATTTATATATATATCTTAGCGTGGCAAGCCTCTGTGATGAGGTAATGTTTGGCAGAGAGCTAAGTAATGAGGCAATCATTAATGTGGCCATATAAAAGAAGAGGGCTCCTGTTACAGAGAGTAGCAAATGGCATAAGCTCTGGGGTAGAATTGTTTGGCATGTTTAAGAAAGTTCCAGAGGTCTGGTTGGCTGAGGCACACTGAGTAAAAGAAGTGGTTGGAAATAAAATCAGCAAAGTATCAAGACTAAGTCATGCAGTGAGTACTAGGCCATGGAAAGAACTGTTTTACTATTTATATTTTTTTTTTTGTATTTTTATAAAGCCTTTTTATTCATGTAAGTGAGATGTGAGCCACTGGGAGATTTTGACTAGGGATCTGATTCAATCAGATTATGTTTTAAAACAATCTGATTACTGAATGGAGAAGAATCAGTAGTCAGCAAGTGTAGAACAAAGATACCAATTAGGAGGCTATTGCAAAGCAGAAATTAATGTGTCAGCTAGGCGGTAATAATAGAGATAATGAGAAACAATTGACTATGGGATATGTTTTAATTTCTGATGGATTCGATGTGAAGTGTAAACGAAAGAGGAGTCAATAATGTATCAAATATTTTAGCCTGAAGAGCAGATGAGTGCAAGCATGTTTACTAAGATGTGGAATACTGGGAGATGATCAATTTTGAGAAGGGCCTATTAAGGGTATATGGATTGATATGCTTATTTTGAAATAAATTTTAGATATATAACACATGAGTCATTTGGCTAGGTGAGTCTGTAGCTGAAGAGCTCCATAACAATGAGATGTACTGGCATCTAGATGGCATATAAAATCACAGGACTGAATGATATATCTGCAGAGAAAGAGAACACATTTCAATAACATAAATTTATCTTGCGTATTTAGAAATATTATTCAGACACTGCTATTTCTTGTTAATAATTTCAAGGAAAAACTTCTCATTTTCTCTAGGACAAAGAATGAGCTACTACCATTACACACACAGACACACACCCACACACAGACACACACACACACACACACTTGTTCTCTAGAATGACTGTCATAAGATTGAAATATGATGATGTTTTAGGGCCTCGTTTTTCTTCTTAATAAAGATGTACATTTCCTGAAATGGTAATTCTGAGAAATTGAGGAGATGAATGAATGAAATGAGCTTTACTTTTTTGCTCACCTACTGCAGTTTATGCCTCATTGAATACCTTTAATTTTCCCCCTATTCCTTCATTAAGCTTTTGAGTGGATCTTGAGAAAATGTGCTCTGACATATTTAAAACATCCTGAGACAGAATCCAACCTGTGATCATATCTCTTCAGTGTCCACAAGGTCTCATAGTATCTTTTTTCCAACTCATCTTTCTTGCTCCCTTGGCATTTTGGATGATAAAGAACTAGCTGATAAATGTTTAACAGACAAGATAAGCTAATAAATACAGCTTTAAATACCATCCCCTTATAATAGCCAAATAATTATCTGTTCAGAAATAATTCCTTATGCCAACCAAGAAGAACTCTCTGTAAGTCAAAATTAAAAACAAAATCTACATTTCAAATGAGATATTAGCAATTCTTCTGGCATTTAAATAACATATCTTGCTATTCATATCAATAGACTTTTAATGTCATACTCATCCATAAAATTGTCTTTATTAACCAATAAGGGTTTGCCCAAGGAAACTGGTGATATCTTAGTTTATAAATCCCTGAATGGCCATTGAATTAATCTATATTAATAATTCAGCTTTTTTCTAAGATGTCTCAGTAGTTGAGATTTTAAGACCTGTAACCTTGATACCACGTCATCATAGATGTACTTAATTACCAAACAACCCCACATCCTCAATATGCTTTATTCATCATCATCATTATCATCATGAGAAAACATTAATTTTTTTATTATGTTGGTCATTATGTACTCTACTTTATATTGAAAAATATCCCAGAATAAGAGGAGATAATTTTTTATAAATGAATTTTTAAAATAATAATAAATATAGAGATGTATTTCAATTTATAGAATTTTGGTCAAATCACCATACTATTTTGATTAGAATGTGGATAGGAGGCATCATATCAAGGTAGTAGAAAAAAATTTGTTCTACTTCATGTGTTTTACTTGAAACACATTTTTTGTGAAATTTCTCTGTCTTTATAACTAATAATATCAGTACACATTTCATGTTAGTTAAACAAATTCTAAATATATATATATATATATATATATATATATATATATATATATATTCCAATCTATGGTTTATTTTCCTTACTATAATTATGAAAGTAGAAAATGTTAAATCAAAATTCTTTTAGAATATTTAAAGTATGGACTTAATAAGGCTTAGTTAATATTACTTCATTGGTTTAAGAAAAAGGTTTTGAAAGTCTGCTGTGTGTTTGTGTATGAATGTGTGTTAACATGCTTCTTGATTTTACTCAATTTTTTAGTCTCCTTTCTGAGACAAGGGAGGAAAATTTAACCTTATATAACACAAAAAATTGTTTAAAACCCAAATATAATTCATAATTCAAACTGCACGTGTCCTGCAGATGCTAACCAATAAAATGACTTTTCATATCATATCATATAAAATGGAAGGGCCAAGCATTTTATAGCTAACAAACTCTACATAATTAAAAAGTATGTCAGCATTGTTTTTACTGTTCCAGAGGGGAAGAGAGAAATTCACCAGAATTAAATTCAACTGATATGATTTTAAATGTTTAAAAGTATATATTATTCTGGTAACAAATGTAATAAATGCATGCTTAGTGAGGACAATGTGAAAATAAAGAAAAATAAAAGTAGATGATAAAATTCACATAACCAGACAATTCATTTATATCTTAGCTTTTTAACTTAGTATGATAGCATTGGGATTTTCCCCTGATGTCAGAATTTATTTATATTACCCTATACATGATTATATTAGAGACAAAAAAAATGTGACTTTGGTAATATTCACCTGATCATTCCTCTGTTGTTGACTATTTCTTACCAATATTGCTCACTTTGTTCACCTTTTAACGCTGCCACCAGGGATATATTTTGTTAAGCCAAAAATCTTTTCCAGTTACTGCTCTCAAAATATTAGATGATTTCCCTTCAAGAGAAAGTCTAAGCCTCTTAGCATAGCTAGCTCCAAGTTTCTTCACAATCTGACTCTAGTTGGTCTCACACCAACAGGAAGACTTTAACATCCAATAATATTGATGTTGGCTTCTTCCCAATAAAGCCATTTTTTTCTCATGCCTGTAAGTTAGTACCCTCTCTTTTACCCTCTTTTTCTATCCTTATCCTTTTCCACGTTCATTTCAAGTACAACCTCCTCTTTGAAAATTTTTGACCACCCCCATCCCAGGTTGAGGTAGGTACCTCCCCGCTAAGCTTCCATGTTAGCTTGTATAAACTTATAACTGATCCCCCATCATAACATATTGAAAACACCTGTTAGCTTGTCTGTCTCCTGTTTAGATAGCAAGCAGCTTGAGGTTTAAGCGTGCATATTAGATTTATTTTTGCTTCAACAATGTGGGTTATTGCTTATAAATATATTTGTTAAATACAATTTAAAATCATAACATCTGTTAAAAACTTTCCTATGTGCTAGAAGTTGCTGTAACTTTTTTGCATGTATTAATGTAATTAAATCTTCACAACAACCTTATAAGAGAGGTATTATTATTATTTATCTTATTTTTAAATGGAGAAACTGAGGCGTAGTGAGGTTAAACAATGTGTTGACAGCAAGACATTTAGTAAATGTCAGAGCCATATTTTGAAGGCAAGTCCTCAGGAGCAGAAGGCTGTGCCCTTATTCTGGGCCACATGTATTTTCTCCATCTACAATGAATCCAAGAACAAGCATGAGATACGACTTTAAAGCAAAATAGCTAATTAAAACAGTGAGGACATATATCACTGTCTCGGCTTTATTTCCCTGAGTTTCAAAAAATTTGATTGTCAGAAGGGGTCAATAATTTACCAATGTGTTTTAGCTAGTTAGGATTGTATCTGGGAAATATTAGTTCTCCTTTCCCTAATTCTAGTGTGCTTTCCCACTAGATTAAGCTGAGTTAGTACTTCTTTTATGTCAAGTTAAGATACAGTTTCAAAGAAAATATAATCATGAATCTAAAAGAACACAGAGTTATTTTTACTTATTAAAAGCCAAATGTTATAAAAATGTGCAAAAGACTCCAATCTTGACAAACAGGCATAATTGGGAAAAATATATACAACATGATCCCTTCAGAAGAGCTGGATCTAGATACCTTCAAGTCCAAGTTGATTGGAGATATGCCTTTTGTCTACAAAAAGATCATTATAAATATAACTTAATATGTTTTAAGAGATATATTTATAATGACATTTATGTAGGCAAGATATATAAGCTCTATCTCTTAAGTTGTATATAGTTTTTAAACTGAAAGAGAGGTAAAAAAGATGGTTCATGGTTTTATTGTTCTTCAACAAATATAGGGAAATTTTAGAAATAATGTATTTTATGTATTTTGAGTTGGTGGTACGCCTGCGAAATTAACTGAGCTAGAGAGACAGAATGGGTTAACCACAACTGTATGCTTACAACATGGGAGTTTGAAGATTACATTCTTAGCGAACAGTATGTTACTAGAGAATGCTTATGTATGGAATAATCTCCCCCAAATATCTCCTTTCATAACAACAACAACAAAAAATGCCGCTAGAGAAGATAACACGATAGAAAAATTAGAGTGCAAACATAAAAGTAGAAGGGACTTTTATCATCCAACTCCAGATATATGATTAAATCTGTTTCTTCCTAACTCAAGCTTTTCCGCACAATTTTTCTTTCTAAATATGACTGTAAGTCTATCTTTCTTTTCAATCTTTCTCTCTTTTTTTTAATACAGAATTCCTAAATGAGGCAAAATATCAGAGTCTACTGAGAATAATACTTTTCAGCTTCATATTTTATAGTTAATTATGTTATGACTCATAGAAAAATTGATCCCAAGTTTCATCATTTTTCTTTTTCTAATTTCTCCTGTTCTGAAGCTGCCGTTCCGCCACTTCCTCGTTAATGTAAACCAATAGTGGTCCTTGTTTGAAAGCACTTCATCAGAATTAGCCTCAAGTGAGTCAGCTGATGGAAGAAATAGTAATAAATGAACATGTGTCAAAGAGAGGGCTGTTGAGCAAAAAAAAATTCAGTTACCTTCCAGCACAGACTCCAGAATAATTTATTAAAGTGTCAGAAGCAAGCCTTTAAGGTAAAAAACAGCTGATACAAAATTCTCTGATTACCTAAAATGAATCTTTAATGAAGTAAATGAAAAAGAACAGTATTTCAACTGTGCTGTTTATCATTCAAAATTAATTGGATAATGGTTAATTTGAAAATATAATATCTACTAATTGACTGAATAGTGAATAAAATGAATTTCAAGGTTTATTTACACATAGTAAGGCTTCAAAATAGATGTTAATTAATTATCATTTGCAAGTAGTTTTTAAAATGTTATTGAAATCAGCTTGACAAAAACAAAGTCATGAAAGGCAAATAACATGTTTTTATATTTCAAATTCACTAGTTTTTATAACTAAATTTAAAAAAAGCACTCTGTTTTTACTCTGTGTCAAATAAAACACTTTGTCTACATTTAAAATAGTGTGGATTAAAAAATCAGATTGTCCTCTCTGTGTGTAGCTTATAAATTGATAAGAAATTCCTGGTAACATATCACAGAGAGGTTCAATTTGTGTGTGCTACACAATCGCTTTAAGAAGCTAAATATTATTTGTGTAATTCTATCCAAGATGGATAACCCACTTAACAAGCTTTATTTCCACCAATTAGCAATGAACTGGTCCAGGGAATGCATAATGTAGGGATTTTATAGGGTGGTATATTAATTAGGTTGAGGCTATGCACATACCACACACTGATTTATTGCAGAAAAGGAAAGGAAGAATTTTTATCTTGCAATTAAATGTTTGACAAGGTAGATGAAGAAAGAGGGTTCAAACAAATCATTAGAGGCGGTTTTTTGTTTGTTTGTTTGTTTGTTCATCTGTCTTTCATTTTCAGCCTGGTTTGATGCTGTAGGCAAAATAGCTTTAATAGTATGTAGAAATTTTTAACTCAATAGTCCATTACCAAAGAAGGAAAATATTCCCTTTGAGGTCTTTTCCGGTCTCTAATTGTGAATTGTATGGATAGGCAAGAATTGCAATGTCCCAAAACTGTTTAATTATGGGAAGAATTTCTATAGCACAAGTGTGGCCTGCAGTAATTAGAGAAGAGAATATAGGTATAACATGCCTATCAATCTACTTGGATTTGTGTATGTCTAATATTATTGCTATTAAAAATTTATACCTCTTATTCCCTGTAAAAAAATCTACAAATTACACAACATCCTTTCTGTCAAATATTTTAGAAATATTGATATAATCATTCTAAAAAATTCCATATAAATTTCAGCTATTTCTAGTACCTATGCAGCAAAAACAATTGGTTAAACATTGTCAAAAATAAGTTTCAGGCATAAAAACATACATTTCTTTTCTTTCTATTCTATGACTTTTAAGTAATCTGCTATCATAAGCAAATAAAGAGAATATGTATTATTGATGCTAAAATTATTTGTTAGTTTAGGTTATTAATGAGAATAATATCAATTACATTACTAATAATAACTTGTGTAATTCTAGAGTAAAAGAACAAGAATACCGCGTAAAGTTTTCTCTTTCTATACTTTGGTTATTATTCTGATGTTTCAAATTTCTTCACATTTTTGATAATTATTCTGTTAGTTGTGAAAGGAAAAATGAATGAGAAATTTATGATGTATGTGGTAGTTAAAAAATGTACATTGCTTGAGTGGGAAATAGTGATTATTTCATGGTCAAAAATACTACCACTAAGAGGTAATTAATATGGAAAAGGATAGCACTTCATGAATTGAGGGATCACTTTCCCACTTCTTACCCTTTTTTCTAATAACCGCATTAACGAAAGGGCAAACATTTTTACATATAAATCAATATTATTATGAAAGGCATGTGACATCAGGACTAACATTTTTTAAACATTGAGTATAATAGGTATATAATGACAACCTCAAAGAAATCCCAAACTAAACCTTGCAGAATTTTATTTCATTCAATTGGCTTCTACTTTTGATATCTATAACTGAAGTAAAAATTCCTATGCGTGTCAAAAATCTAGAGATTACCAGATATTGGAGGGTTAAAAATAGGAAACTAGAGTTCAGATCACAAGTGATTCACTACTAAAAATAGTACCTATGTTGCTTTTTCTTTATTTCTCCTTTGTTTTTCTTTATTGTAAATCAATCCAGAGACTTACAGTTTCTGGTCTAGCATTTAAGGACCTTGGCAGTCACATCTCTGTTCTAACAAGTAAAAAACTGAACAAACTAAAAAATCAACTTTTCTTAGAGCTCTAGGAGAAGTGAAGTCACAGGGCATACCTCTGCCCTCAAACTGGGCATATACCCAAAGGATTATAAATCATGCTGCTATAAAGACACATGCACACGTATGTTTATTGCGGCACTATTCACAATAGCAAAGACTTGGAATCAGCCAAAATGTCCATCAGTGACAGACTGGATTAAGAAAATGTGGCACATATACACCATGGAATACTATGCAGCCATAAAAAAGGATGAGTTTGTGTCCTTTGTAGGGACGTGGATGCAGCTGGAAACCATCATTCTCAGCAAACTATCGCAAGAACAGAAAACCAAACACCGCATGTTCTCACTCATAGATGGGAACTGAACAATGAGATCACTTGGACTCGGGAAGGGGAAGATCATACACCCGGGCCTATCACGGGGAGGGGGAGGGATTGCATTGGGAGTTATACCTGATGTAAATGACGAGTTGATGGGTGCTGACGAGTTGATGGGTGCAGCACACCAACATGGCACAAGTATACATATGTAACAAACCTGCACGTTATGCACATGTACCCTCGAACTTAAAGTATAATATAAATAAATAAATAAATAAATAAATAAAGTGTAAAAATAAAGTCTAAATATGAAATTGAAAAAAAAAAAGAAATGCAAATACAGATAATTACAACTGTCTGGAACAGAAACCTCCTAAGCAGAAGTCTCCGTGGGAACCAGTACTCAGGTAGGAAAACCTGAACTGTACTTGACAAATTGCTACAGGGTCAGTAGACAAGTCTGAAATTCAAAAACTCCAGGGAAACCCAGTCATAAGGCCCCCCACACTTCTGTGACTTTTACCTCCAGAAGCTTGATCAGGTTTTTACAGTGAATATTGAAGAAAAATAATTCTCCCTGCTATCTTCAGTGGGAGAGGAAAAGTAATTATTTTGAAATATGCCAGAGAATCTGTTTTTCTTAACAAGTTCTGCCCTCGAGAGAAAATATTTAACTAGAGCCTAACCCGCAGGGGTTTTATTGGAACCTATTTACAGTAGTTCCTTTTATCCAGTAATCATATCTGCCTGCCAAGAAAAAATTATGAAGCATACAAGGCATACTAAAAGGCAGAAAACACAGTTTCAAAATCAATAATCAGAACAAGATTCAGAGATGGCAGGGATGTGGAAATTTCAGAACAATAATTTTAGACAACTATAACATGCTAAGGAATCTACCAGATAAACTAGACAGCAAGCAAGGCAATGTAAATAGATAGAAAGTTGTAGAATGTAAGAGACGAAAATTCTAAGAAAAATCAAAAAGAAGTGCTGAAGACCAAAAACACTATAACAAAAATGAAGAATTCTCTTGATGGGCTTATGAGTAGCTTGGACATAGCTGAGGGGAAAATCTCTGGGCTTGAAAATATCTCAGTAAAATCTTCAAAACTAAAAAGCAAAGAAAAAAAGAGACTGAAAAAAAAAAATCCAGAATATCCAAAAACTGTGGAATAAGTACCAAAAGTGTAACTTATGGTTAATGAAAATATCAAAAAGAGAGAAAGAGAGAAAGGAAGAGAATAAATATTTGAAGCAATTATGACAGAGAATTTCCCCAAATTGATGTCAAACACCAAACCACAGATCTAGGAACCTCAGAGAATATCAAGGAGGATAAATCTCACCCAAAATTACACCTAGGCATGTCATATTCAAATGACAGAAAGCAAAAGTTAAAAAGTCTGAAATAAGTTACAGGGGGAAATACAGAGGAGCAAACATAAGAATTGCATCTGATTTCAGAAAACATGCAAGCAAGGAGAGAACAAAGTGAAATATCTAAAACGTTCAGACAAAAAGCACCAACCTATAATTCTGTACTCTGAGAAATATCCTTTAACTATGAAGAAGAAATAAAGACTTTCTAAGAAAAGCAAAAATGGAGGGAACTTGTTGCCAGTACACTTGCCTTACTAGACATGTGGGAAATATTTTTTTTAGACAGAAGGAAAATAATGCAGGTCATAAACTTGATTCTACATAAAGAAATGAACATCATTTGAGAAAAAATAAGTGTGTAACATTAAAATGTATTTTTCAATTCTTAATCTAACACATAACAGTGGGTCCAAAATAATGATAGCAACAAAGTATTTAGTCATATACGTAATCATATTTGTATGTGTCATACATGTGTCACATATGTATGCTTACAGATAAGTCTAGTAAATGACTGAAATAATGCAAGTATTGGAAGGAGAAATTAGGATTTTTTTTTTCTTGAAAGATATTTGCACTACCCATGAAGCAGAATAATGCTATTTGCAAATGGACTTGGATTAATTGTAAATGTATATTGAAAACTCTATTGCAGTCACTAAAAAAATAAAGAAGAAGAAAGAAGGAAGAAGAAAAGAAAAGAAGGAGTGGAAACAGGAGGGAAAATGCTATAAGAGAAAATACAATGATATGCAATACTTAACTAAAACCAGAAAAGGCAAACAAAAATAAAAAAAAAAAAGACAAAAATAGAAAAGAAAATAGGTAACAAAAAGCACTACTAATATGGCACATACTATTTCAGCTAAATCAGTAATCAATAGACTATTAAATTTCAGTAGTCTAAGTACATCCACTAGAAGACAGAGATTGTCAGAGAGGATAAAAAAGCCCCAAGTGTATGTTGTCTACAAGAAATTCACTTCAAATTTAAAGATGCATATAGATTAAAAATAAATACAGAAAGATAAATCATTCTAACACTAATCAAAAGAATGTGGCAGTAGGTATATTAACTTCAGACAGAGCAGACTTCAGAACAAAGGAAGTTGTTCAGTGATTAAAAGGGGCATTACATAATAAAAGAGTGATTCATTTTATAAGAAAACATAACAATTTTTAGTATGCATTTGCAAATACTGAAGGCAAAAACTGATAGAACTGCAAAGTGAAATAGATTAATCCAGTATTGTAATTGAAAATTTAACACCCAACTATCAGAAATGGACAGATTCATCAGGCAGAAAAGTAGTAAAGACATAGTTGAGCTCAACTACACCATCAGTCAACTGGATATAATGGACATCTATAGGACTAATTCATCAAACAACAGCATAATACACCCTCTTCTCAAGGTTACATGGAACAGTCACCAATATAAGACCACATTCTGGGGCATAAAACACATCTTACCGAATTTAAGGAAAGAAAGTCATATAGTATCTGATCTCAGACTATAGTGGCATTAAACTAGAAATCAATAATAGAAAGATAGCTAGAAAACCCGAAAATGTTTGGAGATTAACAACACACTTCTCAATAACACGTGGGTCAAAGAAGAAATTTCAAGAAAAATTTTAAAAGATTTTGAAGTAAAAGAAAATGAGAACACAGCTGGTGAAAATTTGTGAGATTCAGCAAAAGCCGTGCTTATAGGAAAATTTATAGCATTGAATGCATGTACAGTCATGTATAACAATGACGGGGATACATTGTGAGAAATGCATCTTAGGTGATTTTGTGTGAATGTCATAGAATGTATCTCCAGAAACCTAGATGTTCTAGCCTACTAAACACCCAGGCTATATAGTATACTCTATTGTTCCTGTGTTACACACCTACACAGCATACTGCTGAACTGAATACTGTAGGCAGTTGTAAAACAGTGGTCCGTATTTGTGTATCTAAACACATCTAACCATAGAAAAGGTACATAAAAATATGGTGTTATAATCATAGGCACCATCCTTGTATACATAGTCCGTTGTTGACTAAAACACTGTTATGTAGTCCATTATTGTTTTAGAAAAAATGATCTAGAATAAATCTAAGCTTCTACCTCAGAAAACTAGAAAAAGAAAATCATATTAAATTTAAAGTAAAAGAGAAGAAACAATAAAAATTAGAGCTGAAATCAATTAAATTGTAAACAGAAAATCAATAGAGAAAATCAAGAAACCAAAAGCTGGTTCTCTAAAATGATCAATAAGACTAATATGCCTATAGTTAGGCTAATGGAGAAAAAAAAAAAAGAGAGAGAGGACTCAAATGATTAATATCAGAAATGAAAGAGGGGACATCATTTTGGACACCATGGACATTATAAGAATAATAAAGAAATATTGTAAACAACTCCATATCTACATATTTGATAACATAAACAAAATGGGGCAGTTCTTTGAAAGACCAAATCTGCCAAAACTCACACAAGAAGTAAACAATCTTATTAGGATTATATATCTATTACAGAAATTCAGTCAATAATTAATTACCTTCCAAAACAAAGTTCACTAGGCCAAGTGGGTTCACTGGTGAATTCTAACATTTAAGGAAAAAATCACGGCAATTCTCTACAATCCCTTTTAGAAGATAGAAGCAAAGGGAGTCTTTTCTAATTCATTTAATAAGGCCATCATTTTCCTAGTAGTACCGCAACCAGAAAAAGACATTCCAAAAAAAGAAAACTACAGATCAATATATATTATGAACAAAGATGTAAAACTTCTCAGCAAAATATTAGCAAATTAAATCCAACAATGTATAAAAAGACCATGATCCAGGGGGATTTATTTCAAGTATGCAATGCTGGCTCGTCATTGGAAAATCGATTAATGTGATCCATCATACCAACAGGCTAAAGAAGAAAGATCACACCATATTAGTAGACGTAAATAAAAGAATTTGGAAAAAGCTGTCTCCCATTCATGATTAAAAACAAAAACAAAACAAAACAAAACAAAACAAAACAAAAAAACCTTTCAGTAAACTAGGAATAGATTGAGACTTTCTCAATTTAATATAAAAAATCTGGGCCGGGCATGGTGACTCATGACTGTAGTCCCAGCATTTTGGGAGGCCAAGGCGGGTGAATCAGGAGGTCAGGATATCCAGACCATCCTGGCTAACGTGGTGAAAACCCATCTATACTAAAAATGCAAAAAAAATTAGCCTGACGTTGTGGCACACGCCTGTAGTCCTAGCTACACGGGAGACTGAGGCAGGAGAATCCCTTGAACCTGGGAGGCGGAGGTTGCAATGAGCCCAGACTGCACCACTGCACTCCAGCCTGGGCGACAGAGTGAGGTTCCATCTGAAAACAAACAAACAAACAAACAAACAAAACAAACAAAAAAAAAAACAAAAAAAACTATAAAAATGTGTAACTAACATCATTCTTAATTTTGAGAAACTGGAGGCTTTCCAACTGAAATCAGGAATCAGGAAGAAGGCAAGGATGTCCCGTCTCATCACACTTTTTGAATATTGTACTAGAAAACCTAGCTCAGCCAATACAACAAAGAAAGGAAATGAAAGGTATACTGATTGGGAAGGAAAAATAAAACATAGAACTGTCTTTGTTTGCAGGTGACATGATTGTCTATGTAAAACATCTGAGAGAACTGACAGAAAAAAACCCTCCTGGAAATAGTGAATATAGAAAGGTCACAGGGTACAAAGTTAATACACAAAAGTCAGTTGCTTCCCTATAGACCAGCAATAAACAAATGAAATTTGAAAAAAAAAAAAAATACTGTTTACATTAGCACCCTGAAAATGAAATATTTAGGTATAATTCTAATAACCTAAGTGCAAAACTTATATGAGGAAAACTATGCAATTCTGATAAAATGAGTCAAAGAATAACTAAATTATTGGAGAGTTATTCTAGGTGTATAGGAAGACTCAGTATTACCAAGGTGCCATTTCCTCCCAACTTAATCTATGGATTCGGCACAATCCCAATTAAAAGCCCCAAAAGTGGTTTGTGAGTAATAACAAACTGATTTTAAAGTTTATATGAGGAGGCAAAAAGACCCACACAATATTGAAGGAGGAGGAATAAGTTAAAGCACGGACACTAACCGACTTCAAGGCAGAATATAAAGCTACAGGTATCAAATACAGTGAGTTTATGAAAGAACAAATAGATGAATGGAAGATAATAGAAAACCCAGAAAGAGACATTCATAAATATAGTTAGCTGATCTTTGGCAGAGAAGAAAGGGCAAAACAATGAAAAAATATAATCTTTTCAATAACTGGTGCCAGAACAACTGCACATCAAATGAATAAATAAATAAATAAATCTAGACACCTTACGCCCTTCACAAAAATAACCCAAAATGGATTATAGGCCTACCTAAATTTAAGACCTAAAATTATAAAATTCCTAGAAGATAACATGGTTAAAAGCCTAGATGACCTTGGGTATGCCAATAAATTTTTAGCTACACCACCAAAAGCATGATTCATGAAAGAAATAATTGATGAGCTTGACTCCATTAAAATTAAAAACTACCGTGAGAAATACAGCATCAAGAGAATGAGAAGATGAGCCACAGACTGGGAGAAAATATTTGCAAATGACACATCAAATATACAACTGTTAACTATTACAAATAATTCTTAAAACTCCACAATAAAGAAACAATCAAGCAGATTTTAAAAAGGGCTGAAGACCTTACCAGACACCTCAACAAAGAAGATACACAGATGGCAAATAAGTATATGAAGAGATGTTCCACATCATGTCATCAGGGAAATGCAGGTTAATACCACTACACACCTATTACAATTACCCATATATCAAACACTGACAATACCAAATGCTGGTGAGGATGAGCACCAACAAGAACTCTCATTCATTGCTGGTGGGAATGCAAAATGGTATAGCTAATTGGAAAACAGTATATCTGTTTCTTATGAAACTAAACATACAGTTTGCCATAAGATCAGCAATCATGCTGCTTGATATTTACCACCGAAAGTTGAAAATTTTTGTCCACACAAAATTCTGCACACAAATGTTTACAGTAGCTTTATTCACAACTGCCAAAACTTGGAAGAAATGAGATATTATTCAATAGGTGGATAGTGAAATACACTGTGGTAAATCAAGACAGTAAAATATTACTGAGTGCCAAAAAGAAATGAGTTATCAAACCATGAAAAGATATGGAAGAAACTTAAATGTATATTATTAAGTGAAAGAGATCAATCTTTAAAGGCTGCATGATTTTCAACTACATGACATTCTGGAAAAGGTTAAAACTACAAAGACAGCAAAAAGATCAATGTCTGCCATGGGTTAGAGGGAAGATAGGGATGAAAAGGTGGAGCAAAGAAGATTTTTAGGGCTGCAAAACTATTCTGTATACTATAATAGTAGATGCATGCCATTATACATCTGTCTAAATCTACATAATGTACCACACCATGAATGAAACCTGACGTAAACTATCTGTGGACTCTAGGTAATAATGATATGTCAATGTAAGTTCATCAGTCATAAAAATTGTACCACTATTGCATGGGATATTGATAATGGGATAGTCTATGCAAGTGTGGGATCAGAAGATGTAAGGGAAATCTCTGTACCTGCCACTCAATTATATTCTGAACCTAAAATTGATCTAAATAATAATCTATTAAGAAAAAATAATAAGGAAGAAAGAAAGCTTGAGTTGTATATGATTGACTTCTGGGAAACAAAAGGAGAAGGTGACAAAATCATAAATGTTCAAAAACATGCAAATAGAAAAAAAAACAAGCACAGTGATACTAAAAATACCATGCAAAATAGCTGCTGGCTTGTATTTTCTTGCAAAGAGTTTCCATGCAATGTGAACATCTCATATGTAGACAAGGTTGATTTCTAGAATAATATATGTTCTTCTAAAATGCAGTATTTTATCAAAAGCAAATAATTTAACAGCAAGTGATGATACCTTCACCCTCACTCAAAAATCCATAATAAATAATAATAATAATAATAATAATACAAAACTACACTAATTAATGTGCGTTTCTCAGCCTCTACTGAAAGAAATACAGATGAATGCTCTCAAGGATTGAGTCCAATGTTCAGAGACTGATGTTCATAATTGTCAATGGCTAAATGGTATCAAAGCCTCTAATTCCCAGAAAAATTCATACTATAATCCCATGAATGTGAATATATGGAGAATTTTGATATTACTTAATATTTTGTATTAGAATCACATTCTTTATTGCTTTGTTAGGTTTTAAATACAAGATACTGTATTCTTAAGGCAAATCTGTTAGGCAAGCTTGATCATTTTGAAAATTAGGAAGCACGTTGTTTTTGTCTTTAGTTCTGTTTATGTGATGGATTACGTTTATTGATTTACATATGTTGAACCAGCCTTGCATCCCAGGGATGAAGCCAGCTTGATCGTGGTGGATAAGCTTTTTGATGTGCTGCTGGATTCAGTTTGCCAGTATTTTATTGAGGATTTTCACATCGATGTTCATCATGATATTGGCCTGAAGTTTTCCTTTTTTCTTGTGTCTCTTCTCGATTTTGGTATCAAGATGATGCTGGCTTCTCAAAATGAATTAAGGAGGAGTCGGGCTTCAATTGTTTGCAATAGTTTCATAAGGAATGGTACCAGTTCCTCTTTGTAGTTCTGGTAGAATTCAGCTGTGAATCCCTCTAGTCCTGGGCTTTTATTTGATTGGTAGGCTATTTATTACTGCCTCGATTTCAGAGCTTGTTATTGGTCTACCTGGGGATTCAAGTTCTTCCTGGTTTAGTCTTGGTAGGGTGTATTCCTCCAGGAATTTATCCATTTCTTCTAGACTTTCTAGTTCATTTGCATAGATGTGTTTATAGTATTCTCTGATGGTAGTTTGTATTTCTGTGGGGTCAGTGGTGATATCCCCTTTATTATTTTTAATTGTGTCTATTTGATTCTTCTCATTCTTCTTCTTTCTTAGTCTAGCCAGTGGTCTATCTATTTTGTTACTTTTTTCAAAAACCCAGCTCCTGGATTCATTGCTTTTCTTGGAGGGTTTTTCAAGTCTCTATCTCCTTTAATTCTTCTCTGATCTTAGTTATTCTTGTTTTTGCTAGCTTTTGAATTAGTTTGATCTTGCTTCTCTAGCCCTTTTAATTGTGAATTTAGGGTATCGACTTGAGATCATTCTAGCTTTCTGATGTGAGCATTTAGTGCTATAAATTTCCCTCAACACTGATGCAGAAAATGTCTTTGATAAAATTAGACAACTCTTCATGTTAAAAACTCTCAATAAACTAGGTATTGATGGAACATATCTCAAAATAATAAGAGCTGTTTATGACAAACCCACAGCCAATATCATATTGAATGGGTAAAAGCCATTTGGGTAAGGGAATGGGTAAAAGCATTCCCTTTGAAAACCGGTAAAAGACAAGGATGCCCTCTCTCACCACTCCTATTGGTATTGGAAGTTCTGTCCAGGGCAATCAGGCAAGAGGAAGAAATAAAGCCTATTCAAACAGGAAGAGAGGAAGTCAAGTTGTCTCTGTTTGCAGACGACATGATTTTATATTCAGAAAACCCATCATCTCAGCCCAAAAGTTTCTTGAACTGATAAACAACTTCAAAGTCTCAGGATACAAAATCAATGTGCAAAAATCACAAGCATTCCTTTACAGAAAGGATAGGCAAGCAGAGAGCAAAATCTTGAATGAACTCTCATTCACAATTGCTACAAAGAAATAAAATACCTAGGAATACAGCTAACAAGAGATGTAATGACCTCTTCAAGGAGAACTACAAACCACTGCTCAAAGAAATGAGAGGACACAAACAAATGGAAAAACATTTCATGCTCATGGATGTGAAGAATCAATGTCATGAAAATGGCCAAACTGCCCAAAGTAATTTATAGATTCAATGCTATTCCCATCAAACTGCCATTGACATTGTTCATATAATTAGAAAAAAAAAACTATTTTAAATTTCTTATGGAATCAAGGAAGACCCCGAATAGACAAGACAATCCCAAGCAAGAAAAAAAAAAAAAAAACAAAGCTGGAGTCATCATGCTACCTGATTTCAGACTATACTACAAGGCTACAGTAACCAAAATAGCATGGTACTAGTACTAAAACAGACATATAGACCAATGGAGCAGAACAGAGACCTCATAAATAACACTACTCATCTACAACCACCTGATCTTCGACAAACCTGACAAAAACAAGCAATGGGAAAAAGATCTGTTATTCAGTAAATGGTGCTGGGGAAACTGGCTAGCCATATGCAGAAAACTAAAACTGGACCCCTTCCTTACACCTTATACAAAAATTAACTCAAGGTGGATTAAAGACTTAAATATAAAACCCAAAACCATAAAACCCTAGAAGAAAGCCTAGGAAATACTACTCAGGACATAGGCATGGGCAAATACTTCTGATTAAAATGCCAAAAGGAATTGCAAGAAAAGCCAAAAAACGAGAGCTAATTAAACTAAAGAGCTTCTGGACAGCAAAAGAAACCATCATCAGAGTGACCAGGTAATCTAAAGAAGGGGAAAAAATGTTTGCAATCTACCCATCTGACAAGGTCTAATATCCAGAATTTACAAGGAACTTAAACATATTTACAAGAAAAAAAACAACCCCATCAGAAAGTGGACAAAGGATCTGAACAGACACTTCCCGAAAGAAGACATTTATGCAGCCAACAAACATATGAAAAAAAATGTCAACATCACCGATCATCAGAGAAATGCAAATCAAAACCACAATGAGATACCATTGCATGCCAGTCAGAATGGCAATTATTAAAAAGTCAGGAAACAATAGATGCTGACAAGTCTGTGGAGAAATAGGAATGCTTTTACACTGTTGGTGGGAATGTAAATTAGTTCAACCATTGTGGAAGACAGTATGGCGATTCCTCAAGGACCTAGAACCAGAAATACCATTTGACTTAGCAATCCCCTTACTGGGTATATACCCAAAGGAATATAAATCATTCTACTATAAAGACACATGCACATGTACGCTTATTGCAGCACTATTTACAATAGCAAAGACATGGAACCAATCCAAGTGCCCATCAGTGATAGACTGGATAAATGAAATGTGCTATATATACACTATGGAATACTATGCAGCCATAAAAAGAAATGAGATCATGTCCTTTGCAGGGACATGGATGAAGATGGAAACCATCATCCTCATCGTTCTCATCAAACTAACACAGGAACAGAAAACCAAACACAGCATGTTCTGACTCACAAACAGAAGTTGAACATTAAGAACACATGGGCACAGAGAGGGGAACAACACATGCCAGGGCCTGTTTGGGGGGTGAAGGGAAGGAACTTAGAGGATGAGTCAATAGGTACAGCAAACCACCATAGCACACGTATACCTATGTAACAAATTGCATGTTCTGCAAATGTATCCCTTTTTTTAGAAGAAGAAATAAACCAATAAATAATCTGTGACTGCCCTCCCAACTCCCATCCCAACAAAAAAAGAAAATTAGGAATTAGATAGAGACACATTTCAGCATTTCAGCAGGTACAGTTCCTTCTTGGGCCCCCTCTTATCTCTGGTATACCCATTTCTAACTCAATGCATACACACACACACACACAAATAATTAATGAGTTAGTTGTGCGAGGCACAATGTATGTGAAAGAGTTTACTTGTATTATCATAAAAACTTAAGTGGTAGGGATGTAAAATAGGACATCTTTGATGGTCAGAAATATTGGCTACTTAGGTAAAATTTGTATGCAAAAGAAAGATAACATTTTATGTTTCTTAAAAAAGAATAGTTTGAGACAACTTGCACAAATAGATACTACGGCTAATAGAAACAATTTTTATTTACTTTTCTGCATGCACATTATATATCAAAGCACAAAATGTTAAAAACAATTAGTGTAGAAAAATGTAATCAAGCCAAAAGTACTAAGTAAATTATTTACAGTACATCCAAGTACAAATAATGTACTTGATATGTATTACCAACTCGTAAATTCCATAAATAAATGTTGAGTGATTATAAATATCAGTATGCCAGGGAATTTGTAAAGATAGATAAAACTCAATTCTACTTTCAAGGAGCTTCCAATCCAACAGGAAAAATATTAGGTTTCACCAGGTAAAATTTTCCATTCTCTACAATTTTTGTCCTACAAAATGGCAATTTTATATGGTTCATCTAATATAACAAAAATCCCAAAACCTTGTGTATGGTGCAGGCACTAAGAGAAGAGTGAAGTGCTACAATTATTCATAAATTGGGCTTGAAGGTACAGAATTTCCAAAAGTAAAATTGGAAATGTGATCACACATTTCCAGACAAGAGCATGTGTAAGGTGTAAAGAAAGTTATGTTTGAAGAATGGCAATTAGAATGTTTTTGTATCAAAGAGTCAACACCTGGAACTCAAGGTAAAGATTAGACCATGAAGGTCCTCAAATAATTTTGAAGCAACCTCAACTTTAATGAGAAAGTACTGAAAGCAGTGAACATTTCTGTCGGAGAAAGGCAGAGTTATGCTTGACTGTGATTAATGCAGTGTTTGGTGCTGAATGAATTTCTACAATAAAGATGGAAGTTGAGACCAATCAGAAGATTCCCGCAGTAGAGCTAAAGAGACCTAAAAAGACTCTGTATTAGAATGATGGACATACAAATAAAGAAGGAAAAAAGTACAGCAAGAAAATATGGTAGGGTAGAATCAATAGGACTGGTAACTGACAGGGCATCTAGAACAAGGGAAAGAAATGAGTAAAACAACAGAGATTCTGAACTGGTTGATCTGGTGGAGGAGTTGATTTGGAAAGAAAACCAAGAAATTAAGAAGAATGTGAAATGATCTAAAGATACTCAGTCAAAGAGGTCTACATTTCCGACTGCACATGTACACTACAATTTTTAGCCTTGAAAGTACTTGTGAGTACTTTAAGACAGGAATGGAAGCTAAGACCTATAATAATATTAGGAGAGAATATTCTAAAAAAAAAAAAAAAAAAAAAAGTCATATGTAGAACTCAGAGGACTTTTTGGGTGAAGAGAAGAATCAATAAAGGAGAACCAAAGTGTGAACTGAGAGTTTATTATCACTTATGGCAGATGAACACTTATGGCAGAGGAAAAGTCAACATTGTCAAATGGGGTTGAAGTGTCAAGTAAGGTGAATCCCTCAAAATTTAGTAACTAGGAAGTCATTAATGACTTTCAAATGAGGAGAGAGGAGAGCGTTTCAGTATGGTCAAACCCAAAGCCAAATACAAAAGAACTAATGAGTCAGTTCCTGGGGAAAACATGAAGGAATTTGAAGAAATCAGTCAGAATGAGGTAGCAGAAAGTTTGCATAATAGCTCCAGGCATAAGTCAATTTTAGCCTATTTTAGCATAAAGTGACTATATGATTGTAGGCAAATCGATAGTGGAGAGGTGGGAGAATAAATTTGTGTGTATCTTAAGAAAGGAGCAGGGAGTGATTAATTAATAGGAAACATTTTCTGAGGACAAATGAGACTACCGTTAGAACACAGAGGATAAACCTTGAGTACACTATTCTATTCTGAAGAAGCAGGAAAAGAGAGAGAGAGGATAAAGTTAGAGTTTGGGCGTATTGGGAAAGAACTTGCAGAAATCTCTAACCATTGCTTAGCACTGCTTCCTATACTAAGATTGGAATAACAACTGTTATTTCTGTGGAAGGAAAGTTTATGCAGTGTAGTCAGTCTCCATATATTTAGTGAAAATATTAGTGATAATGACATGAGAAAAAAAGGTGTTTAGAGATTTGTCCTAAAGTATTTCCTATAAAGGAATAAGGCAGTTGTATATGCAAGGCTTTGTGCATTAATGAAGTTTTAATAACATGCCATTTACCACTTGTTACTATTTATTTAAAGTTGCTCTAATATTTTATTTATATTCTTAACTTACAGTCATTGTGATAACTATAATTGCATTAGATTTATAAATATCCTTATTCTCCAAAATACAACCTGGAAAATGGTACAAATGTGGAGTCTACAAAAAAAGATGTCAAGAGACTTTATAAGACAGAGCTTTCCATTGTTAACTACTCAAAATTTGTACACATGCATTAAAATAATGAAAAGACCTATCCATGGGTAAAATAAAAATTTGGAGTGATATAAAGCATTGGAGTTTCCAAAGAATAGCTTGAGAAAGGCACCAAGAGTTTTTCAGGCCCATCTTTGTCCCATCATGTGAATATATTATACATTCCAAAACACATTTTTTATATTCATTGTGAACCAAGTACTTTCCTTCTCACAGCAGAGCGTTATGACTGTATCATTATCCCCAATTTACAGATGCAGTCTCTGAGGCTCTGAGAAAATAAAAAAAATTCCCCATAGCCAACAGTTAGAAAACGATGAAGCCAGAAGTTAGTCACAGGTGCATCTAATATTAAGCTCTGTGCTTTTCTCCCCCCATTCAAGGCTGTCTCCCTGAAAGGTGCAGCTGCTTTATTTGAAGACAGCACATAATGTTTCTGAAAGAAGCTTATGATTGATGTTTGCTTTGACATTTTCTAAAAATCTTTGTAAAGTTCCATAAGGATTATCAACTTTGCTGCACCTTTGCTGAACCAAACTTTTGTGCTTTGTTCCAAATATGGCCTAACCTCAAATACTTTATTACCTAATGTGAACACAAGTTTTATTATCTTCACCAAAGTGTTCATGTTCAGCATAGACTTTATGATCATGGTCTTCTGACTACTTTACTTAATATATTCTTCAAGGTCATCTTCATTCTACTCTCCACTTCTTTGTCTGACATCTCTTTAATATTTGATAAGCAATAACCAGTTATATAATTTGTATATTCATCACCTGTCTAGAGTAAGTGGGATCAAACTCCACTTAATGCAAAATGCACTAAAATGAACAATTCATAAGTATCTTGGGAAGGCAGCCTGAAAGAATATCCCTGTTTTCCAAAAACAGAATTATGAATTAAGTATTTAACTTGGTTGCAAAGTAGGCAGCTTTTCTTTTGCTCAAACACATGCGCTTTTGTAAAATATAAAAATTTGATTTGGAAATACATATGTGTGTATTTTATACCATCAAGGAAGTAGTCATTCAAGAAAATATTGTAATATCTAGTGTTCCTACATATATATGTGAGGAACTGATAGCTAAGCAGGGATGTATGGATGAGAACCTGGAGGTGGAAATAATCTTTAAAACATAAGAATAAATAAGGGAAAGTAAAGCTAAAATGCAAATATGTTAGTGTTCTGATTCCCAAAGTATCAAAAAAGTGAAATAAGAAAAAAAAAAAAAGACTATGTGATTAAAATCCACTACCTATCACAGACTCCCATGGTCTCAACAGAAGAAATACTGATACCGTATTTCTTATGGCCAGAGTCATGGGCTACTCATTGAACTGATACAAGCAGTGACAAGGTCAACAAAATTAAAGAGGCAGGATAAAATTTGTATCAAATGTAAGAAATAATTTATGGATTAACAAGGAGACTTTAAAAAATGATGCAGTGTACTTAGAACTATGGTTGAAAACATGAGCTTTGGAATCTCAAGCTGCTCTGTTGTAAGCCTGATGCGTTGCTGTAAGTTATGCAATTTCTCTGAGTTTTAACCTCTTGACCAGTTCATCCATTAAATGAGCATTATAAGGCAGTTGCAAAGACTAGCATGTAAGAGCTACTTTGTGAGTGCTAGCGAATTGACATCTTTAAACTTCACTTGTCCTTTCCATCAGTAACCAGGTGAATAAATGCTTTTAAGTTTCAGCCATACTGAATGAGAGGTTGAAACTAAACTGTTTATACTTCTGAGGTATATTATTTCTCCCTGGAATTGTATGACTTGTAGTAAGATTTAGTTACATTCTAAGATGAGTTCTTGAAGAAATACACAAAGGAAAAGTATCAATATATATATATTTTTAATTAACTAATTAATTAATTAATTTTGAGATAGAGTCTCCCTCTGTTGCCAAGCTGGGGTGCAGTGGTGCCATCACGGCTCATTGCAACCTCTGTCCCTAGGTTTAAGTGATTATCCTGCCTCAGCCTCCTGAGTAGCTGGGATTACAGGCGTGTGCCACCATGCCTAGCTAATTTTTTGTATTTTTAGTAGAGTCAGAGTTTCGCCATGTTGGCCAGACTGGTCTCAGACTCCTGACCTCAAGTTATCCTCCCACTTCGGCATGCCAATGGTATCAATATTTAAATGCAAAAATTATAAGACCTATTAGGACAACCAATTAGATAAGAAGAATCTATCTCCTTTTATCTATCATTAAAGACAGTGAGGAAAAACTTGAAATTATCTAGTGACAACAAAGTGGAAAATTTATTAGTAAATGTCGCCTTCTCCTGCTTACCAGTAGTCTAAAGGGTGAAAAAATTAAGTTGCATGGGGAAAACAAACACTATTTTAATAAATAAATTGAATGTGCTCCAGATGAGCAGATGTATTAACTAACATTTAAAGGATTTTAAATGCCAAATTACTTTAAGCTAGATAGTTTGGGATTTCACAGAATAATTATTAAGTGGATCTGTGTGTAGATGTCTGTTTGTTTTTGTGCCAACAAGCAGACATCAATGCTTATAAGTTTTAATCACATAACCTCTTCTGTGTAGCTGCAGCTGAATGTCAGTTTATCCTTGTTAATCAAAAACTCAGCACTAAAACTTATAGATGTATGACCAGGCAGACATCCTCTTAAACAGTTCTGACACTTAAGCCCTGAACTCTTCTTCAGCATTATAATCTTCCCTTGCCTGATTCTTAATATAATTCAGATTAAAAGTCACAGGTGTACTAATTTCTATTTATCTGATTTCTTTCTGTATCACAAAAAAAATCATATTTTATTTCTGAAGTCTATCAATTTTTACACTAAACAAAGAGTTTGCTGTTGCTTTCCAAAGTGTCTCACATTAGACCCAGATATTCTTAAAGGTCTTTATAAATAATCTAATGTCTCTCATTTAAAACCTGATTTTGAATTCAGATTCTTTAAGAATAAATCTTTAGCACATTGAGGAATATTAGATTTTACATTAGCCTTTTTTGTTGCTGCATTGTTGTTTTCACAATCTGAAAGCTAAAGTGTAATTCACAATGGATTAGTGGCCATTATGTATCTCTTAAGAAGAAACTACATAGGTATATCTGCTAGATAATTCCACATATTCACTAAATGGCATAACTCTGTCTTATCTTTTTCAGTTTTCTCTGTTCTCCTGTGAGTTCCTTTGTTTGCAAGCAATTCATAAAGCTAAGACCTCTCTACTCCCACAAAAGTATTCAAAAATTCGGTTTGTTATTTTCCAACAAGCAGACTAGGAGATCAGGAGATCTGAATAACCCAGCATTATGTACTTGCTGGATTTTTTTTCTCTCCATCACTTCTTCATTATTTTTTCCTTATTTTCTTATTGAATAAGGCAACATATAGTATCTCAGAATAAGAGAAATAAATTTTCCCATCAGCAAAGATTGGTTCTATCAAAAACTACATGATAATGAGCACAACCACAAACTATAAACAGAATTTTTTTTAATGTCTATAGTACTTCACAAATTAGAAAATACTTGGTGGCACACAAACTTTTTTGTTATGTTGGGTTTAAAACGTGATTGCTGTATCAGAAACACTTATTTTTCACCATCATTAACTGGCAATTTGATATTTTCACAGGAAATAATGAATAACTTTCAGATGAACAATAAACAGCTACCGTAAAGTGTTTTCTGCCTCCATCCAAAGAGTTCCTCAATGAATTCAAGGATTACCTCTATACTTTGAAGTATTTGAAGTACACTCAGTTCCATTAAATTCCAAGAATGAAGAAGTAGGACAGTGACATATCTCAGCACTTCTTGACTTTTTCTACCACATAAGACAGTGATGCCCTGCACCTAGCCATTCTTATATTTTGCAAATACTTTCTTCAAAGTTTGAAAAACTGTCTGCCAATGACCTGAATTCACCTAACAGGCATATTTTCTTTGGCAAATATATTGTTCATCATTTAAAAATTGTAAATATGTTAACAAAATTTACATGAAATCTTTTGAAATATAGCATAACTTTCTGTTGGAGAGTAGAGAGCAAAAGGTGACCTCCCTAGTTCGATATTGACATCACCACTCCCTATTGTCTCAAACATGAATGTGATCTTTCTAGAAATGTGTACCTGTTTTTTGTATGTTTTTAATTCATAGGCTTTACCTTCTCAGTTATAACTTGATTGCTTGTCCCTTACATGCAACTGAGTTTGTGATTCCTGCTCTGTTTTTATTAGAAACTATACAGAGCCCAAGATAAAGATGTATAAAATTTATTTTAAAAATGTATAAAATTTATTCCAGATCCAGATATGCTCACAGCTAGTGGAAGAAATAATTAATTAAAATACAGTAAACAGTATTAGAAATCCATGCTCAAAATCCTATGGGAATACAGAAGAGAAAGAAAAAAAATCCACTCATATGTTGCCTGTAAGACCATTCACTGAAAAAATATTACTAAGAAAACATTTAACTTTTTTGTCAAATAAACTGACATAAAAATACAAGAAATCCATAAGGGCACCAAATTAAGGCACAGAAACAATTTTCAGGCATACAAATTACTTTGTTTCAGGACCAGAAAGGTCATGAATATATTATAAAAACTATTGAATTCTGAGACCATTTGTCATTATTAAAATTAGTGCTCTGTCAACGCAAAATCTAGCTTTCAGCAATTCTTTGTTACTGCAGCTGTTTGTTGAGTTACCGTGTCCAAATGTTCTAGGAGATCCATCAGCAGTGAATGGACAATGCTTTTTAATCTATAATAGCAGGCTATAATCTGTAATGGTAGACTGCCAGCATGTGACACATGTTCAACACTCAAATCTCAAAGAACTTGTGTGACAGATAGTCAAGGGTGGAGATGTTTTAGTACTGGGAAATGGACGGTTGACAGGAACACTTTTGTTCACAATGCTATTCATGTATTTAAAAGTATAGCCTGTTGGCATACAGATCAGATTTTGACAACTTGGAAATTATAGAACAGTTTGCTAGTATAATAAAAAGACTAAGACTAGCAAAATCCATATTTATATCAGCATACAAGAGAGTAGAAAAGAGGAAAAAGGCAGACAGGAGGGAAATACAGAAGAAAACAATTTTAGTTTCTCAGATCGTCTTACATATAAAGTGCAAAACCACTCTGAGCTTACTCTCTCAAAATAGGGTCGGCCTCCAAACCAAATTCGTTTTAGCCGCTTGGTTCACTTTAATCAAAAATTTAATACCTCTATTTTTAAACATCATGATATTTATTTTGATAGTGTTGATCATGATATTTCAAAAAATAATTTATTCTAACATGCTTCATATAGCATAAACTGGAGAACCATTCATATGCTTTCTATGACTTCTACTAAAAGGCAATAAAGACAAAAAATGCACTTTCAAATGAGAAATTAATAATTTTGAAAAATTAATTCGTCAATATTATAAGTAAATATTGGTGTAACCTTTCTTAAAACAAGTTTTAATATACATATAAGCATTATTTCTGTTGAGATGTTTAGACAAAATATTTTTAAAGGTGCCACATCACTGTGGAGACTTAAAGAACTATTATTAGAACATATATGGTATATAAGTTTGTTGAGAACTCTCACATGTGCTACTTCCTCTAAAGTAAGGGAATTTTGTAAGATTCCTTAGCCAGAATTTATAATTCTCTAGCAGTTTTCAGTTATAAGAAGATTATAGATGTTTCAAGCTAAAAACTGCAATTACAAACCCAAATAAAGTTTTTTCTTCTCCTCCCAGTGCTATCTTTTCCTGCCTCCCCAGCAGCTTGGAGTTGCTATGTGTGCACACATGCAAGTGTGAATAAGTGTGCAAGTTAGTGTGTTCACGTTTGATATGAGAGTGTGATTATGTGTGTATGAACAGATGAGTGAGTGTGCAAAGTCCAGCGTCAGCTCTGGGCAGCAAATGTACTCATTATCATAATAATCTTTCTCATTATAAGTGGGGTTTTCCAAAATTAGTATAAGCACCCTGGCATTCTTTTCATCAGTGTGAGCATGGCATGACTTTCTCTAACTCTTGACTTCTAATTCATATGAGTCTTTATTTTGTAGGGAGTGTCTTGTAGACCAGGGGTCCCCAACCCTGTAGGTGAGTGGGGGGCGAGCTAGCACTACAACCTGAAATATGCCTCCTGTAGATCAGCGGTGGCATTAGATTCTCATAGGAGCATGAACCCTATTGTGAACTGAGCATGCAAGGACTCTAGGCTGCGGGCTCCTTATGCGAATCTAATGCCTGACGATTATCTAAGGTGAAACAGTTTCATCCGAAACCACTCCCTACTTCCCCCTACTCTAACCATCCATAAAAAGGTTGTCAAAATTGTCTTTTTGGTCCTTGGTGTCAAAAAAGTTGGGGACTGCTGTCATAGACATCAAATATCTGGATCTTGTTTGTTTTCTTAATTTATGTATTTGGACAGTTTATGATTAAAATGATTATTGATATGGTTGAATTATTTATACCAGTTATATCTGTTTTCTACTTTTTGCATTTGCTTTTGCTCTTTCTGTTTTGACATTTCTGTTTTTTTTTTTTTTTTTTTTTTGAGGCGGAGTCTCGCTGTCTCCCAGGCTGGAGTCCAGTGACCAGATCTCGGCTCACTGCGAGCTCCGCCTCCCGGGTTTACACCATTCTCCTGCCTCAGCCTCCTGAGTAGCTGGGACTACAGGCGCCGCCCCGACGCCCGGCTAGTTTTTTGTACTTTTTTTAGTAGAGACGGGGTTTCACCGTGTTAGCCAGGATGGTCTCGATCCTAACCTCGTGATCCGCCCGTCTCGGCCTCCCAAAGTGCTGGGATTACGGCTTGAGCCACCGCGCCCGGCGACATTTCTGGTTTTAATTGAACATTTTATAGAATTCCATTTTATCTCTTCTTTTAGCACATCAATTATATATTATTTTAATCTTTCTAGTGATTGCCCACAGTTGACAATATACATTTTAAACTAACCTAGACAACTTTAAAATAACAGTATACTGTTTGCCAGATAGTGCTGTAGTGCAGGTCCCTTATAACTCAGGATCCCCAATGCTTCCTTGTAATTTCTTAGGCCATTTCAGTTAATCATCTTACTTACGTGTATGCTATACTCACCCAATGCATTACTTTTATTGCTGTATACAGTCATCTTTTAGATTAATATAGAATAAAAATATAATTTTACCTTTATTCCTTTAAACACATTTTCTTTCTTTATGTTGATTTAAGTTTCTGAACTATATCATTTTTCTCTGCCTAAAAAGCTTCATCTGACTTTTCTTTTTTCAGGGCAAGTCCACTGACAAAGAAATTCCTGTTTCTTGTTTGTCTATGAGTATTTATTTCTCATTCTCTTTTGAATAATAACTTTGTTGGATATAGAATTCCAGATTGGTAGTTTTTAGCTTTTAACATTTTAAATATTTTATTCCACTCTGTTATTGCTTGCATGGTTTCATATGAAAAATTCCCTGTAATTCTTATCCTTGTGTGTCAATAGGTAATGTTTCTTTTTCCTCTGGCTTTCTAGGTGTGTTTTTGTTTGTTTATTTGTTTGTTTTTGTAGTTTGTTTGGTACTTATCCTGCTTGGTGTTCCCTGAGCTTCCTAGATTTGTGATATCCTTTATGTCATTAATTATAGAATATTTTCAGCTGTCATTACTTTAAATTTTCTCCTGCTTCACTCTCTTTTTTCCTATTCTGGCATTACAGATATATTACAACTTTTGATATTGCCCCTCACTTCTTGTATGTTTATTTCTGTGGTCTTCATTATTTTTTTTTCTCTTTGTATTTTAGTTTGGGAAGTTTCTCTTTACCTCTCTTCAAACTCACTAATTTGTTCCCTGGCCATGTTGAGTCTATTTGTTAATAACTGACTGACTAGTTAACACCAGTTCAGTAAGTATATGTCCAGTGTGGCTGACACTCAAATGCTGCACTTCTCAGGGAAGCCTATGTGGTTCTTCAGGACTCATAGCAGTGATGTTTTCTACCCATATCCTATTGCACAAGTATATTCAACTCTTTTTGCCCCCTTGAGGCCCACATGTCATAAAGCCTCTTACTCATTGAGATCTCTTGCTTTGAGGGGAATCCACTTGCTTGAAATTATGTGCAAAATAACTTGAGTGAAGATACTTTCCCTAGGGTCACCCTGATCCACAAGAAATTCATGTGTTTTGTCATGAAAAGCTAAGTTTGATCCAGAGGAAAACTAAAAAAAAAAAAAAAAAAAAAAAAAAAAAAAAAAAATTCCTTCTAAATTATTAATAGGAGAGGGAAGAGAGTAAATGTGTGATATAATTTTGATCCTTTTTTTCTTCCTTTAAAACAACACACTACATATCCCTTCCTTCATTGTTGTCACTTATCAGAATACTTCCTTGACATTTGAGGGAGCAGAAAGTATATGAGTTCTGTAGAATTAAAGAAAAATGTCTAAGTAATTGTCAATGCTTCCTAAAGCACTTTGGTAGAAACTTTAAAATGTACACTTCAATATGTAAACATATTTTTAGTATGATCTACTTGTAGTCATACTGAGTTGTTTAACATATTATAAAAATATATTTTGGAAGATTGAAACTGTTACTAATTTAAAGAAAGCACATTGGGAGATCATTTCAATCCGTGTCTTCCAATCATTACAAACATGTCTCTTATGCCACTGCTCTTTGATTCCATTTATTTGGCAAATACTCAAGGCTAGAATAATTCAGCTGTCTGTTTCCTCCAGACCTATAACTGGCTTCTCATTGGTGTACTGCTGGAGAATAGCATCCAGATTAGAGGCTGTATAAATTTATATGGGCTCATCTGGACCCTCAGAGCAACCGCAGCATGTTTCTATCCTGCCTCGTTAGCTCACTGTGTGGTTCCTGATAGTCACTATTTTGAGGTTTCTGTTCCTCTCAATCTTTTGTTTCACTCATCACTTTATTGTTCTCTATTTAGGTGAAATTGCTCCAGTATCTATCCAGTCACCTAAGCCAGAAACCTGAGTATCCCTTTGATCTTTCCTTTTTTTTCATCCCTGACATCAAATCAAATACAGATCATTAGAGATTCAATATCTTAACATATATCGGATCTGTTTAATTTCCCTCCTTTCCCATTGTCACTGTTCAAGCAGTCATCACCTCTCAATTATACACCTACAGCAACCTTCTAAATGACTCCCCACCTCCAGTCTTCACTCTTCTTCATAAGACAGTCAAGATCTAAGAATTTGTAAAATGCATATCTGACTATGATCCCTCCCTACTCAAAATCCTTCAATGGTTCCTTATTGCTCTTAGGATTAAAGTCCAAGCCCTTAACAGTTTAAAAGATTTATATGAGCTGGTCTCTTTCTTTTCCTTTCATGATCCACATTGTATAACTTTTAGTTTCTAGAAGGCACTGTGTTGCCAATTGCTTTTCACTACGCGTTTCTGTCTAATACATAATCTCAGCCCCGCTCCTACTCCAACCCATCGTCTCACATGAAGATTCTCTACTCTTCCGTGAGACCTTAGTTCCCATGTTTCTGTTTCAAGGAGACTTCTGCAAGTCTTAGATCAGTGCCCTGCCCCAAGCAGCTATGTGATATTATAGAACAATAGAATTTCCATTTCACATTGTATCATAATCTGCTGTTCTCTTTTGTATATTCCCATTTGACCCTAAGCATCTTTAGGCAAAACTATGGATAATTTATTTAGTATTGTATCTCTAGTTTCTTATAGACTGTCAGGCACCTGTTAGGCATTTAATAAATGTTTCTCAATTGGTTGATTGCTTGAATAACTAAATGTGACATTATTGTCTTCATTGAAAACTGTTGAACTCTATTTGAGGCTGTCAGTGAAGCTTACACTGATTACTAATGGACATGTTTTCTCCACCCCATGGCTGAACTGCCTATGATTATTCCTGGGATTATGAATTTGCACTTCAGTGACTTTCATGTGGCATCACTGCAACATGGTTGAAAGGGAGATTTAATCTCTTAAAAACAGTAATGGTAAATAACTCAGATGGAAAGCAGCTTTGGTTGTCTCCCATCATATAAAATTGGGAGATCTTTGTTGAAAATCAGGGTATTCTAAAATACAGTTGCCAGGACATCTAAAATCCCAGTTCTGACTTGCCTACTAAAAGAAAACAAAACACAAATATATGCAACAACTGTACGGTTGTGAGCATGTGTTGCCTTTTAATGACTAAGCCTTTATTAATGTACAAGAAAAATGGAGAGTAAAGTGTCTGCTCACTGAAATATAGCAGGAGCCTTCTGTTCTCAGTTAGAACAGCTGCCCTATTTACTGCTGCTTTGACAAAGTCACTGCCCAACTTCTCTATTCAGGAAGATCGGTATTTACACCCTAGCCGGTCTTGAATCAAAACAGTTCTGATTTGTTAATAATGCACTAACCAAATATTATGATGGGAAAACTGGGACACTGGTAAATAATCAGATGCAGAATAGAACTTCAGTTGCATTTAGTCTGATAATGGAAATGGAAAACACAAATAAAAAATGTAATTTAACAATTCATTGTATCCTGTTAAATGCCAGCTGCTTTCAGGGTTTTAGGATAGTGTTTTGTTTTTCCCCTCGTGTTTTCAAACCTTGGGGAATAATTGGAAAGCAATTAAATTACTCCGTATTTTCTGCTGGCAAAGAAGTGTATGTTATCAAGGATTTATTTGTTCATTCAATAAATATTTTTTGCATACCTATTATGTGCCAGGTATTTTACTATGCATTGAAGATACAGAGTAAACAACAGCACCAGAGTTCCTGTATTCAAGGAGATTAAAATGTAACATGAGACAGAGAGAATAGCCAATAAATACCCAAACAAATACATAATATGTCAGGTAGTGAGTAGCCTGAAGGGCAAGGGAATGGGGAAGACGGATGGGGGTGCTCTTTGATATGGGTGTGTAGAGGAGGGGCAAAACAAGGCATCACCTCATCATACTACCCTTGAGTAGTGTCTGCTTCTCAAGTCTACTAATTGAACTTTTAAAAATGAAACAAAGGATTCCATTTAACAATCTCTTCCTATATTGATTTTTAACTGCAGCTGTCAGAGGTGATTCTGGTGGATAAAACTTGCATGTATTAGGATTAAGTTTTAGTGTCCTATTGCACAGCCTGGGGACTATAGCGAATAATAATGAATATTATACTTCAAAATAGCTAAAAGAGGATTTTAAATGTACTAATCACAAAGAAAGGTAAATATTTGAGGAAATGGATATGCTAATTAGCCTGATTTGATAATTCCACAATGATGTATCAAAACTTCACATTGTACTTCATAAATATACACAATTATTATTTATCAATTAAAAGTGAAATAAAACTTTAAAATAACACAAAGACTACAAAAGAGTTTCATTTATTAGGTATCAAAGTTAGTCATTTTCACTCTGGTATACATGTATCCAAAATTTTCTGGTTTAACCAGAAATTATATCATCATAGGCCTTGGTATATATGGATGATAGCAGAGGAACAAAGAAACACTGGTTTTGTTTACAAAATATATTATCTATTAGATATAAATAAAATAAGTTACATTATATTTGATATATTAATTATTCTAAATTTATTTTAACTGAATATCTATGGTGATAATATATAATGTTTTTCATTTTATAAAATGTTTTGGCATACCTCAACTCATTTGGGCACCACAACAAACCTGTAAACTAAATAATTGTTTTCATTTAGCCATAGAGATGTCTGAGATTCGGAGAAGTTAATTGATACAGTAATGAAGAGCCAGTTCTCAAGCGTAGTCATTCTAATTCCAAATTTCATGTTTGTATTGTTCCATTGTGTGCAAATCAAAACAATATGAATATTATAGCAATCTGATTTTTTTTATATTTTCAGACTTATGAAATACAAACTTCTGGGATATTTTAATCAATATCTTTTTTTATTTTTTAACTCTTTCATTACTATTATTTTCTTCATGAAGCCCGCCCCAAATTAACCAAAAACGTAGTTTCTCACACACCCAAAAAAAGATTTCCTTTTAACAGTCAAGGATATGGGGTGTTACAACATCAACTAGGAATAGTGATTAATTATAAATGCTTGTGATGATGCACACCTTATATGAAACCGCAATGAAAGTCACATGGAGCAATAGAGCTCCTGTGTTTAGGGAAGTAGCCTGAGTGGAAAGATCAATAACTGAAATTTATTGTCAGTGGAGATTTAAAGACATGAACCAAACAATTCTTAGTAGCCTAACCTTTTTACTGCTCATCTGACCTACACATGGTGAGATGTATTTGATTCTGGAGCTTTTCTTCGCTTCTTTTCCTCCCTTCCTTTTTCCTTTCATTTCTTCTTCCTTCCTTCCTTCCTTCCTTCCTTCCTTCCTTCCTTCCTTCCTTCCTTCCTTCCTTCCTTCCTTCCTTCCTTCCTTCCTTCCTTCCTTCCTTCCTTTCTTTCTTTCTTTCTTTCTTTCTTTCTTTCTTTCTTTCTTTCTTTCTTTCCTCTTTCTCTTTATTTCTTTCTCTCTCTTTCTTTCTTCTTGCTTTTCTCTTATTCCTTTCTTTCTTCTATTTTCTTTCCTTCTTTATTTTTTCTTTTTCCTCTCCTCTTTCTCTTACTTCTCATTTTGTTTGTTTGTTTGTTTGTTTTTTGAGACAGAATCTTGCTGTCACCCAGGCTGCAATGCAGTGGCGTGATCTCAGCTCACTGCAACCTCTGCCTCCAGCGTTCAAGTGATTCTTCTGCCTCAGCCTCCTGAGTAGCTGGGACTACAGGCACCCACCACCATGCCTGAATACTTTTTGCATTTTTCATAGAGATGGGGTTTCACCATGTTGGCCAGGCTGGTCTCGAACTCCTGACCTCAGGTGATCTGCCAGCCTCAGCCTCCCAAAGTGCTGGGATTACAAGCGTGAGTCACTGCACCCGGCCTATTTCTCCTTCTAAGTGTAGTTCTTAGAGGAGTAAATCTTGAAACATCTACCTAAATTAATAAAGTGTATCTCTTTGAAATTGGAAGATCAGAGTTACTTTTTATTTTTAGAACACGTTTCTTAGTGGAAATCTATTATTGTGTTCCATTGTGAAAAAACTTGGCATCTGCTTTTAGTGCTGCAAAAGAATTAAAATATTTCCAAGTGCCACATTTTCTTAATCCAGTCTGTCACAGATGGACATTTGGGTTGATTCCAAGTCTTTGCTATTGTGAATAGTGCCGCAATAAACATACGTGTGCATGTGTCTTTATAGCAGCATGATTTATAATCCTTTGGGTATATACCCAGTAGTGGGATGGCTGGGTCATATGGTACATCTAGTTCTAGATCCTTGAGGAATTGCCATACTGTTTTCCATAATGGTTGAACTAGTTTACAATCCCACCAACAGTGTAAAAGTGTTCCTATTTCTCCACATCCTCTCCAGCACCTGTTGTTTCCTGACTTTTTAATGACTGCCATTCTAACTAGTGTGAGATGGTATCTCATTGTGGTTTTGATTTGCATTTCTCTGATGGCCAGTGATGATGAGCATTTTTTCATGTGTCTGTTGGCTGTATAAATGTCATCTTTTGAGAAATGTCTGTTCATATCCTTTGCCCACTTTTTGATGGGGTTGTTTTTTTCTTGTAAATTGGTTTGAGTTCTTTGTAGGTTCTGGATATTAGCCCTTTGTCAGATGAGTAGATTGCAAAAATTTTCTCCCATTCTGTAGGTTGCCTGTTCACTCTGATGGTAGTTTCTTTTGCTGTGCAGAAACTCTTTAGTTTAATTAGATCCCATTTGTCAATTTTGGCTTTTGCTGCCGTTGCTTTTGGTGTTTTAGACATGAAGTCCTTGCCCGTGCCTATGTCCTGAATGGTACTACCTAGGTTTTCTTCTAGGGTTTTTATGGTATTAGGTCTAACATTTAAGTCTCTAATCCATCTTGAATTAATTTTCATATAAGGAGTAAGGAAAGGATCCAGTTTCAGCTTTCTACTTATGGCTAGCCAATTTTCCCAGCACCATTTATTAAATAGGGAATCCTTTCCCCATTTCTTGTTTCTCTCAGGTTTGTCAAAGATCAGATGGCTGTAGATGTGTGATATTATTTCTGAGGACTCTGTTCTGTTCCATTGGTCTATATCTCTGTTTTGGTACCAGTACCATGCTGTTTTGGTTACTGTAGCCTTGTAGTATAGTTTGAAGTCAGGTAGCGTGATGCCTCCAGCTTTGTTCTTTTGACTTAGGATTGACTTGGCAATGCGGGCTCTTTTTTGGTTCCATGTGAACTTTAAAGCCGTTTTTTCCAATTCTGTGAAGAAAGTCATTGGTAGCTTGATGGGGATGGCATTGAATCTATAAATAACCTTGGGCAGTATGGCCATTTTCACGATATTGATTCTTCCTATCCATGAGCATGGTATGTTCTTCCATTTGTTAGTGTCCTCTTTTATTTCACTGAGCAGTGGTTTGTAGTTCTCCTTGAAGAGGTCCTTTACATCCTTGTAAGTTGGATTCCTAGGTATTTTATTCTCTTTGAAGCAATTGTGAATGGAAGTTGATTCATGATTTGGCTCTCTGTTTGTCTGTTACTGGTGTATAAGAATGCTTGTGATTTTTGCACATTAATTTTGTATCCTGAGACTTTGCTGAAGTTTCTTATCAGCTTAAGGAGATTTTGGGCTGAGACAATGGGGTTTTCTAAATATACAATCATGTCATCTGCAAACAGGGACACTTTGACTTCTTCTTTTCCTAACTGGATACCCTTGATTTCTTTCTCTTGCCTCATTGCCCTAGCCAGAACTTCCAACACTATGTTGAATAGGAGCGGTGAGAGAGGGCATCCCTGTCTTGTGCCAGTTTTCAAAGGGAATTTTTCCGGTTTTTGCCCATTCAGTATGATATTGGCTGTGGGTTTGTCATAAACAGCTCTTATTATTTTGAGGTACGTTCCATCAATACCGAATTTATTGAGTGTTTTTAGCATGAAGGGCTGTTGAATTTTGTCAAAAGCCTTTTCTGCATCTATTGAGATAATCATGTGGTTCTTGTCTTTGGTTCTGTTTATATGCTGGATTACGTTTATTGATTTGCGAATGTTGAACCAGCCTTGCATCCCAGGATGAAGCCCACTTGATCATGGTGGATAAGCTTTTTGATGTGCTGCTGAATCCGGTTTGCCAGTATTTAATGTGGCACATATACACCATGGAATATTATGCAGCCATAAAAAAGGATGAGTTTGCGTCCTTTGTAGGGACATGGGTGCAGCTGGAAACCATCATTCTTAGCAAAGTATCACAAGAACAGAAAACCAAACACCGCATGTTCTCACTCATAGGTGGGAACTGAACAATGACATCACTTGGACTCGGGAAGGGGAACATCACACATCGGGGCCTATTATGGGGAGGGGGGAGGGGGGAGAGATTGCATTGGGAGTTATACCTGATATAAATGACGAATTGATGGGTGCTGATGAGTTGATGGGTGCAGCAGACCAACATGGCACAAGTATACATATGTAACAAACCTGCATGTTATGCACATGTACCCTAGAACTTAAAGTATAATAAAAAATAAAGAAATAAATTTTAAAAAAAAAGTAAAAAAAAAAAATTTCCAAGTGAAGCAATCATTTCTTTCTTCAGTACTTGTTATCTTGAAGTGTCTAGAGTCAGTAATCAGCTGAAATGTATGTGTGCACATAGATATACATATTGAAATATCAAATTTTATTTTCATTTCCAAAAAAGTAAAAATATGTAAGTGATATTTTAGATTTAATCCATTCTAGGAAAAGCTTATGAAGAAATATCATTAGTTGCCATATAGCGTTGTTATAAATAAAATTTACCAGGTAAATAAAATAATAGAAGAAGACGAAACAGAAAATGGATGGAAGTTTGATGAATTTGTCACCAAAGTTCTGGGAGAACCACGCAATAAGAAAGAATACTGATTCTAAATTCCTATGCCCAGCTTTGCGCACACGCGCGTGTGTATGTCTTAATAACGCTTAATGTAAGAACTATTCTCTTAACAAATTATTAAGTGTGCAATCTGCTTGTTGACTACTTTGAATGCCCGATTTGCTAGAATTCACTATATAACCTCAGACAGGCCACCTGAAACCCTTGATCCTCATTTCCTTTTCTCATAAATAAGATAGTTTCTTAGTTCCTAGTAACACAACAAAAGTGCACATAAAACCACTTCGTAAAGTTATATAAGTAAATTAACATTAACATTCAACAACATAATATGTTAAGATCAATCATTAATCAATGATTCATTGGAGTGTTTTGTTTTTAAAAAAACAAAGTGATGTATCCAAATAGTAAACTACAAGCTGAGAGCCATTTTTAGATTGAGCGAAAGATTAATATAGCTATATTAGGTTTGGACAAACTTTCCTTACTTTTGATATCTAAGAACATAGATGTTGACATTTACCAAGTTATTAGTTGCTCAGGCCTGAAGAGTTGCCTAAGACTGGGTTTCCTACAATTATTACCAATAGTTATGTGTGTTTAAATCAAGAAGTGTTATTGGCACTCATATTAGTAATGCTAAGCCTAGTCTGACTCTTAATATCCCTTGTGTGGTTCCAGACTATTTTTAGAATAAAATAAAGACACAAAATTACCTTTTATAAGAAAAATGTGAGTACAATGCCAAAGCCCATCAGATGAGCCATCAGGGATGTATTTCCCTATATTCCATCTACCTTCACATTTTATGAGAACTAAAAGCATAATCAATAATTTAACAAGCTAATGGACATATTTTTAAACACAATTGAACTATTCTGAAAAGCAGCACGCTGTCAGAGCCACAGAGGCAAAAATGGAAACTGCTAATATTTAATACCTATCTTGAAAAATACTGTGCTGCAGCATGAGCACAAAGCAAGCTGCCCTAAAACAGGGTGCCTCTCTCCTTGCTCTACAAAGCCATTGTTTCCTTCTGTGTTTGTGATTGTGCATTTTTTTTCCTAGGAACCAAATATCTGACTATTCTGTAAATGATTTGACTTTTAAAGGCACTGTAAGGCACAGGACTAAATTCCCAAATATTCAATGTGTACTTTAACTAAAAATGTATGCTCTAAAAATGATTTTTAATTCCAATTTAAAAATGCTGTATAATATATCTGGCTACTGATATTCATGATCATACAGTTTACATACCATTCTATTTGTCATACAAGTAGGAAAAGCAAGGAAACTCTTCTGGTCTTGGCAGTGAAAATATTCTAACTCAACTTGGAGAGTAATGCTTCATTTTGTGGATAAAATAAGGCCTTTCACTTTTATTTTGATCTTCCCTTTTTTCTTCTCTTCTTATATTTTGGATATTGGCAGCTTCATAAGACAAAAACAAAATGTTAAAAAAAAAACAATTACTTGTATAATTTTTAATTAAACACTCAGGGGGATAACCAGTTGCCTAATTTATTTACCACCAATCCATTTGTCCTATGACAGTGTGTTTACCCACAGTTAAGGATTATTCATAAAGTTCAATTATATTTACTCAATTTCCTGTCATCAAGATTTATACATTATGATACATAAAACTTCCTTTTTCCTTGAACTTTAGATACATCATTAAACAGATTTATTCCATAGATAATGTCTTCCCAAATTTTGAATATATGTATTGTATCTGACAATCAGGTTAATGAAAAACTACTTATATTTCTAATGAATAGACTATGAAGGTGCCCATAAGCTTGCTTGTATATTTTTACAACAGATAAGAAAGTTTAGACTTGTTTCATGTTTGGTTATAATGAAGTTGAGAGCCTTGAAAGTTGAGGGAGAAACATAGGTAGAAGTGCCAACAACAAGATAAAGCCAGTCCAGAGTGCTTGATGACAGAAGCAATGGCACCCGGACCTCGGTGCCCTCTTGGAAAGCCTGCTGCAATTGGCCTACTGAAATTAGCACTTACTGAATATCTTATTCTCCAATGCGTCCATTGAACAAGATGTCCTTTCCTGTCCTTTTCACATGAAGCTCTGCTTGTTTGAATCAATGCGTTTCTCTGAGCGGCAATATTTCAAGGTTCAGTAGGTTGTATATATAAACCATTTTTATCTGTGTAGTACTGTCATACTTTCCCCAGATGATACTTTTGGGAGTACACTATTGAGAAAGATTATTTTTAGTATGCAATAAAAAAAAATAATCAAAATAAATATATAAAAAAACAAAATAAACAGTAAAAAATTGTAGCAATGTAAGTCTGTGAAAAATTATTTGCTACTATCTCATACCACATGTCTTTTGAATTCTCTTATTTATGCCTCAACAACATCCATTGTTAATTTGTCTTATACACCTACACTCTCTGAAATGGGTTTTATTGTGTTTGTTTAAAGAAGCCATTTGCCCAGAAATGCTAAAACTCTTAAAATGCTCTGTCTGCACAATAGGTGATTTTAGCAAGCCAGATATGCACAGTTAAGCTGTGCTTGCAGAATTGTTTTTCTTAAAGTGCAACCAATTGACCATATACCAGCACTAATTTTTTTCTAACCAGTAAGGCATGTGCACATGTTGTCCCATACAACAGTGACTGCAACCAATATGGACAGGGTGCTTGTTTTTATTCTCAGTAAAGGAAAATTTAAATGCAGCAGCATGCCTCAGCTTAGAACCACATATCTCCAGACTCTGCTTTCTTTCAAAGACAGATTTTCCATTTGCCCTGCATTCAGTTTTACACTTTTTTTTTTTTTTTTTTTTTTTTTTGTCATCAAACAAAGCTTATCCTCCTAAGAATGCTCTGGAAAAATGACTTAGAACCAGTCTGCTACAAAAATCTTTTAAAAGTCTATATTAATACCCTAATGAAATGATAATATACATCTGCTTATGATATAAAAATACTCTTTACGATACTCTCAAAGTAATATTCTGATTTATAATTTTGTCAGACTTTAGACTCTCACAGGTGCCTTACAATTCCTTCTCAAAATAACAATGCTAAGAGGGCAGGTGGTAGATTTATAGGACATTATTATATTTCTTCAGGCATTTAGCCGGCAGCCTGGTTTTCATACTATTTTCAGTCCTGGGAAACCATAATTATCCTGAAGCATGTTACTTACACTGCCTTATTTCTTAATTACAGCAGTGACATGAGATAAATGCATATTTATTGGGATCAAATGCATAGTATTTTGTGGTGATTATCAAGAAGTTCTCATGATAACAGTGGCAATTATATGGTCATCAACTACTGATACGATACTATGTTACAGAAACTCTGTAACTAAGTACTGCCAAGAAGGAACTTTCTATTTGAGATAAAAGAATTTAAGGGTGAGAGATTGGCCAATTTGACATTGGACAGTGTTATGTTTATATAATTTATCTAGGTAGAAATTTAAGTTAAACTCCTAAATATTAGTTGATACAATGATTTTGCTTGATCTTCATATGGAATCATTTAAAATTTTTAAATGTTTTAAATTTTACTTGAGATTCCATATGAATATCAATTAAAATCATCATCAACTAATATTTAGAGGTTTAACTTAAATGTAAAGGGATTAAGAGGTTTAACTTAAGGGGTTTAACTTAAATTTCTACCTAGATAAATTAAATAAATAATTTTTTAAAATATCTATTGTCTTTTTTGATGTTTCAAATAAAATATTTGAATATATTCCAAGGATTAAAAAAGGACTAGAAATATGATAGCAGTGATATTGTCTTTAAAGATAAATTTGCAGTCTATTAGTAATATTCTTCTCAGATGCTATAATTCATTGTCTTAAAAGATTTCATTTAAGGTTTCCAAAATATTTTTTTTTTCATTTCAATGTAAAAAGAAAAACAAAAACTTTAAGCTGCCAAGATAATACTTACATAGTTTTCTACTACCTTCTATAAAAATATGTTCTTTGTCTTGCTTTTTTGTTGTTGTTGAAAAGGGCAAAAGGAAAAAATGATGGATGTCAAACTCAATCTATATACATGTTTTGGCAAAAGTTTCAGTTACATGTCAGAATTGGGAATCTGGCTGCCTGGGTTTAAATTCCTACTCTGCCACTGACTAGATACAGAACTTGAACAAGTTGCTTAACTGCTCTGTGCTTCATTTTCTTCATCTGTAAAAGGAGAAAATAGCAGTAGTTACCTGTAACAGCATTGAGAGGATTTAATTATTTCATCTATGTAAAGGGCTTAGAATCCTGCTTAGTACATAGTAAGCAAGCATTATATGAATTTTAGCTATGACTTTATGTAAGTTAGGGACATTAAAACCACATTCTCTTCTCTACCTTCAACCATGATGAAGTGTGACTTTGATCATTTTAACAGGTTTCCTTCAGATATTTTTTTCAGTATTCTAGTATGACACATAACAGAGAATGTGTTTTCTACAATAAAAAGGGCATTCAAACAATGAACTGATATCTATCAGATTGGTCAGTGTAATATTGACCAGTGACATATATGCCTGTATTTGTTTAAATGATTCCATATGAATCTCAAGTAAGACCATTTTATCAACTAACATTTAGGTGTCTTTAATCTATAGAGGGGTTTTAAGGACTTGCTTTATGAATCTGGGTGCTCCTGTATTGGGTGCATATATATTTAGGATAGTTAGCTTTCCTGTTGAATTGATCCCTTTACCATTATGTAATGGCCTTCTTTGTCTCTTTTGATCTTTGATGGTTGAAAGTCTGTTTTATCAGAGACTAGGATTGCAACCCCTGCTTTTTTTTGTTCTCCATTTGCTTGGTAGATCTTCCTCCATCCCTTTATTTTGAGCCTATGGATGTCTCTGCAGGTGAGATGGGTCTCCTGAATACAGCAGACTGATGGGTCTTGACTCTTTATCCAGTTTGCCAGTCTGTGTCTTTTAATTGGAGCATTTAGTCCATTTACATTTAAGGTTAATATTGTTATGTGTGGACTTGATCCTGCCGTTATGATATTAACTGGTTATTTTGCTCATTAGTTGATGCACTTTCTTCCTAGCCTCGATGGTCTTTACATTTTGGCATGTTTTTGCAATGGCTGGTACTGGGTGTTCCTTTCCATGTTTAGGGCTTCCTTCAGGGTCTCTTGTAAGGCAGGCCTGGTGGTGACAAAATCTCTAAGCATTTGCTTATCTGTAAAGGATTTTATTTCTCCTTCACTTATGAAACTTAGTTTGGCTGGATATGAAATTCTGGGTTGAAAATTCTTTTCTTTAAGAATGTTGAATATTGGCCCCCACTCTCTTCTGGCTTATAGAGTTTCTGCTGAGAGATCTGCTGTTAGTCTGATGGGCTTCCCTTTGTGGGTAACCCGACCTTTCTCTCTGGCTGCCCTTAAGATTCTTTCCTTCATTTCAACTTTGGTGAATCTGGCAATTATGTGTCTTGGAGTTGCTCTTCTGGAGGAGTATCTTTGTGGCATTCTCTGTATTTCCTGAATTTGAATGTTGGCCTGCCCTACTAGGTTGGGGAAGTTCTCCTGGATGATATCCTGAAGAGTGTTTTCCAACTTGGTTCCATTTTCCCCCTCACTTTCAGGCACCCCAATCAGACGTAGATTTGGTCTTTTTACATAATCCCATACTTCTTGCAGGCTTTGTTCATTTCTTTTTCTTCTTTTTCCTTTTGGTTTCTCTTCTCACTTCATTTCATTCATTTGATCCTCAGTCGCTGATACTCTTTCTTCCAGTTGATCGAGTCAGTTACTGAAGCTTGTGCATTTGTCATGTATTTCTCGTGTCATGGTTTTCATCTCTGTCAGTTCGTTTATGACCTTCTCTGCATTAATTAGTCTAGCTGTCAATTCTTCCACTCTTTTTTCAAGATTTTTAGTTTCTTTGCGCTGGATACGTAATTCCTCCTTTAGCTCTGAGAAGTTTGATGGACTGAAGCCTTCTTCTCTCATCTTGTCAAAGTCATTCTCTGACCAGCTTTGATCCGTTGCTGGCGATGGGCTGTGCTCCTTTGCCAGGGGAGATGCGCTCTTATTTTTTGAATTTCCAGCTTTTCTGCCATGCTTTTTCCCCATCTTTGTGGTTTTATCTGCCTCTGGTCTTTGATGATGGTGATGTACTGATGGGGTTTTGGTATAGGTGTCCTTCCTGTTTGATAGTTTTCCTTCTGACAGTCAGGACCCTCAGCTGTAGGTCTGTTGGAGATTGCTTGAGGTCCACTCCAGACCCGGTTTGCCTGGGTATCAGCAGCAGAGGTTGCGGAAGATAGAATATTGCTGAACAGCGAGTGTACCTGTCTGATTCTTACTTTGGAAGCTTCCTCTCAGGGGTGTACTCCACCCTGTGAGGTGTGGGGTGTCAGACTGCCCCTAGTGGGGGATGTCTCCCAGTTAGGCTACTCAGGGGTCAGGGACCCACCTGAGCAGGCAGTCTGTCCCTTCTCAGATCTCAACCTCTGTGTTGGGAGATCCACCGCTCTCTTCAAAGCTGTCAGAGTCGTTTGCATCTGCAGAGGTTCCTGCTGCTTTTGTTGTTGTTGTTGTTAACTGTGCCCTGTCCCCAGAGGTGGAGTCTACAGAGACAGGCAGGTTTCCTTGAGCTGCTGTGAGCTCCACCCAGTTCGAGCTTCCCAGCGACTTTGTTTACCTACTTAAGCCTCAGCAATGGCGGGCGCCCCTCCCCCAGCTTCACTGCTGCCTTGCGGTTAGATCGCCGCAGACTGCTGTGTTAGCAATGAGGGAGGCTCCGTGGGCGTGGGACCCTCCTGGCCAGGTGTGGGATATATTCTCCTGGTGTGCCTGTTTGCTTAAAGTGCAGTATTGGGATGGGAGTCACCTGATTTTCCAGGTGTTGTGTGTCTCAGTTCCCCTGGCTAGGAAAAGGGATTCCCTTCCCCCTTGCGCTTCCCAGGTGAGGCAATGCCTCGCCCTGCTTCAGCTCTCACTGGTCGGGCTGCAGCAGCTGACCAGCACCGATTATCCGGCACTCCCTAGTGAGATGACCCCAGTACCTCAGTTGAAAATGCAGAAATCACCAGTCTTCTGTGTCGCTCGCGCTGGGAGTTGGAGACTGGAGCTGTTCCTATTCGGCCATCTTGCTCCGCCATTACTCGAGGGGTTTTAACTTACAGTGCCTTGCCAGAGTAGATTTTCTAAATTCTGGTACAAGATAATGCTTCTATTATTTTTTAAGTTAAAAGACCTCCTCTTTAGACATTTACAATTATCCAGTGACATATTAGATCATGGGAACAGAAGGTCTGCATATAGTCTTTATTGCATGGCTAATATCTAACCAGGTGTCAATAAAATTAATGTTGGAATAGTTCTGCAAACCCATTTTATTTCCAAATAACCACACCAAGAAACATAAACTCTTAAAAAAGTGCCAGCGAGTTTTCATAAAAAATATTAGCCATGAGACGCTTGACTTTTCTTCTATATTATTTTTCTGTTCAGCTTCAGATGTTACATTTGTTCTAATATTATTATTTATAACCTTGTTTTAGCCTTGCATTTCTAATAAAGTTAATAAATTATTTCATTATAATATTTGGGTTGTTATAAAACATTTACAATACAGATCAATACAGCAAATAGTAAAATGAATTTTTAAGATAATTAAATTTGAAAATATTATGAGATTGAGGAACAAGTACAAAATTATGCTTGTCACAAAGTAATGAACTCTCTTTTTTATGAGTTGCATAAACGATCCCTGCAATTTAAATCAGAATTTTGCTATTTCTCTTTTATTTAGTATTTTTTAAAATCCCTGCTGCAATGCCTAATAAACTAAATATTAGATTATGTTTGTAACAACATTTGAATTTTTGGTTGCTCTTTCAATACCAATTAATCTAATTTCACTTTTTCTTTGTCTATGATACACAAAAGAACAACACTGAAATGCCATGATATTTTTAAGGTTAATACTGGGGTATGAAAAGTTGTAAGAGGATTAATGAATGGGGAAGAGTTTCTGGCTAAATGCAATCAGTTTCTGTGCAAACATTTACAGTCTCTACTGCAATAAAATTCGTTTAATAAGACCACAGAGAAACACGTTTTCTTGAGTCTGATTCTATTTCAACCTGTACACATATCTACACCAGAAAAGTTCTGGAAAATTTGTTTAATTTTAGAACTGGTCTAATATTGATTCTTCACTGGTCTGAAAGTTACTAGATTGAAGTTTGATGGTATTTGTTCTACAATAAGCAAAACTGATATGCAAAATAACACTATACTTCTGAAGAACAGTGAGGAAATGACACTCTCAACTTCAATTTTAATTTTAAAAGTGAGTTTAAGTGTTATTTTGTGATTAAAATTAAATGTGTGGCTTTCCACTTAAAAAGATCATTGTAATTCTTGTGAAATTCCAAGGTGAGGCGAAGTGCTGCCTGGGGCTTGTACTACTACTTTTGAGCTTAAGCATAAGATATTTTTGTGGTCATTTTTATTTATCTTTCAGATCAGCATTTTCATGACCCATTTATCAAACTATGGAAATGACCGCCTAGGATTATATACCTTTGTGAACTTGGCCAACTTTGTGCAGAGCTGGACCAACCTGAAATTGCAAACTCTGCCTCCAGTGCAGCTGGCCCACAAGTATTTTGAGCTCTTCCCTGAGCAGAAAGATCCTCTATGGCAGGTAACATTTAACATTCTCTCCTGGGGTGGAAGGAAAGAAACGAGCAATTTGTGAGTGTATAATTTGTGTTAAGAACTCTGCTGGACATATTAAAACTGGAATTTAACTCAAAATCCTCTTTTTTACAATAATTTTATTCTCTTCCTCAACAATTTTTGCTTATTTTATAAATTGCATTTTTTGCTGTTTTTCTGGGTTTTTGTTTGGTTGGTTTAAAATTTTTGCTTTGAAGATGTTGTTTTATTGTTGGTGTCTTCTCCAAGCTAATCATTTTAACTTGCATGCAGTGTGAGCACTAACTAGCAGTAAAATGGTTAGACAGTAGATGTCTAGAGAAATAAAAACCTAGAGCCACTGGAATCTAAGATTTATAATTAGACTTTGATATGTATATGTACAACACTGTGTATATAAGAAAGGAAAAGCAATTTTTACCTTGTATCCATATAGAGTTAATCTCTCAAGCCTATCTTCTCTTTTCTTTAAATGTAACAAATATTTCACTAACAGTAGAACTACTGAAAAAGAGAACTGTCAGTGTTAGTATTGTTTTTACTAACAATTCTACTTCATATGGGGCCACTTAGCCTGGATGCATCAAATGTAAACTATCTGCTTCTTGGCAGTTATCTAGGACAATGTTGCCTCCCATTTTCTTGCCTCTTTATGCATCAGATTACATCGACCCACAAAATCAATAGGCTGGCTGCAGAGAGCAGATCAGATAGTCCCTTGCCAAGCAGTCGGTTGAGAAAGCAGCATCACCATTAATGAGAAATTACTGTGAAACAGACTTTTTGTCATCCTCTTTCCCTCTCTTCAAGACTATTTGTTTCTCTTTGTTTCATAAATCATATTACATGCCACTCTCTGTCTACACTGTCAGAAATGCATCCAACACATGTTCATTGTCCATCTGTTATGTGTAAGGTAAGGCTAGATGTTCTAGGGCATGCAAAGAACAAAATACATTTTTTCTCAAAGCCAGTGGAGAGATTTCTCATTATTCACCGTCATATGTTTCAAATGTGTTTTAAAACTGACTGCTATCATACGTCATAGTATATTCTGATAATTTATTAAGCAGCTTTTTACCATTTGTGTTTACATTGAACTACACATTCTATTTACCATTCCAATAAGTTACTTGACCATCTACCATTTGATATGCAATTTAGAAAGATAGATAAATAGATAGAAGCATAATTATTATGAGCATATATCCACACACAAAATAGAATTGTATAAAGACAAAGCATGGGTCCCACAAATGGTGGTTATTCAAAAGATCTCACACACTTTTATAAAATTGATAAATTATTGATGGTAAATCAATTCTTTTGTCACAAATGTTTATATAAAATATATCTATAATATTTATGGTATAGTAATAGTAAAAATCAGACAAATTAACAAAGATTTTAGACAGCTTACATAGAAAGAATCCTTCAATGGCCTCCAGCTCCATCTCTACTCTTCCTCTATCTGTAGAAAAAGGAAAAAGTTTTTTTAAATGATGAACTGAATTTCTTGATATTGTTTGAACTTTTTAAGATAATTGTATTTATTAATATGTTTGGATATCAGTGACACTTTTCTTAAAAAATAAATATAATCAAAGATATGCCAGCTCCAATATGATTTGGAAAACATGATGATTCTAAGTATTGATTGAAGGTTTGTTAAATATGGAATACAGTGCTGGTAGATTAGGGGTGTAAATGGAAATTAGAAATTAAAGTATGGGATTATTCTTTCAGAAATCATATCATTCTTGGAAGATATAAGAAATATATATTTATATATAATTTGCCAGTGCTGATAATTTTAATTTCACATGATATCATAGGGGTAAGTTCCTAGGAAGTTCATCATAACAGAAAGAATAACTCAGAAAAGATAACGTAGAGTTTACAAATTTTCATCATTGCTGTCGTTTATATACATTTAAGAATTTTCATATACATTATCAAAATATAGTTTTCTGTAAGAGTACTTAAATGATACATGAGCAAATGTTTTCCCACTGAAAGACTCCCTTTGCTATTATGTGAATTATATTATTTATATGGTTACTTTTCACTGAAACTTTAAAGTTGCAAATATTTTTGTTAACTAAAAATCATATATTCTCAAATATAATATATTCTCAAATATATTTAAGAAGAAAAACAAGGAATAGAAAATAGAGTAGTTAAGTTAAAGAGAGAATTATTCAGATACATGAGATTTTTGAGAACAGTTGACTTATTGCAGCAAATCCGATGAACTTCGCCAAACACATCATGTCCAAAAATCTTCAAGCTGTGAAGTAACAATGAAGTGCATAATACTGAGTTTGTTTCCCTGGTGGTTATCTCTTCTTTTCATATTCGTATCTATAACAGGCCATTTTAAAACAGGCATTGTCACCCTTTTCTCCATAAAATATGAACTTAGTTTTATTTTACTTAGCATTAATTGGTAGGTTTTTTATGGCCCATTCATCACAATGCTAGAGAGTTAGAATAGATAAATATGGTGTGTTTCTGTTATTGTTACAAAGTGTCAAAATAAAACATTAAAGTACTTTTTTGTATTTACCAGTGTGACTTCTTATTCAGTATATTTCATGTTTAAAACTAAGGCAACCATTATCTTTCTTTAGATTTTTCAATTCACACATTCTTGTTACCACAAATAAAAGAAAAAGTGAAAAACGATAATATTCACATCTATTTAATTTCCTTTGGTTCCTCGTGTAAATTTTCGTTAGCACCAACTACTGTATGTGTGAAGCTGCTTTGTCACCTAATTAAAAACTGCAATATGAATATCTGTCAATGGGTAGCCTGATAAGTATGGCACAAAATGCATTTGTACTCATCTCTCACTGAAAGTTGATTCTTGTAAAGGTGATTAACATGGGAATGTGTACTGAGGACACATATGAAATGCAATCCCCAGACTGTATCCTTGTCAGTTTAGTCCTTAGTGTGTAAGACTCTTAAAATTGTACTCACTGGTGTCTATTAATTCATGTCCTTTATTATTTTGGTAGAATAATCACTATTATTTTGGTGAAAGAATAAGGTTTCTTTCTTTTTTGCTTTTTGTTTTTTTCCTATAATTCTCATTATAGGAACCAAAACCACAATATGGAGGAAGTTAGAAGGTCAGATTCTTACACATGAACTAATCGATGCTTTTAAGCTCTCAAACTGTCAGGTTAGCTCAGTTCCAGTCTTCACTCAGTCACTCCAGAGTCTCCCTATCAACAAACATGCCAAACATGATGTGGAGTCCTGCTTTTCTGTGTGACCAGGAGAATGCTCAAAGAGCTGAAGTTTCTCTCTCCATGCCAATGTCTCCAGGGTTAAACAAGAGGGAAAGTAAATCACAGAGCACTAATCTTAGGTGGTTAATCGCTTTGCTGATTCTAGCTGTCAAGACATCCAGCCCCAGCTTAGAAATGATGAAATCTGAATAGCTGTGACATAAACAAATCTTAAGATCTAGTGGCATACACACTATAGGTTCTATTAGTATGTGTCTGTTGAAGAAATGAAGGAATGCTGACACAGAGAATTAAAGACTGTGAGAGCAGAATAAGAAATTAGGGGCATCTAGTTCAACCTATTCATTGTAGAGAGAAAATGGATGACACTCAGTGAAGTGAAATGCCTTGTTCTAAGTGACATGGCTTATTAGGAACAAGTCAGGACCAAAGCCTAGGCTTTCTTACTCCTCCTCCAGGGTAATTTCAACCAAAAGATAGTGGTTTTGCAATTGAAAAAGCAAATATACTATTATCATCAACTCTCTATGTAGAATGAAATGTCAGGGATAGCTCCTTACTTTAGAAGGAGCTGACGGTTATTTAACCTATGCTTTTGAAGTACCTACATAATCAAAAGAAAGTTCTTGCCTTCATGGAACTTATAAGCCACAATAACTGCTTGTTATGTGAACAAAATAGTGTTACAAATTTGTCTTCATATTTATTTCTCTTTTTACCACCCTATAACTTATTTATAATTATATTACTGCACTTACCACACAGTATTTCAGACACTTATGCCTGTCGTATATCTGTTCCTGCAAACCTTGAAGAATGAGACGTTGTTGGTTCATATTTGCGCCCTGGAACCTAGCATAGTACAATAGCCACTGTCTTCAAAATATCATTAAAGAATAACCAAAAACAGAGGGCTGTGTGTACAAAGAACAATAAAAGTGGCACATCTGTTTCTTAGATAGTAAGTAGTGATGTAATGGTAAGTAACCTATAGAAGCAGGTACAAGTCAGTGGGGGAAGCTTTCAATGCTGCCAGTGTAATTTGAATTTGGTAGGCAATTAGGTACAACAAGCTCTAGGCTCTGAAGTTGAGAGTGAAGTGACTTAAAAAAATGTTAGTCAATGAAGATTACCCCAGAAGCCATTTCTCAGGACAGGGAAGAATAGGGAGGTGCTGAAGATAGGACAATAATCTACCTATGAGAAAGGGAAGCCCAGAAGAGCTTCATGGTTGTGAAAAGCAAGACCTTCGAAGTAGGAGTGAGTGAGACTGAGAATAACGAAAGAGTGACCTGAGACTAATTACCCCCATTGCTGAGGAATAGGAGTTCTGTAATAGCACTTTTCACTTTAATTCATTCATCTTTTAGTTTTTTCAGTGAAATTAAGTCAGTATAGTTTTTATCACTTCACAGATGAGAGAGGACAGATTTCATTATTATCTTAAATATTTTTTCTAATCAAAATTTAAATTTATATTTTGCCATGTTATCTTTTTCTTCCTAACTTGGCAATAGTAAGTTCTATACCTTTCAGGAATATCTCCTCCACCAAAGATGGCAATAATTTATCGTGATTTTGATTCTTTAATTTATACTGAAGCCACATTTTGATTGTATGAGACTGTCAGACATTCTGACATCCAAAAATGATGACTTAAGTCTTGGATTGTTTTCCCTGGTAATCATTTGGAAACATGTTCTTGTCAAGTATCAAATTCCCCATACAAACCACTTATTAAGGTTCAGGCATAAAAAAAATTACTTGCAGATAGCTCCCTTAAAAATATAATAAAGTGACAATACTTTCTAAATTAAAATCATCATAAAATATATTTGAGCATTTAATCCAAGTATAATAATGAAAAAGGAAATTGAATTTTTTGTTTGTGCCTTACAGAAACATTTGATAAGTTCAATGTCATATATGAGTGAATAGTACTATATTAGAACAACTGATTCATAAGTGTTTAAAAATATAGTTCATTTTATTGAGTTGGCTTTCTTTTCCCTGCCAGGATATTCATTAAAACACAAATAATAACATAAGGGACTACATTCAAAAGTACACAGTCATTAGTTTAAAGATAGAGCTGGCCGGGTGCAGCGGCTCACTCCTGTAATCCCAGCACTTTGGGAGACCGAGGCAGGCAGATCACAAAGTCAGGAGTTCGAGACTAGCCTGGCCAATATGGTCAAATTCTGTGTCTACTAAAACTACAAAAATTAGCCAGGCCTGGTGGCATGTGCCTACGGTCCCAGCTACTTGGGAGGTTGAGGCAGGAGAATCACTTGAATCCGGGAGGTGGAGGTTGCAGTGAGCCAAGATCGTGCCACTGCACTCCAGCCTGGGTGATGGAGTGAGACTCCTTCTCAAAAGGAAAAGAAAAAGAAAAAAAGATAGAACTACAGAAAGTAAACATGCCACCTTCCCTTGGGGTCAATTTTACTATGAGACTACTTCATGGAAAAATACCAGTAGTATTAACTTACTTAAATAAACATGAGTATAATATGGTGAAGAATAGATAGACATTTAGGATAAATTGGAAACACTTTGTGTCTAAAGCAGCACTCTTGAAGCTGTCACTCTAGACAGACACAGAACCACAGTCTCCTTTCCATCCAATACTACCCCAGAGGTTGGCATTATAAACCTCTGTAATTCAGGGTACTTGGTAGAAAAATTTGAGAAATCAGTCTATGAAGTGCTACAGGAGTTCTGTAACGAGTGTGTTTATTATGGATCAGTGTACTCACACAAGGAATGCTTTCCCAAGAAGTGAGGGACTGCATGGATTTTACATGGAGAACAAGAAGAGTTCAAGCCTTCATAAAGATGTCTCTCAGTTTTTCCATGAAGATTTGTTGATTGGAGCACTGAGAATAAGCACCCTTAATCTATTAAACTTCCTCATCAGTGTACATGGATTATGTTAGGCTTAAATGATATTGAAAGACAAAAGTTGAAAGTCACCACCCTGTACAATACAACTTGGAAAAGGCATTTTACAGACATACACAGGGCAAGACTCAATAACCGGAAAACATGTAGAAACAACACAGCCCAATTGGAAAGGAAAAACAGGTTTTAAAAGATGCCTTTTATAGCATTCTTCTTTAAACAGTCGGGAATAGCAAAAGGGAGATGAAAAGCAAACCAATGGCGTCTGAAATGTTTGTAATTAGTAAAATAATCCTTCTATCATGAGCACTGGGCATTTTTAAAGTTTCATATATTAAGGTCTAGAAATGTCCTAGTTCTCTAGAATAGGCACATGACCTGGATGGGATAATCAATCTTGAATTGATAATTCCGTGATGTCCTTGCCAGTGAAGGATGTGGAGAATAGTGAGCAAAGCAAATTTTTTGTAGCAAAAAGACAATGTAGACTTTGAGTAACTAGATATAAGAACAAAAGTTATTTTAATGTATTCTATAAAAATATGGAATTATAATAAGGTAAATGGTATGACATTCTTTCAATCCATGTTCTTCTTAGCTTGATTGCAAATTTGCAGTTTTTACTTATTTGGAGGGAAATATCCAAGGGTGCTTCTGCCCTGGTAAGGAACATAATTTCATCAGATTTTACTGCCCTTTCTAAGTCTTTTTCATTGCTTCAGGAAATCTTCTGCCTGCTTGTTTATGTTTACTTAAATATAAATTTGCCTTATATATTCTACATACAAAAACCACGTGCATCGCCTGTACCTGTGTGACAGCTGAGTTACATGCATTTTCACTGGACTGGCACTGTAACCATAGACTGCCTAAAGCAATTTTAACTGAATTTCTTTTTTGAAGTTTAAATATATCTACAGTGTTAGATACTTAAACCAGTAAATATCTATTGCAGTTTCAGTTATACAGGGAACAATCAGATTGCAGAATGAAAAGGGAAATAATCGCTTTCTAATTTTCTGACTTGAAACAATAGAAATAGAGCAAAGTAAGAAAGTGCAATTAAATGCTTAGCTTTTTTGGGAGAAGATCCTTTATCCTTCATAATCATTGTCAAAAACTTCACATGCACGTGTGTGCGTGCATACACACACATAATGTAATTGCAGAGACAATGCCAGATTTGGATTCTAAATCTGAAACTACCTTGCTGTGTGACCTTCAGCAGGGTCTAAATAAAACACCTTGCATCTCAGCTTTCTCAGCTATCAAGAAGGGATAATAAAATCTGTCTTGCCAGGTTGCTTTGAAGATTAGAAATAATCTACGTCAATCAAATGCCTGGAATATAGAAGGTAATCAATAAAAGTTAGACATTATGTTTGCTGGTATTCAGATTTTCATACAGTATAAGAAAAGTCATACTAGGAAAAGTCTGAACAAACATTTCCAGAAAATAGAAAATACAAACATCCGTTAATAAAATTTTGATTAACCGACAAAAGGAAAAATATGCCAGGAAAAGAGGTGAAAACAGAAATGGGCATCTGGAAATCCCTAAAATAGCATAATATAGAAAGAGTGTAGTTGCAAAGAAAGACAATCTGCCTAGATTGAGGAACACACCGATAGGAAAACCTGAAGTAATGTAAATTAAGTTGTTAGTAATAAAAATATTTGGAACAGCATGTATTGTAACAGCTTAGCATCCCAACTTTCTGGGAAAGTATAAATAGATATTAACTAGTGTCATCCTCTTCCCCCCAGAAACATGCTTATCCATATTCTCTCTGTGTGTTGGAGACAACAACTCTTTTCAAGTCTTACATTAAATCTGCTTATTTCTGTGAACATTTTATTTCACCTGTTTTGCAAGCAGAAATCAGAATGCCAAAGACATGTGCACTGCAATAAAGAAGATAAGTGGCCGAGTTGAACATATAGAACCGAGAAAGATCTCACAAATAAGACTTTGACTTTCAACAGTGGCACTGAATAATCAATTAGTCCGCTCTTCTACCTTTGCTAAGCATAAAGAAATCTTCATTTGAGCAAATAAAGTGAACACCTACTCTGAGATTTGCTCTGCTGGGTTGTGTGTGGGGAAATTCAGGAAGTATAGGTTGAGAACCGCCTTCCTATTGCTTTGTATCTGAAAATGCAGTTCAGAAATGAAGTTCTTTATAAATCAAGTAGTTATATAACAATATGAGAGAAATAATGTTTAAATTCTAAAGTGATGGTGTACTCACTAACTAGCTTCTGGGACTGCCATGAAAGAAAGTACTGGGGATTATGTATGGTTTGTTGTAGGAGTTTTAGATGCTAAATGTCTATACAGTTAATATTATGTTTGTTTTCAAACATATATCAAAATTAGTCTATGCCAATTGCTAAATGTTTATTGTGCCTGTCCTAAGTCAGTCATTCTACAAACATTCATTCAGCATTTCTTAAGTATTGGGTTGTAGCAATAAAGAAGACAGAGGCCTCACCTTCAGAGAACTTATATTCTAGTTGAGATAGAATTATTATAAACTATAACTATACTTATATATATATATAATTATTACAAACATATACACAAAGAAAATAATTTTAGCTACTGACAGGTAACAAAGAAAATATGACAGGAGACTCAGAAAGAGACAAGAGTGGGAAAAAGCTTTGACTATCATCATCAGGGAAGGCCACTTTCATGAGTTGATACTTGTGTTGAGATCTGAATGGTAAGCGGTACTGAAACTATTGGCTTTATGAGTTGCAGGAACCAGGCAGCAAGTATACACAGAAATGTGTTAAATTAGAATTATATAATGGTCTTCGGGTCATCTAGTAGGGCAACCTATATCCTCAAGTCGGCTAAGGATACTCCAAGCTATTTCTCTACAAAGTAACTCACAGATGCCAGAAGTCTAGTGATCTGACTGTGTCAGGTAAAACTTATCCTGTGGACAGACAGCCACACATAGTGCTGGTACATTCTGATAATGGACCAAGAAGTCTGCTCTCAAGATGAACACCTCTAGCAAAGCAATCCATCAGTGAGATTTACTCTTTCTCTTGCTCCAATTGCCTAACTAATCTTGCCTAAATAATCCGGACAAAAAGTAAAGAAGGGCAAATGTGGAATCAAATAATAATTACTCTTATATAAAGCATTATTTAACCATTTTAAATAACATATAATGCTGTCAACAACCACATGAGATAAATATTATCAATCATTATGTTATAAATAAGGAACTGAGATCCAGAGAATTTAGGAAAATTGCTTAATGCACAGGCAGTCTCCCTCATGAGCTCAAGCTCTTAATGACTACACTATGCTACCCCTCTAAAATAAATAGGGAAGGTTTATGGTAGATATTAGCTTAAGCTAGAAATGTAGACAAAGTTTTGGGGAAAAATATGAGCATCACATGGAGAAATAAGTCATTGATTAGGGTACAAACATGAGAATTTCAACAGTAGTGAATACAGTATAACTGAAGCATTAAGTTGATGTTGGCAATTATTAACCCAGAACAGTGTTACTCAAAATGTGGTCCATGAATAGCCTGTTTGAATTATGTTGTTGCTGATTCACCATGAGACAAGAAGCTGGTGCCAGAGTAGAAATCAACTATATCACTAAGCACACCAGTTGCTTTCCTTGAAATTTTGTTTTTATCTTGTAGCAGAATGTTCTTTTTGAAACAAGCAGTGCATTGATTCACATTCTTGCACAAGCTCCTTATCTTCTCATAGACAAGTACTTTGAAACACAATGAGCTAGAGTATAGGTGATGTTGCTGCAATTATGCCATTCAAAATATATTGGCTAAATAAGATGAAAATGTATTTCTCACTCATGTAACCGTCCAGGAGTAAGCAGGTGGTCTAGGAGCTGCAGACAGTTCCACTCCACGTGATCACCCAGGGCCTCAGACTGATAGGCTCTTCAATATATGGCTTCCACTTGAGGTCAAGTTACATGCTACAATCTAGCCATTTTACAGCTGGTGGTAAGTTGGAAGGGAGAAATCCAGGGAGTGTGGCTTTATCTTTGAGGGTACTTCATATCATTTTGGCTCACTTTCCATTGGACTGAAATTAATATGAAGAAAGCTACATTGAAGAAAGAGTGTGACATATACTCTCTAACTGGGAATCTGTATAATAAGCTAAATAGGGGATGTTTCATTGTCGACTGAAGAAATGAAGAATAGATAGTTCAACCTTCTGTTCCATGGTGAAAAATATGGTCAGTTGCACTAAAACTACACCATATGGAGTATATGAGATGGAACACTGAATAAAAAGATGGCAGAAAATGGAGATACCAGTTAAAACAAAATTTCAGTTATGTAAATTAAATAGGGAATGTCAAGTTTACTGGCTTGTAATTAATTCCTTTTATCACAGTTTTCATAGATGAATTTGTAGAAAAATCCAGGATCTGTAACCTAATTTTTTCCAAGGTAAATTCTAACATAATATGGTTGTCATTATACATTACTGATCCTTTTATATTGTACTTCAGCCTTGTTCCAATGAGAGCAGGGATAGAAATGTATTTGAGTCAAGAGTATCTTTTAATTTTATAGAGTATGAATATGAATAGCCATTGTCATAAGTAGTGTTCTCTAGAAGCAGAGTGTGAGATAGAGATTCCATTGCAAATGATTTAAGAAATGCTTTCGGGAAAAACCTACAAGGGAAAATGTGGAACTGAAAAGAAGGGAAAAGAGCTGAGCAAGGATGTCATCTCTGTTAAAGCCTAGCCTTACCTGATCTGCAGGGAGCAAACTAGTCATAGGCAAATTGTCTCACCTTGAGGCAAGCAGGTCAGTCTTCCGTACCCCTGCATCCACTGGAGGTGGGCCATCCCCTGAGAGTGAGAGGGGATGCAGAGTTTGATTTGCAGTCAGGTGGCTTCTATTAGCCAGGGAGAATTCTTAATCCCCCAGCTGGGGGCAATAGCAGCTGGCAAAGTTCAGAGAAGGAGTGGAGAGTTTGCACTAGTTTGAAAAGAGGATGCTTTCAGAGAAAAGAGCATCACCACACTCTATTCTACATGCACAGTTTCATTTGTTATGTTCACTCCATCCAGACACATTTTTTCTCATGAGTCTATAAACTTCATGCCTGGGGAAATTGATAAGAGGAGAATTATTGTGGGAAACTATAACACAATTGCTGCTTTCGGTCCCAAAGGTGAAATCAGTGATTATTTTCTCCCATTTTGTCTCCTATTCTGTATTTCCCCACCTTTGGCTAGCATTTCTGCTAGTCTAGAAGAAATACTGGGTGGGTCAGATAGTCTTAGGACTGGAGGAAGTAGCAGCAGTGGTAGTATGTCTCACTAACTCTCCTCTTGTAAATTTCTTTAGGAGAAAGGCTACATTTAGATAAAGATAACTTAAGGAGTACACTGTGGTAGTCTGTTCTGGCACCCCCATGTGGCACTTATCAGACAGTGATTGCCGTACTTTCCCATTTACAGTTATAACTGGATATGGAAGTACCAACAAGCAACTTAGTGAATTATTTGAGTGTCGAAGATATTTCTCCCTGTTCTCACTATATAGTAACTATTCTAATTCCTCATGATTATGTGGGTCAGTTATCCCTACCAGAATGGTAACTCATTTCCATGTCTGCCAATCCACTGGCACAAGAAGCCCAAAGTGACCAGGTAGGAGTTTTACTTTGTGTTTGGTGAGCCTCTTCTCATGTCTTCTGGTGGAATCTTCCCTGCTATGGAAGCTAGAATTCCTATATCCACCAACCTTAAAGTTACGAGAAACAAAAGCACAAATTCTCCAAGTATGTCATTGGAAATAGCGGTGAGGGGTTCCATTCCTACATCAATTCCTGGACTCACATACACAACTCTTTGGCCAAAGGGTACAGCAGAGGCACCTGTTGGTAATATAATGTATTCCGTATTCCTTAAATAAAAACTATTTGTTGGACACTGTGCCAACTAATAGTTTATGATTTAAGGAGTACACTGTATCTTCAAGCTGGTGCCTCAAAGGCCACCAACTTGTAGAAAGTGGGGTATATTGATGGGACTAGTGACTTTCAGGACCACATGCCTACTGCCATGCTTCCTTTACCAGAAAGAAGTTCCCCTTATCTCAAGCCATATTATGTGAGATAACATGTCAATGAGTCATATACTCTGTGAGCCCTTGCATAGTGGTGATAGCCACGGCTATGTGGGCAGAGAAGGCGAGTGAATATTTGGTATACATGCCAAACCTGATTTCTTTAGGAGAAAGGCTGCATATAGATAAAGATAACTTAAGGAGTACACTGTGGTAGTCTGTTCTGGCACCCCCATGTCGCACTTATCAGACAGTGATTGCCGTACTTTCCCATTTACAGTTATAACTGGATATGGAAGTACCAACAAGCATGATGTAGGTGAATCATGCCCTTTTCATTATCAAAGCATCCAATATAATCAATGTTTCACTAATTGGCAGGATAATGCTATTTCTGAGATATGAAAGTATTTGCTGTTACTGTCAGCTCAGATATTCAGCAGTGGCTGTAACTACAACAGACACAGGGGAAAGAGGTCCATGCATGGCCTTCACCTGTGCTGCCATGGTTATTCTATTCATGAGCCATTTGCATTAGCTCTGGGTTAGCTGACAACAGAGGTTAGGCAACATGTAGGAATGTTGTAACCTGGCTGAATCATACTGCTCTCTTGGTTGTCAATGCCTCTTCTACATAAAATGCTCTCTGGTGGCCGGGCGCGGTGGCTCAAGCCTGTAATCCCAGCACTTTGGGAGGCCGAGACGGGCGGATTACGAGGTCAGGAGATCGAGACCATCCTGGTCTACACGGTGAAACCCCGTCTCTACTAAAAAATACAAAAAACTAGCCGGGCGAGATGGCGGGCGCCTGTAGTCCCAGCTACTCGGGAGGCTGAGGCAGGAGAATGGCGTGAACCCGGGAGACGGAGCTTGCAGTGAGCTGAGATCCGGCCACTGCACTCCAGCCTGGGTGACAGAGCGAGACTCCGTCTCAAAAAAAAAAAAAAAAAAAAAAAAAAATGCTCTCTGGTGTACATTAATGTATAATGCAAAGATTATCACACATTTTGAACACTATCATAGGTCCATCCACATGCCTCTTTCTTAGAACTTCCTATCTTAATTTTCCTAGCTTGTTCCTTCAAGTTGTCTGGCCTGTCCATTCTATGCCATTTATTCATCTCTGTTCATTAGTTTGTCATATCCTTACCTTTGGCTATGAGTCTATCAACAAAATAGCAGATGACTAGGTACACTGCCCACAACTCTGACAACTGAGAGTTCCATTACCTAGTGATTTTTAGAAACCCCTCTGAATGGAACTGTAGCGCCACCAAAGTCCATTTTTGTCTTCTACTAACATAGAAGTACCAACATACTGCAAACCAAGCCTAGGTTTCTCCTCTTTATCAGCAGGTTATAGGAACCCTTCATGAAACTAAAAATGAGCTGATGGAGAAGCATCAGTGCAACAGTGACAGGTGACATAGTCATGGGCCACCGATTTGTAAGTGGCCCCTGGATCAGCCTTTCCCATCTTCAAATGGATTGTTGCTGGACATACCTGAACTGATTATTTGATGGGTCTATCACTATTCAGTTCATGGTGGGTAGTTATGGCCACTTGATCACATTAATGACTCATGACAAACACTCTCTTCCATAGCACTCTCTTCTTGTATACAGCAGTATACAAGAGTTGTAGTTTGCAAAATATGATTAGGATAGTATGCTTTGCTACAGAACCTTAGAAGTGTACATTGTGATTCTTTTCAAGTACTTGCCAGATACTCCACATGGCATCCATTTATATCATTGATGCCACAGTATCATGAATCTTCTGGCATATAAAGCCCAAGTGTGAGGGTGGCTTGTATTTCAGCCTTACCTACTGCATACCCCTTTCTTGCTCTAGGCCCCATCCTAAACTTGAAGCTATCTGTATCACTCAATAAATGCATGGAAAAATATTTCCTAGCACTGTGCTACCTCTTAGCAGTAGGAGTTGCAATGTACAACTTACACTTTGCTATGAACAGCATGTCCCAGTGTGCTCAAGATGTCCGGACCCCTGAAAGCTTGAAAGGTGGCAGGCTCCTAAAACTTTGTATGTTTGTCTTCCATCCTCTGAGGTGCATGTGTTTTATCAAGGCAGCCAGAGTAATTGCCACTTATTTGTCAGGTCCAAATACCATGTCACCAATATAGTGGGCCAGTGTTAGGTTCTACAGAACGCCAGGGTGATACCAGTCCCTTTAGTCTACATAGTGACATTGGGAAGAATCGGCCTAAGCATTTCTTAATGGATCTCCTATTTTAATTGGATAAAATTATATTCTGTGCTAGAATAAAATGATATTGAGAAGTCTATGATTTTGCAGCACCTATATTTGACAAAATGGTTAAAAGAATCATAATTAGAGAAAACTCACTTGACAAATGTTATATTTAAAAGTATTTGTCAAAGAAAAACACTCTTAACAGAAAATAATTGTGAAAATATCTGGTCTCTAATATTTAGACATTTTAATATTTAAAAAATTAGAATTGAAAATTAGCTTATCGTCCAGGCACAGTGGCTCCTGCTCATCCCGGCACTTTGTGAGGCCAAGGCCAGAGAATCACTTGAGGCCAGGAGTTCCAGACCAGCCTCAGCAACACAGGAAAACCCCACCTCTAATAAAAAAAAATAAAAAATTAGCCAGGCATGGTGGTGCATGCCTGTAGTCTCAGATACTCCGGAGGGTGAGGCACGAGAATCGCTTGAACCTGAGAAGAGAAGGTTGCAGTGAGTCAAGATGGCACCACTGCACTCCAGCCTGGGTGACAGAGCAAGACTGCATCAAAAAAAAAAAAAAAAAAAAAAAAAGAAGGGAAGGGAAGGGAAGGAGCTTATTTCTATTCTCTCTCCAGTTAGAAATACAGTGGCTTACAGAGAAGAGTGATCTGAGTATCAGCATTTTCACATTTATTAACTATGAAATGCAGCTTTGAGAAGGATTGCAGACAATTTTATAGAAAAGCAAAACATAATAATATATTGAAAACAGTCATTCTTCAGAAGAACTTTGGCAACACAGTATTAAAGAAAGATGTATCTAAAGAGTTGATCAATACCACCAATGGCACTCTTCACAGAAATACAAAAAATAATCCTAAAATTAACATGGAACCACAATGGACCCAGAATAGCCAAAGCCATCCTAAGCAAAAAGTACAAAATAGGAAGAATCACATTACTTGACTTCAAATTATACTACAGAGCTGTAGGAACCAAAATGCATGGTACTGGCATGCAAATAGACACATAGACCAATGAAGCAGAATAGAGAATCCAGAAATAAACCCATACTTCTACAGTGAGCTCATTTTCACCAAAGATGCCAAGAACATACACTGGGGAAAAGATAGATTCTTCAATAACCAGTACTGGAGAAACTGGATAGCCGTATGCAGAAGAATGAAACTAGACCCCTATCTCTTGCCATACACAAAATAAAATTAGAATAGATTAAAGACTTACAACTAAGACCTCAAACTATAAAACTACTAATACAAAACATTAGGGAAACTCTCCAAGACATTGGTCTGGGCAAAGATTTCTTAAGCAATATCCCACAAGTCCATGCCAAAGCAAAAATGGGCAAATGGGATCACATCAAATTGAAAGGCTGCACAGCAAAGGAAACAATAAAGTTTAGAGACAACCCAAAGATTATGGTAAAATATTTGCAATGACCCATCTGACAACGGATTTTTAACCAGAATATATAAGGGACTCAAACAACTCTACAGGAAAAAAAAAAAATCTAATAATCTGATTTAAAAATGGGCAAAGGATCTGAATAGACATTTCTCAAAAGAAGACATACAAATGGCAAATTAGTATATGAAAACGTTTTCAACATCATTGATCATCAGAGAAATGCAAATCAAAACTACAATGAGATATCATCTCACCCAGGTTAAAACATATCTTATCCAAAAGACAAGTAATAACAAATGCTGGTTAAGATGTAGAGAAAAGGGAACACTTGGAAACTGTTGGTGGGAATGTAAATTAGTACAGCCACTATGGAGGACAGATGTAAATTAGTACATCAGTTAGTAAATTAGTACAAGAGAACTAAAGTAAATTAGTACAGCCTCTATGGAGGTTCCGCACAAAACTAAAAATAGAACTACCATGTGATTCAGCAATCTAACAGCATGGTCAGTAAAAATATTGTTAAAGGAAAGGAAATTGGTTGGGCATGGTGGCTCATGCCTGTAATCCCAGCACTTTGGGAGGCTGAGATGGGTGGATCACAAGGTTAGGAGATGGAGACCATCCTGGCTAACACAGTGAAACCCCGTGTTTACTAAAATACAAAAAATTAGCCAGGCATGGTGACACATGCCTGTGGTCCCAGCTACTCAGGAGGCTGAGGCAGGAGAATTGCTTAAACCTGGGAGGCAAAGGTTGCAGTGAGCTGAGATTTCGCCATTGCACTCCAGCCTTGGCAACAAGAGCAAAACTTTGCATCAAAAAAATAAAAAAAATAAAAAATAAAATAAAATAAAAAATAAATAAAAAGAAGAAGAAGAAGAAGAAAAGGAAAAAGAAAGGAAATCAGTATATTGAAGAGATATCTGCACTCCCATGTTTATTTCAGCACTATTCACAATTCACAATAGCCAAGATTTGGAAGCAACTTAAGTATCCATCAACAGAGAAATGAATGAAGGGAATGTGGTACTTTTACACAATGGAGTACCATTCAGCCATGAAAAAGAATGAGATTCTGTCATTTTCAACACTGGATGAAACCTGAGGATATTACATTAAGTGAAATAACCCAGGCACAAAAAGGCAACCTTCACATGTTCTCATGCTTTTGTGAGAGCTAAAAATGAAAACAATTGAACTCATGGAGATCACGTGTACAGTGATGGTTACCAGGGACTGGAAAGGAAAGTGGAGGTGGTGGGAATGGGGATTGTCAATAGATGCAAAAATATAGTTAGATAGAATGAATAAAATCCAGTATTTAATAGCACAATAAGGTGACTAGTCAACAATAATTTATTTTACATTTAAAATAACCAAAAGCATAAAATTAGAACATTTGTAATACAAGAAATGATAAATGTTTGAGGTAATGGATACCCTATTTACCCTGATGTGATTATTATGTATTGTATGCATGTATCAAAATATCTCATGTATTTCATATATATGTGTGTATATATCTATATATCCACTATGTAGCCACAAAATTAAAAATTAAGTGAAAAAGGAACTGACTAAAGTACAGAAATATGCAGAAATATGAACTATAAATGCTTTCTTTCTTGTTTCATTGTTAATATTGGGATAATAAATATAAAAATAGAATGTTTTAATTTCCAAGGTATATGTTTTTAAAAAATACTTTTACTTGTGACAATCATCTTGAATATTATTATCGTTTAGGTCACCAATATAATAAAACCAATATGGCAGTCAATAAATATTTCAAAAATTTTATCTTTTTAATTTTAAAAGCCCTTTTAATTCTCAAAAGTGTAATGATTTTGATAATAAATTAGAGTCAGCCAGATAGAATGAAATAAAAACTGGTACTGGAATTGTAGGTTAGATGGGCATAATATTAGACTAGTGGATACATTGAGTATGTTGAGTATGAAATTTCCTCACCATATCTATACAAAAATCATACATTTGCAATATAAAAACTTAAGTTCAGAGCTCAGGAGGGAGGTAGAGGCTGGATACTGATCTAGAAGCTATCAGCTTAGAAGATGTGACCAAACTATGGGAGTATCTGAATCAAAACATGAAATGAAAAGGAAAAGATGGCCAAGTCTGGAATTCAAGGATAACATTTCAGCCTCTAGGAAGAAAAAACAGGAATGATTAGGGAGAACACAGTAATATGAGTAACTATGATGAAACCAGGTAAAGTCAAGTCCTCTGATATATGGACATAAAACATAAACCAAGAAATAGAGTAGTAGCACAGGGATTAGAGCCTTGCCAAACACTGAAAGATGACAACACCAGGAGCGACTTGAGGTCGAGTTCCAGCCTTGAGATAAGGAAGGTGCCAATAACTTTATTTTTAAAAGATTTGGAAATCAGAGAACCAGAGTGAGGTCTAACTCCAAACTCTAAGGTATTAGGCAAGAATTCGATTCCATCTTTTGAACAATTTTTAGAGAACAGAGCCAGACAGTCATTACACTGTAAGGTCACTTATTCTTCCTTCTTGCAGAATCCATGTGATGATAAACGACACAAAGACATCTGGTCCAGAGAGAAAACTTGTGACCACTTACCAAAATTTCTAGTAATTGGTCCACAAAAAACAGGTAAAAATAGCCAATTGTGCTACTTATATCCTTTTTAAAAATATTTTATGAGATATATTGTTATATGGAATTATCAGACTAGATTTTTCTTTGTGAAATATTTAGCTATCCATGCAAGTTTACTACTCGAACTGCTTTTCATCTCCATGAATCGCATTTATACCGTGAACCTCAAGAGGATCTTAATGTTGCCTACTAATTAGCCTTAAACACTAAATTCTTTATGAATTTTAAAACTGTTCAATATGCATGTCAAATTTGGAAAACTTTGAACTTATGTGTCACAGTTGTTGTACCTCATCTTTAATTTTTACTTTTCTGGCTTTATTTAATTAATTTCTATAGCAATTTATAAAAATATGTTTTGGCTTGTTTCAAACTATTTTACCTGGTACAACAGCCTTTGAACTGATTTTTGTTCAGAGCCACTGCCATGATTACTTTCAAATATTTTACATGTGTGATTTTTTAAAAAAATTAATCATTAGGTATTAGCATGGTATGGACTTTCTGAAACACTTGAAGTTCATCAGGTATTTTTTCCTTGGTATTTTCTCATGCACTGAAGGACAACTGCATAAGAATATAGTAAAAGAGAGTGAAAGTATTTCACCAATGAGATGACACTTTCAATTAGAATATTTTATACTTTCTTCAGTATGTGACAGTTTTATACACTTTGCTCATGTCCTGATTAATTAAAGTTTTTATTGAGTTGCTGTATTTTGAATTCACTACTTTGACTAGAAGAAGCATTTTCATCAGTGAGTGCACAAACCATAACAGAAAACAAACAGTCTCAATAAATAAGCCTGGCCCAGATGAAGATATTTGTAATACAAGTAAGTAGATCATTTTAAAAGTTGTGGGCAAAATTTCCAGACTATTAAATATCGGTTGTTGAAATCTTTTCTTCTTCTAGGAATATAAATTATATTACAACAGAAAGTTAACATGTGCAGGGAGGGGAAAGAGCAACACATATTTTCAGATAGATCACTTTTGTTGTTGCTTAAAATGTACATTAATTTTCTACTAACTCCCTTACAGCATTGCTAACTCTGGAGTGACTACTAAAGATATAAAACAACCCTGTGTTGTAAAATTGTGTTAAAAATCTAATAGAAAGACATATCCCCTATCATTCATCATTGATGTTATTATGTTTTAGTTCTGTGAGAAAATTACAGCTTAGTAACTATAAGTCTATTTTTCCTTCTTGTTGTTTGCATTCATAAAGACATTAAACTATACCTTTAGATTTTCATATTTGACCTACCAGTATGGAAATGATAAAGCTTTTAGCTGGTTTTGGCTTTCCTAAGACAAACAAACAAATAAGATGTTAAAACAAAGGAATCAGATGGTAATAATATTTCATAGGCTATGAAAATATTATTCTAATATAAAAATGGTTGTAGTAATTCTTAAAATCCAATTGTAGAAGTCTGAAGTCATAGTTTGTTGTTCTTACTGCTTCAGTTGGCAAAACACCCAGTGCAGTCAGAGACTATAAATTCACTGCAGCAGAGGGTTCACAATTAAATGCTGCCAATCTGCCCTTAGATGCACAGTTGTCTTTCGATGACTTTCGTGGCACATGCGTCTCTTATAATAAGCATGAGGTACAAAAGTGGTTCCCAAAATGTTTACTCAGTTGTTGTGAGGTGAGAATGGAAAGACGTGATATTTCACTTTGCCATTGCTGAATCCTAGAAGAGATAGATTCCTGTGGGCTGAAATTGGGTCAGGGAATGAGGAAAGGGAGAAGAGAAACAGGCAGAGATGATGACATAGACTCAGAGACTTTAGGCTTAAGGGACTCAAAGTTCAAATCATAGTCCCTTGTGAGCCTTTGAACAGATATTCATCCTTCATCATTCAGAGTCAAATTCTGGTATTGTCAATGCAGAAGAGGATTCTAATAGGGTTACATTATAAGAGCATAATTCATTGGCCTTAGATCTTTCAGAAGATCAATGTTCACATTGTCAATATTAATGTCTCATGATTTGTCTGGCTTATCTCGGTACATCAGAAATAAGGAGGAGTTGATAGTATACAAAATAGAATAGTTTCTATTAGTATAGGATTTTTTTCTCTTCTTCCGTGAAATATTTATGTTAAAGAAATTGATATAAAATGAAATGAGGTAAAAGAAATTGATAGAAAATGAATGTCAAGGATAGATGAAAATATACTTTTTGAGGTAGTGGGCCCAGATTTTATGACTGATTATATGAATATCAAGCCACATTTTTTCTGTTTCTATTTGAGAGTGCTTTCTCTCTCCTCCCTATCAGATGCCTCTTGATGTCCCTCAACATCCTGGAGGCATGAAGGTATAGAGTTCAGAACATAAAGACTTTGACTTTCTGTAGGCCAGGGGAGATCTGGGTACAATTCTGTGACCATCAGGGTAATCAAACACTTCTACTTACTACCGAATGAGGCTATAAAGTATCTATATTTAGATCATCAACAACAACTAAAGAATACTTTTTATATGTGCCCTGCATTCATTTACATTTAATACCTTCAGAATATTAAACTATCAGTTTTCTCATTTGTCTTGTGTGTCTCAAATCTCTTTCTCTCCACTCCCCCATGAAAGTATTATCTTAAAAAGTACTTAAAAAGAGCACTTCTGGATTTCATGTTTCCTTCCAGCTTCTTCTCTATTGCTAATTCATTTCCCTAGAACATTTTTTGGTTTTGCTCTTCTCATATTTTCTCCTTTTTAAACTCCTGTTATATTTAGGAGTGAACCAGATGAGCTCTTGAGGATGCCCCTCGTCCCTCATAACTATTAAATCTATATTTTTCAGTGTGGTTGAGAGATTTTTCCTGTCTAAACTTTAGGATTCTATTTTAGTTCTTAACCAGTTCTGTCTCCTTCATTCTTTTAATCGAGTTTGTATAATTCGATTTCATACTTGTTATTCCTTAAAAGTCTTTTAAAATTGGTAATTACATCTCCCTAGGGCATTGATTAGTTTTGCTGTCTTATTTCATAGAGTCATTCATTATAGGTGTTTTAACATGTCTTCCATCAAGGTGGTTGGGCCCCATGGATCTGTTGTTACATTCTTTCCTTTAGCTACTCATTACTTCTTGGTGGCCATGTAAAGCTGTGAGGATCTAAAAGGGCGACAATGTCATTAATACTCAAAACGCGGTAGCCTTTGCTCATATGAGCTTAAGGTATATGTGAACAAAATGCCAATTATCTGCTGGCCTTCTCTACTTCCAGATTCCAGTTGCAATGATAGTTGTTCTGCCAGCCCACCTATGTAGCTTGCTGCAGCTCTGCAGATATCTAGCATCTAACATAAGGGCTAGGACATCTAACAAATGCTGCTCACTCCAATGTATCACAGAACAGTTTACCTTTTCAAGAAGAAAAGTCTTGATTTATGAGAGTTATGATGGCCTAGTCACTTCATGAGTTCTTTCTGCTATAACTGCCAGTCTCTGGCCTGGCTCTGAGGGAAATAAGGTTCAGAGATTACATTTGAGACTTCTGCAATGTGCACACAGGTGGTTTCTATCAGCTAGTCTGTTCCATCTAGTGCTCCAATTATCAGACTTGATTGTCATATTTTGCCAGAGAAGTCATTGAAGCAGCCATCTTTTGAGAGTCCTGCCTTCTTCTTTCAACCTTACTGTGTAACACTTACGTTTTTAGGGAACAGTATTACAATACACTTTCTCCCAGAAGCTGTCACTGATTTCCCAAGTCTAAATCACCCATTTTCTCATATATTGGAAATATACTCTGGTCTTCTCTCATTATGGCACCTGTCACACTGCATCACAATTACTTGTGTACTTGTCCAAGTCCACACATGGACTTTAAGTTCATTGAGGGTAGCAAATGTGTTTTCTTAATCAAGAGTTACTTCCGGACCATACACAGAATAGCATGTCAACTTCTGTTGAATAGTTTGATTTCATTCATCTGAATTTCAATACTAATTGAAGACCCACCAGTTAAGGTACTGTGCTTAACGATAAAGATGGAGACAGAGGGATCCATGCCCTTCATGCTTTAGCCACTCACCTGACTCCAGGAGGAAAGTTAAGCTGCATGACTTCCGCAGTGCCACACTACTGCATCATCATTCTGCTTCACTTTGGCCATGTGTTAATATTAAATCAGGCATTTTGATAAACAGAATCATGTCAGACTAATAATAGAACACTTAGATTGTGACTGCATGGAATGCACCTAATAGATTTTAAGGAAATCATTTTGACACTGGAAATAGTTGATTATTTTAATATTCCCTTTTGAGCAAAAATATGCTAAAATAATATTTTGTCTCTTATTGCCATATAACTTTTTACCTTCTTTTTTTTTTTTGTAATAGGAACAACTGCACTTTATTTATTTCTTCTAATGCATCCTTCAATCATCAGCAATCTCCCTAGTCCAAAGACATTTGAGGAAGTTCAGTTCTTTAATGGCAACAACTATCACAAGGGAATAGACTGGTAAGAAAAGTAACGGAAAATAAATTCCATTATTAACACATGCTCAATCACTGCAGAGCAATTACAGATGTATGTGTGGCATCTGCATAATTACAGGATAAATTTGTTATACTCAATTCTACCACAGTGAATTAGAAATTAATTTATAATGATGATATGTTTAATCAGTGTTGCCTATAATGTGATTTGGACAGTGCAATAATGATAATATTTTTCTGCTAAATTAATATGATTGAATAAAGAACATTATGGGATATATTTCATCAGAATTATTCATAAGGGTATTTAAAATTCTCTTTAAGCATAGCATTATTTAACTGTGCCTAATTTTTTTTCTGAACACATAATTTGTTTTCACAACAATGTTTGAGGCAACAAATAAATCAGTAGTTTGTTTTATTTTATAATTCGTGACATGTATCTTCATTAACCACGTAAACCTATAAGTTTTGTTATAATATAGGCTGATACTTGTCATGCAAATAATAACAGCACAGTTTCAAAACCATATCAATTCTAGTCACACACATACATAAAATAAATATTAAGTAACATGTGGTAAATTATGAAAAAAACAAAATCACAGTATTTCCCCTAAACTAAAATAGAATAAACCTGATATTGGAAATGATTTTCACTCTGGTGATTTTTTCTAGCTCTATCCCAATTTTTCAAGAAAACATGGTCCTGAATTTAATTTCTAGTTCACAGGTAAATAAAGCAAATCTCACCTGAGGAAAATTCCCCTCAATGCACACATCTGCAGCATGTAAGTTTGTGTGTCATCATCATGCATGAATTTGTTTGCAATGAAAGACACATTTTTTTAAGGTACAGCTAGGATCAGGGTTGGGCAGGTGCGATACCGGTGAGCAGATCAAGTTTGCCATTGTGGTTAGAGATGTGTCAGCTCTGCATCTAGGACATTATATCCTACCTTACTTTAAAAAGGCTGAATAACCTTTGGAATTGCATGCAGGTTATTAAAAGCAGAATGGCAATTTTCTCTGATCTGTGAGCCCAAATGGAACACAAATTGTTTAGCAGGAATATGGATGAGACTCTTCACCACTCCGCATTTGGGAAACATAATAACAAATGTCAAAGAGGGAAATAAGTGTCTTATATGAATTCTTAATTGCTCTCATTATTTATTTCTAGAACATTTGAGGGTGAGAGAAGTGATGAGCTGTAAGGAGGGTTACACACATAATTAAAGACTTGTACTGAATTAACCTCAGAACATATTGATTCCATAATCCGCACGCAGAGGAGCGTTCTGACAGCATATGGAGGAGGGAACCTACTGAGGCACCACAGGATCAACTGGCAGTAAATAGCTCCTTAATTACTCTAGATAGACTATACTGTGTTCACATTGTTACATATACTACAAATTATGAAGAAATTCAGAAGGAAGAGAACCGCCATGCCCTAAAATGGTTGGTATTTTATAGCTCTTCAGACTTACACATCTTTCTGTCTTGTGAAATTTAATCTCACTGGAGAATTTCTGCATTCAAATTTGCAAACATAAATTTACTATTTTTTAATATCAACTAAACAGTATAGTGTAATTTGCTGTTTGCCACGGGCAAATGGTATTTCTTGGATTAGCTTTTTATAGCACAGCACATCAGCCCAAATGTATAGTACTTTTCCCTTGACCCTTATTGGCCTACCTATTTCACCTCACTCCTTCCCATCCCAAAAATGGGTCATTAGAACAGGAATATTTTGGGTTGTCTTCACATTCAATGTGTATATAATATTTATTATTTAAACTGTAACTGCATAATAATCAGAAATAGCTATAAATGAATATTAAAATGTTCCAATTATTTCACACAGAATATGGCAAGAAAAATTATTTTCAGATTAATTAGTTGTCTTTCTCTGCCTCCAGGTATATGGACTTTTTCCCTACACCATCCAATACTACAAGTGACTTTCTGTTTGAAAAGAGTGCTAATTACTTTCATTCGGAGGAAGCTCCCAAACGAGCTGCATCTCTTGTCCCCAAAGCCAAGATCATCGCCATCCTTATTGACCCCTCAGACAGGGCATACTCTTGGTACCAGGTATGGTCAGTAAAAAAATCTGCTAAAAGCATTTTGTTGTAGCTTAAATGGAGGCAGTGACAAATAACCAGAATGGAACCCAAACATATGAAAAGTCAAGTATAAGAATTTCTGAACCCCAACCCCCCACCAAAAATTATATGAAAAATAAGGACTTTCAGGCATAAAATAATTATTTAAAAATCACACATCATCAAAGAATTAATAGATTTCTTAAGCTATATAAACATGTAGAATGTTGATTTATCAAAAGTTAACAAATTTAAGTCAGTATCTGGAGTAACAAATAAATGGTAAATGGCATAGTGCCTTTATTTTGTAAAAGTTTCCTCCAAGTTAATAAATAAATAAAATATCACAGTAGAAAAATGAGCAAAATGAACAAAAGGCACAGCTAAACAATCACACACACAAAAAAAACTGTCCAACAATTTATGTGAAAAATAATCAACCCAATTGGAGACCAGGTCTCACTCTATTACCCAGGCTGGCATGCATTGGCATGATCATAGCTCACTGCAGCCTCTACCTCCTGGACTGAAGTGATCCTCCTACCTCAGCCTCCCAAGTAACTGAGACTGCAGGCACACACCACTACACCTGCCTATTTGTTTTGTATTTTTTTTAGAGATGGGGTTTTACCATGTTGCCCAGGCTAGTCTTGAACTCCCGGGCTCAAGCAATTCACCAACCTCAGCCTCCCAAAATATTAAGACTACAGGCATGAGCTACCAAGTCCACCCATTCTTTTTTTAATATCTTGACAACAATTGTGATGTTTTTCTATGCTGGCAAGAAAGTGATTACGAAGGTTCTCAAGTGTTCCAATAGAAGGTACACTTGGGATATTTTCTGAAAATTCATTTGGTAGTAGTTCCAAAAAAGGGTATAAAGATCTTTTGGTGATGTGATTCCCCTTATGTAATAGATCATAAGGAAAACTTCAAAAGGATGGACAAATATTTAGGAACATTGCAGCACTATCTACAAAAATTATAACAAGAGGAAAGTGTCCATCGATATAGATTTGTGTCATACTAAAATGGAATATTCTGCAGTAACATTTAACTATGGTTTTAATTAACAAAATAGTAATTAAAAGTTGTTTGTCTAATGTGTAGATATTAAGTAATCCTGATGATATGTAATTAAACATTATCTAAATACTGTGAGGAAGTGTGTAGAGGTGCTCTGAAAGCATGGTGCAAGAAAATAAACTTAAGACCTAAAACTGAAGGACAAGTACATATTGCCTGAGTGAGAATAGAAGGAAGGTGGAGTAGAGGATATAGTATATGTTAAATACATTGGATATAAAGAATCATGGCACATTTAAAAAGCTAAAAGAATTTCATGTGGCTTGTGGGAAAATCCTAGGTAGAGACCTATAGGACTCGAAGCTGAGAGGCAAACTAGAGCTAGAACCATTTGGCTGCTGCCATTTGTTGAGCAACTGAAAGCCTTTGATAAACGGTAGCCAGTGTGTGACTACCAGACTTTCTCTTACAATACATCAAATTATCTGCTATTTGAAGAAACTGAAATAGGACAAATGACTCTTTGGAGAAATCACACTTGAGGCTATTGCAATAGACCTACTGAGATATGGAAGTGGTGTAGACAAAAATGGTAAGTAGAAGCTGAATGAAGAATAAGTATTCAGAGATATATAAACATTAAAATCAAGAGAATTTGATGAGAACATAGGGTCACGGATGAAACAAATTTCCAATCTGGGCACCTAGATGATGGCCAGACATTCCCATGAAAAAAGGATCGTTGAAGTATACAGGAGGTGGTGGGGTGGGGTGGGAGGTGGGGACTAAAAAACTGTAGATTATGATCATGGTGAATGAAACCCTTCATTATCAAAAGAACAGTAAAGTCAGCTGACACTCTGGAAGAGGTCTGAGTTAGAGACACGTTTGTGAAGCAGAGGTATGAAGCCATGGCCATGTAAATGGTGAAATCACCCTAAGGAAAGAATTTAGAGATGAAAAGTGCAGAACAGGATGAGGCGCCAAAAAAGATAAGAAAATATAGCCAAAATAGAAGAAAAAAATATTCAGGAGTGCAGTGGCACTGAATCGAAGGGAAGGGAGCACTGCTAGATGGAGGGGTGGCAACAATTCCAAAAACTGCTAAAAAATCAAACCGTTAGGCAAAGCGAAAGATGTGGAGGGAAGTGGAGCCCTTACCAAAAGAGTAAAAAAGAGCAAAGCCAGATGGATTTTGGTGAAGAAAGAAGTAATTGGAGGTGAAGAAATAGAGGCAGCACTTGCAAAAGACTCCAAAAACGTGATTTTGAAGGGGTAAAACAGGACACTGGTTTATTACATACAACCTTTAATACATAACCACTTTTAATACATACAAAGTGGAATTGAGAAAACATCGTCTGTAGTAGTGGTGATTTGATAAGTCATTTCCAAAGAAAAAGAGAGGTTAAAGGCCCGGAGGAGAAAATAGGTAACTAACTCTGTGAAGATATAAGAACGAATGGCTACAGGAAATGGCTTAGATGGTGAGACCAGTGGCAGCCCTGCCTCCATTCCGAGTTCTTAACTTTTCTTGTGTTGGGATTCTTCCAGCTGTCTGATGGTTCCTACGAGTGTTTCAAAAATATATTTTAAAATCATGAAACTAAATATATAAACAAAATAAACTGCTATGTTAATGTGAATACTTTTTCAATCAGTAACAAACTTTTTAATTAAATCATTATATGGTAAGTTCTAATGATGAGTCTAGTACTATAATAACTTTGAAATAGTAGTGACCATAAGCAACATTTTGATATATCTAAGACACCAGTAATGGGATATAAAATAACTGATTTTTATTGGTGGTAAAATCACAACCACAGTACAATAAATACTGTGGCTGTTGTCTATATTCAGTCCATTCAGTAATTTCTGAAAACAAAAGCTTTTTGTTTGTTTGTTTTTGTTTTTGTTTTTTAATGGAGTCTGGCTCTATCGCCCAGGCTCGAGTGCAATGGCGTGATCTTGGCTCACTGCAACCTCCCCCTTCCGGGTTCACGCCATTCTCCTGCCTCAGCCTCCCAAGTAGCTGGGACTACGGCACCTGCCACCATGCTCGGCTAATTTTTTGTTTTTTTAGTAGAGACGGGTTTTCACCGTGTTTTGCCCAATCTCCTGACCTCGTGATCCGCCCGCCTCGGCCTCCCAAAGTGCTGGGATTACAGGCGTGAACCACCGCGTCCTGCACAAAGAGTATTTTTGTCGTTTTTCTTTTTTTTCTTTTGCTGATCCAAGTCCATAGACACACTGTATTCTATCAACAGGCCTATGTTTAAGAATCCCTGGGTTGAAACTTAAGGGATAGAAGAGGGGAAGAATGTAGACACTGGTAAATCCAAAGGCCTGAGATAGAAAAATTGAAGTGACTGTGATGGTCGCCTGGAATGAGTTAATCTGATGAAAAGACGGTGATAGTTTCAGGACATAGCAGTTTGAGAAGAGGAGAAAAAAGAGGATATGAAATCATCATACAGTGGTGGGATAAAGCTGACAACAGAAATGTAAATTCACCTACAGCAATGATGGCCTAATACAAGTGGGTAATCTTGAAGTTATGATGGTAACACTGTATTATATACCAAAATCCCAACGATGTGAGTGCATTTTGTGTATGCACAAATTTAGTGCATATGCAAATTAATATCAAAGTAAAGAATACTAAAAGGGAATTTTTGAAGGGTGTAGTAGGATAACAAGTAATTTCATTTTTTTCTTCTTTTTCTTGATTTTTCAAAATTTATTTAATAAAAAATGTATTACTGAAAACAAATACTGATGTATAGAAAATGTGACATTGCAAACTGGAAGGCAAGTAGTTGGGATCTAAAACTTAGATTGGAAGTAAAATTTATAAACTGCCATCAGAATTTATCTAATCCATGAGTCAGTATTTCCCACAAGGTAAAAGAATTATGTCTTTCTCACTTTGTGAACACTCATTGCAAAGCAAGATAAACTTATTTTTTCAGTAGACCAAAAGCTTTAAAATGTGAAGCCTTAAAGTTTTGAATTTAAGCAACTGAGGAAAACGTCGAACATTTTGCTAGCATGGTCACTACTTAGAGCAGATTTAAGTGAATCTTTTTTTTTCACATAGATTAAACTAGTTCAATAAAAGCGAATCTTTATGATGTGTGTGCCTCTCTGAGCTTGCTTTTTCAAATAAATTCTTTGAACATACATACAGGCTTGAAAGGAATTATTTTTTCTGATAATACTTTTTTATTGCTGTATGGCAGTGAGTAGGGCCCCACACTGCTCCACATTTCAAAATAATGTAGCCTATTACTTAGCTAGTCCCATCTATTCAGTAAATACCATAAATCCAAAGCTCAGCAGGTATAATTCAGAAACTCCTACAAATGTCACCTGCCACTGTAATTTCTACCCCACATTTTTATAATGGACCTCGCAGAGGAGCTATAGTGCTATTTTTCCATAAAATATGTCCCTTTGTGACTTCATGGTCATATTTTTATGCTAATCCACTTAGCTGCAGGAAATAAAGAAAAGTTGGTGCTAAGCTGGCATAAGTCAATATAGAACAGATTAAGCACAGTTTCATATTATCACTGCTTAAGGTAGACATTTTAGCATTACTGTATTAAATATGTGTGTAGTGTGTTTCTTATTCTTTATAGAAATTATATAATTTCTACACATTTTGTTAAAATGAGTTATATAATCTATATACTCAGCATAAGGTATACATATGTAAAAATATCAATAAATATACAACAATGAGAGGACTTCAAAAGTGTGTGCCACTTATTAATTATTCTTTAACCATTCACCATTTCCTAACCATCTTTACTTTTCTAGTTATTTTTATTTCTAACTCACACATAAGATCCATCACTCACACATAAGGCCAGCCATTACACAGTCATAAACAGGGACCAGTATGCTTCCACCTTTACCCTACGCTAGAATTTCTTCAAATTCACTTTCCGAAGTCACAACACTTATTCCCACACACTTCATCTACCTTTGCTCAAACTTACCTTAGATGATGAAGTTCTCTTAGTTTTCATATGTGTTTGGTGTTTTGTTTTGTTTTGTTTTTCTGATTCTCACAATCTTTCTCCTTACATTTTAGCTCAAAAGCTTCAACCGTTGAAAACTCCTTTCATGCTGCAGTCAGAATTAATCACTTACTGATCTGGCTGTCACAGCAAGTAACTTCTACCTCTAATCAAATATGTCAAATATACAACTTTATTCCTATCTATGGTCTCCCACACTAGATCTGATTTCTTTGAAGAGAGTAGTTGTGTCTTATATCTTTTTATCTCCAGCATCTATCTCAGATCTTTGTTCTGGAAAGAAGCTTAAATAATGCTTGTTAAATTGTATTGACTGTTAAATTTATCTCTCACTGAGCTGGGCTGTCTCCTGTTTGACCAATGATAGTTTGATGTGACTCAGGATTTGATACTGAAAAGTAGAAGTGAAGCAGTATTCGTAAATTTGCAGGTTTAGGTAGAAACCCATGTGAGAGCAAACAGAAAGGACCTTGGGTGACATCAATATGAATATGACACCTAAACAAGGATGAGAAATGGACAGCAGCTTTCTCTGTACCCATAGCACCTGCTACACAGGGGTATTGGGAAAATGTTAGAATCTGAGGGAATGGCTGTAATGAAATGATGGCCCAAGAAACATGTATGACTACTCTTAAAAAGACTGTTCTTGCAAAATCTAAATTTTTCATCAGGCTTGATTTGTCTGGTCTCTGACATCTTCTCATTCTTAATAATATCCACGAAGAAAATCCTCACATCCTATCTCTGCCTTCCATCTAACCACTTTAGACATATAACTACAAGTTTATGTGCATACCACTTGATATATAGTGAAGGCTTGTACTTTAACTTACTTTAAAGTAAGCAGTATGCCAATGGGTGTTCCAGTGTATGCAGTTGTCATTCTGTTTCATTTTGTTCATTTTTTTACTCTAAAATTAAGTATTTAATTTGTTATTCTTTTGTGACATAAAGGACACACACACTTATACACACACACCAAGCACACACATGCATGTGCTCACGTATACACATATGCATATCTACACAGGCATTGAAAAAACTAACTTTACAATTGACTTTCTTGTTAAAGCACCAACGATCACATGAAGATCCAGCTGCTCTGAGGTTCAATTTCTATGAAGTTATTTCAGCAGGACATTGGGCTCCATCTGACTTAAAAACTTTGCAGAGAAGATGCCTAGTACCTGGATGGTATGCAGTCCACATAGAAAGATGGCTAACTTACTTTGCTACTTCTCAGGTAATGTCCTGAAATTACTTTCTTCTGCTTATTTTATTATAATGTCCTGAAATTTTATATTTTATCATAATAAATGAAATGTCCTGAAATTACTTTCTTGTTTATCATGATTGTATTGCACTGACAAGCAGAAAATGTGAATGAACATTGCCACAGACGGTGATTTATAATCAGAACAATTATAAGTAAGGAAGAAATGTGCATTTTACATTTTTAATTTTATTAATACTATTGACATGATAAATATCTCTAAAACACATTCTTGCAATCTTCTTTTGAATAGTAGCTAGTCTCAGAGTGATAAGTTCTCCACAGGAGACATCATGTGATTTACAGGCAACAACTCTCAACTACCAGTACAACAGCCAGTTAGACAACAACTTTATGAAACACCACATGCAGATAACTACATGATGTTTGTTCTGTATGGCCCTTATAAGGAAAGAAGGTCATTCACTAGGCTGCCAAATGGGGAGTGTTATAATGGCTACAGGAATATGAGATAGACCAAGAAATAAGGATTTGAAAAAAGGCATCCATATATATATTTTTTTTGTATTGATCTTTAAAAAAAAAAAAAAAACTTTTAAGTTCTGGGCTATGTGTGCAGAACATGCAGGTTTGTTACATAAGTATACATGTGCCATGGTGGTTCACTGCACCCATCAATCCGTCATCTACATTAGATATTTCTCCTAATGCTATCCCTCGCCTTGCCCCACACCCCTGACAGGACACAGTGTGTGATGTTCCCCTCCCTGTGCCTATGTTCTCATTGTTCAATTCCCACTTACAAGTGAGAACATGTGGTATTTGGTTTTCTGTTCCAGTGTTAGTTTGCTGACAATGATGGTTTCCAGCTTCATCCATGTCCCTGCAAAGGACATGAACTCATCCTTTTTTATGCCTGCATAGTATTCCATGGTGTATATGTGCCATATTTTCTTTATCCAGTCTAAAATTGATGGGCACTGGGCTGGTTCCAAGTCTTTGCTATTGTGAATAGTGCTGCAATGAACATACATGTGCATGTGACTTTATATTAGAATGATTTATAATATTTTAAATACATACCCAGTAATGGGATTGCTGGGTCAAATGGTAGCTCTGGCTCTAAATCCTTGAGGAATTGTCATACTGTCTTCCTCAATGATTGAACTAACTTACTTACGCTCCACCAACAATGTAAAAGCGTTCCTATTTCTCCACATTCTCTCCAGCATCTGTTATTTCCTGACTTTTTAATGATCACCATTCTAACTGGCATGAGATGGTATCTCATTGTGGTTTTGATTTGCATTTCTCTAATAAATAGTGATGATAAGCTTTTTTCCATGTTTGTTGATCGCATAAATGTCTTCTTTTGAGAAGTGTCTGTTCATATCCTTTGCTCACTTCTTGATGAGATTGTGTTTTTCTTGTAAATTGTTTAAGTTCCTTGTGGATTCTGGATATTAGCCCTTTGTCAGATGAATAGATTGCAAAAATTTTCTCCCATTCTATAGATTTTCTGTTCACTCTGACAATAGTTTCTTTTGCTGTGCAGAAGCTCTTTAGTTTAATTAGATCCCATTTGTTAATTTTGGCTTTTGTTGCCATTGCTTTGGGTGTTTTAGTCATGAAGTCTTTGCCCATTCCTATGTCCTGAGTGGTATTGCCTAGGTTTTCTTCTAGGATTTTCATGGTTTTAGGTCTTACACTTAAATCTTTAATCCATCTTGAGTTAATTTTTGTATAAAGTGTAAGGAAGGGGTCCAGTTTCAATATTTTGCATATGGCTAGCCAGTTTCCCCACCATAATTTATTAAATAGGGAATCCTTTCCTCATTGCTTGTTTTTGTCAGGGTTGTCAAAGACTAGATGGTTGTAGATGTGTGGTGTTATTTCTGAGGCCTCTGTTCCTTTTCATTGGTCCATATATCTGTTTTGGTACCAGTACCATGTTTGTTTGGTTACTGTAGCCTTGTAGTATAGTTTGAAGTCAGGTAGCATGATGCCTCCAGCTTTGTTCTTTTTGCTTAGGATTGTCTTGGCTGTACGGGCTCTTTTTTGGTTCCATATGAAACATCAACATCAACATAAAGTAGCCCTACACAAAACCCCATCCAAAGGTTATCAGCCCCAAAGATCAAAGGTAGATAAATCCATGAAGATGAGGAAAAACCAGGACAAAAATGATGAAAATTTCAAAAAACTGAATGCCTCTTCTCCTCCAAACGATTGCAACTCCTCTCCAGCAAAGGCACAAAACTGGACACAGAATGAGATTGATGAATTGACAGAAATAGGCTTCAGAAGGTGGGTAATAGCAAACTCCTATCAGCTAAAGGAACATGTTGTAACACAATGCAAGGAAGTTAAGAACTTGATAAATGTTACAGGAACTGCTAACTATAATAACCAGTTTGGAGAGGAGCCTAAATGGCCTAAAGGAGCTGAAAAATGCAGCATGAGAACTTTGTGAAGCATACACAAGTATCAATAGCTGAATCGATTAAGCAGAATAAAAGCTATCAGAGATTGAAGATCAACTTACTGAAATAAGGTGTGAAGACAAGATTAGAGAACAAAGAATAAAAAGGAATGAACGAAGCCCCCAAGAAATGTGGGACTATGTGAAAAGACCAAAGCTAAAATTGATTGGTGTACTTGAATGTGACAGGAAGAATGGAACCAAGTTGGAAAACACAATTCAGGATATTATCCAGGAGAACTTCCCCTACCTAGCAAGACAGGCCAACATTCAAATTCAGGAAATACAGAGATCACTACTAAGATACTCCATGAGAAGACCAACCCTAAGACACATAGTCGTCAGATTCTCCAAGGTTGAAATGAAGAAAAAAATGTTAAGGGCATCCAGAGAGAAAGGTCAGGTTACCTACAAAGGGAAGCCCATCAGACTAACAGCAGATCTCTGCAGAAACCCTACAAGCCAGAAGAGAGTGGGAACCAATATTCAACATCTTTAAAGAAAAGAATTTTCAAACAGAAAAAAGAATTTCATATTCAGCCAAACTAAGTTTCATAAGCAAAAGAGAAATAAAATTATTTAACGAGAAGCAAATACTGAGGGATTTTGTCACCACCAGGCCTACCTTACAAGAGCTCCTGATGGAAGCACTCAATATGGAAAGGAAAAACCTGCACCAGCCCTGCAAAAACACATCAAAATATAAAGACCAATGACACTATGAAGAAACTATATTAACTAATGTACAAAATAACCAGCTAGCATCATGATAACAGATTCAAATTCACACATAACAATATTAACCTTAAATGTAAATGGGCTAAATGCCTCAATTCAAAGACATCCGATTGACAAATCGGATAAATAGTCAAGGCCCATTGGTGTGCTGTATTCGGGAGACCCATCTCACATGCAAAGACACACATAGGCTTAAAATAAACGAATGGAGAAATATTTACAAAGTAAATGGAAAGCCAAAAAAAAAAAAAATACAAAGTTGCAATCCTAGTCTCTGATAAAACAGACTTTAAACCATTTAAACCATCAAAGATCCAAAAAGACAAAGAAGGGCATTACATAATGGTAAAGGGATAAACACAACAAGAAGAGCTAACTGTCCTAAATATATATGCACCAAATACAGGTGCACCCATATTCATATAACAAGTTCTTAGAGACCTACAAGACATTCAGACTCCCCCAAAATAATAGTGGTTGACTTTAACGCTGCAGTGTCAGTATTAGACAGAACAATGAGACAGAAAATTAACAGGATATCCAGGAATTGAACTCAGCTCTGGAGTAAGTGGACCTAATAGACATCTACAAAACTCTCCATTCCAAATCAACAGAATATACATTCTTCTCTGCACCATATAGCATGTATTCTAAAATTGATGACATAATTGGAAGTAAAACACTCCTCAGCAAGTGCAAAAGAATGGAAATCATAACAAACAGTCTCTCAGACCACAGTGCAATCAAATTACAACTCAAGATTAAGAAACTCACTCAAAACCGCACAACTACATGGAAACTGAACAACTTGCTCCTGGATGACTACTGGATAAATAACAAAATTAAGACAGAAATAAAGAAGTTCTTTAAAACAAATGAGAATAAAGAGACAATGTACCAGAATCACTGGTACACAGGTAAAGCAGTGTTAAGAGGGAAATTTATACCACTAAATGACAACAACAGAAAGCCAGAAAGATCTAAAATCAACACTCTAACATCATAATTAAAATAACTAGAGAAGCAATAGCAAATAAATTCAAAGGCTAGCAGAAGACAAGAAATAAGTAAAATTAGAAAATTAGAGCAGAACTGAAGGAGATAGAGACATGAAAAACCCTTCAAAAAATCCATGAATCCAAGAGCTGGTTTTTTGAAAAGATTAAGAAAATATACGGACCACTAGCTAGACTAATGAAGAAGAAAAGAGAGAAGAATCAAATAAACACAATACAAAATGATAAAGGGGATATTACCACTGATCCCACAGAAATACAAACTATCATCAGAGAATACTATAAATGCCTCTATGCAAATAAACTAGAAAATCTAGAAGAAATGGATAAATTCCTGGACGCATACACCTTCCCAAGACTAAACCAGGAAGAAGTCAAATCCCTGAATAGACCAATAACAAGGTTCTAAAATTGAGGCAGTAATTAATAGCCTACCACCAAAAATACCAAAAACAAACAAACAAAAGACAGGATCAGACTGCTTCACAGCTGAATTCTACCAGAGGTACAAGGAGGGACTCCTCCCTAACTCATTTTATAAGGTCAGCATCATCCTGATATCAAAACCTGGCAGAGACATAACGAAAAAAGCATAATTTTACATTCTGTCTTCCAGCTCAGGGCAAGTTAAAACCCTAGTAGCTGGGCCTTACCATTGACCTTTTTCCAGTATTCCTTTTTTTGGAGATGGAGTCTCACTCCATCACCTAGGCTGGAGTGCGGTGGCATAATCTTGGCTCACTGCAACCTTGGCCTCCTGGATTCAAGCAGTTCTCCTGTCTCAGCCTCCCAAGTAGCTGGGACAACAGGTATCTGCCACCACACCTGGCTAATTTTTGTATTTTTAGTGGAGACAGGGTTTCACCTTGTTGGTCAGGCTGGTCTTGAACTCCTGACCTCAAGTGATCCACCCGCCTGGGCCTCCCAAAGTGCTGGGATTACTGGTGTGAGCCACTGTGCCTGGTCTTTTCCAGTATTCCTTTGACAATTATGATTTTCTAGGGCAGTGATCCAATGATCAGTAAGGCTGGGACAAACATTTCCCTCTTCCCTCTGTCTTGTTTTTTTAAGATTAGATGAGTGATTTTCATTTGGATGACCACTATTTCTGAGCTCTAAGCTCCAGGGTCAGCTAATAGTAATTTGGTAGGCTGGATAATTATCTGATCACACAACAAATGAAAAATTATGTTTCTACTAAAGTACTAAATCAAGAAAGTGTCTATGTTTACTTCTAATTTACAAAAAGCAAGTTAAGGGTGATAACTTGATAATTCACAAGAATTGATGCCTATGGCAAACTTTATTGTTTATGTGGAAGGATGGAAGAATAATACATTTTCAAATGTATTCTAAGTAGGGCATATTTGCTTCCCATCCACACTGATCTAATTTTTGAATGCCACACCAGGTAAAGGAAGGCATCAGTCTATTCAATTTAATTTTGTTCTTCATAAAGTGACTATTTCTGACTTTACAGTTGCTAATTATTGATGGACAGCAGCTGAGATCTGACCCAGCTACTGTGATGGATGAAGTCCAGAAGTTTCTGGGAGTTACACCTCATTATAATTACTCCGAAGCACTAACGTGAGTCTATTGTCATACTTGATTTCATTTCCATTATTTGCCATCATAAATTATCACTGGTAGGTGTGTATATAACATCATTAATACTAGCTAGAATTTATACAACCTATGCTACCTACAAGCAATCAAAGGAATCTCCTCATCAATCATGTAGTGTTTCTTATTTATTTATTTATTTATTTATTTATTTATTTTTGAGACGGAGTCTCACTCTGTTGCCCAGGCTGGAGTGCAGTGGTGCGATCTCAGCTCACTGCACGCTCCGCCTCCTGAGTTCACGCCATTCTCCTGCCTCAGCCTCCCGAGTAACTGGGACTACAGGCGGGTGCCACCTTGCCCGGCTAATTTTTTGTATTTTTAGTAGAAACGGGGTTTCACCGTGTTAGCCAGGATGGTCTTGATCTCCTGACCTCGTGATCCACCCACCTCAGCCTCCCATAATGCTGGGATTACAGGCGTGAGCCACCATGCCCGGCCATGTAGTGTTTCTCTTTCAAATACCAGAAATACTTTATTTTATAAAGTATATTTTATATTATTGTAAATTCTTCTTTTTGTGAGTTTTCCCTGTACCAGTTCGATTAAGTAAATTTTTCACTTGCCCACCTGTGCAGAAAGTGTCCTAGAAATTTAGGTTACAAAGGTGAAAAAGATATTGTCTCCTCTTTCACATAATTTGCAGTTTAGAAAAGAAATGCAATATTTAGGGCAGAATTGGGAAATTAGTATATTCGTGTTTTATTCTGTATTTATTAAATTACTTATAACCAAATATAATCATGTACACTGTTCCAGCTATTTATTGTTGCATGACAAACCATCCCAAAGCCTACTGGCTTATAATGACCATTATTTTATTATGCTCATGGAATCTGTGGGTAGGAATTAGACAGGATGCAGAAGGATGGCTTGTCTTTGCTCATGATGTTTAGAGCCACAGCCTGGAAGACTTGAATATCTGGCTTTGACTCAGATGACTGGGACCTGAAATCATCTGGAGTCTCCTTCACTCACATCTCTGAATCCTGGACTGGCATGGCTCAAAGGCTGAGATCAGTGGATTGGTGACTGTCCATGAGGCCTCCTGGATGACTTGGCTTTCTTACACTGTGGTGGCGTGTTCTAAGAGGGAGCAATAAGTCAAGGGAGCATGTGGTCCAAGACAGCCAAGTCCTTCTCTAACCTAGACCTGCAAGTCACACAGTTTAACTTAGGCTACATTCTACTTATTATAATAGTCACTAAAGCCAGTCTAAATCCAAGGAGAGAAAAACAAGACAGCACCTCTTGATGGGGTGGGGCAACATCACCAGTGGGAAAGAATGTGGGATGGGAGATATGATTGCTGTCATCTTGGGAAAATAAAACCATATATGTTTATAATTAAAAATGGGAAGAAATGTAAAAGAAGCAAAATGACAAACAAAAACAAGCAGCCAAAAGATACCTTAAAAGAGATTGTACTTTACTCATAAAAGCTTCTCCCACAAAGTCTGATACAAAACCTGTTAAATTTTAGATAAAATTCTAACAAGCGCAATTGTATAATTTCCCATTTCACAGTAGATTAGACTCAGCAATTAGACAATTAGAGAGGCTAACAGAGGAACAGGAAAAGCAGTAATAAGATTGAGTTGTTCCTTATCCACTAAAACAACCTTAATGAAGTTTTTACCTACACATGGAAATAACGACAACACAAGGCATATTCCTGTTAATTAAGTAAATGAAGCTTCCTATAATATGTTTGTATTAATAGTTACTGATGTTGGCTTTTTTTCCCTGCCTCTCAGCAGTAGTTGAAGTCATGTTTCTATCCTGTTTATGACAAATAGTTGCTTATGGTTCAATAAACCTGTAAAATTACACTTTTGAAGGAGAGGTTACAAACAAGTACAAAATATACGGTTTTAATATGTCTCACACATCACAAAAATTAATAACTATAGTGACGTTCAGTAGAATAAAAAAACTCAAACCACGACCAACTCATGTGCTAAAAGTTGCCTAACAGTTATATTGAGGAAGGTTTTGCATCTTAATTTCACAATTTCATGCCTACTAAAGTAAAACCATAAAGCAATGAATTGATGTAACTTAGAGAGGATAAATGTCCTTTGTTAGACTTAAGGCATATGAAGTTGCCAATGCAATAAATGAAACCAGTACAGCAAAATCATGTAGATTCAAGGTTATGACAACCCCATCTAAGAAAAAAAATGACTTTCAGTATTCTGGATGGCTCTCCTTTCTCTGATTTTATTAAGCTGTGCCTCACAACAGCTGCTGTGGAAAACAAGGAGAGACCACAGCCCATCCTGAGACCACGGCACTACCTGAGAGCAAAGGAGATGCTCTCAGCATGTGTATAAATATGTTGGCTTTGCTGTCAGGGTTGTATTTTACTTTAATGAAGTTAAATATTCTCATCCTGAGGCAGAAAACAATGTTTAGGGGCACTGTTATGCCAACTTCCTCATCTCATTTTATACAGCACGCTGAATTGGTTTTCCTCTTGAGAAATTAATGAAAACAGGAGAAAGGACTCTGATAGGCAGAGAGCAGATTGAAAAGTCCAGGTTGGAAATGACTCTGTCTTTCTTTTATCCATTTAACTAGTGATATATTTAATTTTAATTTACAACATGTACTAGGACAACTTGGACTGCAAGGTTCAGGTCTCTAATAATAGGTTGGGCAAGGAACTGTGAAGAAAACTTCCCTCTCCCCCTAAATGAATTCACATATGTGCAGAAGCAAATTGCAGGTGCACCGGTATTATAGGAATGGGCCCAGGGCAACAAAATATTCTGCAACTAATTAACTTTACATCCCAGTCAATTATGCTTCATCCTTCTAAAACATCTGCTGAGCAACAAAAATGCAAACCTTTTCGATGTTTTATGCATGCAGCAAGTCCTGTAGTAATGAACTTAAAATTTCCCTTCTTATTTGGTTCATTCTTCCATTTTTACTCTCCTGTTAGTCCTAAACAAAAATTCTTATATATTTGACTTTTTAAAAAGAATTAGGCCACACATCCTTTCTTTTGTAACTCAGTGCAGCTATGGGAGCAAAACAGCATTAGAGTTTTCTTTAAGAATATGGGTACCTGAATTATCTAACAGAGTATCTGCGTTCAACAAGAGAAATAAGAGGTAGTCTAATCTTCCACTTTATTTTTACACTTCTAATTTGTTTTTTGAAAAGTGTAAGCATTTTGAACTATAAAAAATGCAATATTTTCTGAATTGAAAGCTTTAAATTCATGTTTATATTCACAGAACTATACCTACATTACATTCAACCCCTTTAATGTATACCAATGAATGATTTCAAATAAATCTGTTAACATATCTTTGAAATCACCTCCATAAGTAAAGTATCCTAAAGTTCGTTTATATATGGGCTGTAATTTTAGTTATTGGTCTTTGATCTTTTATGGATTCATAGGTAAGCTAAGGAACTTAAGTTAAAAATTTAATGTAAAATTAAACTAAGGATTTTTTCTTTTTTTCATTAGAGTATAGCTACTTAAAATGCATAATAACATATAGCTTCTTTCATCTCAGTTTAGCCTCTCGCAAATCAGCTAAATAAATATCTGGAAAAATGAATTAAATTAAATCAATGGGCATACAAAAATACATTTCCTTTATTCAATTGGTGAGGCTGTCTCACTGAAAATTCTGCATACAATTTGTAACCATTATATGTTTTATGTATTGTAGGTTTGATCCCCAAAAGGGTTTTTGGTGTCAATTACTGGAAGGAGGAAAGACAAAATGCCTTGGAAAAAGCAAAGGCCGAAAATATCCACTTATGGATCCAGAGGTAATATTTTCTTAATCTTTGAATTACTCTAGCAAAAATATTTGCAAACAGCTATTTCAAAACTAGTAACAAGAAATTTGCTTCCTTTCTCTGCTCTTTCTTTGCAATTAATAATTGTATACACTTAGAGGATGATAGAGATAATTGATACATAGATAATAGATAGATAGACAGATAGATACATATAGATCGATAGATAGATAGGTATTAAGGATTAATATACATTCCCAGAAATTCTTTGCTGCTTGAATGCAATTCAAACATAAATATTTACTAAAAAGTGACTCATTTCCAAATGTAAAGCACTTAAATAGTTTACTAAACGAGTGATTTTGGATAAAATATTAAAGTATCATTATTATATATTCAATACAGATATTCAAGGCCTACATCACAGGTGGAACTGGACTAAGCAATGGAAAGAATACAAAGACAAAACAGTTGTGAACCCAGATTTATTACAGGATAAATAAATTAGTTATATCCACTGATTTGTAATAGGGACATAAAAACATAAAACAATGACAAATGAAACCAGAAAATGGCAGGAAAATATTTCAATAGAAGTGAGGATATGAGAAGAAATGCCTTATCTGGTAGAACAGGCTTGGAAAACCAGTCAGCAATTGGCTCAGCCAGGTATCATACATATTTCTTTTATGGCAAGGTGGGCAAAGGGGGATGCAGTTGATTCATGGGTTACTATGGAAATAGATGTACCAGAAGGTCCTTAAACTACATTTTTGAACTCAATAATTTCAAAAGGGTTTCAGAAATCATTTTAATCCACCAAGAAATACATGTAATGTTCCCACTACTACTATAAACGTCTTATCCGAAATGTGGAGTGTTGACAATCTGGTTTAAGGGAAGAAACATAATGAAATACCTGGTGAATGGTCCAAGATGAAATGTAGTTGTCTTAAATCCATTTTCACAGTATACACAAAAGTTGCTAAGGGAGTTTTATGTGGAAAAAGACCATTTGCGTTAAAATATTGAAGCGGGATTAAGAGAGATGGTGCAACTTGGACCAAACGGAAAACAATGAAGGAGTCATTGTTACCTATGCCAGCAACAGAAAAAGTGTTCATCTCTAATTTTATCAAATAGATGGAACGCTGCCAGTTGGGCTATAATATGAGATAAATGACACCCGGAAAGAAAGTCCAATTGCAAATGTCCTGTTTTCCAGAAATCTGTGTAGATGAAAGATAACTATAGAACTAAAACCATTCATATGTTTTATATTTTTTTAGCATTTCTCTAATAATGACCCATCTCTGCAACATGATTAGAAATATGAGCATTGTAAAAAGGATCAGGTTTCAGAGACCTTATAATATTTTGGAAGCCTAAAGCTCTTAGTGACTAAAAAAATGTATTTCAGCTCTGAGTAAATGTATAAAAATTGTGCATGATATTGCAAGTTATTGTTTGTAATAGTGAATTTTAGTTTTTATGATTATGCTCACATTTAATTTTTATATTATGAGACAGTTTTCAAAAAATGTATGTTGGTTTATCTAGCTTACTTCTATAATTCATTCCTCATGCGGTCCTTATCTCATTTATCTCTAGTATTATACTCCTGTCACCGTTTTTTCTTTCTGTGTAGACTTCATATGTCCCACAATGAATATGTGCTGTAATGACAGATAAGCCGCATAGGATACACCTGGTCCTGTTTCTATTTTGTAGCCACACATTCGCCAAATATTTTCAAAAGGTAAAAATAACTGATATTTGAGGAAAAATACAAGAAATATAATATGTTGTAGACACATATATTGTAGTAGATATGTTCCTTAAGAAATATAGATTACAAAATCCTGTTTGATGAAACGAAGAGCTTTTTTCAAGTTCTTCTTTTTTTTTCTTTCCAGTCTAGAACTTTCCTCTCTAATTACTACCGAGATCATAACGTGGAACTATCCAAACTGCTACACAGACTGGGACAGCCTCTGCCATCATGGCTGAGACAGGAGCTGCAGAAAGTGAGATAGCACTGGAGACAAGAACCAAGCCTCTCAAGATAATTTTAGTGTTAAAAAAAAAAATCCACAACCTTTATTCTTAAGCACTTGTGATTGTCAACAAAGAACTGTGTGAATAAATTTCTTTCAGCTTTTTTCATAAAATGAAAACTGTTATATATGCACGCATTGACAATTACTAGCATCAATCCCTGTGTAAGCTTCTGGGAGATAATGTGGGGGTTTGTGGCATTATCCAGTTTCTAGTGTATAGATCATAGCACAGCCCAGTTCCTATGTTAAGCATAAGGTTTCAGTCACTCTATGTACGCCTGATAATCTGGATTATATACAAGTGACCAGTTAAAATTTTAAGGAAAAAATGAGTGAGGTATCTGTAAATGAGGTTAGTTGTAACTCAGTATTTGAAGTAAGGGCTAACATTTTCCCCTTGAGAATTGAAAAACAATTTTGCTTTTATTATGAGAAGGAATTATGTGACCCCATACTCTTATTGTGAGTAATTATTCTTTATTATATCAGCCCACATGCTTTCTTTCTGCAGTGACTCCTCTCTATTAATTTATTGACTTAGAGCTTCCCATGTGTTTTGTTTTCCTCCTGTAAGAAGGGACTGTCTGAGAGCTTCCATATTCACTGATATTATTTTATCTTCCATATTCACTGTTATTATTTTATCTGGCAGCACATGCCTTTCCAGTTGAATTTGTCACTATGATTCCAGCAAAATCTGTTAAAGTTTTTTGGGGAAAAAAAAGAGTATGAAGCTGCATAATACCACTATTAAGTCTAAGGCCATCTTTAAGTGGGTCCAGAAACTTACCATACTAATAATCTAGATATTTCCACCTTAACAATGACATAGTATCTATATATTTTTCACTATCTGAGGTAGAAATAAAGCTTTATTGATAAAATATGGAATGAAAACACCAAGGTGTGTCTGCATATATAGTGAGAAAGTGTGCCTTCTACGTAGTATATGTCAATCTTTTTAAAGCATGAATTTTTTCATATATGCCAGTACATCTACTATTGTAGAAGATTATGTTTTCAATGCCTATTAAAAAATAAGTATAATCCAAATCTTACCTCTTCAAACATCACTAATTCTCTAACCTAAACCCAATTTCTCAGCTACGCCACCCAAATGTTAATTTCTGGAGAAGTGATGTTCTTTCTGTTTTAGAGTTATAGGTTATTTTCTTATTTGGAGGTTATTGTAAGGCTAGTTGCATTTTTATCTCATTTATCAATGAAGGTATACTGATATTTTGTTAAACTTTTCAGTAATACACGAAGGTAAAATTTCAACAGAACAGTAAATCAAACTGACTTTGGTAACATTACCCAACAACCTATGCTTCCTCCAGAATAATTTTTCTGTTGGCTGTAGATAATACTACTTTTTCTTGTAATTTGAGAAATTATGCTTGCAATAATATAATAGCAAATCAAAGATCTGTATTTTTCTGTATGTTGTTTGTTGTTGATTTTTAAGCAAACACATCAAATTTATGTGTCCTAATTGGGGTATTCAGCATCCAACTTTACATTTATACTTCATTAAGATTGTTTGTTTTCCTGTTGTTTCTCAGCAAAAGGATCTTGACCCTCTTCAAAACATGTAAAGTTTTTCATGGATATGAATGTAAATCACATATACTTTTGTTGTTCCTCTCTGTTAACTGTGAGGCTCAATTCTCCACCTCGTTATTGCATAAGTGAGTGTGTGCTTCACAGCATTTTATTACGCACACTAAAATCACAGTAACTGCATGTACAGCTCTAACCTTTGATTGATTTATTCATTAGTTTCCTCCAATGTATAATTCTTTCTTTTTAAAAATAGAGATTAACTTTTCTTCAAGTGGAATAAAAGTAATATTTATAGAACAAAGGGAAATTTTTTTACATCTCAAGTACAATCTATGTAACTCAAGGGTCTCCAACCCATCACCTGGCATTTAAAAGTATAACTCATTTTATGCCATTTTCATTGTTTTCTAAATAATGTATACAATATCAGTTAGCTATCTACAGATATCTGGGAGCAAAATTTTCCCCAAACTCAACTAGTCTTTTCAATTTGGTTACTTTAATCAGTGTGAACATATTTCTCATTAAGGTTGATAGTGAAGACAACAAAATAAATTTTAGTTATATAATTTATCTTCATCTTACAATAAACTACTAGGAGGAACTCTGGGCTGTGAGATTATAATTAATCAGGAAAAATTTAATATTTAAGAATATCTTGCTGTTTTTTCCAATTTTTACCCACTGGCTATTTTAGAATTATTGACTCAAGATTTTAATACATGTAATTATTTAAAATGTTAAATAAATTTGATCTCATGGTCTTGAATCATATATGTTTTAGTAGTCATGAAATTTATTTAAGCTATCTATAAATAAAAAAGTAATTACAACGAAGTTACAGAAATGGAGAATTTTAGTTCTTAGGCTAAATTCAGGCTGTTTGTTTAAACTTTCTTTTAATTTCTACCAATGAATATGAGGCATCACAAACTGTAGGCAAAGCAATTAGTTAATAGTAGTATATTAATATAGTATATAGTATATTAATCTCTCAAATAAGGTGTCAAACTAACTTTCAGTGGTATCTATTCAATAGTCAGTATAAATACAGAGACGGGGTCTTGACAAAAGCCACAATAAAAACAGCATCATGGGCCATAAAATAAAAGAAGTTTCCCAATAAATATTTCTGAAAAGGGATAGATACCTCATCGCTGTGAAATAACAACACCTTAGAATCCTATATATTCTCTTCACCACTTTAAATGACATACTTTCTTTAAAAATTCTAAAGCAAGCTAGTTTCTCTCCTTTCTTTTTTTGTAATCCAGTTGCCTAATTCACAGATATAATTATTGATGACCTCACATTGATAAAGGCAAAAAACAATATTTGATTGTTGTCTTTATCAAAATGTGTATGCATATCAAGGAACAGTCTCCAAAAATTATATTACAAAACTCATCCCAAACCAAATTTTGTTTGTATTTAACAATGGCCCAAAGAGAATTAAATAAACAACAAGAAAGAATGCTAGTGAGAAAAAAATATACACTTTTATCACATTTTTTTCTAGAAAAATAGCTTTTAGTCCAATGCAAGATTTTATAACCCTTAATTTTAACAAACCCATCCATTGACCCTGTGTAGTTTTTGTTGTTCTGTCTCACTGTTTTAATATAATGTGACACGCTTACCATGAGAACTGCTTTATTTTTAATTACAGACAACACAAAACATGTATGGGGGAAAGATATCTTAAAAGCTCAGTCTCTGGTGGCTAGAAAACATAATTGTTTTGTTGATTGAAGTACCTCAAAAATAATGCTAGCCCATTATTCCAAAAAGAAAAAAATCTGTTAGTCTTGCAAGTAGAGTTTTCTTTCAACAATAAGAATACAGCTTAGCTATGGACACACGCACACACACATACACATTATATGTGTATAATGCAAATGTATATGCATATATATGGTGTCTGAGAAACTTCAACTAGTTTTTGATCTCCCAAATTATATTTTCTATGTCAGCCAGTGAAGTGGGTGGGAAAAGCAGAGAGAGAACTCTGTATTTGCTGAAATTGTTAAAAAAAAAAAAAAAAAATGTAGTACATGCATAGCGTATCATTGGTTCTCACTTCCTCGGAATAAATACTACTGCTGGTATGGTCACTAGAGTCATGTTTTTTTCTCCTCTGAAATCCAAGGCTTTAATCAATCATTGATTCTTTATCTTTTCTTTTATCTTTCTTCACTGTATACATACTCCCTGATTTTTAAACCCTTAACAAGTATAACCACAAGGTTATGAGAACAGGCTTTGGATGTCTGAATTCTCACCCCAATTCTACCTCTTACTAGCTACTAGCTGTGTGGCCTTGGACAGTTTGTGGAACTTTTCTATGCCAGTGAGTAAAAGATAGACAATAATTATTCATTGGGTTTTTGTAGGCATTAATTGAAAATACATTTAAATAACTTAGCACAATGCTGATGCAGTTGTGTGGGAATGTGTTAACAACATGTAAAATTTGAATCATTCTCTCTTCGTTTATCAAAAAGAATATGTTTTTCCCACTCCTTTTAAAATAAAACATATAAATCTTAAACATATAATTATATATGGTCAAAATGGGAAACTGTCTTCCTCATCACTATCAAAAATAAATTTTGTACTTTTCTTTGTTGTTTTTCTGATAATATTGACAGTAAAATAGTGCCATCTGAGTCCATACTACTGAAGTCTCTTTCCTTTTTCTCCTATCTATTCCTTTGTCAGTCTATTCAGTAGAATATCTCCCTTGTACCTTCTCTTTATATTGCTCTCTTAAATTTCTTTGCAACCTAACACATATTCTATCAAAAATATCAGATCTAGAACTGCAGCTTCCTCAAGCCAAAGTCACAAAATTTAATGACAGCATATGTATCATATGGAGACATATATATAATAGAGGCATATATTATAAAGAATCAGTACTATAAAATTGCAAGAAAATTTTTCGGAATTCTCCACAAGTCTTAACTCTAATGTCACCTTCTTCTAGTAAGATGTTGCCACAAATAAAAATGATTTATTATATTAAATATATTTTCCATTACATTTATTAATATCAAACACTGTTGTTTTCTGCCTTTCTTTCTTTCTTTTTTTTTTTTTTTTTTTTTTTTTTTTTTTTTTTTTTTTGAGACAGTCACTCTGTCGCCCAGGCTGGAGTGCAGTGGTGTGATCTCGGCTCACTGCAACCTCCGCCTCCTGGGTTCAAGCTATTCTCGTGCCTCAGCTTCCTGAATAGCTAGGATTACAGGTCTCTGCCACCATGCCCAGCTAATTTTTGTATTGTTAGTAGACATGGGGTTTCACCATGTTGGCCAGGCTGGTCTCAAACTCCTTACCTCAGGTGATCCACTCGCCTTGGCCTCCCAAAGTGCTGGGATTACAGGCATGAACCACCGCTGCCCGGCTTGTTTTCCGCATCTTTAAAACTGCAGATACACAACATTTCTTGCCTGAAATAAGATATTTATATAAGTGATTAATTTCCATTCAAAAAATGTTATTGTTTTTCTAATGTCTAAAATCTCATATATCACCAAAACCTGGCACATAGTAGGTAATCACTAGAGGATAATTAACCTATACTTAAGTGTGTTCAGCAGTACTAATTTACTTAACCCTTTTATGCATTTTAATATATATCACCCACCTTTTCAGTTTGCCCTGCATTCTAGCTCTAGAAATTTATTCATGACTTTAGATGCCAGAGCTAGCAACTCCCAAATCTGTGTCTTCAGCCCAAGCTTCCTCGGGAATTCCAGACCTATTATCCACTTTACACTGTTTATCTTCAGCTAAATATCTACCTGACATCTCAAATGAGCACATGCAAAATCATCATCCACTTTCTGCTCCTCCTCAATCTTTTTGTCTTTTTAATGACTACACCCAACCAGACCAATATTTTAGTCCTTTCTAGAAATCTCTCTCTTCCACACACCCAAGTTACCCTGCATCTCTTCCTGAATACATTTCACTAAACCAAAGTTGCAGAGTATAAATATAACATGAGTCACAAATGGAAGCCACATATATAATTTTTAGTTCTCCAGTAATCACTTTAGAAGATTATAAAAATGAAATTTACTTTAATATTTTATTCAACAACAATATATGTAAAATATACCAACCTGCAATTAATATAAAAATGTTTACTGATATATTTAGATTATTGTGTTCATACTCAGTCTTCAAAATCCAGTTTGTATTATACTCTTACGGCACATAACAATTAGGACTTGCCGCATATCAAGCATTCAATAGTGGCAGGTGACTAAAGTCTACTAGATATCACAGCTCTGACCGCTACTCTCCACGTGTAATTGTTTTGAGGTCCTCTTTTCACTGCATTGGTGAGACAGGGATTCCTACCCTAGGGTTGTGAAAAATGCCTGAACACATAACACTCAACACAAGACAGATGAGCTCAACTGTACTCACAGCCCAGAGAGGAGGACATCCCATGCCATGCAGACCCACAGGGGCTTGCACTTAGGAACACAGTGAACAATTAGGGGCTGTGGGAGGCAGGTTTTAGAGTACCAGTAGAGAGAGGTCTTTGCTAGCTCCCACAGGAAGATGTGATGGGCTTGTCTGAATTCCTCTGCAGATAGGGAACTAAAACCCGCTACTCAGGGGTAAGCAGAAACTGCAATGAGTCCATTTAATCAGGAGGACTTTTGGCTAGAAAGCCTTATCCATTGGAGCAGAAAGGTAAGAGAAAACTTGTGGGTATGCCATTCAAGGTCCTTCTGATTTTACCAGATGTCAAGGCAGCACATAATATTGAGCCTTAACTTTCGGCCTCATAACGCACCTCTCAACACTCTTTTACTCTCTCTAAATTCTCATTATCTCCCTTTGTTACAGCCAGGAACTTTCACCTCTCTCTAAATCATACACCACACTACTGATGGGATAGTCTACATAGCTTGTAAATTGGACTATAACATTTCTTCCCTTAAAAACCCCTAAATCTTCCTCCAACTAAAATGTTTGAAAACTCCACAATTTATTCTATGAAGTGGTTTTATAAACTAAGGTTTTGTATACCAGACTATTCTTTTCTTTCTTTTTTTTTTTTTCTTTCTTTTTTTTTTTTTTGAGACGGAGTTTCGCTCTTGTTGCCCAGGCTGGAGTGCAATGGCACTATCTCGGCTCAACACAACCTCTGCCTCCCAGGCTCAAGCAATTCTCCTGCTTCAGCCTCCAGAGTAGCTGGGATTCCAGGCGCCTGCCACCATGCCTGGCTAATTTTTTGTATTTTTAGTAGAGACAGGGTTTCACCATGTTGGCCAAGCTGGTAGTGAACTCCTGACCTCAGATGATCCACTTGCCTGGGCCTCCCAAAGTGCTGGGATTACAGGTGTGAGCCACCGCACCCAGCCCAGACTATTCTGTTTTTTATTTTTATTTTTTTTAATTTTACAATCTCTTAAAAATTACATTCCTAACTCTAGTAGCAACAAACCATTTGCAATTCTCCAACTACTATAATTTTTACATCTCCAGGCCTTTGTATGTGATGCTGCCTAGAACACTTTTTGTCCCTTCTTCAACCAATTTTCTGTATGAACTGGAGTTGCTGATTCACTTACATAATAACACTGAACCTCAAGCAACCTAGCTGTGAAAGTTCACTTCCTTTTCCCTCCCTATTCCTTTATATCTAAAATACAGAAATATCAAGCTTCTAAACTTTACAAGATTTCACATGGATCTCCAGCTTAAAGTAGTTTCAAAAATCTCCCGGTTCCCTTGGCAATAGGCCATCAATATCTGGGTATTAATGATAATATATTTAAACTGTAATCCCAGAAAGTGATTTGATATTCTTCCACTATACCATTATTGTTGAACCTACATTGTACTGTAATATTTTACATGTCTATCTATATGATAAAATGTAAGTTATAAAAAGGAGCAATGTCTTTTCATTTTTGGATGTCTCATGCAGAACACAGTATCTGGCACAAAATAAGTAAAGTGAGTGTTAAATGATCTTACATCTTTACACTGGTGGGATATTAAATTCAATTTCTAAGTATAAAAGTTACTGTCATTCTGTCATTCACAGTTTCAAAATATACATTTTCAAGGATGTTTGGGTTTAGGAGTATTGACTGTTTTCTGTGAGTCTTTATGTGTGTATATCTAACTCACCTATTCTGGCTTAATAAGACCACGCTCCCACTTTGTCAAACACACAAATTTAAGCAACTCTAAACACATAAAAATTTAACTACATCAGATATTGCTCTTTTGTATTAATTTAAAGTTCTCACAGCATTTTTTCCTACAAATGGACTTGTTTATAATCAGAGCAAAGCTAAGAGGCTGTCTATCTACAAAGCAATTAGTGCGGTGACAGTGCATGGCTTAGAATTAAAAAGAGTTCAACTTATTGAAGGGAATAAAAGATCACTGTCTTAGCATTTGACTATTGAAACCCTTGAGTTTCATTATTTTTTTCTACTGGCAAAGACAATAATGCTAATTGTTTAATGATATGTTTAAAATGTCTGTGTAAACACTGCCAAGAAAAAGGAGAGGTAAAATTGTTATGTCAGAAAGCTTTGGCACTTTTTCATTTGAATTCAAGTGGAATTAAAATATCCCCACATAATCAGGTATATCTATGTAAACAAGATTATTTCTAGAATACTCTGAATTATTTAAGGCTCCATTCTCACATCCTTAAATTTCATAAGTCTTTCCAGAAATCTAAATAATATGCCAAAAATATAACACTAGCAACAGGGTAAGAATACACAGCAGAAAAGAGAAATCAGAAATCAATGTGCATGAATACAGAAGAATAATGACTGCATTCCTATGACCACCAATGGCCATTTCCAGATCACATGTGTTGGTGTAAGAGAGAAAATTTACTATGAGTTGTACAATTATCAGCAATGTGTTCAGAAAAGCAGGAAGAAACTTCAACTGCTTTTGACCCAGAGCAAGAAGTGACATGAACCAGAACCTGAACCAGAACACATGTACATCCAAATGAGGGTGCGTCAGGGGAGCAAATCTTACCTTGAATGTATTTTTATTTTTCTCCCATCTTGTTTGCTGATGAGAATAGATCACAAGTCAAAGATAGAGTAGTATGTGGTGGGGAGTGTTGAGGGTAATGGGCTTATAGTAACCCACTTGGCATTTGAGGTGCAAAATGTACAGACTTTGATTTGTCTGGGTTACCTAAAATAAGCTCACTTCACTCTACAGAGTGAAGCTGTAGGCATGCTTTTCTCTCTGTGCCTCCAGATAGCAGTCTATACACGAAACTCTAAAGTCCAGATCAATTGTAATTCTCTCTTGCATGCTTCCAGAATGTTGCCAGGAAATCACAGAGTTTTTACACAGAAGTCTTTAACCTGTTAATTAAATTAAACATATATAAGCCTGTAATTATGTCTTCAAAAGATTGGTAATGTTCCCTGTAGATGAGACTCTGAGGCCACTTGGATCCCATTTCAGCAGCATGGCAAAGCTAAAAGAAATAATGCAATTGATTTAGATAACAAAAGTTATAGTGCCTTTGTCACAAGTGACACACATACAAACACATAGAATTCTCAAATACCTTCAATCAAAATAAATAATGCAAGGATTTATCAGTTTTTGTGCTACTCTCTGAAATGAACCAACTTGCATCAAGCTCCTGTGATTTCAACGAGGTTCTTCAAGTTATTTAAAATGCTTTCAACTGGAAGAAGTGGAGTGCAACATAACACCATTTATGGACCTCTGAAGCCAGAGTGACAGTTGCAATTCTGACACTACCAATTACTAAACATGTGGTGTGTCACAGGCACATTGCTTACCCTCACTGTGCTACAATTTCTGTATCTTTACTTTGCAAACAATAAAAGCACCTACCCCTTGGGGCTATTGTGAGGATTATATTAATTAAAATACACAAAAGCACCTAGAACAGTAGCTGGCACGTAGCAGCTACTTTAAGAGTGTTCGCTGTAATTATTTACTTCTTGAATCTCTATTTATAGACGTAAAATATGTGTTTTTAAAAATATGTTCCAAATGTGTTGGCTTCATATAAAATTAAATATATATAAAATTAAATATATATAAAATTAAGTATATTTAAAAATATAAGATTCTATAACCACAAGATAGTTATAGATAATAACAAAGCAATAACAAGATGATTACCTATGATATATAAGTATTTTAAAATTTTAATTCTGTCAACTATTTTTACATGGTTGACCAAATTATGGAATTCTGAATCTCATTTTTCCTGAGTAAACACTGAGAATAAGAGCTTAAAGATAGAGTGTCAATAAGTGAAGCCAAAGTTTAAGGTGAATTACTAAAGAAATTGAAGAGAAATCTGAACTGTTACTAAATTAAAATTGCCTATAAAGGATGGACCATTGAGAAAATCTGCAAAGTAGATCATTATACAGAAAAAGAATAGCATAAAACTGTTTAAGTGCTCTTATTGAGGAGTAATGGAAATGAAAAAATGTTTTTAAAAACCAGAGATTTAAAAATATCAACTTAATTTTTGAAAGTGGATTTAAAAAATATCTTCTGTATACTATAGACTATTAAGCTTAACAACATTTAGTCATGGGCAAGATTTTAAGATCCTGGAAAAGAGCATTTGAAATTTCCCAAAAGTATTTTACAGACACTAAAATTCTTCAACTCTTCAATACATGTGATTTAACATTAAATTTTCAAGACATTAATGAGAACTCTGTGGAGAAAGAAAAGGATTCTGTATTCAAAAAGTACTGCTAAAAATGGAGCTAATTGATCAGACAACTCTAATCTTTATATATGAGCATTTACTATGTTGATTTACTTTGTAAATATTCATAAGGATGAAATAATGTACAGTACTTCCACCAATTATTTGAATGAGAATTGTTGGCTTATACATCCTTCAGAGTTACAATTTCATGGAGTACAACTTAGGAACCATTCATGTAAGGAAAGGTACATAGACATCCTGAAGAGAATTCGTATCAGCAAACCATGGCCCATGGGCCAGAGCCTCTTTTTATACATACAATCATGAACTAATAGTCTTATATTTTTAAAAGAATGTTAAAAATATGTAAAATAAAAAGAATATGAGTCAGAAACTGTAGGTGGGCTGCAAAGTCTAAATACTCACTGTGGGATCTTTTACAAAAAGGAGATTGGCAACTTTTAATTTAAAGACGCAGTCATTTTATAGTAAACATTATCTAATTTTACATGCTAGGATTCTAGATTAGAAAAATACAATAAATGAGAGGAACTAAATCATAAGAATCGCTTATGGAACTGGTCAAGAATCCAGATTCACAGTTCCATCTCCCCTGAAATCTGAGTGAATAAATTGAGATGAGATAGAATATTCAAGTTACTTATGTGGTTTATGTGTTGAAGGTCTTCAGATATTTCAAACATTTGAAGCCCCAAATATGTAGATGTAAGTAAGTCATCTTTCTGGATTTCAGCAGCCATGAGCCAATGTTTCTCTTGATATCTTTATAAATGAATAAGAGAAATAAGAACCACAAACTAATGAAGTTCAGTAAATTGGCAAACAGTTGAAATAACACACTCAAAGAATATGGTTAATGAATACATGTTTGTGTAAAAAAAATTTGAGTGGCTCACTCTTCAGTTTTGTGCAAGAAAATTTTTATTAAAATATTCAAATAGAGAAACAAATCAAAGGTTTGAATATTGTAGTCTTTGGAGTACACTAGCCAGTAGATTTTTTAAATTACCGTGTTGCCTTTAGGTAGGGCATGTTCTGTTTAGTTCCCTGGGATGTACTGCCTTCTCTTTTGCATTCATAACTGTCTAGATGCTGAAGGCATTAGGGTTTATGGGCCCTGATCTGAAATTTATCATTAAGAAAATTGTATATGGAAAATGTTGGAAGAGATATAAATCTCAGGCGATGTTATGATCTGGATTCAGCATAAATAATTTGTCTTAGGTTCAAAAACCCAACTAACCAAGTACTATAGCTTTAGTAAAGATTTTTCAAACTAGTATCCTTTATAAAAGATAAATTTTTAAAGTTATAGCTTAACACAATCAAAGTTTATTTTGCACTCACATAAAAATCTAATCAGTGAGGAGGAAGAATGGGCAAGGGAGGTAATTTTACTCCATGTTGTTATTTAGAAAATCAAGCTGCTCTAGTCTCTGTTGTCCTTAAATGCAAATGTAGCTTTCACTGTCACTCTAGACTTTGACCAGCCTGCAAGGCATGGAAAATGGGAATCAGAATCATTTAGGAGTATTTTACGGACCTCAGAATGATTCATAGTGCTCTAAAACATACCATATTGACCAGAATTTGATTATAAGGCAGACTTTTCTGAAGGGAGGTTGGGAAATGTAGTCTAGCTTTATGCCAAAGGAAAGGGAAATAGGTTTGATAAACTGCTAGACATTCTCTGTCCTAGTCCACCCTTCTAGTCACCAAATATCCATTACATTCTTCCATACATAGAACACATTCATCCTTTCCTCAAGGAAAACAGCACAAAATCCTGTCCGTCCACTTCATTCAGCTCAATGTAGAAAATCTCTGAGTTATACGTCAGCCTCTTCATCAGGTCAAGGTATGGCTTTTTGTGATCTAGCAATTCATGGGCAGGTCATCTTCTCTCATCACAGGCAGATATACAATGGTGGACCAGGGGCAGGATATCCACAGTAGACATTCCCAGTTGGAAATTGGAAGGATGGATAACACATGGTTGTTAATAAACAGTAATTATTATGTATTTCTGCTGGCAAGGCAGGGGATGCCTGCAGTGGAAATTTGTTTTCTTGATTAGAGCTGATTTTGCTCTCTGAAAGGAGCTCCTTTGATCATTTGGTGATCTGGAGTTTGGTGATTTGGAGCTACTAGTGATGACCATCTCTATCTTCTAGGAGCATTTTTCCTTATAATCTGGACTTATGATTTATTTGCCAATATACTTACCTCAAAAACTTAGCAGGTATCTAATCTAGTTGCCTCCATTACTTCTGAGAACCAGTGGTCATCCTCCAAACCCTGGCTCTTGTATCTGCTTTTTTCCATCATTTTCTTACACCAGTCACTCCTTCTCTCTGTGTTACTCCCTCTCTCTGTCTCTGGAGCTCTCTCCCTTCCTCAGTTTAATGGCAGCCTCCAGAGGCATCATGCTTATATGTAAAAGTAATATTCAATTTTACTCCTTTCAAAAGGCTGAATCTTAATGGGGCCTTTAAACTAAAGTCTTCTCTCGATATTATACCATTGAGGTTTAGGAGAATTCAGATTTTTCAAACTTTTGAGGTCTCAGATATCTGGAGTATTTATTTCATTTTATATTTGCCTACAAAATCAACTAATTCTTGGGCAAGCCCATCTCTTTCTTCTAATATCTTTCTATTACAAATAAAAAACATCCTATCCTGTAGCTTTCTCCACAGAAATACAGTCTTGGAGGCATTTGATCTGTTTTTCAAGTTATCATAAAGGACAATTTCACCAACGTTTTGCCACTAATATCCAATCTCTCATTTTGTTGTTCTCATTAGCAGCCACTCTCACTGCTGGGAAATGTTGCAAATGTTAACCTTAATTTATAACATCCCTTCTTAAGCTACCAATTTTCAAATTAGTTACAGTGCTCCTAGCTGCTGTAATGGATTAATACCAAATTCTTAGCAGTATCATTTTTCAAAAGATCATTTTTTTTTTCATATATACTACAAATAGTGGAAGAGATAACTGTTTTCCTCTACACAGAGAATCTGCCTTGAAAATCTTCCTGGATTATCTTGTGTCAATGAGAAAGCCTTATGAGAGAAAAGAGTGGAGGCTTTCTGAGTGAACAATTTTTGAAAGATAAGCTTAGAAGTCATGTTCATCACTTCTGCCCATGTTCTGTTGTCTAAAATTCAGTCCTCTGGCAGCTTTTCACTACAACAGAGGCTGAGAACTGTAGTTGAGCTGTTTGATAAACAGCTATCTATATTTGATATATATTTGATATATATTTGATAAACAGCTATCTATCCCTGGATACATATTTGGTAAACAGCTATGTATCCCTTGCCACTCAGATTGCGGTTGAAAATTAGACCAGGATTTAATTTAAAGGTAAACTCAACATGAAAAATAGTAAACATCCATAAACGATGATGTAATATCAGTGTACGCTAGTAAGAGTACATCTAGATCATGAGAAAAAATAACAATAAATCTAGATCATAAAAAATGATTACTTTATTTTGTACCAAACAGATCACACCTAGGACATAAAAAATTCTTCAGTGAAGTTTATGCTATCAAAGAATAAGGTGTTAAGGAATTGTAGCCCAACTTTAGTATTTTTCTAAACTAAGAAAACTGGGTTATCCATTTCCAGAAAGAACAAGTCCATTTGTCCAGGCTAAAAACTTCAGTCAGCCATGACCTCTTTCTTCCCACAACCTTCGTCTATTGACAAATCCTGTCAGCTTTATCTCCAAGACTACTCAGACTCTAAGAAATTCCTATCGTCTCCAACTCTGGTATGCTAATTCAAGACCCCACCATCTTTTCCAAAATAAACTAATAGCCTTTTCTGCTTAAAACTTGAGGTCCTAGAGACTAGTTCCCATAACAACCAGAGAAATTCTTTGACCAATTTTCCTATCACTTCCCCCTCAAGTGACCATCTTCAGTCAACATCAGTCTCCTTAGATTTCTCTGAACATGCTAAGCAGGCTCTTATCCCAGAGCCTTCATGCTCTCTGTTCTATGCATAAACACAGTTTCCCTAGATATATGAATCGCTCATCCTCTCTCTTCCTTCAGGTCTTTGTTTAAATATCACCTTATCAGGCAGATCTTCACAGCCCCCTTGTGTCATTATACTTTCATCTACTCTTCTTGCTTAATTCTTCTCCCTACCACTTACCAACAACTGACATATGAGAGTTTTCTTGATTATTTTTCTGCTTCCTCTATCTTATCAACTCCATGAGAAAATGACTCTCTTCTATCCCCTGCTGCTTTTCTTATGCCTGGAGCTCTCTGCCACATTATATTAGGCTCTCAACAAATGTTAATAAAAAGATGAATTTAAAAAAAACAGGATGGTGAAGGATCAGGAAACCATAAATGAGGAGCACATGAAAAAACTTGAACTGTTTTTTTAACAAAAGCTTGAGTGTAGACAAGGGAAATGAAGTCATAGCAAGTGAAAGAAAGGTTTTGAGAGCATATTGATATCAAGAACCTGCTGCATAAAAGAATAGAATTTACAGAAAGGCAAATTTTCTTTTAATAGGAAATAGAAAAATATTTAATGTTTTCCATTAAAATACTTCAATAGGAAAATATTTTCTAGTAAATAGGGTATTGGAATGAGAGGCTTGGAGAAGTAACCTTCATATATTTTTAAGTCTTCAATAGACATAACTGGAGTTTTCCAGAAAATTCATCAAAAAAGTCTAAAATCCTAGCCTTTTGTTCCTTTCCAATTCTAAAGAATATGATATTTAGCATAAAATAAAAGAGAGAGAGAAAGAGAGTATAACCATTGACAGGATATTATAACTAATATTTGATTGGTTCGTTGATTATCCATTTGTCAACCAACAAACCAATTTACTGGTTTTACCTTTTTTTAAAAAAAGTATTCACTTATTTATAATTCAGATAGTCATCTTAATCAAATCTATCTGCTAAGCAAGAAGCATGTGGGAAGGAGACTTATATCCACCCTAAATTTTAGAAAAGAGGGAGAAATTTCTTGATTTCCAAGTCAAGTATTCTGCCCTAGTTAGAACATACATATATATTACATATAATGTGTATATATACAGTACGTCTATATACATATGTGAAATGTATACACACATATATGCATGTTCACACAAAATGTATGCTTATATATATGTGTGTGTGTGTATGTGTTATAGAAGTATAGATATAGTAATCATGTCTCCAATACAGCAGGCCTGCCACTTTGCCAAACCATTGTAAAGTTTGCAAAACTTAAAATTTATCATCACTGGGAATGCAGTCTTGTCTTTTTCAAGCTGTTTCACTTCTAAAAGCAGTAAATAAATGCTTTTATTTTGTGCATAGCATTTTATTCTTTGCATTATGACACTTACACCACTTATCACTAAATCCTTTCTTTCTGGTTGACTTTATGATTCAACTTCTCCAATAAAAGTTTTATAGCGGGAGTCTAATGAATTAGACCCTACAGAAAGGAAAGTAAATTGGTCTGTTTCAAAGCTTCAAAGCTGCAGCAATAAGTTCTACAGATTTATTGCAGACCTCTTCACTGTTCCAATAAGGGTGCCAATTGTATTGTTTCCAATTTCTCTTTACAAGATTTTTTAAAGGCAGAAACTTCTAGGATATATCCCACCAGAATTACAGAAAGCCAGGATTCACAGAGAAATCAAGTAAGAAAAGCTGTATTGGATTCAATAAGAAACAGCATAGGAAAACAGTGGTCATGTGGGCCATGTTAAAGGACTGCATTTAGGTACTGGTTATAGAAAGTATGTATCATGATTAAGCCAAGCAAAACACAAGGAAAGTCCCAGAAATCAGCCTAATTATTCATGACACAGAGGAGGCCCTGAGGCATGACCAGCCAGAACAAGTGGAGGATTCTTAAGGCTTAGGAACCCTGGAGGAGAAGCAGGACCCAGGAAGACAAGAGATGCTCCTCACATCTCAAAGAGCCTGAGGAAAGAAACAGAAGAGGGTTGCAAAATAAGATGCTTTATTTTTTAGTCGCTAAATTTTTTGTTGTAAATTTTAGAAGGGGGTTATTTTGTTGTTGTTAATTGTCTTTTTAGGAGGAAACCAAAGAGGATTGGATTGGTGACCTGGAACCTACTCGCGGTCACACTGATGGTGATTAATTTTCCCAAAGGCTAGTGTTCTGCTGCATAGCTCTGGGTTTCAGATTCAGATGAGAAAGAAGAAAGAATCCAAATCATTAAATTCAATGGTAAAACAAGTAAAAAGAGAGAGATAAAAGTTTAAACATAGCATTTACATGATTAAACAAATGACATTTATTTTAGTTGGTATTGGCGATAGTTATTTTCCATACATGATATACCAAGTAATAATCTATCAATCAATAATCTAATTTAAAAGAATTATATATATAAACGAAACAAGTAAAAGATACAAGTGAAAAACTACAAAAACAATTCTGTTTTTTTCCTCAATGTTTTAAAAACACTTACAAACAAATAAGAAAGTAAGTTAGCTTGAGCAATTGGGGTAATTTTTTATTTTATTTTAGATTTAGGGGTACACATCCAGGCTTGTTACGTAGGTATATTGCATAATGGTGGGGATTGTGCTTCTAGTGAACTCATCATGCAAATAGTGAACGTTGTACCCAACAGGCAATTTTTCAGCTCTTAAACCTCTCCCACCCTCTCCACTTTGGGCAAATATTATCCCAAATGTCCAACTAGTTTGCTTCTTTATTTGTTTATATATTTTTTAACACTAAGGGGAAAAAAGCAGAGAATGTTTTGTAGCTTTTCACTTGTATCTATTTTCACTTGTCTATTATTTCCGTCTTTATGTCCATGTGTACACACTGTTTAGTTCCCACTTGTAAGTGAGAACATATGCTATTTGACTTTCTGTTTCTGGGTTATTTCACTTGGAATAATGGCCTCCAGCTTCATCCACCTTACTGCAAAGGACATTATCTCATTCTTTTTATGGCTGTGTAGTATTCCATGGTGTATATATATTATAGATAGACATAAATATATATATAATGTATATATAATATACATGCATATATATATATATATATAAACAGTACATTTTCTTTATACAGTCATTCACTGATAGACACTTAGTTTGATTACATGACTTTGCTCTTGTGAATAGTGCTGCCATAAACATATATGTTCAGGTATCTTGTTAATAAAACTAATTTCCTTTGGTAGATACTCAGTAGTAGGATTACTGGGTGGAACTGTAGTTCTATTTTTAATTCTTTGAGAAATTTCCATACTGTTTTCCATAGCAGTTGAATTGATTTACAAACCCAAAAACAGTGCTTAAGCACTCTTTTCTCTGCATCCTAACCAACATGTTAATTTTTGACTTTTTAGTAATAGCCATTCTGACTGGTACAAGATGGTATCTCAGTGTGGTTTTAATTTGCATTTACCTGATGCATACTGTTGTTGAACAATTTTTCTGTTTCTTGGCCACTTGTATGTCTTCTTTTGATAAGTGTCTGTTCATATACTTTGCCCATTTTTAATGGGATTATTTGTGGGATTTTTTTTCCTTGTTGATTTGTTGAAGTTCTTTATAGATTCTGGATATGAGTCATTTGTCAGATGCATAATTTGCTTATATATTTTCCCATTCTATAGATTGCTGTTTACTCTGTCAATAGTTTATTTTGCTGTGCAGAAGTTCTTTAGTTTAATTAAGCCACATTTGTCTACTTTTATTTTTGCTGCATTTGCTTTTGAGGTCTTAGTCATAAATTCTTTGCCTAGGCCAATATCTAGAAGAGATTTTCTTAGGTTTGCTTCTAGAAGTTTTAGGTTTCAGGTCTTACATTTAAAATATTAATTTATCTTGAGTTAATTTTTAAATATGGTAAGAGATAATGGTCTAGTTTCATTCTATTGCATATGGCTAGCCAGTTTTTCCAGCACCATTTATTGAATAGGGTGTCCCATCTTCATTATTCATTTTTATTGACTTTGTCTAAGATTAGTTGATTGTAGATATGTGGCTTTATGTCTGGGTTTTTTATTCGGTTCCATTGATCTATGTGTCCATTTTTGTAAGAGTGCCATGCTGTTTTGGTTACTTTAGAATTGTAATATGATTTGAAGTCAGGTAATTTGATGCCTCTGGCTTTGTTCTTTCTGCTTAGGATGGCTTTGGGTATTTAGGCTCTTTTTTCAGTTCCATATGAATTTTAGAATTGTTTTTTCTAAATCAGAGAAAAATGTTGCTGGTAATTTGATAGGAATTACATTGAATCTGTAGAATGTTTTGAAAAATATAATCATTTTAATAATATCGATTCCTCCTGTCTACGATCATGGGATTTTTTTCATTTGTTTGTATCATCCACGGTTTCTTTCATCAGAGTTTTTTAGTTCTTCCTTGCAGAAATCTTTCACCTGCTTAGTTAAATGTTTTCCTATGCTTGTGTGTGTGTATGTAGTTGTTCTAAATGGGATTGAGATCTTGATTTGTTTCTCAGCTTCTGCATTGTCAACTTAGAGAAATGCAACCGATTTTTGAACATTAATTTTGTATTCTGAAAATGTACTGCAGTTGTTTATCTGGTCTAGGAATCTTCTCAAGGAATCTTTAGGATTTTCTTGGTACAAGATCATGTCATCTATAACAGAGTTAATATGATTCTTTCTTTCCCAGTTTGGGTGCTTTTTATTTCCCTTCCCTGATTGTTCTATCTAGGACTTCTAGTATTATGCTGAATAGGAGTTGTGACAGTGGATATGTTTGTCTTTTTTCAGTTCTTAGCTGGAATGTTTTCAACTTTTCCCCATTCAGTATCATGTTGGCTGTGGATTTATCATAGACAGCTCTTATTATTTTTAGGTATATTCCTTTAATGCCTAGTTTGTTGAGGGATTTTATCAGAAAAGGATGCTGGATTTTATCAAATGCTGTTTCTGCTTCTACTGAGATGATCACATGTTTTTTATTTTATGTTTATGTGGTGAATGACATTTACTGACTTATGTATGTTGAACCAAACTTGCATCCCTAGAATAAAACCTACTTGACTGTAATAATTTATCTTTTCGAGGTGCTGTTGGATTTGGTTTGCTAGTATTTTGGTGAGTCTTTTTGCATCTACATTCATCAGGAATATTGGTCTGTGTTTTTTTGTTATTGCTGTTGTGTCCTTGCCAGATTTAGGTATCAGGATGATACTGGCTTCATAGAATGAATTAGAGAGGAATCCCTCCTCCTCAATTTTTTGGAACAGTTTCAGAAATATTGGTACCAGCTCTTTGTATGTCAGGTAGAATTCAGCTGTTAATCCATCTGGTTCTGGGCTTTTTTTGGTTAGTAATTATTTTTATTACTGATTGAATTTCATAACATGTTATTTGTCGAGAATTTCAAGTTTTTTTCTGGTTCAATATTGGGGGATTATATGTTTCCAGGAATTTATTCATTTCCTCTAGGTTTTCTAGTTTATCTACTTAGAGCTGTTCATAGAGGTCTATAGTGATCTTTTGTATTTCTGTGTCAGTTGTAATGCCACCTTTATAAATTCTGATGGTCATTATTTGAATCTTCTCTTTTTTTATTGGTTAATCTAGCTAGTAGTCTATCAATTTTGTTTATCCTTTCAAAAAACCAACTTTTTGTTTTGTTAACTCTGTATATGATCTTATTAGTTCTAATTTCATTCAGTTCTTTCAATATATATATCATAATATATACAATAATAATTTTCAGTTTCTTTCAATATGCATTTATATTTTTAATTATATATCATTGAAAACTGTAATAATTCAAAAATTATTTGATATAATTATAAAGCATATATAATTTCAGAAGTGTTTTATATATATGTTGTTTTATATATATAAAGCTATAAACTATTTCATCTTTCTTATCCTGAATCATGTTTTCTGGTTTTTGTGTGTGTGTGTTGGCTTTTAACTTTCTGTTGAATCTCATTGAACTTCTTTGCAATCCATATATTGAATTCTTTATCTGTCATTTCAGAATTTTCATTTTGGTCAGAATCCATTGCTAGAAAGCTGATGCAATCTTTTGGAGGTGTCAAAACACCCTGACTCTTTGTTCTGTCAGAATTACTGCATTGATTCCTTCTCATCTAAAGAAGCTCTTGCTTATTGTTTTTGAATTTGCTATTGTTTGGATGAGACTTTCGTTTATGTGTTTTTTCCTCGAGCATATGACTGTAGTGTATATTGTGTACGATTGTTTGGCTTTGTTTCTGGGTGTTTTCAGAAGGCCAAGGTTCTGTATGGGTTCTTTGGTTATGGATAGCTTTTGTGCCGTGGCTTTCTCAAATGCCTCTTGTTGTAACAAAAGATTAAACATATGATCTGACACACTATTCTCTACAGGGCTTAGAGTGCGAAAGTCTCAGGAAGTTGATCTTTTACACCAGCATACGCCTTTCTGGAAGGTTTCTTATTTGGTGGTGCAGTTCAGTCTGAAGTCCAGTAGGTGACCCATAAGAGTACGCGCCAGCTTGCCCTGGGGCAGCCCAATAATGCGCGGAGGCACCTGCCCTGATGGAGGTTGAGGAGAGATAGCAGGGTAAGACTGCGTTGGAATACACTGAGGTCTCACGGGGTGGGTGGCGAAGAGGCGGTGTGAGGGTGGATGCACCAGCTGCTTGTTCTGACCAGGGAGGAATGCGATCTTCTTCCCCATCAAACTCCTGTTGCAGGGCTTGCGACCTTTGATTAATATTGACATTGTCCTTTGGCTACCAGCTGCAGTGCAACTGAGGTCCCCCGAAATCCTCCTCTGGTGGCTACCCCCAAAATGGGCTCAACGCAGAGCCTCTTCCTCCATTCCAGAGCAGAGCTGTGCGGTTTCTCTGCTCTCCATTACCCAGACATTGCTGCTCTCTATAGGTCAGGGGGGCACAGCCACCACAAAAAGTGCTGAAAAGGCTGTCTCACGAGTGAAAATGCACTCGTGTCAGCCTCAAGCAAGGAAAGTCTCTGCTGTGTCTGCGACAGTGGTTGAGAGGAGTGGGAGAGAACCTCCCCTCCGTATTCATTCCTGGCCATTGGTTACACCCCCTTCAGCTATTGATGCCATGCCCTTTTCTTTTGCCCCAAGGGAGGCTTTGGCAGGTTGTACTACCCACTCCCATGGGAGCAGCCCGTGTTGAGGCTGCCCGGAGATTCTGACACTAGATCTCCAGGGATTCTGCTGCTCTCCAGAGACCCACTTAGTGCCCCACGGTTGCCAAAGTCAGACCGGGTTCTAAATTGTGTTTGCAGGGAATCTGATGATGCAGCAAAACAAGGGCTGAGGTTTCCCAGTTGAGATAGTCACCCACAATGGGTGCAGAATCAGTATAGTGCCCACCATCTCAGTTCAGGCCTGAGGGGAGTGCCAGCACACCTTCAGGAGCTGGCCACCTGGTGCTCTGTCCATGAGAAGATCCCAAATTGTCACCAAAAGGTTTACTTGGGAACATTAGGGTAGAGGGACTCTCAGACAATTTGGCAGTCAGTAGATTGTCACAGGCATGCGGGGAGCACAGAGAAATACTGCCACCTACCCTTTCCACGGGACTCTGAGTTCCTCAGTGGTCCATCCCTGCTAGACTCTTGCTGCTTTCCTTTTCTGTCTGCCAGCTTCTTTCCACGGGCTCTCCAAGAGGTCCTGGACCTCTTCCTTCAGCCTTCCACTCAGATCATGACCATCCACCTACAACTTTGATCTTCTTTCTGAGGAGAACTGGCATCCAATACCCCTAGTCAGTCATCTTTGGAAAAAAAAAAAAAAAAGTGATGTAGTACCTTCTATCACAATGATCATTGTAGAACTCCAGGACTGAACAAGAAATTTGGAGACAGTAAATCATAGGGAAACTTTAACAGGATATACCAGCAAAATTATGCTAAGTATCACTTTTCCTAGTACTAAAGAAACTAAATATATAATTTAAAAAATGCTATTTATCCTTGACAATCAAATACATAGCAAACAGATTTTGCTAGTGTATCTGTTATATTTTATTGACTGATCCACATATGATTAGAAACACACATTTAAGCTAGGATATATTTGTGTATATTGACACCATTCTGCAGTCATATGATTATAGAAAATAGCAATTGTATTACACAAGTTAGTTTTCCTATATGTTAATAAAACTGTTCCAAGTGCATTATTCTATACATGTACTAGACTTATTTTGTTTTGAAAGGGGCTATATCAAATATTGTCATGTCTTTCACTACTTGGTTCTGCAGAAAGAATGATGGTGCTTTTTCCCCATTATTACACAATAAACCCCAGTTCACGTGGCAGGTAATACTAGTTGTCTAAATTTATTTCCTTTAATTCCTCAATTGGAAAGAATACCACTGTTTATCAAATATTATATTATGCAAACTAATATTCACTTCTACCAAAATATCTACTGTATTTGTAGATATCTACAAGATATCTACAAAATTTCTACCAAAATATCAACCTTTGTTTACCAATCTTTTAGTTCACATTATTACAATTATTCTCATTTTTGGAAAGTATTAAATATTTTCTTGTTTATTATCCAACAGTATGTTATCATCATTAAGTACATGAACATGTTAATTCTACTGCAAAGGTTTTGTATGGACTTGCACTATACATAAAATATAATATTATTAATTATGTTAATCTAACATACTGTATCTGCTGACTATTTCAAAGAAAAAAACAATTTAAAGTGACTATAAGCAAATAAGTTACCTTGAAGAGACATTAAGGAACACGAACACAATATCATAAAGAGTACTTGGAAAAATGCCCTCTTTAATGGTCATCTACAGCTCACTGAATGTGGTTTTTCTCTACGTTAAGGGCACTTTTGAAATTTAGTTTTACAATTGATTCACTTAAGTAATGGTAAGTGCATTTTAGGTTGATAAATTTGTAATAAGTGTAGACAATAAAAATCTGCAATTTTTACAAACTCAATTGTCTTCCAGATGCTTATATGCTCAGAGATGAAATTATTTTTTAAGACTTTGTTGTTGCATCTAAAGAATAAAACACATAACCAAAGGGGAGACTAAAATGTGTTCATATTTACTAAGTTCCAGGTGTGTAATTGAAAGAGACATACTAAAATGATAAAAACGTAAGCCTCCAGATAAAAAAATGCTAAAAAATAAAAGTTTATTACATACTGAGGTATATTCATAAACTAAGCGTGCATCATTTAAAATGTTTCAATCACTGTAAATATATTATATACACCTGTAAATTGATTGAGAAGAATTCAATTACATAGTCTAAACACTGAGTTGGATAAATTAGTGATAGCAATGTGTTCCCTATTTAGCTGATTTGGTGAAAAAATAAACATATGGTTTGGTATAGTAAACTTTGCATTTGAAAATTGAAAATGTTACTGAAGGTTTCAAAATTTTCTTGAATATGAACTAAAGTCTTTCTGTTGTAGTAGAAGATTAGATTTTTTTGAAAAACACAAATGTCTAGAATATTTGATAAGGGGTTAAGGATTTAAAATACCAATGCTTTCTTACTACCAACTACATATTTTTTGTGGATCTCATATATTATCTTAGTATACTTATTTTGAAGTAACTCAGTAGAGAATTAGCAAACTTTGGTGTAGCATATGCACAATGTAACAAATGTTAGACTGCTATTTTAAATATGTAATATTGCTAAACATCTTAATATTAATGCATTAGACCAAGGAAGTAAAGAATATTCCTCCACATCAGTATTCAAAATGATCAGAAAAATAAAATGTAAACAGCAAGGGCAATGAATGACAAATGTAATACTATCTTATAATGCCTCTTTTTATAATAGGGTATCTAAGGAAGCCATTAAATTAAAACAAAGTGTATTTTATAATTGCTTCCATCAAACAGACAATTGAAAACAGAATTGTATACTGTAGATTCATTTTACATTGCATTAATTTCCTATTTTTAGGAAATTAACAAGACTCCAAAATTACTCCATACACTTCTCACTCACTTAAATGAATATCTATATAAATTGTATATCTATATTGGAGACAGGATGTCATTATGTTGCCCAGATTGGAGTGCAATGGGTATCCACAGGTGCAATCCCACCGGGGATCAGGACAGGACTTCTGACCTGGTTCATTTCTGAAAGGGGCCAGTTCACGCCTTGTTAGGCAACTTGGTGGTCCCCCACTTCCACCTTCTCCCACCTTCCCAGGATTGATGCAGAACTCAGTGCAGACACCTGATATGCATAGTGCACTACAGCCCAGAACTCCTAGGCTCAAGTGATCCTCGTGGCTCAGCCTTCTGAGTAGCTTGGAATACAAGTGCATGCCCTGTGCCTGGCTGTATAAATAATATTTTATATAATATGATAACATTACATATAATATGATAACATTACATATAATATTGTTTGAATATTTGTCTCTGCTCAAATCTCATGTTGAATTGCAATCCCCAGTGCTGGAGGTGGAGCCTGGTATGAGGTGTCTGGATCATGGGGGTGGATCCCTCGTGGCTTGGTGCTGTCTTGGTGCAATATTGAGTGAGCTCTTGCGAGACTGGTCATTTAAAAGTGTGTGGCACCTCCCAGTGGTGTTTTCACCACGTGACATGCCTACTGCTTCTTTGCCTTCCGCCTTGATTCTGAGCTTCCTGAGACCTCTGTAAAAGCCAAGCAGATGCCAGCACCATGTTTCCTGTAACACTTTCAGAACCATGAGCCAATTAAAGCTCTATTTTTAATAAATTACCCAATCTCAAGTGTGTCTTTATAGCAATTCCAGAACAGCCTAATACAACATATAATTTCAAATGGTGTTGTGGGGCTTGTTAGAGTTGATCCTGCTTCCAGGCTTTTTTCTCCTTTTGGCTAGCAACAAAAGTCTCTATCATACTACTTTGAAACAGTTCATTTCCTTCTCTTAAATAAAAATAGCAAAAATAATTATAGATGCATATATATGCACATATATATGTATATAGACAGTACACATATCTATGTATGTATATGTATATACATATGTCTATATGTGTGTACATATAGACAGACAATAGGTAGGTAATTAATAGATAGATCATACATAAACTAATAGATCTCCTCATTATGGAAGTCAGAATCCAGCCTAACCTAGTATTACAGTGGATCTATTACCCTTGTTACCTCTTCCCCTCCTCACAGAACCAGCCAGCCTACACCCTAACTCAGGCCCACATCAGTCACCTAGAAAAAGAGATAATACATAGACAAACAGATCTCCTCATTATGGGAGTCAGAATCCAGCCTAACCTAGTATTACAGTGGATCTGTTACCCTCGTTTCATCTTCCCTTCCTCATAGAACCAGCCAGCGTACACCCTGGCTCAGGCCCACATCAGTCACCTAGAAAAAGAGAAAGGTAGGCATGAAAATAATCTCCCAAATAATTCAACTTGGATTTAGAGACTGGACTGATTCCTCAATCAAAAAATTAGCAAAGGACAAGAATACACATGCCACAGAAGATAAATCATAAATAGCTAATAAACATGTGAAAAGATGCCGAGTCTCATGCATTCCTATACTCAAACCCATGGCACAAGTACTATTATTATATCCTTTTAATGGATGAGAAGCCAAAACTCAGAGGATATACGTATGTTATCAAGGTCACATAGATATTAAGTTTCAGAGTTGAGACTGAAACCCAGGTAGCGCACTGTAAGAAGCCTGATTCACTTAAGATAATAGAGTAAATAAAAATATGACATTTTAAATATACATAAATGTCTTTTTATTTAACAAATTCAGAAAGATAAGGACATATGCATAGTAAGTAGGATTCAAAGAAAAGAAATGACTAAACCAAGGTGACCTTGAGCCTGAGTCAGACAGAACTGACATTTTAGAAGATAATATTTCTTAGTATATCCACGGCTCAAATTTTTTTCATAGGATTACTAACACTCACCCAAGCAGTAGGTTCCAAATTTTAAGAAGACAAGAAAGGTTTTAGTCTTATTCACAAATAGATTCCCATCATGGAGTACAGTTACTGACTTGCATGGAACGCTCCCAGAAAGAGCTGTTGAATGCATGCATGCATTAAAGAAGAGGACATCAATCAAGAGTCAGTGGAATGAATTGGTCAGTAACATACTAACCATATGGCCATTTGTCCAGGTAATGAGTAGCATATAAACTCCAGGATATCATTTCTTTCCAACTACTGTTTTAAAGGAAACGTATCCCTTCATCAATTACAAAAGAATTCCCTTACTACCTATAGCAGCTTTATAATTTTATCTGACTTTTTTCTAGCTTTAATGCCTGTTTTTTAATTTCCTCTAAGAGTCTATTTTTCACCAGAAGTATAGAACGTTTTCGCTCATCATCTTCATCTCTTTCTGTGCAGTGGCTGTGGCTTCAGCTCTGAGACTAAGCTTTCCAAGTCACGAAGATCAAGGAAAATGATGCAGTGAGGATCAAGAGAGGCTCTGCTCCCAATAACAGAGGCGTTCTGTTTTTAGCTGGGCTTTTTTCTTCCCCCGGTTTCTACTTCAAAACAACTAGAAATTTTTGTCCCTAGATTATTCTCAAGAAACGGTATCTAAGCTCTTCTAAAATTTACAATGAAATGCTATTATAGGACTTTAGGTAGGTAGATTTCTTTAATAATTATATTAACATAGATACCTCAAGAAATAAGAGTTTAACTAAGAAGACATGTTATCTGTGTAACATCCTTGGCAGTTATCACAGGTGATAATCTCTCAACTTGCAAGTCACACAGAGAATGCCACAGACATCTCAATAGTCCCCTCCCGATTCTAATAATTTTGAACTGTGGCCATAAACAATGCTTAACACATTCTAATAGTGCCATACATGGGATTTATTTGTCCTTTAATTGGTGTTCACTTACTATTTTCTGAGAGTTTGCTGAGTGCCAGGTATGTAAGCTGTCCTTGGTACCTAGCTTTCATTTGCAGCGATTTTTACAGGCAGTTAAATAAACACAAGACAAAGTGATTCCTATCCTATTTCTTGGTGCTCTTTCCAAACTGTCACTTACTTATGTTCAGGAGATATTTCTTTGGATCTTGTTGTCAACCTTTTTCTATTTTCTTTCATTTTCATGGCTCTCGTCTCTCAGAATGAAGGAGATCTAAAGTCAGTGGAAATAAGAGAGAATGAAAGAATACAGATATATGAAGAAACACAAACTTTAAGATAGCAGTAATACAATTACTTGAAAGTAGTGTTTGCAAAACAATGAATGCATAAGCAGAAAACAGTAAGTTAACAGGTAAAAAATTAAACAGACATGCTTACATTACCAATAAAGCATTTTATGAATTTGATGTTATTCAGGGAAATGCCTAATTTTTAAAAATCCTCATTCTAGAATGCATTTTGCCAGATAAATAATGGTTGTATCATATTGCCATTTTTCAAAATAATTGTACATTCAGGGACCAAAATCTCAACTGAAATCAAATTCTCATTATCCTCAGAACTTGTATCTCCACCATTTCCTGGTAATTTTCTTTAGCTAGGCAGAATTTCTTGACAGTATAGCCACACTTCCTGGCCAGTGTTATTCACCTTATTGTTTTGCCTTTCTGGCAATTTTCTTGGAGAGGTAGCTTTCTAGTTTATCTTAGAAAATACTTTTTCCAACACTGCCTTAAGCTCAACAATCTACCTGTGATGAAACAGAAAATCCTTTTCTTGTTTATTTTTTTTTTTCTAATTTACTTTTTGTAGATGTGGGGGTCTCACTATATTGTCCAGGCTCATCTCGAACCCCTGGGCTCAAGCTATCAACCCACCTTAGCCTTCCGAAGTGCTAAGATTACAGGCCTGAGCCACTGCACCTGGCCTCCTTTTCTTGTTTCTTACTATTGCAGTGAATCAGTTGTATTGCAATTTCACCTTATAAAAGGTAAACTAGCCAATCCATTGAAATATCTCACAAATGCAAAAAACTATCATCCTCTACGCATTTTTAAACTAATCAATTTTCTTGGGAAGTCCTTAGCCCACCTGGTAACTTTGAGATGGACACTGTGAGAGGCCACCCAGACCCTCCTTCAGTGAAAAACTTGCCAAAGCTCCTATGACCTCCGTTAGCTTGGGTCTGTGTCACAGCTTGACTTCTCCCTCTGCTGACTCCTGCTTCATCTTCTCCCTTCCACAAGCATTAATTTTAAGAGTATAAACAAGCATTTTGCAAGCCATGTTCTATGTCAAAATGTCTTCTGTGGGGAACCCAAGGAATATTCATCCGTTAAAATGTTTTGTTCATTCATGGGCACTGAGGTTTGTTGGGAAGAAATATGGTCCTGGAGTAAAATTGAATGACTTTTTACCCCATTCATATAATGTACTACCTGCTGAAATCACTTAAACATTATAAACTTCAGTTTCGTCATCAGTAAAATGGGAATCATAATATCAATGCACAAGATTTTTTTGTGGGGGTTAAATAAGGCACCTATATAAAAGTCACAGTACATGTTAATAAAAAAATAAGCACTCAATAAATATTACTTCTGTTACCTACCCTTTTCCTCCACTACTCAATACTTGATTTATATGATGTGTATATGTTGATAATGATGGCATGAAATTTTTGTTTTCTTTCCGCAAAGCTTTGCATTTAGTTTTGTGAAAAATGGGTTAGGCCAAAAAAAAAAAAAAAAAAATACCTCAACCCAGTTATAGTTCCAGGTGATTCATTAATTGCAGCACCACTCAGCTTTTTCAGATAACATGTTATGTGACTGTGACCCAGTTTACAATAATGGTTGGTAGCTTTACTTTCTTGTATCTATATTAGAAAGTAGATGCCATGTTTTATTAGTCAAACAGCTGTTGAGTTTCAGCTGCCTCTGGAAAAATAAAAGTAAGCAATGCTGTTCTTTGTTAAGTTGTAGGGCCAATATTATAGTATCCTCTGAATATCAGATATTAGATCTTAGTTAAGATCATCAAAACAACAGAACGGGAATAGCTCGTTGTTGCAAATGGTACGTTAAGGGTAATATCAATAGAAACATGTTACAAACTGCTTTCCTGAAAATAGAATAAATACATAATATTAACTTATTTCTGACATTGATTTCAAAGTCTTAGAAGACCCCAAAATAGTAATATTTCAAGTTGTTATTTTTTAAAATTATGTGCATATCATTGTCAAAAGTCTACTAAAAATTTATCATTCCATACATCCCATTTGGTCCATCCATAATTCGTGGCTAGTTATTTGTAAGAATTTCTTTGTTTTTTTGGTAGCAATCTTGATAATCTATATTTTGTTTTAAAAGTCCCAAAGCTTTCATCATGACTATCAAATTAATTTTGGAGCTCTCTCTCTGAATTGATCATGCATTTAGAAATGGAAAATTCTATTGTGAACAATATTCAGAACGCATTGGTGAGGTACAAGTTAAAGTGATATACATATTCCATTACAGAGTTAGCCTTCATTTAACAATACTAGCATTAACATTATCCACTTCATAGTTTAAATAATAAACCTACTCTAGAGAGTAGAGATGCCACATTTCTCTTCCAGCTTGGCAAGAAGGCCAAATAAGTTTCAAACACTGGCTCTTTACAAGCACGAGGCCTGGTTTAAGACCCTAAACCCTTAGGGTCCCAATTTCTCCATTTATATAATGAATATTAGGATGAAATATAAAAAGATGGGTAAAGCACCTGCACAAGTTGAGGTCCCAGTAAATTTAGATACTCCCTCCTCCTGTTTCTAGGTTCTTTGTGCAATTAACTGTGAACAAACCAGAGGTAAATGTTGTTTGGAAAGGTTTAGTAATAGGAACCAAAGGCCCTAGGGCTTGGACTGGAGCCAGAATATTAGAGAAAGTGAAACTTTTTTTGAACCCGCATGCAGTAAAATATAAACACACTTACTAGAAATAAACACACTGACAAAACTGTTACCTTGGACTTTAAATGTATTTATAATATTTTATTTCATTAAAATATCTTAATCACTACAGCAAATGGTAATTTTTAATAGATTGTCTGCAGGTTTGAAGTATTTAAGAATGAGCGATTGAAATTTCTTTAAAAATTATGTTAAATGCTATATACATTGTGGGCTGGGAAAAGTCATATTGTAGAGTCATCTGGAAAATATTTCTTTTCTTCAATAATAATGTAGATTCTGTCTCTGGAAATGACTTGTGTGTTGTCAGTGTTCATATTTCTTTCTTTTTTTTTTTTTTTTCATTTTTGTCATTTATTTATTTATTTAGAGACTGGAGTCTTGCTCTGTCACCCAGGCTGGAGTGCAGTAGGATGATATCAGCTCATTGCAACCTTCTCCTCCCGAGTTCAAGTGACTCTCCTGCCTCAGCCTCCCGAGTAGCTAGGACTACAGACACTAGCCACCACTCCTGGCTAATTTTTGTATTTTTATCAGAGGCAGAGTTTCACCATGTTGGCCAGGCCGGTCTCAAATTCCTGACCTGAAGTGATCCACCCATCGCGCCTGGCCTGTGGTTTTTTTTTTTTTTTTTTTAGAGAGAAACGATCTCCCTATATTTCCAGGGCTGGTCTCAAAATCCTGGCCTCTCAAGCAATCCTCCCACCTTAGCCTCTCAAAGTGCTGGGATTACAGAGGTGAACCACCACACCCAGCCAGTGTTTATATTTCTGTGAGTGTCTTTACTTTCCAAAATTTAACAAGAGATAAAAACCTGGGGTCTGAGGGAAATGAAGATTTTAAAGGGATGAAGGCTTGAAATGACTAAAACCATTTTTCACTGTTCTGCTGAAGTCTGCCCACCTTTGGTGTTGGTTCTAGCCAGAACAATTCTAACTTTTCTGAAAATAGACGATGAATTATTTAATCAAGGGTTTCCCTAGTAAAAAGATAAAGGAGTAGAGGGTGAAGGGCTAATTACAGGGTGAGATGTGGACTCAGACAGACAAGGCTAGGAAAAATAATGTGCTCATTAAGGAAATCTTGCAGAGATATAAATTACATTTCTCCTCTCTGGTCTGAAAACAGACATATTTAACATCTAATGTGATTATTTTCCTTGTAACATATTTATTTCAGATTATACTCAAGTCTTTCAAGTCAGATACACATAAATGCTGTGAGTTAATAGAATTTAGAAAGCATTGTAGTGCGGAATCCTGGAACTGTCTGTGGGTTTAGTATTGCTCTAGGCTGTAAAAGAGTTAAGTCCTGGGGTTCTCTTGTTGAAGGGAAAATGATGGACACCTAAGGTTTGACTGAGAATAGCAGACAGGACTCAGTAAGAGCTAAGAGGGGATTATAACGAAGGCTGACTTAGTAGTGGATGGAAAATAGCATCTTCTGCAATTTTATGCAGCACTACTAGGAGATGAAGCTTAAGGGGAAAGGGAGAGCATCGATGGAACTTCAGATTTCTCATCTGTTTCTGTCAGAGGCCTTTGAAACAGGGCAATTTCATCTTGAATAGGAGCTGGGTAAAATAAGCTGAGACCTACTGGGCTGCATTCCCAGAAGGTTAGGAATTCTTAGTCACAGGATGAAATAGGAGGTCGGTACAAGATACTGATCACAAAGACCTTGCTGATAAAACAGAATACAGTAAAGAAGCCGGCCAAAACCCACTGAAATCAAAATGGAGATAAAAGAGACCTTGGTCACCCTCACTGCTCATTATACATTAATTATAATGTATCAACATGCTAAAAGACATTCCCACCAAGACAGTTTACAAATGCCATGGCAACATCCAGAAGTTACTCTGTATGGTCTAAAGTGGGGAGGAGTCCTCAGTTCCAGAGCTCCTCTCTTTTTTTTTTTTTTTTGCCTGCCTTTTTTCCAGAACACTCATGAATTATCCACCCTTCTTTAGTATATAATCAAGAAATAACTGAAAGTATACTAAGCGCAGCAGCCCATACCACTGCTCTGCCTGTAGAGTAACCATTCTTATTTCCTTTACTTTCCTAATGAACTTGCTTTCACTTTAGTCTATGGACTCGTCCCGAATTCTTTCTTGCGTGAGGTCCAAGAATCTTCTCTTGGAGTCTGGATTGGGACCCCTTTCCAGTAAGATTTCTACAGTCTCTCAAAGTGTTTGTGTGGAGTCTTAAGGGTTTTGAGGAGGTGTCTGCATGACTCGGGGCTAAATGTTTAATAGAACAGCTAAGAAAATTGAGCTGCAAATTCTCTATATCTTCTTCACCAAAGCATTCTACATGGACTTTATTTGAGAATTTATTTGTTAAAAGATTCCTGTGACAAAAAAAGAGTAAATTCAGATTATTTTTATTAAGTGAGAATGTTTAAATAATATTGGTTAAAAGTAAATAAAATTCAGTTTGTGCAGTAGCAAGATATGAAGGTAAAATAGTCAAGGTATTTGTCATGGTAGACTGACTTTTAAAAGATTTCTACAATATGACGGAATACTTTCCTTTTTTTAACTTTAATTTTTTTGTCTTTGTGGGATTAAGACAATCAATTCCTTAATGCTTATAAGCAGAGGTTTTAAAGCAATAAAAGGAAGAAAGTAGTTTTCTGTTGTACAGAATTTAAATGTCTTTGAACATTAATTCCACATTGAAGAATCCATTAAGATAGAGGTCATTTGTGTCCTTTCAAATACCTGCTTAGCAAGTAGTTAATAATAGGTCAATTGGTCAAAATAAGAAGGAGGAGAAGTGAGTACTCCGGTCTTCTCCATTGCCTTTGTTGAATGATCTTTTTATTACCACCAATCTAGAGTGTAATAATTTTGTCTTGCCCTGCTGACTGTCCAAGTATACTAGAGATCACTTTTGGAAAGACTTTTATATGCTGGAACTTATTAAGTTATCTTACTAATTACAAATATATGCCCTTTATGTCATCTGTAACCCATTTCTTTTGCATCCCTACTTGCTTCTCTGATATAAGCTATGTGCAGTGTGGATTAAGATAAATTAACTGAGAGCATGACTTTATTTCTCCTCCTCACTCTGTCCTAAGTGTATCTATCCATAAGTCTGATTAAGATTGTGTTTCTTCACTTGTAAAATAAGAAAACTTATTCTACAGAATACTATTTTCCTCAAATATTAATAGGCTTTAAAAAAATATTAAGCAACATAAAACAGTGATATTTATGGTGTGACTTCTCAGGACTTTTACTGTGCAAATATTCATTGTAAATGTAAAATTAGGCCCTGGTATGCAATGATTCCCAGCTTTATTTCATGATGAGATCCTGTGTTATCAGATCATCTTATAGAAATAGTGTTAAATGCAACAGATTTGTGGAATGTAGGTCTTTGCATTTCTCTGATTATACCAAGGCTCCATCTTACATCTTTCTGAATATAAGAGAAGCAAAGGTATGAATGTCCACTAATAACAAAGTCAGTATTGATAAGGTTTTGCACATATAATTAATCAGTATAGCTAATCGAAGATGACTATGAAACTTAAAAATATCCCGGATGAGGGTAATAGAAAAAACAAACAAAGCTCTTGTGAATGTCTTACCTTATGTGAAAATAAATGAAATTATTCTAAAGGTAAAACAATGCAGAACTGTGACTCTAGAGAGGTGATTTAGTAATGGAGCCAGTTTCTGCCACAACAACTTTGCCTAAGTTTTTTTTTTTAAGTCTTTTTTTTATTTATTTTATTTTTTTTATTATACTTTAAGTTCTAGGGTACATGTGCATAACGTGCAGGTTTGTTACATATGTATACTTGTGCCATGTTGGTGTGCTGCACCCATCAACTCGTCAACACCCATCAATTCATTATTTATATCCTGTATAACTCCCAATGCTATCCCTCCCCCCTCCCCCCTCCCCATGATAGGCCCCGTGTGTGATGTTCCCCTTCCCGAGTCCAAGTTTCCTCATTGTTCAGTTCCCACCTATGAGTGAGAACATGCGGTGTTTGGTTTTCAGTTCTTGTGACAGTTTGCTAAGAATGATGGTTTCCAGCTGCATCCATGTCTCTACAAAGGATGCAAACTCATCCTTTTTCATGGCTGCATAGTATTCCATGGTGTATATGTGCCACATTTTCTTAATCCAGTCTGTCACAGATGGACATTTGGGTTGATTCCAAGTCTTTGCTATTGTGAATAGTGCCGCAATAAACATATGTGTGCATGTGTCTTTGTAGTAGAATAATTTATAATCCTTTGGGTATATACCCAGTAGTGGGATGGCTGGGTCATATGATACATCTAGTTCTAGATCCTTGAGGAATTGCCATACTGTTTTCCATAATGGTTGAACTAGTTTACAATCCCACCAACAAGGTAAAAGTGTTCCTATTTCTCCACATCCTCTCCAACACCTGTTGTTTCCTGACTTTTTAATGATTGCCGTTCTAACTGGTGTGAGATGGTATTGCATTGTGGTTTTGATTTGCGTTTCTCTGATGGCGAGTGATGATGAGCATTTTTTCATGTGTCTGTTGGCTGTATGAATGTTCTTTTGAGAAATGTCTGTTCATATCCTTTGCCCACTTTTTGATGGGGTTGTTTGTTTTTTTCTTGTATATTTGTTTGAGTTCTTTGTAGATTCTGGATATTAGCCCTTTGTCAGATGAGTAGGTTGCAAAAATTTTCTCCCATTCTGTAGGTTGCCTGTTCACTCTGATGGTAGTTTCTTTTGCTGTGCAGAAGCTCTTTAGTTTAATTAGATCCCCTTTGTCAATTTTGGCTTCTGTTGCCGTTGCTTTTGGTGTTTTAGACATGAAGTCCTTGCCCATGCCTATGTCCTGAATGGTACTACCTAGATTTTCTTCTGGGGTTTTTATGGTATTAGGTCTAACATTTAAGTCTCTAATCCATCTTGAATTAATCTTCGTATAAGGAGTAAGGAAAGGATCCAGTTTCAGCTTTCTACTTATGGCTAGCCAATTTTCCCAGCACCATTTATTAAATAGGGAATCCTTTCCCCATTTCTTGTTTCTCTCAGGTTTGTCGAAGATCAGATGGCTGTAGATGTGTGGTATTATTTCTGAGGACTCTGTTCTGTTCCATTGGTCTATATCTCTGTTTTGGTACCGGTACCATGCTGTTTTGGTTACTGTAGCCTTGTAGTATAGTTTGAAGTCAGGTAGCGTGACACCTCTAGCTTTGTCCTTTTGACTTAGGATTGTCTTGGCAATACGGGCTTTTTTTTGGTTCCATATGAACTTTAAAGCAGTTTTTTTCCAATTCGGTGAAGAAACTCATTGGTAGCTTGATGGGGATGGCATTGAATCTATAAATAACCTTGGGCACTATGGCCATTTTCACGATATTGATTCTTCCTATCCATGAGCATGGTATGTTCTTCCATTTGTTTGTGTCCTCTTTGATTTCACTGAGCAGTGGTTTGTAGTTCTCCTTGAAGAGGTCCTTGACATCCCTTGTAAGTTGGATTCCTAGGTATTTGATTCTCTTTGAAGCAATTGTGAATGGAAGTTCATTCCTGATTTGGCTCTCTGTTTGTCTGTTACTGATGTATAAGAATGCTTGTGATTTTTGCACATTAATTTTGTGTCCTGAGACTTTGCTGAAGTTGCTTATCAGCTTAAGGAGATTTTGGGCTGAGACGATGGGGTTTTCTAAATATACAATCATGTCATCTGCAAACAGGGACACTTTGACTTTTTCTTTTCCTAACTGAATACCCTTGATTTCCTTGTCTTGCCTGATTGCCCTAGCCAGAACTTCCAACACTATGTTGAATAGGAGTGGTGAGAGAGGGCATCCCTGTCTTGTGCCAGTTTTCAAAGGGAATTTTTCCAGTTTTTGCCCATTCAGTATGATATTGGCTGTGGGTTTGTCATAAATAGCTCTTATTATTTTGAGGTACATTCCATCAATACCGAATTTATTGAGCGTTTTTAGCATGAAGGGCTGTTGAATTTTGTCAAAAGCCTTTTCTGCATCTATTGAGATAATCATGTGGTTCTTGTCTTTGGTTCTGTTTATATGCTGGATTACATTTATTGATTTGCGAATGTTGAACCAGCCTTGCATCCCAGGGATGAAGCCCACTTGATCATGGTGGATAAGCTTTTTGATGTGCTGCTGAATCCGGTTTGCCAGTATTTTATTGAGGATTTTTGCATTGATGTTCATCAGGGATATTGGTCTAAAATTCTCTTTTTTTGTTGTGTCTCTGCCAGGCTTTGGTATCAGGATGATGTTGGCCTCATAAAATGAGTTAGAGAGGATTTCCTCTTTTTCTATTGATTGGAATAGTTTCAGAAGGAATGGTACCAGCTCCTCCTTGTACCTCTGGTAGAATTCAGCTGTGAATCCATCTGGTCCTGGACTTTTTTTGGTGGGTAGGCCATTAATTATTGCCTCAATTTCAGAGCCTGCTATTGGTCTATTCAGGGATTCAACTTCTTCCTGGTTTAGTCTTGGGAGAGTGTGTCCAGGAAATTATTCATTTCTTCCAGATTTTCTAGTTGATTTGCGTAGAGGTGTTTATAGTATTCTCTGATGGTAGTTTGTATTTCTGTGGGGTCGGTGGTGATATCCCCTTTATCATTTTTTATTGCGTCTGTTTGATTCCTCTCTCTTTTCTTGTTTATTAGTCTTGCTAGCGGTCGGTCAATTTTGTTGATCTTTTCAAAAAACCAACTCCTGGATTCATTGATTTTTTTGGAGGGTTTTTTGTGTCTTTATCTCCTTCAGCTCTGCTCTGATCCTAGTTATTTCTTGCCTTCTGCTAGCTTTTGAATCTGTTTTCTCTTGCCTCTCTAGTTCTTTTAATTGTGATGTTAGAGTGTCCATTTTAGATCTTTCCTGCTTTCTCTTGTGGGCATTTAGTGCTATAAATTTCCCTCTACACACTGCTTTAAATGTGTCCCAGAGATTCTGGTATGTTGTATCTTTGTTCTCATTGGTTTCAGAGAACATCTTTAGTTCTGCTTTCATTTTGTTATGTACCCAGTAGTCATTCAGGAGCAGGTTGTTCAGTTTCCATGTAGTTGAGCGGTTTTGATTGAGTTTTTTAGTCCTGAGTTCTAGTTTGATTGCACTATGGTCTGAGAGACAGTTTGTTATAATTTCTGTTCTTTTACATTTGCTGAGGAGTGCTTTACTTCCAATTATGTGGTCAATTTTGGAATAAGTGTGATGTGGTGCTGAGAAGAATGTATATTCTGTTGATTTGGGGTGGAGAGTTCTATGGATGTCTATTAGTTCTGCTTGCTGCAGAGATGAGTTCAATTCCTGGATATCCTTGTTAACTTTCTGTCCCGTTGATCTGTCTAATGTTGACAGTGGAGTGTTGAAGTCTCCCATTATTATTGTATGGGAGTCTAAGTCTCTTTGTAAGTCTCTAAGGACTTGCTTTATGAATCTGGGTGCTCCTGTATTGGGTGCATATATATTTAGGATAGTTAGCTCTTCCTGTTGAATTGATCCCTTTACCATTATGTAATGGCCTTCTTTGTCTCTTTTGATCTTTGATGGTTTAAAGTCTGTTTTATCAGAGACTAGGATTGCAACCCCTGCTTTTTTTTTGTTCTCCATTTGCTTGGTAGATCTTCCTCCATCCCTTTATTTTGAGCCTATGTATGTCTCTGCATGTGAGATGGGTCTCCTGAATACAGCAGACTGATGGGTCTTGACTCTTTATCCAGTTTGCCAGTCTGTGTCTTTTAATTGGAGCATTTAGTCCATTTACATTTAAGGTTCATATTGTTATGTGTGAACTTGATCCTGCCATTATAATATTAACTGGTTATTTTGTTTGTTAGTTGATGCAGTTTCTTCCTAGCCTCGATGGTCTTTACATTTTGGCATGTTTTTGCAATGGCTGGTACTGGTTGTTCCTTTCCATGTTTAGGGCTTCCTTCAGGGTCTCTTGTAAGGCAGGCCTGGTGGTGACAAAATCTCTAAGCATTTGCTTATCTGTAAAGGATTTTATTTCTCCTTCACTGATGAAACTTAGTTTGGCTGGATATGAAATTCTGGGTTTAAAATTCTTTTCTTTAAGAACGTTGAAAATTGGCCCCCACTCTCTTCTGGCTTGTAGAGTTTCTGCCAAGAGATCTGCTGTTAGTCTGATGGGCTTCCCTTTGTGGGTAACCCGACCTTTCTCTCTGGCTGCCCTTAAGATTTTTTCCTTCATTTCAACTTTGGTGAATCTGGCAATTATGTGTCTTGGAGTTGCTCTTCTGGAGGAGTATCTTGGTGGCGTTCTCTGTATTTCCTGAATTTGAATGTTGGCCTGCCCTACTAGGTTGGGGAAGTTCTCCTGGATGATACCCTGAAGAATGTTTTCCAACTTGGTTCCATTTTCCCCCTCACTTTCAGGCACCCCAATCAGACGTAGATTTGGTCTTTTTACATAATCCCATACTTCTTGCAGGCTTTGTTCATTTCTTTTTCTTCTTTTTTCTTTTGGTTTATCTTCTCGCTTCATTTCATTCATTTGATCCTCAATCGCTGATACTCTTTCTTCCAGTTGATCGAGTAGGTTACTGAAGCTTGTGCATTTGTCATGTATTTCTCGTGTCATGGTTTTCATCTCTGTCATTTCGTTTATGACCTTCTCTGCATTAATTAGTCTAGCTGTCAATTCTTCCACTCTTTTTTCAAGATTTTTAGTTTCTTTGCGCTGGGTACGTAATTCCTCCTTTAGCTCTGAGAAGTTTGGTGGACTGAAGCCTTCTTCTCTCAGCTCGTCAAAGTCATTCTCTGACCAGCTTTGATCCATTGCTGGCGATGGGCTGTGCTCCTTTGCAGGGGGAGATGCGCTCTTATTTTTTGAATTTCCAGCTTTTCTGCCCTGCTTTTTCCCCATCTTTGTGGTTTTATCTGTCTCTGGTCTTGGTGATGGTGACGTACTGATGGGGTTTTGGTATAGGTGTCCTTCCTGTTTGATAGTTTTCCTTCTGACAGTCAGGACCCTCAGCTGTAGGTCTGTTGGAGATTGCTTGAGGTCCACTCCAGACCCTGTTTGCCTGGGTATCAGCAGCAGAGGTTGCCGAAGATAGAATATTGCTGAACAGCGAGTGTACCTGTCTGATTCTTACTTTGGAAGCTTCCTCTCAGGGGTGTACTCCACCCTGTGAGGTGTGGGGTGTCAGACTGCCCCTAGTGGGGGATGTCTCCCAGTTCGGCTACTCAGGGGTCAGGGACCTGCTTGAGCAGGCAGTCTGTCCCTTCTCAGATCTCAGCCTCCGTGTTGGGAGATCCACTGCTCTCTTCAAAGCTGTCAGACAGAGTCGTTAGCGTCTGCTCAGGCCTCTGCTGCTTCCCCTTATGTTTTTTTAGCTGTGCCCTGCCCCCAGAGGTGGAGTCTATAGAGACAGGCAGGTTTCCTTGAGCTGCTGTGAGCTCCACCCAGTTCGAGCTTCCCAGCGGCTTTGTTTACCTACTTAAGCCTCTGCAATGGCGGGCGCCCCTCCCCCAGCTTCGCCGCTGCCTTGTGGTTAGATCGCCGCAGACTGCTGTGTTAGCAATGAGGGAGGCTCCGTGGGCGTGGGACCCTCCCGGCCAGGTGTGGGATATATTCTCCTGGTGTGCCCGTTTGCTTAAAGCGCAGTATTGGGGTGGGAGTTACCCGATTTTCCAGGTGTTGTGTGTCTCAGTTCCCCTGGCTAGGAAAAGGGATTCCCTTCCCCCTTGCGCTTCCCAGGTGAGGCGATGCCTCACCCTGCTTCATCTCTCGCTGGTCAGGCTTCAGCAGCTGACCAGCACTGATTGTCCGGCACTCCCTAGTGAGATGACCCCAGTACCTCAGTTGAAAATGCAGACATCACCGGTCTTCTGCGTCGCTCGCGCTGGGAGTTGGAGACTGGAGCTGTTCCTATTTGGCCATCTTGCTCCGCCCCCTATCTGCCTAAGTTTTAAGAAACCACAGAATCTAAAATTCAAATTATTATTATTATTCAAAAGCAGAAACAGGGTGATGCCTTCTATGAGTGAGTCTGAAAAAAATCTATCCAGGGGAAAATGTGAAAATACTTATCATCTTCACATTGTAATTCCCAGCCACAGGCTCATATGAGTTTGTCACTAGAATTCATCCTACATCTAAGCTTCAAAATCCCAAGAAAAAAATTAATCTCATTAGTCCTTAGTTAAGATTGCCTTATGTATCCTGAAAAAGCACAAATAAAATCATCTCTGAAAGAAGACACTTTAAGTTCACCATCAGAGACTGGTTGGAGATAGTGTGCCCCTGACATCGTGGAGGTCACACTTCAGTGCTCCCCAGTGTACTTTCCAACATCCACCAGAAGTATATAAAAGAAAGCACACACTTATGCTCTGGTGAGTAGTGATGTGTTTAACCTTTAACTTTAATGCAAGTTTACCATTAAAAAAAAAAAATCAAAGAATGGAATCCATGTTAACAGATTGAAGAAAAATAAACATGATTATGTTAATATGGGCAGATAAAAAGCACTTGATGAAAGTCAGCCTCCATTTATGACAAAACTTCTTATACTAAGCATAGAGTGATAAATCCTTTTCACAGGTAAACATACATCACTGTGATAACATACTCTTTTGAATTTATATTTGAATAACTTCATGATTAAAATTTTTAGATGTTAGTGTTCTATGTGATTGTAATTCATAGTCGTATTTGGTAATCTTTGCTCTAAATGTCTCATTTTGTAAGTAGTAAATGCAAATATATTGAGCAAAAATAATCTAAAAATTAATTTTGTGCAAGTTCCAGAATGTTTAAAAATGGCCTATTTTAAAGCATAACATTTATCACTTTTAGTTATAGATAACTTTAGAATGTAATGTGAATAATGGACATAGGTATAAGTTCTTACAGTTTTTACTTGTGTGTTTTTTAGTTCATTTTTTAACAACAACTTTATTGAGGTTAGTCACATCCCATAAAATTCATTTTTTAAATTTCTCAATTCAGTGTTTTTTAGTATATTCAAAGAGATGTACAACCATCATCACACTCTAAATTTACAACATTTCCATAACCCCAGTAAGAAGCTCTGTGCCCAACACCATTCACTTCTCATTCCCCTGTGCCACAGCTCCTTACAACCCTTACCCTACTTTCTGTCTTTATGGATTTGCCTCTTAGAAATGTACCATATAAAAGTAATCATTCAATATGTGAACTTTGTGTCTGACTCCTTTCACTGAGCATAATATTTTCAAGGATTATCCACACTGTAGTATCAATACTTCATTTTTTTAAATGCTGAATAATATTTAATTACATAAATATGCCACATTTTCTTTATCCATTCATCTGTTGATGAGTATTTGGGTGGTTTTCACTTTTGAGGTGTTTTAAATAATGTTTGTATAAATCCTTGTGTACAAATTTTGGTGTGAATGTATGTTTTCAGATTTCTTGAGTATATACCTAGGAGTGGAATTGCCTGTTCTTATTTACATTTTGAGAAACTGCCAGACTGTTTGCCTAAATGGCTACATCATTTTACAATTCCACCAGCAGTGTATGAGTGGTCCATTTTCTCCACATCCTCACCAACACCAGTTATTGTCTGTCTTTTTTTGTCTTCGTTGTCTTTGAGTATGAGAGAGTATCTCATTGTGCTTGTTTATTTTTCTAATCACTCATGGCATTGAGCATGTTTTCATTTGCTTATTGGACCATTATAAATCTCCCCTGGAGAAATATTTATTCAAATCCTTTATCCATTTTTATGTAGTTCTTATTTTAAAATCAGTAGGTACCTGTGCATGTGTATTTAAAAGATTTATAGCATGATGCTGAGGTTTGAGGTGTGACTGAACCACCAGCCAGGTGGTAAACACAATACTCAATAGGTTGTTTGTCAGCACTTGCCCCTCTTCCTGTCTTCCTCCTCTACTAGTCCCCAGTTTCTATTCTTCCTATCTTTATGTCAGTGAACCTGATGTTTATAGCTCCCATTTATAAGTTATAAGTGAGAACTTGTGGTATTTGATTTTCTGTTTCTATATTAGTTCACTTGGGATAGTGGCCTCCAGCTGCATCCATGTCGCTGCAAGAGCATGACTTTATTCTTCTTTATGGCTGCATAGTATTGCATGGTGTATATGTACCGCATTTTCTTTATCTAATCCACCACGATAAGCACCTGCATTTATTTACATGATTTTACTATTTTGAATAGTGCTACAATGAACGTACAAAAAGTTACCTGTGTCCTTTTGTAGAATAATTTATTTTATTTTGAGTATATACCTGATCATGGGATTGCTGGGTCAAATGGTAGCCCAACTTAGTTCTTCAAGAAATCTCCAAACTGCTTTCCACAGTGGCTGGACTAATTCACATTCCCACCCAGAGTATACAAGTGTCCCCTTTTCTCCTCAGCCTCACCATCACCTGTTTGTATGTTTTTATTTTTGTTTTTTGATTCTTTAATAATAGCCATTCTGACTGGTGTAAGATGGTGTCTCATTGTGGCTTAATTTGCATTTCTCTGATAATTAAAGATACTTAGCTTTTTTTAATATATGTTTTTGGGCCATTCATGTATCTTTTTATCAGAAGTGTCCACGTATTTGCCCATTTTTTAATGAGTTGTTTGCTTTTTTGCTTATTGATTTCTTTTAAGTTCTTTATATATCCTGGATATTAGATCATTATCAGATGGATAGTTTTTATTTTCTCCCATTCTGTAGGTTGCTTGTTTACCTTGTAGATAGTTTTGTTTGCTGAGCAGAAGCCCTCGAGTTTAATTAGGTCCCACTTGTTAATTTTTGTTTATGTTGCAGTTGTTTTTGAGGACTTAGCCATAAGTTATTTCTCAAGCTGATACCAAAAAGGATATTTCCTCCTTTTTTTTTTTTTTTCTAGGATTTTTATAGTTTAAGGTCTTACATTTACTTCTTTAATTGATCTTGAGTTGATTTTTGTGTATGGTGATAGGTAGGGGTCCAGTTTATTCTTTGTCATATGGCTAGCCAGTTATCCAAGCACTATTTATTGACTAAAGTGTCTTTTCACCATTGCTTGTTTTTATCAACTTTGTCGAAGATCAGATGGTTGTAGGTATGTGGCTTTTTTTTCTGAGTTCTCAATTTGGTTCAACTGATTTATGTGCCTGTTTTAGTACCAGTACCACACTGTTTTGGTTACCACAGCCTTGTAATATATTTTGAAGTTGGGCAATGTGATGGCTCCAGTTTTTGGGGGGGGTTTGTTCGTCTGTTTTTATTTTTTGTTTGTTTGTTTATTTTTGCTTAATATTTTGTTGACTATTTGGGCTCTGTTTAGTTCTATACAGATTTTTAGAATACTTTTGTCTCCTTCTGTAAAAAATGTCATTGGTAGTTTGACAGGAATAGGATTAAATCTCTAGACTGCTTTGGACACAATAGACATTTCAACAGTAAGAATTTTTCCAATCCATAAGCATGGAATGTTTTTCCCATTTGTTTGTGTGTCTCTGATTTCTTTCATTGGTGTTTTTTCGTTCTCCCTGTAGCAATCTTTCACCTCCTTGGTTAGATGTAGACCTAAGTATTTAATTGTTTTGTGGCTTTTGTAAATGGGATAGTATTCTTGATTTGGTTCTAGGATAGAATGTTATTGTTGTATAGAAATGCTACTGATTTTTGTATATTGCCTTTGTGTTCTGAAACTTCATTGAAGTCATTTATTAGTTCTAGGAGCCTTTTGGCAGAGTATTTCAGGTTTTCTGGATATAGAATCACTTTGTCAGCACAAAGAGATGGTTTGAGAACATCTTTTCATATCTGAATGACTTTTCTTTCTTTCTCTTACCTGATTTTGGTTGCTAGGACTTCTAGTACTATGTTTAATAAAAGTGGTGAGAGTTGACATCCTTCTCTTGTTCTGGTTCTCAAGGGGAATGGTTCCAGCTTTTGTCTGTTCAGTATGAGGTTGGCAAGGGTTTTGTCATAGATGACTCTGGCTCTTATTATTTTGGGATAAGGTCCTTAAGTGTCTAGTTGGTTGAAACTTTATCCATTTTTAATTGCATAATTTGCATTTTTGTTGTTGAATTGTGAGGGTAATTCATCTATTATGGATACAGTTTCCTTATCAGATATGTTATTTACAAAGATTTTCTTCCATTATATGGCTTGTCTTTTCTCCTTGGAAGCAAAAAATTTTTAATATCAATGAAGTACAATTGATCTATTTTTTTCCTTTCTTTCTTATGATTTTGGTGCCATATTTAAGAAACTATTGATTAATCCAAAGTCACCAAGATGTACTCTTCTATGTTCTAAGAGTTTTATAGTTTCAACTCATATACATGTCTATGGTCCATTTTGAGTTAATTTCAAACATGGCATAAGGTAAGTGGTCTAACTTCCTTTTTTTGCACATGGATATCTGGCTGTCCCAGTACCATTTGTTGAAGGCTTCCTTAAGTTTTAATAAACGAGAATGGGTAAAAGAATTCAAATGGGACTGCCTAAGCCTCACTCACAAACTTCTCCCTCAGATGTAAACTGAACTTGCAGAGAGTGTGGGAACTTCATTTAAGCTTGTAATTCTGAAACGAGCTGACCTGGTGTTTATCCATTCCTACCAACATATAGAGTCTAGGTAGTGTATGGAATCATTTCATAAGTAAACCTCTCACAAAACTAATCAATTTCTCACTGACCAATACACTTGCTAACACTTTTAGATTTTAACTCTAGTCAACAGCCACATTTACCTCCTAACATAGAAATCTTTAACCATTCAATAACCAGATATATCTTGCAAGCTCAGGTGACAGATGAACCTGTAAAAAGCCAGATGCTGGAGATCCAACAGTGAGTAAGACAGAAATGGGCTCTCCCTAGACAATCTATCCAGCATTTCACACAAAGCAATGTGCAGTGTTTTTCTTTCTCTCTAAAATGATTCTCTGTTTTATTTCATTTCATACATGTATTTATTTAATCAAACTAAGTACTTACAATGTTTCAGGCACATTCTAGGGAAGGGCAATAAAACAGTTTGTAAAAACAGATAGTGTCTTGGTCTCATGGGACTTGAAACCTAGTGATATGGTTTGGCTATGTATCCACCCAAATCTCATCTTGAATTCCCACGTGTTGTGAGAGGCACCCAGTGGGAGGTAATTGAATCATGGGGGTGGGTCTTTCCCTTGCTGTTCTTGTGATAGTGAATAAGTCTCACACGATCTGATGGTTTTAAAAATGGAAGATTCCCCTGCAGAAGCTCTCTTCCCTTGTCTACCATTATGTGAGATGTGCCTTTCACCTTTCGCTATGATTGTGAGACCTCCTCAACCACGTGGAACTGTAAGTACATTAAACCTATTTTTCTTCCCAGTCTCAGTTATGTCTTTATCAGCAGCATGAAAACGAACTAATACACCTAATGATGGAGATCCATATTTATCAAATAAACTGGACAACAAGTACTCAACTGCAACTGTGACAGCTGCTGCAAAAATTCCCAATGTTGTCAAAGTCTACAATAAAGGGATGGATTTTACCTGTCAAAATCATGGAAGATATTCCCTAGGAAATACCACTTGATCTAAGATTTGAAAGATTAAAAGGTATTAACTAGCAAAAGAGGAATGAGATCAACTTTCCCAGACCAAAAAAAGAAGCTAAGCAGATACAAAGTCCTGAATAGGAGGAAGATGGCGACTCTGAGCATATGGGAAAAGATAAGACCACATTCAGGAATTGGGTTTTTATCCTTAGAAAGTAGAATATTATTCAAGAGATGTAACAGTCCCGAAGGAAGAGCGATTTTCCAGGCACCAAAGTACTATCCAGAAGCTAAGTGTATTTGTCTGTTTCCTTGCTTTTAAGTCAGAGTGAGAAGCTTCCGCCTGAATTTGGAAAGTGATCCTCAGGTCTTTCGCTGTGACACCTGCTTTGATGTACTTCTGGCTATTTGTTTCACCTGTCTGATTTTATGTTTCTACTTTAGCAGTGTGCTATTTGTAGTCAGTTTAGCTACTAGACAGTAATATGACATCACCAAGGGGGCTTCACAACCCAATTCAAGCCACACCCCTACTCATGATTTTCAGCCCTCAGAGATCTGCTCTGTGAAGATAACTGGCACAGGTCCAGAGATTCTATCTTCTTGTCCCTACTCTGGCACAAACAAGTTTTAAGTTCTTGCACAAATTTATTCACCTTACTTGACTTCAGTTTTCTTATTAGGTAACCTCTAATCTCCTTCTAGCTATAGAATTAGAAAATTATATTTGTAACAACTTTCTAAATTTCTTTTGTATTTGAATATGGCCACTCTTCTTACCATCTCCAAAGATATTTCAAATTAGTCTAACTAAATATGTTAAAAAATGAAGTAGCCCACGCAAACAACATGCTATTCATTCCATGCATTGAAACACTGTGCTATCATTTAGAGCCGGGTTATAAGTCAACCCCCTCCAGAAATTCCTGAAATGCCAAAAAGAGTTGGCTACAGAAAGCAGAAAAAGAAATGCGCCAATGACCCATGAGAGTTGACTCTCCTCACTCCGTGTAAATTGTTATTCACCTCCTGTGAGTGGGCAAATGACTATTTACAAAGCTATTACGGGTCTCATTAGTTGTCATTATTATTTATGGATATCACAGCAATTACCAAAGTGCCTCTGTGCACTTTACCTTGGAGTTCTTTCTTTAATTAGTCATATTGAGTGTTACTAGCTGACCTCTTTGCATAATGGATAAGGCAAAGGAAGTACACAGTAAAGTATTAAAAACAGAATCTTTGTTGTAAGGAGGGGAAAGGAATCAGTCTATGAGGATCAGTCAGTGACACTTCATCACAAAGTGCCAACTGTAACTTTACCTATGTAGAAACCAAGAGAAATTACTCTGTTATACATGTAGAATAATGACATTTTGGTGGACTTCACCTCCTCCAGGGAAGGAGGGGAGAGACTCTGTCTTCCAGAGCCTGGAAAGCAGGAATTAAATTGCCAGCAAGACTCCTATTAGCCTATTATTTAAATGTTTAACCCAATGACCTGGTGAAGCATGATTAATAAGAAATCTGTCCATGGTATCAATTTGTGTCTATGAGACTCAATTGTCAAGTGGCACAAGCACATTGCAGACTTCTAATTTATTATTTAGGCTGATTTGTCCTTGTGATTCACTTGAATATAAAGATTGGCATGTCTATATTTAGCAATTTCAGATTTCTAATGTAATAATTTTTGTTTTGTTAATGTAATGCAATTTTTGTATCATCCCTTGTGCAAAAAAAAATATTAGGTATAAAATATGTGAAAGAAGGATTTACATTTTCTATATTATATAACACTTGCTACTTATGTCAGTCAATCAAAACTACCATTGAGCACCTACCATACTCACCAAAGTGTGGTAGTTGCTAAAGAGAAAACTAGAATAATAATAATAACAACAAAAGAGTAATTACCTGTTACAATAAGTATTGCAACAGATTAGCAATAACAGTTTTAAAAAGGAAGAAATGTATGAGAGTAATGCTATAGAAAATGCCCATGGAGGAAATAAAGGTTGAACTAAACATAACAGTATACCTTGGCAGGTGTATATAAAAGAGAATAATAACTCAGACAAAGGGAAAAAACAAATAAAAATAAAAGGGTGAAAAGACCTTTATTATAAGTTTTGAGTCAGTGAGAAGCTTCTCCTAAAAGGTTCCTTATCAGAAGTAGTGAAGAAATGTTGACTAGGAAACACAGAAAAAACATATAGAGCAAAAGCAAGAAGAGTAAAAACTTAATGTGCTGCCAAAAGACAGTATGATAATAATAATTTATAAATGTGGCTCTGGACATTTCTTTCAAGTGTTCCCACATCATTTCTTTGCAGAGGGCAGAGAAAACATTGTCATCATTCTTGTTTAGCAGATAAGGAAATAGCGTCATTACAAGTAAAAGACTAGTAAGTGCCATCCACCTGTTGTTGAGGTGGTCTGATTTCTGAGGTAGGGATCTGATAACTTTATGGGCTTCACAGAGCAGTAACAGTGTGAACATGTCTTTTAAGGACAATGAGTTTTACTGAATAAACAGGATGGATTGGAGAGACACGAATTGGGAGTTAAAGGCAGCTAGAACCAGTTATCAGCTTCAGTGTCCTATCTTGTGTAAAGTGGTGAGAACATATGTGAAATAATCTAAGGTGAAGTGTGATGAGCAAAGAAGTCCAGAGCATAAGGAGGATAATGATGAAACTAACAAATATTACAATTGTGGTTAGGAAGATAGAATTTTATGGGGATTGAATTCATATTTAGATTTGGACATCTGAATCAAAGGTGATGGGAAAATGCCCAAATGGAAACAGAAACATACCATGTGAAAAGATAAGCCTAAGACAAAGCATGAAGGTAATTGTTGAAATAATGAAATGAAGGAACTCTGTGGAAGTGGCCTGGAGAACATGAAGAGCAAAAGCTGGAAACCAAAAGACAGGACAAAGCCTTAGAGAGCAACCACATAGAGGAAACAAAACATTGAAGAGTGTGCAATGTGGGGAGCTTCCAGTCCCACAGTGGCAGCATAAAATCAAGCTGGCTTTGCTCCTCCCCACAGAAAACCAAATCCAAATATACAACACGGAGATAATCATCAACACTATCCTAGAACTGAAATATAAGGATGAGACAGTTCCTGGAGCCACAGAAAGGTGAAGAAAAACTCCAAGCAGATGGTAAGAGAACTGAACTTCTATACCATTGATGCCCAGCCCCACAATCTGCCCTGTACCAAGTACACAGAAAAATTTCCCTCAATTCCTGGTTTCTACAATGGAAAAAGTGAGACCAAGGTGGACAACCAGTTTCCCATGTCAGGAGACCTTTTGTTGCCTCAACCCATGGAAATCATCACCAGTGCCTGAAGTGAGAAATATCACTGAAGACAGAGACAAAAGGTGGAGGTGGGACTACCATCCCCAATCTTGGAAACTCTGGACTATAACTTGGGCAAAGGAAACATCCAATCAGACTGACTGTTCAATAGTACCACACTATAGGGGGTACATTCCAAAGGTCCGCTTGGCACAAACTCCTAGAAGCTTTCCTACACTGCCAGGATATCCCCTTTGAGAGCTCCCTCATTCAGGGCAGGGAGTGCTCTGATTGTTTACTAAAGCTGAGGCAAACCTCGGCTTATGCCACCATCTAGTGCCAAATATGAGGTAATGACCTAGCAGGAAAGAAAGAAAGGAAATTCAAAAATTACAAAGAATCTCTAAGCAAACATATCCAAGAAAAGTCAAAAATAAGACAGAGAAGACAAGAATAGATAGCTAATACTTCAATGCAAAGGCATAGACATATATTTGCAAGAAGCAACAGCAAACAGAGAATCATGACCTTTCCAAATAGGCAAAGCAAGAAACCAGCAATGAAGACTAATAAGATGGAGATATGTGAGCTCTCTAAGCAAAAATGTAAAATTAGCAGTTTTAAGGAAACTCAGTGATTTGATTTTCCAGATAACACAGAAAACTAATTCAGAAATTTGTCAGAGAAATTTAACAAAGAGATTGAAATAATTAAAAAATCAAATAGAAATCTTGGAACTGATACATTTACTGAACTGAAAAAGAATTATTATAAGCTTTCTACAGCCAAATGGATAAAGGAGAGGAAAGAATTTGTGAGCTCAAAGGCAGCCTATTTAATTGAAAATACACAGAGAAGAAAGAAGAAAAAGAATGAAAAGTAACAAATATCACATACAAAATATAGAAAAATATCTCAGAAAACCAAGTCTAGGAATTGTTGGTGTTCAACAGGGAGATGAGCAAAAGCAAGGTTAAGAAAGTTGATTTAAAGAGAAAATAACAACAAAAAAAAAACTTTCTAAAACTTGAGAAAAATATAAATATCCAGGTACAGGAAGATCAGAGAACAACAAATAGATTCTACCCAAATAAGTCCAAATAAGACCACCCCGAGATATTCAATACTCACACTCTCAAAGGTCAGTGAAAAGGAGAGGATTCTAATATTCTAACAGTAGCAAGTTAAAAAGAAGCAAATAACATATTTTTTTAAATCCTTCCAGTTCATCTGGCAACAGACATCCCAAAGGAAATTATATAGGCCAGGAAAGAGTAAGATGACATTTTAAAAGTGTTGGAAAAAAACACTGTCATCCAAGAATACAAAATCCAGCAAAGCTATCCTTCAAATGCAGAGCGATAGTCTTTCCCAGACAAATAAAAACTGAGAGAATGTATCACCACCCTTCTGATCTTATAAGAATTATTGAAGGGAGTTCTTAAATCTGAAAGAAGAGAACACTAATGTGCATGAAGACAAACAAACAAACAACAACAACAACAAAAATGGTATAAAACCCACTGGTAAAATTAAGTGCACAGAAAACCCCAGAAGAGTCTAATTCTGTAATTGTGGTGAAAATCTGCTCATAAGGAAGCCCAGAACACAAATCTATCAAAAGCAATAATATGCACAGTTACTTGTCAAGAAATAGGCAATATAAAAATATCTAAATTAAGACAACACAAAATCAAAATGTGAGAGGAATTACGTTAATTTGCAGAGGATTTTTAAAATTTCATTTGTTTCTATTATTTTCTTTGCCATCTAAGATGTTATCATGTCTTTAAAATAACTTCTTATAGCTGTAAGATTTTTTTGGAAACCTCATGGTAATCGTAAAGCAAAAATCTATAATAGATGCACACATAATAAAATGCAATGAATTGAAGCATACTTCCAGAGAAAATCATTTAACCCTAAAGAAGGCAACAAAAAGGAGAAAAGGAGGAGAGGAGTTACAAACCAACCTGTAAAAAAAATCAACAAAATTCCTACAGTAACTCCTTACTTATCAGTAATAATACTGAATGTAAATGGACTAAATTCTCTGATTAAAAGACATAGAGTGGTTGAATGGATAAAGAAACAAGACCCAACTATATGCTGTCTATGAGAAACGAACATTACCTATAAAGACACAAATAGACTGGAAATGAGAGTATGGAAAAAGTTATTCCATACAAATGGAGACCAAAAAAGAGCAAAAGTAACTATACTTACATCAGATAAAATAAACTACATGTCAAAGACTGCGAAACCAGACAAAGAAGATCACTGTGCACTGATAAAGGTGTCAATTCAGCTAAAGGATATAACAATTTTAAATATGTATGCATTCAACGTCAGAGCACTCAAGTATATAGAGTAAACATTAATAAATCTAAAGGGAGAGACAGACTGTGATACAATAATAGTAGAAGACATTAACACCCCAATGTCAGCAATGGACAGATCATTTAGACAGAAAATCAACAAGGAAACATTGGAGTTAAACTACAAACTAGGCTAAATAGGCTTAATTAACCTTTACAAATATTTTTGTCCAGTTGCTACAGAATACACATTCTTTTCATCAGCAAGTGGAACATTCTCCTGGGTAAACTACAGTTTAGGCTGCAACAAATTCAAAAAAAGTAGAAATAATATCAAATATATTTTGTAACTGCAATGAAATAAAACTAGAAATCAATAACAAGAGGGTTTGAACCTTGGAAACTACACAAAACAAACACATGGAAACTAAATAACATGCCCTTGAACAAGCAATAAGTCAATGAATAAATTAAGAAGGAAATTTAGGAATATCTTGAAACAAATGACAATGGAAATACAACATATCAAAATCTATGGGATACAGCAAAAGCAGTACTGAGGGAGTTCCATAGCAATAACCAAAAGTAGAAAGACTTTAAATAGACAACCTAACAATGCACCTCAAGGAACTATAATAGTGAAAAAGAAATGAAACCCCCAAACAATAGAAGGAAAGAAAAAATAAAGGTCAGAGCTGAAATAAATAAAACTAAGACTAAAAACTGCAGAGGATCAAAACAATTTTTAAACTGAGTTTTAAAAATATACTTTTTAGCTAAACTGAGAAAAAAGAGAGAAAATCCAAATAAATACAATCAGAAACAAAAAAGAAGACTTATCAACTGAGAGCACAGAATACTAAGAACCATTACAGACTACTGTGAGCAACCAGATGCCAACAAATTAGAAAACCTAGAAAAAAATGCATAAATTTCTGGACACATGACAACCTACCAAGATTGAAGGATGAAAAATTAGAAAACCTAAACAAACTAAAAACAAGTAATGAAATAGAAGCCATAATACATAATAAAAAGTCTCCCATCAAAGAAAGCCCAGGATCTGAGGAATAAACTGATAGAATCTACCAAACACTTAAAGAAGAACTAATACCAATTCTACTTACATGCTGCCAAAAAAAAAAAAAAAAGAGGATAGAATATTTTCAAACTCCTTTAAGAAGTCAGAATTACTCTGATATCAGAACCAGAAAAGGACACAATAAAAAAAGAAAATTATAGACCAATATAATTAATGAAAGTAAATGCAAAGCCTCAACAAAATACTAGCAAACCAAATTCAACACATTAAAAAGATCACTCACCATACTCAAGTGGGATTTATATCAAGGTTGCAAGAATCATTCAACATATGCAAAATATTAAACTTGATATGTCACATTAACATAAGCAACAACAAAACCGAATGATCATTTCAATAGATGCTGAAAAAAGCATTGAATAAAACATCCCTTTATGATTAAAAAAAAAAATCAACGAACTGGGTACAAAGAGAACATATTTCAAAATAATACAGTCCATACAGCAAAAACTCATAGCCAAAATCATACTGAGTGCAGTACATCAAAGCCATTTCCCTAAGATCTGGAACAAGACAAGGATCTTCACTTTTATTATTTTCGTTCAATGTAATACTGGAAGTCCTTGACAGAGCAATTAGGTAAAAGAAGAAAAGAAGGGAAAACATCAGGTAAAAGAGGGAAGGGAAGAGAAGGGAAGGGAAGGGGAGGGGAGGGGAGGGAAAGGAGACATCCGAATTGGAAAGGAAGAAGTTGAACTAGCCTTGTTTGCAGATGACATGATCGTACATTTAGCAAAGCCTAAGGACTCCACCAAACAAAGCAAAAAAACCAAAACCAAAAAAAAAAAAAAAAAAAGTTAAAACTGGTAGATGAACTCAGCAAAATTACACAACACAAAATCAACATAGAAAAATCAGTGGAATTCATATATGTCAACAGAGAACAATCTGAAAAAGAAATCAAGAAACCAATCCTATTTACAATAGCTACAAAGAATACTAAATACTTAGGAATTAATTTAACCTAAAAAGTAAAGATCTATATAAAGAAAACTGTAAAACACTGATGAAGAAAATTCAAGAGGGCACACACAAAGAAAGAAAAGATATTCCATGCTCATGTATTGGAAAAAAATTAATATTGTTAATATGACAATAGTACCCCAAACAATTTACAGATTCAGTGCAATCCCTATCAAAATACCAATGAAATTCTTTAAAGAAATTTGTTTAAAATCCTACCATTTATATGGTACAACGAAAGACCTGAAATAGCCAAAGCACTCTTGAACAAAAGGAACAAAGCTGGAGACATATCACATTACCTGATTTCAAATTATACTGCAAAGTGATGATAACCAAATCAGCATGTTACTGGCATATAAACAGACACATAGACCAATAGAAACAAATAGAGGACCCAGATACAAATCCACACATTTACAGCTAACTTATTTTCCACAAAGGTGGCAAGAACATGCAATGGGGAAAGGACAGTCTCTTGAATAAATAGTGCTGGGAAAATTGGATAACCATATGCAGAATAATTAAACTAGACTCCTGTTTTTAATTATATAAAACTTTAATTCAAAATGGGTAAAAAACTTAAATCTAAGGGACGAAGCTATGAAACTACCAGGAGAAATTTCCAGTGGGGAAACACTTCAAGACTTGGTTTGGGCAGAGTTTTTGGGTAAGATCTCAAAAGCACAAGCAACAAAAGCAAAAATAGACAAATAGGATAACATTAAGCTAAAAAACTTCTCCATAGCAAAGGAGACGATCAACAAACAGGCAATACACAGAATGGAAGAAAATATTTGCAAACTGACAAGAGATTAATAGCCAAAATACATAAGGGGCCTAAACACCTCAGTAGCAAATAAATAAATAATCAAACTTTTAGATGGGCAAAAGATCTTAACAGACCTTTCTCTAAAGAAGACAGACAAATGGCAAACAGGTATATGAAAAAATATTCAATGTCATTGTATTAGTTTGTTTTGTGTTTCTACAAAGAAATACCTAAAGGCTGAGAAGTTTGTCTTTAAAAAAGAAGTTTATTGGCTCACAGTTTTGCAGGCTGTACAAGCATAGCAACAGCATCTTCTCAGCTTCTGGTGAGACCTCAGAAGCTCTTACTCATGGCAAAAGGTGAAGAGGGTGCAGGCTTGCTCCACCATAAAAAGAATAAAATCCTGTCATTTGCAGAAACATGGATAAAATGAGAGTCATTATGTTAAGTGAAATAAACCAAGCACAAAAAGACAAATACTGCACTACCTCACTCATATGTGGGAGGTTAAAAAAAAAGTGTATCTCATAAAGATAGAGAGTTAGATTAGTGGTTTCCTGTGGCCAGGAAAGGTGGGGAGGAGAGGGATAAGAAAAGATGTTGAATAATGAACACAAAGATACAGTTAGAGAAAAGTAAGAGGACCTTGTGTTCAGCGGGGTGACTATACTTGACATTAATCTATTGTACATTTCAAAATAGCTGGAAGAGAATAATTTGAATGTTCCTAGCATAAACAAAAAATGAATATTTAAGGCAATGGATAATCCAATTATCCTGATTTGACCTTTATACATTATATGCATGTATCAATTTATCATATTTACCCCCAAAATATGTAGATCTATTATGAGTCAATTTTTAAAAAATTAAAAGAAGAAAGTACAAGGAAAAATTATCCTTTTAAATGAAATGAATTAAAACTATATATAAGTATCCATGACTTTTCTATACAGGTGAAAAGGGTTGTCACAACCACTAATGAATATTTCATAGCAAAACCATGTGTTTCTTAAAAAAGGGAATAAAAGAGTATCAGTAGAGGAGTGGGCCAAGTAATTGCAGCTCAGCTTATAATTTAATGACCTTAGTTTGTTTTCTAAATATATTACGCATTTGGGAAGAGGTCAGGATTTTTATTCTTCAGCATTTAGAAGTATCCCTACAAGGAGAAGGGATAGGGATAGTAGAGTAGTTGAGTAATATGGGAGAAATGAAGAGATAGTCTTTAGTCTTCTCAATGAGAAAAGAAGTTGCCGATCAGGTTGTCTTAAATAAAAACAAAAGCAAGAGTAAATGTACAGGAAGGCCACATGGAAGCTCATAAAATCAATAGGAAGACTGGAGAACTGGTCTATAAAATAGGCAGGAACAAGGGCAGCTCTAGAAGATAAAGAAACAAGAAATACAGCAACCAGGCTCTATTAAAAGCATTCTACCCAGTGTACCAGTTTCTCATCCTTTATCTTTGCATCTCAAGTCCCAGACATGAGCTTTCAATCAGTTAGGGTCCGTATGCCTTTTCTACCAGTGACAGAAAAGTAGGATCATTCCCTCATAATGACTTTTCCTGAGAAGATATGGCATTGTTTCCTACCAATACTGCATACAGTGAGGCATTTCCCAAAGCAAAAATATGCACTGATGCTGAAAATAGCCACAAAAATAACTCAAAACAGAAAACAAACAAACAAGTGTCTCTGATAGTGTCTATGCTTTGGCTGATCAGTAATAAAATATAACCTTCCTTCTATCTTTCACAAAATAATATATATTTTACAAATCCTAACAATATAACCATCCTTTTTACAACTTAAGGATATTCATTCTCTGCTCAGATATTCAAAGATTAAGTGTTTTCAATAGCTCTAGATCCAGGACTCAGGTATCAAGCAATTCCTCCTTTTGCACCAATCCAACATTTTCCTGCATTTGCACAAATTTCTAAAATTGTCTGATGCCAATGTAGTTTCTCTGAACTGGTTTATTTATATTCTATTAAATGGTCCATGCTATGAGAATCTTTCCTAGTACAACAGGTGTTTATTAGGGGATGGAAAGTAAAGTATATGTGGAGAATGCAAGTAATCCAAATGACCAAATAATTGTGTCTTCAGAACCTTCTTGGGTTCTGCCCTGTATTTATTATTTCCATTTAAAATGCTCCTAAGCACAGCTGCATTCATGTCTCTGTTGATTAAATCATAAAACCATTCATGTTAGGCACAGAAAGTGTTGATTGTGGTTACAACTCAAGATAATGAAGAATGTGGATTGGCATTTGAGGAAAAGTGTTTTCTCTTGAAACACGTTTCTCATGGCAGGGAATAGTTGCAGCCCCTTTAAGCGAGGGAGAAACAGACATATCACGGGATAAGGGAAGTTTATTAAGATACTATATCTAGGCATATTCTAAGTTCTGATTTACATTTTTAATACAATACATAAAAAATGTATATTGTACAAGACAGGAGAATATTTACAAAAGTTAAGCTCTAATATATGTGGGAAAATATGGTCAGATACTTTTATATGTTTGTTCAGGTTTCACATATAGTCTTCAGATGTTTTCCTTGCCCACTGCAGGAACTCAACACAGTAGTGGTTGCAAGTAGTAGTAATAGTGACAAGTTCAAGAAAATAAGAGCAAAGTTCTGTCCATGTTCCACATGTGCTTCATTATGTAATGTATCAATCATGAACCAGGCACTCTTTGGGGACTCAATCACATCCTGAAGGTAATTTGGCTCAAAGGAAGTTTAAAGTCACATTTAAGGTACTACTTAATAATCTTAACTTGAGGAAGAAAGAAAAAAACTGCCTGTATTTGCAATCACTCTTATTTCTTTCCTTTTTTTTTTTTTTTTTTTACCATGTTTAGTAATTCATTGTCATGTGCCAGGGATCTACTAGATTCTGCTACTGGGTTTACAGTCTAGTAGCCAGGGGGAAATACAGGTATATCGGAAAATCCCACATTATGTGATAATGTTCTCACTTATACGTGGAAGCTAAATGATGAGAACACACAGGCATATAGAGGGGGACAACACACACTGGGGCCTATTGCAGGGTGGAGGGTGGAAGGAGGGAGACCATCAGGAAAATAGAAGCCCTTGAACATCAGATTCCAAGTTCTTCAGCTTTTGGAGCCTTAGACTTACACCAGTGGTTTACCAAGGGTTCAGGCCTTGGGCCACAGACTGAAGGCTGCACTGTCTGCTTCCCTACGTTTGAGGTTTTTGGGATTCAGACTTGCTTCCTTGCTCCTCAGCTTGCAGCCCATCTATTGTGGGACTTCAGCTTGTGATCATGTGAGTCAATACTCCTTAATAATAAACTCCTTTATATATATATATATATATCCTTAATAATAAACTCTGTTTCATATACACATCTATCCTATTTGTCCTGTCCCTCTTGAGAACCCTAATACAGACACATAGATGTAGAGATTAACATATATATATATGGAGAGAGAGAGAGAGAGAGAGAGAGCTATAAGGCTATACAAAATCTGATTCTTAGTTACCTAACTCTCCCAACGTAACTCCTATTATTTATCACCATGTATGTATATTCTCCAGTCACAATGGCATTCCTGATGTTTGTGGTAATTGCCGAGAACATTCCTATTGAACTCGATGTTCACCCTGCCTAGAATGTTTTCATGACAGATTTTTAAATATAATTGTCCCTCATATCATTTATTTCTCTATGAAAATGCTATCTCAAAAAGTCTTTCCATGACCCATAATTATCCCCTTCCCCTACATTTTTCTCTTTATGACACTAATGACCCTGGAATGCTGTATGCTGTGCTTATTAGTTCCCATCCTCTAGATTGTAATTTTCCATAGATCTGGTACTTTACATTTTTTACACCATGTCCCTGGTATACATAACAATGGGAGGTGCATAAGAAGTAGTCAATGAATAGTCAGTGCACAGAGATAGATAGATAGATGATAGGTAGGTAGGTAGGTAGATAGATAGATAGATAGATAGATAGATAGATAGATAGATAGATAGATAGATAGATGACAGACAGACAGATAGACAGACAGAATGGCTGAATCTAGCCATTAGAATATAAATGGTAGTTGAAGCCATGGTTATGTGGATGATGTATCTAGAATAGAAAAAAAAAAAAGATCAAGGCCTAAGGATAGAATCCTGAGCTGTATTGATTTCAGTGAGTGAGTGAAAGTAGAGGAGTCTCTTCAAGAAAATTGAGAAGGTAGAGATGTAAAAATAAATCAGAGGAGCATTGAGAGAAAAAAAATGGTCAAACGTTTCAGAGATATCAGTCCAGGTAAAAAAAAAAAAAAAAACTTCATAGCTTTCCTTCTTTACAGCCTTATTTAAAAATCCCATGGATATGTTCTAAGAAATGCATCGTTGAATGATTTAATAATTGAATATTACAGTGTGTACTTACACAAGCCTATATAGTATAGCCTATTACACCCCTATGTATATAATATAGCCTGTCACACCTGGGTTACAAGCCTGTACATCATGTTACTGCACTGAATACTGTAGGAAACTGTAACACAATGGTATTTGTTAACTTAACATATCTAAACATAAAAAATGTACACTAAAAATATAGTATAAAAGATTTTTTAAAAGTGGTGCACCATGAATAGAGCTTGCAGAACTGGAATTTGCTCTGGGTGAGTCAGCGAGTGAGTGGTGAATGAATGTGAAGGCTTTGGATATTACTGTACACTACCATGGATGTTATAAACACTGTAGACTGAGGCTATACTAAATTTGTTAAAAATTCTTCTCCTCAATAATAAATGGACCTTAGTTTATTTATTTACCTTATAAGATTTTTAATATTTTTAACTTTCTGACTCTTAACACTTTTTTACAGTTGTACAAAAATATTCTTTCTTTTTATCTTTATACTATACGCTTTTTTCTATTTTTTTTTTCTTTTACTTTTTACTTTTTTAACTTAAAAAAAAAAGATACAAACTTGCATTAGCCTAGGCCTACACAAGGTCAGGATCACCGATAACAGTCGTCCACTTCCACATCTTGTCTCACAAGAAGCTCTTCTGGGACAATGACATGCATAGAGCTGTCACCTCCTATGGCAATAATGCCTTCTTCTAGAATACCTCCTAAGGACCTGCCTGAAGCTGTTGTAAAGTTAACTCTTTTAAAAAGTAGAAATACTCTCTAAAATAATGATAAAAATCAGTGCACAGTTGTTCACTCCAGCATCACCACAAACACCTGAATGAATTGTTGCACTACACTTCTACAGTGGCTACGACATCACTAGGCAATAAGAACCTTTTAGCTCTATTACAATGTTGTGGTACCACCATTGTGCATGCAGTCAGTTGTTGACTCAAACATTGTTATGTAGCACATGACTGTATATTTTTATGCTAAGCAAACAAAGTCATTATAGGAAAACGAGAAAAGACCCAAGATGGGATATTTGATGAATATAGGAAAAATGAGATCAAAGATAGTGGTGGAGGATTTAGCTTTAGACAGGAAAAAGAACATCTCCTCCAGTTGCGAAATACCTATGTCAGCACCTGTGGATTCTAGCTTCAGATACTGGAACCAATATCCCATATATTCCCTTTGTTTCAGTCAAACAATAACTAAGAATTTAAATAAATAAATATATTCTTCAGGGAAAAAAAATAAATAACAGAAAACTTTCATGCTCCTTTGTACCCAAGACTACACAAATTCCAAGTCATCTGGTTAGAACTTCTCACTCCACTCTCCAGGCTAATCTTTACTCATTCTTCAAGATTTTGCTCATGCATTACAGACAGTAGAATAATCCTTGATTACCTATCTGATTAGAGTTCTCTTCTGGTGGTATCTTAAACTCAATCACACCTCTATATAGTATTTTTAATATTTCTTAACTTTGTTTTAAGTTCAGGGGTACACGTGCATGTTTGTTACATACATAAGCTAGTGTCATGGGGATTTGTTGTTCAGATTATTTCATCTCCCAGGTATTAAACCTGGTACACATTCGTAATTTTTCCTGATTGTCTCCCTCCTCCCACCCTCCGCCCTGCAATAGGCCCCAGTGTGTGTTGTCCCCTTCTATCTGCCCATGTGTTCTCATCATTTAGCTCCCACTTATAAGTCAGAACATTATCACATAATGTGGGACTTTCCGATATACCTGTATTTCTCCCTGACTACTAGACTGTAAACCCAGTAGCAGAATCTAGTAGTTCCTTGGCACACAACAATGAATTATTAAAGACTGTAAAAAAAAAAAAAGGAAAGAAGTAAGAGTGATTGCAATTACAGGCAACTTTTTCTTTCTTCCACAAGTTAGGATTATTCACCTGTTAAGTCTTTGATTTTCTGTGATGTGAATACAGACAAGAGAGTATTGAAAAAAAGTACAGTATGTTTGACAACGTCATCATGGAGAATAGGAAAAGGAAAAGGAAAAGGAAAATGTGGCAGTTTTGTCAGATGGTGTCAAAGAGTAATTGTAATCTCAAGTATAAATTTAGGAAAGTAAATAAAATTGTTTAAGTTTTGCTAAGACTAGTTGGAATGGAGCTAAATACTGGATTAGAGCAATAAATGTTCATTTGATATTAAAAAGAAGGTGTTTTGGACAAGAAAACAGTATCTCAAGAAGATACTTACCTGCACGAAAATTTTTTATTCTTTTGGGCCTATGAAAATTGACCTGTAAATATATGGTTAAGAATAAATGAAAAGATAAATTGATATAATAGTATTATGCAAGTATCCTAGACCATCTAATGTACCCTTGGTACACAAGTGAGAAACCACTGGCAACTTCCAAATATCTGGGAAATCCTTGGAGTTTATTTCACTAATAATATATAGTTCCTAACAAATTCTTGATACGCTTTGCTGAAAAATTCATCTTGAAAAAAAAAAAAAAAAAACTGCTCCAGGCCAGTTCTCCAGACATAAGAATTAATTTGTGTTGAAGTGAAATTTGCAAGAATCAGGGAGTATAGAGCCACAGAAAATGTGAAAATAGTAAAACGGTATTATTTTTGGAGAGCTAAATTATCAGCACATAAATGCTTAAAGCAGAGATAGGTAAATTTGCCTTAGGGAGTGTGGGAAAGCAAGAAAATATTTTCATATTTCTGCCTAGTTATGGATTTCTAAGTAAATCTTATCGCACCCTGGGACTTGGATAAAAAACTAGCCTTTACAGGTAATTTATGACTGATTGCCTAGTGAAATAACCCCAAAAAGGTTTTGTTTTCAATATGGCAATAAATGGCTTAGAGACAGATATGAAACTGTTGTCTTCATATCCTCTCAAAATTGTAGGCTGTTTTTATCAATTTAGAACATTAACTTGAGAATTAAAAATTATTTTCAACTATAAATAACTCCTTGAAAATACAATTTAGTTTTTATAACTAATTTTTTATAATTTAGTAATTAAAATGCATAAGTAAAATACAATTATAGAACAAAAATCCCCCAAAAATATCCAAAGATTGTAGGGGGTCCTAAATACTAGCCAGAAAAATTTCATATATATATGAAGTATGTGTCTATATATATTGTTTAAATATAGGTACAGATATATGTATTGGAAACAAGGTGTCAGTGTGCACCCAGGTTGGAGTACAGTGGTATAATCATAGCTCAGTGCAACCTCCAACTCCTGGGCTCAAGAGATCCTCTTCAGCTTCCCAAAGCAAATATGCAGATATTTCCTTCTTGGTAAGGTTGACACATCTGGCTTTTATGGAATGATGATCCTAATAATAAAAATCACCCAACATATTTCAATTTGCCCAATGTCATTAGATTATAATTTGACATTTTATATACATTTGACTGCAGAGGAAGAATAAGCTCATCATTTAATGAAAGTATCTACATATTCTGGTTGATGGAGGTCTGTGAATGTGAATTCAAAAATTGTCATTCTCATTTTTACATTTTATTTTTATATGCTCTTAACTAGTTTTGCAGCTAGGCTAGTGACTCTGAATATATTAACAATTATATTTCCAAGGCAGAAAATCTAAAAATGATAGATAGTTCCTTCCTTAGTGCCATTCCTTCTCTTTGCAACAATAAAACAAGGAAAAAGAAACCACATGATTTAAGAGTTTATAATAACTGAGAAGATGAAGACATGTATCCTTAAAGGCAGAAATTCAAACATTTAGGAAAGAGATAGTATTGATCTTATGATATGAGATTCTGTCATAGATGGTGACTTAGGGATTCTCAGAAGTATAATATTTATTTCTTCAACCATAAATGATCCTATTGAGAAAGGTAGGAAAAAAATACCTAAATAAAGCCAGAAAAAGTACATACGATGTGCTCTGATGAATTCACACTGTAAAATTTATATATAAAAATGATGGGGAAAGTGCTCTTAAAGATCAGTAGGAAGATTACATAAGCCAGTAAGACCAATATTATTGTATCTAAAGCTCCTAATGAGTTTAGGCTTTAAAGAATTGTTCTGAACAACAATGTCCCCTGTTTTGGTTAAATTCAAATCAAGAAAGATGATGAAATACAAAGGCTGGTTTTCAGCAGCCTATGATACACTGTTGATGGACAACATGAGGCACTTTTTCTCTGTCATCATATTTCTATCTTCCCTGTCAAGGAGAATGAACTTCAGCATGATAAGAAGGAAATAAACTTAATATTTAAGAAGAGATTGTCAGAGAATTCCTGGGTTGTTGTAAATGAATTAAATTCTCATGGTGGGAGGATAATTATATTTCAGGATATATGAAAAACGTGTAAATGAGATCAGTGAACTACTGTTAGAAATCTATGAAGAGGTTGAAGAATATGAATGATGCCAAAGGCCTGTGGAGAAATAAATGGCACTGCTAACTTAAAAAGAGGAAAGAAATAGAATCCTTGATCTATGTATTATTTATACATTTATTTTTGTTCTAGTAATTTCATACAAGCTTTGAGGGATTTTACACAGAAGCCCTATAGAAATAATAAAAGCAGTAATTGAAATACAACAGAAAAAATTACATGAATGTGTAGGGGAGAGTCTTGACCCTACTTAAGTATATGAAACATACTTAAGGAGACTCTCTCTGTCTTTCCAAAATTGTGCTCTCTTCCACTACCTACAGCTAACTGATCCAGAGTTGACAGTGGATTAACTATGAATCCTTCAGATTCTTGCTTCCAGAAAAAAAAGAAGTTGAAAATGAAGTATCATGGGGGTTGGCAGTTGTTGGAGCTCCATTACAGGTAGTGCTCCACGTTCAAGATCAGCAAACTGCTGCTACTAGAATTCTCACATCAGTTCTTAATCCTTCTCTTCCTGAGACCTGAATATCGCATTCATCTTCTGATACTTTCTTCTGTGTATTACTGAAGACAGGCTAAATGTTAAAATAAGAATTTCCAAAATTTCAGTGGCTGACCACAGTAAAAATGTATCTGCTGCTCATACAGTAGCCCATTGTGAGTGTTTTTGGTAAGATGGCTCTCCTGGGAGCTGCCTTCCATGCAAAAATTTACTAACTTCTTGCATATTCTAACTCTGCCTTCCTCTAAGTTTTCAGAGTGTGTTCAATGGAGCAAGTGAATAGATAAAACAGCTTTATGTTCAGATTTGAAAGTGTCAGAAGCACTTTTTCATCACCATTCATTATTGGGAACTCAGTCCTACAGCCGTACGTAACCGCATATCATCTAGCTACGTGTCCGAGAGAGACGGAAACAATTTGGTGAATAGCTGGTCAGTCTCCATCGTAGCGAACCCTTTTGATTAGATCACCAGATGGCTCTTTTATTCCTTCTCTCACACAGAGAACATACTCACTTCATACTCAAGGAATACCATTCTATAATCATTCAGTTCACCATATCCAGCTCACATTCCCAGAAAAGGACAAAAGTTTGGTGCCAAAATTCTATCACACCCAAAGTCCTTTGTCTAAGCCAGTAAGGGTTATGATCTTTGCAACCAAAAACCTTACCGAATAAACTGAAAATAGACTTGTAGGACAGTATTTTTTAATACTAACTGGTTCTTAGAATTACATATACAATTACTTAGTCATATACTTAGTTCTTGGAATTACTTAGAAAATCGTATGTATATACATACATATAATTCAGAGTAATTCATATATATATGGGCTCTACCTTCAAAATGCATATACATATATGAATTCATATATATATACATATGTAAATATGGTTCTACCTTCAAAATCTGTGATTTAATTCATCTGGATTGAGGCCCTGGCATTGATATTTTTTAAACACTCCCCAAGTGAATGTAATGTTCCAGCCTGAGAACCAGTTTCTAAGAGAAAGGTGAAGAGATGGCAATTGCCTGCGCAAGTAACTACCCTTTGCAAAATGAACTGAACTAATAGATTAATAAGAATATTGTCCACATATGAACAACCTACTAATTTTCTGAATCTTTTTGATAAACAAATGATTAATGGACTTTATTTACATCCAACTCATAGGTATTAATACTTTATTGCCAGAGTTACATATCAAAATAAAGATTTTGAAGATACCTGAAAGGACTTGCATTCTTACTTGAATAAAAGACATCACAGAACGTGGAGACTACAGTAGCCTGATCTAGAAAGAAAAAAAAATCTGGCTCAAGAATGCTCTTTAGTGTTTGGCCACAGAATTAAAAATGAAGCCGGCCTGGTGCGGTGGCTCATGCCTGTAATCCCGGCACTTTGGGAGGCCAAGGTGGGCGGATCACGAGGTCAGGAGATGGAGACCATCCTGGCTAACACGGCGAAACCCTGTCTCTACTAAAAATGCAAAAAAATAGCGGGGCGTGATTGTGGGTGCCTGTAGTACCAGCAACTGCGGAGGGTAAGGCAGGAGAACGGCGTGAACAAGGGAGGCGGAGCTTGCAGTGAGCCTAGAGGTGCCACTGCACTCCAGCCTGGGCAACAGCGCGAGACTCCGTCAAAACAAAAAACAAAAAACAAAAAAAAAGGAAGCCTGAAGCCTGTCTTTTAGGGTGTGTAATACACATTAACACACAGAGGGAATAACACACACTGGGGCCTTTCAGAGGGAGGAGTGGGAGAGGAAGGAGAAGATCCAGGAAAGATAACTAATGGGTACTAGGCTTAATACTGGGGTGATGAAATAACCTGTGCAACAAGCTCCCATGACACAAGTTTTCCTATGTAACCTGCACTGGTAACCATGAACTTAAACGTCAAATAAATAAATTAATTAAATAATAAAATGACACTGTCATTCCTCCTTTTAAAAATTTTTTTGGCTCTTTTTTATTAACAGTTTCAGATGAAGGGAAACTTTAGATCAAAATTCACAAAACAGGTTGTTGGTTATTGATTGATATTTGCTTTCACATCACCTCCCCTCATGTGAGTCCTTTATCTTGCTAGACTTGTTCTCTCCTTTGCCCTCCCCACATCCAGTCCTGTGAAGGTGAAACTGAAATCCTACCTGCAGTTAAAGTGGGAGGAACTTTTTGCAGAAAAACCCCACAGGCTTCTTGGGCTGCAGGCTCAACACTAAGTTAGGAAGCTCAGGCTAACAAGCTGCCTATCCCAAAGTTTGTTCCTAAATGTTATTCTAGGATACAAATAGAATTTATAGGCATAGCTTTTAAATCACTTTAGGATTTACACAGACTTTCAGAGATTATTGAATCCAGACTTTCAGAAATGAAAATGATGGAAGCAGACAAGCAGGAAAAATATATTCCTTTAAACAATGACTCTGACTTGGAAGAGTTTGACAGCAGTAAAATTTCACTGACACATCAAACTCAAGAAGGGCAAGTTTTATGAAATATGAATATAATAATTTTATTCAAAACGTACTTACCAATTTACAGCTGTGTGTATATAAGTATACACAGTATAAGTAAACACATAGAAATTCTATCTATAGACATGCAAATGTATTATATTAGACTTTTAGGACAGTATTTAATATAACTGGTTCTTAGAATTACATATATCTATTTACTTAGAATTACTTAGATGGCCATACACTTAGCTCTTAGAATTACTTACAGAATCATATACATTGGAATATGAAACAATGGACTAGTTTTATCATATCCAGTGATTTCATTAATTTTAAAGAAATGATTTAAATGTACAGAAACTTACCAGATTGCCTGTCTCTAAACAGAAAGGCATCAGTGTTACAAATACATGTTTATTATTGACATATCAACTCAGACTCTATCTATGGCTGTTCTATATTTGTACTTTCACAGCCAGGTATAACAGAAAACATAAAAAGTCATGCAGTTGCCCAATATTGATTTGCTGTAAATAAAGTCATTTTGCAATGTTTGTCACCGCGTGTCTTCTATTTATTTTTCTAAATCACAGGCATATGGATGGATTAAAATTGAATCACTTTTTGATACAAATATAGATTCGACATTTCTGAGAGCATAGGTTTAGAACTTGTTTCAGACTAATTGGCCAAAGTTAATAAGACAATTTGCAACCTACTTTATGTATTTCTATGTTGTATTTTTTTTTTTTTTTAATTTTCTGTCTGCCATTCTCTTTGAAACATCACATATTCTTTAGAAGCAAACTGATTACAATCCTTTGGGGAAATAGCTCTAAGTAGCAAACAATAACAAGAGACAGTTTCAGAGTCTTCAACTTAACTCTAAAAGATCAATCCTACATGGGAAAAAGACATTTAGATTAAAAAAACTGCGGAAAACAATGAAAATGAGACACTGATTAGTAGAATATATAACATTTTCCTAAATTATTCGCTTTGCTTTTAGTGATTTCAGGTAACGTGGAGGCTGCAAATGCTTTGTATGTGTATGTTCATGGAAAATAGTGATATGTGCTTTTGCTAAATTGCCTATCTCCACCATATGACGATGTTATTAACTTTCAATGTCTATTTGCATTATCTCCATTATCAAAAGGGATTAGAGAAAAGTAAAATCATAATCCTAAGGGTTTTTCAAGATGCGCTTGGATAATCAATTCTACATGAATCTTGTATATCAAGCACCATATTTTATTTGGAAATGTTAACACGTTTTATGTACCCTAATTAAAGATGAGTTTTTAATACAGATTTCAAATGCTTTGTCTTCATGACATGTAAACATTAAAACAAGAATATTAAATGTTAGGACAGTCAGTTATTTATAAAAATGGTAAGTAATCTAGGTGGCAGACTGAAAAAAAATAGTCTGTATGATGTGAAAAGTAAAAACAGGATTTTTGTTTTTATCCTAGGAGACATATTGAAAGGTTCAAAGAAGTGCTTTGATGTTTTGTGTCCCAATTGAGGAAGTATTTTTTTCACATGATATAAAGTGACACTTTCTTATAAAACAGATTAAAATTGAGCCCACTAAATTCAATGTCTCTAACTCACACAGAACTCTAACAATTGAAAATGTCATTTAATAATCTCAGTTCTCCTGGTGACATAGCCCAAATCTCTTCTTACTGGGCATAGAAAATTGAGAAAGAATTTACAGGTGAAAGATTGTTTTTAAGCCCATGAAGTTCGATACTATATATTTGTCTTATGATTACATTAAGGAGAAAAAAATGTGAAGAGCAGAGAAAAATTGAAATAATATATTCTATCTTCTAAAAAACGTTCTCTTTTAAAAGTCTAAAAATCATCTGAAAAAAAAATATGCTCATAATAGTGGTATTTTAAGCCCTGTTTGCTTATAATTAACACATTTGCTCTTAAACATGTTCACTGAAAATTGAATCAAGAGACAAAAAATCATTTATGTGAAAATAATTTTAACCATAAAGAGTTTAGGATAAAGATTTTGCTGCTACCAATTGACCAGCTTATTCAGTTGTGCCTAGTAGCCTGGTGTATATTACCAAAATCATAAAGAAAATCTGTACGGGGCTTCGTCTGGTTTTCTCTAATTTCAGTTTATCTATTTTTGTTTTGTTTTGTTGCATATGGTTTCTGCTCATGCATTCATTTGCTACATGCATTGTCTACCAGAAAGGTTGTTGGGAACACTCAGAGTTAAATCTCAAATTTCAGAACAGATGAGCACAAACTAGGTACCTTTTGAATTTGAAAATCCCCTTTCTTCTCCATACTTTCTTCTTGTTTCCCTTTCCTCAAAAAAGACTGCAAGGCCGGGCGCGGTGGCTCAAGCCTGTAATCCCAGCACTTTGGGAGGCCGAGACGGGCGGATCACGAGGTCAGGAGATCGAGACCATCCTGGCTAATACGGTGAAACCCCGTCTCTACTAAAAAAATACAAAAAAACTAGCCGGGCGAGGTGGCGGGCGCCTGTAGTCCCAGCTACTCCGGAGGCTGAGGCAGGAGAATGGCGGGAACCTGGGAGGCGGAGCTTGCAGTGAGCTGAGATCCGGCCACTGCACTCCAGCCTGGGCGACAGAGCGAGACTCCATCTCAAAAAAAAAAAAAAAAAAAAAAAAAAAAAAAAAAAAAAGACTGCAAATAATTACCTCAGCAGTTACAAGCAAAAATGTACTCCAAGTGCTGAAAGACAGAGAGGGGGAAGAAGACAGATAGAGAGAGAGAGAGAGAGAGAGAGAGAGAGAGAAGGAGGTTGTGGAATGGGGAAAGGATGGAGGCTACAATGATCATTATTCCATGTAGGCTGTTCCCTAGCTTTCTACGTATTGGTATCTTAGATTATTCAAAATATAGTCTCTAAATTTAGAAATTATACGGACCTGAATTCAAGTAGGAAAGAGCTTGTTCAAAATCTGTTTCAAAAATTCTACATTTTTTTAAATCTTGCATTATTGAATAGTCCATACACAGTCTTGCTAAAATGAATAACCATCATCTGTTGAGTGTGATGTAGAAAACACTATTGAATATATGAACATTATACAGTAGATTTCTTTAATTTATAGATGAGAAAATTGAGGATCAGAAAGTGGTGTTTACTTTGTTTCTAAGTCTTGAAAGTAGGAAATTAACCTTCAGTCTTTCTGACTCTTCACTATACGTAGATATTGGAACCTTTGTGCCTTTTACTGTGTGCAGTGGGTAGATTAGGACTTTAAGTGCTTTTACTCATTTTGATAAGGTTTGGGGCAGACATTTCAACATCTGATTTGACCTCCTCCCAGTTGTGACCCTGGGTAGGTCACTCTAGCTGGACTTCATTAGCTCTCTAAATGTCTCCCTAATTGTAGTGATGCCACTTTTTTAAATTTGTCTGATGCCCAAGATCCTATAGATTGCAAGCTGCCCAAGAGCTCAGTCTGCTGTATTCACTGCTGTAACTTCCACAGATTGCTATAGTGCTGGGAATTTAGATAGGGTTTAGGAAATGCTTGTTAAAATAATTGATTATAAATTATTGTAACTTACTCTAATATTCATGTAGTTGGGCAAAGGACAAAATTATGTGCAGTAGATAATCTTTTAAGAGAAGCTGCTTTAACTGCAGATATACTGCCTCATGGTTGGTTATTTGCCTCTCAGGTTGAAGACACTGAGATGCAGTGAATTCAATTTAGTGTCAATTTTGTGACTATCTCATATACTAACACTTGACTGAAATTCCATTGCTAAACAAGGCCCTTTCTATCCATAAATAGAAAGTACAGAACTGGGTTTCTTCTCTACTTCTAGGTAGAAAAGCATAACTTCACTCAGAAAAAATGATTTTACTAAATTTGCAGGAATAAAACTTAATACATTATTTAAAATAGGAGGGTGTAGAAATGGCTCTTTTCATGTTTTCTGCCTGGTAGTATATGAAATATATTCTCTTCGAGATGCAAAGAAAGACAATCAAATCACTTATGTGTGCCAAATAAACCCTCCATTTGCATCCATTATCCCCCTTGGCTAACTATCTCAGATCATTTGATTGTTCTGACACAATAACTTGACATCTGAGAAATATAATTGTTATAGCAAAAAAAAACTGTTGAGTCTTATAGTGTGCTTGGTCTAAGCAAAAACATAGCAAACTTATAATTAAAGTGAATTAAACAATTTTGCTAGAATGAATAAAGGCAATTGATATTCACAGACATATACATTAGACAAACATAAGAAGCAAATGGAGCATGTCATTATTTCAAATTGGAAATTAGAAAAATAATAGATTACTCATAAAGCTATCCAGGAACACAGAAAAACTGGTCATGGTGGAAATTTTCACTGTGAAAAGTGATGCAATTAAGTATAATTGGACACTCACTCTGAACAGCAAGATGATACTCAGGGCAATCAAGAACAGATTCAGAATTGGAAAGAAAAAATTGAAGAAAGCAACATCAACAGTCGTATTTTTAAAAAATGTTGTCAGGCAGTGCACATTATGACTTTCAAGTAAAATTACTTTAAGAGTTTCATTTGGACCACAAATGAAATCTTTTGTTCCCCAAATCTCTATTGTACCTCAGGAATTCCGAAAGTCATTTGTGCTCTTTAGAACAAAGGGCTATTAAACTCAGGCTTGAAATGCTCACAGTAGTATTCTGAAATACATCTATTTTTCATTTATTCATCAGTTCAACTATTTCTAATACATTCCTACTATGCATCAGGTAATGGATAAGATAGAAGTTCTTTGCCCTCAAGACATATTGCTCAAAGTAACACGTTCTGGGAGGTTTACGAAGAGTGCTAGATAATCCCATAAAGAGAGCCACTAATTCCCTGGAATTATTAGGGAATCCAGTTTGATGTAAATCTTGTCAAATGAATAGAAATTTGCCTGTAGAGAAGGAGTAAAAGGTAATTCATGTCTGAAAGATAAACTTGCAGAGAAAAATGGGGAAAAAACCTTTACCTCTTTGTGCTAAATAATACAACAAGGAACGTTCCACCCAATGAATAAATAATCTCAGGATAAATACTACTCATTTAAATGTATACATGGAAGCTTTGATGTTTTCATGCTATGTGTTCTTAGAAAGGAAGGAGGAAGTTTTATCACATTTTCCCTCAGAAATCTAGGCTATGTACATACTCTGTCTATATTAATTAAAGTTTTAATATGCTACATAAATCTGTTACTCTCTACATGATATGAAAAAGCTGAAGATGAAAATAAATTTATTTTCTGAAATTTTTACAAGAGGTTATGTACATTTCTTTCAGAGCAAATATAAAATTTGAGAGTAAAGTACATTTGTTAACAACTAAGATTCTGGAGTCAGTCCGCCTAGATTTCAATCTGGGCTCTGCCATTTATTAACTTTGGGAACTTCAGTAAATCTCTTTAATCTTTCTGAGATTCAAGGTCCCCATCTGTAGAACTGGAATAATAATGTTACTACATTTAAAGGTTGCTGTGAATAATAAATGTGATCATGCATATCAGTGATTTGCACAGTTCCTGGCACTGAGTATGCATTCAGTGGTTTAGTTATGATTGCAATTTTTGTAATCAAAACCCAAGGCACAGGCATGCACACATGCACACTCAGAGGGATAATAAAAGAATCTTACTTTATTTTGAAAAGAAGTAAACAGAATTAGCTAAAGCACAGCCAGGTCTTATCTTCTCGTACCAACCTTTTACCTTCACCATTATCGTTTTTTATCACATCTTATAAATATTGGTTGAAACAAATCAAAATAACCTAGGACAGAATGCTTCCCCAATCTTGACAGTGCATCATCCCTAGCCATCACTAAGACCTCTTCTTATGTGAAAAGCTAAGCAAAATAATAAGGTGGTTCCCCACAATGCAATGTCTCTTTTTAAAATGTACTTCCTTCTTTTTATTCTCTCACATTACATCCAATGCCACCACCTGCTCTTTTTAATATTTTACTTTCTTTCTTTTCTACTGTATATATTCTCATCACTTACTCTTCCTTACTGGGGACACTTGAATCCTTAGCTACAACTGTAGCTCTCACTCCTGCAAAAGTCAATTGGCAAGCTCCTTTGATTCTTCCTTTTCAAAACTATTTCTTCCTTCCATTTTCACTGCTGCTAACCTACCCAAACTCCAATTTTTCATGTGTGGCCGGTTACAATAGGCCTCCTGCCTTCCAGACTGTAATCCCACCAATCCACCCAACAGTTCACGGCCAGAACATTCCCGTGTTCAATAGTCTCTAATGATACCATTAGCTATAGGATAAAGTTAAAATTGCTTAGTATAGTGTTCATAATAGAAAAATCAATTTTAAAAGAATCCACTGAGATTTTTTTCTAAGTAGGCAACAGTTTAAAAATGTACGCAAGAAGGAAGGAGGAAAGGGAGGGAGGGAAGATAAAAGGGGCTCTTGGACTTCATAAATCATGTTCATACTTCCATTTAATGTAATAATGGTCAGATGGGTAGTCCGGCATTTCTCCCTATGTGCAAAAGTAGGAGAGCTGTACATCATCATTGACTGTGGACCTTTGCAAGATCTAATTTCAGGCACATTTAAAATACTGGCCTCCTTTAAAAATTATCATTATTCCCCAAATGTATAAAAACAAACTTATTACACTGTCTCAAGGATATGTTATTATTTCAAATCATTGTTCTGCTTTAGATAAATCCAATGTATTACAGTGTGCAATTTTTTGTGTTACATCTGAAATACTTTTTGTAGTTTTATTGTTTCCTGAAGAAAAATATAGCTCTTCTCTCACTAACTATAAGAACATATTATAACTTAATTAAAACAACTTATTGTTCATATTTTGGCAGGAAACTTCTCTCAAGAAATCCTAAAACTAAGAAGTTTTCATCCTGTGATCAATTCCAAAGACTCTTGTGATGCTTTCTTTGTGCTGTTGATATTAATTTCCCAGAGATTTTTAAGTTCCTTTGTCCTAAAAGCTCATCAAGATTTGAGCATGCTTAAACAAAAGGGAGCATCCACACACATGAAAGGTAAGAGAATGATGAGTTTACTGTTTGTTTGTTTTTTAATTACGATTTCAATCTTAGGTTAAACAAGCCCCAGGTAAAATCTAGGCTCAGGTAATTCAATTGATTCCATTTTAATTTTTATAGGTTATAAGTTTTTATGAGATATCTCTGCAATTTCAGTTTTAGATGGTTTGGTAAAAACAATAGCAAACTTGATGCTTGTTAATTGATATAGTCCAGCAAGAAAGTCACATTTTGTTTGCTTACATTTCTAATGTCATTATAAACATTTAAAAAACAAAAAAACTTCAGAACAGAAAAACTGACTTAAAAATGAATACTTAGATAATAAGCGATCATGACTATAAAGATTTACCTAACCATCAATTTGCAAGTTTTCCTCTTGCACTTAATTTGATTCGCATGTTAAAGATCAAACCTCTGATAACCTTAGTATCCAAAGAACCCATAGCAGCTGGCTGTTAACTCTTTCTCTCTGGTTATGATTAACTAATTTCCCTGCCACTGCCCTGAAATTCTTCTCTCACAGCCTAATATCTTAAAAAGTCCCTGCTCAAAGCTCTTCAGTAAACTCCAGTGGCCTTCACAATAAAACCTAAACCTTGTTGCAAAACATTTTGTGATGTAGCCCTGTTTACTGAAAGCTGATGTCAATGTTAGCTTTTCAAGGTTTTGGATGACTCCCTCACTAAAAAAAAAAAAAAAAAAAAGAAAGAAAACCAATTCAAAGGATCTATTTTCTTAAATAACATTTGTAAACATTTTTATATCCAAAGAACAATGGTGGTAGTGATTAAGCTATCAAACACAATAGTAGCGATTGTTAAGTACTTACAACTTATCAGGTTTGTCTAAAATCCTTTGCAAGACTTGATCTCCCACAATATCCTGTACCTAATTTTTAAAATCCTGCTATTATCATTTTAAAGATAAAGAACCTAAGCCTTGGAGAGGTGCAATGCCTTGCCCAAGGTCAGGCAGCTAGTAAAAATTAAAAAGCTGAGATTTGAATTCGGAGAGTCAGACTCCAGTATCTGTGTGATTAACCACTCTCTTATAGATTACATTCCAATTAAGTACTATGCTATTCCTACCTGCACTACAAGTGCTTATTAATAATTATAATTATAAGTTATTATAATTATAAGAAAGCAACTTCTTTCATCTTCTTATATCACGTAAGAAATAATACTCAACAATATCGTCTTCGGGGCTAGACTTTAACCTGTACTTTTGATCAAGGTAGGTACTTTGGAATTCATGTAAATTTGCAACAAACATTACTAAATTTTGAATTGCTACTAGTTCCAGGAAGAAATGAAGTTTGCAATATTCACTTTCTTCAACTACTTCTGGTTATTCCTCCAGTTATACGGCCTTTTTCTTATAATGCAAGCTGTTATAAAAAAAAAATTACATTGTGAAGCCTGAAATACTGGCTGGTTGAAAGGAGAATATCCAGCAGAGCTCTTTTTATATATGTTTGAGAGTTTAATCATGTGCTGCTGGGTAGATGTTTGGTCTGTGAAGGTTACACAGTGGTCTCTTAGAGTATACTATGAAAGTACATGTAGAGGGAGAGAGATCTGACAAGCTGATGAAGATTCCAAGCTGGGCAATTCTTTCAGTAACTCTCCATACCATGGACTTCTTAAATTACATAACCCTTTTCATATCTCTATGACTATTAATTGGGAACAAATAATGACACAGAAAAAATAGCTCCTTCAATTTTCTTCCTCCCTTGATCGTAGCTGAAGGAAATGCTAAGCTCCTAGCCCTTCGAGGGACCTAAAATTTAAGCAGCTTTCTGGATTTCACACACAAATGCCAAAGTGCTTGATTATATAATGTCGAGGAGGAACAAAATTGTATTGTTTTTTATTGCCTTAAGGCCATCTTTCTGTCTCAGATTTTTAGAATTTACCAAATATTCAACATCCAGAAAACTCTTTTGATCTCCTATCTGGGCATGTGAATCATACACTTCTCCCTTCAAGAGGTCCCCCCATGGGATACTGGGTAACGTTACATGATCCTGGTGTACCAGTGCAACACTAGCTAATACCCTTAGAAAGCCATTGTGGGCAAGATGGGCAGTCTCGTATTAAAGATCATTCTGAGATTTTAATCGTGTTCATTTGTGGTCTGAGTGTGACTAAGCAGAAATTCAAGTTGGTGCCTGAGAAGAAAGTCAGTTTTGTGGCATTTGTCAACATGGCTATATTGCTGTTTTGATCCAGATGGCTCTCTAGATGAAACCGAGATGCCTGTAAATCATAGAATGGATGTAATTTAAGACATGGTGAGCAAAAATGGCCCTGAGCAGCAAAGAATACCATGATTCTTTTTTTCCCCGGTTCCCTGGATGATTAGTGTCACATCCTTCACAATTCTTCCCCCTTAATTCCATCAGCTAGGAAAACACCTCTATCACTGAGAAGGGAAAGGAAAATCACGCTTAGTAGCACCAGGGTTCTGCTGAGGAGATGCGCGGTAATCATTACAACAGTTTCTGTCAGTGATCACTCATAGAACCTTTCAATCCAGTTTATAAGGTAAAATTACCAGACCTTATTTAGTAATGAAAAAAAGGCATTTGCAATAAGAATTTTCATCTTTAAAATTTCAGGACACTTTAATGAGAAAGAAATAGCTTATATACTAGAATAGCTCCTACCTGTCTTATTTTTCCCTCATGTTGTATATTTATGACTTATTTTTTATTAACCTCAGCATTGCCCTGAGAATCTGTTCTATTATTCTGTTCTTCGTATGATAAAGAACTTCAGTTGACATAAACAAGGGACATATACCAAAAGGTACCGGCAGATTAGATTCAAACATCAGTCATTGTAAATTTGAGCACATGTTACTGTTAATATGAGAATAAGGAGATGCCTCTGGTTAGATACTGATATCTGATTATTTCTGTCCTCCTTAATTTATTTAAAGATTGTACTTTGGCTTGCAAATATGTTTCTTTTCTACTTTTATTCACATATGTTCTGTTTTTCCTAACACAAGTAAAATAATTTCAAAGATAAATGAATCTCTTATGAAAATATTTCAAATTTTGAACTTTTTTCAAGTAAAATATTAGCTCACACTGTCTCTTTTGTATATAAGAATAGACAGTGCTGATGAAGAAACTGGCGAATCTTTTTGTTATTCAACCTATTCTTTGTTGATATACATTTTACCAACTGTATTAGTCAGGGTTCTCTAGAGGGACAGAACTAATGGAATAGATACATGTATAACAGGTAGTTTATTAAGTATTAACTCACACAATCACAAGTCCCCACAATAGGCCATCTGCAGGCTGAGGAGCAAGGAGAGCCAGTCCGAGTTCCAAAACGGAAGAACTTGGAGCATCCAGCACAGGAGAAAGATGTAGGCTAGGAGGCTAAGCTAGTCTCTCCTTTCACATTTTTCTGCCTGCTTGTATTCTAGCCACACTGGCAGCTGATTATATTGCACTCACCCAGATTAAGGGTGGGTTTGCCTTACCCAGCTGTATGACTGAAATGTTAATCTTCTTTGTCAACACCCTCACAGACACACTCAGGATCAATACTTTGTATCCTTCAATCCAATCAAGTTGACACTCAGTATTAACCATCACAAGCCCACCCCTTGTCAACTTGCACCCATACACATCTCCTGAGAGCATATATAATCCTGAAATAATGACAATAATAAGGTCATAATTATGCCTAACATAGTACAACTATCCTTCAGAAAACCAGAAATGCACCAATCCCCAACCCAAATACTGCTACATAAAGTTAACAATGCTTAAATGCTGATATGAAGTCAATAAATCTTATGTCACATGATAAAGGAGAAAATAAATAAAATGAAGGTATTTTCTTAGTACAGTGTGTATATGAACAAACATGCTTTTAACAAAAGAAGGAGGAAATACTCATAACAATTACAGTCCTCATTTCTGCAGCTGGTCACGTGGCCATAGCTGGTACTGATGATTACCTTCTACGGCCCATTCTATATTCCCTTTGCCTTCAGCAAGCACCTCAACAGGTTGTGTTTTTTTCCTGGTGGAGTGACCGAAACCTTCATTCCTGAAGTGTCTGGGTTATTTGTAGTCCTGTCCGGATTGGGCTGTTACAGTTTCCCATTGACCTTAATCACAGGGCATGGTAATACTAAGTGATGCCCTAATGGATCTCCTGTATTCCATGCATACTCTTCCTTACCTCCATTTTGGAGTAGTAGACTGATTTCATCTTGATAGTCCAGGTCAATCACCCCAACCAACACCGTAATTGCCTCCTTAGCCTGTTGACTTAAAAATAGGTGGAGCCCAACATGTTCAGGTGGTAATCTTAACTTCCAGTTTAATGGAATTGTTCTGTGTCTTCTGGTGGCAGAGTTCCTTCCTCTGGAACTAAGACCTCTAGGCCAGCAGAAGTTAATGTCACAGGAACAGGAAGCAAAAATTTTGGTAGCGGATCACTAGGGGTGATGGTGAGTGGTGCCACTTCCACTTCCACCCCTTGATTCCTGGACCCATGAATCCTGGCTATGGGAGAAACAGTATCATACATTGGATGCTGATTCACAGCATACATGCCCTTCTGAAGAACTTCGCCCCAGCCCTTCGAAGTATTGTCAGCTGGTTGGCATTGGAACTGTGACTTCAAAAGGCCATTCCACTGTTGTATCAATCCAGCTCCTTCAGGATAATGGGGAACATGGTAAGACCCAGTGGATTTCATGAGCAAGCCCACTGGTGCTATTCTTTAGCTGTAAAGCGAGTGTCTTGGCCAGAGGCAATATTGTGTGAAATACAGTGATGGTGGATAAGCCATTCCGTGAGTCCATGGATGGTAGTCTTAGCAGAAGCATTTAGTGCAGAATAGGCAAACCCATATGCAGTGTAAGTGTCTATTCCAGTGAGAACAAATCCATGATGGAAAAGGTCCAATATAATCAACCTCCACCAGGTTGCTGGCTGATCACCCCGAGGAATGGTGCTATATTGAGGGCTCAGTGTTGGTCTCTACTGCTGGCAAACTGGGCACTCAGCAGTGGCTGTAGCAAGGTCAGCCTTGTGAGTGGAAGTCCATATTGCTGAGCCCATGTGTAACCTCTATCCCTGTCACAATTTTCACTTTGTTCCATGGGCCCATTGGGCAATGACAGAGGTGGCTGGGGAAAGAGGCTGACCGGTGTCCATAAAATGGGTCATCCTATTCGCTTGATTATTAAAATCTCCCTCTGCTGAGGTCACCCATTTGTGAGCACTCACATGGGACACAAATATCTTTACAGTTTTCTACCACTCAGCAAGGTCCATCTGCATACCTCTTCCCCAAATTTCTTTGTCACCAATTTTCCAATCATGTTTCTCCCAAGTCCCAGATCATTCAGCCAAACCGTTGGCTATAGCCCACGAATCATTATTTCCCCCTTCCATGAAAAGTGCTCAACCAGGTCCACTGCTCAAAATTCTGCCCACTGGGAAGATTTCTCTTCACTGCTGCCCTTCAGGAATGTCCTAGAAAGGGACTGTAGTGCTACAGCTGTCCACTTTTGAGTGGTGTCTGCATATTGTACAGAACCATCTTTGAGGCAGGCCCTGGTCTTCTCTTCCTCTGTCAATTGATATTAGGGAACTCCCCATGAGGCCATCGGTACGGGCTGAGTGAGAGAAGGCAGGAGTGGAGACCATGAGCATTTGAGCCACTTCCTCATATAACTTACTTGTGCCTTCAGGACCTACTCAAGCCTGATCACGTATATATCACGTCCATTTGATGATGGAATGCTGCTGTGCATGACCTACTTTATGGCTAGATGGGTCAGAAAGCATCAGTTCATGACAGACAGTTCAGGTCTCATGGTGACTTCATGACCCATAGTCAAACGTTCAGTTTCCACCAAAGCCCAGTAAAAGTCCAAGAGCTGTCTCTCAAAAGGAGAGAAATTATCTGCAGAAGATGGCAGGGCATTGCTCCAATATCCTAGAGACCTCTGCTCTGGTTCACCTATGGGGTCCTGCCACAGGCTCCAAACAGCATCCCTATCTGCCACTGGCACCTCATGCACCATTGAATCTTCTGGTTCATATGGCCCAAGTGGCAGGAGAAGCTGTCACAGCAGCCTGGACCTGTTGTAAACCCTTCTCCTATTCTGGACCCATTCAAAACTGGCAGTCTTCAGGTCATCCATAAATGGGCTGGAGTAACATACCCAAATGAGGAATGTGTTACCTCCAAAATCCAATTAGGCCCACTAGGCATTGTGCCTCTTTCTTGGTTGTAGAAGGAGCCAAATGGAGCAACTTATCCTTTGTCTTAGAAGAAATATCTCAACAGGCCCCACACCACTGTACCCATAGAAATTTTACTGAGGTAGAAGGTTCCTGAATTTATTTCCCATCCTGTGGACACAAACGTCTCACCAATAAGTCCAGTGTGTTTGCTACTTCTTGCTCACTGGATTCAATCACCACAATGTCATTAATGTAATGGAGCAGTGTGATATCTTGCAGAAGCGAAAGGTAATCAAGGACTCTCAGAATAAGATTGACAAAAAGTTGGAGAGTTGATATACGCCAGAGGTAGTACTGTGAAAATATATTGCTGGGCTTGCCAGCTGAAGGCAAATTGCTTCTGGTGGGTCTTATGGACAGAAATGGAGATAAAGGCATTTGCCAAGTCAATGGCTGCATACAAGGTACCAGGAGATGTATTAATTTGCTCAAGTAATGAAATCACATCTGGTACAGCAGCTGCAATTGGAGTCACCACTTGATTAAGCTTACCGTAATCCACTGTCATTCTCCAAGATCCATCTGTCTTCTGAACAGGCCAAATGGGAGAGTTGAATGGTGGGAATCATCACCCCTGTGTCTTTCAAGTCCTTGATGGTGGCACTAATCTCCACAATCCCTCAGGGATGCAATATTGTTTTTGATTTACTGTTTTTCTAGGTAGAGACAGTTCTACCTAAGATCAAGCTCCATTTGGCCTTTCCCACCATAATAGCCCTCACCCTACCAGTCAGGAAGCCAATGTGGAGGTTCTGCCAGCTGCCAAGAAAAGTCTATGTCAATTAGGCATTCTGTTCTGGCACTGTGGAAATGACCACAGGATGAGTCTGGGGACCTACTGGACCCACTGTAAGTCAGACCTGAGCTAAAACTCCATTAATTACTTGACCTCCATAAACCCCTACTTTAACTGGAGGACCACAATGACATTTTGGGCCCCCTGGAATCAACATCAGCTTAGAGATGGACTACAGTGTCCAGTAGTCCCCAAAATATCTGATATCTGATCATTTCCCTTTCCCCAGTGTGCAGTTACCCTGGTAAAAGGCCAGAAGTCTCCTTGGGGAAGGATGGGAGAAAGATTCACTGCATAAATTGTCAGTAATGTAATGGGGTCCTTCCTCAAGGGAACCCGGCCTCCCCTTCATTCAAAGCGTTCTGGGTCTGTAAACTGGCTCAAGTCTGGAAATTGATTAAGGGGCCTTGATTCTCTGTTTTTATAATTCAAATTAGTCCTTTGTCCATTCAACCTAGAAATTTTCTGCTTGTATAAATTAAGTAGGAATGCTGTAGGCTTACTATCAATTTCACTTCTAGGAGCACCATTATTAATTAGCCAATGCCAGAGCTCTAGAAAAGTAAGACTACTCTGATTGCTTCTTTGCCGCTGCTGTCCATTATGATAACTAAGCCCACTTTGCCTTTGACAGTTGAGTGCCACCACTTGGCACCTGCCACCTTGGGATCCAATTTTTCCCATTGTATTTAAATTTTGTAGTGGAGTGATTGTGGTTCCTACTGTTAGATCTGACATACAGAGAAGAGCAATTACAGGGCTCTTCAAAGATGCAGGTGCTGCCCTCACAAATCTATTTCACAAGGCACTGGTCAAAGGTATGTCTTCTGGACTCTCCCAGCTGGGATGAGTAGGTCTAAGGTGACTAATCCACTCCACCATCCCAATCTCCCTAAGCCTTTGGATCCTTTCCTTTACATTAAATAAACCAAAGGAGATCAGCAATTTCCAGTTTGCTCACAGTGGGCCATCTTTTAAGCCATATTTCAGCTAACCAAGCAAATAAACTATTAGAACATTTTATAACTCCCCAAGCTGCAGCATTAACTGCAGAGTCCCTACTTAGTGGGCCCAAATCAACAAATTCAGCCTGATCCGACTCTATGTTCCTTCCACGATTATCCAATACCCTTAATATCCATTCCCATGCCTGTTCTCCAGATTTGTGTTTATATAAATTAGAAAACTCAAGCAGTTCTTTTCAAGTGTAGTGCACCTCCTCATGGGTTACACTGTGAACCTCACCTCTAGAGGTCCACCGGGATTTCAGTCTAGTTATAGGCCTAGAAGGAAACAGGTTTGTTGGGGGTGGCTCTTGAGGAGAATCAACATTATCTTGCCTGGCAACTGTCTCAGGGGAGGCCATCGCCGTTGCCTCAGGCAGTGCAGGGTTTATCTCCACAGACAAAGGTGGAAAGGCTGCTGGCAGCGTGGGTCGGGAAGGGGATGTTGCCACTACTGGGGATGGGAAAGTTGTCTCTTCTGGTGAAAAAGGTTCATCAGAGATTACAGACTCAGTGTTCTCAGCTTCATCAGGGTCCTCCCACACATCCCCTTTCCAAGTTGCAGGGTTCCATTCTTTTCCAATCAATGCCCTCACTTTAACAGTAGACACCTGGTGAGGCTGTGCATGCACTTTTTGTTGCAGGTCAGCCACTTGCATGATAAGAGCTTGTGTCTGTTTTTCCACAGTTTTAGCCCTCTCTCTACGGGAAATAAGACTCACTCAGAGCAGTCTTAGTAGATTTGAGGTTCAGAGGTTCAGTATCTGCTTCCAAAGCTGGGAGATAAAATCCCTGAGTTCATAATTTTCTTTCATCACTTTGTCCACTGAACTTAGGAGCAACCAACCAGCTTCATTATGTTCCTTGGTTCTCCACATGTGGCCAAAGGTATTATGTATAGAGTCACTAAACTCCTTGCCTCTCACGAGCAACAAATCAGGAGTGTCAAATGCATTTATTTTGTATAACTCTCTAAACAGTTCACTCCAAGGACTATCAGTGTTCTCCATACTATCAGAAGTAGAATCTTTAGCATTTTGGGGTCTAATCATCATATTAAGCTGCCAACCCAGAAACCCCAAAACCAATGAAAGAATTCAATCCTTAATATTATTTTCCTCTGGAACCACTACTGGTACCAAAATCTGTATTAGCCAGGGTTCTCTAGAGGGACAGAACTAATAGAATATATAGGTATATGTGTGTATATATATATATATATATATATATATATATATATATATACAGACACACACACATATATATGAGAGTTTATTAAGTGTTAGTTCACATGATCACAAGGTCTCCCAATAGGTTGCCTGCAGGCTGAGGAGCAAGGGGAGCCAGTCTGATTTCCAAAACTTATAGGCCATCTGCAGGCTGAGGAGAAATATTGTTTGCCAACGTTAATGTCCAGAATGATGTTTCCTAGGTTTCCTTCTAGAATTCTTGTAATTTGACATCATATATTTAAATGTTTAATGCATCTTGATTTAATTTTTGTATATGGTGAAAAATAGGAGTCCAGTTTCATTCTTTTCATCTGGCTAGCCAGTTATCCCGGTACCACTTACTGAATAGGGAATCCTTCCTCCATTGTTTATTTTTGTCAACTTTGTCAAAGATCAAATGTCTGTAGGTGTGTGGCTTTATTTCTTTGTTCTTAATTCTGTTCCATTGATCTACATGGCTGTTTTTATACTAGTGCCATGCTGATTTGCTTACTCTAGTCTTACACTGCAGTTTGAAGTTGGGTCATGTGATGCTTATGGTTTGTTCTTTTTATTAGGATTACTTTGGCTCTTTTGGCTCTTTTTTGTTTCCATATAAATTTTACAGTAGTTTTTTCCAGTTCTGTAAAAAATAATATTGGAAGTTTGATAGGAATAGCATTAAATCTGTAGATCACTTTTGACAATACAGACATTTTAACAGTATTAATTCTTCCAATCCATAAGCATGGAATATAGTATGGTTTGGCTGTGTCCCCACCCAAATTTAATCTTGAATTGTAACTTCTATAATTCCCATGTGTTATTAGAGGGACCCAGTGGGAGATGAATGAATCATGGAGTGGGGGGGAGGTCTTTCCCATTCTGTTCTCATGATAGTGAATAAGTCTCATGAGATCTGATAGTTTTATAAAGAAGAGTTCCCCTGCACATGTTTTCTTGCCTGCTGTCATGTAAGATGTGACTTTGCTCCTCCTTTGCCTTCCACCATGATTGTGTGGCCTCCCCAGACACATGGAACTGAGAGTCTATTAAATCTCTATCCTTCATAAATTATCCCATCTTGGATATGTCTTTATTAGCAGCATGAGAACAGACTAATACAGAATGCTTTTCCATTTGCTTGTGTCATCTATAATTTCTTTCAGCAGTGTTTTGCAGTTCTCTTTGTAGAGATATTTCACCTTCTCGGTTAAATATATTCCTAGGGGTGTGTGCGTGTGTGTGTGTGTGTGTGTGTGTATAGTAAGTAGGACTGCTTTTTTGACTTGGTCCTTAACTTGAATGGTATTGATGGGTAGAAATGCTACTGATTCTTTTACATTGACTTTGTATCCCAAAACTTTACTGAAGTCATTTATCAGTTCCAGGAGTGTTTTGTCAGAGTTTTCAGGGTCTTCTAGGTGCGGAATCATATTATCCACATTGGTAGTTTAACTTCTTCCCTATTTGGAGGCCTTTTGTTTCTTTCTCTTTCCTTATTGCTCTAGCTAACACTTTGACTACTGTGTTCAATAGGAGTGGTGTGAGTGATATTCTTGTCTTGCCCCAGTTCTCAAGGAAAATCCTTCCAGTTTTTGCCTGCTAAGTATATCGGCTCTGGGTTTGTCATAGATGGCTTCTCCCCATTATCTGGGCTGTCCTTTATGATTCTGGTGGAGCCTGTTTTCCTTCTTTAATTAAAGATCATGGAGTTGATCTTTATAAACTATCTTGCTATTTCTAGGTGGCCGAGCCATGTTAAAAAGCCTCTACTCTGATATCTGGGGGGAAAAAATACATTTTCTTTTTTCATTTACCTGTTGATGAGTACTTAAGTTGATTCTAAAACTTGACTATTGTGAATAGTGTTGTAATAAACATAGGAATGCAGATATCTTTTCAATATACTGATTTCCTTTCTTTTGGGTATATACTTAGCAGTGGGATTGCTGGATCATGTAATAGTTCTATTCTTAGATTTTTTTTGAGAATCCTCCATGCATTCTCCATAGTAGGTGTGCTAATTTATATTCCTACCAACAGTATATGAGGGTTCCCCTTTCTCCACATCCTCACCAGCATTTGTTGTTGCCTTTCTTTTGAATAAAAGCCATTCCAACTGGGGTAAGATCATATCTCACTGTGGTTTTGATTTGAATTATCCGATGATTAATGATATTGATCATTTTTCACATACCTGTTGTCCATTTGTATGTCTTCTTTTGACAAATATTTATTGACATCTTTTGCTCATTTAAAATCAGATTATCAGATGTATTTCCTACCAAGTTGTTTGACCTCCTCATATATTCTAGTTATCAATCCCTTGTGAGATGCATAATTTGCAAACACTTTCTCTCATTCTGTGAATTGTCTCTTCGCTTTGTTGGTTTCCTCCTTTGCTGTGCAGAAGCTATTTATTTATTTATTTATTTCTTCATTTATTTATCTATATATCATTTATTTGAGATGGAGGTCTTGCTCCGTCACCCAGGCTGGACATGCAGTGGTACAATCATAGCTCACTGCAACCTAAAAACTCTTGGCTAAAGCAATCTTCCCAGTTCAGCCTCCAAAGTAGCTGGGACTGCAGGCATGCAGCACCACATTAGCTTTTTTTGTTGCTTTAGAAACAAGGTCTCACTCTGTTGACCACACTGGTCTCAGGCTCTTAGCCTTAAGTGAGCCTCCTGCCTCAGCCTCCTAAAATGCTGGGATTATAGGCATGAGCCACCACACCTTTGATGTGTTTCCATTTGTCCATTATTACTTTGGTTGCCTGCGCTTTTAAAGTATTGCTCAAGAAATCTTTGCCCAGACCTATGCCCTGTAGAGTTTCCCCAATGTTTTCTTTTAGTAGTTTTATAGTTTGAGGTCTTAGATTGAAGTCTTCAATCCATATTTCTTTGATTTTTGTATGTGGTGAAAGATAGGGCCTTCATTTCATTATTCTGCATATGGAAATATAGTTTTCCCAGCACCATTTATTGAAGAGACTGCTCCTTCTCCAGTGTATGATATGATCCTGGCACATTTGTCAAAAATGGATTTGCTGTGGATATATGGATTTATTTTGGGGTTCTGGATTCCATTCCATCAGCCTGTGTGTCTTTTTTAAGCCAGTACCATGCGGTTTTATGCCAGCACCATGATCTGAAGTAAAATCTGAAGTCAGATAATGTGCCTGGTAAACTTTTATAGTCCAATAGTACTGAATTCCTGGCATTTTGAATTTTCCACACTGTTTCATAATAAGATAACTTTCTTGTGCTTAATGTTATGATAGCCGCTTATCTGAAAGACCTTTCCTAGTCAATTTGGAGGAAACATATTCATCTTCTTAACATAAATTCAATTATCTCCTTTTCTTGAGAACCTTTCCTGATACTTCCTTCTCATCTGTGCCTATGTTGAACACAGCACATATTTCTTTTATAATAGTGCAATTTATTTCTGTATTTTATGTTTTTACTAAACTGTAAGTTACCAGAGAACATATTTTGTCTTTGTTCCTTTGTATTTTCTAACCCAACTCATTACATAATAATAGTTAATAAACAACCTGATATGTATTAAGATAATTATTAATTTTCAACCCACACCTGCATAGTGCCACACTGTGTATCATGCCACTCTAAAACCCATTGTAACTAGCCCCAAATTTTGCATGTAGTTGATTCTACTACATTTCTTTTTTTTATACGTTTATGCAATATTCTAAAATAATCACCTTTCTTAAGCTACACTGGGAAATCCACTCCTTCTGGCTTTCCCATAACAAAGTTGGATGCTTAGATGTCTGGCTTTGTTCACTCCTCATTTATCATAAACCATGGATTGTCCTTCTCTCCCAGCACCCACATCATTGCTCCTTCCCCCCACATTTACTTCATACACAGTAGTTGTATAGTTGAGCCATTTGGGTAGTGTTACTGTCTCTGTTCTTAGGGCAAGAATTATACTCGTTATCTTGGACAGTTTTTTGGGGGGATATACCCTAGTTTACCAATTTTCATCTTAAACTGACAGTAATTTTCCATGTGTGATTTAGGCACCATATTATAAAATAGGACTTCTATTTATAAAAACTGTAATTTATGGAGCACTTACAAAGTTCCAGGTACAGTTCAATGTGCTTTGCTTATTAAATAGAGATGGATAAAATGGAACAGTATCAAATCAGGTAAGTTAAAGACAAAGAAAGAAAGAGGATTCTTTTATATTTAGCAAAATTAAACTTCCCTATGAGATTCTAATCCTACTGACAGTGACTACTTAATCTTGCAACTTATAGTTATGGTCATTTATGGATCAAAACATACATTGAGGTGATGGACTAATGCAATTAATGTATTAATATTTCAATCAATGCTTACAACTTCCTTTCAGATCTTATTTCAGTTCTCAAAAATCTTTCCTTCTTACTTCATCTGTTCCCATTTTAAAATTTCCCTAGCTCATTTGTGTCAGAAGCTGGGAGCCTCAAGGACAGAATGAAAGTATTGCTCATGGTTGGGTGCACATTGGCATAATTGTGGTAGCGCAGCACTTCTTCACTTTCATCTGCTCCTCCAGCTGGTGTAGGTACCTTATAGTCTCTCTTGGCATAAATGGCTTCTGAAGTTGGCTTTTATTGTGTAGCCATGAGAGTGACCTTCATGTGTCCAGATGGGCCTTCTTGCAGATTACTGACTTGGTTTCTTCTCCATCCGGTGACCTACTCCACACCCTCAGTTGGTGTGGTCATGATATATCAGTTATAGTCCCGTTCCAGCTTGCCGAGAAACTTTAAAAGAAGTAAATTTAAAATAAACTTGTTATTATTCACAGCTTCAAGTAAAGCGCATGAATTTGATCGGTATGCTTTATTAATTAAAATAGTTATTAATTTAAAATATTGGGTATTGCTATAAAGGGAATAGAGCTCTGGGACTTTACTTGAGATACCTTTCTATGTTATCTCATTAAATTTTCAAACTTTGCATCCAATTAATCAACTATTCACAATTTTACCTAATTATAAGAACATTTATCTTCCATTCTTCTGTCTCATCTACAAGGTTATCAAAAGTTACAGTCAATGTCTTACATGAAAGAATTTGCTATATGTTTAGAATATTTCCTCAAAATCTTAATAAGCTAGGAGGAGAAAAGGAAGGAGAAAGGTAAAGAAGAAAGACAAAAGCAAAAGATGGAATTAGGAATGGAGGAGGGAAAGGTAGAGGAAGAAAAAAATGAGAAGGAAAAGAAAAAAGGGGAAGAAAAATTCCCATTGTCAATCCTCCTTCAAATCACTATAGGTAGAGGTGCTTACTAAAATCCTCTCCAAGTGTTCACAAAACAAGAATTTAGTAATCTATTATATGGTGGGTTTTTTTTTCATAATTAAAAAAAATTGTAGAACTGTTCTCCCCAGCCAGAGTCATCTGAAAAAAGGAAAACGTTGATGTTTTGATTGGGATCTTAGTGAAGGTACTCAGCCTCTCCCGATAATCCTTCCTCACTGTCACCCCAGTCCCTTATGATTTCTGCTAAGAACTCCAGAGCATGAAAAACCGTAAGACATGGACAACTAAAGTTTGTCAAATTCCTGTCATGTAGATCTTGCTATGGAATTAATTCAAGCTCACTAACCTGCAATACAGATAATCCATTATTTGCCCTCTATTTGTTAGAAACCAGGATGTTATTTTCTGTCTCCAATTTTTTTTTATCATTTCTTTCATTTCCTACAAGTCTTCAAAATGTATCAGAAGCAGACATGTAGACATCTCTTCCCCAGTTTCCCTTGAAACCTATGATACAGTGTGTCTGGATCCTGTGGAACACCAGGTCTACTCTATCAATTGTATCACCTCACTTGACATTCAATTCCCACTTGTCAATATATATTCTACCCTCTCTAGTGGAAGAGTTGTTTTCTGTAACAAAATAGCTAAAAATCCAACATGAGTGAAGGACTTCTGTTTTCCCCTGTTGTCTGTTAACATTATACCATCTGTCCCAAGCAGAGGAATTATTCATACTTTTGTCTTCTCTTTGCTCTTCACATGCCTTAAAAAAGCCTTTGGGTACCTTTGACATTTTTTGTTGAAGCCACATTTTATTCAGTTATAGATTTCTTCACATAATTTATACAAGTTTATAGAACTTTTTTTTTTTTTTTTTTTTTTTTTTTTTGAGACGGAGTGCAGTGGCCGGATCTCAGCTCACTGCAAGCTCCGCCTCCCGGGTTCACGCCATTCTCCTGCCTCAGCCTCCCGAGTAGCTGGGACTACAGGCGCCCGCCACCTCGCCCGGCTAGTTTTTTGTATTTATTAGTAGAGACGGGGTTTCACCATGTTAGCCAGGATGGCCTCGATCTCCTGACCTCGTGATCCGCCCGTCTCGGCCTCCCAAAGTGTTGGGATTACAGGCTTGAGCCACCGCGCCCGGCCTATAGAACTTTTAATACTAGTTCTTGGACATGTCATCTAATATCCATGCTTTGTACATGATAAATTTTACTTTAAATCAACAGAATCTAATGTTAGTTGGTGCTTTATGCTGTAAACTTGAGTTCTTCAGAAAGCTCTTTCTAGAAAGAGTAATGCCATCATATTTCTGTCTCCCCCAATGCCAACTTTTACCTCTCAATGTCGGGATCCATTATAATATTTTTTTTTTTTTTTTTTTTTTGCATTATCAATCCTTGCCGAACCACTTTTCCTTTTAAAGTCCCAGGACAGAAGATTCCTTAAATATCTTTAATATTATTTATTAAAATCTGCCTTCTTGAATGTTCAACTACACATGTGATGCATTGTTCTCTTCTTTAGTTGCCACTGTTTGCTTCCAATACTACACATATGTAATCACCATTATTTGATGGTCATAATTGAGTTCAGAGTAATATTTCCAATTATAACTTATTCTGCATTCTGAGAAATAAAAATACTATTCATGTCCATGTTTATTGGTTGAATTGTGTCCCAGCAAAAATGTATATGTTGAAGTCTTAACATCCAGTACCTCAAAATGTGACCTTACTGGGAAATAGTGTCATTGTAGATGTAATTAGTTAAGATGTAGTCATACAGAAGTAGAGTAGGGCCCTTACACATTATGACTAGTGTTCTTATAAGAAAGGGAAATTTGGACACAGACACAAACACAGAGAGAACATCATGTAAAGATGAAGCAGAAATTTGCATCTGCAAGCAGGGAACAGCAAAGTTTGCCAGCAAATCACTACAAGTTAGGAGAAAGTAATGGAACAGATTGTCCCCAATAGCCCTCAGAAGAGACCAACCCTGCTATTTCCTTGATCTTGGAATTCTAGCCTCCCGAACTATGAGACAATAAATTTTGGTTGTTTACTCCAATCTATGTGGCCATGTTATGCTGGTCATAGCAAACAAATACAATCAGTCATAAAGAGATCAAATCTACCCTTCTAGAATTTGTCTTCTAAATGGATCCACATAACTGGAAAATCCCATAACTAGAAACTTGTATATTTTTGGTCACTTTCATTTTCATTTTTTTCCTTAAAGTGTATATTTCATTTCCTCCGTCTGGCTGGAAATTCTTAACTCTAAGTAAATTTCACCTTTATTTTACTATATGCTCACCTTATTTGGATGTCTCTTAATATTTTCAACATTTTTTACCAGAATTACTTGGTACTTTATTATTGCTCCTCTTATTGTGACATACCTATATCAGAGAGGACAGTATTTAGGTACTATCCATGTATTTAAGTACATGGGCTCGGGAGTTGGACTGCTGACTTTAAGATTTTATCAGCAGTATGATCTTCATCATGTTTCTTAATTTCTTCAGACTCCACTTTCTTCCTTTATATGTGAATATTTTAAAAAAGAAAAAATAAAAGAGGAAAAAACCTATCCAGTAATTTAGTAGAGATGATTGAACAATCTAATACATAAAAGAAGCATATAATACTTAATGCTATTGCAGTCTATAAAAAGTACTCTACAAAATTTAGTTCTCATAATTTACATATTCTGGCCTTTTGTTTTTCACTGAATCAAAGGATTTCTCTTTCTCTCTCTCCTCTCTCCACTTTTAGGTTAAAATCCTACTATCAGATTGCCAAGTGTCTGGGTCACTTTTTCTATCCTTTCCAAGTAATTCAATCCAAACCAAAGGACTCATTCTTAATGTTTAAATCATGGAAAAGAAAATAAGCCCTGTCCTTCTACTCAGCAGCCATTTGTTTACTCCCAATTTTCTTTCTTTTGCAACATGATAATCTTCCTTTTTATAAAAAAGATAAAATCAGGTGTATCTTCAAGCCCCTTTCAGTTTTCTACCTGGAAGTTCATAGTTTCTCAGATACTGTACTCTGGCAGTGGCATTTGTCCCAATATAAATCAACAGGAAGATGATAATTTCAAAAATGCCATCAGATACTCTGCCACAATAGCAATATTGAATATGGGAAGACTACACCTCCCACTCTTCACAGTAGCCTGTCCACAAAAGGTATGCTGGACACTTCAGTCCCTAGACATCAATTGCCTCGGCTTTTCTTGGGGTTAGGGACAGATTTCCTCAAATCTGCTAATGACTGAAAATCCTCTGTACATTTCTGAGAAACAAAGACTGTATTTTCTATTAAATATCTTAGTTGTGCTGAGGTGGAAAGAAACTTACTTGCCTTTATAGCACTATTGGTTCAAACTTCTCTCCTTGATCTTCTCCATCAGTTTTTCTGGTTACCAGCATAGTTTCACTAATTTTGATAATCTTTATCTTCCTCATAATCTTGTTTTCCCTCTTGCCTTTTATTCAGGTTACTTCCTATGTGCTATCTAGGAAGCACATATTTATCCAATAAAAAAGTCTTCCTCAAACACTCACACTTCTTTGAATTTCTTTTGCCTTTTTTTGTTTCAAATTTGAAATTTCACAATAACTTGACAAGTGATTACCACTAGTCCCCTAACTATTTTTCAGTCACAAAATGCAAACACAGATGCAATCAATCATATTACAGAGAGTTCTGATAAATGTTTTTAAATACATTTTTGTTTTCCCAACCTTTTTCTTTGTATCTGTTTCTCTCCTTTCTTTGTCAGGCCTTTAACTATTTCTAGAATTTTTTGAATGAATCAGGTACAGATAGCAATGAATTAAATCAAGAAAATGCTTCACTAAATTTGTCGTGCAGCATTGTCAATTGAAGACAGTCATGACCTAAAACCCCCATTTGGCACTTTTCTTTCGGCGAAGACTGCCAAATGGCTGATGATTTAATAATCCTGCTCTTGGCTTGGGGAGCTGTATAAATGGACATTTGGATGAGACTAGCTAACTCATTATTCACATTGACCTAAAAAGTGATCCCTTGAATTCTAGCAGCGAAAGGTTAATGATATAATTCCCTAGACTCCTTTGAATTTTAATTAAAATTATTTTTAAAAGACTTTGAATTTCAATATGAACTGGAGCTTTCTATACTATCAGGTATGTCATCAAATCTAAAACTCCTCTATGCAGAAAATGAGAAACTCTGACAATACTCCTCATTTTTATTTATTCATTTCATTCTATGAACACTTCTGGCAATGCATGTCAAATTATCTTTGCACTTCTTTAACCAAGCAATGCCATCCACTATTTGTCAATGAACTGTAATGAATCACATTCCAAGAGCCAGATTCTCTGAATGATTGTGATAGGTATTTTCCAGATATGCAGTTTGGGGCAAGCTTGTATTTTAAACCCATGGAACATTCTTTATATATGTTTATTAATTGCATGTTCCTTTTTCACTGTGGTATGCTTAATTTCTTTAGATCTTAAGCAAGGGGTGGGAAGAGTAATGCAATATTATCTACAAGTAAAGCTTTAAAATAATTAAATTAACTCTTTTTCTTTTTGTTATGAAATGTCAAAATTGGTCTCTTGGGGAATCACATTACATAGTACCAAACTAATAATTTTGAAAATAGCAAATACATTGTAATAGCATATAGCTATATGACACTTACTCTATGCCAGACATTATTCTAAGTATTCTACATATATTAACTCAATTATTCCTCACAACGATCTTCTAAGTAAGTTCTATTATTATCCCAATCTAACAAGTAGTAAAACTGAGGCCCAGGGAGGTTAAGTGACCCAAGTAGAATTCAAAGTTGGCTGAAACTACAAGTGCACAATTTGTTTTAAGTTAAATGAGTTATTGCTTCCAGATCTATATGTATAATGAAGCCTAATACCTCAAATTTGAGGAGCTTTCCCCTTACGGATAATTTTATGCTAAATATGGTACTATATGGAGTATCATTAGATTCCATAGTCTGATGTTAAATGTTGCAATTTTATTCACTTTTTATAACACATTAATTAGGAAGGAAAAGTGAGGCATATTTTTTACTTTTACTTATTAATGATTTTGAGATCGGGTCTCACTCTGTCATCCAGGCTGCAGTGCAGTGGTGCAATTGCGGCTCACTGCAGCCTCTACTTCTTGGGCTCCAGTGATCCACCCACCTCAGCTTCCTGAGTAGCTGGGACCCCAGGTGTGCAGCGCCATGCCTGGCTAATTTTTGTATTTTTGGAAGAGATGAGGCTTCATCATGTTGCCTAGCCTGGTCATGAACTCCTGAGATCAAGCAATCCACCCGCCTCCATCTCCCAAAGTGCTGGGATTACAGGCATGAGCCGTCACACCAGGCTAAGGGAAGCAGAAAAGTGATTTATTGGGTGCTCAGGAATACAGTGAAAAGAGTGTTCTAGAATACCTGGGAAATCTCAGCTGATGAGAGGGTTATATTGTTCAGCACGTGTTATTGGTTGTATTCTCCAATATCCCATATGTGTCAGAATCAAATGCCGTATGATATTCTCCTACGATTAAAGTTTTCAGCTTTCTAAGTAAATGTGTATATATCACACTGTATATGAACATTGTATATGTCATTGTATTATATATTTATGTTATGGATATGTATAAGTTCATCCTGATTCTTTGTCCTCAAAGATAGTGATACATTGTGGTTCTTTGTACAACAGTTCTCATATAACCCACTTTGCTAGGAAACATTTATCTCATATGATTAGATTTCCTTGTCTTAGTAATTATGAAGTTATACTTCTCAGTGTAAATTTGGACTGTCAAGCCTTAATAAGACTGTTCATACAGAAGATTTAACTTGTTTATGTAATAGGTATGGTTTCAATGACTATATCTTATATAATTTAGTGGGGAAAACGCATTCTGCTCTGAAAAATATTTCAAAAATGATCTCACTGTCTGTATTTATCCTTTAACAGCATCTTTTAACATTGCCAGTGAGCAGACGGATGTAGAAAGAATTAACAGCAGAAAAGAACAGAAGGACTCTGAATTCAAAGACTTAAACCAGCAGGTATGGACAGATTCATGGTTTACCAAGCCTAGACCAGTATATTGGAACAGCAGGTAGAGAGATGACATGATTCAGAAGAAGCTTGAAGCAGAAGAGGACATTTTTATTTTAAATAAATGGTAATTTTAAAAGGGTAATATCCTTGAATTAATGATGGACATGTACTAAATTAACTTATTTAGGAGAATTAACTTGTACTTTTTTTAGTCTCTATTTTGTTTATATTTTCCTCATTCTTAGAAGCATGAAAATCCAATTCTTTTTTACCCTGCTGATTTTTTGACATTTTCCATTTGGCAAAAAGGAATTTCTCTCCCTCTCTGGTGTTTCTAATGGACCTGAAACCCATGTGATTAACATGGCTTCCTTCCTCACACTAGGCTTGGCATCAATATCACTTTCAGAATTAATATGTGTATCTCCTGAGAGCAAGCATTAATTTCTAGGAGTTCTAGCTAAAATGCTATTATAAATGGCTACCGTTACTGGGCATGAGAGCTAAGTGGAAAAGAAAATATTTTGGGTGCTTGAATCTTTGCCTTTAAATTATTCAGAAAAAATTAAACTTATGTTACGGAATACCAAGATCAAGTTATGGACTTCTTCCTCTTCAGGGGGCAGTACTTCTCCTGACTGAGTACAAATGAGCAATATTTCAAGCTTTCTAATCTGCTACATATTAGAATCACCCGGGGAACTTTTCAACTAAAACATATTAGCATCCAGGCACCACCTTCAGAGTGTCTCAGCCAGTTGTTCTGGATGAATATCTGACATCTAATACTTTTTAAAATGTATTCCAAAGTTGATACTAATCTACCTCCAGGATTTAAATCCTAGGCGTACTCTATTTATCCTTATACAATTAAAATGTGTTTTAAAAAGCACTGGTGAAATCAATGATCTGAGATGATTAAACTATTTAAAATATTTCCATTAAAATTAAAGTTCCTTAACAAATTGAGGTGGCATCCTAATACATTTTGTTCCACTATAACAGAATACTTGAGACTGGGTAATTTACAATGAACATAAATTTATTGGCTTAATGGATCTGGAGGTTGGGAAGTCAAACCTCCAGATTGAGGGGCCGGCATTTGGCAAAGGCCATGGTAGAAGAGCAAAAACAGGGTAAGAGAGACAAAGATATTAAACTCCCAGCCTTGAGCCCTTTTAGAATCAGCATTAATCTATTCATGAGAGTGGACCCCTCCTGATCTAAACACCTCCCAAGGGCCCCACCTCTCAACACTGTGCGTTGCAGATTAAGTTTCCAATACATGCTTTTGGGGGGACACATTCAAACCACAGCAGAGTTCATGCTGGTTTTACATTTCATGCTTACCAAAATTTAATTCAATATCAAAAGCTTCAAATCAGTTCTTCGAAAGTAATTTTTCTTTCTATTAATTCTCACAACCAATTTATCAATAAATTAAAATATGCCCATACCCTGATCACTTCTCACCATGTCTACCACAACCATCCTTGTCCACCATCCTCTCTTGTCTTAAAACTCTGAGTCTCCTCACTAGTTCTCCCTTTTCCACTATTGAACCCCTACAAAATCATCCTTTAAAAATGTAGGTCAGCTCATGCCATCACTCCACAAGACTTTCAGATGTCTCCCTAGGTTGCACCCAATAAATGCCTGAGGCCTTACAACGCCACGGTCACGACCTGGCTGTCCTTCCTCTCAAACCTTACCTCCCCCTGTTCTCTCTCTCTTGCTCTTGCAGCCTCTTGCTCTATCTCAAACATTTTAGGTGTGCTCCTGCATTAAGAACCTTCCACTGACTGTTCCCACTGTCTGGAATGCTCTTCCCAGATATTTGCATGGCTGACTTCCTCACTGTGTTTGTTGTTGTTCTCCTTCCTCTTCTTAAATATCATCTTCTCAGTAAGGTCTACCGTGACCAATTTACTTAAATTGTAACTGCCCGCCCACCATCTCTCCCAATACGCTTTATCCCACTCTCCTTTTTCTTTTCTCTACGACACATATTTTAAATTCTATATAATTTTCTTATTTTTTAATTGTATATTGTTTCCCCCTTTAAGAATATAAGTTTCATAAGATCAGGAACCTTTGTACATTATGTTCAGTGATCTATTTCAAGGGACTGAATCAGTGTTTGGCAAATGTTAGGTGTCACAAATAACAATTTATTGAATGAATCGGTGATGAAATAAATACAAGTGCAATATCTGGTACCATGCTTTCTATTGGCAATTAATAATTTCCTTTAAAATATGGTAATATTCCTAGCACTTTGGGAGGTCAAGGTGTGTGAATCACTTGAGGCCAGGAGTTGGAGACCAGCCTGGCCGACATGACAAAATCCTGTCTCTACTAAAAATACAAAAATTAGCTAGGCGAGGTGGCACATGCGTGTAATCCCAGCTACTCAGGAGGCTGAGGTCTGAGAATTGCTTGGGCCTGAGAAGTAGCAGTTGCAGTGAGTCGAGGCCATGCCACTGCACTCCACCCTGAGTGACAGAGTCAGACTCTGTCTCAAACTATATAGTATATGTAAAATAAATTATATAATATTACCACCACTTTCTACCTGTGTGACATGGTATTATATGGTATATATAATATATATGGCATGTTTATCTAATATATATGGTAATGTTTCACGTTAGCAGGACTATTTTTATGTTTCTAATTAGTTTTCCATGAAAGCATATTGTTCTGAGTGCTTCATTACTCCTGGAACTTCCCCAGGTCCTCAAATTTTTCATGCAGGAAAGAGATATTAAAAATATATAAATATTTCAGTGTGAAGAGGCATTCCCATAAAACTATCTCTTGATCCCTAAAATTATTGTCATTTTTTCCACATAGACACAACTTTCCACTCCATCTTCATATTTTCACTTAAAAATAAACCTATCCCATTACATATCAAGCAATTTTTTTTCTTCCCATTATTTGTTAGCGGGAGAGTGATAAATCAAAATCTTTTATCAAGGCTTTACATAATTTCTTTTTTTTTTTTTTTTTTTTTTTTTTTTTGAGATGGAGTCTCGCTCTGTCGCCCAGGCTGGAGTGCAGTGGCCGGATCTCAGCTCACTACAAGCTCCGCCTCCCGGGTTTACGCCATTCTCCTGCCTCAGCCTCCCGAGTAGCTGGGACTACAGGCGCCCGCCACCTCGCCCGGCTAGTTTTTTGTATTTTTTAGTAGAGACGGGGTTTCACCGTATTAGCCAGGATGGTCTTGATCTCCTGACCTCGTGATCCGCCCATCTCGGCCTCCCAACATAATTTCTAAATCTGTAATTTTACCAATTAAATCGGTCCGACACTATGCCTCACATGATTCAAAAAATTTGAGAGAAGTTAACAAAACTTCAAATACAAACAAGTGCTGCATCTTTTCTCCTCACAATGATAAATGATTCTTTCATTTTGGGTTAATTTTTATTGTTTGTCTTTTTATTAATTCAACAAATAATTTTCAGAAGTAGGCAGTGTTCTAGTCACTTGGGTTCATGAGTGAATAAATCAAGCAAAGGTCCTTGCTCTTGTGGAGTCCACATTCTCGCCTTCTCATTTAGTAACCAGCTCAAGCATTGCTTTCATCTGAGAGCCTACAGTTTTTTATTTGATTTAATCTTTATCATATTCATCATGAAGATTGATTTTAAAGAACAGAACAATAGAAATGGTTGCCTCCTGCTGATAAGTTCACTTGCTCTGACTGTGTGCTATCATTCTGAGATTACAAACTTGTCATCTTTGGGAGTACTAGACCTGGGGCACATCTCTTCGCCACCACTTTCTACCTGTGTGACATTAGAAAGTTCTTTAATTCTATGTCTATCATGTTTCCTCTATGTACAAAATGAAAATAATACTTCACAAATTTGTATTAAAATCCTGTAAAGCACCTACCACATTATTAGCCAAAAACAACTGGTCATCAAACCAGTTATTTCCTGCTTAGCAAAGAAAAAAAAAAATCCAATATTCTCTGTCAATAACAGCAGTGAATTTTTTAAAAGTAATTCTTTGTGATAAAGGCTCAATAAAATTATTTTAATATACCCAAAGGATTATAAATCATGCTGCTATAAAGACACATGCACACGTATGTTTATTGCGGCACTATTCACAATAGCAAAGACTTGGAATCAACCCAAATGTCCATCAATGACAGACTGGATTAAGAAAATGTGGCACATATACACCATGGAATACTCTGCAGCGTAAAAAAGGATGAGTTTGTGTCCTTTGTAGGGACATGGATGCAGCTGGAAACCATCATTCTCAGCAAACTATCGCAAGAACAGAAAACCAAACACCGCATGTTCTCACTCATAGGTGGGAACTGAACAATGAGATCACTTGGACTCGGGAACGGGAACATCACACACCAGGGCCTATCATGGGGAGTGGGGAGGGGGGAGGGATTGCACTGGGAGTTATACCTGATGTAAATGACGAGTTGATGGGTGCTGACGAGTTGATGGGTGCAGCACACCAACATGGCACAAGTATACATATGTAACAAACCTGCACGTTATGCACATGTACCCTAGAACTTAAAGTATAATAATAAATAAATAAATAAATAAATAAAACACTTCAATAAAAATTAACATGTTTTTTAAAGAGTTGTCCCATATATGTTCAGAGGGAAAGGCACCATAATGTCAACTATTTCTACAGTAGAATAATCCCCTGTATTACTCTACTGCTATTTGATTTCTCAAAATATGTAAAACAAACACTTTAATAAAAATTAACATGTTTTTTTGTTTTTGTTTTTTTTTTAAAAAAAGAAAGCTACCTGTCTCTGAGGCAGTTTGTCTCTTTATTAGGGTTGAAATCATATATTACTCACTCCAGAGAGAATATATGACCAAGCTAAATTAGAGTAAATTCCCTTGCTGCATGCCCATATTATCTAGTCTTTCCCCTTCCATACTTTTCACACTCATAATTACACAATTCATCTCTGACTCCACCACTTCACTGCAGGCCGCAAGACAGCAGAGGAGTCCCTTCCTGCTGACCGCTTAATCCCCAGCACACAGCACCAGAGTCAGGGTGTGGCAGGAACTCAGTAGATTTCTTCTTAATCACAATGCAAGAAATCAGTAAGAAATTTGTAATGTGACTCAGGAATGTCTATTTACAGTTTATAGTATAGCCTAAGTCATCTTTAGGCCTCTATAGGCATTATAAAAGAAGCTGAAAAGTACATTTAAGAAAATTTACGGCCAGGTGTGATGGCTCACACCTGTAATCCCGGCACTTTGGGAGGCCAAGGTGGGCAGATCACCTGAGGTCAGGAGTTCGAGACCAGCCTGGCCAACATGGTGAAATCCCATCTCTACTAAAATACAAAAAAATTAGCCAAGTGTGGTGGTACATGTGTGTAATCCCAGCTACTCTGGAGGCTGAGGCAGGAGAATCACTTGAACCCAAGGTGGAGATTGCAGTGAGCCAGGATCACACCATTGCACTCCAGGCTGGGTAACAGGGAAAAAAAATCATTTTGGTGTAAATTTCTTGAAAAACAAAGCAGACTATTTGTTACAGTTTTATTTTTTTTCCATAGATTTGTTAGATCCATTGTGATTGTTGATTTGTTTGCTTTCTTTCATTTTGCTTCTCAGGGAATTGCCTCCATAGAAACTATTATTTCCAGAAACACTAATGAGCAGCCTACATCGGCTGAGAAAAATGAAATTGGAATTCCTAAAGATAAAAGCCAGGTACTGTAATGTGGGAACGAGCCATAGGCTTAGAAGGAAAGGATGTGGTTCCTAGCACCACTGCCTGGTTCTTTTCTTATGTCACTGTTCGTGAACTTTTAGGCTAAGTCCTTCCATTAATTACATCATTGAACTGTCATAATATCCCTGTAATGAGGTTTCTATTACCCGCTCCATTTTGTCAGTGATAACCGTGTAGGTGAGGTTAAGAATTCTCAGAGGTGCACAGTGAGTAAGGAGAGCTGGGCTTCCACTTCAGGACTCCCTGACTCCAAGTTATCAACTTTAACCGCTATTTACTCTTTCAAAGGCTCTTTGTCGTCCTGATCATGAGTTCTCATGGGAACAGCTTTAAATATATTGTACACAAAAAGGAGACCCATGAAATAATCAAAATCCAGCTCATCCAACTTTCAAAACTATTTATCTGAAAAGATTTTACAAAGAACCATTTTATAAATACAACATAGTTTTAAGAGGCATTTTTTTTTTCCTCCAAAGTAGTAATGTTAGAAAGCTGCTATTCTTACAGTTAGAAGGCGGGGGCGGTGGGGGAGGGAGGTGGAAAACTTGTAGATATTGCAATGCCTCATTCAGCCGTGAGCATTGCTTAGGACTTCCTAAGACTTTAAATAAAATAACATGGCTTTAACAAAAATTGCAATTAGCGGTAAACATCTGGCAATCGTCTCCATATTTTTTCAATATTCTTCTAGCATGCATGCAACCAAATAATTGTTATTTTTAAACTAAAATAAGCAAATGTATATATTCAGGTCTATAACTGACATACTAATAAAAATGGTAGATTAAGTTTAAAGAAGGAAAATCTTACAGCTATATATTATTTACTGAGTGGTATAAAAAGTATTAGAAAAATGGGCTATTTAATTTTATAAACTCCAGTTTAAAGGAGCCCACGATAATTTGAAAGTTCTAGTTTTTTGTATTATCAGTCCTAAGAATATAGTAGAGGAATATTATATTAGAATATCCATCATTCTCTTGCAGAATAAATCAAAACACAAAGCAGGTAATATCCAAAATGACTTCAATTGCCAGCAGAGCCAGAAATGAGAAAGATGCTCTCTTTTGCAAAATGTACCCAAATCCCTGCTCATCATATTCATACATCCGAAACTTTGCTTCTCAAAAAAACTATTTTAGGAGTTACTTGCTGTTTGAAACGGAGCTAAGTGATATTATCAAGAAGAGATGGCTTAAAATTTTAGTGATAGGGTTAAGGTGACATCAAATACATTAAAAAAAAAAAACCAGAGAAAATGGTGAAAAATGAAGACATAAAGAGAGAAATAATTCTTTTAAAAATAGTGCTGCTGTTATTCTTCAGAGTAATAGTTTCATCTTCTTAAACTCTGGATTGTTCTATGGTTCCCTTCACCGCCAACATAAGAATTCCTAATCCACACCCTATTGCTAAAAATGAATGTTTTAAATGAAACTTTTGCGAACAGTATCAAGCACAATAAAGGCAAAGCACTCTCTAACTGGGCTTTTTGCTCAGCTCTTTGTTCAGTTATTAGATTGTACTGTTCTTCACGTAACATTTTGCAAATCCACTGGATACATTCAGAGGGGATGTGTGTGTGTTTGTGTGTACCAGAGCAGCCCAACGCTAACCTTGGCTGCCCTAAAGTTCTTTCATTTGGATGTACTTTGGATTAAAACAATTGCAAAGCACAGATGTGAATTTCCAGCAAAGGTGACCTTTCTTTAATATTAGATTACAACCTTGTTTCTATAAAAATGAAAGTTACCTTTGAGCATTGCCATCCTAAACCTTGTTAAAAGAGCCAGATGCTTCCGTGGCTTATTATTGGTTGAGACGTAACATTTAATTAGGCATTTACAGGGATAGATTCAAGGGTCTCTATCTGTGAAAACTGTCCTCAGGCTGCGAATGGTTGTAGTTTCCTGGTATTTTTTTCAAAGGAAAAAATCAAGATGCCATGAAAATAACCAGTAATGGGTATTCATGGCAAAGAAGGTCATTTGACACATGCATGAAATATTCTGTTTTCCAGTTCATGTGGCCTGGCTATTTTTAGCATCAGTTGATATCAACCCTTGATTTCTCACAGAGCTCTAAGCAGGGTCGGTACCTGGTTGGGATTTCTGACAGCAGCCTCAGCCAGGTTACTGCTTCACAGTTTCTCCTGCCAGCTGTATGGCCATCTTCCTGCCAGCCATACGCTCACCACGGCCACCTCCTGTTGCTCCCAGCTGCTTCAAGACAGCCCATGCCAGTCACACCCTGGGGCCGCTGCCAGCTCTGCAGCAGTCCCTACCTACCACATGGCAGCCCCTGTACCCTGTGCATCCGTCCCACTGTCACACAAAGAAAAGTTATTCAGTGGGTTGCCTAAAATTAATTTTCCCCCACAGAGCCTCTTTTCCTTGAGCTCAGTGTTTGTAAGAGGTGTGGTTTATTTTTCTTCTTTTAGACAGTTTGCATAATTTATGTGAAGGAATTCTTTCCATGGTAGGCTGAGATGCTCTCACAAGTACAAATGCACTTCTCACACCTTGACCACAATTCCCTTGAGCTTAAGATCATTGAGCAAAAACAACTACATTTGAAGTTTGGAATCCAGATTCTAACAAAGTATAGGGACTTTAAATAATCTTTTCTTAAAGTATACAGAAAAAGCATAAATTAGCAAAAGAAACTGCCCACATAATACCTTTACATTTTTCAAATTCCCCAGAATGTATCAGTTTGGGCAGGGTTCTCTAAATCTTGATTAATCAACCACAACAAAAATAAATTGACAAAAAAGCCAAAAATATTTAATTAAATTCCAATTGTGCTGTAAGATATTAGAATAGATGGAGATAGATTTTTTAAAAAATGCTTAAGACATGGCTCTGCCCATAAGCAGTTTGCATTTTAATTTGTGATTAAAGTAGAAACATTTGAGATAGCACGTTCCAGAGTACTGCAAAACCAAAAGATAAGCGCATGATTAATTGTGCATTGTATGCTACAGCATACGTGTATACACAATGCTAGGTGCTTGGGGAAGGAAAGAATCAGTTACTACATTGAGCTATGAAGCCTTGTAAAGGAAGTGGATTTTGAGTGCAGCCAACTTAACTGGATTAGAGAATTGTGGTAGAAAATTGCTGTGGCCTGTTGATGAGTCCTCTTGAACAGCCAGGCTAAAGGGTGTGGATTTTTACATTGGTAGCCACAGGAAGCAACTTAAATTATCTTGGGAAGAGGAATGACATGGTGCACTTTTGAGTAGGTTGAACCATATTAATATATTTTTTTAATAGGTCAAAACCATTAAAACATCAGTAGTTTCATAAAGTTCAACTTAATATAAAAGACAAAGTGAAGAGAAAATAACCAGACTAAGTTTGGTTTGGTTTTCCCATGCACCTCCTGCTCTGTTAACTAATTTGCCAATTTATTCCATATCCTGTCTACTTTCTTACACTAAGAGGTGAAAAAAATACAAAAAAGTAAAAGATGAGAAGACTAAATAAAAGGAGAAGGAAACAAGGCACAAAGTCAGCAAGAATCGTGGAACATCTTAAAACTTCTTAACAAAGTAAAAGTAACTAAATCTTGGAAAGCTCTCACATGAATCTGCATTACCACTCTTATCACGACACAGGGAATAAAGCAGTTCTAAAAAAATTACACATTAGCTTATTCACAGATTAAAACATGTGACTTGACTCTTACAATTCATTTCCTTATGGCTGTTATTTACATTTTCCAAAAGAAAATTATTTTAGGTTTCTAGGCTCAAGTGAACTCTGGATACTTGTGTCTTAGCGCATTACTTTAAGTTACAATTTTAGGGATATCCATTTACTTGTATTTGATTTGATAAAGGAATCATATCTTCTGCAACACCTCAGATGACACAATTTAAATGCCAAACATTGGGCTTTTCAAAGAAAAGCACAATGTCCTACACTTTTGTAATTTTCTTTGCACCTGGGATCAATTAATTTCCAGCCCACACACTGGGGCCTCTCTTTCTCCACAGAGACTTTAAGGAGCCTACCTCAGGCCCAGAGTCAGCAAAATATTACTCTTGTTGTTCATGTACAATGCAATGCAGAGCCTCCTGCAGTGATCCAAACCCCAGATGGCTTTGTTATTCCATGTTGACTTCTAACACCCGCCTTACTCTCTCAGCTCATCTTTCTGCTTCCTTCTCTGCAGCCATTCTTCTCCAGCTGCACACTTTTCCTCTATTCCACTACAAAATGGAATGTGATTTTTTTTTGTCCCTCCCTTAACTCTTTATTCTCTGAAACAAGTAGAAGGAAACAGAGGAGACAATGTAACAGATAATGGTAAAATTACAAAGACAGTATTGGTCATAAGAGCTATCATCTTTATTAGAATGAAACTTAATTTAGATGTGTTCTTGCTAACTTCCTACATTATTCTTTCACTGAGGCAATATTTTTCTGCTTCTGTGGAAGTTGGAGAACCAATACAATATCTATCTCTCTATCCTTCCTGGGAAACTTTTGAGTTTCTTTTGTTCTTAGATAAGAACCTCCCATCACAGCCCCTGTAATTCTCTGAAACAAATAATAAAAATGATGAGGATTTAACTTTGTTAGAATATACAAAAAGAATCATTTGCATGTACCAGATCCTCTGACAACAGACTGTATTTTAATCTTTGAACTTCCATTGATTATCTTTCCTGGCATTTGCTTAGAAAGACATACTTCATCTTGGATTCACTTTCATTGGGTCAAAACCCAAATTCCTAGAGGGTCCAGAAAAATAATATAAATTAGTGACAAGGAGTCACATATAGGAAAAACAAGGAGTGGCAGGGGCAGTGATGTCCTGGAGAGCTCATCCCATCTTAAGGGGGCCACAGCTAATAAGCACTAGTTGATAATTGCCTTATAAAAAGCTCACTCAGTGCTTCCATATTTTTTTAATTTAAAAAAATTCATTTGAGAAACTAAAAATATTTTAAATATAATAACTTAATCACAAATATTTACAAATATTCCTTGAAAACATTAATTAATTAATTATAATAATTAACTTTATACATGCTACGAGTAAATTATTTATATCAGGAGTTGGCATTTTTTTCTATAAAGGGCCAGATAATAAATATTTTCTGTTTTGTGTGTCTTATGGACACTGAGCTCAGCCTCTGTGTTGACAAAGCAATCACGTGTAATTGCAGGTCCAAAGCTGTGTTCAGTAAAACTTTGATTACAAAAAACTGGAAGACCAGATTTGGCCCATGGGTTTTCTCACCCTAATCTATACATATATCTATCTAAAGGCTACACATTGAGAGTTTTACAGAGTATATACCTAGTAGTCCATATGTTCCTCTTATCTCAACTTACACAATGTTTGCTGAGGGAAATCTTCCTAGGTCTGGATCAGCTGAGGCCTTCAGTTTGGTGGTCCATTGTACCTGCACCTGCACTAATGTAATATTCAACAAAATGTCACACTGTGATATAATATTTTAATTTTGTCTGCTTTCACTAGATTATAAGCTTTAAAGGAATGATGACTTTGTCTGTCCTGGTACTTTGTATCCATGGTGCCTGGGACATAGTGATGGCAGTGGCTGCTGCCATCATGCCAGCTGCAGCAGGGAGGTGTGCTGAGGCTGTACAGTCCATGGAGCTGGTGGGAGCCCTGGCCCTTCTGAGTTGGGGCGGGAGCTCCCCCGGTGCCGCTGCAGCCACCCAAGCTGTGGCTGCAGACCCAGGCCTCCTGCTCTAGGGAACAGGCAGGAGCCCCACCCAAACTGCAGCCATAGGTCTGAGCCTCCCTCTGCTCTTGGAGCGGGCCAGGAGCAGGCAGGATCTGCCCTCCTGGGTACAGCTGAAGCCAACCCCCAGGCGCAAGACCCAGGCATCTCTGCAGCCTGCACCCTTAGGGGACCCAAGAAGGACACCCCTAATGCCCCGAGCAGGCTCGTGGGTATCTGCTCCCGCTGCCTGGCCTCTCTCCACTCCTGGAGTGTGCTCCGATCTCAGAGCAGGGTTTGAGGCCTAGTCCTAGGGGCCATGAATGGTATTGGGAGGCAGACTGATTCCTGGGTGGAAAAGGGTGGGTCCCCAGTAAGGCCCCACATTCAGGCCAGGGAGGGCCTGAAGGGTGGGGGCAGTCTGCCAGTCCCATGGACTGGAGTGGGGACTCGTGGTGCCTCTTCCCACTAGCCCGTGGCCATCCATGGATGAATCCGCACGCACTTCCTCCCCTCTGAGGTCCATAAAAGCTCTGGACTAAGCCAGAGCACAGGAGAGAGCAGAGAAGAAAAGGGCAGAGAAGAAAGGGCAGAGAGAGGATGGAACAACCAGTTACAAAGAGGAGCTACTACCCTCTCTGCTGAGAGCTGCAGAGATGACCTGGAAGAAAGGGCCAGAGAAGAAAAGGGCAGAGAGAGGATGGAACAACCAGTTACAAAGAGGAGCTACTACCCTCTCTGCTGAGAGCTGCAGAGATGACCTGCGGGCAAAGAGGAACCACCCTCTCCAGGGCCTCACCCTCTCCCGGGCCTCCTCTCTACTGAGAGCTGCAGACATCGGGATGACCAGTGGGCAGAGAGAAGCCACCCTCTCCAGGATCTTCTCTTTGCTGAGAACTGAACACGGGGTGAATGACCTGCCTACAGAAGGGAGCTACCCACTGCCACTGCGCGTCTCCTCTTAGCTGTTTGAACACTCAATAAAGCTCATCTTCCCCTTGTTCATTCTTCGCTTGTCTTTGTACCTCATTCTTCCTGGATGCAGGCAAAGGCGCCACAGACACAGAGGTTTCTGGCCAGAAAATCCACACCCCAAAGACATCCTGTAACAGTAGTAATCATGAATATTTTCAGTGCATTTTTTACTTCCTTCCATAATTAATCTAAACTGGAAATTTTCTTGTGGTGTTTTGTTTTTAGTAGGAGAAGAAAGCCCTAAGATTGATTCCGTTCCAAGGCGTCTGTGAGCCAGCTGAGTATACGCCATGAGCAAAGCTCACCCTCCCGAGTTGAAAAAATTTATGGACAAGAAGTTATCATTGAAATTAAATGGTGGCAGACATGTCCAAGGAATATTGCGGGGATTTGATCCCTTTATGAACCTTGTGATAGATGAATGTGTGGAGATGGCGACTAGTGGGCAACAAAACAATATTGGAATGGTGGTAATACGAGGAAATAGTATCATCATGTTAGAAGCCTTGGAACGAGTATAAATAATGGCTGTTCAGCAGAGAAACCCATGTCCTCTCTCCATAGGGCCTGTTTTACTATGATGTAAAAATTAGGTCATATACATTTTCATATTAGACTTTTTGTTAAATAAACTTTTGTAATAGTCAAAAATGCCTTCTCAAATGTTCTGAATATAGAATATTAGCTCTCATTCCAATTTTTTCTAACATGAATTTTCCTGGTTGACAATGATTTCAAAGGGTTTTATGCATTAAAGTGGAAAAATCTTATTAAATGTGAAAAAAAAAAAAGAAAGCCCTAAGATTACTAAATGTTTGTATCTTCATCTAAACTTCATCATTCATGGCTGTATTGTTTTACCATTTTCTGTTATATTACTTCCTGCCTTAGTTTGTGCCACTATAAGAAAATACCTGTAACTGGTAATATATTCTCACAGTTCTGGGGGGCTGAAAAGTCCAAGATCAAGGTGCTGGAATTTGGTGTCCGATGAGAGCTGCTCTCTGCTCCCATGGTGGTGCCTTGTTGCTGTGTCCTCCAGAGTGGATAACGCTGTGTCCTCACATGGCAGAAGCAAGGAGGGCAAAAGGGCCAAATGTTATGTGAAGTCTTTTTTATGAGAGTCTTAATTCCATTCATGACAGGGGAACGTAGATAACCTAATCACTTCCTAAAAGTCCCACCTCTTAATACTATCACATTGAGAACACCTGAATTTTGGAGGAGACACATTCAAGCCATAACACTCCACTTTCCCTCCAGCAGAAAAAGAAAGGTGAAGATAAGTGTCAACTGCAAGAAAAATGGTTGCAGAAAATTTTGATGGAAGTATCATCATTGATGATATGAAAAGGAACACTTCATTTTTGTAGTCTTAGTATCAGGAAGTTATGGAACTAATTGTAGAGATTCTTCTGCTATAACAAAGAGCCAGATTCCTAAAGTTATACTCCTTGGGCTAAAAATCCATGCTCTGGCCAGGCGCAGTGGCTCACGCCTGTAATATCGGCATTTTGGGAGGCCTAGGCAGGTGGATCACCTGAGGCTGGGAGTTTGAGACCAGCCTGACCAACAAGTTGAAACTCCATCTCTACTAAAAATAAAAATACAAAAATTAGCCAGGCGTGGTGGCAGGTGCCTGTAGTCTCAGCTACTCGGGAGGCTGAGACAGGAAAATTGCTTGAACCCAGAAGACGAAGGTTGCAGTGAGCCAAGATCGCACCACTACACTCCAGCCTGGGCAACAGAGCTCAAGACTCAGAAAAAAAATCCCTGCTCCATCACTTACTATATGTTATTATACAAGTAATATAGGCTTTCTGTTAACTTGGTTTCCTTGTCTAAAAATTGTAGCTAATACACATAACTTCCTCATAGAAAGTAAATTCATATAAAGTCCTTCGAGAGATGCTTAGGTATCCTAAGCACTCAATAAGTAATAACCTATCCTTTCAGTTTACATGTTTGAAATCGTTCCTTCATCTTCTCCACCTTACTCAGTTCACTCAAGTAAGCCTTTGGCCAGGTCTCTCACTGGAACAGCCCTTGCCACTCTCACCAGTGAACTCCTTGTTGACACAACTAATGAGCTAATGATAATTTCTTTTCTTTGTTTTTCTTTCTTTCTTTTCTCTTTCTTTTTTTTTTTTTTTTTTTTTTTTTTGAGACAGGGTCATACTCTCTTACTCAGTCTGGAGTGCAGTGACATGATCTTGGCTCACTGCAATCTCTGATTCCAGGGCTAAAGTGATCCTTCCACCTCAGCCTCCCAAGTAGCTGGGACCACAGGCACTCATTACCATGACAGGCTAATTTTTGTGGGGTTTTTGGTAGAGATGGGGTTTTGCCACATTGCCCAGGTTGGTCTCAAACTCCTGGGCTCAAGGGATCCTCCCACCTCAGCCTCTCAAAGTGCTGGGATTACATGCATGAGCCACCATGCCCAGCTGATATTTTCTTATCTCACATCTTACTAGATCTCTAGCAGATAAACCATGTGACATGGTTAGTACTTTATATCTTTTGTCTACATCATTAGCCCTTTCTTCAAAGTCTCTTTCTTGCTGCATCTATCCTCTTAACCTCTAGATCTCAGAATGCTCCTATGCTCAGGTCTTGAACTTCTCCCCATTTACTCACTACAAAGTGACCTCATCCACATCCAGGGCTTTAAATACCATCTAGATGCTGAGGATTCCCAAATTTACCCTCTAGCACTAAACTCAGGTGAACTCCAAACAAATGTGTCCAGCTCCTACTCACCTCTTGACTTCGCCATCTAATTGCAACTCTAAACATATTATATCGAAAACTGAACTTGACATTTTACACAGTGCACACACACACACCCCTCACTCACACAAACATATGCTTTTTTATCTTATCAAATAAATGACAACCTTATGTTTCCAGTTACTTAGAATCGAACTGAACCCCTCAATCTTATTGCCCACAGCTCATCTATCTACAAATCCTATCAACTCTACCTTTAAGAGATAATCAGAATTTCAATACTTCTCACCATATTTATCATTCCTACCCAGTCTAAACCCTATCATCTCTCATATGATGTATTCAGGTAGCTTCAGGACTAGTGTCCTGGTTTTCAATTTTGTCATTTCTATGGCTTATCCTCCACACACAGCCAGAGTAATCCTTGAAGAAGGAAATCAGGCCATATCCCCTTTCTGCTGTAAATGTGTAATGGCTTTGTATCTCAGACAATAAAGGCTACAATTCCTAATATGGACTGAAGACTGTCCCCAATCTTCCTTTGCCAACCTCTAACCTTATTTCTTCATATTTTCTGTATTGTTTGTTGAACTCTAACTGCTCTTATTATTCTTTGAAAATAGAAACTGCTGGGCATGGTGGTTCATGCCTATAATGCCAGTACTTTGGGAGGCTGAGGCGGGTGGATCACAGGGTCGGGAGTTCGAGACCATCCTGGCTAACACCACGAAACCCCGTTTCTACTAAAAATACAAAAATTAGCTGGGTGTGGTGGTGGGCACCTGTAGTCCCAGCTACTCAAGAGGCTGAGGCAGGAGAATCACTTGAACCTGGGAGGCGGAGGTGAGCCTCCCAGTGAACTGAGATGGCGCCACTGCACTCCAGCCTGGGTGGCAGAGCGAGACTCTGTCTCAAAAAAGAAAGAAAAAAAAGAAAGAAAGAAGAAAGAAAGAAAGAAAGAAAGAAAGAAAGAAAGAAGAAAGAAAGAAAGAAAGAAAGAAGAAAGAAAGAAAGGAAGGAAGGAAGGAAGGAAGGAAAGGAAGGAATTAAGGAAGGAAGGAAGGAATGAAGGAGAAAGAAAGAAGAAAGAAGAAAGAAAGAAATCAAGACATAAAGAACGAAAGAAATACCTACAACAAGGAAAGACGAGAGAAAAGGAAGGAAGGAAGGAAGGAAGGAAGGGAGGAGGAAGGGAGGAGGGAGGGAAAAGAAAGAAAGACGAAAGAAAGAAGAAAGAAAAAAGCAGAAAGAAAGAAAGAAGAAGAAAGAAGAAAGAAAGAAAGAAAGAAAGAAAGAAAGAAGAAAGAAAAGAAAGAAAGAAAGAAGAAAGAAAAGAAAAAAGAAAGAAAGAAAGAAAAGAAAGAAGGAAGGAAGGGAAAGAAAGAAAGAAAAAAAGAAAGAAAGAAAGAAAGAGAGAGAGAAAGAAAGAAAGAAAGAAAGAAAGAAAGAAAGAAAGAAAGAAGAAAGAAAGAAAGAAAAGAAGAGAGAAGAGAAGAGAAGAAACAGAGAGAAAGAAAGACAACAGCAAGTACACTTCTGCACTGGAGCCTTTGCAGTGATGTTTTCTTTATCTAGAATGTTCTTCCCCAACCGATCCTCTGGCCCTTCATTTTCTTCATGTCTCTGAACGAGCAACACCTTATCTGAGTGGCATTTGTGTCTCCCTGCAAGACATAGTACCTCAAATCATGCCCATATACCCCAGCCTCATTGTTCTGCTTATTTTTCTACAGAACACACCACTATTTGATATAGTACATTATATATCCAGTGCATTTTCTGTCTTTCAGCATATACTAAAATGTAAGCAGTTTATGAGGAAAAACTTCATTTATCTTTTGATTACTCTATTTCCATCATGTTCAATGATGTCTGGCACATTGTAGGTGGTCAATAAATATTTTTGGATGAATTTGTAATATTAATCCAGATTTCATGTATATTTGCAAATATTTTCTACGATTATTTTATCTTACATTTATTTTAGACTCAAGGGGTACATATAAATATTTCTTAACTGGGAAATACCGTATGATGCTGAGGTTTAGGGTGAGCAAAGTACCTAATAGTTTTTTTAAACTTGTCCCCTCCCACGGCACCACCTCTAGTAGTCCCCAGTTTCTATTGTTACCATCTTTACGTCCATAAACACAATATTTACCTCCCACTGATAAAGTGAGAACACAGTATTTGGTTTTCTGTTCCTGTGTTAATTAACTTAGTATAATGGCCTCTAGCTACACTCATGTTGCTGCAGAGGACATGGTTTCATTCTTTTTTATGGTTGCATAGTATTCCATTGTATCTATGTACCATATTATCTTTATACAATCCACTGTTGATGGGCGCCTACGTTGATTCCATGTCTTTGCTATTGTGACTAGTGCTCTGATGAACATGCAAGTGTATGTGTCTTTTTGATAGAACAATTTGCTTTCTTTTGGATTTATATCCAGTAATGAGATTGATCGATCAAATGGTAGTTCAACACTTAGTTATTTGAGAAATCTCCAAACTGCTCTCTACAGTGGTTGGACTAATTTTCATTCTCACCAACAGTGGTTAAGTGTTCCCTTTTCTCTGCAGCCTTGCAGCCTTGCCAATGTCTGTTGTTTTTTGACATTTTAATAAGGACCATTCTGACTGGTATAAAATCGTATCTCACCATGGTTTTGATTTGCATTTCTCAGATGAATAGTGATGTGGAACATTTTTCATTATTTGCAGGCCACTTATATGTCTTCTTTTGAGAAGTATCTGTTCATGTCTTTTACCTAGCTTATAATGGAGTTATTTATATTTTGCTTATTCAATTGTTTAAATTCCTTAAAGATTGTACATTTTAGATCTCTGTCAGATACACAGTTTGTAAAAATTGTCGGTCTCTAGGTTGCCTGTTATGTGTTAATAATTTCATTTGCTGTGCAGAAGCTCTCTAGTTTAATTAGGTCTCACTTGTCAATTTGTGTTTTTGCTACAATTGCTTTTAAAGTCTTACTCATAATTCTTTTCCCAAGGCAGATGTCCAGAATGGCATTTCCTGCGTTTTCCTCTAGGATTTTTATAGTTTGAGGTCTTACATTTAAATCTGTAATCCATCTTGAGTTAATTTTTGTGTATGGTGAATGGTAGGGGTCTAGTTTCATTCTTCAGCATTGACTAACCAGTGTTCCCAGTAGCATTTATTGAATAGGTAGTCTTTTCTCTATTACTTATTTTTGTTGAACTTGTCGAAGATCAGATGGCTGTAGGTATGCTGCTTGATTTTCTGGGTTGTCTATTCTGTACCACTGATCTATGTGTCTGTTTTGGTACCAGTACCAACCTGTTTTGGTTACTGTCATTTTTTAGTACAGTTTGAAGTTGGATAATGAGATGCCCCTGGCTTTGTTCTTTTTACTTAGGATTGCTTTGTCTATTTTGGACTCTTTTTCTGTTCCACCTGAATTTTAAAATAGTTATTTCTAGTTTTGTTTTAAAATGACATCAGTAGTTTGATAGGAATAGCATTGAATCTGTAGATTGCCCTTGGCCATATGGCCATTTTAACAATATTGATTCTTCCAACCATGAACATGGAATATTTTTCCATTTGTTTGTGTCATCTATGATTTCTTTCAGCAGTGTTTTGTAGTTCTCCTTGTAGACATCTTTCACATTCTTAGTTATATGTACTCCTAGATATTTTGTTTTTTGTGTGGCTATTGCAAATTAAATTGGGTTTTTTATTTGAATCTCAGCTTGAATGATATTGGTGTATAGAAATGCTATTGATATTAATGTTCATTGATTTTGTATCCTGAAACTTCACAGAAGTCATTTATCAGTTCCAAAGGCTTTTGTCAGAGTCTTTAGGATTTTCTAGGTATAGAATGATAGCATCCACAAAGAGATAGTTTGACTTCTTTTCTTATTAGTATAGCTTTTATTTCTTTCTCTTACCTGATGGCTCTAGCTAGCACCTTGAATACTACGTTGAATAGGAGGGGTGAGAGTGGGTATACTTGTCTTGTCCCAGTTCTCAAGGAGAATGCTTCCAGTTTTTGCCTGTTCAGTATGATGTTGGCTGTGGGTTTGGCATAGACGGCTCTTATTATTGTGAGGTATGTTCCTTTGATGTTTCATTTGTTGAGTTTTTTCTTGAAGGAGTGTTGAATTTTACTGAAAGCATGTCTGTTGAGGGGCTGATGTGGTTTTTGGTTTTAATCCTCTTCATGTGGTGAATAACATTTATTCATTTGTGTATTTGAAACCAGCCTTGCAATCCAGGTATAAAGCCTACTTGATTTTAGTGAATTAACTTTTTGCTGAGTTGCTGGATTAAGTTTGCTGGTATTTTATTGAGGATTTTTGCATTATGTTCATCAGAGATATTATCTTGTAGTTCTCTTTTTTGTTGTATCTTTGCCAGATTTTCATAGTAGAATGATGCTGACTTTGTAGAATGAGTTTGCAAGGGGTTGCTTTTCCTCAATTTTTAAAAGTAGTTTCAGTAGGATTGGTCCAAGCTCTTCTTTCTATATCTGGTTAAATTCAGCTAGGAATCTATCTGGTCCAGGGTTTTTTGTTTATTCGTGTCTTTGGCAGATTTTATATTATTGATTCAATTTTGAAAGTCATTATTGGTGAGTTCAGGGTTTCAATTTCTTCCTAATACAATATTGGGATATCATGTTTCCAGGAATTATTAATTTCCTCTAGATTTTCTAGTTTGTGTGCATAAAGGTGTTCATAATACCCTTGGAGGATCATTTGTATTTCTGTGGGCTCCATTGTAATGTAATCTTTGTCATTTCTGATTGTGCAAATTTGAATATCTCTTTTTTTTTGCTGCTAATCTAGCATTCTATTGATCTTGCTCATCCTTCCAAATAATCAATCTTTAGTTTCCATGTTTCTTTGTATGGATTTTTGAGTCTCAATTTCATTCAGTTCCACTCTGATTTTATTTATTTATTTTCTTCTGCTAGTTTTGAGGTTAGTTTGTTATTTTGTTTTTTCTGTCTCCTATAGGTGTTATGTTAGATCATTACTTTGAGAACTTTCTAACTTTTTGAGGTAGGTATCCAGCACTATAAACATTACTCTTAACACTCCTTTTGCTGCATCATAGAGATTATGATATATTGTGTTTCTGTTTTCGTATATTTCAAAGTTGGTTTTTTTTTTATTTCTGCCTTAATTTTATTGTTTACCCAAAAGTTATTCAGGAGCAAGTTGTTTAAATTCCATGTAATTGTATGGTTTGGAGAGATCTATCCATTGTGGTCTAACAGCATGGTTAGTACAATTTTGATTTTTTTTAATTTATTGAGATTTTCCTTATGATTGCGCACATGGTTAATCTTGAATTATGTTAGTGTGCAGATGAGAAGAATGTATATTCTGTAGTTAATGGCTGGGGTGTTCTGTAGATGTCTATTAGCTCCAGTTGATCAAGTGTCAAATTTAAGTTCAGAGTTTCATTGTCAGTTTTCTGCCTTAATGATGTATCCAATGCTGTCAGCGGGGTATTGCAGTCCACCTCTATTATTGTGTAGCTGTCTAAGTCTTTTTGTAGTTCTGTAAGTACTTGTTTTATGATTCTGGATGCTCCGATATTGGGTAAGTACATTTTTAGAAGAGCTAAGTCTTTTTTTAATTGAATGCTTTATCATTTTTAATGCCTTTCTTTGCCATTTTTTACTATTCTTGGCATACAGTCTGTTTGTTACCTAATGTAAGAATAGTGACCTCTGCCCTTTTTGTTTTCCATTTTCATAGCAGATCTTTCTCCATCTCCTTACTTTGAGCCTGTGGATTTTGTTACATTTGATACGGGTCTTTTGAAGATAGCAGACAGATATATCTTGTTCTTTTTATCCACCTTACCACTTCGTTCCATTTAAGTGGGGTGTTTAGATAATTTGCATTCAATATTAATATTGATATATGAGGTTTTGATTCTATTATGAAATTATTAGCTGGTTGCTTTGTAGTTTCTATTGTGTGGTTACTTTATACAGTCTTTGGGCCATGTACTTAAGTGTGTTTTTGTGATAGTAGATATTATTCTTTTAATTCCATGTTAGAACTCCCTTAAGCATCACTTGTATGGCTAGTCTAGTGGTAACCAATTCTGTTAGAGCTTGCTTGTCTGGAAGATTTTCTTTTTCCTTTGCTTAGGAAGCTTAGATTGGCAGGATACAAAGTTTGTGAAATTTCTTCTCTTTAAGAATGCTTAAAATAGTCCCCCAGTTTCTTTTGGCTTGTAAGCTTCTGTTAAGAAGTCCATTGTTAGCTTGATGGGGTTTTCCTTTGTACATGATCTGACTTTTTTCTCTAGCTGCCTTTGAAATATTTTTCTTTCTTTTTTCTTTTTCTAGTCATTTTCTGGTGACTATATGCCTTGGTGATGTTTATTTTGTATAGTATCTTGCAGGTGTTCTCTGGATTTCTTATATCTAGATGTCTACCTCTCCAGCATGATTAGGGACATCTTCTTGAATTATTCACTCAAATATGGTTTCCAGGTTGTTTTCTTTTTCTCCTTCTTTTTCAAAAATACCCATAAATCATAGGTTTGTTCACTTTACATAATCCCATATTTCCCTAAGAACTTGTTCATTTTTAAAAAATCTTTTTTCTTGATTCTGATTTTTGTCTAATTGGGTTAGTTTGAAAAACCAGTTCATGCTTTGAAATTCTTTATTCTACTTGGTCCAGTCTATCGATAAAGATTTCAATTGTTTTTTGAAAATCCTTAAGTGGCTTTCAATTTCAGACAGTATGATTGCTTTGTTTTGTTTTGTTACAATGTTCATCTCTGCCTTCATTTCCTGCATTGCCTTAGAAGCAAGTCTCTTTGTGTTTATTTTCAACTTTGCCATAGATCTCATTGAGCTTCCTTGCAATCCATGTCTTGAACTATTTCTGTTATTTCTGGGTTTCCATTTTGGTTAGGGAACAAAGGTGGAGAGCTAATGCATTTTTTTTGTCACTACATTTAATGTTTCATTCTTGTGCTGGTGCTTTCTTATCTGGTGACACTGGCACTTGTAATTTTTTCAATTATCTTCATGCAATATTATTTCTTTTTCTGTCTTTTCTTATAATGTTTTTTTTTTTCCTTTTCCCTCTCCTTTCCCCTACACCGGTGGTGCAACTGTAGAGAATGTTGGGTAAAGTCTTCTGGTCTTCTTTCTATAGAAGTATGTGTGTCTTTTGGCAGGTTTTTACATTGGGCTGTGCAGTCTGACCTGCAAGCCACTAAATGGAACTTATAAGTAGGAGCTGGCTGGTGCCAGTGTGGCTAGGTATATACTTGATCCTTGTTCACTGGGAGAAGCTCTGTTGCCTCAAGCAATAGAATGATTCGTGGAATGCACACAGGTCTGAGCTCCTTGCTCAGTCCCAGGGGCACTGGGGTCACAGTGGACAGGGTTGGATCTGGTAGGCCCAGCTAGAGGTCCTCCAGTGGCAGGCACAGGCACCAATGCTGAGGGAGAATCCAGTAGAGGGCCACCAAGTACCCAGAAGTGTGCCTAGGTGTAGAGCTGGGAAACCTCCTGCCTCAAGTTTTCTGTGTAGGGATGGGGAGTGGCCTAAATTCCTAATCCAGGAGAATGGGTCCTATGGATGCGTGGAGATCTGCCTGTACCTGGAGCAGAGAAGGCAATGCTGTACCAAGATCTCTGCACAGGAAGAGTAAGGTGACCCAGGCTGCTAAACCAGGTAAGCAGGTGCTCTGAATGCCTGGAGGTATGTCTGGACATGTAGTAAATAGTGACCCCTTGCAACAGGATCTCCATACAGGAGGGGAAGGCTGTTCATGCTGCTGATCCAAGAGAGCTGGTGCTCTGAATGCCTAGGTTTCTAACTTATAGTTCGTTTTTGTGAAGTTCTATGTCTCTGTGTTGTAGCGTTTCTAGAAATGCCAGTTCCCCTCTCCAAGTGAATTATAAGTGAAATCCAGAGGGCATATGGGATATTCTTCAAACAGTATTGAGTTTGTATGTCAACTGCAACACAAAGTCAGAATCTAGTTTAAAATGTCAGGACAAAGTAACATAAACGGAAGGTACAGGATTGTGGTCTAGACATAGGGTTTAGGGATTACAACACGAAAAATGCAGAAAAAATTTATAAGAAAAATAATCCATGTACAAACACTGGAAGAGTCTATTAACTCAGGCAAAACAGATTGAGTTTTTCTTTCATTAAATTGTTCTCTATGGCTGGGTAAGCATAGTCATATTTCATAGCATCTAAAGTTACTGCCCAATATCTTCTGTGAAGAAGCTCTGCAAACTTTTGAAATCTCAGTGCTTAGTGGAGTATTCTACACATAGTGCACACCTAATGAGCATGCAATAAAGTCGGTGATAAAAACATAGGAGATTTACTACCCCCACCTTATTAAAATGCACGTGAGATTTTTAGCAGGTGAATACTATCAGGAATGTGTTTCTTTAGCAGATAAACGACTTTTCTTGCATTTTTTCTTTCCTGTTGATGTGTAGACTACTGAATGCCAACTAAGCAAACAGAGAAAAAAATTTTTACATCACTTTTCTTGTAAAAAGTTGTAAAATACATACGAAACTAGACGTCAAAGAGAAAAGAGGATTCTGTTTTGAATTCTCCCCAACAGTGATGACAACCTTTTAACACTATGCTTATTCAGTTTTTTAATACTCATCATCTCATTTCCTCCAAGGAACACTCAGTAACTCTAACTTGACATGCATCTTCTTATCTTCACACAAATATTAAAGGTAATCCTGAAATTTCTTTATTATCTCAAAAGCCTAAAGGACTTTTTGGCAGCTGGGTGTGTTGTAACTTACATATGACCAGCTTTGTCCTGTCCACACTTAAAAAATATCCAAACTACTCCTCTACCTCATTAAAATTAAATTCCATATGAATAAACAATTGATAATTATGGTTTTAATATTCTGGTTACATTTGTCACATATATCATAATGTCTAGCAAAAGTAAGTTTAGTTTTATCTAAAGGACAGCAACTGACTTCAGTGTTTATTTTAATGTTAGATCTCTCTACATTCAACATTTTGCAATCTCACTCAAGATAAAAATAAATTGAACTAACTTAGGGGGCAGATGGAGCTTTTCCAGCAACTACTCTCATTTATTCCTATTGTTTCTGCATAGTAATTATTAATCCCTCTTTCATTCAGAAAAGTGTTTGGATAATTAATATTCATCCTAACCATACAAGTGCATCAAAATGTTGACATTTCTCTAAATACTTTTAAAATGATCTGCTGAAGTTGTTTTCAAAGTTACTCATCCAACTTGGCTTATCAGGATATTTTTTCATAATTAAATCTCATTTTATATCAAAATAATATTATAAAACTTTATCACCCATTTAAAAATAAGTAGCCTAAATCATTTTCATTTGTTTCTAATAAACAAGTACACTTTCAGAAAAACAAATATTTATTACTGAGAATTTCAAAACATGTAGCAACTAAACACAAAAGGAACTACGGCAGTAGCCGAAATAGTAATAGTAGTAACAGTCATAGCCACAGTTATATAAGTACCGTACACTATTTAGTATTTTCCAGCTATTATGTGAATATCATATTTATATATAGATAATCAGATAGATAGATAGATAGATAGATAGATAGATAGATAGATAGATAGATAAATAGTAGATAATCTTCATATCAATCCTGAAAAGAGTGATATAATTGAAACTGGAACTTGGGGCTTCATTATTTTAGGTAACTTGACCAGGTCTCACTACTAGCAAACTGCAAAGCAGAGATTCAAGGCCTCCATTTGAATTCATTCCAAAACTCGTGGTCCTCAACACTGAGCTATACTTCCTCTTTAGTCTCTTATTCCAAGAAGATGATCAAATGTATGGATAAACTTGGTAATTTCTGGGAATACTGGTGATACAGTATGGCTGGAATATAAGATAATGAAAGGCTGCGTACTATAAAAAAGAGGTTTGTTTGTGTCCCTCCAAATTTCGTATGTTGAAATATAGTCCTCAGTGTAGTGGTATTTGCGTATGGGACTCTGGGAGGTGATTTGGTCATGAGGATGGAGACCTCATAAATGAGATTTGGGACCTTATAAAAGAGACCCTAGAGAACTCCTTTGCCCCTTCCTCCAAGTGAAGTTATAATGAGAAGATGGGCTTCTATGAAAAAGGAAGTGAACCCCCACTAGACCCTCAGTATGTTGGAGACTTGATCTTGGACTTCTCAGTCTAGCACTGTGAGAAATAATTTTCTGTTGTGTATAAACTAGCTAGTCTATGGTAATTTTACGGCAGCCTAAGAGACTAAGAAAAGGAAATATAAGAAAAGTAACATGGAGCTTCCTTATGAAAGATCTCATGAGTCAAGTTCAGAAATTGTTATACTATCCTGTATATAATAAGGATTTAATGGAGTTTTTCAAACAGAATAGTGAAAAGGTCAAATTATTTTCAGAAACACAAGTTTGGGGGAAGAAAAGAGGTAAAATTAGAGAGATACTAAATATAGTAAGCCTAGTTAGGAGGCTAGTTCTAGAAAAAATGTAACAAGATCCTGAATAAAATCACTAATAGAACAAGATGAAAGAAACTTATAAAAGAGATTTTTAGGAGACAGACAAGGCTTTAGGACTTACTGGCTGAAGTAAATGGAGAGGAATAAGAAAGGAAGGGTGATTCAGGTATGGCTTGGGTTCCTGAGCAAAAGGTGGTATTACTGACCAAGAGAATGTGGATCAGTTGCAGGTCAAATCCTTTTCGGGGAAAGATGGTTTTAAAGAGTTGAGTTTAATAATTGTTAAGTTTGTAACTTTTAGTTTCTATATCAGATTGACAAGGCAAGATTTTAGGGGAAGTCTGGAAATGCTGTAATAGAAAAGATCATGAATTAAAATAGTTTGAAAACTTGAGTACAACAAGTAACTAAGGCTTAAACAAGAATGTGAAAATTAGGCTGTGAAATTTAATACCAACCTTCACCTATCTGAACTATTATTTTGTGTCAGAGACTTTATAATGATTCTTTGCTGTTCCACTTAGAAGTAGAAAAATGATCTAACTTTTTTTCTATTTTACCTGATGTAAAATATAGAGGATGCTACTCAACATCCAGCAGCGTTGGTGCATTGACCCTTTTGAGCCAGAAATAGTATGCTTTATGTTGACTGCTGAGTATTACTGTGATATCTGTTTTATCAGCTTTTAAAGTTTTAACATTTCAAACAATAATAATAACCTTATGACTCTTCCATGCTATCCTTATGTTTTTACATTTGTGTGTTATGGTATAGCTTCCCCAGAGTAGCAATATTTAGAGTAGGAACAAACATAAAGCAACTAAGTCTGATTTGTTTTTTCTAATCATTTTTTATCTTTTTAAAAAGTTATGGTTGGGCGGGAAAGTAAAGACTTCTCATGTATTAGCATCAGATGGATTTGATACCAAGCATTGTACTCTTTTTCACCTCAGTCCTGCTGATATTCTCTACATATTCAATTACTGGTAATAGGCAATAGTAGATGCTGGGAAACTGTAATTCCAGGTGTGTGCTTTATGGTTGTATTGTAGTAAGTATATGGCTTAGCTGTAAGTATATGGCTTAGCTGAGCTAATCTTTCAGATTTATGTTTATGTTTGCTTAAAATGCTGACATTTCAAATAACCATGTAAAATTTGGAAGTTATTGCTTGTAAGAATTTAATCGTAGGTGCAAAGGATAGAGACAACTAGGTCTATTGTCAGATATCTATTAGTTTATGGATCTTCACAAATACAGAAACAAATGACAGCTGTCATTTAAAGATAATCTAAAATAGAACACTTAGTAAGAGTTCTGTTCCATATATTAAGAAAGTATGTACAAAAAAAAATGAAAATAGGAACATATAGAGGCCTTAAGTGATAAACTCATAGCATTTTGGTCCACTCTGGTTGTCTTTCTGTAATTATTTCTGATCATATTATCCAGAAATAGATTCAGATGTGTAGACAGAATTGATCTGATAACAATATTATCTTTAAGGCATTTTCAATACAAAGAAAATGAGTTATTTACTTTAAAGTTATGTTTCTGTCACTGCATCTACACAGTGTGGTATAATAAAAATAAAACCTGTTGAGAATTCAGTTACTGCAATACATCTGATTCATATTCTTGATTTTCAGTTTTGTTAACTATTATGATAGATTTTAAAATAGAAGATTCTTAAAAATCATACAAGTGAGTCATACATGAACCAACTCAGTGGAAATGAAGCTTTTGGTATAAGTTGTGTTCCATTGTTGATATCGGATCTGAAATAAAACATAATTACATTTTTCCAAATGATTTTCTCTCACATTTGGAATTCATCTATGGAAACAAAGATTTCTGTGCAGCCATAGAAGACCTTGAAAAAAATGTAGAGAAACTACAAAAGACTAAATTGACTGCATTTTAACAACCTACACCCAGCAAAAGCCTAGGGAAGCCTGAAACTCTACTCTGACGGAATGGAGATAGCACTCAGATCATCGAGTTTGTGAATAATTGATGGATTGGTGTAGAAATAATTAAAGTCTCTTCCTAACCTGAGGTGAGTGGGAAGAAAAATCTCCATTATAGCATTTTCTATCTTCTTCTATCAGGGTCATGACATTATTAGAATTTCCATATACTGAAACAGACAGATAATGAGTTCTATCTGTTCTAAAGCTGAATCTGTTTTAACAAGATTTACTTTTAGACTGTATTTTTGTTTGACACTTATTCAATATATATATACTTCTTATGAAATATTTCAGTAACTTTGATCACATGAGAGTATTATCTCAATACAATTTATTTTGTTCATTTGGATACCATGTATTGTCTATTCTGTGTGAGGCATGTTAGATATAGGGAAATACAAAGTAAATTCCTGCTCTCTATGATTTAACTGTCAAGAAGGGAAAATTGTGCAAATCCTCAATTGTGCAAATCAATCATAATTGAATAATAGAAATACAATAATAGGGATACATGAAATTTTTAGTCATTCTGGGAAAGAGAATAAATAACTGCCTAGGAATAGAGAAAAGCTCAGTGAGTAGTTGACATTTGAGATGAGTTTTTGAAGTTTAAATAGGAGTTTTCAGAAGAAGTCTTCTGAAAGGGTGTTCCAAACTGACTATATGGAAGCAATAGAAATATAAAGGAATACGGCCCATTTATTATTTAGGGTAAATGCTGAGTGCTGTTACAAGAAGGTTTAGAAATGCGGCCAGACACAGTGGCTCATGCCTGTAATTCCAACACTTTGGGAGGCTGAGGCAGGAGAATTGCTAGAGCTCAGGAGTTCAAGACCAGCTTGGGCAACAAAGGGAAACCCCATCTCCACAAAATTAGCCAAGCACGGTGGTACATGCCTGTAGTTTCAGCTACTTGGGAGGCTGAGGTGGAAGGATGGCTTGAGCCTGGAAGGCAGAGGTTGCAGTGAGCCAAGATCGTGCCACTTCACTCCAGCCTGGGTGGCAGAGCCAGACCCTGTCTCCGAAAATAAATAAATCAGTCAATTAAAATAAATCTAAAAATTAAAAATTTAAAAATTTAAAAAATAGATATGCATGTAAGTAAAAACATAAATTCACTTCTCACTTACATAAAATGGTGGCTTTTTTCCACTCAATGATTTGGAATTAGGCTCCTTTTTTCGTGGGTTTTTCTGTGTCTTATGGTATGGTTGCTTTCCACATCAGCCCAACAGAAGGGGCAAGATATGTTAAAGGGTCATATCTACTAGCCCAGAAATGGCACGCTAAACACCTATTTATATTCCACCAGCCAGAACTCAGTCATATGGCCACGATTACTCACACAGAGTAGACAATACATGGTTTATAAATGAATATAGTAAGTTGTACTGAGATACAGTCTCTTGTGACCCAAGTTACTGAAATGTTTTTGTAGGAATGAAATATATATTGAGTGTCAAACAAAAAATACAGTCTAAAAGTAAACTTCTAGGGGAGACTGGGAATTATAATGTAGCTTAACTACTGTGGGAAAAAAAAAAAAAACCTCTTGGTGATTTTTCACAGTAATCTTTCCTTCTTGCTTATGTCACTGCAGTGAAAGTTGTCAAAGAGGCTTTGTTGCTTGCACTCATTTAAGGATCAGCTTTTTTTCCATATGATGCTTTAACAATATCCTAGGACCTCAAAGCTTCTGCATGATCCTCTACAGTGGCCAGAAGACAAAGAGAGAGAGAATTATTTGAGGGACCAGGCCTGAAAGTTGTAGACAACCCCTCCAATCACATCCTGTGAGCAGAACTTAGTCATACGACTCCATTAGCCTCTGTTTTCCCCAGCTCCAGCTCCAAGATGGGGAAATCCTTCACCAACTTCATGTGCAAGAAGGACTTTCATCCCACCTCCAAATCTAATATCAAAAAATACGGATGACAGAACAGAAAATATCATATGGTAAGAAGAAACAAGAAGAATTAATGCAACAATATCTTAAGAACAAGAATCATATGATAATAGCTTGGTTATGGGATATGAATGTATAAAGAATGGCCTTAATTTCATGTATGAAGCCCCACCAGGAGTTAAAAAAGTAAAGTAGACAAAGAGAAAGAAGAAACAGAGGACAGACTGAATACAAATTTGAATGGCAGAAAGGAGCCCCACAGGAAAAATATGCCGAAGATGACATGAACATCAGAGATCAACCCTTTGGTATTCAGTTTCGAAATGTGAGGGGCATTAAATGTTACAAATGGGTCATGTCAACACAGATCAAGAATATCCTTAGTTGGGTCTTTCTGGAATCAATGCAAGTTCAGTTCCCAGTGATGGCTCAGGTCATCAATGCACACCTCGGAACCAATAGAGGAAATGAGAAACAGTGGATTTGCCCTGAAATGAAATGTGCTGTGGAGAAACTTGATCACAAATGATCCATCACAGGAGTTTGCTGTAAGTGGGGCTGAAGAAGATCCAGAGTTGAATTTTTAAAGTTATTAACAACCAAACAAAAACAGAAACAGAAACTTCTCAGGAAATGAGATAAACTGGAGAAGAACAAAGAGAAAGAAAAGAGATAGAAAAAAGAAAAAATTTCAGAAAAGCAGAAGTACACACAAAAAACATAAAAACAAGTCCTCTTCTTCCTCATCCTCCTCTTCCTCCTCCTCTTCTCCTACTGAAACTTCAGAAAGCAGCAGAGTGAGAGTGACATTAAAGAAGAAAATACATTGAAAAGAAGAAAAGAAAGAAAAACAAGAGCTCAGGGCATAACAACAGTGATTCTGAAGAGAAGGACAAGCCTGAAAAGAGAAAACTTTATGAAGAACTTTCTAGCAGTTACCCTAACCAGGAAAAAAGCCAAGGAAAGGCCTGAGTTCTTAAAACACGAGAGTTCTAGGGAGAATAGCAAACGAAGCCATTCTGATTCTGACAGAAAGTCCGGAAGCCACAATCATAGCCCAGAGAAGACAAGCTCTGAAAGAAAGGAAGGGAACAGCAGAAACCATGGCAGAGAAGAGAGGAGCGGGAGAAGCCAAGGCAGAAGTTCTGTAGCTATAAGCAAAGAGAGATAAGAAAACAGCCACAGTCAAGTCCCAGTGAAGAGTGTAGTAGAAGAAATGACACCAGAAGCCATGGCACATGTGTATACAGAGAAGAAAAAATATACAGAGTACCCAGGAGATATGCATACTAAAGTTACACAAAGAGAATGAAGCAGAATGAGAGACTAAAGAGAGACTCTACATGATGATTATCTGGGGATAAAATATCTCCACTTATTAATGAATACCTTTATCATAGGCTAAATGATGTACTGTTGTCTTTCTAATTAATAAAGCTCTATTTTTTTTAAAAAAAGAAAAGAGGCTGGAAAGCAATGTCTAGTTGTTTGCAAATTAAAATAGATATTTGTGTACAAGCCAGTCTTTGACTTTTATTCTCCACACATGGGACACCCTTGCCACTTCCATAAAAGAGACAGCCAATGTCTCATCCAGTCTCTGCCTCTAACTCAGAGTCTACAACCTTTAGGAGATATGCAGTCCTCAAGCACAAATGCCATGTCTGGTAGTGCTACATGAACTATAAGTCGTGTTTATTTGATCCGCTTTTTCACCAAAAAGTATATGTATGTTATATATATACACAGAGTAGATCAGAGCAGAATAACAACAATAACCATGCCCATTTGAAGAATGGCAGAATGGAAGTAGTCATTTGGCTGTAGTGACTATGAAATCCTGTTGGGCCAGCTTGGTGAATGAAAGTTATTGTCCTGACACTTGGTAGAGTTTCCAAATTAGACCCTGACTCTGTTTTCTGGCAGTAACCCTTCATTTCCCATTATTCTCCACTGGGGATGTTGCCATCCTTTGGGAATGCTCAGCCTTTACAGCTCATTTACTTCTGGAGAAAGCTTGATGAACTGAAATGTGTTTAATATCTTGAACATTCAAAGGTTTTTTTTTTTTTTTTTTTTCTTTGACATTGTCTCATTGGCAACAGAAGTCCCTCAAAATTTTAGTGGGTTTCTGATTTACTTGCTTCAAGTCACTTTCATATGACGGTAACCACACTTTAAGTATTTTCCTAGACCTAGTTTTATCTCTGCTTGCTCATCCTCAAACCTCTTCTCTCAACTTGATAGGGTATCATGATGACAGCCTGATAGACCTTAATGGAAAGGTACCTTTAATTTGACTTTCAAAAATATGACTGAGTGAATCACTTCAACTGAAAAGTCTCACTGAGTATTCAGTGCTCAAAGTCATTTTCTCAGTCTCATCTTTTATGTCTCTTATTTTGGAGTTCAGAATCAATTGGCTTTCCCACCTTAGAAAAGCCTCTAAATTCCTCCTGTTCCTTTTTTGCTACAAATAAACCACTTATTTCTTGAGATTTTTTTCTTGCAATGCCTTTCCAAACTCATCCAATAGCAACCTATATTCGTGAATAATGTCCTGTTTTTCAACCTCTCTTCATAGTTATTTCTGTATGCTTGTGGTCTGCCTTTCCAGTTATCATATTTTATTTTTACTAAATATTTTGCCATAGTAAAGAATGGATCTCAACTCTCAGTCTTTTATATCTGCTTCTTTGTAGCTCATTGCCCAACCACTCAGCCAATGACACATTCTTTAGGTTTTATTGCAGCAGCAACACCTCTCGATATCTCTGTTAATCTGGCAGGCTAAAAGTTATTAGAATTAACAATAAAATCTCAATGGATTATCACACACATACAAGACATCATTCTTGTTTACATCACAGTACAGGGGAAATTGAGGGTGGGGAGCTGCTTCAAATAATCATTTAGGAATCCAAATGCCTGTGATATCATGGCTCTATCATCTCTCAGAGGCTCAGAATCCTCCCTTGTATTGTTCACATCTGGCCTGTAGGTATTGTATTGTTCACATCTGGCTGCCAGGAAAGAAAAGGAGTGTGGAGAAGTAAGTCGAGCTTTAATGACTAGGCATGGAAATGGCACATATCACATCTATGCATGTTCTGCTACCCAGCACTCAGAAACATAGCCCCACTTAATACAGAGGATTAGATCATACAGTGTAAATGGGTATATGGAGAAAGATTACACAGATATTGTTTACAGTTGACAAGTTTCTGCCACAACAAAAAAGAAAATGGATTTGTGGTGAGCAACTGGCAATGTCTGCATTAGCTCATTTCCAGAATGCTGTACTACTTAGAAATTGAGCCTTGTGGGTTTTGCACCAATGGAGTTACTACTATAATTCAGACCCATCAGCTGTGCCCAAGAGTGGAAGGAGATTAAAAAAAAAAAAAAAAAAAAAAAACAAGTCAAGCCATTGAAAGCCTTTTATGCCATGGTAGAGAATTTGCTTTCCATTCTATAGTAACAGAATTTTTTTGAGATCTCTTTTGTTCACAATAGAATGACACAATCAAATTTTCATTATTAAGCTACAGCTCATATCCTTCCCCCACTTTTTGATGGGGTTGTTTGATTTTTTCTTGTAAATTTGTTTAAATTCTTTGTAGATTCTGGCTATTAGCCATTTGTCAGATGGTTAGATTGCAAAAATTTTCTCCCATTCTGTAGGTTGCCTGTTCACTCTGATGGTAGTTTCTTTTGCAGTGCCGAAGCTCTTTAGTTTACTTAAATCCTATTTGTCAATTTTGGCTTTTATTGCCATTGCTTTTGGTATTTTAGACATGAAGTCCTTGCCCATGCCTATGTCCTAAATGGTATTGCCTAGGTTTTCTTCTAGGGTTTTATGGTTTTAGGTCTGACATTTAAGTCTTTAATCCACCTTGAATTAATTTTTGTATAAGGTGTAAGGAAGGGATCCAGTTTCAGCTTTCTGCACACGGCTAGCCCGTTTTCCCAGTACCATTTATTAAATAGGGAATCCTTTCCCCATTTCCTGTTTTTGTCAAGTTTGTCAAAGATCAGATGGTTGTAGATGTGTGGTATTATTTCTGAGGGCGTTGTTCTGTTCCATTGGTCTGTATCTCTGTTTTGGTAGCAGTACCATGCTGTTTTGGATACTGTAGCCTTGTAGCATAGTTTGAAGTCAGGTAGTGGGAAAGATATGAACAGACACTTCTCAAAAGAAGACATTTATGCAGCCAACAAACACATGAAAAAATGCTCATCATCACTGGCCATCAGAGAATTATAAATCAAAACCACAATGAGATACCATCTCACACCAGTTAGAATGGCGATCATTAAAAAGTCAAGAAACAACAGGTGCTGGAGAGGATGTAGAGAAAGAGGAACACTTTTACACTGTTGGTGGCTGTGTAAATTAGTTCAACCACTGTGGAAGACAGTGTGGCGATTCCTCAAGGATGTGGAACTAGAAATACCATTTGACCCAGCTATCCCATTACTGGGTATATACCCAGAGGATTATAAATCATGCTGCTATAAAGACACATGCACATGTATGTTTATTGTGGCACTATTCACGATAGCAAAGACTTGGAACCAACCCAAATGTCCATCAGTGATAGACTGGATTAAGAAAATGTGGCACATATATACCATAGAATACTATGCAACCATAAAAAATGATGAGTTCATGTCCTTTGTAGGGACATGGATGAAGCTGGAAACCATCATTCTGAGCAAGCTGTCACAAGGACAGAAAACCAAACACCACATGTTCTCACTTATAGGCGGGAATTGAACAATGAGAACAGTTGGACACAGGAAAGAGAACGTCACACACCAGGGCCTGTCATGGGGTGGGGGAAGCAGGGAGGGTTAGCATTAGGAGATATACCTAATGTAAATGACGAGTTAATGGGTGCAGCACACCAACATGGCACATGTATACATATGTCACAAACCTGCATGTTGTGCACATGTACCCTAGAACTTAGACCATAATAATAATAATAATAATAATAAAACAGTTCTATATGAAAAAATAAAATAAACTACAGCTCTAGACATGTAAAAGAAAGAAGGAAACTAACATTAATTGGACATTATGTAGTGCCAAAAATTACCTAGGTTTTATTTCATTTAACTCCAGCAGCAACGTTATAAATTAGATAATTTTATTGTGTCCCATTTCGACTAGTGAGGAAAGTTCATAAAGCTTTATCTTTTATCTCACAATAAATTTCAAAGCTGATATGCCAACTGAGAAATATCTGACTCCAGAATCCATGTTTTTTTCAATAGATAAGCAGATTAATTAGAGGTGATACTAGAAACATAAAAGCCTTTTAAAATTGTTTCAGCATCTCATGCAAGTAAAGAAGAGAGTATGTACTAGGCCAGCAGTGTGAGGATAGAAAAAAACAGCAACCCATTTGGAACATAACTTGAAAGCATAATAGAGAAAGCCTGGGCATCTATTGAATGTGAGAGGTAATGGGGAGGGTAGAATTAAGAATGTCTCTAGTCTCTTGCTTAGGAAAAAGAAAAGTGAGGAGCAGAAGCATTATTTATCGAGCTGAAAAGAAAAAGATCTTAAAATAAGTGAAGTCATAGTGGAAATTTTTCTACAACACTATGGAATTTAAGGAAGATTGTTAGCAAATTCTCCCATATCCTCTATGTCTCCAAATTGTCCCTTCACCTTCTTGCTTTAATAAAAATGCAGATGCCTTCTGTGAACCTCATTTTCCTTGAAACCCCTAAAGTAAATTCTGATTTGCTGCTCACAGTTCTTGGACCAGTAAATAAAGTAAGTGTCCTTGTTTCTCACAGTGGATTCCAGATCATTTCCCTCCCTCTTCCCTGAAAGAAAAAACAAAAAGCTTTAAATTCCGTATCTTCAAAGTAGTTCACTACTAGCCCTGCTTATCACTGCCGTCTACTGTTACCTGATGTATTAAGCAGCTTTTGCTGCATAATGCTGCATAACAAACAATCTCAAAACTTAACAGTTTACAAAAACAATCATTTATGTTCCACCTACTGGTCTGTGGATTGCTTTTAGCTGGACTGAAATGAGCTAAGCTCACGTGGGCTTAGAACCAGGTTGTAGATTAGTTTCAGATCTGCTTCACATGTCTTCACATTCCAAATCCCTGGCTGAATGAGCAGTCACCATCCCAGCATGCAGTTCTAACAACAGAGGTCAGTAGGAGCTCAAGAAGACTGGCTAAATCCTGTAATAGCCTTTAAAGCCTCTGGTCAGAACTGGCACATTTTCACTGATCACTATGTTCCATTGGCCAAAGAAAGTGACATGGCAAAGCCTAATATTTACTAAACAATAATAAAATCTGCCACAGTGGGTCATGACTCTTCATTGATTAAATATTTTATCTCTTGGATCTCTAAAACCCTCTTATGTTGATTTCTTTTATTATGCATTAAGTTCTGGGATACATGTGTAGAATATGGAGGTTTATTACATAGGTATAAACGTGCCATGGTGGTTTGCTGCACCCATCAACCCGTCATCTACATTAGGTATTTCTCCTAATGCTATCCCTCTCCTTGACTCCCATCCCCCAACAGGCCCCAATGCGTGATGTTCCCCTCCCTGTGTCCATGTGTTCTCATTGTTCAACTCCCACTTATGAGTGAGAACATGTGGTGTTTGGTTTTCTGTTCCTGTGTTAGTTTGCTGAGAATGATGGTTTCCAGCTTCATCCATGCCCCTGCAAAGGACAGGAACTCATCATTTTTTATAGCTGTATAGTATTCCATGGTGTATAGGTGCCACATTTTCTTTATCCAGCCTATCATTGATGGGCATCTGGGTTCATTCCAAGTCTTTGCTATTATGAACAGTACTGCAATAAACCTATGTGTGCATGTGTCTTTATAGTAGTATGATTTGTAATCCTTTGGGTATATACCCAGTAATGCGATTGCTGGGTCAAATGGTATTTCTGGTTCTAGATCCTTGATGTTGATTTTTAAAGTAATGGCATGGGCTTTATAATTATCCTTTCAAAATGATAATTTCAAAACTGAGGTCTGTCAGTTCTTTAGACTACTCTCTTCCTTTGGAGTTGGTTCATTCCCATAATCAATCTCTAGACCCACTACAAAATAACAATTTCAATTTCAAGCTTCCTATTCTTCAACAACTTCTTTCTATGTACATTTTCTCTGTATATATATATATATGCATGTATATATTTTCTCTCATCTCCTCTCATAATTACTGCTTACTATTTTCAATATCTTGTGTTGGGCAGAATAATGACCCCCAAAGATGTCAATGACCTAATTCCCATGTTACATGACAAAGGGAAATTTACATATTAGACAGAATTAAGTTTACTAATTAGCAAATCTTAAAATATGAAGATTACCCTGGAATATCCGGATGGGCTCATTTTAATCACAAGATACCTAAATGAGGAAGGCAGAAGAGTAAGAACCGGAGAAAGATGTGAACAGACATTGCTGGCTTTGAAGATGAAAGGGGGCCATGAACAGGGAATGGGGGAAACCACTAGAAACTGGAAAAAGTACAAAAATATATTTTTTCCCTAGAGCTTTCAGAAAGAAACTCAACTTTATCATCACCTTGATTTTAGCCCAGTGGGACACATTTTGGAGTTCTGACATCCAGGATTGTAAAATAATAAATTTGTGTTTTTATAAACTATTACATTTGTGGTAACTTGCTACACAAGCAATAGGAAACTAATAGACATCCCAACTCAAAACTCCTTTAATCCCAGAAAAACAATACTTTGATATTACCACATTTTTACTGTCCCTCGCTTTCCTTAGGACTTCATTTTATTCATGCAATTCAGCAGCTTAGATTCTATGGCCAGACATCATGATAACCCGACTCTGTTGCTTTGTGATACCTCACTCAGTAAAACTGAAAACACTGTCTCTCAGCCCACTCTAAGTCTGCACTCACGTGATAGAATGTGACAATGACAGTGATTATGCAGAACACAATCACCTTAAATTCATTGTGTCTTTCATCAAGTGAGTCTTCAATACTGCACAGCTAAAATACTGTATTTCCCTAATTCATACACTAATCCGCATTCTGAATAACTACTTTATATCTATTTCTCCTTGAAACTCCCACACCAATTCCCCAATTACATTAGGTCAATGGCCTTGTTTCATTAAATAAAAGGAAACAATCTGAAGTTTACATCCACACTCTCCCACCTTCCCACATGTGTGACCTGTGTTTTTTCTCCTACTGCTATGGAGGGTATGACTGTGCTTTTAGCTGAAGCCACATCTGTCACTTGTACTCTATGCCTTGTCTTCTTTAACCCACTCAAGGATATCAATCAGGTTCTCCAGTCTCTCTCAAGTCTTAATTTTCATTCTCTACAACCATTCCACTTCATACATGAACATAATATCATTTCTTCTGTATTAAAAATTAAAAATATTTACTTGCCCCACAGCCTTATCCAGTCCTCCCATGTCCTTTCTCTTAGCTAAACTTCTCGAAAGTCTTGCCTACAATCATCGTCCTCTATCTCTTATCTCAAATCCCTCATGCATTCTTTCTTGAACTCATGCCATTCCCAAATTTTCCTCAAACACTAAAAAACAACAGGTTTTGTTAAGTCACCAATGGCCCTGTATTCCAAAGTCCAAAGATAGTTATCAACCCTCATTTTGTTTGACCTATTAACAGCATTTGATTCTTCAGATACTTCTTTCTTCTTTATAGCAATTTTTTCACTTGGATTCCAGGTCACTATCTTTTTCTGGTGTTCCTCTTATCTCAGGGAGAACTCCCTCTCTGTCTCCGTCTCCTTTGTTGTTTTCATATTCCTAATCTCTTGAGTGTAGTGTCTCATATCAAACTCATGGGACTTCTTCTCTATTCATGCTCACTCTCTTAGTGATCTCATCCAATCTCATGGCTTAAGACACCAAGCTGAAAATTTTCAAATTTTTGTGTCTACCCAGGAGCTCTCCCCTGAACTCCATCCTCTTATATTCAAGACTGTTTACACAACATCACAATTTGGATTTTTAATACTCATTTCAAACAAAATATTCCTCTTGACTCTCCCTTTCCCTGATACAAGCACACACGTACATGCACACACACCCCAAATATGTTTCTTTTGAACTCTTTACATATCGCATCTCAATAGTAACTCCTCTCTCATGGTTTCTTTGCCAAAACTTTGTGTGGTAATATCAATTCTTCTCTTTTGTTAATATCCATATTCTGTTGTTTCTACTTTCAAAATATGTTCAGATTGTGACCATTTCTCCTTTACTTCTACTGCAATCTCCCTGGTCAGAGCTTGCTTGGACATAGCAGTAACCAACTAACTGTCCTAGGTTTGGCAGCCATCAACTGGCTTCTCATTCTACTCCATTAAAGTCAAAGTCAATGATTTTGACTGCTTCCCCAAAGCCAAGTCTAGCCCATTTGAGTCTTTGTGCAAAGCATTATAAACTTCCCCCTCCTGTAGTGAATTCAGCTGCATCTACCTAGCACCTGGCAGAATAAGAGTCTTTTCCATATACCCAATTTATATTTGTGATTCCTCTCCCCATCCCCACCTCACCAGAACTCACTTAGTCTTTTCTTCACTTTAGATACATAGCGTAGTATTTATTTCTTTTGGTTTATTTTCTCTCTCTTCCTTCTAGAATGCAAGGCCCATGAGGATATATATGTTTCTCTGTCATGTTTAATACTCTATTCCTAGTGCCTAAAAAAAAATCTGATACATAGCAGATGCTCAATTATGTTTCTTGAATTAATGACTTGAACTAATTCCATTTCCTGAGCAAGAAAACCTAATATAGTTGAAATATAATGAATAAGATCACTCCAAATATTTAGAATAAGAAAACATTTTCCATCAAGACAAGGAAGCATACTGAGAAGGAATAAATATATTAAAATATGTGACTTGATTGCAGCTCCCCAAATTCTAAATAAATCAATTGCTTCATGAGGTAGCATAAATCATGCCAAAAAATATTAAAGTCATCAAATTACTTCTAAAATATATTATACAAGGACTGTGTATGTGTTATTGTGTATATGTTTGATGGAAATTGAAAAAGGGAAAGAGACAACACTAACAAATTTAGTATTACCTTCAAAGATCAGATGCTTTTTGGAATTCACTCCAACTGATAGACTAGCACAAACATTTGGAAAACCTCAGACTAAAGAAAACTTTTTAAAAAAGCTCAGTTTTATCTTGTTTATCTTTTCTCTGATTGCTGTGAATTTCTCACAAAGTAGAAAACCACAAGTGGTGGAAATATATGCCAGCAGGTCAAAAATCAAGGCAACTAGTGCTCATTTTGAGAAACAAAAAATAATCCCTGCCGTATCATTTTCTAAAATCTAAGATTTGAGCTGTATTTACTTTACTAATATTTTATTCCTGTGCATCAATGGATCTTTTTGTATTTAATTCCTTTTTAGATGGCCACTTCAGAGAAAATTTTAGTAAATTCACTAAAGAAATCTATGCTTTCAGCCCAGTGCAGTGGCTCACACCTGTAATTCCAGCACTTTGGGAGGCCAAGGCAGGAGGATCACCTGAGGTCAGGAGTTCAAGACCAGCCTGACCAACATGGAGAAACCCTGTCTCTACTAAAAATACAAAAATTAGCCAGCTGTGGTGGCATGTGCCTGTAATCCCAGCTACTCGGGAGGCTCAGGCAGAAGAATCGCTTGAACCCAGGAGGCAGAGATTGCAGTAAACTGAGATTTGCCACTGCACTCCAGCCTGCGTGACAAGAGCGAAACTCCGTCCAAAGAAAAAAAGAAAGAAAAGAAAAAAATCTATGCTTTAAGCTTTCAGTGCTCTTCTATTTTCACCGCATAGGAAGTATCCTGTCTATTTGAATGTGTTTACAACCTGAATATGTCCAGTACACTGGAACCTTATGAATTGAAAGGCAAAATTATCCAGTTATACAATAGTATGCATAATTTATCAGATCAGCTTCTTTCTATGGAGACAGTCATGGATTCTCTGTTCTATACTGTCAGTTCCCAGGTTATTGACCATTGTGTTATTATTTGCTGAAATGAATTTTAAAAGTATGACTCGCTATCCTGTGACATTATGGTCCACTGCAAAAATACCAATGGGCATGAACAGCATGCTCTGGCTGTTTATTCACATGGAACAGTCTGCTCTGGCCAGGTCTTTGCCTTGCCCTTTCCATTTGTCTAACATTTGTCCTCTTCTACTAGCCAACTGCATAAAATTAATTACTTAGAAATGGCCAAATGACATTCAGATTATACAGAGAGCAACCCAGTAATTGTTTTTCTCCTTAAAATTGTTCATTGGACAAACGCATTAAAGAAGACATTTTGGGGATAACTGGCAAAATTTGCGAGTGGATAGAGTATTGGATGACATCAATAAATTATTATTTTCAGATGTGATAATATTATTTTAGATGTATGTGTTCTTATTTTTGTAAAGATGCACATTAGAAGTACTTAGAGATAAAATGTAATGTTGCATGCAATTTATTTCACGATAATTAAGCAAATAAAAATGAAATTATAAAATGAAAAATAAAGCTATCAACTTCTGAAATATAACTGATGATTTACTTTAACACTTATATTGGCATATATAATTCCAGTTATTAAAAAAAATTACTAAGTAGCAGTTATTGAGTGCTTATTATGTGCCAGGCACTCTGGTAAGCATTTTATATGCACTAACACATTGAATTATCCAACAAACTTATTTGTTGGGTAATAATATTTCCGTTTTAAAAATGCGAATATTACCTCAGAAAAATTTATTGTCCAATGTGACAGTGTTTAAAATATCTTATACAGAAGCAAAAATATATTCTGTCAAGATAAGGCAAATTAAAACAATTGAAGAAAAATAAATGAAGGAAATATAGTAACAGAAAAATAAAGTAGAGCCAATAGTGAGTTTGACAAGATAATTTAAGGCCTTGAAGTGGTTTATACTTGTGAAATAAACACCATAAATTTGGTTCTAAGTTTATCAGCAAATCACACAAAGTAGAAAGTACCACTAGTTACAAAATTCACAGCATTCTGAAAGTTAAGAAAAAATGTTTAGTAAAATCCTAATTATCACTGTTTCCAAAGTGACTCAGAGAACAGTTTCTATTGGTTCTAAGGACACAGGTTAATAAATAGAAAAGATCCTTTGGACCAGTGATATTCAAACTTCATTGTTCATAATAACTATCTACCTTTTTGCATTAATAAACTTTTTTTAGATCAGTTTTAGGCTCACAATAAAATGGAGCAGAATGTCCATTTTACTTTTTCCAGAATGTCGTATAGCTGAAATCATACATTATGTAGCCTTTTCAGATTGGCTTCTGTCACTTAGTTATATGTATTTAAATTTCCTCTGCATTAATCATATAATTTTATGTATAGAATTCCAGGCTTCACTACCAGAAATTATGCTTTAGTAAGTTTGAGATAAGGCCAAGGAATGTGCATTCCAGAGGATTCCAATACAAAGGTATATTTATCAGTTTTTGAGAAACACTGTTCTAAATATCCTAATAATAAACACATGATGCTCTCTCCTATACAGTAAGTCATGCTCATAACAATATGCCAAATGCAATCAAGCAAAATAAATGATGTGTTACAGTTATATATAATACAATACAGTTTCAGGGCATAATTTGCTGATAATGTGGCTATTTGAAGATAGATTTTAGAGTATCTGGGTGTGGAAACTAGAGTGCAAAGGATAAAATAAGAAGGGCACATGTGCCTTGTGTGGCCAGCACAGGATTTTACAAACAAATCACAGTTGATAAATGCCCTTGGGAATTATTCATGCTCTTGATACATATTTTGTGTGTATATGTCTATGTCTGTGTCTACATATATGTATACAAATACAGACTCATTTACCTTTGCTTGAGTGGGCCCCTAACGGCCTTTAGGCTTGCAACCTCAATTACAGCAATGGTTTTCAGATTGTTCACTGAACAGCTGTGGGTTCCACTAAAGACAACAGGGTTCAACAGGCGTCCCTGGGGACAAAGTCTTCTTTAAATCCATTTTATTTACTGGACTGTGCGAAAAGTCCCATTTGATAAAAAGGTTCTGCTACTTTAAAAAAAATTTGAAAAATACAGATTTAGTTGAAAGAATGGATAATACAATCTTTATGCAGTCTTCAATAACTGCTGTTTATCTCAGCCAAGTTTTTGGAAGCTATTGACAGATAGCAAGGTCAAGAGTATATTCTTAGGAAGGACCTTGCATATAGTCGCTTTTACTGTAGGAGTTGAGTGCAGTGCTCTATGCTTCAATAGGCAGTTTTGCTGGGAGTAGGCTGCCATCCTCTTGCAAAAATTAAGAATCCTGAAAAGGGTATATAGCTGACTAGGGGGCGCTGCTCACCTCTAAGGTGAGCCAGGTAATACCCATTGGTAAGAATAAAGTTATTATCCAGCAGCAATTCCAAGTGTGCTCTTACATAGCAACAGGTAGGCAAACAAGCCTTCACAGTTCCAAGCTATGAAGCATGACTGCAACTTAAATCGTATAAAAACACTCAATAAGCCATGAATAGTACAAGATGAATCTCCAGATCGTAACTACTGCCTGCTAAGAATTAAATAAAAATCTTGCCTGATACGATAATTTTCATTTTGGAATATTTTAATTGTAGCTCCTCTTTCTGCCAGGAAACAGGTAGTTGGAGTAACTTTCTCTTAAGACCCCCTATTCTATCCTGATAATAAAACTAATTCATTTTTCATGCAAGAAAATGCTTATCTTTCAATTATCTATATCTGGGGATATTCACCTAAAGATGTAAAAATATTTGTGGAGTGTGTCAAAAAGAGGGAAGAGGGAGAGAGACTGACCAGGACCATCTTTATTTTCTTTCCTCTGGAAGATATTAATAGGCTATTCTGACTGACTTCGAGTTTCTTAGTAGTACTGTATTACAATGTAAACCAGTTGATAGTGTTAATCAGTAGTTAGTAAGTTGATATTAATCATTGAGATACAATTCTTAATAATCTTCATCCACAGATTTAAAGGTTGAAAAAACATCAATGAAGGCTATAGTCTTGGATTACTATGGAAATGTTTGGCGATAAAGTGATATAAAATGTAACAGAGGTTAGTCCTGGAATAGCAATACATACACACAGCCTATGGTTCCTACAAAATGTTGGCCTGAGATATCCAGAGGTTTACTAAGCAAGAAAATAGTGTACATTTTACATTGAAATCTTAATGGATCCATAACTTGTGTGAAATAAAGAGCTACCTTTTAAAAAACTAGGATGAATTACATTCAGAGTTATACCAAATAAGAAAAATAGTGATAGAAGCAACACACTTACGAAACATCCTTAAATAGTCATTAAAGAAAGAACACCAGCACCACCAGCATCTCCCCCACGCCCCACATATGAAATGCTATTTGGCTCAGTCTTATTGTTTCAACTCTGCTACTATGTAGGTAACAATCAGAGTGTAGCCAAGAATCTGGCAAGGTATGTTATACTGAGAAAATTAAATCACTCCTGTGTGAATTTGTATCTGAGCTTCAACAACTTACTCACCAAGTTCATGTTTGGATGGCACGCATCTTTATCTGCCTTCCTAACTAGATGCAGCCACTAAGTTTGGGTTTTTTCCTACAAAACTATTTGTAACTAAATTACATAGTAAACATGTACATTTTTACATTTAATCAGACCCTGAGTGGTTGCTCCCAGTTTTCATCTTTCTTCAGAGCTTACTAATCTGGTCGCAAGTTTTTCAGCTGCCAAATGTTTGTCAAAAACAAATACTAAACAAAAATTTCCTAGTTTCCTGGGATATTGAACAGATAAAATGAGTTTAGGTTATTGACTCTTTATAGTGATGAAAGAAGAGAATCTACCTCAAGTTCCTAGAGTTTTCAGTGGTCTGCACCGAAGAGTAGCAGTAAATCTCAAATATGACCTGAAAGCACCTGTCCCTCTTAGTATTTTCTGTGCCCCATCCCTGTCTTTCTCAGTTCAAATCTGTATACACAGAGACCCAAGACTGTGAAAAAATGTGCTAATTAAAATTACGCTTAAATCCACCTGAACCCCTTCATCTGTTCTGTCTCAAATAGGTCAGTGTCAATATTTTTTGTTTTTCAAAATAATAGAAGAATACTCTTGCCAAGTGTTTAGCACACCGTAGTTATTCAATAACTATGTGTTGATTAACTAAGTTGCTGAATACATGAAAAATTGCAGTTAATCTGATTGTCTACATACCAGTGTATGCAAGATTCTCTTATATTTTAGGGAAAAAAGACAAATTCATATTCCTAAACTTCACAAAACCCAAAACATTATTTGAAAAGCAAAAGGCAAAATTAAGAAAAAATGAATAAACTCTTTGGTGTAGATGTTTTTATAAAAAGAAAACAAAAATTGAAACAGAATTTCTAGGGGTATAAAGCCTCATACATACGTTTTGGTTCCAGTTTTATGTTAGTAATTTCTGTTTTTTATTTTCATTTTTGTATTTTTCCTGATTCGCTTTGTGTTGGAGACTATCTGACATTGGAAGATACAGTCTTTCTGCCGTTATAATAGTCAGGTATTCAGTATGAGCTAGATTTATGTTATGGAGTTTTAACTCCTTCATCAAACACGTAAGGAAATTAAAAATGTAAGAAAGTGATTTGTTCCAGATCACTGAATTTATTAGTAAGAAAATTATTTATTTATTCCACCCTATCAATAGTTTAGTGCTTTCTATTTTTTAGTGATTTTTAAACTTTTTATTAAAACTATCTTTTCCCTTCATGGTTAACAGAGAAGTTTCACTTGATTTAACCTCTTAGTGCAATGACTCTGTGAAATAGAGATATATTCTGGTAGCATAAATCTATTGTTGTAGATAATTATATTATAATTTATTTCAAAATTTTAATACCAGTCACCAGTATGGTGTTCACTGTATTGCTCAGGTTTGTTTCCGTTATAAACAAGAATCATAATAATAACAACAACAATAATCATAAGCCTATCTTAAACTAACTTAAGTATACAAATGAATGGATTAACTCATGTACCTAATAAAGCCAGTATCTTGTTGCAGATGCAGCTGGATCCAGGGAACCAGAGCTATTGAGTCTGAAGCTCCTGTCCTATGAGTTTAGGAATCCTAGAAAAATCTGAAAAAAATAGCTCCTGCTTGGTTTGTGTTCTGATCCCTGCACTTGTCACTGTGGGCAGGAGATGAATTACTCAGACTAACCAGTCCTGGTTCGCGTGCAAATCTCTGTCACTGGGGGAAAGAATTTAACCCACCCAAACTACATAGAATCCCCCAATAAGAAGGGGCTTCATTGTCAAAAGAATGAGGAGGTATGCTGAGCAGGAAAACACACACAGATGTGCACACACATACACACACACACAAAGGTGTCTATCCTGGTCCCTTTTCAAATTTTTCCAATATGGCTCAGTCTAAATGATCAAACTTATTTGGGTTTTGAATAAGAATGCAATAGTTAATCTTCCTGGGCAGAGTACACATTGTCTTCTTCTGACAGAAAAGCTACAGGCCCGAGGTTCTAATTTCCACTGACATTAATGGCTTTTTAGAAACATTCATTTACACTGGCTATGATTTACTATACCAGCACTAATAGCTTTTTAAGATTCTGTTAAGTGTTGAAACACATCTAATTATGCTATATTAGAAAATTAACCAAATGTTAACTCAGCTAAGCTATAAAATATTTTGGGGAAAAATCTGCAATAAATGGTTCTCTTTACTGTGAACAACATAACTTTTGTGTTCATTTTAAGATCCTAAATATAGTTATGTATAAGCAAATGATATTTATTTACTTAGTGATTATATCCTGATGAACTAAGAAGCAAGTATTTTCTTTCAGGGAGAAACCTGCAACCAAACAAGCAACCACAAGAAAAAGATTACAACTGAAAATTTTTGACATATTTATACAACTATGTTGAAAATTATAATACTGTTTTGAAGAGACGATACAGAGATACAAATTTACACAGCTTAAAATTGAATGGATTTTTCAATGTGGAAGATCTCTTAGAAACAGCATAAATAATAACTCTTTTATAGCTCTTCAACGGAAATAAACAAAATTTAATTTGTCTCTCCATTGGATGTCAGTATTGCACCACTAAAATATCACTGCCAGCTTTACTTTGCAAAAAAAAAAAAAAAAAAAAATGAACTGGATACCTTACTGACGAACTCAAAAGTCAAGTTGTTTTACATAATTTTACCTACAACTCAATTAGTTATATCATTGTTGCTGCCTGATATATATGACTTTGTGATATTCTCTTTCAGCAGCTACAAAGTCCTGTTGGTTCAAAAATGAATGCATTTGAAAAACAACTTGAAAATGTCACTACCACTTTGAATAACCTTCAAAACTGCTTACAGTAGGTCAGTACTCTCTCTAGGTTGGTGTACAAGTGAGGGTGATTAATTTTTTAAAAGGATAATAATTCAATTTTGAAAGATACACAGTTACTCACCTTGTGTGCAATAGCCTATTTGTACATTTTGGAGGTGGTTGGCAGGAAGTTACACAATGATTTGCAAAACTGCAAACAGAGGTATATAGCATATCATAATATATTTATTAAGGACTAATGCAAACCACATTGAGTTATAGGAAGGAAAATGTATTCCTCAGTGCTTAGAATTTACTGAACATGAAGAATTTGAATGATATTGTTTAGTGAGAAGGGGAGGAATTTCCATGTCTACCTCCCCAAACAAATAAATCACTGCTTATATCCTGGGAATGTTTCCAAATAGTCTATGTTTAATGATATAAGGAGTATTTATAACTGAGTTTATATTCACTTGTCTTTTCTGTCTCACTTTTTCAAATGTATACTTCAGACTGAGGCTGCGAATACCAAATATATGTTCAAGATAGAATACTAGGGTACCAAGGTCAGTTGTCCTTGCATTGTTCTTTTATGTTTTAAGACAACAACAGTGTTGCTCCACTGAATGGTTACCTTGTATTCATCCATAAACAGCCCAGAATAATCCATGAAACAGCATAAGAGTAACTTTGAAATCATCCTTATTCCATTGTAGAAAAAAAGGATCAGTGGACTAAACAGAAAAAGGAAGACTTCCTGCTTAGATTGGTCATCCATTCAGGCCATTTCATTGAACACTTTTTTTGTTGCTTTTGTTCCTGAGTCAGTATCTAGTTGCTAACTGATAAATGTTAAAAGCCTCACAAAATATGCACTTGGAAAAAGTGCTACATTGTAAAAGTGAAGCTGGATTTTCAGACCTCCTTGCATGATACAACTGAGATCAAACATATTTAGGGGAGATTAGAACACAATTACATTGAAATGAGAAAAGGAGGAAGTAAATTGTAAAAAAAAAAAAAAAAAAAAAGCAGACACCTAAACTTGATGACAAGAGGTCTGAATGTCAATTAGTTTATCAGGCGATAAAACACATTAAAAATTATAGCCACTCATTCAACTAATATTCATCAAAGTCAGGATGGGGAAAGCACGAAAAAGTGTAAAACCTAACCAAGAAGAAAAATGTTGCCCTAAACAAGATAAGGGTCCTGCTGAACATAAAACTTTATGTGACAAAGAAAATATCACCATGATAGAGTGAAGAAAGCATTTTATAATAAGCAGTACTGGGATAATTATTTAAAATTTGGGAGCAAATTAATTCAGGTAAATATTTTACATCAAACACAAGTAAATGTAAGTGAATTAAAAGGTAAAGTTTTAAAAATGAAATAGCATGCAACTAAAAGAAACTAGACCCAAATATTTACAATATCCTGGAAGAGACAGAGGTGCCTTTCTACATTTGAAAACAAGGGGAGATCTCATAAAGCAAAAGATAGATAAGAAAAAAAAAATATTATGCAAAAACAGTAAAAGGTAAATAATACAGTAGGAGATATATCTGCCAAAATTTTCAAAGTGTATATACATCCTTATATATTTTAAATAGCAACAGAAATTTTAAATAGCAACAGAAAACACATACAGATACCTTTTTCTATTAAAGAAATGAAAATTCAAATCAAAATGAGATATAAACTTCACTTAGCAAACAAGCAAAACAAGAAAAAACAAGTTTACTTCCTAATAATGATACACGGTAGAAAAACAAGTACTAGTGATATTGCAAACTATTAAGTCTTTTTGGAAAGCAGTTTGGCAATGCCTACCAAAAGCTATAAAGTATTCTTATACTTTCATCAATTCATTTTCAGTTCCAGGACTCTATCCTAATAAAACAAAGTGAATATTACAGAATTAACAAACACAAAGATATTGCTGAAAGCATGTTTTCAAAACAGTAAACAATTGTGTTTTGCTGATGTGATTATGCTCCATTTCTGTGTATAAATACCACACTTGTTCTGATTAAGTGAATTTCAGTAATATATGAAAATATATTACGTATAGTAATATATGGTAACATATATAGTAATATATAGTAAATATATACATATAGTAATATATGGAATATATTTGGAAATATATAAGAAAATTTAAATGAAATGCAAGAGAAAACTTGTGTATATATTTTCCATTTATGATAATCTATCATTATTTATATTTTTAAATGATGGAATAGCCATGTCTTTATAATTAGTAGCAGCAAATTTTGTTGATTATGCTTATTTTATATGTGTTTCAAGCAAAATAACATCACAAACAATGAAGTCTGATTTTTGTTAGGTTTTCAGGAGCAAAATTATCTACACTTTTAACAAATCAACTCAGACCTTCAGTGAGCATGTTTCAGTGGCACAAACGTGCTGGAGACCGCTGGGGAAAAGATACCACAAAGCAAATTTTATCAATATAAAATTTTATGCTGAGCACATAGTCAGTACTCAGTAAATATTTTTTGAATTAATAAAAATAACTGACTATAACATTTTGATCATGTATGTCAAATATTTTGTTGCTCATTTACAATGCGATTAACACAACAGAGCTTATCTAATATAAAGAAAACATATTTCCCCTGAGAAACTGTACTAGTTTACATTATTATGTACTCTCTTATTTCTCTGTCAGCTTACAAGTTAAGTCAACACAGCAAAGTGTAGGCTAAACATTTTATTTAATCAATATAGACAATAATGTAGGTAAATGAGGCTATGACAAATTGAGTCTGGATTTAAACACTAATTGAATTAGCTGGATAATTAACATAATTCCAATTTCACTTGTAATTTGTAAACAGAGTCTTAGAAATATAATTGTGACATTTTTCCCGTACTGCTTGGTAGAATTTTGTTCCAAAGAGTAAGTAAAGCATATAGATGGTCATATAAAAAATCAAAGAATATTTGAATTCAAAGAGAGCCTGGAGTTTAATCCAATATATTCATTCTGAAAATAAATTTCAGGCTTAATGATATCAAATAATTTATCCCAATTTCTGCTTATATATATATATGTCTGAAGACAAACTTTGACAGTCTCCAGCACGTTTGTGCCGCTGAAACATGCTGACTAAAGGTCTGAGTTGATTTGTTAAAAGTGTAGATAATTTTGCTCCTGAAAACCTAGCAAAAATTAGACTTCATTGCTTGTGATGTTATTTTGCTTGAAACACATATAAAATAAGCATAATCAACAAAATTTGCTGCTACTAAGTATAAGGACATGTCTATTCAGACATTTAAAAATATAAATAATGATAGATCATCATAAATGGAAAATATATACACAGGTGGTCTCCTGGCTTTCTTTTAAATTTTCTTAAAAGTTCATATACTACTGAAATTCACCTAATCAGAACAAGTGTGGTGCTTATACACAGAAATGGAGCATACTCACATCAGCTAAACATAATTGCACGAAGAAATATGTTTACAATATAAGCTACAGTTTTAAATTTTATTCTCTACACAAATTTCTCAGAATTAAAATGTAAAAATATTTACTAAAGGTTATTTAGCTCTTTTCTGCCTACCCCTTTGTTCTTAACCATTTTAAGGTATTTTTGCTGAAGACAAAAATTACCAAATTTTTCCATTTTATTCAATCTCCAACTTATCTCAATGTCTCTCAAGATATATACATTGGCATTTTAAAACTTTGAAAACAGTGAATAAATGAATCTACATTTTACCACTAGATGTCATCAAAGATCTGTTCAACAAAACATCCATCAGCCATCCAGCTTTTGGCCATTTGATCTCTACTGGAAAAATTATTCTATTTCTCGGCATAATCAGGAAACAATAATTTTAGTAAAATAGTCTAATTTCTCAATGTTTAAATAATGACTTTCCATATGCAACAATATCTTAAAAATAAATAAAAATAACCCAAATGTATGTTAATAGAGAAGTTACTTTATCATTTCAAAACTTCTAATAGATCTAATTAGTAGGCATTGCCAGTGTAAGAGTACTTTTTATATAATTTTTATATATATATATTTATCAGAAACATATATGCATGTAATTTCTCTGCCATTTTTATTGGAAAATAAGTACAAGTTGTCCTCTTTCATTCTAAGATAACTCACCAGTTGGGAGGATTATAACACTATTAGCAGTTGAAACTCTTCATATCATTTATAACTATTATTATTAGCCCCAAGATGGAGAATCTGAAAATTGATTTTACATGTTTAATTAGTCTAAATAATTTTAATATATACTTTTCATTCTTTATATTTATTCCCACAGGAAATAATAATGAAATAATTTGCTTCATATAGTTTTATGGCAGAATTCCTTTAAAAAGCAAACTTTCGCCTGAAAGGGAGGGGGAAAATGGAACCAAGTTGGAAAACACTCTTCAGGATATCATCCAGGAGAACTTCCCCAACCTAGTAGGGCAGGCCAACATTCAAATTCAGAAAATACAGAGAACACCACAAAGATACTCCTCCAGAAGAGCAACTCCAAGACACATAATTGCCAGATTCACCAAAGTTGAAATGAAGGAAAAAATCTTAAGGGCAGCCAGAGAGAAAGGTCGGGTTACCCACAAAGGGAAGCCCATCAGACTAACAGCAGATCTCTCGGCAGAAACTCTACAAGCCAGAAGAGAGAGGGGGCCAATATTCAACATTCTTAAAGAAAAAAATTTTCAACCCAGAATTTCATATCCAGCCAAACTAAGTTTCATAAGTGAAGGAGAAATAAAATCCTTAACAGATAAGCAAATGCTTAGAGATTTTGTCACCACCAGGCCTGCCTTACAAGAGACGCTGAAGGAAGCCCTAAACATGGAAAGGAACGACCGGTACCAGCCATTGCAAATACATGCCAAAATGTAAAGACCATCGAGGCTAGGAAGAAAATGCATCAACTAACGAGCAAAATAACCAGTTAATATCATAATGGCAGGATCAAGTTCAAACATAACAATATTAACCTTAAATGTCAATGGACTAAATGTTCCAATTAAAAGACACAGACTGGCAAACTGGATAAAGAGTCAAGACCCATCAGTCTGCTGTATTCAGGAGACCCATCTCACATGCAGAGACATACATAGGCTCAAAATAAAGGGATGGAGAAAGATCTACCAAGCAAATGGAGAGCAAAAAAAAGCAGGGGTTGCAATCCTAGTCTCTGATAAAACAGACTTTAAACCATCAAAGATGAAAAGAGACAAAGAAGGCCATTACATAATGGTAAAGGGATCAATTCAACAGGAAGAGCTAACTATCCTAAATATATATGCACCCAATACAGGAGCACCCAGATTCATAAAGCAAGTCCTTAAAGACTTACAAAGAGACTTAGACTCCCATACAATAATAATGGGAGACTTCAACACCCCACTGTCAACATTAGGCAGATCAACGAGACAGAAAGTTAACAAGGATATCCAGGAATTGAACTCATCTCTGCAGCAAGCAGACCTAATAGACATCTATAGAACCCTCCACCCAAAATCAACAGAATATACATTCTTCTCAGCACCACATCACACTTATTCCAAAATTGACCACATAATTGGAAGTAAAGCACTCCTCAGTCTTGTACTGAGTACTTGTACTTGTACTCGGCAAATGTACAAGAACAGAAATTATAACAAACTGTCTCTCAGACCACAGTGCAATCAAACTAGAACTCAGGACTAAGAAACTTAATCAAAACAGCTCAACTACATGGAAACTGAACAATCTGCTCCTGAATGACTACTGGGTACATAATGAAATGAAGGCAGAAATAAAGATGTTCTTTGAAACCAATGAGAACAAAGACACAACATACCAGAATCTCTGGGACACATTTAAAGCAGTGTGTAGAGGGAAATTTATAGCACTAAATGCCCACAAGAGAAAGCTGGAAAGATCTAAAATTGACACTCCAACATCACAATTAAAAGAACTAGAGAAGCAAGAGCAAATACATTCAAAAGCTAGCAGAAGGCAAGAAATAACTAAGATCAGAGCAGAACTGAAGGAGATAGAGACACAAAAAACCCTCCAAAAAATCAATGAATCCAGGAGTTGGTTTTTTGAAAAGATCAACAAAATTGACAGACCACTAGCAAGACTAATAAAGAAGAAAAGAGAGAAGAATCAAATAGACACAATAAAAAATAATAAAGGGGATATCACCACTGACCCCACAGAAATACAAACTACCATCAGAGAATACTATGAACACCTCTACGCAAATAAACTAGAAAATCAAGAAGAAATGGATAATTTCCTGGACACTTACACTCTCCCAAGACTAAAGCAGGAAGAAGTTGAATCCCTGAATAGACCAATAGCAGGCTCTGAAATTGAGAAAATAATTAATAGCCTACCCACCAAAAAAAGTCCAGGACCAGATGGATTCACAGCTGAATTCTACCAGAGGTACAAGGTGGAGCTGGTACCATTCGTTCTGAAACTATTCCAATCAATAGAAAAAGAGGGAATTCTCCCTAACTCATTTTATGAGGCCAACATCATCCTGATACCAAAGCCTGGCAGAGACACAACAATAAAAGAGAATTTTAGACCAATATCCTTGATGAACATCAATGCAAAAATCCTCAATAAAATACTGGCAAACCGGATTCAGCAGCACATCAAAAAGCTTATCCACCATGATCAAGTGGGCTTCATCCCTGGGATGCAAGGCTGGTTCAACATTTGCAAATCAATAAACGTAATCCAGCATATAAACAGAACCGAAGACAAGAACCACATGATTATCTCAATAGATGCAGAAAAGGCTTTTGACAAAATTCAACAGCCCTTCATGCTAAAAACGCTCAATAAATTCGGTATTGATGGAACGTACCTCAAAATAATAAGAACTATTTAAGACAAACCCACAGCCAATATCATACTGAATGGACAAAAACTGGAAAAATTCCCTTTGAAAACTGGCACAAGACAGGGATGCCCTCTCTCACCACTCCTATTCAACATAGTGTTGGAAGTTCTGGCTAGGGCAATCAGGCAAGAGAAAGAAATCAAGGGTATCCAGTTAGGAAAAGAAGAAGTCAAATTGTCCCTGTTTGCAGATGACATGATTGTATATTTAGAAAACCCCATCGTCTCAGCCCAAAATCTCCTTAAGCTGATAAGCAACTTCAGCAAAGTCTCAGGATACAAAATTAATGTGCAAAAATCACAAGCATTCTTATACACCAGTAACAGACAAACAGAGAGCCAAATCATGAATGAACTTCCATTCACAATTGCTTCACAGAGAATAAAATACCTAGGAATCCAACTTACAAGGGATGTAAAGGACCTCTTCAAGGAGAACTACAAACCACTGCTCAGTGAAATCAAAGAGGACACAAACAAATGGAAGAACATACCATGCTCATGGATAGGAAGAATCAATATTGTGAAAATGGCCATACTGCCCAAGGTAATTTATAGATTCAATGCCATCCCCATCAAGCTACCAATGAGTTTCTTCACAGAATTGGAAAAAACTGCTTTAAAGTTCATATGGAACCAAAAAAGAGCCTGCATTGCCAAGACAATCCTAAGTCAAAAGAACAAAGCTGGAGGCATCACGCTACCTGACTTCAAACTATACTACAAGGCTACAGTAACCAAAACAGCATGGTACTGGTACCAAAACAGAGATATAGACCAATGGAACAGAACAGAGTCCTCAGAAATAATACCACACATCTACAGCCATCTGATCTTTGACAAACCTGAGAGAAACAAGAAATGGGGAAAGGATTCCCTATTTAATAAATGGTGCTGGGAAAATTGGCTAGCCATAAGTAGAAAGCTGAAACTGGATCCTTTCCTTACTCCTTATACGAAGATTAATTCAAGATGGATTAGAGACTTAAATGTTAGACCTAATACCATAAAAACCCTAGAAGAAAATCTAGGTAGTACCATTCAGGACATAGGCATGGACAAGGACTTCATGTCTAAAACACCAAAAGCAACGGCAGCAAAAGCCAAAATTGACAAATGGGATCTAATTAAACTAAAGAGCTTCTGCACAGCAAAAGAAACTACCATCAGAGTGAACAGGCAACCTACAGAATGGGACAAAATGTTTGCAATCTACTCATCTGACAAAGGGCTAATATCCAGAACCTACAAAGAACTCAAACAACTTTATAAGAAAAAAACAAACAACCCCATCAAAAAGTGGGCAAAGGATATGAACAGACATTTCTCAAAAGAAGACATTCATACAGCCAACAGACACATGAAAAAATGCTCATCATCACTCGCCATCAGAGAAATGCAAATCAAAACCACAATGAGATACCATCTCACACCAGTTAGAATGGCAATCATTAAAAAGTCAGGAAACAACAGGTGCTGGAGAGGATGTGGAGAAATAGGAACACTTTTACACTGTTGGTGAGATTGTAAACTAGTTCAACCATTATGGAAAACAGTAAGGCAATTCCTCAAGGATCTAGAACTAGATGTACCATATGACCCAGCCATCCCATTACTGGGTATATACCCAAAGGATCATAAATCATGCTGCTATAAGGACACATGCACACGTATGTTTATTGCGGCACTATTCACAATAGCAAAGACTTGGAATCAACCCAAATGTCCATCAGTGACAGACTGGATTAAGAAAATATGGCACATATACACCATGGAATACTATGCAGCCATATAAAAGTATGAGTTTGTGTCCTTTGTAGGGACATGGATGCAGCCGGAAACCATCATTCTTAGCAAATTATCGCAAGAACAGAAAACCAAACACCGCATGTTCTCACTCATAGGTGGGAACTGAACAATGAGATCACTTGGACTCGGGAAGGGGAACATCACACACTGGGGCCTATCACAGGGAGTGGGGAGGGGGGAGGGATTGCACTGGAAGTTATACCTGATGTAAATGACGAGTTGATGGGTGCTGACGAGTTGATGGGTGCAGCACACCAACATGGCACAAGTATACATATGTAACAAACCTGCACGTTATGCACATGTACCCTAGAACTTAAAGTATAATAATAATAAAAAATAATAAAATAAATAAATAAATAAAAAGCAAACTTTCATGCAACAAGTATAATTTTATCTGAAAAACCCAATCTAATAATCTTTCTTTTTTTTTTTTCTGAAACGGAGTCTCGCTCTGTCGCCCAGGCTGGAGTGCAGTGGCCGGATCTCAGCTCACTGCAAGCTCCGCTTCCCGCGTTTACGCCATTCTCCTGCCTCAGCCTCCCGAGTAGCTGGGACTACAGGCGCCCGCCACCTCGCCTGGCTAGTTTTTTGTATTTTTTAGTAGAGACGGGGTTTCACCGTGTTAGCCAGGATGGTCTCAATCTCCTGACCTCGTGATCCACCCGTCTCGGCCTCCCAAAGTGCTGGGATTACAGGCTTGAGCCACCGCGCCCGGCCTAATAATCTATTTTTATTGCTTAGAGTAAGTAGGCTGATGTTCATCTGAATTGACACACTTCCAAACTGAAAGAGATCAGGAAGCGAAAATTCATAATAGAGTAAATAATGAATACATTCTTTTCAATATAGACTTTTTCTTCATAATGTGCTATCAAATATCACTTTGGGTGTTAAATATTTTCCCTAAATGTGCTTTGTAGTATCTTTTCTTCAAGATAAAATGTAATATAATTGGAACCATTTTGATTAAGCATTTTTATTCTTCTTTTGAACACTCATTAATTACACTTTGCTTTCTAGGACCTGAATGGTGTTTTTATTGCAAATTCCCCAACTTAAAGATAATCTCTGTTTTGGAGAATACATTGACTATGACCAGGATGGAACATTTAAATTCATATACTCAATCACTAACTCAATCCTTCCAAGAAAAATAAAAGAAATCATATATTCCAAGGCTGTCATATATAATGCCGACTCAAAATTATGATATTTCTGATAGGTTGATCATTGGTTATACTAATAATTTGCTTTAGTATGATATTCAGAAAAGGGTGGGCATGGTATATATTTAGGTCACTGTATATCTTCAGGCATATTTCCTGGCACACATGAGATATTCTGTAGGTATCTGTTGAAGAAATGAATAAATGCATGAATAATACATGGCAGTAATCATGAGAAGAGAGACTCTGGCTTTTTCTATACTAATCTCTAATTCTGCAAGTAATACCTATGCCATTTGAAATATTAATGATAATAATATATTGGTAAATTTTAACGTAGGGACATACCTTATTTTTTCAGCTTATACTTGCAGGTAAGCAGAGATTATATAAACAATTCAGGAGTGAAGAAAATAAGACAATTGACCAACTAGTCACAGCAACCTGAGATAAATTGAGAAGATAAGTTACTGTTTTTAACAAACCTTTCTTAGAAACTTTAATATGATATTCCCTGTTCCTTATAACCCCAATATTTTATAGTATTCAAGTCCATGTTGACAAAATGTAGGGGTTGACAGAAATTGTCATGCTTTTATATTGTTAACTTATATTTAAGAAAAGGATATCTATAAAATTCAGTTTTACCAACTAAGAGGATATATGAATTGCCCTGGGTTGCTCTCACACTTTATTGGGAATATCTCTTCTTAAATATTTACTTATTCAACAATATTTATTTAGCAAGTACCATGTGCCAGGCATTGCTCTGGTCACTGAGGACTCAGCATTCAAAGAAGATCTCTGCCTTCATGGAGATTGCCTTCTCATTGAGAGAAGTAAACATAAAAAAGTAAAGAAATAAATACATAAGTAAGATGATTTTAGATAATAGTGAGCGTTATTAAGAAAGGGTGATCCAATTATAAACCACTGGAGAAGGCTAATTTAAGTTGGTTAATCAGGAAAGGCTTCTCTGAAAAGGCATTTAGACAGGACTGAAGGAGAAGAAATGGCATCCACATGAAAATCTGAAGAAAAGGTATTCCAGGAAAAGTGAACAGCACTGCAAAGGCCCCTCAAAGGAAACTGGCTCAACATATTTGAGAAAGAAAAAAGGTGCAGTGAGGCTGAAATTTAGTGAGTAAAGAGAAATGTGGTAGAATATCAGATTGAAAATACAGGCAGTGGCAAGAAGAGGTAGACACCAGTAGGCCTCAGTGGGATGCTTAGAAAATCCAAGCGTTTTGAGAGGGAAGTGAAATGACAGGTTATATAGTTTTTGAAGATGGCTCTGGTTGTTGAGTAGAAACTTAATATTAGAAAGCCAAGGATAGAAGGTGGGAGATCCTCCAGGAGCTTTGTGCAGTACGCCAGGCAAGAGATGAGCATGACTGGGGGTGGCAAGAGATGAAGTGTTTTAGGAAAACTTAGAGTGGTAAAACCAACAGGACCTAAATATTTGATTGTATGTGACGACTGAGAAAAATACAGCAGTCGAAGTGTATAAGTAACTGGATAAATATTGGTGTCATTTACAACATGGAAAAATATTGCGGGAAATAATGGATTCTGTTATAGTATTTTAAAGTTAAAATCCTTATTAGACTTAAAATAGAGATGACAAGTAGTTAAGTTGCGAGCTCGAGAGATAGATGAGAGGTAGAGATATAAATTTGGGATGTTAATGTCCATATAATAATCAAAGACATGAGGCTCTACGAGATTATACGGGGAGGAAATTAAGACAGACTAGAGAAGAGGGCCCAGCCCTGAGCCCTGCTCTATTTATAGGTCAGGCAGCAGAGTCACAGCGAGAAATCAAAACCGAAACAGTCATTGAAATAGGAGGGGGAGCAGGAGAGTACCGCTTTTAAAAACAGTAACAGCTTTCGTTTTTTGAGAAATATCATGCGCTAGGCACATTTAATACTATTTACGGGCCGGGCGCGGTGGCTCAAGCCTGTAATCCCAGCACTTTGGGAGGCCGAGACGGGCGGATCACGAGGTCAGGAGATCGAGACCATCCTGGCTAACACGGTGAAACCCCGTCTCTACTAAAAAATACAAAAAACTAGCCAGGCGAGGTGGCGGGCGCCTGTAGTCCCAGCTACTCGGGAGGCTGAGGCAGGAGAATGGCGTAAACCCGGGAGGCGGAGCTTGCAGCTGAGATCCGGCCACTGCACTTCCGCCTGGGCGACAGAGCGAGACTCCGTCTCAAAAAAAAAAAAAAAAAAAGAAAAAAAAATACTATTTATGTACTAGTATTAACTCTTCCATCCTCACAACAGCCACATGATGTAGGTAAACATAGGTACTTACCTCCTTTTGTAGAAGAGGAGTCAAAGACAGAGAAAAATTAAGAAAAGCATTTTAAGAAAGAGGAAACTATGTCAAATGTGCTGCAAGGTTGAGCTTGAGTAAGATTAAAGACATAAAAGTGAATGTTTTATTTGGCAAGAGAGAGGCCATTAGTGATTTCAGAAAAAAACAGGCTCAATAGGATGAATGTGAGAGTTCCACAAAAGTATGCTTTATAAAACATAGTAGTACCTTTCTGAGAAGTTTTCTATAAAAGGGAAAGAGAAAACATAAATTTGTTGGAAGGAGACACTATATTAATAATTTGTTTTCAAGATATGAGAGATACCAAGAAATATTTTTATTCTTCTGGCTATTATCCTATATATGGAAATAAATTACATAGGAAAGATGGTGATTAATTACTGTGGCAAAACCTTGAAAAACCAGAATGTGATCCAAACTATAAGTGGAGAGGAACTAACTTTTTTTTTGTGGGTGCTGAGATTGTGTATTTTAACAAGAATCTGGGCAAAAAGAATATAGATACTGAAGCAGGAAAGGTAGGTAGGTTTGATGGTGAGTATACGAGGATGTTCATGACTATTTCTATTGTCTGAAAGTAATATGATGGTCACCATTTGAGTATGAGAGGGAAGAGTGCAGAAAGATTAATGGAAAAGGTTGGGTGCAGTGGCTCACACCTGTTTTCTCAGTGCTTTGTGAGGCTGAGGTGGAAGAATTGCTTGAGGACAGCAGTTTGAGATCGGCCTAAGCAACATGAGACCCTCATCTCTAAAAATGGTTAAAAAAAAAAAAAAAAAAAAAAAGAAGTTGAGCATGGCGACACAGGCTGGTAGTACCAGTTATTCAGGAAGCTGAAGCAGGAGGATCACTTGAGACCAGGAGGTTAAGGCTGCAGTATACTATGAATGCACCACTTTATTTCAGCCTGGGTGACAGAGTAAGACTCTGTCTCAACAACAACAATTTTAAAAAAGATTAATGAATTAATGAAAGAGAATTTAAAAATAGCAAATCTATTAAGCAAGGGTAAAGAGATGGATAGCAGTGTTGAGAGGCCATTTAAGATTGCAGTCATAGGTACAATGAGAAAACCAGTCAGCACTGTGGTGTTCTCTAGCAATATTCAGCTGTTCTGGTGCAGTGTGCAGTAGGCAGATAGCTGAGTTTTCCCAGGGAATTTTGATGAAGAGCCACACCTGGGAGTTAGTGCAGTGATTAACCCAATGCATACCATCTAGAAGTGTGCCTTTGCTGAACTAAAGTGAGATTTTCTTGTCTTCACTATCTGATACTGAGCAGGAAAAATTACATTTTGTATGCATGATGCTTATAGAGCCATGACTCTCCCAAAGTCTGGTGATAGAGTAGTGTTGTACTTAGCAAAGTTTAGGATTTCAATTTTAACTCATATTACATGAAATGAACCACAGCAAATTGTTCTTTCTAATTCTCTACCACTCTTAAAACTCCAAGGGGTCTTCCATTCTTCTGGCCTTCCATTTCCTTCACGCCACATGATATTTTATATTTAGTCAAAATTTATCTTAGGGTTCTCAAATGATTACCTGTTGTTTGATTTCTTGAGCACTTAAGGTAATTATTTTTATGTTTTTATTGTTGCCATGGCTCTTTTATCAGAGAGTTGGATTAAACAACCTTTGAGAATATTAATTGTACTAGAAATCTCAGCCTGGGCATTTTTCACACATCACACCTTCAAAAACTTCTTGTTGTCATACTTATCATTAGACAGTAGGGTCTTTGTGCCAAAGACCATGTCTTTTTCAGCTAGGTCTCCCACAACACATAGTCCTGTGCCTAGCACAGAGTGGGTGCTCAGTACATGTTTCTCTGAATGAACAAATAAATGTATTATCCTGCTGAGGAGTCTAAATAACATACACAGACAAGCACTAAGCAAGAAGAGAGAAGAAAATGAAACATTAACATGTGAAAATAGGTAGGTTTTTAATTGTGTTTACAACAAAAAGAGCATGAAATTAAACATTCTGTTCCAGATTACTTGGTAAGATGATTATAAAGTGATAATTTAGACCTACAATTGTTTGCATAGACATACTATACCAAGAATGTGACTATTCATTTTCTCACATCTCTTAGACCAGGATTACTGATTGTGTTGTTTTCTTTGTAAGAGCTGTTCCAGGACCAGCATCAAAAAATGCTAAAGACAGATTCTGCAATATTGAAAGAGAAATACAAGATAATTATTTCATTCATAAAGAATCTTACAGGTAAGTTTCATGATTTAATAACAAAGTGGAATGTCCAAGCATATCATCTGAAAATAATTTAATAAGTATAAAGTAGTGTCTCCACATGACTTGCCTTATTCTAAATAATATTTATCCTTTAAATATTATTATATATTATTATATAATGACTATATGACTGTATGTTGCCTGCTTTTGACAGGGATACAAGTTATTATTTTGAGCTTTCTCTACTGCATTAAAATAACATATTTGTATGTGTTTCTGGTTTGGTTTTTAAAAATAACATCTTTGTTGAGCTCAAATTCACATCCCATATATTTTAACACATAGGTTATATATGTCATATAAAATCGGTGAATTTATGCCTTAATTTGTAAGGGCAACAAGAAAGAAAGGCCCTACTTAACAAAGTTTCAGAAACAAGTTTGCCTATGAAGGATTGAGAACAATTATTCCACTAGACTTTCTCCAGAAGATAATCAATTACTTAGTAAATCTCACAGCCTCTATTGAAAATATCCTGTGCCAGACACTGAGGATAGGTCACTGAGCCTGACAGATGTGGTTCCTGATGTGGAAGAATTTAAAGCCCAGAAGGGGAGGGGGGAAATATATGTATGCTTAGTACTCAGAGAAAGCTAGCAAGGGGGTCTTATTTGAGTCAGAGTGGCCAAGAGTTACAGTTAAATATATTTTGTCTCATCTTACATAAATTTAGCTTTATTTCTACCACAGATTCTCATCCTAAATTCTAACATATACAGATATAGAAGCAATAGGATAAATAATGAACCAAAATGCTTCTTTAGTTCATTCAGCAAACATTTTATGTGTGCTTCCCATGTCTTATGTCTCTACTAGGTGCTGGGAATGAAAATTAAAAAGTCACTGACATGGTTTCTGCAGTGGAGAAACTAATATGTGAGCAATTATAATAAGGAGACATGAGCACAGAAAACCAGAAGAAAACTTGGGAGCAGGGAGAATAACTCAGACTGAGAAGTCTTTCTCTAAAGGATAATATTAGGGTTATGATTTTAAGAAGAAACATTTGGTCAAGGAAAGGGTGAAGAGAGAAGTGGGAAGAGGTGAGGAAAAAGATGTTAGGTAGTGGGAACTAAGAAAGAAACAGAGATACTAAAGCTTATGTTTATTAAAAATAGCATAATACATATGAGAAATTGCAAATGACTATATCGAGCAGGTAGGAAGTGTAGAAAGTAAAAAGAAATGAGTTTAGAGATGCAATTAAGCACCAAATAACGAAAGGTATTATGTGCCAGTGTAGGTTTTATCTTACTGTGACTAGGGAACTACTTAAAGACCTTGAGTAATCATAAATAGAATGACCACATTTGCATGTGTACACAGATAATTCAATAAGTGTAAGGAAAATAGGTTGCAGGAAAGACAGCCTGGAAGCAGAGCAAATACTTAGGGAACAGTGGCAATAAGCCAGGAAAAACACGCTAACCAGCTGCATGAAGGCAACGGCAACAGAGCAGATACTCAAAAGAGACCAGGGAGGTAAACTAACAAAACTTCGTTACTGGTTGAAGATGGTGGGTATTGAAGGCATCTAAGGTGACACAAGGATTTATTGGCTTGAGTGGTGGTATTAATTCTGGTGTCACTATTTAAGAGAGGAAATGAGGAAGAGGATGAGATTAGGGAAACAGAGACAAAAATAGACTGGTATTATTCAGTGTATTATATGTGCCAGCCACTGTTCTTCTGCCACAGTTTTAACTCATCTTTATTTGCTGCTGAATTTCAAACATGAATCTCCAACCAGGCTTTCTTTCTTGAGTTCCAGATTTGTATACAAAAATGTCTCCTAGATATTTTCACTTGGAGAGCTTGATAAAGAACTGCAGAGTAGAATCTGTAAAATGAGATTAGATTTAGGCACTAGAAGAGAAAGTGTGTGTGTCGTTAACTTTTTGCTGTATTTTTTTTTCACTGAAACTAGAGAAAATAAGAAAAATAGAGGTATGGATGCAAATACGTTAGAAGTGGCAGCAAGATGAAGAAACACTTGCTTTGGGAATTATTTTTTTCAGTAAGTAGAAAAAGATAATCTGCTGAAACCAATGGAGGTAAATTGGCAAATTAAAAAAAAAAAAAACTGAGGGGAAAATGGTGAAGGTTTGAAATAGCTACGGATAATAAGAGAGGGAATCAAAATGGAAATATAAAATGGTGTGCAGGTATCATTGACAGTTCAACTAAGATGAGGACCTTGATCTGTGGGATTTCAATTTTAGTAGCACAAATCCACGTGGCTATTTGTTTTCTGTAAAATTTTGTGAGTCTAGGTACAGGAGTGGAGAACACAGGTGGTTGGGTTTATCCAGGATTAGACTTTTGTTTTGTGAGTGTAGCAGGAAAGTAGAGTCAAGTTTTGTGGGTGTAGACAATAGAATTGTTTAAGTTAGAGATCAAAGGCCCAGAGTGATTATCAAATAACATGTATCCAGGAGGAATCTTTTAGATTCACAGGGAAAAAAAGGAGCAGTTATGAGCAGAACACCAATAGAGTGTAATGGGAATGGGAACTGGAATATTAAGAAGCTAAGAACAGAGGGGAAATCTTAAGAGCAGAGTATTTCAGAAGTGGGGAGACTCTGGGTGATGCAAAGCCCCAGGTTTGGAATGGAGTTGCTCACTGAAGGGGAAGGAAAAAGTCAAGGGCTTGGACAAAACCAAGGGAACCTGCTGTTAATTTGTCAGATGGCCTACCCAGTGTTGGAAGGACTTTCAAGGCCACTAGTCCAGCCTCCTTAAACAGAAAAGTATATTATGTTGTGACCTTCAATAAATGTTGGCCAAGGAGCAGGCATCCTGAGCATGAAATAGTCACCCATCATAGAACATCCTATGTAAATGATTGAGCTTAAGTTCTCTAAAGCAAGTATAAAATAAGTCAGTGATAACTTTGTTTTTTAATTTAAATATTATTTGCATACAGTAGTTTGTATCTCTTACTTTTGTTTTTAGAAGAAAATGGTTCACAGGATTTGAAGGGAAGGAGCTTTTGATTCCCTCTTGGACAAAAGAACTTCAGCAAAAGTCCTAGAGGGAGAAACAATACGGGATGTAACAAATGTTCTTTTAGAGTTGACATCTAAATGACTTTTCATTGTAGAGGCATGGAACCAATCTAAATTCTCCCACTTCATCTTGTGTTGCCTATCAGACAATTAAATCTTATTGTTTTAATCCTCCTATAAATGTAGCTCTGGGCTTAATATGGAAACAATATTTTTTGAAAGTGGATTTAAAAAAAATCTATGTTTGCAGATTTTAATTTATTTGATTATACCATCATCTGCCTCTAGTGGAAGAAAATTCAAGGCTGTTTGCTTTCCTGGCTTCCTTTTCCCACTTTCTCTCCAAAACGAATCAGGATAAAGGAAGAAAAATCATTTTCTTTCATCCCTAAGGAGGAGGAGTATTGGTTATTGCCAGCTCCTAGGATATAATAGACTCGATGAGCTAGAATAATCTAATCAAATCTTTGTTAAAGGGGTTAGAAGGTACTGTATCTGCAGGGGCTCCACACACAAACCTGAAACTTTTCCTAATTCTATTTCTTTACAGTCTGTGTTCTTTACCTGTTGACAGAGAAAATATATTGAATCTGAGAAGAGAGCTATTAAATTAATAGTCAAAATTACTTATTTTACCACACTTCATTATTGCTCTCAGTTCCTTCAGTCATACAGGAGTTTGGTTTACCTATCCCTTTCCTTTTAAACATCTGGGAAGCTTTAGAAACCAAATTTATTATAATTCTGGGATGTGGGTTTGGTATTTGGCATGTATACTTTTGCAAAATGGAGTTTAATAAAAATAGAGTAATAACTACTCAAGCAAAACCAAAAATTGCAGGAAGAGGCAAGTGCTAATTGAATAATGCGTGTGACTACAGTTAAAATCCCTAAAAAATATAATATATGACATTTGGTTATTATATTTCTTATATAGTAACTTCTTAATGTAGTAATTTCTCTTTCTATACCAAAGACCCAACATTATATAGTAACCCATGCCATGCACACCTATTTAATTCATGACTGCCTAGATAATTGTAATATTATACTTACTCTGTCACTGTTATTTATTTTTCTTTTTTTCTTTTTGAGATAGAGTCTCACTTTGTTGCCCAGGCTGGAGTGCAGTGACACGATCTCAGCAGTGACACGATCTCAGCTCACAGCAACCTCTGCCTCCCAGGTTCAAGCGATTCTCCTGTCTCAGCCTCCCAGGTAGCTGGGATCACAGGCACCCACTGCCACACCCAGCTAATTTTGCATTTTTAGTAGAGACGGGGTTTCACCATGTTGGCCAGGCTTGTCTTGAACTCCTCACCTCAGGTGATCAGCCCACTGTGACCTCCCAAAGTGCTGGGATTACAGGTGTGAGCCACTGCACCCGGCCTGTCACTGTTATCTTGAACACGCTGTCAGTCAGTACTCCTAGGCATTTATATTTATTTACCATGTTAAGTAAAAAAGGTTTATAAATTGTTGCAATTGCTGGATTCTTTTATTACCAGATCATATTCCTTTTCATAGTTTAAGATGAAAAAATTATCATTTCTCTTCTGCAAAGTAGCTAAGAAGAAGCTGTACATACTAAAACTGTTTGACAGATTTCCTGAGCCAAGCACAAGTAAACTTGAGTGCTATCCTTTTGTCTATCTACAATTTAGCTTGAATAGAGAGCCTTTACATTACATTAAATCATCTGTAACACAAGAAGCTTAACACCAGCTGTTTTGAAAGTTGTGCTATATGACCAGGTATTGAACATTCAGGAACATAAACAGGTATCTTGGGGAAAGTTATTGAATAGCTAATGCAAAGCAGATTGTGTTACAGTAATAAACTAAAGAGCCAAAAGTAAGACTGAGGTCAGTTAGAAAAGTTTTTTGTTGGTTTGTTTGTTTTTGCTTAGCATAGTGGTCACATCTGTTCATCGTGTATACTCCTATCAGAGCAAACTAGCTGCAGCTCCCCAATGTGCCACACTCTTCCATAATTCAATGCCTTTGACCACAGGGTCATGCCTTCCAAAAATTACCTCTATCTATTTGTTTACCTGGTGAGCTTCTATGTTTTCTTTTTGACTCAACTGAAACAATCCCCACGTGGAAACTTCTCTCACTCTCCTCTGTTTCAATAGCACATTGTCTGTACCCATATTACAAAATATATTCCTTTGCTTATTGAAACTGCTTACTTGCTGGTTTTGTCCCCTGGGGGTCAGAAACTATGACTTCTTCATCACTGCATTTCCAGTATCACATACAGAGCCTGGCACTTTGGAAACAGAAAACAATGTTTGTTTGTGTTTTAATAAAGGCAGTACTGAGAGTACTGAGATCAAGAGAATAGTAAGAATACTGACAAAGGAATAGTATTTGGTGGTGTTATAAATGAAGAAACATATGATTTTGTATAAATTAATAAATTTTACTAACTTAGGAGTGTAAGAAATATCAGTATGTTCAGAATTCTTAGCAACATAAGTAGGCATCTTTTGATATAATATTAAGAAATATTAGACAGAAGGTAGCAAATGAATGTAAACAAGGGAAGTGCAAAGACTGTGATAAAAAGGCCATTAAAATGTAGCCAGATGGAAGTTTTTTATAACAGTTTTAGGAGAGAAAGAAGATCCAATGAATATATCAAAAACTACACTAGCAGCAAAGAAGAATATTCCATTATAGTGCTTATGTTAAGGAATGAGGCAAACAGAAAACGAAAACACTAGTTTATGATTAGATATAAAACATCATGAGAATACAGATCACAGAAGAAAAATTATTAAAGTAAATGATCAGATAATTCAAGTAGAATGAAGAAAAGAGGTAAACTGGATGTTGAAAGAAAGGAAAGGAACAACTGAAGTGGTAAAGGGATGTGCAATGAAAGTCAAGGTGGAAGCAAAGAATGATCTAGGAATGTTTGAGGACCAGAAAGAAGACCAGCTCCAGGACAAAATGCTGTTCTTAAAGGTGTAGATGTTTGGGTTAACATTGAAAATTTGAGTTGAAATATAGCAAACTTTTTATTTTCATAGACCTTCAAGTCTTTTTCTATAGGCTGACAACAAAGCAAATGGATATTTAACTTACAATGAAATCCAGAACCTTCTAGGAGCAGAGACACCAGAACAAGAACAACTGGAGCTATTTGATGCTGATAATAACAAGATGTGTTCCTACCTGTAACTAATAAGAGCATTTGGGCTGACTGGTAAGAGGATTCAAGGGCCAGAATATCAATAATGGTCAAGTGACAAGTAGTCTTGAACAGTGTTCTGTATTACAGCCCCAAATTAACAGGCAACCCACATTTTCAGTTGTTTATAATTGAAATCCAAAACAAAAGTTTACAGAAAAACCTGACAGTAGCAATAAACATAGCATCTCAAGCCATACACAAGGATAATTAGAGTTTAAAAAACTGACAGTCATTGCTTAATTGCACAAATAAATGGGTTATTTGCAGGCTATGGAAAGGCATATTATTTAGTCTCCTTTTGTACTTGGTAATAGGATTTTAGGATGACACTCTTAATACTGTTAAACTTTTTTTGGTTTGTTTTTTGAGACAGAGTCTTGCTGTGTTGCCCAGGCTGGAATGCAGTGGTGCGATCTCAGCTTACTGCAAACTCCACCTCCTGGGTACACGCCATTCTCCTGCCTCAGCCTCCCAAGTAGCTGGGACTACAGGCACCCGCCACCATGCCCGACTAATTTATTTTTGTACTTTTTTTTAGTAGAGATGGGGTTTCACCATGTTAGCCAGGATGATCTCGATCTCCTGACCTCACGATCTGCCCGCCTTGGCCTCCCAAAGTGCTGGGATTACAGGCGTGAGCCACTGCGTCCAACCAATACTGTTAAACTTTAAAGCCTGAGTATTCTAAAGTGGTGATGTAAGGCTACTACTCATTTAACAGAAATAAGAAATTAAAGCAATAGAAATAAGAAATTAAAGCAACATAACTTGCATGAAATTTTAAGGAATCTAAAATACCTTTTTAAATTGTACTATTTCCCCCATCTGCTTCTTTTCTATTTAGTTTTCACAGAATTTGTTGTGTAATTCGAACAGATTTACTGTGTATATCTATGGACAGTTTCTTAACCAGTGAGGAAGAGCAAACATACTAGACCTGGCATCTGAAAGCTGGTAGATGAATAGAACACACAACTATAAAATGCAATTCCATGTCACCTAATGCTAAATGTATTTATGATTGGAGAGCAAAAAAATTAGTTAAATTTCTGTCATTTACCTCTGATTTAAGAAATGATAGCCAGCAGAGAGATGTTCTGCACCTTCTGTCTTGATATGCACAAACATGTGAGTTGACGCCACCTACACTTCCAGTGGTATGGCCACATTTTCAGGTAGGACACCCATTCATGTTGAAATTTGCATCACTAGAACATGTATGACATAATGTGGTCCATATGCCTATAGATGCCTAGATATTGCCAAAGTCTTGCACTTGCCAAATTCCACTGACATCTTTGGGCCTTACATTCAAAACCTTTAAAGATCTTTGCTTGATTTGTGCTCCTTCCCACCTTATCTCTGATGAAATAATAATTTAAAAAAAAGATGGATGACCATTCCAAAATATAGATTGCATAGTTGGGGGACCCACCTATCCAATTCAGATAAGCTTATCCAGAATATCACTTAAATATACCAGGTGGAATAAAAATCCATTTTGAAAAGTATGAGAGGAATTCTGAGGTAGTTTTTGATCTGTAACCACTCACTGCTGCTTCCTTCCTAGGTTGTCCTTGCCTTTGCTATCCACACCTTTCTGCTCATTGTTATAGGAAAGACAATTACTGCTGCAATCCTAGCTTAAGATACATTTTTGAATACCTGCCACCTATCTGTCTTGGGCTTTTCTCGTGCTCCAGCGGACAGATGGCTGCAGGTCTAGCACATTTTAATACCGGGGATATGAGTGATGTTAAGTGACATTTACAGAATCAAAGACAGCACTCTTTTTTGGTACAAAAGGATCCTGTTAGGAGCACCAAGAATGAATGTTTGAGACAGGCTTCCACAGGGGAAAGCCAACGTCTCTATTTGTACAAGGCAGTTATCTAAAAATTTTAGCTGACCAAGTTGGGGATAAGAAGAGTATATGTGGCTTGATAGTTTAGTGATCATTGAGCTATGACCCAAATGGTTCATTCAGTGCCACATCCAGAGTGTTGCACAGTGCCCTGAGAGAGTGCGAACTCATTCAGTGGTAGCCCTCCTCCCAATACCCATAAGAAGCACCATATGCACATCCACTGTTTTTGATCTTACATCATAAACGGCATTAATCTAGTACAGATACAACTTTTTTAACAAAAATGCTAGATATTTTCTTAGCTTACCTTTGTAAATTACAGTGTTTGAGTTTATCATATTTCCTCATTGTCAAAAAACAAAAGCATCTGGCTGGGCATAGTGGCTCATAGTTGTAATCCCAGCACTTTGGGAGGCTGAGGTGGGTAGATCACTGGAGGTGAGGAATTTGAGAAGAGCCTGGGCCTGGCCAACATGGTGAAACCCCACCTCTACTAAAAATATGAAAATTAGCTGGGGCGTGGTGGTGCATGTCTGTAGTCCCAGCTACTCATGAGGCTGAGGCAGGTAAATTGCTTGAACCTGCGGGGAGGAGGTTGCAGTGAGCCGAGATTGTGCCCTCCAGCCTGGGTAACAGAGTAAGACTCTGTCTCAAAAAAAAAAAAAAAAAAAAAAAAAAAAAAAATCATTACATACACATTAGAGAGACAGGCACAATCTATGCACCATAAACTTGAAAAGGATAGGGCAGCTTGGAAAATACCTAAGGGTAATAGAAAACCCAAGAGAGGAAACTGAAAGCTTAGAAGCATGAAGATGGGAGAGAACAGGTAAGGAAGGTTGTGTCATGTCAGTAGTATGAAATCTGGACCTGGAGTATGGCATATTCAAATTCAAAATTAATTGCGCTTTCTCAAATGGTGCAACTGGTGTATCCATTCTCTTGGATTCATAAAATTTATTCAGAGGTACCCAAAGTAAATTTCTTTCCTGCCTTCATCTTTTGAGATTGCAAATGAGAAGAAATGTTATATATACTATAATCTAAGTGTGGTTTAAATTTCTAAATCTCAAAATGTTTTCCATTTTAGAGTTAGAAGATGGAAGTACAAGAAAGAAGAACACATTCAAAGCAGTGACTTGATTTTATTTTGTAACAATTTCATCCTATTTATTCCTAATATTTTAGCAAGAAGTGTTACAGGGGTAGATCTGACCGATCTAAAACTTGCTAGTCCTTTTGAATTTTATTTAGTTTAAAAAAGATAGTTTTTGTTTCTTAAAAGACCTCAAAAATTTCATAATACTGCCATTCTTTAAAAAAAATTGAGAGAGCATTTTAAATTTTTTAAAAATCAAATTTCTAAAGAATTGCGAGGATAGTGTAAACGCTACACACATAAATATATGTAAAATGGTATTAATAATACATATTTTTGTTCAACCTAATATAAGTCTTTAGCATTTGTTTTTTCTGATGACTCAAACTTAATTGTTCACATTGGTATTTTAATTACCCTTGCCCTGCCTTCTTACTCATAAGTTGAACCTCTCATTATACGTGGAGGGCAGAATCAAGATTGGAAGCAGAATTGAGAATCTTTAATATATCATAGCGTTGGACTTTTCTGGATGCCTCATCTCTGCCAGTTCCTTTTATAGACAAAATAAGTTACCCAGAGATATACATCCTTACTAATTTGAAGTTTAAAGTTATGCAATTTATCGAATGCATTTACATTCAAAAGTTTTCATTTTCTGCTAAAAGTAAAGAATATTCATGGCCTTCAGCCAAAGTTCTACGAGGGTAACTAAAGCAAAATTAGCATGAACATATGAAATTCATATTTTCAAACACATTAGATACTCTATACTGCAGTGCTATACTAAGTAAGAATAATAGATCCCTCGATTAAAATATTACCTATTTGTATAACGAATCTCAACAAAACTTTTCTCTCTGCTCTGCTTTTTAGTTATTTTTGACTTCAATGAAAATATCTTAATATTACGACTAAGCCTCGTGGCTTAGTAGATATTATCTTTTTAAAAATAAAGGTATTGGCCGGACGCAGCACTTCGGGAGGCCGAGGCGGATGGATTACTTGAGGCCAAGAGTTGGAGAAGAGCCTAGCCCACATGGCAAAACCCCGTCTCTACTAAAAATACGAAAATTACCCGGGCGTGGTAGTGCATGCCTGTAATCCCAGCTAGTCGGGAGACTGAGGCAGGAGAATTGCTTGAACCCGGGAGGCGGAGGTTGCAGTGAGCTGGGATTGCGACACTGCACTCCAGCCCGGGCTACTGAGGGAGGTTCTGTCTCCAAATAAATTAAGTAGGTAGGTAACTATTAAATTGACACAGTGGAACTGAAGTCACCTCTGCTGTCAGGAATATGGAATAATCACTGCACAAAATAGGGTTACTGAAAAGTTAAAACTAATTGTAGATAGAAACTAACAGAAATAAAGTACTTTTAATTCTATAAAATTCAGCAGAACTTCAGGTTTTACTGTTTAATAAATGAAAAACCTGAGATAATGTATTACCTGAGATTAATGTTGATGTTGGACTTTGAGTAGATGGACATTTTTATATCTACTTTGATCTACTTTGAGTAGATGGACATTATTATAATTGTTTTATTTGAATAACGTAATTCTACATGTAGTTCTGATTTTTCAGAGTCTGAACTTGGATTATATATTACTCTATTGAAAATAATCTGCTGGTTTTATTTATAATAAGGAAGATCACTAGTCTTGCAGGATACAATATAAATGAATTATCTCTTACATCGTGTCTGCCTTACCCAAAAGTGAAGGTATGAGTCATATAAGTATTGTGTGCCTTTGGTTTCCATATTTTAAAAGCTAGGCGTCTTGGTACCAATACACCTTACCTGCCCTGCTAACCCCAACTCAGCAACCCAAACACCCAAGTGATTGGAGATTTTTAACACTTTGTAGGACTTGCAGAAAAACGGCAATATAAATACTTTGATTGTGTGGACATCTAAGATCCTTCTAATTAAATTCGTTGGAAAAATGTTTTTGCTGTCAAAAATATCAATAGTATCCTCACATGAAATGTGTGTCTTCAAAAGCTGGCTAAAATGTTACCATCTCAGAAGCATGATAAGCAGCTCTTTAATGCACATTTTGGAGAAGTTTCAATAATAGCACTCCTATAATTCTCAAACCTCATCATATGAAATGTAAAATTTTTCTATTTCAGATGTTTTTGATTATATCGATTGCAAATAACCATTCTCTAATGTGATTTTATATTTATAAGCTGGTTGAATTACTTAGAAGCTAGAATGAAATATGAATTATACTATCAGTAAAACAGATTGCTGGATTATCCCTTGAAGTTTTTCTTCAACTTATTTTGGTTCTTTCATTTATAAACCTTTTATTTTTGAAGTGGAGTTGTTCAGTTTTAGCAGCATTTGGGACTGAGAGAGAAGCTAAGTTTTGAAGAGAATCTCTAGCTTCAATCATAAACTATTACTTTAACTCAAGCATTAGATCTTTTCAACCCTGGACACCCAAATCCTGCCCCTATGGTCTATGTGGAGGGATAACAGAAGTTGCCACTCTAGAGGAAAAATGTCTTAATTCTCATTTGTGTTTGATATGATGATAACCAGCTATGGGAATATTTTAATAGTTGCAGAAACTCTTTCTAAATAATAAATGAATAAATACTTTCTTGAAAACTTTACTTTATTATAGAATCTAGCCCAAGTGTGGAAAATTTTAAAATCACCCTATTTACCAAAACTGTCTAATAATAATCTTGCTAGAAAAAATAAAAAACAACAATGATCAGTAAATACCTATACTTAACATTCTTACTTCTGGAACAGAATTTTAAGATCCATGTCCATGTCCTTGTAAGGTAAATCCCTCTGTTTAACAATTTAAAAAAAAAGTCTCACATTTAATACATTGTTTGCACACTCATAAATACATACAAAAGCTGGGAGACCTGTCTTAGAAACATGTTTAAAATGAATATATATAATATTATGAAATAAAATCTGAATAAAAATTTTATTCCAACAACACTTCTCTATTTTAAATCATGTTTATTATTTAAGTTTTTATCACAGTGGAGATTAACTTATGCTTAATCATCCAATCAGTGCCTACTGTCAACTTAATCCAATTCCAAAAAAGTAAAATCAACTCATTCATACACTCTAAGTCCTCTTACTATCCCACCATTCATTGCCTGTATCTTTTTTCCCTTTTAACGGCAACATCGTAATAAGATTGTGAAAAGGTATAACTAATCGGTTTCTATGTATGTATAATACCATTTCTTCAAGTATTCAGAGAGCAGTACATTTGTCTGCATTGTGCATTAGAAAACTACTTGTGACATTATTTCTAAGTGCAGGAGAGCAGCTCCTGGTGGGAGAGTAATGAAGTTGTTTGTCATAGTGTATGCCAAGGATTTACAGCACTATAGAATTTTCACAACTCTTCCATGTTAGTGAGAAACATTAGGTAAATGTTGTATTTGCCTACTCTCAGCTATCGGATGTGGGATTTCAAACTACAAACAAATAAAGCATACACTCAACCAACAAGGGTAGTGCAAGTGCTAAGTAAACAGAATGACATGGAAGAAATTCATAGTTGCCAACTAGTGAATGCTTCAGCAGGGAGGCCCTGATTTTATGATGTCTGTGACTTGCATCCCTGTTCTCAAATGAATACTGTCACTGCTCCATGTCAGCCACAATGACTGGAAAAGGCTGCTGAGGTGAGGGCTGAGGGAATGAGGAGGATGATAGGAATTCATTTTCACAAACAAGTGGTTCAATTTATCTGTCACATCTGTATATAGTGTAAAGTCTGATTTGTTTACAAGATCTCAGACCTCTCCAGACAAAGCAGGTACCAATATGGAAAACTGCAAATGTTTCATTTAAAGGAATTAAATGTTGGCACCTATGTAATATATAGATTGTGTGGCCTGGACAATAAAAGGGATCAGAAGATGGTTTTTTAAAAGTAAAACTTTGGAAATGTAACATCTGAACATTCAAAAGTTACATTAGAGAAAAGCCATCAAACAGTTACATAAACATTCAACAATACAATGGTGCTGTTTAAAAATGCCCTAGAAGCAATAATCTTCAGTACTTTGAATAAAGTCAGAATTTCATTGCTTTGTCTTAATTATGTATTTAACATATTGTTACTCATTAAAATTAAATAGAAAAAAACTATAAAATTGTTCCAGAGGAAAATTATTGGTAGTGGGAAAACAAAAGTAAAATGTGAAAACCAATGTATACATTTACTTAATTACATGTTTTTCCCCCAGAAGTGGCCATACTCTATCAGAAAATAAAAACAAGAAAAACAACAACAACAAAAATAAAACAAAAATTACAAAAAAAACTGTGCCATTTCCTTTTTTTTTTTTTTTCTTCCTCTGCATTCAGTTTTGGGGAAAGTGTTGTTTCATAGTAGTGTTCTGAGTTCACACATATTAAATGGTAGAAAAGAAACATCTGGATCCTGACTATCCTTTTACTTTATTCTTGAGTGTGTTGTACTCTCAACAAATGTAACAATCAGCCAGTAAAAATTATCTTAATTAGGAGACACATACACACACAGACACACACACACACACACACACAACCTTATTAAGAAAAATGCAACCATTCCTGATCCAGGACACACACATATGAAGATTTAAAACTAAGGTCTGACACAGTCACTTAATTGATTTAAATAATTAAGGCTTCTAAAAGGTTCAGTGCCAAAACTCTCTACGTCAGTATTTGAATAAAATATATTTTTGCATTTTAGGTTTGTGCTTTTTACAGCCATCTTAATTCCACAGAATTTCATTAGTAGATCTCATAAGGGCATGTTAGAATTGTTTACTGTTTTACTTTTAGTAGCTGTTAGATTAAATAATAGCAATAAAAATTCAATGAGTGAACCAATTTATTTCTATCACCTGGGCTGTTGGCTCATTTCACTTTCTTTTCATGTTTAATATGGCCATTTCTTTTGTACTTGCCATTGAGGATTCCATTGTGGTAATAATGTCCATTAACTGTGTTATGCTTATTTCTAGACCACAGACTTTTGATTTTTCTGTAGATAAATTTTGTCACCCAAGACAAGAGAAAGTAAAACAAGGCAGCACCAAGCAAAAGCACAAAGGCAATATCCAGTAAAAAATACTGACAAAAAGAGATTTGATGGACAGCGGCACGTAGGTGATGGGCTCCATTGTGACGAATAATATAATCTATCCAATAGATAGTTCGATTGACAGGGTGACCAGGTTGATCCTTGTGAATTTCCGAAAGCTTCTGGGCCCTCTGACGGTAGCTATGGAGAGGGGGACACAGAATGAAGAGGTTAATAATAAAGTTCTATATTTATGCATATCTTCATGTAAAAGGGGGAAATAATAAAAACAACTATTCTTTAGTAAGTACTTTGCATGTACAAACACTGTGTTAAGTGCTTTAAGCACATTATCTTATGTTAACCCAATAAAATATATTTTAAATTGGTGAGAAAAGTGAAAATCAGAGACTGAGTAACTTGATTATGTTACAAAGCAAGCACTGTGTTAAGTGCTTTAAGCACATTATCTTATGTTAACTCAATAAAATATATTTTAAATTGGTGAGAAAAGTGAAAATCAGAGAGACTAAGTAACTTGATTATGTTACAAAGTTGAGACCCAGAATTTCTTGCCTCCAAACCCTTTGCTGTTTCCACACAACATTACATGTAGTTCTTCTCTCCACATACTTTTAAATAATATAAATCAACAAGTCTCAACCAAGATGGAAACTAAATTTATTAGATTCTAAAAGAAAGATGGAGAAAAAGATATAGAACTTCATTCTACCACTTTTTTAAGCAATAATATTTAATTTTGTCTTAGTTTAAAATAACATTAAATATGGGGTGATGATACATTATTAAAGAGATAAAAAAGAGTTGAGAAACACCATGAAGTCAGATTTGATGTTATATGCAGTATTCATATATGTATGAATGTGTATATATATATATATATATATATATATATATATATATATAAAGAAAACACCCTCTTAAATGATTAAAAGACCAAGGAAAATGGGGAATCACAAAGTAGTAAAATATAAGCATTTTATTTTAATCTAAAAACATGTGACTGCACATTAATGTGCCAGTCTTTGACAAACAGCTAAAGCCCTCTTGCATGAATTCATGACTGAAGTTTGTATTTTTTAGACATAAGAAATAATTTCCACCTCGAGAGATACAAAATCTATCATGGAGAATATAGCACTACTGAGTTGTGCATTATAGAGGAACAAAAGATTGGGCATATGTGAAGACTTGAAAAAGCCAAGAGAAGAGTGTAAACTAAATCATAAAAGTAGGGGAGTAAGAATACGCCCAGAATAAATTGATTTGGAAAAAGTATGAAATTTAGTTAGAAATTAGATTGGAAGAAGATGAGTCTTCCCCTTGGGTATTCTGAATGACAAGCTATAATAGCTTCTTTCTTAAAACCAAGGAGCCATTAGATCAGGAAGACTGGCTGTTAAAGCAGAGGGAAGATACTCGTGATGGAAAGTCCATTAAAAAGACCTCAATAATGGCCAATGAAAGACTGACTAAAAAAATGGTGGTGGGATTAGACAGATAAGGGAAATGGTGTAGTAGAAGAGTTTGCAGGAGTTGGTAAGAGTGTGGATTAAAAGTGAAGGGAAAGGCCGGGCGCGGTGGCTCAAGCCTGTAATCCCAGCACTTTGGGAGGCCGAGACGGGTGGATCGCGAGGTCAGGAGATCGAGACCATCCTGGCTAACACGGCGAAACCCCGTCTCTACTAAAAAATACAAAAAACTAGCCGGGCGAGTTGGCGGGTGCCTGTAGTCCCAGCTACTTGGGAGGCTGAGGCAGGAGAATGGCGTAAACCCGGGAGGCGGAGCTTGCAGTGAGCTGAGATCCGGCCACTGCACTCCAGCCTGGGCGACAGAGCGAGACTCCGTCTCAAAAAAAAAAAAAAAAAAAAAAGTGAAGGGAAAGAGAGAGATCATATGCAACTGCAGTGTTTCCAGCTTGAATGACTCACATGGCAGACTTAATTAACAGAACACAGTAACACAGAACACGGCACATGCTGCTGGAAATGATTACAGTTTGGGCTGTAATGAAAGGAAAGGCCGAGAGAGCCACTAGAAATGTGAGGATGGAGCTATGAGATTACAAAGCCTAATGAAAAATCTACTCAGATATTTGAGTTGATTTGATGAGGCTTTATTTTTTATGATTTCACTCTAGACCTAAACATTAAGTTTTAACAATTATGCAAACAAATTTGAGAGGCAGTGAACAGAACGTTGTTAGGAGTGAAAGAAAATGCAAATTAAGGCTATTACATAAGAGTATGTAATTAACAGGCACGTTTTCTCTCTCATCAATGCCTCATCAGAAAATTATGACCAGATAATAAATCTAGTTGTATTAAAAAGTATAAAAACCTCACCAAATATTAATACAAAAAATGAAACGTGACATCTTAGAAAATAAAATCCAACCTTCTCTTTTAACAAAGATGGAAAAGGAGGATAAAAACAATCTTAAGTCTTCAGGTACCTTAATGTCACTGTGTATATAACCCTTTCTCTAGTGATGATTAAACAGATGCTTTAATGGGAAATCTGATTTCTTGCACTCTTGAATAAATTATTAACTCATATGGGACTCCAATATGTTCACTTTGTCCTAGATCACTAATTATCAGAAAAGCTCTTGACATCTGACTCAGCTTATCTGAACAGGGACTTTCATCAGTCAGACTGATGAAAGTAGGAGTAGACTCATAAAGCTGGATTGCTTACTAACCGATTTCATTTTGTATGACTATTCTGTTTAGAGGAGGTCCATGGATCAACTGGAAAGGTATATTGGAGAATTCACAGATAAATTTTTGAGAGGCAGGTATTTTCCATGCTGAAACTGGCCTCAAATTTAGTGTATTGGCATTGTCCTATGAACACAGTTTATTTTACAACTCAAAATTCCTTCCAGTAAGTATATGAATATTGCAAAAACAAATTGGTGTGATTAAAATGGTCACTCCAGACAGCTCTAAATTATTCCAAGGGATCTCTTAGATAAAGCCCCTTTTAATAAAACAATTACCTTGTAAAGAGCTCACATGTACATTAAATTTTACAAAAGTATAAATATTTTCTATTAAAAGTTGATCACGGCCGGGCGCGGTGGCTCAAGCCTGTAATCCCAGCACTTTGGAAGGCCGAGACGGGCGGATCACGAGGTCAGGAGATCGAGACCATCCTGGCTAACACGGTGAAACCCCGTCTCTACTAAAAATACAAAAACTAGCCGGGCGAAGTGGCGGGCGCCTGTAGTCCCAGCTACTCGGGAGGCTGAGGCAAGAGAATGGCGTAAACCCGGGAGGCGGAGCTTGCAGTGAGCTGAGATCCGGCCACTGCACTCCAGCCTGGGCGACAGAGCGAGACTCTGCCTCAAAAAAAAAAAAAAAAAAAAAAAAAAAAAAAAAAAAAAAAAGTTGATCACAGGTTGGATATGTGCTAAGTTAATAATCATCAACTCTCCATCTTTCTCTCTAATTTATTTCATAATAATAAAAGCTTCAGACTCAAAATAATCCTCCCAAACAAATGAACAAAAAAGCAATAGGCTTTTATTAAATGAATCCAAAGCATTAGGAAGCAGAGATGTAAGATGTGTAATTTTACTTAAGTTGTGAATTTTTTTTTTTTTTTTTTTTTTTTTTTTTTTTTTGAGACAGAGTCTCGCTCTGTCGCCCGGGCTGGAGTGCAGTGGCCGGTTCTCAGCTCACTGCAAGCTCCGCCTCCCGGGTTTATGCCATTCTCCTGCCTCAGCCTCCGAGTAGCTGGGACTACAGGCGCCCGCCACCTCGCCCGGCTAGTTTTTTGTATTTTTTAGTAGAGACGGGGTTTCACCGTGTTAGCCAGGATGGTCTCTATCTCCTGACCTCGTGATCCGTCCGTCTCGGCCTCCCAAAGTGCTGGGATTACAGGCTTGAGCCACCGCGCCCGGCCTTAAGTTGTGAATTTTTTAAAAAGGAATACTTTTTGGGGTTTTTGTTGTTGTCGTTATTTCTTCTAAAAAAAGAAAACAGAATATATGTGCAGAATGTGCAGGTTTGTTACATAGGTATACATGTGCCATGGTGGTTTGCTGCACCTACTGACCCATCCACTAAGTTCCCTCCCCTCACCCTCCACCCCCAACAGGTCCTGGTGTGTGTTCTTCCCCCTCTCTGTGTCCATATGTTCTTATTGTTCAACTCCCACTTACGAGTGAGAACATACAGTATTTGGTTTTCTGTTCCTGTGTTATGTACTGAGGATGACTTCCAGCTTCATCCATGTCCCTGGAAAGGACATTACCTCTTTCCTTTTTAATGCTGTATAGTATTCCATGGTGTATATGTACCACATTTTCTTTATCCAGTCTATCATTGATGGGCATTTGGGTTGGTTCTATGTCTTTGCTATAATTGGACTGCAATAAACACACGTGTGCTTGTATCTTTATAATTGAATGATTTATATTCCTTTCAGTATGTACCCGGTACTGGGATTGCTGGGTCAAATGGTATTTCTGGTTCTAGATCCCTGAGGAATTGTCATACTGTCTCCCATAATGGTTAAACTAATTTATATTCCCACCAACAGTGTAAAGCGTTCCTATTTCTCCGCAGCCTCACCAGCACCTATTGTTTCCTGACTTTTTAATAATCACCATTCTGACTGGGCGTGAGATGGTATCTCACTGTGGTTTTGATTTGCATTTCTCTGATGATCAGTGATGTTGAGCTTTTTTACACGTTTGTTGGCCACATAAGTGTCTTCTTTTGAGAAGTCGCTGTTCATATCCTTTGCCCATTTTTTGATGGGGTTGTCTTCTTCTTGTAAATATGTTTAAGTTCCTTGTAAATTCTGGATATTAGACCTTTGTCAGATGGGTACATTGCAAAAATTTTCTCCCATTCTGTAGGTTGCCTGTTCACCCTGATGACAGTTTCTTTTGCTGTACAGAAGCTTTAGTTTAATGAAATCCCATTTGTCAATTTGGGCTTTTGTTGCCATTGCTTTTGGTGTTTTAGTCATGAAGTCTTTGCCTATGCCTGTGTCCTGAATGGTATTGCTTAAGTTGTCTTCTAGGGTTTTTATGATTTTGGGGTTTACATTTAAGTCTTTAATCCATCTTGAGTTATTTTTTGTATAAGATGTAAGGAAGGGGTCCAGTTTCAGTTTTCTGCATATGGCTAGCCAGTTTTCTCAGCACCATTTACTGAATCGGAGATCCTTTCCCCATTGCTTGTTTTTGGCAGGTTTGTAGAAGATTAGATGGTTGTAGATGTGTGGTGTAGTTTTTGAGGTCTCTGTTCTGCTACATTGGTCTATATATCTGTTTCAGTACCAGTACCATGCTATTTTAGTTACTGCAACTTTGTAGTATAGTTTGAAGTCAGGTAGCGTAATGCCTCCAGCTTTGTTTTTTGTTTTGTTTTGTTTTGGGTTTTTGGTTGTTTTTGCTTAGGATTTTCTTGACTATATGGGGTCTTCTTTGATTCCATATGAAATTTAAAAGTTTTTTCTAATTCTGTAAATAATGTAAATGGTAGTTTGATGGGAATAGTATTGAATCTATAAATTACTTTGGGCAGTGTAGCCATTTTCACAATATTCGTTTTTCCTATTCATGAGGATGGAATGTTTTCAATCTGTTTGTGTTCTCTCTTATTTCCTTGAGCAGTGGTTTGCAGTTCTCCTTGAAGGTCTTTCACATCCCTGGATAGCTGTATTCCTAGGTATTTTATTCTATTTGTAGTGATTGCTGAATGGGAGTTCATTCATGATTTGGCTGTCTGCTTGCCTATTGTTGGTGTAAAGGAATGCTTGTGATTTTTGCACAGGGATTTTGTATCCTAAGACTTTGCTGAAGTTCCTTTCAGTTCAATAAATTTTGGGGCTGAGACGATGGGATTTTCTAAATATAAAATTATGTCATCTGCAAATTGAGACAATTTGACTTCCTCTCTTCCTATTTGAATCCTCCTTATTTCTTTCTCTTGCCTGATTGCCCTGGCCAGAATTTCCAAGACTATGTTGAATAGGATTGGTGACAGAGAGCATCTTTTTCTTGTGCTGGTTTCCAAAGGGAATGCTTCCAGCTTTTGTCCATTCAGTATGATGTTGGCTGTAGATCTGTCATAAATACCTCTTATTATTTTGAGATATGTTCCATCAATACCTAGTTTATTAAGAGTTTTTTACATGAAGGGGTACTGAATTTTATCAAAGGCTTTTCTGTGTCTATTGAGATAATCGTGGTTTTTTGCCTTTGGTTCTGGTTATGTGATAGATTACCTTTATAGATTTATATATGTTGAACCAGCCTTGCATCCCAGGGATGAAGCCAACTTGATCATAGTGGATAAGCTTTTTTTTTTTGAAGATGGAGTCTTGCTCTGTTGCCCAGGCTGGAGTGCAGTGGCACAATCTCAGCTCACTGCAAGCTCTGCCTCCCAGGTTGACGCCATTCTCCTGACTCGGCCTCTTGAGTAGCTGGGACTACAGGTGCCCGCCACCACACCCAGTTAATTTTTTGTATTTTTAGTAGAGACGGGGGTTTCACCGTGTTAGCCAGGATGGTCTCGATCTCCTGACCGCATGATCCGCCCGCCTCGTGCTGTTGGATTCAGTTTGCCAGGATTTTATTGAAGATTTTCACATTGATGTTCATCAGAGATATTGGCCTGAAGTTTTCTTTTTGTTGTTGTTGTTGTTGTTATTGTTGTTGTGTCTTTCCAGTTGTGGTATCAGGATAATGCTGGCTTCATAAAAGGAATCTTCTTTTTCAGTATTAGTTACTTGGTTTAAACTAGAATATCTCGGACACAGTATTAGTGAGGCAAACTAATATTTTCAATAATTATCACCTGTTAAATGTGGAATATTATCACATTTGAAACAAAGACAAATGACTTCAGTTTATATAATGACTTTTAGCAAAGGACATGCTATACAAATCACTGGCATTTTTACATTGACTAAGACATCTTTCTATGTACAAAATCCTTTCAGTTAAATATTTAAGGTTTTCAAGTTACATATGATTAACTCATTATCTGGTATGCATACTTTTGGGAATGATATAAATTTATTCATGGCATAGAATAATGCTTAAATCAAGCACTTACATCTCTTCAATATTCTAGAGCTGGAATTGCCATGTGACCTAAGATCGTAACCTGTTCTTGCTCTGATTCAGCTTGGTTCATGCCTCACAAAACACAGCTGGACTAACTACCTGTGAATAACCTAGATTTTTGCGCTTTCCTTTTTATCCGACCCAATCTCAGCAGTTCTGCAACTGTTTCCCCATAATTCTACTTAGAGCTATATTTTACAAACTTTCCTGAAAGGCTGCATATATATACACACATACGTACACACATACATATGATACATATATGATGTATATGTGTGTGCATATATATACACACATGAAAGAACATCATGTTTTAAAAAGCACACCTTTAAAGAAAAACTATAGATAACAGAAGAAGGGATCTACTTAGGCAACCCTAGTTATGGAACATATTGCTTCCCATGGCAGAGCTGTATCCGACACTGGATCCTTTAAGAGTCCAGAGCATGAAGGTCACCTCTGAGCTCACATAAAAAGCCGTATAACGAACTTCAGTCGAATTCGGCATTTTATATGCAAGCATAATCCTTTTACATGAAATAATTTTTCTTATTATTGGTTGTTCCTTAGAATGTGGCAGTGTCTCTCAAGCCAATGTTAAGCCATATCCCCTGGGCATAAAAAGAAAAAGCTTATACTCTTCTAATCTTTAATGCTATCGGAAATGCAAGATAAATTAAACATCATGTCTACAAATGAAGATAACTGCTACTTTGTTTTAAAACTACATAGGCCAATTCTTCACCCTTTGAGACTCATTTGTGAACTAACTTAACTCAGGACCTATCAAGAATTTAAAAAGCAAAATAAAGATTCTGCTTCATCATTCACCTGTGTAAATAAATCTCCGTATTTCTTTAATACTCAGTGCTAGGGAAACCCAGCAACACCAGGCTTACCATGCAGTACAAAGAGCACTGTCTTGGTAATCAGACAGTCCTGGCTTCTAATTTCTCTTTTTTTTTTTTTTTTTTTTTTTTTTTTTTTTGAGACGGAGTCTCGTTCTGTCGCCCAGGCTAGAATGCAGTGGCCGGATCTCAACTCACTGCAAGCTCCGCCTCCTGGGTTCACGCCATTCTCCTGCCTCAGCCTCCCCAGTAGCTGGGACTACAGGCGCCCGCCACCTCGCCCGGCTAGTTTTTTGTATTTTTTAGTAGAGACGGGGTTTCACCGTGTTAGCCAGGATGGTCTTGATCTCCTGACCTTGGGATCCACCCGTCTCGGCCTCCCAAAGTGCTGGGATTACAGGCTTGAGCCACCGCGCCCGGCCTTGGCTTCTAATTTCGACTATGATTGCTGTTGTAAGCCAAATTACTTAAGTTCTCTGAATATCAAGTGCCTTGCCTATACAATGTGGATAATAAAAACTGTGATATACAGCTGTCATAAATATGAAAATGAAATGAGCACATAACATTTGACACAATGTAGATATCCAAAGATTGTTCACATTGCAGTTTCTCCCTCAGTTTGGAAGATCCTGGTAGAATATTATCTGGTGTCAACATGGCTGGTCAAATGACTGCTGTTTTTATTTTCTAAATTGTAGAAAACATGCATAAAGCATTATCACAGGAATCTAAAGGATATTTCCATAACTTCATAATTTATTGACAATTTATTGAAAGTAATTGGCTACTGACAATATACTGTGGTGTGTACATTCATCAGCTTTAATGTTAACTGAAACTGTGTCTGAAATTGGTGGGTTCTTGGTCTCGCTGACTTCAAGAAAGAAGCCATGGACCCTCGCTGTGAGTGTTACAGTTCTTAAACATGGTGTGTCCGAAGTTTGTTCCTTTGGATGTTCAGATGTGTCCAGAGTTTCTTCCTTCTGGTGGATTTGTGGTCTCGCTGACTTCAGGAGTAAGCTGCAGACCTTCTCGCTGTTACAGCTCTTAAAGGCGGCACGTCTGGAGTTGTTCATTCCTTCTGGTGGGTTCGTGGTCTCCCTGGCTTCAGGAGTGAAGCTGCAGACCTTTGCGGCAAGTGTTAAAAGTTCACAAAGGTGGCGCGTCCGGAGTTGTTCTTTCCTCTTGTCCAGAGCTGTTCCTCCCTCCTTGTGTGTTCGTGGTCTCGCTGGCTTCAGGAGGGAAGCTGCAGACCTTCCCGGTGAGTGTTACAGCTCATAAAGGTGGCGCGGACCCAAAGAGTGAGCAGCAGCAAGATTTAGTATGAAGAGCTAAAGAACAGACCTTACACGGATAGCAAGGGGACCCAAGCCGGTTGTTGCAGTTGGCTTGGGCAGCCTGCTTTTACTCCCTTAGCTGATTCCACCCACATCCTGTTGATTGGTCGACTTTACAGAGAGCTGATTGGTCCGTTTCAACAGGGTGCTGATTGATGCATTTAAAAACCTTAGATAGACAGAGTGCTGACTGGTGCGTTTACAATCCTTTAGCTAGACAGGAAAGTTCTCCTAAGTCCCCACCTGACCCAGAAGCCCAGACGGCTTGACTTCTCACTGGCACTCGCTGCGGGACGTTGCGGGTACTCCGGCAGCCCAGAGGGAGCTCATCTCCGGATCAAGCCCAGCAGGCCTGGCTGCGCAGCCTGGGGTCCGCCCCGGGAGCAGCCACGTGCAGCCCGGGCTCTCGCGCGCGCCTCTTCCTCCACACCTCCCCGCGAGCAGAGGGAGTCCGCTCCTGCCTTGGCCAGCCCCAGAGAGGGTCCCCCACAGCACAGCAGAGGGCTGAAGGGCTCCTAGAGTGCTTCAGCCAGAGCAGACACCGAGGCCCAAGAGGTGCCCAGAGCGAGTGAGGGCTCCTAGCACGTTGTCACCTCTCAAAACCTTACCTGGGATTATTGATAACCTTCACCAGTGCTTCATACAGCTCTTTTTCAGTAACTGTCTTCCATTCTAGTAATATTCCCATTCCTTTTGCCTGTACTCTAGTCATAGTATCATAATGGTCTCCAAAGAGTGGAATTCCCACTACAGGCACACCATGATACATAGTTTCAAAAATACTGTTCAAGCCACCATGGCTCAGGAAGGCTTTAATCTTTGAATGCCCTGAAGAAAGATGAAAAAGAAAACAACTTACAACAGTATTACTCTACAGAAGAGATTTTCCCAGAAATGTATTAAAACTGACACCACAGTAAACATGCATTTCAGATAAAGGATACCTAAAGCGTAATTTCACTGATTCCTGTTCTACACCAATTAAAATATTTGTTATATACATAATTGTCAGATTTTGATACATCAATTAAAAGCCATTTTTAGGTAGTTGAAATGTACGTTACTATTTTTAACACAAACACTGCATGACTAACATATTTAAATGGCCAATAATTATTAGGAAGCCAATGAAAGCAAGAAATGCCAAATACCAGAGTGAAAAAATAGACATCTACTTTCTGGCTACTCAAATGTTTATCAACGTTAAAGTTAAAAACACTTTTTTAAACAAATATAAAGAAGGATTGGATTCCAGAAGTCAATGAAGAGTTTGTGTGCTTCTCCAGAAAGAAATGTTATAATCACTATTTACAACATTCAAGTTCTATCAGCATTAGTATTTCACAATTTTAGGGTTTAATTTTACATTTATGTGCTCACACATGTAGGTATAAACATTTATAATCATTTCTAAGACATGAGACATCACATAACATCTAGTTGTTATAGGAATAAAAGAGATAATTTGTCAAAATTAATGTGGAAGTTCAAAACTTAGATTTGTTCTCCTAGTAAATGGCCTACATTTCCATAAAAGAGATCAAAAGTTTGGCATAAGAGTTGTAAAAACAAAACAAAACAAAACAAAACAAAAGACATTGTACCTAGGATATATGTTATTGGCCAGAAAGAAATTATACCTAGCTGAAATGTCGATCTTTTAAAATATACATGTGCCAGGTACAAAATTACTGTGTGTGGGAACCATGGTCTCAATGGTGCTCCCGGAGCTCTTCCATCCTGAAGTCCAGTGGAATTGGTTAGTCAGTGTCTATAGCCCTTACCCACAGGTGGCTTCTCTGACCCCTAGGTCCAACTAAAGGATCTGCCCTAGAAGTGGATTTCAATCTTTATTTTTAGCAAAAACCCCTCTCTTTGAACAAAACCAACCACCAAGCCCAACAGTAAAAAATAAAGCCGATCTGCTGTCTAAAGAGGAAGAGCTGGCTACGAGGGGAGGGGAAAGACATTGATTTAGTTCCTACTTCTCATCTTGGAAGAATCTTTTGATCACAGTTAGAAGCTATTAGAGGACTTACAAGGATCATACCTATTGTTAAAAAAGATACTAATCTTGAAAATGTCAGAGAGCTGACATTGAGAAGCCTAGAGCGGCTATGGACTTGAGGAGGGTGCTCAGGCATGGACCTTGTAGCAGAGCCTCATGGTCAAAAAAAAAAAAAAAGAAAAAGAAAAAAAAATTAACAAACATAAAACCCACACACAATGAAAGTTTAGATGTTCATACATAACAATGTCACACTGTTGCACTGAGGTAGCTGATAGCCAGGTTATCTATTTAAGTTTCCTGCTTCTTTCCTATCGTCTAAGGAATCTAAGTCATAATAGTAAAGCCATTAGAGACTTAAAAATAAAAAAATACAAATATCAAGAAAAGTAAATTGCCTTGTATTCTTTTTCTTCAGTTTTAGCATATATAGAATAGTATTATAATAAGCTAAATGAAAAAAAATTATAAACATAAATAAAATTCTTTACTGGTTTTTAGTTATACAATTTAATTTGCTGCTTTTTAGGAGAATCACTATAGCTGTATTAAAATATAGTTTCAATGTCTTAAAAGTATAAGTTAAAATCAAAGCCACTTTTACATAACATTAGGTGTATTATGGAAAAAATGGTGGTCAATATTGTCAAAATCAATCCCATTTTTATAATTTTTGTAATAAATAATATATTCAAGGATAATACGGCATTAACTTTTTCTAAAAATTTAATGAATAAAAATTTGCATTATTATTATCTGTGCTTATTGAACATAGAGTTAAATTATCTAGATTCAAACACACTTAAAAGACATGCATATAATAATCACTATTTTAATTTTGAGAATCAGAATCCCCAAGATTAAATAATACAAAGTTCTTCAAAACTACCCAGTGATTTAGGACTAAACAGAGCACAGAATCTAATTAAAGTTAAAATAAATTGACTGTTCCTCTCGTCTTCTGCTTCTTTTTGGTTTCAGACAAATGAATAACTTCTAATTTCTCTTGGTTCTCAGACCATCTGTAATAAATCTGTAACCCAAATCTACATTCTTATTGTTTTAACTGTTGTACTTTCACCTGATTACTCTAATTAGGCATAATCTTATTCACTACTAATTTATATAGTTTATTAAGTACATAATTTCCAGATAATTAAAATTGGAGACTGGTCTAAAAATTTTAATATAGATGTCCAAATGTTTACATTTTACACACTCTTTTCCAATAAATAAAGACTTAAAATTTTGACCTCAAATTTAAGACTTGAAATACTGGATAAAAAACATAAAACTCTAACATTTACTACACACATACCGTATGAACCTCTCAAGCAAAAAAAAAAAAAAAAAAAAAAAAAATCACATTTATGTAATTAAAACCTAATAGCCAAGCAAGTAACCACAAATCATTTACTCACCAAGCAGGTCATTCTGTGGTAACCATTCTATGAGTTTAGTGTTGTTTCCTAGATTCTTTGGTTTGGGTCCTGAAAACCTAAAATGTACACCAGAAAATTAACCTTTTAAAAATCAAACCTTACTCATAGTATGTGCTCTCTGATTAAAGTATGAGATTTAAAATAAATGTTCGATGATCTTTTGTTGATATTCTTAAGAATGAAACCATGCTTTGGTAACAACAAATATTTGATTAAGTTTCTTTTAAAAAACTTTCACTGGATGGAGGAAAAACAAGAAATAATTTGCTTACATAGAGATCTATTTTCCATTGGCTCCTCACACCTATACACATACAGAGATAGGATAAAAAAATAAAAAAAATAAATAAATAAACCTACACTAGAAGTCATTCCCCACTAACAGTCAGAAGCTGCAACAAGAAGGGGCAGGGAGGGCTGCCACTGCTATGGCAGTCCATATCCCTAATCCTTAACACCCCAAGCCTGAGGGAAGGCACAAGTGTTGAAAGAAATCAGAAAGTTCTCTTCTTTAGCTTCACCAGAAATAAAATTTTGTGAGGCAAAGCACATAATTACGGTGTTTTCTGCCTGATATTTAAAAGGTAAAACATAAATATGCTTAACAACTAAGAGGGTGACAAAAGAGTCTGAACGGAGTAGACATAAACTGTCCTAAATGAAGCAGAAGTACTTTCTGGGGTTAAGCCTAATAGAGGAAACCCAATGGGACCGGAATCTGAAGGGAAAAGTCCTGAACAGTTAGAATAAAATAAATGTCATTGCATAGCTCAGCAGGCGGAGCTAATCCTTACTCATTTGTTATAAAGGGAAAATCTCTATTACTAAAAGCCTAATTGCAATGGCTTAAGGGGCACTTTCTTCTACTCATGGTAGTAACTATGGGACCAATGTTGTATCCCTAGAGTTCAACAGCGGTAGTATGTGCTCAATAAATACATGCTAAATAAAGTGTTCATGTCTGAGTTTTCAACATTGGGTTGGAAATTCCAAAGACAGTCATGTGTTGGCAATGCCTTCCAAAAGAAGCTATGGTCAATCTACGGTTCTGTCTTAAACTGTGTTAAATGGTAAATGATTGTGTTTTTAAAGGCCAGGTTTGTTAAATAAAATAAATCAAAAATATATGTAAAGGAGACAAAGTGGGAGCCAAAAAGAGTCCATGGTATTTTAGGTATTTGTTAATCCATCATTTTCTTCCTCATTGCAAAACTGATTTGAAGGAGTATATAAAAAGGCATGCAATTAAAACTAACTTTTAAAATCATAATAAATAATAAAAGAGTAAATAAGGGTGGAATTCTGAGGGAAACATAAATATTCATCTGACACAAGGAAAAGTCATTCTGAATAATATCTTCTTTCTGTCCTATAGGTCAGAGGTTTCTTTATCCATCATAGAGCCTTATGAATTAATTCCTAAATTTCAATACGCTAAGAAACAAAATGAAAGTCAAGGGCATCTTGCTAATCTTGCCAGGGAAACAATGTGCTGTGCTTTACTGGGACCTGTGGGTTAAAAAAAAGAGATAACGAATGTCAATAACAAAGAAACAATCTACATTATTACCTTACCTCCAAATCACTTTTTGAGGCAATCTCCCCAGAGCTCCTGCCAGTTTGTTAGCAATGTCTTCTGAGAGATACTTGACACCAGCTCCAAAAGACACCAAGACAAAGCCATGTTCATTAGCACCATTTACCCATCTTTGGAGATCCTGTAAATCAAAACATGGCAGTAAGTTTTACGAAGACCAATCTAGTTTGTAATTGGTGTTATTAACAGCCCAGTTAAAAAAAAGAAACTTTTAAAGTAATTTTCTTAAACAATTAGAAAGTAAAGGATATATTTTCTTCTAAATAACTGCTTTTGTTTACATTTCATCTGATAATGCTAACCGAAATGAGGACATATAAACTACAACAAAAATAACTTAAAAAATAAGTAGCTAAAGGTCTGAAATCTCAGAAAAAGGGCAAAAATTGGAAATGATGATACATGGTCAGAAAACAATCTGTATGCAGACACAAGCAAAAGATGTGGACTAAACATATGAAAAATCAATCATACTGGCAAAAATTTGTTAATGCATCGTTTACAAATTTTTGCCAGTATGACTGATTTGCATTGAAAATCAAATCAGTTCATTTTAAGAAATACCACCCTTACTTCATTTTATTGTATAGGCACAAGCTTGTTTTTCATGATGTCATCCCTTTGAATAAATCCTTGCCAAAGACACCCAGCTTCAGTTTCCCATAGGAAAACTAATAGAGCCAGGGCACATTGAGGAACACATTAATTCCATTGTAAGAATGGTACACTTGCTGTCCATTGATGAGTCCTATGCCATAATGAAGTCACGAAAGCAGAAGCCTGACCCATTCTGTGTTCATAATGTGCAGAGTGAGCTGCCACAGTTATACATCATAGACTCTGCAGGTCTCTCACTCAGGAAGAATGAGTTATTGCCATGGTTGTGTCAGCCATGCTTCTGCATTTCGCACTTTGTAGCATAACCTGATTTGTAGCTAAGGAGTACTGCACAATAAGAAGTATCATCACAGCCAGGCGCGGTGGCTCACGCCTGTAATCCCAGCACTTTGGGAGGCAAAGGCAGGTGCATCACGAGGTCAGGAGATGGAGACAATCCTGGCTAACACGGTGAAACCCCATCTCTACTAAAAATAAAAAAATACAAAAAAAAAAAAAAAATAGCTGGGCGTGGTGGCAGGCACCTGTAGTCCCAGCTACTCAGGAGGCTAAGGCAGGAGAACCAGGGAGGTGGAGCTTGCAGTGAGCCAAGATTGTGCCACTGCACTCCAGCCTGGGTGACAGAGTGAGATTCTGTCTCAAAAAAAGCATCGTCACAATGGCATCACTGCACAGCTTAATTAATTATTTAATGGAACATTAAGCCTAAGTTTTCCTTCCTTTCCCTCTTCTATTCATTTTATCACCTAAAGAAATTTATATTCTCTATTGTACTCAGCAAGTGACTGATCACATTTTATGTCCCCCAAAAATTAGTGAATAGTGTCACTGCATGACCGAGAGTGATGACAGAAAGGAGGTACATCCTTCTAGCTACTGAATGAGTAAAATAGTCTACAATTATTTGGTAGGGAAGAAAATCTTACCAAAACATCATATTTTCCAGGAAGCTCTATTTATAAATACAGATAATCCTTGACTTATGATTTTTCAACTTTATGATGCTGTGAAAGCTATACTCCTTCAGTAGAGACTGTACTTCAAATTTTGAATTTTGATCTTTTCCAAGGCTGGTCATACGCCTGAACAGTGACAGTGAGCTGTAGCACTTAGTAATGCAATCATGAGGGTGAGTGGCCAACACACAACTGTGTACCGTCTTGGCAGATGATTTTGTCCAAGTGTAGGCTAATGGAAGTGTTCTGAGCACGTTTAACGTAGGCTAGGCTATGACGTCAGTATGTTAGGTGTATTAAACACATTTTGACTTAAAATATCTTCAACTTATGATATCCGGACAGAACCCCACTGTAAGTCAAAGAACATATGTATATAAAAGAAATACAGACTATATCAATTTTGAATTAAAACTTTTATATTCTGTTACATTTACCGAGAATATGTAAGATGCTGAAAATTTAACAGTGTTATCCAAAGATTGAAAGTAATAAACAAGAGCAGAATGATTTAAAATTTTATATACAGTCCTAAGTTAGAGGTACTTAAAATCAATATAAATCAATATAAATCAAAATAAAATCAATATAAAACAGTAAAATCATATGAATACATATGGTGTACGTAAGTACCAAATATAAGCCTTTACTGATATGTAAAAGAGTAGGAAAATTCATGTTCATCATGTTTCCTTCAGGAAAAAAAACTCAGTACTTTTAGAAGATAATATTCCACTTGGCTGAGAAGGAAGAGTGGGAACCAAGGTGACATGCAAATTCCTATTTCCTGAGTTGGAGGAAAAAGGCCAGAACAGAGACAGTGAGCAAGTGGATGCCTTACTGTCCCTCGATGTAACCCCTCCCCATGATTTCTAATCTGCAGCCTAAATTCACAGAACATTTGGTGTGATGAATGCTTTATGAGAACATTGAAGGGGTTGGGTTTTGGATTCAGTTGACAAGCAGGTGATTCTGGAGTCATGAACAGATGCAAGAGCCAGACGTGGAAGCGATTTTAAATTTGCTGCTCATGGCAAAACTTTGAAATTGGAACTTCACGGAAAAGTATACTGATATCTTCTGGTGGGTTGGGAGGCCCTCAGGATATCTTAGCCATATATAAAAATACAGGCTTTTTTGGAACTTAAGACCCAGTTACAAAAGGCAAATTTATTTAATAACAGCTCTTAGAAAACAAACTTCATGGTAAATGTGTTCAACACACACACACACACACACACACACACACACACACACACACACACATAAATCCTAACTCCAGAAATGTAACATTTTTAGAAGTAAAAGTACTTCTGTTCCTGGTCAAATAACTTCTGCTCCTGGTCAAATACCAAATTTTAAAACTGGACTAAAGAATTCTTTTATAACAGCAACAAAATCCATAAAGACCTAAGAATAAATCTAACAGAAATATACCAAATATACATGAAGAAAACATGAAAACTTTACTAAAGGACAAAAAAGGAAGGAAACCTGAATAAATGGGGACAATAGAACATGATGACAGAGACAATCAGCTATCGATTGAAGAAAAAAATACGAGATTCTATCCCTCCTCTAGTAACAGTCAAAGAGGGATTGTAAGTTAAATTGATTTATAATTTTAAAAAGACATTTTAAAAATCAACAAAATAATTAATAGACTGACAGAGATATTTACAATACACATAATAAAGGACTAATACTAAAATAAAATAGGGGGAATAAAACCACAAACACCAGAAAACCAGAAAGCACCCAATTCATAGAAGAAAACTAAATGGTATAAACATTAAAAGAACCTTTGTTTCACATGACTAATCAGAGAAACAAATTCAAATTGTTTTCATATTGTCTATATAGTGCTCTGTTGATATGTAATATTTCATTAATATTTAATTCATTTTAAAGAATAGAACCTAGAATTTACCCTTTAAGTATTATTGCTTTGTAATTTTCTTGTAACTGTTTTTGTTTGTTTGCTGGAAGCATAAATGTCTTTTCTTAAATGGCCTCTGGGTTTACTGTTATTAGCAAGCCTTTTCCACTTCAAGATTATCTTTTAAATGGTTCATATTTTCTTTTCATAATTTTACAGTATAATTTCTTTAATGTTTTAATCTTTTAAACAATGAATATTTATTTTGAAGGAAAGAATAACAATGACATCCATCTTTATTTTTAACCAAATTGTTAGCCAGTCTTCTCAACATTAGTTATTTAATATCTCATCATCTCAATTATTTGAAATGCCACCCTCACAGTCTGTTTCTGAATTCTATTCTGTTCCAATGATCTATCCATCTCTGTGCCAGTGCCAAGAATTTTATTTTACAGTTTTATATTTGGAATGTTAGATTTTATTACTTTTCATTTTGGAGATTCTGTTACTTACTCTTATACTTAGTATATTTTTTAAGGACTCATCTTTTTTGGTAACTCATCAATGGTCATTTACTACCAGTACTACTACTTCTTAAGTAAGTTATGAATATTTGTGTGTAAGGTACAGAATAAGCCTTCCATTTCACTCAATACAGGAATTTAGAAATTGCATTGTCTTTTACAGTAGGCCAGCACTGCATTCACATTTCTCCACTAGATGGCAGGACAGGAAAGGAGCGATGTCTGGGCTCAACCTGCTTACGTGCCCAAACCCGACTACCTATATGGGTATAGGGGAACCTACACCAAGGGGAAGAAGTGACATTTTCTAATTGAAAAGAAAATGATCACAATAAGGGACCAAATACTGAACCGGAAATCAGCAACACTCATAGGCGCTCTCCTCGCTACATTAGAATGAATAATTCCATTCCTATGCAACTTGAGTAACAGATGTCTACCTATACTTAGCTATAAAGTCTATGTTTTTGAAAAGACAACCTCACAATAAAAATAATCATTTTATCTTCTTGTAGGATTAAGTCATCTGTTTGAAGTCTTTTATGGGAAAAGTTAGCATAATAAGGAAATATGGATTAATATACATTCTATTTCCCATAATCAGATGCTATATGTTACGAATTTGCATTTGTTTTAATGATCATGATCTGGATAGACACTGATTTGTTTCTAGTATTGCCAGATTTCTTATCCTAGAGTAATTACATACCAAATGCCTTGACTGGACCACAGGAAGAATGAAGCAGTGAGGGGTGTTTTGTCCTCCCATGTCCCTCCATGTGGTGCTGTCCAGCATAAGCCGGTAAAACAGCCTAGCTCTGTAAGGCTGGAGATGGGGCAGAATAGAAGCTAAGCAATGTACCAGAGTGAGACTCGGGGAGCAACTACTCCCAAAGTATAAAATTTTCATTATTTTCAGGTAATGTTTTGATATTAGGGACATCAAAGAACAGAAGATGGTGAAAAAATATTCAAAGAAGTGGAAAGCAAGATCTTGAAACTTTCAGAGAAGACAATCATTGGGTAATGCCTTCTTAAAAATATACTCTGTAATCCCAGCACTTTGGGAGGCCGAGACAGGCAGATCACGAGGTCAGGAGATCGAGACCATCCTGGCTAATACGATGAAACCCCGTCTCTACTAAAAAATACAAAAAACTAGCCAGAGGTGGCGCGCACCTGTAGTCCCAGCTCCTCGGGAGGCTGAGGCAGGAGAATGGTGTAAACCCGGGAGGCGGAGCTTGCAGTGAACTGAGATCCGGCCACTGCACTCCAGCCTGGGCAACAGAACCAGACTCTGCCTCAAAAAAATAAATAAATAAATAAATATATATATATATATATATATATATATATATATATATATACACACACACACACACACACACACACACACACACACACACACTCATCCCCCTATCCAAAAATAAATAAAAAAATTTTACTCATTGTGGTCAATGTAAAATACATCCCAATGCAAGAAAATCATAAGTAGCTTCTTAAACATGAGCTTCAGAAACAATGCAAGAATAATTACAAGTTGAACAGTGCAAGCCCACCTCCATCCTTGCTATCCTGGATTATGAAGACATCAGAGTCTTTTAGACCTCTAGAGAGGATAACAGGTCTGAGGTGTGGGGACACACCAGGCTGTCATGTTTGCACTCCAGATCTCTCCTGATACCAGCCTGCAACCCAAACCCATTCCTTTCTCTCCCCCAAGAATGGAAGCCTTGAGAAGGGGCCAGCACAGTGGAGAAACCTATAACACTGCATCCTTTGTTTGCCCCATCCATTCTGAGGAAAAGAATGCCTGGACTGTGAGAGAATCCTACACAGAGATGATAATGGGAGATGAGGGGGGTGGGTGTTGGAGTTCCTTTTCTTATTCCCAACACCAACATCAATAGGCCTCTTTTCCCATTTAATGTTTCTGAGATAAAGAATGCTCTGCTTCAGTCAGGTGGGTTGCAAAGAATTTCATTCTGCAAAATTTAGTAGGTAAAATGATAGTGAACATTTTGATATAAAATGCTTTTTAAAACAATCTTGGGATATCAAATATGATCTCTGACTACTGCTAATATAGGTAACCAAGACTTATTAAACGAAACAAAACAAAAAGCACTTACAATATAAAGGTCACCATTCAAAATAAAAATGCACCAATCATTGTTTTCACTGATTTGTTTGGCAGGAGGGTTGTTTCAAACCCGAATTCCACAATTTGCTGTATGATCTTAATTATGCCACCTATTCTCTCTGAGGGCCAGCTTCCTCATCTCTAAAAATACTTATGATACTTTACAAGGACACTGCAGAGATTAAATGAGATTAAATATATAAAAGTGCTTTGTCAACTAAAAATTATGCTGTTCTTTTCCCTGGCCATGATATCTGATAAGTAATACACAGATTATGGACTGAAATGATAAACACATTGAGAAAAGGAAAAAAAAAGTTCATTCTGCAACAAGATATTTTCTCTCAGTTATATTTGTTCACTATGTTTTAGATTTTTCAGAATAAAGCTGTTTAAAATACATAAATGAGTAGTACAAAAAGTGTTTACATGTAGCATCAAACCTAGTTTTCAGTTTTTCAGAAAACTCAAATGATTTCCCAGATCATCTATAAGTGTATAAACTACAATTATCCTACAAAAGCAATAGAGATCAATGTCAAGGCAATGGTTCTATTTTTTAAATCTCAAAAGATGCCTTTAACATAGTGAAAGTTCAGGAGAATGAAATAAGCAACCAGAAGGGTGTATTCATTTCCACTGAGATTCTGCAGTATCAGTTTTTCTTCATTGCGAGCTTGATTAATTTTGCCAGTACAGTTACAATTAAAATAAGTAAGCAAAATTTGAAACCCTGAGTTGACTTTGAAAAGCTAAATTTTTAAGGTTCTTAAGACCTTCAAGGAGCTGAACACAAGCAGCAGGGACATCCTGAGGATATGATGATGGCAAGGCACTGAGGAGATACGGAAAGTAACCATGAGATAGAAAAAAAAAGACAGAAATAATAAATGGAGGTGAAACTCTCACCAGAAAAAAAAAAAAAAATCACTACAGAAATGACATCTAAATCTTTCTTATGTTACAAAAGAAAACTGATGAATGGACTCGGAAACCCACCTAATTTGCTGGGTCACTATTTGATAAATGATTATTTGATAGCCATGACCAGCTGCTATGTGCCGTATCTGACACTTGGGACACATCAAAACATAAATAAACAAACTGTTCTGTCTTCAGAGAGTTTATATTTTTTAAAGAGGCCATACCTACAGTAAGTAGATATGGGAAAATGAAGAGCAGATAAAGTATTGAAACCTGGCCTCAGACTCATCAGATACCAATATTTTATCTACTCTTCATTCCCCCAAATGCAGCCTGCCATTGGGTACCTGAAACTTCCCCAGCACATCAAAATTATTTACCAAGATCGAAACAAAGTATCTCCTCTATTGTTCTCCCCTGTGAGACCTGTTCTTTCAACAGGGCACCTACCACACTTCTTGTAGCATGTGAGTTTATGCACAAGACTTTTGTTCTCCTAGGTGTGAGATGCAGTAGGTGCTCAATACTTATTTCTTTTAATAAATCAAGAAAGCTAACAGTAATCTAAATCTTTGAAAGGATAAACAACAAGTACACTGCTTTATTTTGCTGTTCAGTTAATTGGATACATAACACTGTCTTTTCCGTAGAACTTAAAACAAACTATTGAGCACTTTAAAGAAATGTCTCCTTTTAAAAATCAAGCTTAGCTACTAAATTATGTGACCTAGATAAACAAAAGAAAGGTAGTCTTGCTACCTAATCTGTCTGCCGTCATTCTTTCCAGAAAAAAAAAAGCAAAAAGAAAACACCCAACATTTTTTCATGATAATCAGTATTACGCCATAACGACACAGAGATTGATGAGAAATATTTATATAGCTTCCAATTCTGACTACCAAGATAAAATTAGTAATGTGACAGTGAAGAAGTCTTGTATGTAACACCTTAATCAAATGATCAAAGTGGATATCATCAATAATGAAGCAAATCAAAATCATGTACCAGCTAATCAGATGCAATATGCAGAATATAGCATCCCTTCTGTGATATTCCTGTAAGGATGCATAACCTGAATCCAATTACGAGGGACATATGATAAACCCAAATTGAGGGGCATTCTATACAACAGGCCAATATCCTTCAACAACATCACAATAATGAGAATCAAAGAAACACTGAATAAATGTTCAAGAGGAAGGAGCCTAAAGACACATAGCAAATAGAGGCAACAGATAATTCTGAACTGGATCCTTTCCTTATTAAGTACATTATTAGGGGATCTTACAAAATTTCACTGAGGTGTAAGACTTAGATGGTAGTAATATATCATTGTTCATTTCCTTATTTTGATGGTTTGTATTGCGATTATGTAGAAAAACGTCCTCAAGTGCACAAAATGTATATCAATGTTTTGAAGGGTGACAGAGTATCATATAGAAATCTTATTGTCAGATAGTTCTGTTGAAAAAGAACTTTGAACTGAGTTTGCAAATTTCCTGTATACTTAGTATTGTTTTAAAAATAATGTATTGGGGGATTGTTATATTACAAAAGAAAAATTAAATAAAAAGAATACGGCTTTCAATTTAACAATTCCACATGAGAAACATGGTTTACTATCAACAAGCATTACCATCAAGTAACAAATGCCACCACCTAGAATAAGCCCCTGGAACCAATAACCTTTGTTTCAAAACAACTTATGTGGACTTCCTTTTGTCTCTAAAAGCTTCCCCTTACTTCAGACCCCTCAGATGCATCCATGGTCTGCAATAGCATGCATATCCAGCATTGCAGACCCTTGCTATTCCCAAATAAACTGTTTCAGAGAAAAAACACACAAAACAAACAAAAACAAATATCCCAGGATTCTGGATGACGCAAACTAAATAAATAAAAGTTTCTTGTGGAAAAATCTAGATAATAGATTAATTTTTATTTTTAAATTTAAACTTCCCTCCATCAATTTCAGTACCTGAATAACATAATGAGCTACAAGTTACTTAAAACAAACAAACAAAAAAACTAGATACCGGGAATTGGTAAGTGGTCTATTTGGTAAAAACAATGTAGGGAAATATAAATTATTAGTCATACTTGAAAATTATAAAACCATAGAAAAAGACATAGGAATTATATTATGTGGCAGACTGTATGTTCCCATGAACAGCTAAAGTAGTATTTCCAGTCCCACATGTGCTTTCAGAATGTCCCCATCAAGAGGTGCTATGTCCACACTGTATAAACTTAGGCAGGTAAGCCTTGGTTGACTCATGCCTTCTCTGTTCAATTGATTACAGAAGAAATAATCTTATGTGACTTCTTAGGTTAGCTCATAACAAAAGATACACTTGACACCTACTTCTCTCTCTTGCAACACTCACCCTTCCTTTCCAACCACCGTGCTATATCAGTAAAGAAAGCAACATGAAGACAAGAGTAGGTGTTATAGTTAATAGCTCAACTAAGATCTCAGCCAACAGCTAATCTTAACTGCCAAACATGAGACTGAACAAGCCTGAGGATGATTCCAGCCTCTAGCTCTCAAGAGTTCTAGCTGATTCCCCAGACAGTATAGAGCACAGAAAAGTAGTTCCTGCTATTCTGTCTGAATTCCTCACCTGTAGGTATAATAGATGGTTGCTTAAACGTCACCAGGGTAGATTTTACAGCTCTAGGGACTGAAATGTCTCAATGCATCTTCATTTGGTTTCTTTCTCAAGAGTCATAAATGGATCTGAAAAACAGCACTAAGAGATCCACATGAGGTCCCTAACATTTTTTTTCTCATAAAGATCAGGGAGAATAGAACATAACTGAATACCTACTTTGTGACTTTAAACCCATTAAGTTATCTCTTCTAAGAAAATGTGAGAGAGAATAAAGTTGAGGCCCAATAATAGCAAATAACCTACTTCTAGTCCACTAACCTACGGTCCTCAACAACACTTCAACAAAGAAAATGTAATACTTATTGAGTATATTTCCAAAATAATTCTGGTAGCTATATTCCCTTTTGAAGTCCACTGATATTACCAACGAAGACAGAGAGCAGTGCAGATCTTGTTTAACCTGCATGCATATTCATTTAATCAATAATTCAATATCAGTTAACAGACTTTTACTGGTCACCTTCTATGTGCCAGGCACCAGGTGCCAGGAATATAAGAGAGCAAGATATGGTTTCCTCCTCAGAAGTTCATAGTCCATTTCAGATTCATGAGCTTTATTAACAGCACATTAATACTGCCTCTGCCCTATTTCCTAACTAAAGACTGGGGAAATAAAGAGTCTGAAAATAAATAATAAACTTTCCAAAAATGCACTTACATTAAATCTCTGTAAATTATAGCCCAGTTTTATCTTGATTTCAGAGTTGAATTTCTAAAGGAACAGTTTAGTGATAGGCAATTAAAGGTTGCACACCCACATTTCCAAACCAATTAGAAATACATTTATAATCAGTTAAATTATGTCAAAAATTCATTGGCAACTAAAGAATCCATTCTTAACGAAAATTTCTCTTTTTCTAAAGTAATACTGATAGTTAGCATTTCTAGATTATACATCTGTATAGAGAAACAGTAAGTGCAGGACTTGGCTAAAACAAGTCAAGTTCACATAATTTCCAGGGTAAAACACTCAAGTAGATCCTTCCAGGTCAATGACAATATCAAAGTATACTTGAGTCAGCTTCTCTCAAATGCCTAATGTAGTACGTATAAAGCTAGGCAAAGATCACAATATGCAATAAGGTCATATCCTATGACTATGACCTCATGGATATATCCATTAGCTCTAGTGTTTCTATTTTATGAACATGAACAGCATACATGTTCAAGGAAAGAGAAGTCTTTTAACTTTTATGGGGTGACTATATAGACTAGAAAACTAGGAACTGATCACCCCTTCTCCTCCATCTCACTCCCCACGTTTCATAATCTATTTCTACAACTATTCAGGAAGTAAACTCGTTTGCAACAAAGTCAATGATCCAGAAGGGTAGGGGCAACGGTGCATTAATCCTGGGATGAGTGACTTGGTCATCTCAGGGAAAGCTTTTGTGCCTTGGGCAGAAACATGCAGAGCCAGGGTACAGTGACTGCTAGACTGTGTACTCTTCCATGTACTACCTCATATAAAACCAATTTAAAAATAAATCTTATTCTTTGCCTGCATAAACAATAAGATCAGAATAAGATAAAAATCCTAATTGGACCCAGCAAAGACTCCAACGTTAGAATAAACATCAGTTATCAAACAGAGCTATTTGGGGGTTGCTATGACCCTCAGCCTCCCCTAAAGCAGCTGACCTGTCAAGAGCACTCTTTCATCTCATTATATTCTATAGAGCCAATTCTGTGGAACTAAAATTTGGATTTATGTGCTCTTCTAATCCTTCAATGCCATGACTTCTTTCCATTAATACAATTTATCACTATGCTCACAGAGAAGTCTGTAATAGAAGTATATCTTCGAATAAGCAGCACAAAATGTACTTTCTCACCAGTTTCTTTTTATCTTAACTCCTAGGCCCTCTCATAAAAGTTCACTTCCCAATGCCAACCAGTTTAGTTTAAAAGTCCTATTAAAATATTCTCCATTCAATGCCAATGCTCACGTTCTCTACACTAGTTACTTAAAAAAAAATACCCATGAGAAAAATCTTGAAATTTTCATTGGTCCAACTACCAGCTGACATCCAAGGTCCTTCTGTTTCTTACTTCCTACTCTGACCAACACTACAGTGTTCTACATTCCCTTAGCTTATCCCATCCTTGACCACTCTGATGACTTTGTTCACTCTGAATCCCTTTGGTAGAAGTACTTCCATGTACTGAAATTCAACAAGTCCTTCAAGCTCAGCTCAAATGCTACCTTCAACACAGCCTTCCAGGTCAATTGAAATGCCACTTACTATATCAATTCATGTCTAATTATGCCAAATTTAAGAATTTATCTTATTTGACAGTACTTTACAGCTTCTTTGGTTTTGTTCATATTTGCACATGTGATAAAATTATTTGTATACATATGTCATCTTTTTTTGCAGACTATAAATTCCTTTAATTTCAAGGCATCCAAATAGTGTATTGCCCATAATTTGTGTACACTCAATAGTCATTTGATAGCTTATATTTAATTTTCATTGTTTGCTAAATCAAATCCATAAGAAATTCATCAACTTATAAGAGTTTATTCAATAATTCATTTGTAAATCTTTTCAGAAATCTATGCACATTTTCCCAAAATGTTATTGCTATACATGATAATTTAGGATAAAGTTACACTTCAGTATTTCAGGTATATTTTGGATTGATGATTACTTCAAAAGACATTTGGAAGATACCTTAAGGTCCTGGGTACCACAAATTAATGTACTTCTAATCCTGGGTGTCAGAGAATGACAGACTCTCTGCATATGCTTTAACAGTGAGCATGTTAAACAGCGTATGAATCTAAGATATGTTTGTAACAGAAAGGGCAGGAGGAAAACCCATATCAGGGTATTTCAGCAAGATGGCAGAAGTGGTGTATATAAGGAAAACTAGTTTGTTCTTGCTTTTAATCTTGAAATTGCCTTAAATTTCACATAAAATTAAAATGAGACGTGAGACTTCTATATTTGTAAAAGAGAAACACTTCTAAAGAAAAAAGCCTAAGTAATAATTCCTAGAAAAGAACACTTGAAGTACTTGAAGTATTCCCAGTTGTGGAAAAATGGAAAGAGCCAATCATAATTTGTCAAGTCTTTTCAAGCCAAACTCTTTGCATATTTTCTTGGTGTAGTTTATTTTACTATGTAACTTCACAGGAAACTTGGTAAGAGACACTACTCACTAAAATGAAAATTGAAAAAAATGGGGAAGTAATTTTTCCCTGCTAAATTAACAGCTACAACGAAAACTTATGCTGGCAAAGATCTCAAATATCTTGTCAAGTTCTAAAAACCTGAGTCTAAGATTAGGCAATTGGAGAACACAAGTACAGAAGGAATGCTAAGTAAAGTAGAGATCAGATCTTTCCAGGATCAATCAAGTAAGGAGTTTTTGAAAAGGCGAGTTTCAGATAGGGAAGTCTATATTAGAGACAGGAAATGGTAGGATGAAAGAGGACGTTTTGGTCAAAGGAAATGACATATTCTATGAAAAAAAAAAGGTGTTGCAGGATAGAAAAAAAAACTTGCATATCTGCAGAAGCAAAACCTTTGTATGAAAAAGCAAGAAAGGAATATATCAGTGAAAGAGTAGGTGGAAAGGTTTTTGTTTGTTTGTTTTTTTGTTTCTGTTTTCTTTTGTTGCTGTTGTTTTTAAACAAAGCCCTGAATGTATGAGTTCATTCTGGATTCCTGTAACCTGAAGACTGATTCTAACAAACTGAATATGCCACAAAATAGATAAAAAACCAATGACCAAAAGTCAGAAACATCCCCAGGAAAACAATTCTTTCTAAGGAATGGGAAATCATAGTCATAGTATTGAACTAAGTATCTCATAAAATATAAGAATACATATATTACACTTTAAATAAAAATTGACAAATTAACTTTAATATATTTGTTAGTTGTAGTAATAGACTGCTTCAAAAGATATGAGGCTTTAAAAAATAGCTCACACCCACTTATGGCTAGTGTTCCATTATTGGAATGCTAAGCATGTGGGAGTTATTTATGTCCTACTGCTCAAGTCATCACCAAGGTCTGATTTTCCACTCATGCAAAAATTCCAAAAATTGCAACCTCCGGCATAAATGGGCTAAATAGATACAAATGTGGAAAAATTCTTTAACAACTGCTATTTGCAAAACGTTCCAGGAGGATAACATGCAGATAAGATGCTAGGAAAATATCTCCAAGCTGGAGCCACTGCAAAAGATTTAGCACCTGAGGAGAGGAGAATCAATGATCTTAATACACTTCAAGTCCTCAGGGCAACTGCAGAATCGCCATGTGAGCTCAGGTTGGGTAAAATCTCTGCATACCAATGAAAGTGATTAAAAAACCCACTGATCCAAAACATTGCTGCTTTTAATTAGCAGGTCACATACAATTTTATATCAATGTTTATTGAATTTAAATAATCACATATAAATCAGTATTTCTCAAAGTGGAAAAACAACAAAGCATACCAAAGAATTAATACTATAAAGACATAAGATGAAATTTTAATTTTAATTCATAAAGTTTAAGGGTTTTTTTAAACTAATAAAACAAACATTAGATAAGTTATTGTGGAAGACACTTCCTCCACTTCCCTAGTAACAACTTCCAACTTTTAGCTGGGCATACTGCAGTCCAGCTAAAGGCTACATTTTCTAGTTTTAGCTAAAGGTAAGTGTGGACACATGACTAGCCAATGTTCTGGCCAATGAGATGTAACAAAAATGCACCATCTGATGGCTAGAACACAGCAGCCATCTTGACTTTGGGGTTGAGTGTGGCACAGGGGACGGTAAAGCAGAGTGTTGAAGGACCCTGGGTCCCTACTGATTCTCAGCATTGTCATACCACCTTGGACTGCTTATCTCAGAACTTCCTTTATGTGACACAAAAATAAACTTCCACTGTGTATAGCTACTTACATTTTTTTCAATTATGTGTGTTAAAACATAATCCTAATTGATGCAACCACAAAGAAGAATACAAAACAGGAGACTTCAAATAAATCAATAAATGTTCACGCTTCTGATTAACTATAAATAAGGCTAGCCCAGTATCACTCAGATAGGCACACTGATTCCTCTGTGGTGTGAAGGTTTGAGAAGCACTGCAATGTAAATTATTAGTATAATACTAATTTCTGTGTCATTTGAGTTGCTTTAAAACTAGAATACTCTACCCACATTACATTGGCAACCTTTAGTACCCTAGGGATCAGAAATTGCATATCCAATATGCAATCCAATATTATCCCCAGCATCGTTAATTTTAAAGAAAAGTTAAAATTATATTGTGGTAGTAGTTTATTTTCCAGTTGAAGAAACTGAAGCAAGTATTAAGTGCTAGGAGGTAATCAGAAGCAGAGTTAGAATTAAGCTCCAGTTCTATGCTGTAGTTCAGTGCCCTCCATCCTAAAATATTAGCATAGTTTTATACTCTATGAAATAATCTAGGCTATTTAAAGTCCCTCTGAAGGATAAAGTTAATAAATTGAAGCAATTTATAAGTTTTTACAAATTTGCTCAATGGTAAGAAATTATGTTGTATTATATTCCCCAAAGTTACATTTCTTTTTCTTCCCCTATATATTTGAAGGAAGGGACAAACAATGATATACATAAAGAAATCTTAATCAATTTTGCAACTGGTAAACACTTTGTAGCTTCTGGTCATTCTTTTCTTTCCTTTAAAAGAGTGTGTTTTATTGCAAAGGCATTAATCTACCCTAAACTCTGCAACTGAAGTTTTAAAAATATGTCAACAGCTTGTTCTTCATAAATATATTCTTATTTAATTACAATCCATGACAAAATTGAAATAAATCATATATACCCCAAATCTAATATTTGTGCCATAATGGCAAGATTTAAAAAACAATGCCTTTCCCCAAAACTATTATAAGACAGCCTAAACACCATTTATTAAGTATCCTGAATCTGATTTGACTGAAAAAATAAATAATAGATTTTCTGTGTGTCTGACATCACATATTAATGATACTACTGAATATACATGCTCATGCTCACACCATTTACAACCCTTCCTTCCTCACCACAGACAAGAAGTGCATACTCTCCATTTCTCATATGCTTTTGAGTATTAACAAAGCACATAAATGTTATCACATACTGATCTGCTCTGAGTAAGCTCAAACATATTGGAATGGCATTCTATCCTACACAATGAAGAGAAATAAAGGGAATCAAAACAAGGAATCTTTTATTATAGATTTGAAAAGTCAACTAGGCAAAGGACCTCAGAAGGTGGGTTGAATTAAGTGGGTTTTAGAGTCTTCAGGAAATAAGAAAATCTCTCTGGTAAACAGTACACTGAATTGATATCAACTAACCATAAAAATAAGCAAGAACACTACATTGTCCATGAACTGGAATATCTATCTATGTTCACAAAATGTCTTCCACAGTTCTGTCAATTAACAATCAAGAACAAGGACAAAGTAATAAAAGGATATAAGGGACAGAGGCATGGTGATGCCTAAGAGCCGGCAGTCTGAGTTCAAATTCTGTCTTCTGCCCCTCACTGGTTGTGTAATATTCGCAAATTCCAGTACCCTAGGGTCACTTAGCCTCCTTTGACCTCATGTTCCTCATCTGAAAATGGAGATACAAGCAGTCCTTACCTTCTAGGGATGTTATGAGGCTTGAAAGAGCTAATTCTGGTGGCTCATGCCTGTAATCCCAACACTTTGGGAGGCTGCGGTGGGTGGATCATTTGAGGTCAAGAGTTCGACAACAGTCTGGCCAATGTGGTGAAAACCTACCTCTACTAAAAATACAAAAAAAATTAGCTGGGCATGGGGGCAGCTGAGTAGTCCCAACTACTCAGGAGGCTGAGGCAGGAGAATTGCTTGAAGCTGGGAGACTGAGGTTGCAGTGGGCTGAGATAGCGCCACTGCACTCCAGCCTGGACGACAGAGTGAGACTTAAAAAAAAAAAAAAAAGAACTAATTCATGTAAATTGTTTAGAATGGTAACTAGTATGCATTCAGTGAGCATTGGCTATTATTATTTAACTGTCATTGTAAGTAATGACATAAAAGAAAATCAGAAATTATTACTATAGACCCTCAGGAAGGAAGCAGTTGACATCTTTTATAACATCTCAGGCAATACCACTGGAGACTACTTAACAAATTAAAGCTACAGTTGATATATTTTATAAAATCTCTACATGTGTCAATATGACTTTCTAAAAACAAGAAATTATTTAACACTGAAATTGTCTGTTTCTAGTTGCGTATACGTCTACAAACAGAATCAAACTGCTTCAGAATGAAGAGTTCAGACTAAATCCCAGTGATGGTAACACGCTTCTTTCCCTACATGAATAGTCATGTTTCTGAATTCCAAAAGATTTAGTTCTGTCTCAATCTCTGAAACTTCACAGAAGCCTGTCCCCAATGATTGTGGAAGTGCATTTCTGCAGGACTGTGACTCCAACATGAAAGTGGCAGTGGCCTCAACAATTTGACCAAATTGAAACAAAAAATATTGTCATTTCTAGGCATATCAAAAAGCACTACATCATAATCATGAATTATCAGCATCACACAGCATGGAAATCTATTTCAAGAGACTAGCCAAGATGCTTTCTCATCTCTGGTTTTGTGAGAGAATTAGACCTAATGCCCTATCCAAGGTGTCCATTGTGTTCAATGAATTAACTTCTCTTGAATGCATCTGGAAATGGTACTACCTCTGTGTCATCTTTAGGAGAACTGAGAAAACAGTCATTCAGATCATTTTCTGCAGGGCTTAATTCTCCTATGAAACCCCAGTTGTGAAATGCTACTTCTGGAAAATAATTTTTTCATTAAAACAGAAACTATGTCCATGATACTCTTGATGATTATTATCATAATGATGACAACTTCACTATTTATCACATTGTTTCTATGACATTGAGGCTGAAGTGTTTTATTATGCATATTGTATATATATACACACAGATATATGTATGTGTATATGGATATATATATATATATATGTTTTCATATGATATACCTTAAATTACCAGCTTTTTTTCACAGTGAATTTCAAACAAATAAATAGTTAATGTTGCTCTTTTGTTCAAATAAGGATATCTGATTCAGGGTTCTTTTAATTAGCAATGAAAGTAAATGTAGATTTTTTTTTCCCCTGAAAGGCACTTTTGTTTTGTCACTAATCAATCCTCTGGAAGTTTTTCTTTAATTATCATATCACAGGTAAGTCTTGCAAAACAGTATATTTAAGTGTATCCCCTGAGCTAATTCACTTTGAAAGATCAATAAATAGATACTCTGCAGTATTTCTTATTACACATACTACATAATACGGAAAAAGATATTGTGTCTCTCTGCAGTTATCTATTTAATTGCTTACATCTGACTTCCCGCTTAAAAATGTACATTATTGTTTCATTCTCTCTTCTGTCCCTCCAACCTAGACAAGCTCTATCTCATAGTATGCACTCAATAAACATTTGCTAAATCAACAGTATCCTGAAATGTGTAAAATCTCCCTATTTCACTAATCTATCCCTATACAACTCAGATAAATAGAAGCCGTATATGTGTGTCATATCAAGGCACAAATCTAACAAATCTAGCCTTTGTGAAATTGTCTTTTCCCAGATGACAAGTCACCTTAAGGTCATTGGTATATATTCGATGACCACTTCTTTAGTATAAGCAGGTTTTTCTATGATGACCATAAGAGAATTTTCCTTATTGTCTCTATTTCTCTTTTCCTCTTGTATAAAATATTAGAAATTTTAGTACACAGTTACCATTTGTGGTCTTTTTCTAACAATGTGACATATAAGCACAAAAATATTACGTGGAATATGGCATGATGAAAAAAATTTAATCATGCTGTTTTTGAGAGATCCAGAAAACAGGAAAATACTACTCATCTTCCAATACTTTTGTTTTAATGGTTTAGTCTGTTTTAATGCCAAATTAACTCTATAGTGTCCAAAAACAGTGGTTAGAAATACAGGCATTCAAAAAGACCTGAGCTTGATATCTCACTATGTGACTTGAATGAACTTACTCATCTTCTCTTACCTGATAAGGAACATTAGGTTGTCAATACTTCTTACACTTCACAAGATATTATGAGGATAAAATGAAATAGTGCATGTAAAGAACTCAACACTACACTTCCTCATGGTAAGCACTCACCAACCAATCACCACTGGGATTGTTTCAAGGTGAACCTGGTAGTGAAACTCTTGATGCTTATCCTCATTCAAGAAATTTTCCCATGGCTTGCTAACAACTTTTAACCAATATTTGGATTTGTTAATTTTTTTGCTCATTGAATGTTCTTCACCATAAACACAGCCTGAATTCCCCCTCAAAGTTTCCTTATATTTTTCAAACCTTGAAGATGGTTAGGAAGTCTGTCTGTGAATTGCATATGTAGAGTGTTATAATTAATTGTAGTATAAGAATATAGTAGAATTAATTAGAGTAGAAGAAGCTGAAAGTAGCTTCAAGGAGCTAATAACCAGATTAGGAATATTAAGACACAAAGATTTGGATGTATAACTATATATGAAAGTAGTGCTTGGCCGGGCGCGGTGGCTCAAGCCTGTAATCCCAGCACTTTGGGAGGCCGAGACGGGCGGATCACGAGGTCAGGAGATCGAGACCATCCTGGCTAACACGGTGAAACCCCGTCTCTACTAAAAATACAAAAAACTAGCCGGGCGAGGTGGCGGGCGCCTGTAGTCCCAGCTACTCAGGAGGCTGAGGCAGGAGAATGGCGTGAACCCGGGAGGCGGAGCTTGCAGTGAGCCGAGATTGCGCCACTGCACTCCAGTCTGGGCGACAGAGCGAGACTCCGCCTCAAAAAAAAAAAAAAAAAAAGAAAGTAGTGCTTAAGAATTATAACTTAAGAGGCAAGCGGACCACTTTCAGCTGTAGAGGGACCATGCAGAGATGCATGTTGACAACTCCATGCTCAACACACCCTGCAGATATGAGGCACTCAATAAGCATTAACTGAAAGAGATGACGGATAGGTGGGATTTTAATGGGCATAAACCAAGGGATAGAACATTTTAGGCAGCAAAAGGCTTGAAAATGCACAGATCACAAATTATAAATTGTATTAATTCATCCATTCAGTGTATGTTTATGAAAGGACTATAATATACCAGGCTCAGGGAGACACAGATGATAAAGTAAGTGCCTACCTCAAGAGGTCCAAATGAGGGGCCATGAACTCATCACAGTCCAAGGAGGGAAAGGCGAGTAAAAGAATCATTGCAATTCAATGTGATATGCTAAAATAGGTTATGGGATTCAGAAACAACAACAACAACAAAGCAAAGCGTCCAGGAAGCTTTCCAAATTAAGTGATGTTAAAAATGGGAAACAGATCAGTTTACCTGAAGTGAATAACCGTGAGGCATAAAATGAGAAGGATACCAATGAACAGGTAAGTCTGACTGCCAGTATCTGATATTCCTCATGTGGTTATTAGCTCCTTAAAGCTACTTTCAGCTTCTTCTATTATAATTAATTCTACTATATTCTTCTGCTATAATTAATTATAACACTCTACACATGCAATTCACAGACAGACTTCCTAACCATCTTCAAGGTTTGAAATATATAAAGAAACTTTGAGGGGGAATTCAGGCTGTGTTTAACATCATTTACACATGGGGTCCCAAAAGAATATTCCTCAAGAGAGAAACAACATAACAAGTGCTGTGTTATTTGCAGATTATTCAGTCATTGTTTTCAGTGTAAATCAGATTCAGAGAAGAAAGGCACCGTGGCTGTAGGGTAAAACCTGGAAAACAGGTTAGTAGGCACTGCAATTGTTCACATGTGAGGTCACAGCAATTTCCAGAAAATGGGAGTGGAAATAAAATGGAACAGAAAAATATAGATGACATTTCTAAGGAGGAACCACCAGTATTTGTTGAGACCAGAAAGAAAGAAGCACTGAGAGTTTGAGAAATGTGTATTTCATTTTTGATGTATTGTGGATTTTAAGAGACCTAAATAGAATATTAAAAAATAATGCCTATGTCAGCCAAAGTGATTTCCTTTCTCTAACTTTTATGTAATATGCTTAAAGTCTTAGTTTTTCCACCACCTGAGAAACTGACATAAAAATTACAAATGCATTTATTTGTCCAACAGATTCACTGAGTACCTACCGTGTATAATGCCAAATACATACTATGCTCAGCACTATCAGAAGGAAATACAGTTGGAGTGATTTATCTTTTGTTTGTGAAATATGATCTAAAACAATGCCCTGAAGCTATTTAAAGGCTAACTAGCATTAGCTTCACTCAGAAAAATATGATAATATAATATTTTTTTTTTTTTTTTTTTTTTTTTTTTTTTTTTCGAGACGGAGTCTTGCTCTGCTGCCCAGGCTGGAGTGCAGTGGCCGGCTCTCAGCTCACTGCAAGCTCCGCCTCCTGGGTTCACGCCATTCTCCTGTCTCAGCCTCCCGAGTAGCTGGGACTACAGGCGCCCGCCTCGTCGCCCGGCTAGTTTTTTGTATTTTTTAGTAGAGACGGGGTTTCACCGTATTAGCCAGGATGGTCTCGATCTCCTGACCTCATGATCCGCCCGTCTCGGCCTCCCAAAGTGCTGGGATTACAGGCTTGAGCCACCGCACCCGGCCTGATAATATAATATTTTTTCTAATCCCCACAAGTTGCTCTTTATCAGTACCAAATGGAAAAGCACAAAACAGTAACAACTTCTCCTGGTTACTATATGGCTCAGTGGTATTTTTTAAAGGATATTTCTATTCCTGCCTAAGTGTCCCAACTATAATTCAAGTGGCTTAATGGGGTGCATTATCATTCCCCAAACCTGTGTAACTATTAAAATTTAAACTTCTGTTTATAGTATTTCTTTCTGTTCTCCTGAATATGAGTGCCTAATTACCTAGAAACCACTGCCATTGACCCGCATCCAGACATTGTTTTTATAACAATATAAACAAAAAAGTCAGAGAGTATGTGACTGCGCATCTTAAGTCCTGAGCACTACTTTTTTTTCTTTTTTTTTTTTACCTTGGACCTTCACCTACAATTATACAAACTAAAAAACATTAAAATAATAAGAACCAAAAAAGCCTCTGTTCTTCTTTCAAATATCTAAAAAAGCTATTTCTCATTGTGGACAAAAATAATCCTTTAAAGGAGTAGTTGTTTCTAATTTTGTTCTGATTGAGGTATGACACTAATCAGAGATCACATAGCTGATCTCAGAGACCCATGGATAATAATTCACAAAATAAAAATACCATATTCTGCATTAAAAACAATTTTTCTAAAATATTATCATTAAACAATTCCACCCTATTTATTTTCTATCACTTTCTCCTTGAGGGCCTTTAAAACAACAATTTTTTTGAAATACATTTTTCTCATATACCAAAAGAAAGCCAAATGATAAGCAAACAAATCCTATTGCTTACAAACTAAAACAGCTACAAGACAGAAAGACGAAATAAATAAAATGAGCTTTTATTTACTGCAGTGATGAGTGCTAGTTTATTCAGCTGTCCATGCTGGGTGATTCAATATACAGCTGCTCATTCAAGTGAAAATATAGGAGGAGGATTCAGGAAGCAAAATAGTCACAGCCTGAGAAGTTGGTAAAAAAAAAATATCAGGTTTATCTAAGCATTCTCATATTGGATGAATACATCAATAAAACTCTACCCCCCAAAATTGTAAACATGTGTTAATCTTGCTACAAGCTAAGAAATAGCTACTGCTCATTGAGGGCCTAATATGTGTTGAGCATGGCAGAAAATGGTGCTTTACTCACTTTATTATCCCATTTAAACTGCAAAACATCACTATAAAATAGATCGTTTCCCTTAAAAATGAGAACAGAAGACTCAGAAAGTCCCACTATCTCAAAGATACAAATCGCCAAAAAAAAAAAAAAGTGAACACGGGTTAATATACGTTGAAAAAGTTCATGATCTTTCAGCCACACCTTGCTGCATCTGACCTTACAATTCTATTACATACAAAAGGGTCCTGTTAACAATTTTAACAAAAGGAGGCTGTTACTCAACATCTAGGTAGCACTAATTCCCATCTCAACTACTTTAGGATAATAAGCCCCCTTTCTTCTTTTTATTGATATTTATTTATATCCCTTTAATGTAAATTTCCAACTTAAAAACTATTGAATGTCAACTTGTAACATCTCAAATTCACTTTTAAAACTATCAGTCACGTTGATTTTATTTTCAGTACAGAGATATATGAAAAAATATAATGTTTACCAACTTTTCCTTTGTCTAAGTGTAAAAGGAAATGAGAAGATTAATTCAGGCAATAAAAATATTTTGATCTTATAATTTATTCAAGTTGGTTTCTATTTCAGGTTCCAAAAATGTAATAATTTTTTTTTCTGTTTCATTTTTTTCTCTCGTTTTTCTCCAGTTTACTACTGAGGTTTACTACATACTACAATGGTAAATCTCTCACTTTATGAATCAATAAATATCAATAGACTAGAGGTCTTCATATCACTGTAACCCTTGCCAGATAAACGTATATGAATAAACCTGTGTCTAGCATCCATTAGGGTTTACAGACACCACAGTTTTTTTTTAAACTAACATATTATGAAAACTTTCTAGGTCTAACATTTTAAATTATGAAATAACTCTCTTACAGCGTCCATGAATTGGAGTCTATGATTGGCTCATTCAGGGCAGTTACCAAACTCAAATTCAATATAATCAAAATTCCAAGTATTGCTTTGATTGTGGGAATAAAAACAAAGTGGAAGTGAATAAAGAGGGACAGATTTCTCCCATAGATGAAAGGGAAGGAGGAAGCTCCTAATGATGCTGTTATTTTAGGGTAACCTTTTCTATAAAGATAGTAATGCCACCAACAGTAGAGCTTTTGTGGTTCTTTTAGCAGCAATTGATTATCAAATGATAAAGATTCATTACAAATTATTAATTCAGACTTTAGCTTTAGCCTTTCTGAAGGCTATTAATTTTAACTATTAAATTTAGATATTGCCTGCCAGGTTTTTTTGAACACAGCATATTCAAAAGTTTAGTAGAACTTCTCCACAGAAATACACTATGACAGATAACAATGACTAAAATGCCACAAAGATCAGAGATTCACATAAGGTAAGACTAGCCTGTCCTTTTGGTGACATTTCCTAAGATAGGTCCTGATATGGTTTGGCTGTGTCCCCACCCAAATCTCATCTTGAATTCTCATGTCTTATGGGAAGGACCTGGTGGGAGGTAATTGAATCATGGGGGCAAGTCTTTCTTGTGCTGTTCTCATGATAGTGAATAAGTCTCACAAGATCTGATGATTTTTAAAACAGGAGTTTTTCTGCACAATCTCTCCCTATGCCTGCCACCATTCACGTAAGATGTGACTTGCTCCTCCTTGCCTTCCACCATGGTTGTGAGGCTTCCTCAGCCACATGGAACTGTTGGCTCTCCATTAAACCACTTTCCTTTGTAAACAGCCTAGTGTCAGGTATGTCTTTATCAGCAGTGTGAAAACAAACTAATACAGGTCCTTTGGTGAGATTTCCTAGCATATGTCTTTGAATTAAATAAAATCCAGCTACCTTGGGGTATATCATACATATTTTTTAACTTTAACACTTAAAAATCGCCTATTTCATTTTGGATGTCAGCTAGGGCCTACTTGAGTCAATAGCTATAAATGTATTCCTCCTGAAAAATATAAGTAGAAACCTGAGAAACTTTTCTCTTCTAAAAAACATATTTTTACATGAAAACTATCAATCTATAAAATCTTAACAGTAAAAAGGGAAATGCATTAAATATGACACTAAACTGAAGTCAGCAATTGATGTTTCATGTACCCAATAAAGCATCCATCATCTTGATTCCAGTTCATTGCTTTCATGTGATCCCCTTCTCCTCCAGGCAAGCTCTGTTTCAGGAAGACAATGCTAGGCAACTAAGGAGAAGTAGGTTTACTGTGTGCCAAGTACTTAACACAATTTATTTTGTTTATTGTTTTACAAAAGAACAAGTTTTTTCATTTCATGGATAAGTTGAGGTTCTGAGAAATTAAATCACTTTCCCAATGACTTACAACTAGTAATAGTAAACCCAGGATTACAACACAGGTTTGCCTTGTGTGTAAAACCTGTACTCATTCTAGTACCAATCAGCCTCCTTAGGTCATCTCAAAGATGGTTTCCAAAAGGCACCCTGCTCAGTTGTTATGGAAAAGTCAAGAGACAACAAAAGAAGAAAAGGCAAAGCAAAGTAATGGGAAAGATTACAAAACACATATTAATTCCAAAATAAAGGCCAGCAAAGCTGCCTTTCATGGCACCACTTTCTGGATACATAATCCCATTCCAACTCTTGGCCTCAACTATGCCTAGGTTTAATGGGAATGCGAATGTCCTTATGTTAAACAAGAGAACCAGGGACATCAGAACACCTAGAAGACGAGGCTTGTAGTGGCAGGTTCCTCCAGTATCTGACTGGAATAGGTCCTGATACTGAATACATATTTGCTGAGAGAACTGATCAATGAATGAAATGAGTGAATGGAGTCTGATAATGAGTATGGAAGAGAGCCAGAGACTGCTATTCTTTATTTCCATTTGGGCGTTCTTTCACAAATGGAAAGGACATTGGAATCACAGTGAGCTAGAAAACTTGCAGATTGTAATCCCAGCACTTTGGGAGGCCGAGGTGGGCGGATCACGAAGTCAGGAGATCGAGACCATCCTGGCTAACACGGTGAAACCCCGTCTCTACTAAAAATACAAAAAAAATTAGCCGGGCATGGTGGCCGGCATCTGTAGTCCCAGCTACTCGGGAGGCTGAGGCAGGAGAATGGTGTGAACCCGGGAGGTGGAGCTTGCAGTGAACCGAGATAGCACCGCTGCACTCCAGCCTGGGTGACAGAGCGACACTCCATCTCAAAAAAAAAAAAAAAGAAAAAGAAAACTTAACAGATTGCCTGCAAGATCTTGGAGGGCTTTCAGGGCTATGGCATTTTATTTTGTATCTCCAGCATCTAATGGAGTCCCCTGCAGATGATAGGCACTCAATAAATATTTTCCAATAAGTAATAGAATAAGCCAATGATATAGGTATAAAGGGCTGGGCATTTTCTTTTACAAGGATAAAGTAATATTCTCTGCTAAGATCCCCACCATAATAGGAAAGTCTGTAAGAAATCCTCAATGAGCTTGGAATGGAAGCTAGAAAATCTTCTGCAGTAAGAGATATGCAAAAATACCAGTCAGGCCTGAGTACGAATGGGCCACAGCAGACCTACAAAACTTCGTGGAATCACAAAATGATGTAGGAAATTCATCACCCAAACAAGTAGCCAGTGGGAGGAATTAAACTTTCCAATAAAGCAGAGAACATTCAGCATAATCAAAAATCAGAATGACCTAAAATGTCACTCATGATAGGAGGAAGGAGGTCCTTGCTTTCTGTCACAGGAGATGAGTTTAAAAGTGAGACAGTGCACAATGTCTTTCATGTGGTGACCTTCAATAACTTACTATGGAAAGAAATGAAATGAGCAAGGAAAACAGAGGGAGGACGGATTAATGCTCCAAAAATTTGCCTCGTCTGGAGTTTTTCTTCCTACTCCTGTCAAGGAGCTTTAGTTACTGGGTTCTCCAGAGGGTCTTGTTGTCAGTTACCTAGTAAGCATTTTCTTAGCACAGATCTAGAAGTCAGGGATGGAAAAACTACAGAGGAACACCCTTGGAATCCTCATGTAAAAAGCTCATAATGACCCTGTTCATTACTCCCAGACCCTAATGTCATACCCTTTAGCACCCTATGCTTTCCTTCACAGCACTTCTAAATGTTGAGTAATGGGATTAGTAGTTTAATAAGGGCAAAAATCAAGTGTGTTCTGCTAAATCCTGTCTTCTCAGGAGCTAACACAGTCACTGGATTTAAATGAACACATGATTTACTATTTTTAGGTGTCATTTTTTGGTCTGATCATAATGATAAAAGGGTATTTTTTGCTGTTTTAACTAAATAAAACAAGCACCACATGTCATTCTAAATGTATATCATATATGCATCCTATGGTAAAGTTAATTTCAAAAAATCTGCCAGAGGTTTAAAATATATTAATCTGGTAGAAAACATGTATGAGGTTACACATTTTAGCCTGTAATTCTGAAGGTTAGTTTAGCCCAAACTCTTTATTTTGCAAATGAATAAACTGGGCCTCTCATGATGGATTTCTCTGTTCTGTCAGGTTATTAAATTGTGAGTATTCATTGCTTTCAGCATACCTGCCTCAAAATGTACTTGCTGTTTTTAACCTTCATAGGCTTGGAAACAAAATAACTAAGCTGTTTAGCAGGTATATAATTGGAATAAATTAACTCTGTGTGATGAAGGCCTAAGGGCAGCTACTGTGAGTCAAGTCAATGTTAGTTCCTGGACATTTGGCATTGATTTTGGTCTCTCAAATGTCTTTGTGACTTTCTTTCTAGCTCTTGGTGTCATTCAGGTAAATGACACTTCCAGAAAAAGTCTGTTTATTACTGGAGTTAATAGAAGAAATGACACCAAAACTCTAGATCTTTGGTTTTCCATTAAATGTTCTCTTAAAAATGCAGTTCATTTTAGAAAATGATGTGTTATATTTTTAAAAATTCATCATGTAGAGTTCCTACATAATGTTGTAATAAGCCCTTGGCCTTTATAACAATGCTGTGTAATTTATAGATACTTACAAATATCATTTCAATTGATCTTCAATGTTTTGATATGGACAAAAATATTATCTCGTTTTACAAATAAGAAAGCTGCATCTGGAAAGTTCAGGTGACAAGTTCCACGATGCCAAAGTCAGTCACTGGCTGACATGAGACTCAAACTCCAATCACTTGAATCCCAGAACTCTTCTGTTACCACATGGACAGGTTTGAAAATAATAATCAGCGAAACACAGCTAGTCTAAAAAGGCTAAAACGAAGTGTGTACTTACTGAATTTCAGGAAATCACAACTTCGTTACTTCCCAAAATGTATATTTCTAAACAAGAACACACACTCAACAAAATATGTACAGTCTAAACAGCAACATGGGATGTTTCCGGCCTATTTTATTCTCAAACCAGAAAAGACATAATTAAACTTACAGAAGGATGTTAAGCAACATGCCAGGCATTGTAGCATTCACTATTACCTGTGAACTCACAATGACTGTGAGAAGTCAGATGCAGCTGAAAATGCTGCCTTACCTCTTTCCTCAAAGTTTGAGCCATAATCACCTGTAGGAGTGGACCATAAAACTGGTATTGGGGCATTCATATTGTGTCCTCTTAATCCTCTGGAACCATCACCTCTCTGACTTTTACTAACCAGATTATGCTGCTGGTATTGATTCTTCTGACTAATGCCTTACTGTCACTAGACCTCCAATTTCAGTATAAAATATTCACTACTCCTTGAAAGGTAATACGTTAAATTGATATCAGTCATCAACACATAGTGCTGAATGAAATGTCTTTGCCCTCATTCTTTGCTGCAGCTAAGTGTATCTGAGGTTTAGAAACAAAGTGGTTTAAATTTAAGAAACTAAAAAGACAGAGAGAGACAGAGAGAGAGAGAGAGAGAGAGAGAGAGAAGTGAATTTTGGAGCCTGAGCCACAACAAGGCTAACTGAGGATGCTACAGTTGGTTTCTGGCGACAGGGTTCCAATGTGGGGTAAAACAAAGCAGAGAGGAGAGGGCAGTGGGAAGTTTGGGGGAAGGCAGAGGAGGCAACAGAATGCTGAAATGGAGCAGAATAGAAGAAAGTGAAAAATAGAGAAATCAAAGGCTAAATAGAAACTTAATTTTGATAAGGTTGGCCATATTTTAAAGACATCACAGATTTCTGTGAAAGAATATCAAGAAATTATTTCTAGTGAGTTAAAACATTTTGTTAAATATTGCCTGCTTTACACATTCAGCACAAATGGTTATTAATGAAATACTAATGCTTAAAGATTATTTATTTATGGTTCTCAAACAGAAATGGTATTGTATCAACTCCACTGGGTACGCTTTGTCCGGTTTGATTTTCTAATTAGCAATTCTTAGCATGATTAAATGCTAAATACACAGCTGTGTAAGGCTTCAGCTGGTAGTAACCAGTAGTGCCTAATACTGATTTTTTAAAGAGAATAACAAAAGTACTCAAATACTGGATATAAACCTTTTGAGGCCTTATTCCCTATTCAGCTGAAAGAAGTAATCAACATAAGCACTGATTGTATACAATATGTGAATAAAGCTGATATCTATGTATTATTTGTCATTTCTGTTAAAAAGTTATGTGGACTAGATGGAAAATAAGCCTAGCTTAAATAATGTATTCAGTTGAAATCATATATAGAACATATTACATTGATTTCCAGTAAACTGTAATTTTAAAAGACTAAAGTTATCACTAAGCAAGTCTAGAGGGATAAACTATACCATCCATATCAAAACATTATCAGAATCCCATATGTTCTGAAAAATGAGCTTTTTTGTATTCATATGAAAAGTAGTATATAATCTAGTGCATAAATAACTTATCTTTTCATTTTTACATTATTTCTTCTTGTAACATCTAATGCTTCTAAAAATTGGAAACAAATTCTGTCTTCATAACAGGAAACTGACTCAAATTATACATCAGAATGAATTTCTGCTTTTTAAATTCGTAAAGATCTGGTAAACAAGCCTCATTTGAAGTTTTATTTACAAAGCAAGTTACTTAAAACTTAACTGAAATAACTGGATCTTTTTTATGAGGGGGGAAAGCATTTGAACTTTACCAAAATAAATTTGAAAAAGCTTGAAGTATTTTTCTATAATTTCAACTTTTTCCTTAAAATGTTTCTAAAGAAATATTTTACAAAATCTTTTCCACAAATTCTCTATCACAAAAAGCTGAAAGGTATAATTTTTAAAAGGTAAGAAAATTATCTATACGGCTTGATGTGTTTCAAATTCTCTTTAAGATTATAGTTGAAGAAAAAAAGTCTTTCAATAAAAATGGTAATTCAATTATATTCCTTGGGGGAAAAATGTACTTTCTGTATTGTACAAAATCAAATAATATGGTGGCTTGAATTTATTTATTTATTTATTTTTTTGAGACAGAGTCTTACTCTGTCACCCAGGCTGGAGTGCAGTGGCATGATCTCAGCTCACTGCAATCTCTGCCTCCGGGCTTCAAGTGATTCTCCTGCCTTAGCCTCCTGAGTAGCTGGTATTACAGGCGTGTGCCACCATGCTCGGCTAATTTTTGTATTTTGAGTAGAGATGGGGTTTCATTATGATGGCCAGGCTGGTCTCAAACTCCTGACCTCAAGTGATGGTGGCTTGAATTTTTAATCATTGGTTTTTAAAAAACAAATATTACTTGTCTTAAGGCTATTTATAATTATTGTTCATGGTTTACTAAAATAAAATCACAGCTTCACTAGTACACAAATTGTAAAATTGATTCTTTTCTATGCCTCTCACTTGTCCATCCTCTGCAAGATTCCATCTTTATGAATTATCAGAAATCTGCCAACTGCACTAGAAATAAGAACATTTTAAGAATAGAAGTCTGTATTTTAATATATGTATAAGGCTCAAAATATTCTCTTTCACACCATCACTGAAGTGGAAGACACTTTAAAGACCATCCAAGCCCTATCACTGACCCATTCACAATTTTGTGATAAAGAAAGGTAAAGTGATCTTGCCAAGGACTACATATTCACCTGGTTCCCAGTGAGTACTCTGTCACCTCTACCAATGGTCTGATGCCACAAATGTAAGTGGATTGTTAAAGGAGAGTATAAGTTTAGTCATTTATTACTATATATCTATTTAGCAACAACTGAAGTTGTCCAGTGACTAAGACCACAGGTATACATACACACCTAACTCATGGAAACATCCAATTCACCAACACTGATAATGGATGGACCCATGATACCACTTTTTCTAGTTACCCTTTAAACTTTCCTAGTCATGACTTCTCAGAATTCTTGGAGACTCCTCTTCCTCCTCTTCCTTGGAGAGTCTATAAGCCATTGCATTTATTTCTATGGCTTTCCTATAATCTTTTGGAAGGTAACTCTCACAACTGAATACCCAGCATTGACCTTTCCTATCAACTCCATGTTCACATGTTCAAACATCAATTTAACATTTGAATCCACTCATATACCCACAGATTTTTCAAATTCAATATGCCCCCAACTAAACAATGTATTTTCCTAAATAACTTCTTCATCCCTTACTCTTTTGCATCAAGGAAATGCCATCCACCAGTTGCTCAAGCAAGAAAGCTGGGGTTTTTAGAACTGCCCGCCACTCAACTTCACCCCATTCAATTCTACCTCCCAAATATACTTGGAATTATACCACTTCTTACCGTCTCTGCAGCCATCAATACACCTCTGAGCTACTGCGACATTCACCCAATTGATCCTGCCTGTCTCCTCTCTTCCCCTTTTATTGTTCTTTTTCCACAAAGCAACCCTGATCCTTTTCTTTTTAGACAGAGTCTCACTATGTCCTCTAGGCTGGAGTGCAGTAGCACCATCTGGGCTCACTGCAACCTCTGCCTCCTGGCTTCAAGCGATTCTCCTGCCTCAGCCTCCCGAGTAGCTGGGATTACAGGCACCCACCACCATGCTTGGCTAATTTTTGTATTTTTAGTAGACATGGGATTTCACCATGTTGGGTCTCGAACTCCTGACTTCTTGATCTGCCTACTTTGGCTTCCCAAAGTGTTAGCATTACAGGTGTGAGCCACCACACCTGGCCCAGAGTGATCCTTTCTAAAAGTAAATCCAATCATGTTAAAGCCCATCTACAGCCTCAGAAGGAAATTCAAACCTTGGACAGTGCACAAGGCTTTGCATGATATCATCTCTGTTCATCTCTCTAAGGTCACCCCAGTCACTCTACCCTGGCTCCATGCCATCAGCTTCTCAGTTCCCACTGATCTTTCTCAGTTCTTCAAAATATAAAGTCCTTCCCACTTTGGGATGGGTGTTGGTTTCCTGGAATACTCTCCTTCCATCGGCTGTCTCCACCTTCTCAGGAGGCATTACTCTGATCACCTGAGAAGACTACTTATTTTCTATCGCTGCATTCTTTTGGCTTCTGTTACAGCACTTTAGCTTTGGAAATATGCATCATATTAATCTGTTTACATCTTTATTATTTCCCCTATCAGACTAGAAGCAACACAAAAAACTATCGATTGCACTTAACATTGGTAGCTCAGTGCCTGGCACATATTAGGTACCCAATAAATCTGCAATGAATGCATAACTAAATGGCCATCTATCCTTTTTAAGTGTGGCTATCTCTTTGTGGTTTGTAAAACCTTTTCAATGTTACACATGTGAAAAAGTTCTAAGAGGACTTTGTAGTGAAAAAAAGTCAAGTCTGTTTATCTGTTTCTCATCATGGCCTGAAAACACAAGTGGAGGAATTTAGTTAGCCTCAAAGTTTTAACAATATTTACCAAGCCAATTAAGTTGCTTTTCACTGATACAAAGTCTGGAAATTTATAGTGTAACAGAACTTTTATTCCATTTTTGCAAAATAAATTAGGCAACTGCATTGGCTTTTGCAACTTTGGATTACATTAATTCAAAACATATGCATTAAAACCCATACTATGTAAGCACTGTAGTAATAGGTATGAAAGTGGGTGGGACATAAAAGTTGACTGACCTGAGATCCCTCCTCTCAAAGAGTATTGATTCCTTCATTATTGTTTCTGAAAGATTTAAAATTCCTTAGAACCTAATGTTTTCCTTAAAGATCTGTGCAAATCAAATTTTTTTAAATGCTATAAGACCTTTTCTCTAAATCTAATTCAGCATAAAACAATTGAATAGACATTTATTAAGTAGTTACTATATTCAATGACGTGTAGAACCAAGTCAGCTTACTTTGTAAAGTTTATTTTCACTCTATCACATATCCAGGGAGGAAAAAAGCAGAAGAAAATCAAGGGAAGCCAGTATCCACCTCATGGTCTTAAGTTTCCCCTCCTGCATTTGAACACCATAATTTTTCTGAAAATCCACCCAGTCAAAGGCCACCCTTATGAAATACTATATGTAAATGACCACTTTTATAGGAACTTCTTTGAAGTTTTAGGACAAAGGAAGACATGCTTGTCTGTCTCTTTTTCTCTCTCCTATATAATAGCATTTTCATCTCTCACAGCTCTTTCTAGAATGGATGCTCTGTTAACCAACTAATTAACTCTTTGTTTATATTAATCAGAATTCTTGAATCTTCTCCTAAAAGTGGTTCCTACAAATAGCAATAAATGCTGCTTTACAAAAATATACCCTGACAGAAGGCCAAAAGTGAATGGTGAAGATGAATTAAAACAGGGAAAGAGTTGAAAGTTACTAGTTCTGAGGCCCTTACCTATTATTGACATGGCTGTGCATGGCCATTCTATTTAGATCTATATCTTAAAGCAAGAACTGATCATTCAACAACATCATCTTAGTTTCACAAAATGGAACTGTAAGGTAATGAGCTGTTCAGATCTATGATGTAATCCAGGGCTTTTCTAGTTCTTGAAATCTAGATACATACCCATTTGTTTGGGTGCAATTTACACTGAAAATAACTTTCTAAAACAGAGAAAATATTTAATTACCAGAAAAATGATTCTCATACAAAATGCATTATATAATGCTCTTAAAATGTATGGATCATATGGATTGTGTGAGTTTAAATTAATGGTTCTCAAACAGTGGCTGGTCCTCTGACCAACAGTATCAGCATTACCAGGTAACATGGTACAAATGATTAGACCCACCCCAGATCTACTAAGTGGCCTACAATCATGTACTGACAAGAATTTCATGGAATTCTGATCTAAACAATACTGAGGAGAGTGAAGGAGAATACAAAGAATACAATGGGACATTACTTTTCTTTTATTGTTGTTTTTGTTGAGACAGAGTCTCACTCTGTTGCTCAGGCTAGAGTGCAGTGGCACGATCTCAGCTCACTGTGACCTCCACCTCACGGGTTCTAGCAATTCTCCTGTTTTAGCCTCCCGAGTAGCTGGTACTATAGGCATGCTGCACAACAACGCCCTGCTAATTTTTTTGTATTTTTAGTAGAGAAAGGGTTTCATCATATTGGCCAGGCTGGTCTACAACCCCTGATCTCAGGTGATCTGCCTGCCCCAGCCTCCCGAAGTGCTGGAATTATAGGCGTGAGCCACCGAGCCCTGCTGGGATATTACTTTTAATGACAAAAACTACAATTACTTTTGTACCAGCCTAATAAATAATATAGGAAGAAGTCAGTATAAATATTGGGGTTGGTTGCTGAGTCTGAATCTTAGATCTTAGAAGAAACTACTAAGCCTTTTTTGGCATTTCTAGATTACTGAGTCTAGTTCTTCAGGGTCTGAGTGTGGAGGAGATTCAGTGTAATGCTGGGCTAGAAGGAAGGCAATCATTTATTTGCCTAGAGTTCCCCCCTAAACTCACTCAAAAATGAGAATCACAGAGTCAGGAGAATGGACAGGTGTGGAGCCAGCAGAAGAGGGGGCTTCTGTTGAAAAACAACAGTGTCCTAGGTAAAGAAGCCAGCATTCTGATGAAGCTCCTCCCTTAATTCTTCTTTCTACCCTAGAGAAGACATATCTATCAATTTCTGTTCATTTTTTAAGAAACTCCAGGTGATCTAAGAACCACGTATCTCACACAATTGTCATCTTCCTTCTACTTCAGTGAGAAAAAGAATGGAAGAAAAAAAAAAAAATCCCCAAGATGGAAACAGAACTACCAGTGTCAACTGCCCGAATGAAGACAGGTGAAACCATAGATGCTCCATCCACTCCCCTGAGAATCATTCTTCTCTTCAGCATGTGGAAAATAAGAAGTGATCAGTGATTCCATACTCTTAGTTCACTGTAAGTTACAAGGGTTATTACAGCAATAATAAGAGTAATAACTGCCACCACCAGGTACTGTCGTGGCTCTCATATACCAAAAGTCCTCCGAAGTAAGTACTGACATCCTATCATCATTTTGATTAGGCTGACTCCTTTATCCGAAAGAGTCATATGAAGATAAGACTAAAAGTCAGGGCCATTTGACTAAAAAAGTCCATGATTTCCACTTTGGTATTTTGTACAACAAGGAACAATACCTGGAAAGGTGAGATAAAATTTTTCATAAACAAAGCCAGAAAATAGGTAGTTTGTCTTCAGTGTCACTGATTTGTCACAAGCTCTTGCTTACAACATCCTGTCAAAATCTGAGCTCAGAAATAGATCTGATAAACCCTTTGGCAGTAGAAATTTAAATTTCATAAATAGACCTGTTTGGCTTAGAATAAGAGTATTTGTGAAGAATATCATCCCCCAAAACTGGCGTCAACAGTAATTTAATTGAGAAAACTGTCATTTCTAAAAATTATCAGTTAAAAATATTTCCCTTAAAAATATTGCCAGTGTTTGACTTAATACCTAAATGAACAATTCTTTAGGGCTTATTAAAGCTTAAAAACTTAATGATGTGTGCTGGGGTTAAAATCACGTCAGATCTTGCAATATCAATTCAAAACAAGTTTGTTTGATTCCGTTCATATATTGGATCTCCTATCATATCAGGAAATGCTTATAAGCCCATATGCTTATAGAAGCAGATGATAAGCTACTAAAAACTATAATGCTGCTTAGAAAATTTCTGTATCAGTGAACTGAACAGTTAAGTCATTAATAGTTTCAATGGTGCTTGATTTATTTACTTCCTGGATAGATTTCTTTAGAAAGGTAATTTGGTTTCTTACTACAAAATAATAACAAAATACATGATTAACCTATAAAGCTTCTGCAAAAACATTTTACATTAATGAGTTCCCTTAGAGAATTTATTTTTTCTGCCAAACTATCATTTAACAGTTCATTAAATATTAAACTTTTACTGAGTGCCAACCATTTTTCAGGCATTCAGGCTATAGAGTATCAACCTTCTGAGGTACTCACATTCTAGTTAAGAGAGCCATCCAACAAACAAACAAACAAACAGAAAATACTATCGTTTCTGAACTCAGAATTAGTAACTGGAATGAAATTATTAGTTTCTTCTAGACATTGTCATCTTCAATTTTCTGACCCCCACATAGCTAACAACATAACATAGTACTACTATACAGATGAAGCTTTACATCTCCAGCTTTAAATTTCATAAGATAATAAATTGCATATGTAATTATTAATAAAATGGCCTTAATTGTCCACAGCTGCTGCAAACCTGATTCAAGTCTTTAAGCCCCAAGGACCCTAGTCCCATATCCAAGCCTAGAGACTTCATTCATTAATGGTGAAATCAGCTTTCAATCACCATATGTAAGAAAAAGTAATGGCTTCTATGTTAATCAAGGAATACCAAGTATGGAAAGCCACCATTTTGTTTCTTCGTTTCATTTTTCTTCTCATAAACTCACCTGCTCACAAGTGGCTAATCTAACCACTCTGTTGCTCAATCTCTCATTGTCCCCAATATCATTCTCTGAGGGACTTCCAGCAAATGACAAAATGACAAACAGTGAATATCTCCTGGTCCAGTCCTTGGTCCCATGTGTTTTCTTATCTGTTTATCTCTTATCTCTCCCCAAGACTATGCTTCCTTAAATAAAAATGTCTCCACAACTGGTGAAATTAAGATGACCTTAATACTCCTAATGTGGAAATATAGCATCTCTGAAGAACATCAAATGAGTGCCATGCTGCCTCAAATCATCTTTCAAGACGGCACTAGCTGGCTTGACTTTCAATACTGTCCCTGTTTATACACATATTCAGAAGACAGAAAAGACTATTTTAGTTTACAATTGGGTAATGTATGGTTATCTTCTTTTCTCACTAACATTAGAGTGGCTATTCTAATTCATTAAAATAACTTACTACCAGCTGGGGCAGTGGCTCATACCTGTAATCTCAGCACTTTGATAAGCCAAAGTGGCCGGATCACTTGAGGTCAGGAGTTCGAGACTAGCTGGCCAACATACCGAAACCCTGTCTCTCCTAAAAATATAAAAATTAACTAGGCGTGGTGACACACACCTGTAATCTCAGCTACTTGGGAGGGCGAGGCAGGAGAATTGCTTGAACCCAAGAGGTAGAGGCTGCAGTGAGTGGAGATCATGCCACTGCTTAGGCGACAGAGTGAGACTCCATCTCAAAAAATTAAAAAAAACTAGAAAACCAACAACTTAGCACAGATTTTTGGGTTGCTTAATGTCTGGGACAGTATACAGACACAAATTTGGAACAAACAGATGATAGTTATAATATTAATATTGTTGCACTAACTCTATCACCTATTTTTGGCAACTATTTCTATTTGATACAGTTCATTAAATATGAAACTTTTTATTGAGTACCAACCATTTTTCAGGCACTTGGGTTATAGATTATCAACCTTCTGAGGTACTCACATTCTAGTTAAGAGAGCCATGTAAAACAAATAAACAACAACAACAAAAACAGTACAACAATAAGAAACAGTAGTTAAAGTGCGATCAGGTGCTACGAGAGTTCAGGGCTGTAGAAGTTGAAAACTGGCAGAGAGCAACTGCCTGGCAGCCTAGGCCATTTCAGCCAGTGGGAAATCATCTAAAAAGTATCACTGAAACATTTACTTTTTAATAACTATTAGATTCCCTAAGTAAACATGTACTATTTTTTGGTGGATTATCTGCTAATAAAATCAATAAAAATTAAAATAACTTTCTAATTAGGTGTCATTATTTCATTCACATTTAATATTTAAAGGATCTATGTGGCCAGGAGTGGTGGCTCAGGCCTGTAATCTCAGCACTTTGGGAGGTCGAGGCGGGCAGATCACAAGGTCAGGAGATCAAGACCACCCTGGCTAACATGGTGAAACCCCATCTCTACCAAAAATATGAAAAATTAGCTGGGTATGGTGACACCTGCTTGTAGTCCTAGCTACCTGAGAGGCTGAGGCAGGAGAATCACTTGAAATGGGGGACAGAGGTTGCAGCGAGCCGAGATCATGCCACTGCACTCCAGCCTGGGTGATAAGAGCGAGAGATTCCATCTCAAAAGAAAAAAAAAAAAGAATCTATTCAAACAGGGGCCTGTCTACAGACCTCCTTCTTGATCAAAGCATTTTTATTTTTTAATCTTTATCCATGTTCTCTACTGGCCTGCAATGATAGAGTAGGTAAACCACTATATGAATGTGATCCAACCCAGAATTCTTCTCCTTAGTCCACATCGTTTAAAGACTCCTATTAGAGGCAGCCAGGTAGTAGATAATAAGTTGTTTTTCCAGGCACATTTCTAACATGCATTTTAAAATGATTTCTACTATCAAGGCACACAATTTCTTCACTCTACACTGACACAACATTTTGTAATCAAAAGCATTTGAATTTAGGCTGATTTAGTTTATCAAATCTCTAAAGCATAATTAAGAGTCCATATGGTTTCATTTGACTTGAGTATTAAGCACTGACAATCTTTGAGAGATATAAAATAAATAAGATTCAAAACACTGCTGTCTCTGCATGGTTTTATACAAAATTATAAGTAAATGACTAAAATGAGTGACAACAGATGCAATCACCTTGAAAAACACCTAACAAACAGCAAAAGAGCCCACATTACACCTGACTTTGCCACAGACTATCTGTGTGGCCTTTGATGAAGTCTTTGTACCTACTATGTGAAAAATGGACGGACTATTCACTATCTCTATTCTACCTACTTTAAAGGAAAGAATAAATAAAATGAATGGAGCCGAACTATATGCTCTCTACAGGATTTCCTTAGGATCAAACATTGTGAAAGCTTATTTAAAATGTCCATTATAAATTTTCTCCACCCTTTCATCCCAGGTTGTGAAATTCAGTCCCACTGTCCAATCATTTACAGACATCTGGAAAACCTAATCTATGCCCAGTGTAAGATACCAAGGCAATTAACAATTAAGCTGCTATATGAGAATCATGTGTTCTATGCAGCTACTTTTTGGGCCCTCCCGTGTTATTGTCACAACAATGCCCTGTAAATAATACAGGCATTTGAGAAACTCAATAACTTTTGGAATGAAAAGGTACAGTTTATTATCTCAAATAAACCTAGTAGAAAAATCTCACTGGGAACACATGTTCATAAGCATATAAAACCACACCAGAATAAGGAATACCCGAGAGAGTACTGCACATCATTCTTCAAAATACTCCCTGCTCAAAAACTATAAATAACATTCTGAAATGAAAACAGCCCTTCACAATGATAACCTAAAAGATTTCCTGTAATAATAATACACGTATCTATGTCCACATACTATATATAATACATGCACACATGCCATATCTGTGCGTGCAACCGAACTAAACGACACAAAGCAAACTTAGTTGATAAAAAACGCATTTCAAAAGAACCACTACAAATAGCCCAGAGGAAAAAGAAGAAAGAAGTCCACAAAGAAAGTCAAGCCAATGTCAAATGAGAAATTATGGCAAATTAAAGGATATTTTGAGTAATACCTTATGTCGAGCACCAAAAACCACTAAAAAGATGCTTTTCATGTAAAAAAAAATAGTGACACTAGTAAGGAAATCTGTGTGCAGAGGAATCCACGAGAGAAAAAAATGCTTGGATGGTAGAAAAAAAAAATCCCACATGCTATGCATCTTTTTGAAAAGTAGAGTATTGAAAATAAAACATATTTTCCTATACTTATACTGCGTCATTCAAGTTGCTGCAACTCAAGACAAATGTACAGCAGGAACTGGAAGGAAAGAAAGGGCAATCAGGACATTCTTTTTTTTTTTTTTTTTTTTTTTTTTTTTACAGAGTCTTACTCTGACAACTCGGCTGGAGTCTAGTGGTGTGATCTCAGCTCACTGCGACCTCAACCTCCTGAACTCAAGTGATCCTCCCACCTCTGCCTCTTGAGTAGCTAGGACTACAGACATGTGTCACCATACCCAGCTAATTTTTATTTTTTGTAGAGACAAGGTTTCACTATGTTATTGAGGCTGGTTTCAAATTCCTGGACTCAAGTGATCCTCCTGCCTTGGCCTCCCAAAGTGCTGGGATTACAGGCATGAGCCACCATGTCTGGCTCCTTTTCATCATATACTTCTTCAGTCAAGTGATTGAAGAAGAGAGACAGCACCCAGATGAAAACCAAAGGGAGCTGGCAGAAGGGTAGTGTTCTAGTTGGGAAAAGATGACAACCTAGAGAGAACAAGGAAGATTTGTGTAACATTTTAAATGACTCAGTTAAGGAAAAGACACACCTGATCACCAAATCCTTCAGAAGCTGCTTCTAAAATCTGATGTTAGCTACCTTTAGGAAGGTGACTCTGACAGAGAAGGTCTGAGGATTCAAAACGAGCTTGAATAAATTCATGAATGGCTAAGATAAGCTGAGATTAATCCCTATCCTTTACAGTTGACGTCAGAGAGAACTAGTGTGCCCTCATAGCCTCCAGTGGCTGCATAGATTTGAAATGCTGTGGGTGTACAGGCCATTTCTATGTTTCCATGTTACATGAAATATATAAATATATTATTTATTAAATATAACTCTAATGGCCATATTAGAAAAGCCTACAGGTTGTATATTTCTAATCACCTTATTGCCTCATGACAAAATTCAGTCATGTGATTGTCCTCATCTATATTAGAAAATCTGGATTTACTCTTCATCAAGGCCCTGACAGAATTTTTAGTATGTAGTACCAGAGTTAGAAATCAACAATTTAGCAAAATTATTTTGAGTGGCTATTTCCAGAGATAGGATTAAAAGTAGTTTGAATAGAGAAAGTCCTGCAACAAGCCCTACATTTCCTAGTAAATGGGATTTGATGTTGAGGTTAAATTGAGAGATTCAATCTGAGGTTAGAAAACTCACTACAACAACAGGTATGTGTATGGCTTCTGCTAGTGTGGGATACCTAATAAAAAACAAGGATGGTGAACAGAATACCAAGGGATTTACTGATGGTTCAACCAATAAAAAGAATTTAAGTTTGACATAGAGAACAGAGTTTCTTAAAGTTCCATTGATTCCATCATTAAAATGAAATTGCAATAGAGCATGCTTTCTTCAAAACCATTACATTTACTTACTAGCTTAAGTTAACCAACTCCCTACTTTGATGGAAGTTACGACCTCACTTTCATTACTGGACATAAACTAGTGGTAATAACCTCCCAGAGAAGAACCTCTATTCACTTGTTTTATATTTACTTGAGTTCACAGAATCGAAGCTAAACATATATACCTGTAATTGTGCTATTTAGGGTAGAACCGAGGGGATTCTGTGTGTAAAGGTAAAAATCACTTATACTCATTAAAACTAACCAATTAACTATATTCTCCTCACATACTATAACTATTACTTAATCAGAAAACTGCTTCCCAGCCAGCCTATTGACTATATGGCAGAGCGGTCTCTTCAGTATTACAGAAATGCTCATTCAAAGCAGAAATGTTTCCCAGGGAAGTGGTGGACGCAAATAAAGGGACTTTGGAGGCCCCATGTCCTAATCACCTTTTAGAGTACTGCATATATACAATAACAAATAGTATCTCTTCCAAAAATCAAAATTGACTTTTACATTAAAAAAGAATTACCAAGGAATTCAGCAAACCTTACTTCTGGTAGTGGGCTGGCCGGTTTGGTTAGGATTCCTCCTACATAAACAACATTAGGCAGAGTGGGTCTTGGGAATTCCAGTGCTACGTCAGTACACAGCATCCACAGGCTGGACCCATGAACCAAATCATACATGGACTTCTCCGGCATCAGGTTGTACTTCTGCATTATCCTTTCGTATTTGGGAAGAACCAGAAAGCTGACCCCTAATCTGGAAATGAGGTAAACACCGGTATTTTTCATCCTTTGCAGCAAGTTCATGCGGTCTGTGAGGAGTGAGTTAAACTCTGGGACGTATGCTAATGGAGCAGGAGCACCCACTTCAGCAGGATACCAAAGGCCAGTTGAAAATACAGCATATTTAACCCCTAAAAGATGAGCTATCACAAATCCACACATATCATTAGGGTCCACCAGCAGCAGGTCAAACTTTTCTTTCTTCAGACCCTGGATCAGGGCATGGTTGCCAACCATCATGTCACAGTTCTTAGTATAGTGATCCAGTATGTCAAACAGTTCGATTGCTGTCAATCTCCCAGAGAAAATATTCCGCATCTTGGACTGTAGGAAAGCATCTGAGGTGGTACTGTTAAAGATCCCTGGGTAGCGCTGGAGGCTGTAATGATTAGATGGGGCGATGTCTCTGCCTTCAGAGAGGAGGAACACTGTATGGTGGCCTCTCTCGTGCAAGGCTGAGGCTAGCGTCTTGAAAATGTACATATGGCTTTCAAACATAATTGGCGGCACGATGATGATTTTGGCAGCCTTCACTATCCCAACAGCACTCCACAGGAGCATGAAATATGGAGTGTAAGACTTCATAGCTGTAACAACAACCAGAAAACAACTTAAAGCAAAAAACAATGCTCACCATTCAAAACAAGCAGTCACAAAGCACTTTTCCCCAAAAATATCTGATCTAATACTTTGTCTAAAAACAAATCGCTATTAAAAATTATCCTGATATTTGTTCTAATTACCGCTTTTTTTTAAAGATCAATTATGTTTAAGTATAGAATTGAAAGTAAAGTTGACATAAACTGAAATATATTAAAAATGGATCTATTTGAGAAGAAAACTGCATTAGTAAACTATTTTCAAACATTTGAAATAACATTTTGATAAGGCTGAATGACACATAATATATCTTTTTGGAAGGAGATCTATGAAATATCTATGGAACATCTGGTCACCTTCTAACTGAATGTCATTGTTAATCCCAGGAAGAAGAGCTGACCTTTTTAATTTCCAGGTATATGAGCATGTGCCTCTTATTTAAATCATTTTAATTCAACAGTTACATTTGCAGTTATAATCAAAGCATACCAAAGAAAGATTGTTTTTGAAAATAATTATTTTGAATGGTAGTTTGGTGATTCTGCAGAAAAGACTTTTTTTCCGGAGGAAAAATGATCTTTAACATATATTTTCCCTTTACCTAAATACCATAAGTGTCCTAGCAATCTATATTTATGTAATCTAGGTCAATTTGCTGATGCATTTCAGGGCATTATGTAAAAGAGAAACTTCTAATAGAAAAACTCAAGAGGGTTAATGGATCTCAGTAAATACTTATTGAAAAAGGACTGATGAATGATTATGTCTCAGATCACACTTGCTATGTTGTACCTTTTAACTCAGGTGCAAATGTCAAGTCAGATGATGCCTGTACACTTGAGGGCTGGTACTTCTCCTACTTTTTCATGTTAATAAATATGTGTAATAAAGTTGTCTTCTATTGTTTTTAGAGATAAATATACTATACATGGGGACCATAGAGTGTGCAAATACACCCACTAACCTATTCAATATAATTAATTCTTAGACTCTAAATTAGACCCCCAAATAGATCTAAACAATCACTCATGCAAACTGGACACATTTCAAAAAACTCAAATTAGATTTATACACACATCACCAAATTGATACCTATTTTTACCCCTTAAAATACATTAACACTCCTATTTGTATAACTTCCTACCATCTAAATGCAGTTTTAACAACTATACCTTCTCAACATTCAAACACTGCAAGCAACCTAAAGAAACCAATAGCAGGCAACTAATGGATTCTTCCGATAACAAGTGTGAATTCTAAAATGCATATATATCCAGATATTTTTTTCCTCTCCTGCTCTAAGGAAAGTTTCAAACTATTTGAAAGTTGAAGTTATACCATTAAGAATAAGTAAAAGTAATGCATATTACAAACACATAATATAAATGTCACTTACATTATTATAAGGGCTTAAAAAATAATTAACTTTGGAGAAGATACTGATTCTATAGTAAAGTTTACTCTGCAATTACAAGAAGAAAGAAAATTAAGGGGCCTATCTTAGAAAAACCTTCCAAATCTTTATTCTACTGTACTGCCTCACCTATGTATCTCTCCAATGTTGCCTTCTCACAAATCTGAAAAAGGAAAAATGAGAGATTTTACAAGGAAATATTATCAACTCCAGGGATGAGACTAATGCCAATACAGGTAGGTGTTCTAGCAGCTACTGCCCACTGCTGTCACTTCTTGCATACTGGAGAGGAGAGTACTTGATGATGGAATAATGGTAGAAAACTGCTCTCCCCACTGGGTTCTGGATCTAGCTGAGCAGACCACAGGCATACTCCGCTCAGCTACAGTTAAAACTACTTAATCTATCATAAGTAACTTAAAACAAAAATGATCATAGAGAACAAATCCTTTCACTGTGTTTTTGTTTAATTCTTCCTTTTTAATATTTTATTTCAGTAATTACTAAAAAGTAAAAAGAAATCGCATAATTTTTAAATGAACAACTGCTTATATTTTAGAATAGCACTGTCAAAGAGAACTTTCTGTAATGTCAAATATGTTCTGTGTCCTCACTGTCCAATATAGTATCCCCTATCCATGTGTGGCTACTGAACAGTTGAAAATGTGGCTGGTATGACTGAGGAACTGAAACAAATTTTATGTAGTTTTGCTATATGTTGCTAGTGGCTACCATACTAGAATAAAGTTTTAAAGTATATAGATTCTAAAAGCTACTGTTCAGAAATATGAATACTCATGTGACAAAATACCATCTAAAAATCATACCTACTAGTTTTTCATAGGTCTTCATTTAACAATACTGATTACCAAGAAAGAACTATCATTTACACAAACATGACATTCTACTGTTAAAACACAAAATTAAACAGCACTTTAATCTCATAAACACCATTGTACAGAATGACTAACACAACTAGCAACAAACACTGAGATTCTTGCTAGTCTAGAATTACTTGAGTATGTCTACTGAAAACATGATTTTCTGGCATAATTATTGTATCATATCCTAATTTTAATATTTTGCTTTTAAAACCTTTACAGTTAGGGGTTTCACTTACAAGGTAGGATACCGTACCATAATTTCTTGCCAAAATATAAGCACTTACAATATCTGTTCATCAAAACAACCAAATAAGCATTCATTGATTCATACATTGGTACTGAAGTACCTGATGCCACACAAAAATGTTTAAAGTTTAATTATGACCCATCATTTTCAATATATGACTTATGGTAGCACTTGACATTTAAAATGCCAACAATATGGATTTTTTAATAGAAGGTTAAAAAACGCTATGTCTCTAGTTTCTTGCATAATAACACCAGGACAGGGTTGAATGAGACTTTAAAGGTTGAATGAGATTTTAAGTGTAGTAACATCCAAGCAATCAACTAAAGCATGAATTCACTCTTACCAATGCTTGTCAAACCTGAAGGCTAGTGACAACTGAAAATTTCCCCTATTATTTTTATTATTTAACATACTTCTCAATGTAATAAGAAATAAAGGAGGTATAAAGATAAGAAATCAGGAAACAAGACTTACTGAGTATTAAAAGATTTTCTTCACAGGAAACTCTAAAGAATTAACAAGGCAAACTAGTAAGAAAGATCAAGATTTCCAGTTACCACACACACCTCCCCCAACAGCTTTGATCACCAGAAATAAGTATTTATATGTTAATCTATTTATTTTTCAGAAAGACACTGGGAGTTATTCAAAAATAATAAATACCCCAAATGACAGAAATCTTTATTTTTATGAAGTTTGCATTCTATTGGAAAGAGAGAGAAAATAAAGAAAATAAACAAAAGTACATACTATATAGCCATTTGAAAAATATTACCAAAATAAAAAGACCTTCTATATCCATTTCTTAAATATAAAAATTTTAGCTGTTGATTTTAATTAACTTAAGAATCTGAATGTTCTATTTGGTTTGAGACTACAAAAAAATTAAGGAAGTATTTATTGGTATTTTAATGTGGTTTTGTTGTTGTTGTTGAACAGATTTCTTTTTTAATATAATAACTGTGTACATGGACAACTGAAAATACAGAAAACCCCCAAATTAATGTTTTAACAAATTACAAGCTGTTACTAAAGACTATATGCCTGGATTAAAAAAAAATAGTCCAATAGATGAAGTCTCTCATTCAACCTAGCAGTTTAACCAATTTCTCTTTTCATAAAAGTTGCACATTACAGTGGTATAAATTTATCTTTTTTAACACTTCACATAAAAACATGTGCACCCTCTCCTTCTACAGTTAATCATTAGTAGTCTCTAAAATGGTAAAACAAAATTGAATTTATATTAGCAAATGAAAGTGCAAGTTTGTACAGCTAGGCTCAGCAGCAAAAGTGAAGAAGAAGAATGAAAGATGAAAAGCTGACAGATGCCACGCAGAGCAAGGACTTGCATGAAGGTCCGTGTCCTGTGTGCCAAACGCAGTCAACATTCCATCATTTTCTCATTGCTCTTAGATGAGCAAAACCAAATTCTTTTTCTATTGAAAGAAATATTAAATCTTTATTTTCCCCAACATAATTTGTGATCAGGTAAGGCAAAGATAAGTCCACCATCACTGGGGATAGCAGCAACATATAGACTTCAGAAATAGCCCTGAATCATCAGTAACATTCTCTCGTGGTAACATCAGAAGGAATGCAGCTAACAAATTAAATTTGTAATGTTGTCGCATTGTTCTAATTTATTTGATTAGTTTATCTGGAAAAACTTTATAAATACATTATGTAAGAGAGCAGTAAATTATTTTCTTGCTTTGAAAAAATAAAGTTTTTTCATATTTTAAAACATTTTAGTCTGCTTTTGCAAAAGGAGTTGCAAGAAAAACATGACAGCTAGGTTTGCAGAATGTCCACGTACAAGTTGTATTTATAAGAACCTGGTAATCTGCCTATAATTTGCTTCTACAAATAGAGCTCTTTGCAATAATATTTAAACAAATGGGCTTAAACTCTTCCCCTATTCATTCTACTTGTAGAGCAAAGAGGTACTTATTTTTCAAGTATTATAAAAGGTAAAATTTTTTTTTGCCAATTTTACATTTTAAGCTTTCAAGACCAAAAAAATCATGCCTAGTCAGCCCATTTCTTTTATAATCAAATTCTCTTGTCTTTTAAAGAATGCAGAAAAATATTAATTGCTAAGAAGGAGCACACTGGAAAAAGCCATTTTAAAGTATTGAAGAATGAGACGTATTTCTTTTTTCCTATTGATGAAAATTATTAGAAAAGCTATCCAGTCTGTCATCTTTAGCTAGTTTTAAGAAATATTTTCAAAATGATGGCCAAGAACTCTTTAAAACACAGAAATAAATGTTGAAATTCATCAACAGTGTAACTGTTTTCTGCATCTAAAGTTTACACATTTGTTCAGAAGGAAATACAAAGAATGTTAAGGGAATCAATATTATACTCATTATTTAATCACTCGTTATTTTGAACTTGTTCAGTAACTTACTATGTAAGAATTATAAAACTTCTGAGAAACCAAAGAAAACATGACTAAGAACTGTGTATAATATAGACATAAAATGTTCTCAAATATAGTACAGACCTAAAACTATCATGAACTCCTACTAATAAATCCCTTCAAAGGTAACAAAATGATTCTCAAGTCTATCTGAAAAATGAAATTGTAAACAAGCAAGAAAACACTGAAACTGAAGAATAATCAGTAGGCTTGCATGTTCAGTTACTAAAATATACTATAACGTTACATTAAAATAAGGTTAAATCAAAATAATCTAGTGATGGTAGAAGAAGGAAGTTGGACCAATGCCAAAAAGAAGGCCCCAAATATGTACGTATGTTTGTGATGTTTGCATATAGTATGTATTGTACATGAATATATATTACAGTAAACATTGACATTTCAAATCAGTGGAGAATGAGCAAATCATTCCAGTAACTGGATTGCTCACTTTTTAAAACTTTGAAAAGAAGTTAGGAACTTATTTCAAACCATGAAACAAAACCGATTTCAGACCAGTTCAAGAGTTAAATAAAATAAATAAATAAATCTACAAAATAATAGAAAAGTTAGTGAAAATGTGTAGTACTTAAGCGGGGAAGAGTTTTCTAAATCAAAATCTCAAACAACAATCTAAATGTAGACACTGACAGACTTGAATACATTAAAAATGTAGGGACATCAAGAGAAGAAGACAAGCCACAGATTAGAAGTTATTTGGAAAAAGATATGTCTGATAAAGGAGTGTTATCCAAAATACAAGAAGAGCTCTTAAAACTCAGTAATTTTTCAAAAATCCAATTTTTAAAAAATGGACCAAAGGCCTTCACTGATACCACACCACAAAATGTAGACAGGTGGCAGATAAGGATATGCTCTATAACATATCTCATTAAAGAAATGCAAATTACAACATGAAATACCATTACACACCATTAAAATGGTCAAAATCCAGAAAGCTGACATACTGCTGACGAGGATGTGGAGCAACAAGAACTCTCATTCATTGTTAGTGGAAATGCAAAATGGTACAGCCACTTTGGAAGACAGTGTGGTTGTCATACAAAACTAAACATATTCTTATCACATTCCTACAATCATGTTCCTCAGTATTTACCCAAAGAAGATAAAAAATGTCCCCATTAAAACCTGCACACAGATATTTATAGCAGCATTACCAAATTGACAAAACTTGGAAACAACCAAGTAGGTGAATGAATTAATAAACTGGTATATCAGACAACAGATTATATGTAGCGCTAAAAAATGAAATGAGCTATTAAGCCATGAAAAGACATGGAGGAACCTTAAATGCATATTACTAAGTAAAAGAAGTCAATCCGAAATAGCTACATACTATTATGTTGGCACAAAAGTAATTGTAGTTTTTGCCATTATTTTTAATGGTTTTTGCCCAATCTAATATATGATTTTGCACCAACCTAATATATGATTCCAACTATGAAGACATTCTGGAAAAGGCAAAAATATAGAGCTCACAACAAGATTAGTGGTTGCCAAGGGTTAGTGGGTAAGGGAGAGACACACAGCAAAGCACAGAGGATTTTTAGGGCAGTGAACTGCTATGTATGATATTATAACGGTGCATATATGTCATTATACATGCATCCAACCCCATTAAATGTACAATACCAAGAACGGACCCTAATATAAACTATGGACTTCAGATGGTAACAACGGGTCAGTGTAGGTTCATTGACTGTAATAAATGTACCACTCCAGTGCAGAATATCCATATTGCAGGAGGTTGTGCATGTGAAAAAAGGGAGTACTTGGGAAATCTCTGTATTTTCTACTCAATTTTTCTGTGAACCAAAAACTGCTCTAAAATTAAAGTTAATTAATTGTTTTAAAAGGCTTTCATGCAAGCAGCCTATAATATTTATCTTGGAGTTTTTTATAATTATATAAGTATCTTATTTTCATTATATAATTTATTATAATTAGAAAAGGTAATATAATTATCTTATATTTTAATATAATTGTTATTATAACAGCCTATATTATTTATATTAAAGCAACCTGAAAAATATTCAATAGAAAGAAAACTAAGCAATACAAATAAAAATATGAAGACATATCAAATGCACCATAAACAAATATAACGACAAATGATATCCTAGAAATACAACATGCAACATACATAATAGATACTTAACTTCCCTAAGTATTCTCCTGAATTCATTTAGTGCAGGAGAGGATTATTACCATCTGCAAATCTTGAAGATATGTTAAATTCTCAACAACTGGGATTGATTAAATAGACTGTCATGCATTCACATAATGCAGCCACTAAAAGAATCTTACAAAAAGAATATGGCATAACATATTCAAGATTTAATGTTGACTGAAAATTAGGATACTAAACATTATACCTATCATGTAGCACTTTGCAAAATATATACATGTGTACATATGTGGGAATGGTACTTGCCAAAATAGTATAATTTTTCTCTGGATAGTGTGAATTACAAGGGTTTTAACTTTTTTCTTCTATGTATTCACAAAGGAATTCACAGTGGGCATGTGTTACTCTTACTGAAATAAAAATAAATATTATTTTAAAGTAACATATGATAAAAAATACCTCATTCACTATAACAATAAAGGGTACAACATACTTTTTACATTACTAACATAGACTATTTGTTGGCTATAACATGGCCAGACTTCCCCTGAAGACAGATACACAGGAATATTTTCTAAATGTATAGAAACACTTTGTTTTCATGAAAGAAAATATTCTAAAATAGTTCATCTTTCCCATGTTATAAATAGACTGATGGGTTTCTTTCAGATCCCACTGGATGATTTGTTGTGCTTTGTTTGGAATTTAATCAAAATTATACCTATATTCATTGGAAAAATATAAAAACAAGAGAGAATACATTTTTTTAAAAAGAAACAGTAATGATTTGGAATATCCATATAAATCTTAAAACATATTTTAAAACCTAGTAATTAAAAACTGGAACTAGTCCAAAAATTCTACATGAAATCAATTGATCAGTGTAGGAAGCGTATTTGAATTCCCTGAATAAATATAAACATAATATATGATGAAGGAAGTATCACAAATAGGTGTGGAAAGAACAACTTATTCAACAGTGTTAAAAATTTGCTTTATATTTGAAAAATAAAATCACTACATTTTTTACCTTAAACCTTCCTTAAAGTAAATTGAATAGCATAGTGTTAAAAGTTTTTTGGATAAATCCATTAAAAATGTTTAGTTTTAAAGGATTATCTGGAAAGAGAAAAAATTAAGAATAAAGCAAAGAAAACAATCGCTTTTACAAATAATAGATTTAATTGCATAATCATTAATATTTATGGAATGTTTAGAACATGTGGAGCAGGCAGAGGTTTCCAGTTTAAATGGCAGATTAAAAAAGGTGTTTCCATTCCTTTTCTCCTAAAGCTCCATTGCAAATTTGAGTGAAGAATATAAAAGAAAATAAATACACACTAGTTCTGAGAAGTGGTATGAGGCATTGACAGGGCTACCGTGGAATGATTGAACAAATGAACAAATTAGACTTGTCTCTCATAAAATCGGCAAGGATGTTATTTTTAGTGATAATGCTCAACTCTTGCAAAGGCACAGTGTAGTCTTAAGAAGTTGGTGAGGCCAGGTGCGGTTGGCTCAAGCCTGTAATCCCAGCACTTTGGAAGGCTGAGATGGGCGGATCACGAGGTCAGGAGATCGAGACCATCCTGGCTAACACGGTGAAACCCCGTCTCTACTAAAAAATACAAAAAACTAGCCAGGCGAGGTGGTGGGCGCCTGTAGACCCAGCTACTCGGAGGCTGAGGCAGGAGAATGGCGTGAACCCGGGAGGCAAAGCTTGCAGTGAGCTGAGATCGGTCACTGCACTCCAGCCTGGGTGACAGAGCGAGACTCCGTCTCAAGACAAAAAAAAAAAAAAAAAAAAAAAAAAGAAGTTGGTGAAAATGTAAACTCGTGTAAATGTTCTGAAATGCAAATGACATATTATTTTATAACACTACAGAAATACCAATACTTATGTACAAAAATGTCCATTGCATTCACAGCCAACAGCAAACAGCCAGAAACCACTATAAAGCCAGTAGTAGATTAATTTAATTACAGCATATTTTTATGACGGAAAATCACAGAACTATCAAAAATCACGTTTGAAAATAATTTTCATATCAGAAAATACTTGTAACATAACACTAAGATCAGAAATAAAATTATGTATATGATATATACATATATGTATATATAAAGTGATTATAATGACAACGAAGTAAAGATGAAACTGATAACAGTTTAAGGTTGTGGACTTGAGCAATTTTCTTTCCTTTTCTTACATTTTTCAGGAGTTTCAAAGATTTCTACCAAAAGTAGGTAATTCTTATAACAGCTATCAGCTGGCACATCCCTGGAGCTGGAGCCTTACTCTCATCCTCCCTTTGGAGTTAAGCATCTTAAAACATCAGTCTCTATTTGCTGGTCTCCACTTACTCCTCTAAATGTTTACAGTCAGCCTTTGAATCCTTCACAATTCTAATCAAATTCTTGTTGTTAAAAGCACTAATGCTTCCCAATATTCACACAAATGCCCATTTTCCACTTATCTGTTCGGATTTCCCTTTAACACTAGCCACTAGTGATTCTCTCTTCCTCTAAATTCTCTCTTGACTTCTGGGATACTACTACTACTTGACTACAAGATTCTGGCAGTGGAGTAATATACTGCTAGAATCTTCCAAAATTCAAAGAATGTACACAAATTTGAAGACTATACACAAGCTGCATATCAGTCTACACTTTATTCTTCCTATTAAAAATTATTTATATGCTTGCTTTCAAGACAGAACGCCAAAAGCATTTTAATAGGTGTATCTACCACTCACCATAGGGAAGCCATTTAACATTTCAGTATGAATTAATTTGGGCAAAACAGTAAGAATATCAGGATACTGGTGGTACTATACTTAAATGTCGTACATTCAAAATGTTCATCTGTAAAAGTGATTTCTCCAAGGCCAAAGGAAGGGTTTCTTTGTTTGTTCGTTTTGTTTGAGATGGAGTCGCTCTGTCACCCAAGCTGGAGTACAATGGCACAATCTCGGCTCACTACAACCTTCACCTCCCAGGTTCAAGCAATTCTCCTGCCTGCCTCAGCCTCCTAAGTAGCTGGGATTACAGGCGCACACCACCGTGCCCAACTAATTTTTGTACTTTTTTTTTAGTAGAGACAGGGTTTCACCAAGTTAGCCAGGCTGGTCTCGAACTCCTGACCTTGTGATCTCCCCGCCTCAGCCTCCCAAAGTGCTGAGATTACAGGCATGAGCCACCACGCGTGGCCTAAAGGAAAGGTTTTAAACCATTAGTGCTCCAGAAAACAAGTGAGATTAGCTACAATGCTCCTGTGCCTAGGTATCAATGGTTCATATATGCTGAAATTTGATAAAGGAACACCCTAATATACTATTGATATATTTTAAAGATGAAAATAGACTTTCATAAAGCCCCTGTATTTCCCATTTTTCCAAAGAGACTACAGCTAAAATACCAGAGTTTAATACCATATGTGACTCCGGTAACATTACCTTTTTTTTTTTTTTGTGGAATACATTAACTCTCTTTATTTTGTATTTTTATTTTTAACTCTTAAGTTCAGGGGTACATGTACAGGTTTGTTACATAGGTAAACTTGTGTCATGGGAATTTGTTGTACAGATTATTTCATCACCCAGGTGTTAAGCCTAGTAGTCAATTATTTTTCCTGATCCTCTCCCTCCTCCCATGCTACACCCTTGCTATTTAAAAAAAAGTGGGGAATCACCTTTTACTACCACTTGAAAGAATCATTCCTCTCGTTTCTCCAATTTAAGAGCTGCTCATTGTTAATAACTCTGAACTGGAAAGCATTTATGTGGATGAACCATTGAACCATATAAGAAAAAAATGACAAGCATATAAACTACATGAAATAGGTTGATTTTTGAGAGTCTATCATCCCAGCATCTCAGCAATTCATTATTGTAAACAAGAATTAATCAAAGTATCTTTGCATTAAAGGAAAAACAAAATAAGTGCTTATGGAAAATATAAAATCATTTCTGTATATGGTGAATTATATTTAGAAAAATGAAGGGGTGATTTAGTTTAAAGCAGATGATGTAATCTGAAAGGGCTGAGGTTCTCAGTACTTTTAAGTTTCCCTGGCATTTACTATTATGTGGACTGCAATAATGTGAGCAAATGCACCAATCAATTGCCACAAGAGGTCAAACTTTGTACTACATAGAATATTGTAAGAGAAACTTCATCTCTCTTCAAAGCATCTCCTACAAGTAAGCCTTGGAAAATGCCATCCAGCAAAATAAAAAATAAATAAATATGGATTCAGTTAAATAAATATTCATTGAGTGTCATTACTGGTGCTTTTAAATAAATGTAAATTTTATTTAAAAAATATTTTTTTCTGCCTTTCCCTAGTATGACTTAAGCTCCATAAAGGTAGGGATTTTAGTTAAACTTGGTAATTGCTTTATTCTCATTGCCTAACTATGTAGTAAGCACTCAACATTTATTTACTGAGTAAATGACTGCAATTATTATTTGGAACCAGGATATATAGATGAACCACATGCATCTCCACTATCAGCCCCACTTTTTTCTTTAATTGTAAATAAATGAACTTTCTAATTATATGAATTTTCTTACTTTTGAACAAAATTCTGAATCAAAAGCTTTTGCCTGAGGTACTAAAGTTATTTACATAACTCAACTATAGAGAAAATTTCTGGGCTAATGTGTACTACAGGTGGAAGAAGAAAGTAGTAAATAAAAGTACTGATTTCACTACAGCTTTTCCTTGATTCTGGGGTCTTTCATTTTACACATTCACAGTAGTGTTATAAATGACCAAGAGAACTGCCTTTACCTTTAGTAATAACAAAAAGTATGAAAGGAAACTAGAACTTAGATGCTAGGCATAGGCACATGAGAGACAGCTGTGGCCTTTGTTGTTTCTTCCAGTAATGGAATCCACCCTACTTCAGTTTGGCTTAAGCCAAAAAGGCAAAAGACAATTTTTCCCTACCTCTGTAATAGCTGGTTTTAGTTACATAAATAAGTTCTACTCAGTGAGAGTGAAATGGAAGCAGAATTGCTATGTGCAATTTCTAATGTATGCCCTTGGAGTTTCACTTTTCACTTGCCTGCCAGCTGGAATGAGACATGGTAATGATTAACATCCTGGACCATACAGACAGAATTATAAACCAGAAAAGGTATAACAACAAAGACACTTGGGTCCTGAGACTGTGAAACCATAACACCAGCCCTGCCTGCTTATGCCCAAATTATTGTGTGTGAAGTAACTGAGCTACCTTTTCTAAGTCACTGAAGCCCTAGGGGAACTCAGGATGCTGGTTTGCCTAGAACAGGGGGTGGAGGGGGGGAGTTTCCCAGGATGTGGGACTTTCAGTGCAAAAACTGGGAAAGTCTTGGGCACACGGGGATGAGCTGGTCACCCTATAGCTTTGACTTAACATACAAGTATCAATAAACAGCAGCTGTTTTTAATTGCTACATGCCTCCTTCCCTGCATTACCAGCTTTCTAAACATTATCTCATTTCATACTGAGATCACATGAAGGCAAGAAAGTGGCCCCTACTTTACAGATAATAAGACTGAGAGGATGAAAACTTGACAAAGATCTAGTATCTAGTAAACTAATGTATTCATATCACACTACGTGAAGGGAGAAAGAAAAGAAAGTTTAAAAAAAATTGTTAACTGTGGACCAACTGCGGAAAAACCCAGCTTTATATCTACTTGGTTGTTAAGTAGCCCAGGTTTTAAACATGTATCTTTCATCTGTAGGCAATTCTTGTTAATCTTAAGTTATTTACGGTGACTATTAGCAAGTAAACTACTAAAAGCAAAGAATCCCTTAAAATAACATTGTAGAATGGGAACATGTTGATTTCAGGTAGAAGAAGAAATAATTCAGAAAACTGAGGCCACCTGTTGTTGGTTAAAAGTGCCTCCTGCCCAAAAAACAAACAAACAAACAAACAAACAAAAGGTCAGGCACCTTTGAGAGTATAATCTGGGTGAAAACCTCACACTGACAGAACTCAGTTTGGCTGTCAGTAGTTAATAAATATAGGTAGCTCTAGATTTTCAAAATCCTCCACATTACTAAATATTTTTCATTCCATCAGAAAAAGTAAAGAAATTTATTTGTATAGAAGCCCACAGCTTAACTGCAGAAATAAAACTGAAAAATGCTGAATGCAAAGGAAGAAGGAATTTGGTTCCATTTCACAAACTTAATGAAATAAATTAATCCAAAGTTCCCTGTCATAAGTTTTTGGTAAAAATTTCTAACACAATCACTTTTACTTTTAAAATATTGCTTTGACTGATAACAAAAGCAATATTTTAAAAGAGCATAATGAAAAATATTGTATTACTATTCCATTCCTTACACTAGTATATCATCTTATGAAAAATAAGATTAATAGAAATCTCTACAAGTATTACAGAGGCAGACCTTTCTTTACACACATGAAATACTGAACAGAAGAGACCATTAGGAATACCATTCAAAAAATTCAGTTTCGCACCTGGAACATTCATAAGTGCCAAGAGGAATACAAAAGAACTTCTTATGAAGGAGAGGTTATAAGGAAAGTTGTTGTTGCTGTTGTACCATTCCAAGCTAGGTGCACTTAAACACTTCTTCAACACAAGTATCTGCAGTTATCTCTTTTCAGACATCTACAGTACAGATGGTAAAGCTGTAATGAGAAACTCAACCCTATTTGCTTATCAGTGATAGCTGGCTTAGGCCCACCTGGGGAGTTTCTCCGCAAGCACTAAACAGGAAGGTAAGATAAAAACAAAAATAAGATAATACGAATATCAACAGACTGCACTCAGTACCTTGTACATAGTATGTATCCAATTAACGCTTGATGATGGTGATTAAATTTAACTATTTAAAACACAAACATATAATCACATAATGAAGTTGTTTTCAAATTCTGGCATCCAGAAGAATCACTTCAAGTACTTACTAAAAACACAGGTTCCAAAGTCACCTCAGCCAATAAGCTGTTATGGAGTTTAGGGAAAAACCCAAGAATCTGCATATTTAGTATGCAGCTGGGGATATTTGTGCACTTCTCCACCGGATTGACAGATAAGGATCTAGTACTCGCTACTTATGTGCAATAAGAGAAATACAGGTAATACAATGAAAGTAACGTGGATCCAACTATCAAGACCTGAATTAAAGTTTAATTATCTTGGGAATTTAGAAAAGCATAATGCACACAGCCCCAGATTCCCAGGAACTCAGAATAAACAATTCCAAACAACTTTCTGTTTAAATTTCTGTATACAAAGCACCAGCAGTCTCTCAGGAGCACATGAATAGTTTTAGTACTTAATAAGTAGTAAAGAGACATAGTAGTTCCTTTCATTTTTATTTTGTTTAATAGTCAACTTCCCCATTATTACTTAATTAATTAAATTCTAAACTAATTTGAAGTAGTGTGTTAGTAAAGTATTATCAAGATCGATTTAGATAATTAAAATAATTGTTAATGCATATATAAATGTTGGGGTTTTTTGGACATATATGGCACTTGGTAACCTAAGACTATCTTTTCAGTTAGCTCACAGTTCAAGTAGTTTAAATTATAAAGACATCATTTTAAGTGACATATAATGAAAAGAAAAATAAAATGATTGTAGCATGCATCTATGGATCTGCAAATCAGTAGCCTTTGTCATTTAGGCCAAGTCATTTAATTTAGGTCCCTAATTTTCTTCACCTGTCAGGTGGGGCTATGAAATTAGATAATTTAAAATATTCCTTACTATTCTAAAACTTACTGGGAAAAAAAAGGGTTTAATAATAGGTTTAATGAGATTGATATCTTTGGTTCATCAAAAGTAGTTAAGATCAAATCAATAAATTCTAAGAAACAAAATGAAAGGAAAAAGAATTGACCTTGATTTTAAATTTTAAGTTATAGAGAATCATTAATGTCAGACACACTTTATAGGGATACTATTAAAATATAAATTGCGATTCAGTACATGTAGGGTGGGGCCCCATCATACTTATTTATGAAACAAGCTCTCTAGTGATATGGGACTACTGGTGCTTGGAGTGCATTTTGAATAAGCAAGGATTTACAGCAAAACCATGAGGCTGAATAAAGAGTAATGAAACGATCAATAACATGGTTAAGCAAATCAACAATACCAATAACCTATTGGAAAAGAATATTTTTAAATTAAACATACATGAAAGTACAATTTGCTTAAAATAATAAAAGAACCTAATAGATCTAATGGGCAATTTTTTTAATGAACCGATATGTGGTAGATGCGCCAATCTTTGAACATATGGCTATAGTCCAACTGCACATAATAATCACCTGGGAAGCTTTGGAAAAATAGAGATGCCTGAAAACCTGCCATCTACAACGAAGTTCAATCAAATAAGAATTTCTGGGGATGAGGCCTAGGACTAAGGGTTTTGGACTTTTTTCAATCCTCCTCCCCTTTATTTCCTGTGATTAAAAATTAAGAAAATCTAGGCTACACTTACACAATGTCATAGCAAAGTATACCAAAATAAACAACTAATTCAACCCTGTTTTTTTTTAATAAACTGAAAAATGTATAGGTTTATCTGAACTAAAAATATTTGTTGATGCCTCAATAACCAATTAGTAAGTAAAATAAGATACGAGTTAAGGTTATAAAACTAACCCGGAAAGCATTTTAAAATCTAAACTTAATTTTTCTTTTGTCCTTAAGATGATCAGAATTTTTTCGTTTTGTGAGAAAAGTGAATTGACGAGACATCGGGTATCATAGATAAGTGGGTCTAAAACATCAGTACGCGTCACAATCACCTGGGGGGCTTGTTAAAACACACACTGTAGGGCCTGCCCTCGTGGTTTCTGATTTTACAGATCTGGGATGAGCCCAAGAATTTCCATTTCTAACAAGTTACGAGGTAACACTGATGTTTCTGTTCTAGAAACCAAATTTAGACAATAAGAATAAAAGTTTGTAATTTTTTAAAAATGCAATTTTCCTTTTTAATACAGAAAACAGTGGTATTAAAGCACTTATGTCTTGATCACATACCTCATTTTAAAATATATATGTGTGTATATCTATATCTATATATGTAAATATATGTCTTCTAAGTATCTATGATTATACAGGTAAGAATGTATAGTTTTGTGTCTTCTAATATCTATGTGTGTATATATATACGTATTTATAGCCATATATATGTATCCTACAGAATAAGATATAGGTTTATATTTCTACAATTCCCCAAGACTAGCCTGGTACAGTTATCTCCACGCATCTGCATCATGTGATAAACATTCAGCAAACAATATGGAAATTCTTTGTTTTGATTCTGATCCCATCTTTACACAAGTGAGAAAAGTTTCATAAATCATACAACTGAGATTATCTGAGGCTTTACAGTCTAACATGTATACATTTTCTTTTAAAAAAATACAAAAACAGTGATTGATGTTTTAAAATGCTTTGTTAGTACTCTTCATAATTCTCTTTTGTTGGGATTTTAATTAGAATACAGCAAGTGAATCTGGTGAATATCCAGATCAAATTTTCATCTTCTCCTGCAATGAAACATATTCACATGTAGGAGAAACAGCTTTCAACACAACATTACTAGAGATTCTTAAGGCTACAGTAATGTTGTAGAATCACAAAAGATCATGGGATTGTTTCCGCCACTAATGAATATATCCTTTCTTTACTATCACTAGTTTAAATGTATTTTTAACATTATTAAGAGTCACAAAATAAATTTTTATGTAATGTATCAAACATGTTTTCAGGACAAAACTGGTCAAATATAAACAAGCAAATTAGAACAAGAAACAAAATTCTAGATATTTTCCTATTCAATTATTTGAACATCTTCACAGGTGAACAAATAACAAACTTTCCTATTTTATAAAATTCTACCATCATCACTAGGACAAGGTTGTATTAGATAGGTTGAGTATTAGATAAAAAACAGCAGTTATATTAGTCCCCAGAAGTGGAAAAATGTTGGTAGTTTCTGCAGAAAAACGGAATGAATTTATCTAATGTTCCTTTACTAACAGGTAAGAATGTACAATTTTGTGTCTTCTAAGTATCTATGATTATAACAGATATTCACCACAATGAGACAAGTCCAGAGAAAGTCTTTTGCATATCATTGCCATTGTCTTGTGAAAATTAGATAAATATACTTAAACATTGACACGATGTATTTGTGCCAAAATGATACCAAAATTTTAAAAGTCAAACTATTATCTGACATATGGCGGTGACAACTTTGGAGAGTGTTTATATGGTACAGATAGAAGATGCTGGATTAGGACCTAGGAAATCTGAATGCTAGTTCCAACTCTGCCAGTGAATAACTGAATTAGCTGTACAACGCGAGACAACCACCCCATAGAGACTTTGCCCCTTTCACTACAAATGAGGGGTTTGAAATCACCTACCTTTAGTTTTTAAATTGTGACTCTTTTTTTTTTAATGAAAATATGTTTTTTGACAAACTAAAGATACCATTCAACCATGTCTGAATATCTTATCTCTCATCAATAGTGGTTGTCCAAGGTGTATGAGGAGACAAGAGACTCTACCCTCTAAGAGTTCATACTCTCCTTAGAGGCAGAATGAAACCTAATTGTTAACATGAATATATGTACAAATCAAAGTCACAGAAAAGTGACAGAGACTGGGAAGCCACAGTCTAAGGTGGGACTTGAGTGTCAAAACCTTGGGTGAGAATTTAGAAGTGCAGAAGAAAAAAAAGGCAGGACATCTCAAGAGGGGGGATATCCTGAAATGAATGCACCAGTGGGTAAATAGAATAGAATCCTATTGAGGAGTATGAGAAAATAAATAAGTCTGATCAGAAAGCAGCTAGACAATAGAAAGCCTCGAAAGCCAGGCTAAAAGTTTTAGATCTCCATGTGAAAATAAACGCATAGTCAAATCACACTCGAAGGCAAATGGGTCAGTAAGGACAAGTGACTGATGGTTATGGGCAGTAGGAGGTGATGGAAGGTCAAGGTAATGGTGAAAAACAGTCATTTAATACCAACGGTGAAGAAGTGATACGGAACTACACCAAGACATCAAGAGGTGAATGGAAAGTCTCAGGCATGGGAAGAAGGTCTTCATGAAGGACACAGTGATCAAATTAGGAATAGATTAGATACAAAGGGTAAAAAAGAGTGAATTCCACAACACCAAAATCTGTCTTTGAAGACTGAGGCAAATGGGGATGTCAGATCTGAGTTAGGAAGTTGAGCTGGGAACTCTAAGCTCTTGAGAGTATAGAAGAAATCACAATTAGAAGTACAGATTTGTGAATCATCTATATATAAGTAAAAATCCAGTCTATGGGCATCAAGAACTACACCAAAAGAGTGAGATCAGAGAAGAGGAGAGGTGCTGGGACAAAAGATGTTATTAAAAATGCCAGGAAGGAAGAAGAGGCACAACCAAAGATCAGATGGAGAGTCTCACCATTACAGATGAGAAAGGGGAAGGGACTCTCAAGGAGCAGGGAAGAAGCATGGAGCAGAGGAGGACATTACTGAGGACTACAGTGAAATTACTTAAAGGTAATTTCAGTGGGATCAAGGTTCAGCATCCCCAGAACGCGAGGCAGGTGGTGAGCTGCAGTTCAAGAACTTGCTCTAGGCAAGAAGCTTTAGTTTTAACATCAAATTCCCCTGACTAGATTGTCATTTTGACTTCAAAAGGTTACTTGGGACTCTATCAAGTTATGAGCTGTAAAATGCTACTACCTATAGGGCAATGCTCCAGGAGCAGAATGAGGACTAAACAGTAGAAATATATGTGTAACAGATTTGCAAACTACAATAATGCTGTATGAATCTAACACTTTACTAGGGGAAACCAAGTAGTATCTCTAATATAAGATTAGTGTCAGAGATGGTTAACTGTAACATTTTCCCACCAATATTCCTAGCAAACTTCAGCCCTGCCCTGGCAAGGTGTTCCCTATTTTGGATGTTGAGGACCACAGGCATGTGGGGGGTTTTGTCTGTTTTAATTAAATTCATTCTCAGATCAATACCATGGTTTCCTGCTATAACACACTCAGTTTACATAAAGCCCAAATATGACACTGAAACACTATTTTTTCTTCTTTTTTTTTTCTCCATTATTTTTCCCTTTCTTCTCCCCATCTTGTCCTTATCCCCTGCTTCTAACTTACTTCCCCTTACAGTTTCTCTGACTCTCACTTTATCTCCATTAAGATACATTCTCACAAATGTCTACAAAGTATTTTCAAAACAGGAGAAAATAAAGTCAGTGATCAGCATGAACGTTCCTTAAAACAGTTTTATTCTTGGCCTTTATCCATACATTTCACCATTTTTCCCTCCTTTTGAATAGACAGGCAAACCTGTTTGACTAGTTTTCCCCTAAGAGCTGCTCCCCAGATTGGCTTGGTGAGAACAACTCAATAGGGACAGCAGCACAAATGCAAAATCTATGTAAAACACAAGGGTCTTCTTCGTGAAAAGAACCCAGAGGAAGGGCCTACTGCGGAGCACTAACGGCCTAGTCTTAGAACAGCTCTCTCAAAGCAGGAAGACACCACCACTGAATCACTCATTCCGTTGCTAGTAACAATAATTTTTTAAATTAAAATTTAATTCTTGCTGTTGATGCCTCTGAATAATGGATATTATGAGAATGAGGTAGAATCAGATTAAGACTTAAGTGTAGAAATTTAACAAATTCCAACAGATGAGACTATATTCAAGATGTGTTATAGAAGTGTGTCCAAGTTTGTTGTTGTTGTTGTGTGTGTGTGTGTCTGCTTAATTAAGCCCACTAAAAAATTTGAATTTGCAAAACAGGTATTAATAATCAAAATAGGATTTTTTCTATGGTAAATTGTATGTTGATATTGCTTTAAATAGCAAAGTCCCTGGGTATATTTAATATATAATGTGCTTTAATGTCACTATCCACAATTTTTTTCTGTAAACTATTTCTAACAAACAGAAAAATATAAAGATTAACATAATAAACATCTGTATGCCTATCACTTAATATTTATGAAGTGTTAAATGTTTGCCCTATTTTCTTAAATTCTATAAATATGACTCAATTTATAAAAGTTGAATTTATATACAGCTTACAGGAACCTATTAGAGAACATACAGCATGTTTGCACACTTGATTCTACTTTGTAAATGCATGTGCACATTATTTAAACTTAATGTTTCACTTGGAAGAAAATTAGCCCCATAGATTTTACTTATTAAAGCAAGTTATAGCTAATATAATAACTAAAAAGTCATGATTTGGTGTCTTGAAGTATTTTGAATATTAAATTTCTTCAAAACAATTAAAAAGCACAAAATGATTTCACAAATTTTGTTATATAATATTCCCAAATCAAGCAAATATTTAATATAAATGTCTTTAATGAACTGGACTCCTTGTAGATGCATTTCTGTTATTTATATCAAGCCAATGGAAATAGATTATACCTTCAAAATAAAATTAATACAGTGATTACTCCAAATTAACAATTCAGATACATAGTACAATGCTACAAGCAAACTATTTCTGAAATGTTCGTACTATACATCTTTCCATCTAATCTAAATATTTTAATATTTACACGAATGTCCATCCAGAGAATACGAACTACACTGTCCTAGATACCCTGCCATTCATAAACCAAAGGTACCATTTTTATTTTGGCTATGCACTCTTAAATGCTTACCTAAGTGTGGCATTCTGTATAAGTCAATTTCAATTTGGCATCTGTTATCTCTGTAAGGGAGTGCTGAGCATGACAATATACAGTCTAAAACTGCGTTGGTGAATATAGAACATGGAACTAGAAGAAATCCTAAACTGAAAATCACCTGCTCAGATTACTATGCTTTACAAATAACAGGACCATAAATCATGAAGGACTAAGCACAGTGGGGGAAAAAATAAAAGCACCAAAACGCAACTGTAAAATAGAGAGGTGCTGATAACAAAGAGTGTGGCTAGCGATTTTCAGGTAAAGAATATGATCAAATATTAAAACTACAGATAACAAATTCATTTCATCTTAAAAATATGGAACATCTAATTTTGTTTTGTTCAACAAATATGTATTGAGACAACAATTATTTATAATATGCCTTATAACCTATTAGTAAACAGTATGTTCAATTATTGATTCCCACACCAGTGCAAAGATGTAAACATTTTCTCAAATTATGCACTAATTACAGAGTAAAAAAATTATATACATATTAAAATAGAAATCTAATTTAAAATGTTTATCTCTAATATAAAGCATCACTTCATTCAAACAGAAAATCCTAGGAAAAAAGTAGGTATATTTAAATATTACCATAGTAATCTAAATTTGAAAAAAAAAAAAAAAAAGCAAACAAACCTCTACAAATCAGTCCTTCCCCTATCACACAGGCTAATAATTATTTTTCACATGTTGATTTTTAAGACCTATGAGGTATAGAAGTTTCTTAGGAATCATCAAATATTACATTACATTTTGTTAAATTTTGAAATCATCTGTATTGTTTTCTGAGTTTGTTTTCAGCTACTACTAAAATGAATAATCAATGTCCTTATAGATTACCTAAGGAACTAGAACACAATTAAAATACTAAGAGTACTTTAAACAGGACATTAGAAACCTGTAGGTTTAATTACCGGGTGCTTTATAAACACAATGTATATGCCACCAGACCCTCCAGACTGGTGGAAGCATGGATTGTCCTGAGAAACCCAACATCTCTGCAATGTTCTTCAGGCAATTTCCACTCTCTCTTCAAGGACTTTGTTCAGTTGACTCCATCTGCTCCCTTCAAAATTTTCAATGGCTGCTATTCTACTGGCTTCTAACCCAAAAAGTTAAAAGTATGATCAAGTTTTCATCTTAAGCATATATTTTAAATCACTCTCCGTGAATTCTGAGAGCAAGTACTTGTGAAAGCAAAAATGACTAGGACCTTCTAAACACAAATTCAAGTCCTGGTTTCCATAAAACAGTTAGCATTTGTTAAACACAAACCAGTAACCTCCCAGGCATTGTGCTTGACAGCTTTTATCTCATCTGATCCTCGCAGTAGCCCTATAATGTAGGTGCTTCTCACCCCATTTGGAAAGTGAGGAAATGAAACTAAATTGTGAGCTCAAGGTCACAGAGCTATTCGGGGCTTGGGACGGGGCGGGAACCGAGACTGTCTAATACCCCTCATTTCAGTACCTGACCTTCTCACTTTCTGAAATGTTCTCATTTTTCAGCTGCTTTTAAAAGTTACACCCCCCTAATTCTCCTCTTGCCTCTCCTGTTCTGTACCTTCTCATTTTTCTTTATTGCTCCCTATTTCTCTACCCAACTATTAAATTTTAGGATCTCCCCAGGCCTCTGCTTCCCTATTAACTTTTGGTACTTGCCCTGGAAAACCTATCAACTTTCATGGTTTATACTTACCTATACACTGAAAAATCCTAAATGTTTCTGTGTGTCTATCCTTTTATCTACCCACCATTTATCTACCTGCCTATTTAGCCCAGGACCTCGCTGCTCAGAACTCACATGCAATGATTCATTGGACACACATCTCCAGTTCGATTTTCTATAAGCACTTCATGTTCTACATGTCTAAAACTGAACTTTATCACTCTTGCTCTCAAATCTGGATCTCCTTTTAAGTTCCTATCCCATCCTCCTATACCACCCACTCCCAATCCTCCACCGAATCAGTCACCTAATCTTAGAGGTTCTACCACCTGAATATCATTGTAACCAAACCCTTTTCTTCATCCCATTGCAAACACTTTGGTACAAGGACCTCAAACTCTCTTACCAAGGCCACCGCAATACCTTCTAAACTACCATTCAAATCTCACGTTCCTCAGATCCCTCCTTCTAGATTGCAGTAAGAGCTGTTTTCTCATCACATCACTCCTTAGTTTAAAACAACCTTGAACTGAAAATAGTTCATACTCCTGAGGATGGCAAACAGCTCTCCACGATCCTGCTCCTGCCTCCAGTGATTCATTTTTTACGTTACCCTCTAAGAAACCCTCGAATCTCCCGTTCCCACACAGAATTCACCACTTCCAACTTTCTGCTCAGGGTATTGTGTGTATATCTCTATCACGGCACTTACAGAACAGCCAGCACTATACCGTAGATATTGAAAATAGCTTGTTTCCTTCTTATCTCCCCCTTTTACGCCTAGAGCCCTCCCAGGGCCTTAACTGTATGCACATCCCCAGAGCACAGTGCTTGGCACATAGTATGCTTTTAACAAATATTTGTTGAATAAAAGAATGAATGTTTGTGAAATGCTTCAGTTTAAGGAGATATGATTACCGCTGTTTTCAAGACCAAATTAAACCATTTTAATCATATTTATTTTATTATGTACCTCCTCCATAAGTAAATTTGCAAAATAATATTTAAATAATTCACATAGCCTCAAGTAGCAGGGTTCTCAATACTTCTTATTCTGGACCTCCAGGGTAGAAAAATATTAACTACACTACATTATGGTTAGTAAGTTTCAATGGCAGAAAGTAATATGTAAAATATCCTAGTATACATATTCCTAAACAAAGACAATCTGGGCCTATCATAAAAAAAGTAAACTTCTTTTAAGGGCTGCTTCAGTTTCTCAGTTTTTCCAGAAGACTTAACTGTCTGAAATTAAGACACCCTCCTAAAGATCTCATACACAAATTTTTCTATAAAAAATACATTAAAACCTTTTATATAGAGGCCACCCTTCTGGAAACCTAAACATTTCAGTTCTCAGTCCAAACCACAAATAAAGCACGTGAACAGAAAGTATCTGTCACAAAGTCTACAGGATTTATACTCAGGCAATAGCCCACATCATTTAATGGAAAACAAAAGACAACAGATAATATAGCAGCAGGGCCCGCTCACGGTCTGACAGCAGCAGAAAGTGATAGCCGATAACAGAAAGAGGACCCAGAAAAAAAAACATAAAAAGAAGAATGGTATTTCTGTCCCCATTCTAGTATTTCAACCCAGTAGGCTGAGACCATTTACTATAAACAAAAACAGCTCTATACACCTCAGCGAATAGCACTATTCAATTCTTTATGAATTCATAAAGACAACCCAAAAAGAAAGAATAACTTACATCCAATATTCTCCAAGGGAACAAGGAAGACAGTAAGATTTAGAAATTGCTTGTGGGTTACAATGGCTCATTTTTTTTTTTTAAGTTTCAGTAATTAATGGTGTGAAGAGTCAGCTACCTAGAAAATGTGCTTATGTAAATAAGTACCATTGCAGATGATGTCAAATAAATGGGATACCTTGCATAAATAATCAAAAGTTCTCACTCTCCAAGTGTATCTTAGAAATTCCCAGGTGTATGTTGGAAAATCCTAGCATGAATTAAAAAGCAACAAATTGATATTATTTGATAAACAGGAGCATGATTTTAAAAAGGATTTGAGGATTGAAGGTGGGATTTTCAGCAATGTTTAAACGGTAATGAAACTGACAGTTGTTCATAAAGTGCAATAAAATGTTTTAATTTAAATTATTGGGAAATGTAAACTGTCAACATCTTTAAACAAAAAGTAGTTTTTATTAAAAAAATTGTGATAAGCATCTTTATTTACTACATTGGTTTATTTATTCTAAGATGCGTACCAAGCTTAAATACAACAGGCACAGTCCTCTGGAAATCTTAGATTTAAAGAGTTTGAATCTGTATAGTAGTATTACCTGGAAAAAGTCAGAAGTATAGTTTCGGCTCAGTTATGCCCAACCTCCTAATAGAGAATCAAGCTTTTACTAAATATCGGGGCACTATGATTTACTGTAGTTTATAAAGACTCGTATAATACTAAGCCACACAACACTAGATGTCAACTTAACCTTGTAGGTGGCAGGCAAATCATACAGTACTAGAGTGTTTTTATCTGGCATTATCTAGAATAGTTGCTGAACACAGACACATTCCTAAAGCAAAACCTCAAAACACCAAAAGATAGTTTCTGTAGGAGCAAACTAAGCTGGCTAAGATTTAATTCAATTAACACAAACTTCTGGTCTCCTTTACTATATAATATTGAGATGCATGACTCTTTAATTTTAAAATCTCCTGGGGACAAAGTTTGGTTACTCTTAACACTATTAAAATATTGGTTAAAGATAACTATTGGGTACTGGGCTTAATAACTGAGTGATGAAATAATATGTACAACAAACCCCCGTGACATGTGTTTACCTATGTAACAACCCTTCACATGTACCCCAAAACCTAAAATAAAAGTTTTTTAAAAATAACAGAAAAAAAGACACTGTCTATCCTTCCTCCAAATTTTTTTCTGGGGATATGTCAGAAGCACGCCAATTTTGAATGAATATAGACGTTTTTGAACATGAAATTATCAGAAATTATAACAACAATTTGGCATTTAGCCAAACTGCTAACATTCACGATACTGATCCTGAAAAACTGGTAGTACAAGGTGACAGCCTGAGGGGACTGAAGATTTTTGGAGTATTTGGAGTAGTGTGGGTTTTTTTTCTAACTTTTACCAATAGGACCCACCAGAAATAAAAGACTCTATCGTCACTGTTAACACTGGCTCATAATAAAGGTGATTCTCCAGAGCGCGCCTGGTTTGGTACAGCCCCCCACTCCTTCCCTTGGCGACATTCTCCGCTAAGAACGCCTAGTTAGCGCAATCCAGCCATTCACATTAGTTCTCAGGACGCTCTCAGAAGTTCTCTACCTTCTCTCCTCTCCCCGCCTAGATGCTGAAAGGTGATGGGAACTCGCGGTACAGGTACAGAGGCTATTCCTTTCCTAAGGAAGTGCTGCACAATGGCACGTTTACCGTACTCAATTTTATAAACCCTCAATTAAACCAACGAGTTTGCATACAGAGAGTGGGTACCCCGCCCGCCTCCTCGGATTGTCCTTTCGCCCCGACGCACTGCATCTACTTGCACTCTCCGATGCGGTTTGCCTCCTTCAAATCCAAAACACACATCCCAAGCTCCCTCGCCGCTCCTCCAGTCCGTGGAAGGCGCCCTTCTTTTTGCCAGCAGCGCGTCCTTCTCTCCCCGCCCGCAGGCGCTCACCTCTTCTCTAATCCCGGGGGCCCACACAGGCTTCTCTAATACAAGGGCACCCCGTACCATTCCCAGATAGGCGCGGGGACCCGTGAAACCCTGCCACCACTGTACACTGTCCATTGTCGAGGGTCGCGAGGGCACGCGGAAACGGCGGGCCCCGAAAGGTCTCAGCGAGCTTGTACAGCCCTGAGCTGTACAACACATCCCGCTCTTGTTCCTCCTTAGGGGGACGAATAAGGGGGAGTTGAAGAGGTCCAGAAGCTCCTCCTGGTCCCCCATCTCTATCCCTGCCGTGGCAGCTGGCTCCGGCCTCTGGGCGCCGTGGTGCCCATCCCTTCAGGGGTCAAGTACAAGGCCCTCGGCCGAATCGCCTCCCTGTTATACCCTCCCTCTGCCTTGAGCGCACATACGCGAGAGAACCCTCAAACGGATGCCATATGGAAGAAACAGGATTGCTGGCGCTATCAGGCGCCAGCTTAAAAAGATCTCCTTCACATCCCCTCAACCCCTAGCTTTTCTCCCTACCCCGCCAGCCCCCACTATCCACTCCTAACTTCCTCAGCCCAACCCCATCTGTGCTTTCTAATTCCTAACCCCCCGCCCCTGGATAGCAGCCATTCGCCCGGCATTCACCTCAGGGAGCAAACAACGCCCTTCTCCTCCACCCAGCCCGCCCCTCTTCCGCCCGCTGGAACGGCGTGTTCCCTCCGCTCACCTCGTCTCTTGGCTGCCCCGCGCGAGTTTGAGTGTGTCTCTGCCGCGTAATTGTATCCGGGACAGAAGGGACCCGTGTTTGTGCGCTGAATCAGGTGTCGCCGCCTTCGGTGGTTCGGGGGCGTAAGGGAGGCTGCTTCAGAGTTAGCGTGTTCACTAAGGAGGGCTCTCTGGGTTCACAGTTGATAGCAATGCTTTAACCGTGTCCTCCCTCGGGTCCGCAGCGCGCCTGCTCCTCCACAGCTCCCCGCGGGCGGCCAGGCCCCCCGCCCCCCAGCCGTGCCCCGCCCTACGCGCGGCGAGCAGAGCTGAAGCGCGCCGCTGTCCTTCCGCACTTGGCTCAGCGGGGCACGACACGGGCCGCCACGCGCTCAGCCTAGCATCACTCGCCTCGGACTGCGAGCGCCTCCAGCTCCCCCGGCTGGGGCATGGATGCAGACGCGCCTTCCTACCACGCGCTCGCAGGCTGGGCGAGGGGCAGAGCGCTGGGATCCGGCCAGTCGCCCGCTGAGCGCGGTTGGCTTGCAGGCTGGGACTTTTAGCTACCCACTGGGCGCTCGAGTTGCGGACTCTGATATCCGCACGTGGCCCCGCCCGCTGTTCTCTCTCTGCGAGGCGTGTCCCCGCGCCCTTTCTGCCACCACCCACGTAGTCCCTGTGCCCGCCTTTTATCATCAAGGCAGTTCAGTGAGCTCTGCTAGTTGATATCGCGCGTTTTCTCACCTTCCTACCTTTCCTGCCTCACTCCTGCTGAATCTATTCAAAAGTTATACTTGGGCAAGTGGATGGAGGAGTGTGGAAAATTAAGAGGGTGATGCTTAGGTGACCAGGTACCTGCACTGCCGCCTACCCAGGCTTCAATTCTGGCTCTCTTGAAGCGGAAAGCCTTAAAAAACGGGAGTTTGGGGATACCGAAAAAAAGTAAATAGGGTTGCTGGACTGAATAACATCCCTCCTCTCAGGCTCCTGCTGAAAGGGCCATTCATGGTTTGCCTGGTTGAGCCTGTGGCGACTTTATTCTGACGAATCTGCCTTTGCCAGAGGCATAACCTTGCCAAGTTGGCGTCTTGTCCAGCAAGCAACTGTGCCCAAGGCTTGCTGGAGCAGCCTCTTTGTGGCGCCTCAGACCTTTGAGCGCCTTTGAGCGCCTGAGGTAGATTGTGAGTTTCATGAAAACCGAGAGTGTGCGTGTGTGAGATATTATATATAATATTTTATATTATATATAACGTTATATATAACGTGAACTGAATTGTTTATTGTTTATGTTTCATGTCGAGCATAAATTCCAGAAGCTAAAATGCTGTCACAGCACACAAACGTTATGTGTTTAAACGTTGGAAATCAAAAATGCCATGTCAGGTCGTTCTTTCCTTGTTCAAAAGTGAGATTCAGAAATAGATTGGAATTTTCTGTCCTTAGATAAGAAAACGGAAATTATATTTTACCGTATATGTTATCAGTTAGTGATAAATAAAAAAACTAATATACACTGCTGTTATTATAAAATCCATATGCTCAAGAATGTTCACTGATGGAGAGATCTTCAAATGCCATTTCAAAAAAGATAATGCACTTTTCTTCTTTGCAGATTAGAAATTTGAACATATTCCCTGTGCAAAATGCAGGGAATATTTTCACAGCCTTTGTACCTGATCTAAGGAGATTACCATATTCTCTATTTATTTCTTATTTAAATTGCACTAGAAAACCTAAAGTAAATGAAATGTAACATAATAAAGAAAAGAGAATTTAGACATTTACTTTAAAAGCTTTATTTCTCAAGGGTCAAGCTTCAGTTTCAAGCTACTGTTTTGATAATACATATGTAAATTCTTGGTTAAAACTTGATCATTAGCAATTAAAACAACTTTTTTCTTTTATTTTACAAAAATCTTTAAAATTGTTTTGCCACATCCTTGTCCTTAAAATGGTGTTAACTGATCATTGTGTAAGGTTTTTGTCAGATTTTTGGATAGAAAAGGAGTATATATTATGTGTAGATATGTCCATGTTTATTGTTTCTCTGATCTATCTGTTGTTGTCCACATTAAATAATGATTATTGAATTTCTCACAGCTCTACACAGTAAGGGTGTTCCATAAGGTAAAACAAGTTTAGTCAATCATCGTATGAATAGTTGAAATACACTTTTGGATTTGAAATGATAAAAGCAAGAAATCAGTGAGGTTCACTTCACCGCCCCACCCCACTTTTCCTTTTTTTAATACTCCCACCTTTAATTGTTAACATTATTGATTAAGTGGTTGAATAAATGAATAATGGAAACATTTACTACTTCTCTTTAAGGAAGGCTGCATATTTTTCGTATTTAATGCATCCTTCAAGTTCCCATACAGATTAAACAAGATTCTCCCTGTCATCTTTAGTTTATAGAATGTTGAATGGGACAGCATAGGCTGTAGTGAGAAAGTTTCAGCCAATGTGGAGTATGCTATTAAAATTCTCTCATTATTTATATGGACCCTATATATCAGTATTCTCAATTGTTTTTTTTTTTTTCCAGAAATACTTGTTGTAATTATTCACCGCATATAACTTTATTGGAAAATATAAACAACCATATGCGAGATATTATATAAGCTTTGTAATCATTCACCATTAACTCTGGGTCAGATTCCCTAGAATTTGAAGAAGGAATTAATAAAATCAACTGTAACCTAATAGTAGTAGTAATAGAAATTTTAAAATCCTCTTAAAGTTGCTGCAAAGTGTGACCACCCCCTCTTACACTCAAGTTAAAGGAGAATATTAACAGCCTGTCTTGTCTCTGTGGACAGTGGACCTAAACTATACTCCCCAACTCCAAATTCCTCAAGTTTATTATAGGCCAGCGAGCTCCTGCACAGCTGCAGAGTCATAAGACCGAGAAATTTAGGTTGCAAGATATGTTTTTCTCAAGATGTAAGAAAAGTTGTAATGCTTGATTAACTGCCTTTGTTTCTCGCTTTTGTAACTTGCTTCCTGCCTCACGTAGTTCCCGCCTTAAGATGTTTAAAAGTAAGAAAAACCCTTTGCTCGGGGCTCAGACTTTCTGGACATATGTCCAGCTGGGCCAGTGATCACCTTAACAGACTCTCCTGAACCTTTTTCAGTCTCTCCAGTCTTTGATTGTCTGTAACATTTCTGGGAGCTCGTCTGGGATTGGAGATGGCAGATTTTCTCTCCTTTGCCTGTGGACTAGAGCCCCAGGACACAGGAAATCTGGGGTCCTTCGTGCCGCCACGAGAGTTTCAGCCCAGAAAGAGAACTGCCCTCCCACATTCTGGGGCCTTCCTCCGACAGCACAAATGGAACCAGTGGAAAGGGTTGCAGGACGGTCACAGGAGCAGTGCGCAGACATATGAACCACGGGTCCTAATTCAAGACCTGTCCCATAAGGACAGAAGGGGAGCTTGATCACCTCCCAGGGCATGATGACTAGTCTGACCCAAGGGGATTGGGACAATGGGAGAGTCCCATTGATTCAGACGAAACTCATACCCTAACCGACATCAGATGAGGGTGGGGCTCGCAAGTTGGTCAGAAAGGAAAACCATTCCAGGGACAGGGGAGGTGTGTGAAAGTGTGTGAAAGAGACACTCGGGAAAGACCAACGCAGGGCATGACGTGGGGAGGCACAGATCTCCTAGAGTGGACTGTGTGCTCTGAGACAAGGGTGGAAAAACCAGACCTAGAACACTGCATACAGCCCATAAAACCAGCTCTGGCTGCAGCTAGCTGTAACAGGAATTAAGGCACTCTCCTGGCTAAGCAGTGTCCGCCATGGCTGCAGTTAGCTGTAACAGGAATTAAGGCACTTTCCTGGCTAAGCAGCATCCGAACCTCCCGTAATAGGACCCAGTCTGGTGGATCCAAGAGTGAAAGTGAGAGTGAAGGCGTGCCATGAGGGAGGAAATTGGAGGAAAAGCATCAAAGCCTACTCCACTGGAGTGCATGCTGAAAAACTTTTAAAAAGGTTTTAATGGTGATTACAGGATTAAGCTAATGCCACAGAAACCAAGAACGCTTTGTGAGATAAACCAGCTGTCTTTTAATGTAGGGTGGCCAGCGGAGGGGACAATAGACAAGGAGATGATTGGCCGAGTGTTTCAGGTGGTCACCGGGCTTGGAGAACAGCTCAGGCGCCCAGATCAGTTCCTGTATATAGACTCCTGGCTAAATGTAATTCAGACCCACCCTCAGTGGCTACAGACCTGCTTTGAGGCCTACTGTAAGACTCTAGTGGCCTGGACAAAACCAGGAACCACAGAACAAGACTGCAAGGCATCAGAAAAAGAAAAGGAGTCACAGGAAAAGCAGAAAAAACCTGTCCTACAGGCCCCACCTGAAGAGTTAGAAAGTCCACCCCCCTATGCACCAATTTATCCATCCCTGGCAAGGCTAAGACAGGAGGCTGCCCCAGCTGCCTCCAGAGGCTCAGACTCAGAAGAAAGCATCCCTCAGGCAACACCACACAGAGAGAAGTCAGAGCCATTGCCTGAAAAGCCAAAGGAGGAATTCCAGGGGGATGAGGTTGGCCGCCTTAGGTCGGGTCGTGCCCGAGCAATGCAGATGCCTCTCTGAGAAACATGGGGACGCATTTATTTGAATGCACAGAATAAAGTCTAAGGGGGAGAATGGCTCTTCGTTTATCAGCCCTTCTCTACTACTGATCTCTGAAATTGGAGACAACATACTCCCTCCTATACAGAAAAGCCTCAGGCTCTTATAGATCTAATGCAGCCCATTTTCCTAACTCACAATCCTACCTGGGCTGATTGCAAACAACTCTGTCATTATTTAATACGGTAGAGCACCGAAGAGTTATACAAGCTGCTTTCCAGAGGCTAGAGAACAATGCGCCTGCAGGCACAGGAGATATCAAGCAGTATGCCCAACGAGTACTCCTGATAGAGGCTGACCCAGGCTGAGACCCTAACCAGGCTCAAGGGCTACAAAGTTTGCAGCGGTATTGAGAAGCACTCCTAAATGGAATAAAGGCTGGAGGGAAAAAGGCCACCAATATCAGAAAGGTCTGAGGTCAGCCAGAGACCAGATGAAAGTCCCAGTGAATTTTACAAGAAACTCTGCGAGGCTTACCGGCTTTATTTGCCATTTGACCCTGAGGCTGCTGAAAAAGAGTACATGGTAAATATGGCATTTGTAGGGCAGGCCCAGGGAAATACTAGGCATAAATTGCAGAAATTAGAAGCTCCACAGGCGTGAGTGCTACTCACTTATTAAACTGGCTACGAAGGTGTACATTAACCAAGATCAGGAGGCAAAGAGATCAGGAGGCAAAGAGATCAGGAGGCAAAGAAGGAAGCTAATTGGAAGCTTAAGGAAAGGCAGATTTGCTAGCAGCAGCCCGCACAGGAAGGGATACTTACTTTGCAAGGAGGTGTGGGTGCATTCATGATAAAGGCCAGTCTGGACAGGGATATAAGAGCTGGCCGAGGCTAGAAAAAGATTAATGTGCATGGTGCAAAAGGAAAGGACTCTGAAAGGATGAATGTAAGGAGAATAAGGAAAATGGTCAGGACCATAGTATAAGAAAGCCACCAGCCAAGAGCAATTGCACCTGGGAAAAACCCAAAACCTTCTGGGCCTGCTGTGGACGGCAGGATATAAAGTGTCAGGAAAAAAGGCTCAAATCTGCTTTAAAAGTGTCCAGTATTTAGGCTTCTGTATAAGCCAAAGGAAAAGATGGCTCGGTGGTGAATGAAAGCAGGCTGTTTGTGCGCTTCCTACTCCAACTGCCCTGTGCCAGATAAGAAAGTTCCTAGGGGCAGCAGGGTTCTTCTGCATTTGGACCCTAAATTTCTTGCTCATGGCTAAGCCATTATATGAAGCCACAAAGAAGGGCAAAAGGAACCTCTCCTATGGGGAAAAGAGCAGGACATGGCCTTCAAAGAAATCAAGAAGACTTTGATCCAGGCCCCGGCATTAGGATTGCCAGACATGACAAAGCCTTTTTACCTGTATGTTCATGAAAGTAAAGGAATCTTGGTACAAATGCTAGGGTCATGGTATTGGCACATGGCTTATTAGTCCAATTAACTAGACTTGGAGGCTATGAGATGGCCACCCTCTTTCAAGGCATTGGCAGCCACTGCCCTGTTAGCAGAAGGTGCAAACAAGCTCAAATTAGGACAAAGGTTGATAATTCGGGTGCCCCACACGGTCGTCACCCTGATGGAGCAGAGGGGACATTGCTGGTTTTTCTAATCCTAGGATGTTAAGATATCAAGGGCTTTTGTGTGAAAGCCCGTGCATAACCTTGGATATTGTGAATACTCTAAATCCAGCCACACTGCTGCCAATAGAATGGGTAGAGCATGGAAAGTCCCCGTTGTTTGGCTCAGGGTATGACAGTTGTGTGGAAATAGTGGATGAGGTTTTCTCAAGCTGAAAAGACTTAAACGACCAGCCCTTAAAAGAACAGAAAACCAAACACCGCATGTTCTCACTCATAGGTGGGAACTGAACAATGAGATCACTTGGACTCCGGAAGGGGAACATCACACACCGGGGCCTATCATGGGGGGGTAGGGGGGAGGGATTGCATTGGGAGTTATACCTGATGTAAATGATGAGTTGATGGGTGCTGACGAGTTGATGGGTGCAGCACACCAACATGGCACAAGTATACATATGTAACAAACCTGCATGTTATGCACATGTACCCTAGAACTTAAAGTATAATAATAATAAAAATATATAAATAAAAAAGACCCAGATGTCAAATATTTTACTGCTGGGAGCAGCTTCGTATCTAAAGGTGTCAGACGGGCTGGATATGCAGTGGTAACACTGAACTCAGTATCTGAAGCCCACCCTCTGCCAGTCGGAACTTTGACCCAAATTGCTGAGCTAATAACTCTCACTAGAGCATTGCTCTTGGCAAAAGGACAATCAGTAAACATCTATACTGACTCAAGATATGTTTTTGCTACTTTGCATGCCCATGGAGCCATATATAAAGAAAGAGGGTTATTAACTACTGAAGGAAAGGAAATGAAAAATCAAAAGGAAATAGAGCAGCTCTTAGAAGCCGTACGGGCTCCAAAAGAAGTAGGAGTCATCTATTGCAAAGGGCATCAGAGAGAAGGAGGTGATAAGGCTAGAGGAAACAGAAAGATGGACAGAGAATCCAAAAGAGCTGCAATGACAGAGGTAACTAAGAAAGAAGAGGAAACCCTTACCATGCCTTTACTGGAGCTTCCCCTTACAGAACCCCCTAACTACTCCTCTACTGAAAAGGCTTGGTTTGAGCAGCAGAGTGGAAGTTAGTGACTTGAGCAGGAGAGTGGAAGTTACCAGAAAGGAGGTTGGTGGAAATTCTCCGATGGGAGACTAGCCATCCCAGAAGCAATAGACGCCCCCCGCCCCACCCCAGTTCTTAAAGCAGTTTCATCAAGGATCGCATACGGGGAAAATTGCATTAGAGACTCTTGTAGGATGGCATTTCTATGTGCCACGTCTAAATGGCCATCACTCGAACCATTTGTGAGCCACTGCAGGGGCCAACACAGCCCCCAGGGATTCAAGAAACTGAAGCTACACCTTGTGAAAACCTGCTTGTGGACTTTACCGAGCTGCCTGGAGCTGGAGGCTACCGGTACATGCTAATGTCTGTCTGCACTTTCTCAGGGTGGGTTGAGGCATTTTCCACCAGGACAGAGAAAGCTCGGGAAGTAACCGGGATCTTACTAAAGGATATCCTAGATTTGGACTACGTCTAACTTTAGAATCTGACAATGGTCCAGGATTTGTGGCAGAAAATAGTACAACAGCTAATGCAGATGTTAAAAATCAAATGGAAACTGCATACAGCTTATCGCCCACAGAGTTCTGGAAAAGTTGAAAAAATGAACCGGACATTCAAACAGCTGTTAAAGAAGTTTTGCCAAGAAACTTATCTAAGGTGGGATCAGGTACTGCCCATGGTCCTTCTCTGAGTCAGGTGCATCCCTGCTAAATTAACTGGGTATTCACCCTATGAGAGAGTGTTTAGCCGACCACCCGCAATCATAACTCAGATAAGAGGTGATTAGAGCGAGACTCTGTCTCAAAAAAAAAAAAAGAAAAGAAAAAAAGAAATTGAGGAATTAACCTTAAGAAGGAAAATGCAAGCCTTAGGTGATGCCATGCAGGAAATACAAGGGTAGGTAAGAAAAAGAATACCTGTTAGCCTCACAGATGCAGTACATCCCTTCCAACCTGAAGATTCTGTCTAGGTCAAATGATGAAACCTAACCACTTTAGGGCCTTTATGGGATAGTCCCCATTTTGTGATCTTGTCTACCACCACTGCTATTAAAGTTGCAGATATCACACCTTGGGTTCATCATAGCCAGCTGAAACCAGCAGCAGCCACTGCCCAGGACCAGTGGACCAGTCAACAAAATCCAGACCACCCGACATGGCTGATTTTGTAGTGAAACCAAGCCTCCGCTAACAAGGACAGCTGCCCTGCTCCAATCACACCAGAAGCTGGTTGGTCCACGCACAACTGAAGCTTGAGAAAACATCAAGCCCTGCTCTAGTCACACAACCGGAAGCTGAGTAGTCTACTCACAGCCAAAGCCTGAGGAAGTCAATGATAGATAAGTAAATGTGGATTGAATTTACAAACATAGTTATACTCCTACTTGTACTGATTATTTTGCTGTCATGTTATCTTTGCAAATACTGCCAAGCTTGTTGCCCAGAAGGGTGCCCATGCATAGTATAAGTTTAATCATATTAGTAATACTGAAGCCACTGACACTTTCACCTATGGTTATAAAAGGGGAGCAGGATGACTGTCATCACTGTATGATAGAAGCCTGGTCCAGAAAAGGTGTGACTAAAACTGTGTTATACCAGACCTACTATGAGTGTACAGGGACTCATACAGAAACTTGTGTCTATAACCAGACTAGTTACTCAGTCTGTGATCCTGGAAACAGGCAGCCCAAAGTGTGTTATGACCCAGTGTTCCTGTCCTATGACTTCTGGTTTGAAGTCCAAATTGGCGAACCCCTAATGCCACCATACACAAACCCCACAGAAACCGGGGTTGGTAAACTTGTAAACGAAATGGAATTATTCCCTTACTCACATAAAGGGACTATCTTCATACATTTTGATGCCTGCCAAGCTGCACATCTCAGTAGACTAAATAATATTGAGACTATCTGTAAAAATCTAGGACAAGAAAGAGTCAGCAGCAGAGCTGCCAAGGCCATAATAGGAGAGTCCAAAAAAGACTGCTGATCGTGATAATCAGTGGGCCACACATGAATTTAATCAGCACCTATACACAGGAAGGGGTTGCTCTATTTGCCAGCCAAGAGGCGAATACAGGGTGCACGACTGGAATGTGCAACCCACTCAATATGACAATACTAAAGCCAAATATGCCTTTCTGGACTGAAGGGCATAAAGGGTTACTAACTTTTGATCAGGCGGGAGCTCTCCTAGGACTTGGTATTCCTCTAGTCATCACAAAGAAAACCCAAAGGACCCAAATTCAAGTTAGTCCAATACAACAGTTGAGGTTTTATAAATCTTTCAACGAACACTTTAATCCTGAAGTATCAGAAATTCAAATTCCTCCTTTATCAGCTGAAAATCTGCTTGCCCAGCTAGCCGAAAGTATTGCTAATAATTTAGGAGTTATTTCATGTTATGTATATGGAGGTACTAATATGGGAGATCAATGGCCCTGGGATTTCAGAGAATTGATGCCACAAGACAATTTTACCTTTCCTGAATTTGTTATGAAATTCAATGCAAATCCAAGTGTTTGGCTATTAAGGAACCCCATCATCACAAAATACTGTATCACCCACTGGGGCAAGGCCTTTCAGAACCAGGCAGGGGAAACAACTTGCCTAGGTCAACAATATTTTGAAGAATCCGAGAACAGAACACAATGGAGAAGCTTTACAGACAATTCCTCTGTATCAGATTTTAATCCCTTTTTGCGTTCCCAACACTAAATCAATCATGGTACCAATTAGATCCTCCAACTGTTTGGAGAGCACCTGCAGAGTTATGTTGGATCTGTGGAACGAAGGCTTATCAATTACTACCCAATAAATGGACAGGGGCATGTGTGTTAGGAAAAATACAGCCATCCTTTTTCCTACTCCCACTGCAGCAAGGGGAAAATCTAAGCTGTCCAGTCTATGATGAAGGCAGAAAAAGAGTCAGAAGAAATGTGTTTATAAAGATAAGTACTGTGGAAAAACTAAATACTAACATTAAAAAGGACATTGAAATGGGGAACTGGAAAGATAATGAATGCCCCCCTGAAAGAATTATCAAATACTATGGACCTGCCACCTGGGCCCAGGATAGGTCATGAGGATACTGTACTCTTATTTATATGTTAAACCATATCATAAGGTTGCCAGCAGTTCTGGAAATTATAGTCAATGAAATAGCCTGAGCCTTGGACTTGCTAGCCCTACAGGTGATCCAGATGAGAGACGTCATTTATCAGAACAGGTTAGCACCGGATTATCTTTTAGCTTCAGAAGGAGGAGTTGGTGGAAAACTTAATTTAACAAATTGCTGCTTGATGACAATGGAAAAGCTACATTTGTGTTGAGCACCAAAAGGGGGGGAATGAAAAAGGAATTAATGAAATCAACTGTAAACTAATAGTAGTAGCAACAGATATTTTAAAATCCTCTTAAAGTTGCTGCAAAGTGTGACACCGTCCCCCCATCCCCAGCCTTACACTCAAAAGAGAATATTAACAGGCTGTCTTGTCTCTGTGGACAACGGACCTTATCTATACTCCCCAACTCCAAATTCTTCAAGTTTATTACAGGCCAGTGTGTTCCTGCATGGCTGCAGGGTCACAAGACTGTTAAGTTTAGGTTGCGAGACATGTCTTTCTCAAGACGTAAGAAATGTTGTAATGCTTGATTAACTGCCTTTGTTTCTCACTTCTGTAACTTGCTTCCCGACTCACGTAGTTCCCACCTTAAGATGTTTAAGAGTAGGAAAAGCCGTTTGTTTGGGGCTTGGACTTTCTGGACATATGTCTGGCTGGGCTGGTGATGACCTTGATAGACTCTCCTGAACCTTTTTTGGTCTCTCTGGTCTTTGATTGTCCCACAACAAATTGAACTTCTGCCTCACAATTTGTTAGCTGTGTAATTTTTTGCCATGTTACCTAACTTCTCTGTGTTTTGATTTCTTTATCTGTGAAATGAATATTATAATAACGCCTACTTCATAAAGCAGGACATAGCCCCTGGCACCTAGCAGTGCTCAATACATGTTAACAGCATTCTCTATCTACAACTCTAACTGGTAATGGAGAAAGTTATCCAGCTTTCTAAGTTTTTTGGGGGTTGTTATATTTACTGGCAGATTTAATTGGGGATTTTTCTATTACTGGAGGCAGCACAGCATAATGGAAAATGTCCTTTTTTTAAGCTTTCTTGCTACCTTTTCTTGACTGCAGTACTGATTTTTCAGACAGTGTTCTGACAAGACCAAGTTCTTCTAATACTTTGCCTTTTGTTATAGTAAGTAACCTCGTATTTCTTTAAAATAGTTCTTACATTCATTTTATTCATCTCACTAGCTGTACTGCATTCATCCATCCAGCAAATGTTTGTTAAACACCCAATTTATGCTCAATTTTAATAAACACTGTAGAGAATTTGCTCCCTTAACCCCCAACAAAAATTAATTTCATTGATTCTGCCCTTAACAAGCTGGGGAAAGAAGTATCTTACAAACATTTTGAAAAAAAAATAAGTATATAATCATACTGTAATTAAATGTAATCAACTGTCAAACATGTAATAAAAACAAGTAGTGAGAAAGAAGAGAAGGTGAGATTAATATTAGCTAGACTTGTTAGACAAAGGATATTGGGAAAGATTGTACTTGACCAGGGCATGAAGAACAGGTAGGTTTTTTAGTTCTTCAAGAACTAAAGGGTATTTTGTCTGAGAATAAAATAATATATTAGTAATACTTCTTGGACAATTTTATAAATCAAGTGAATAAACTTACCACCGTAAAATACATAATATTACAATTTTAAAAGTACTTTCTATATATTAAACCTGAAATATATTGCTTTGTTAAATTGTACTTTTCATACTGTTTCAATCCAAATGAATAACAGTTGAGCACCTATAGGTGTAGGCCCTGCTAGATAGTCCAGCCACAAATATGAATGTGTCATGATCCTCTGATCCCCAAGGAACTCAGAATTGTGAGAAATAAGGGTAAATATATTATACATGTAAAAATAGAAGATGATGAAAGCTTGGAAGTAATACAGAGGAAGTAAGATAATTGTGTGAGAAAGTTTCAGAAGACTTCACAAATAATTGACACTGGAACAGTGTTTTGAAAGATGAATAAAAGTTCTATAAGTCAAAAAAAGAAGGAAAATTCAATTAGAGGGAATAATTTAGTTATTACATTTCCCACTCTAGTGAGCTTCATCCATTTTTGTCCATAGTTACCTTAATATATTTTGACTCAAACATTTTCTGATAAAATTACTTACATTGATTCTTTTTCTCATTTTCAAGTGGAAATAGTAGAGACATTACCTGCTGACAAAATAATATATGAATGAAAGAGTAGACCATAAGATTGATAGATACATATATTATAATACATGTATACATCTTTTTGTGGAAGAAGAATGCAGAAATGGGAATACGTTTTGTTTTGTTTGGTTGCTTTTTTCCAATTTTTATTTTAGATTCGGGAGGTACATGTACAAGTTTCTTACATGGGGATATTGTGTGATGCTGAGGTTTAGGGTATGATGATGTTGGTAGTTTGATAGGAATAGCATTGAATCTGCAAATTGCTTTAGGTAGTATGGCCATTTTTATGGTATCAATTTTTCCAATCCATGAGCATGGAATGTTTATCCATTTGTGTGTGTCATTTATAATTTCTTTTAGCAATGTTGTGTAGTTCTCTTTACACCTCCTTGGTTAGATACATTCCAGATATTTTATTCTGTGTGTTTGTGTCTATTGTATGTAGGATTGCATTATTGGTTTGGCTCTAAGCCTGAATGTCAGTGGTGTAGAGACATGCTACTGATTTTTGTACAGTGATTTTGTATCCTGAAAATTTACTGAAGTCAGGAATATGTTTAAAATGAAGACTTCTTGAAAAAGAATACTAGAGAAAAAAGAGTATGCTCAAAGCTCTACATGAGTTTTAGGCATTTTATAGTAAATGCAACGTGTTTTAAAAAGTTTTTGTGTGTTCAGATATTAAACTACTTGCAAGAATATACTTTTGTAATGTCATGATTAATGAATACTTTAAAAGTAATATACAGGCCGGGCGCGGTGGCTCAAGCCTGTAATCCCAGCACTTTGGGAGGCCGAGACGGGCGGATCACGAGGTCAGGAGATCGAGACCATCCTGGCTAACACGGTGAAACCCCGTCTCTACTAAAAAATACAAAAAAACTAGCTGGGCGTGGTGGTGGGCGCCTGTATTCCCAGCTACTAGGGAGACTGAGGCAGGAGAATGGCGTGAACCCGGGAGGCAGAGCTTGCAGTGAGCTGAGATCCGGCCACTGCACTCCAGCCTGGGTGACAGAGCGAGACTCCGTCTCAAAAAAAAAAAAAGTAATATACAAATTTTTCTTTAATACTTTCAAAAATGATACCTCCTAAAATAAATTATTAATGGTACAGTTTTACATCAAATGACCATGTAATGTAGACCGTGTAAAGTAGAATAGAGCAGAATGGATTTAAATTCAATCATAGAAATATGAGTAGCTGTACATTCCAACACCCCTTTGCTAACAGATCCAACTATTTGAATATATTGTGATGGGGCACCTTATAACTCTGACAACATCACTGACTTCACAAACCAGCTCTACTCTTTGAGCTCTTTAAATGTGATTGTCTATTTTGGAGACCTGAGGAACATAGAGCATCTAAATGTATACAAAGATTCATTAGGTCTAATTTGATGCTGCTCTCCATAATAATAATGATAAAAATTATGTCTTCTGCATTGAATCCTAAGTAGTGTTTTCCAGATGCAATTACTGTGTAATTTTAACTATAAAAATCCTTGAGGTAGGTACTGTTATTATCCCTGCTTAAGGTAAAGTAGCAGAGGGTTTAGGAATAAAACTTCTCTGAGATCACTGCTGGAAAGTTGCAAAACTGAGAACTGAATTGAGGTCTGTTTGAGTCAATGATCACACCCTGAGCTATACAGGCCATTAAGACTGGATCTCTCAGCACAGTATAAATCTTGGTGGGAGGAAAGGTTGAAGAGCATGAATCCAACCTGGCCTTTTGAGAAACCCTACAAATTTGAGAAGCACATAATCCCAGACTGCCTTGTTATGTCTCCTTTTTTACCCCAGAACAACTGCTTTATAAATAAGTCACAGTCCAAAAATGTCCATGATAATTAGGTCTTAATTTCCTATACATCCAGTTTTAATATTGTGCCATATTTTGTTTTAATTCCCATTTCCTGCAGATTCTGGCTAACTATATTTATAAGAACACTAAACCTGATAGTGAACAGAATGAAGATCATGCACAAAGTCCATATGATAACAAAATGTACCATCACATCTTCACCTTCTTTTTTTGCTCTTTCCTTCTTTCTTTCCATCATCTCTTATTTTCTTCCAAACTCCAGTTTCTTGCTTTCGGTTTTAACTATATACTTCAAATTTATAAGCCATACACCACAGCAAATTTTTATATGTGTTAATTTATTTCATTTCTGATAATTCGTTATATTTTGTTAGGCATTAAAAACTACATTAGAAAATGTTGATCCATGGATCAAATGTTGATAGAGAAGGATGGGAGGAGCAAAAAGGGATTTCTAGATCTTTGAAAATGATAGAGATAGCTGTATTGCCTGATAACTTCTAGACTCTCATTAAATATTTTATAAACTGTCTAAAGGAATATCCCATAAAAGATCAAACCAAAAAAGCTCAAATTTTTAATAATTTTAATTACATGATTATAGACATCATATAGAAATATAGATATCTATATGTCCTTCTAAAACAATATGTATTTTCATGATTAGAAAATAGCATCAGTGAAACTCTACTCTCTAGTCTAGTACCTAGTAGTTGAATCTTTTTAAACAATTTGCAAAACTTCATGATGAACTCTGGTGAGTTGTAGGAAATATATGGAAATAGAAAGTCTATGTTATATAACCATTAAACCTTTCAGGACTGGAAAGTTTGCTATGCTGGATTGTTAAATAGCCTATATTGAGTCTCTGGTAATTCAAAACCGATCAAGATTTTAAAAGAGAATACTGCATGAAGTCAAAGTTAAGGCTATGCCCAAAACACAGCTTTCTTCCCTGTCATTTTGTGGGTGTTACTTACTATTATAGCCTCTCTGTGTTTGGGCTGTAATACCTCCTGAGAATAAAGAGCTTCATAATATAATACCTTAGTATCACCATAATTTCTTTTATTTATGTAAATAAATTGCAAGCTCCAGGAAATACCGAGTAGTTCTAATATTGCAGCACTAGGTGAATGAGGTCACAATATCCTCTTTTTATTTTATAGATGCTAATCTTCACCCAGATTTTCTGTTAATTGTCAACTTCTATGGCAGCTCTCAGTTCTATTAAGCATAATTCAAAAATATAAAAACTTTCTGACCAATATCATATCCCCCCCGGTACCATGGTTTCTGTGCTTCCCAAAGCAAACAGTTTCTCACATAGTCAACTTACCCTTTTTTGTTTGCTTGTTGCATGAGAGAGTTTCTCTCTGTTGCCCAGGCTGGAGGGCAGTGGCGTGATCTCGGCTCACTGCAACCTCCACCTCCCGGGTTCAAGCAATTTTCCTGCCTCAGTCTCTCGAGTACTGGGATTACAGGTACCCGCCACCGTGCCTAGCTAGTTTTTGTATTTTTATTAGAGACGAGATTTCACCATGTTGGCCAGGCTGGTTTCAAACTCCTGACCTCATGATCTACCTGCCTCAGCCTCCCAAAGGCTGGGATTACAGGCTGGAGCCACTGAGCCCGACCTAGTCAACCTAGTCTTATTGGAAAGTTCTGTGGTTTGAATGTGTCCCCCAAAAGTTCATGTGTTCAAAACCTAATCCACAGTGCAACAATGTTAAGAGGTGGGGCCTAATAGGAGGTGATTGAGTCATGAGGGCAGAGCTTCTGTGGATGGATTAATGTTGTTGTCTCAGGAGTGGGGGAGTTATAAAGTGAGTTTGGCTCCTGGTGTCTCTTTAGCATGTGCTTGCTTGCCCTTTTACCCTTCTGCCATGAGATAATGAAGCAAGGAGTCCTTCATCTGATGCAGCTTCCCAATCTTAGACTTCTCTTCCTCCAGAACTTCGAGCTAAGTAAATAAATGTCTCTTCTTTCTAAATTACCCAGTCTTTGGCATTCTGTTATAGCAACAGAAAATGGACTAACGAAGGTTAAGGAAGACCTCAAAATCCACTATTATTTTTAGGGCAATACCCTCTGCTTTTTAGCATAAAAAATTGATTGTATTAGTTTTAAGAAAGAAGTAAGGAGCTTGCCCTGGCAGATTGGTATAAGCAATATTTTGTGGCCATGATTTCACTTAGTTATCTTAAAATAATGATGCTTAAGTAGTGACTTTCTCGGGTCAGGCTTTAGATCCCAGATGAAACTATTAAGTATATGTTTGTTTGTACATGTCAGTCCCAAGCCTGACCCTCCCTTGGTCCGCAAAGAAAGTAGTTTCTGTATCCATGAGAAACAATAAGCACTAAGGACTTTGCCCCTAGTGTTCAGACTTACTATGTTATCTGTGTTTATTTTACCTTATGATTGGAATCTCATTGTGAGTATCTCCATTACCTTGTTTTTCATTCATTGCCTCTCTTAGTTTCTGTAATAAAGAACTATGGCATAGTAAACAAACTGTCTAAAGGAATATGCCACATAAAAGGACAAGCTAGGTAGAAAAAACCCGGCCAATAATAGTATATTTCTGTTACATAAGAACATCAGTTTGCATATGTTTTTCCAAGGTGTAATCAGAATTTGAAGTTCTTACTGTAAACTAGATACAGACTACTTTTACAAATTGGTTTTTTAAATGCGAGGGCTACAGAATCTCCATCCTAATCTGATTGCACTGAATGATTGCTGACCTGCATCTTTCTAGGGTGAAGTTCCCAGGAGACAAGTGAAAGACCCTTGGTTATGGCCACTTCTGAGGTCCTTTTCTCTGCTACCTCCAAGTTGAGGAAGGAACATATACCCTGAAATTGTTCAAGAGCTACAGCAGGCTGCCCAGGAGTTCCAAGCCACAATCTCCAGCCAGCAGTCGAAGGGGACAGAAGCCCACAATTTCCGAGCATTGAGAGGGCACACAGCTGCAACTATGAGGAAAGAAAGGGGAGCCACACAACCAAGCAAGAGTCTACCAATAGACCAGTATACCTAAGCTCCCCCTACTGGATCACATCCCAAAGCTCCAACTCCAAATATACCTCGCTAACATACCCCACTGTGAAACCAAAGACAACAAGTCAATGAGAGTCAAATAAAGACCCTGCAAAAAGCATTGACTCTATGAAAACATCCAGAAAAAAAGACTATTGACTATACTCAATCTATGCTTCAGTTAAAGGAACACCCACATGGAGAGGTGAGAAAGAACCAATGTAAGAACTCTAGTAATGCAAATGGCCAGAGTGTGGTATCACCTCCAAGCAACTGCACCAGTTCTCCAACAAGAGTTCTTAACTAGGCTGAGCTGGCTGAAATGAGAAAAATAGAATTCAGAATATGGATAGAAATGAAGATCAAAATTCAGGAGAACAGCAAAACTCAATCCAAGGAAACTAAGAATCACAATAAAATGATACAGGAGCTGAAGGACAAATTAGCCAATATAAAAAAGAACCTAATGAATCTGACAAAGCTGAAAAACACAATAAAAATATTTCACAATGCAATCACAAGTATTAACTACAGAATAGACCAAGCTGAGGAAAGAATCTCAGAATGTGAAGACTGGTTCTCGGAAATAAGACCCTCAGGCAAAAATAAATAAGAATGAAGAGGAATGAGCAAAACCTCTGAGAATTATGGGATTATGTAAACAGGCCAAATCTATGAATCACTGGCGTTGTTGAAAGGGAGGGGAGAAAGCAAACAACTTGCAAAATGTATTTTAGAATATTGTCTATGAAAAACTTTCCAAACTTGCTAGAGAAGCCAACAGTCAAATTCAGGAAATACAGAGAACCCCTGCAAGATTCTACACAAGATCATCTCCAATATATGTAATTATCAGATTTTCTAAGGTTGAAATGAAAGAAAGAATGTTAAAGGCAGCTATAGAAAAAGGACAGGTCACTTACAAAGGGAACCACATCAGGCTAACGTTGACCTGTCAGCAGAAACCCTGCAAGCCAGAAAAGATTGGGGACCTACATTCAGCATTCTTAAATAAAAACAGAAATTTCATATCCAGCCAAACTAAGCTTCCTAAGTGATGGAGAAATAAGATCCTTTTCAGGTAAGCAAACATTCAAGGAGTTTGCTTTACAAGAGATTTTGGAAAGGACACTAAATATAGAAAGGAAAGATCACTACCAGCTAATACGAAAACATACTTGAATACACAGAACAGTGACACTGTAAAGCAGCCACACAAACCAGAATAACCAGCTAACAACACAATGATAGGATCGAATTTACACATATCTACACTAAGCTTGAATGTAAGTAGTCTAAATGCCCCAGTTAAAAGGCACAGCGTGGCAAGCTGGGTAAAAAAGCAAGACCCAATGGTACACTGTCTTCCAGAGATCCATCTCACATGTAATGACACCCATAGGCTCAAAGTAAAGTGATGGAGGGAAATCTACCAGCAAATCAAAAACAGAAAAAAAGCAGGAGTTGCAATCCTGATTTCAGACAAAACAAGAGTTTAAATGAACAAAGATCAATAAAAGAATTACATAATGGTAAAGGGATTAATTCAACAAGAAGACCTAACTATCCTAAATATATATGCACCTAACACAGGAGCAGCTAGATTCATAAAGGAAGTTCTTAGAGAGATGTAGACTACCACATAATAATAATGACAGATTTAAAGACCCCACTGACAGTGTTAGACAGATCATCAAGCCAGAAAATTAATAAAGATATTCAGAACCTGAACTCAACCTTGGAACAAATGGATCTGATAGACCTGTACAGAACTCTCCACCAAACAACAACAGAATGTACATTCGTCTCATTGCCTCTTGGCACGTATTCTAAAATCTACCACATAATTGAACGTAAAACAATCCTCAGCAAATGCAAAGGAACTGAAATGCAAATGTGTTGTGTGAATTACATTAAACACATTATAAGACCACAAAATAAAAGTAGAAGTCAAGACTAGGAAAATTGCTCAAAACCATGCAATTACATCTAAATTAACAATATGCTCCTGAATAACTTTAGGATAAATAATGAAATTAAGGCAGAAATCAAAAAGTTATTTGAAACTAATGAGAATAAAGACCCAGGATACCCAAATCTCCAGGATACGGCTAAAGTAGTGCTAAGAGGGAAATTCATATTTCTAAATGCCCAAACAGTTAGAAAGATCTTTAATTAATAACCTAACATCACAACTGAAAGAATTAGAGAAGCAATAACATATCAACCTCAAATCCAGCAGAAGACAAGAAATAACCAAAATCAGAGATAAACTGAGGGAAAAATGAGACATGAAAAACCGTTCTGAAGATCAATAAATCCAGGAGTTGATTTTCTGAAAAAATTAATAAGATAGGCTGCTAGCTAGACTAATAAAGAAGAGAGAAAATCCAAACAAACAGAATTAGAAATGATGAAGGGGATGTTAATACTGACCCCACAGAAATAAAAATAACCATCAAAAACTACTGTGAACACCTCTACGCACACAAAATAGAAAACCTAGAAGAGGTGGATAAATTCCTGGACTCATAAACCCTCCCAAGACTGATCCAGGAAAAAACAGATTCCCAGAACAGAACAATAAATGTGTAGCCAACAAAATGTGTAGGTGTTAACATTTGTTACATACTGCTATGCCTGGCAGCACGCTAAGCAGTTTACTTCATTGTCAAATTTACTTCTCACAGTAACTTCATGGTGTTAATGTTGTTCCCATATTATACCTGGAGCCAATTTATTTTATGAAGCATAAGTTGCCAAAGGTCATATAGCTATTAAGTGATGGGGTCAGGTGCTAAATTTAACCTATCTACCAGTCCCAGCTGTTATCTTCCATGCAATATACTTCTTGTCATTATGCTACCTGCACTAATTATTAATCTATATCCCAGCTTCAAAATACATTTCTCTCCTCAGCTGGCTTTGAAATTCTAAGGCTGGAAAGCCACATTTCTGCTTTTCTAGCTGAATCTATGCTAGGCTCTGCCAAGAGGGGGTGCAAGAGGGTGACTGCAAGGCTGGAGGTGGAAGACGGGAGACTTTCCGGGCTGCTTCCCGTGGGTTTCCTGTATTCTTCTTATCTGGTCGTGCTCCCACTGGGCATATATTAGCCGGGCATAGTTCCCCAGTGAAGCAGCAGAAATCCTTTTTGTAATTGCATAAGAATCTAGTTTGCAGTTTTCCAACACTTGCAGAACCAGCTTTATCAAGCTCCTCTCCTTAGAGAGCCAGGTCTCACTCCCGCAGGAACCCTCCCCTAAGGTCCTCAATTTCAATGAGTCACTCTCTTTGTTCTGACCTAATTAACAACTTCATACATAGGAGCAGTCTCTTCTGAGTGGACCTTGACCCACACCAGGTCATACATACAGCTATTAAGTGATACATAAAGAAACTAAAGTTGGGCCAGTCTCCCAACCACAGCTGTTATTTATTGTGCAAGATTCTTACCACTGTGCTAACATATGCCATATTCCACTTCTTTGTCATCATTTTCTAAATAAATAATAGTAGGAGGTAGAACAGCAAAGAAGTAAATTAACAAAAACAAGTTTAAAGCTTAGAAACTCTCAAATTTAAATCTAGTATTATTCATACAATCACATGTGTTTCTTTAAACAGACTTTTCAATTCTAATATAGCCATATAGATAGATATAGAACTGGATATATGACTATAACATAGGTAATACATAGCCATATATAAATAGATACCTAGCTAGCTAGATATATAGTGACTATATTATTAAAACATATAAAATGTAGCCAATATATCTCTCTATATAGTCATATAGAGGGAGAGATACAGATATCCAGCTAGCTAGCCACTCATTTGGGTTTTCAGGTATCTAAAGTGGTGGTCAGAAACATAACTTTTCACATCTACAATGGATAATTGGAATGTCTATACTTTTTTTCTATCCAGAATAAATGCCATAAAGAAATTTGTGAATTTTCTATTTTCAGATTTAAAACTACTAGATTGTTGTGTTTGCTGCTACTGCTCCTATTATTTTCCACACCACTGCAATTGTAAATATAAGTGAATTTTTTTTCAAGTTCTTATTTGGAGAATTTTAACAAGTGATAAATATGACTTTCATTTCATCAGCAAATATTTTAATCACTTATATGCAAGGTACTGTGCCAAGTGCTAGTTTTATAATGCAAATAAGACAGAATATGCAGTTCCTGCCCTACCCTTATGGTCTAACTAGGTAGACATGGTTACAAAGTGAGTACTTTAAAGAGTATTTAATTTAATGTTTATCTATTAGCTTTTGGGGTTATATTTTGGAGGAAGAGTGAGAATAAGAAAGTACCTCTTAATATACAAGATAGCGTGAAAGGAAAATAAACCTTGGGACACCAAAATCACTGAGCGAAAGGAAAAAGTCAAGCTGGCAACTGCTTAGGGCAAACCTGCCTCACATTCTATTCAAAGTTAGCCCTCTGCTCACTGAGATAAGTGCATGTCTGACTGCCTCCTTTGTAAAGGCTAGTTAGAAACTCAAAAGAATGCAGCCCTTTGTCTCTTATCTACCTATGACCTGGAAGTCCCCCTCCCTACTTTGAGTTGTCCTGCCTTTGCTTCCAGTTGCCTTGCCTTTTCGGACTATTGATTGATGTCTCATGTTTTCTTTTTTTTTTTTTTTTTTTTTTTTTTGAGACGGAGTCTTGCTCTGTCGCCCAGGCTGGAGTGCAGTGGCCGGATCTCAGCTCACTGCAACCTCCGCCTCCCGGGTTCACGCCATTCTCCCGCCTCAGCCTCCTGAGTAGCTGGGACCACAGGCGCCCGCCACCTCGCCCGGCTAATTTTTTGTATTTTTAGTAGAGACGGGGTTTCGCCGTGTTAGCCAGGATGGTCTCGATCTTCTGACCTCGTGATCCGCCCGTCTCGGCCTCCCAAAGTGCTGGGATTACAGGCTTGAGCCACCGCGCCCGGCCTTCATGTTTTCTTAAAATGTATAAAACCAAGCTGTGCCCCAACCACCTTGGGCACATGTTGTCAGGACCTCCTAAGGCTGTGGCACAGGCATGCATCCTTAACCTTGGCAAAATAAACTTTCTAAATTGACTGGGACCTGTCTCAGATATTCAGGGTTCATTTGGTAACCATGAAGAGATTCTGAGCGGAGATGCCCCTGACCTTTGAAAAATCTCCTATGGGTGCTTGGTACCAACTTGAGCTAACCTTACGGCTCAAACCAATAGGACAGTTTGCTGAGGCCTGGAAGCACTCCCTCCAGAGAATCCCGGTTCTCCCAAAATTTGTAATGTTTATTTTACTGCACAATTTTTTTTTTTTTTTTTTTTTTTTTTTTGAGTTTTGCTTGTTTCCAACAAGGAAGGCAGGTTTTCCTGCCTCCATTGATATAGAAGGCAGGACTCCTTGCCACACTCCACCCTCAAACCTGGAACCTAAGCCCTAAGTGAAAACAGCTGACCCTGATACAGAAGGCTCCCGGCTACACTCCACACTCAAGCCTGGGACCTAGGCCTTATGTGAAAGCAACTGACGCCATTTTTCCAAATGATTGCCTTTTTGACCCACCCCGCCCCCTATCGTGTGCCCATACTGCCAGCCCAATTGGCAGAAGAAAGCCATAGCAACACTAGCAGCTGAGCCTCAGGGATACAAGCTGCTGAACATCCGGGATAAAAGTGACTGAGCGGTGAGCAGAGAAGTAACTGAGTGTCGGAGACTATGGATAATGATGGCTAACTTCAGACGGTGCAATTTTGGAGAGGAACCTGGCCAGAGATGGCTGGCTTTAGGGAAAAATCACCTTCTTCCTGCACCGTCTCCTAAAGCTAATGAGAAGCTCAAAAGAATGCAGCTATCGTCTCTCAAGTACCTGTGACCTGGAAGCCCCCTTCCCAGTTAGAGTTGTCCCATTTTACATATGTTGACTGATGCCACGTCTCCCTAAAATATATAAAACCAAGTCTCTTGAGGCTGCATCAAGGGCATGTGTCTTCAACATTGGAAAAATAAACTTTCTAAATTAACTGAGACCTGTCTCAAATTTTCAGCGTTTACAAATTTACTGTTGGCTAAATTTTCTGAGTTATTGGCAAAAATACCAATGTATTTAACTTTTGTTTTGTTTTGTTTTTTGTTTTTTGTTTTTTTTTTTTTTGTTTTGAGACGGAGTCTCGCTCTGTCGCCCAGGCTGGAGTGCAGTGGCCGGATCTCAGCTCACTGCAAGCTCCGCCTCCCGGGTCTACGCCATTCTGCCTCAGCCTCCGGAGTAGCTGGGACTACAGGCGCCCGCCACCTCGCCTGGCTAGGTTTTTTTTTTTTTTTTTTTTTTTTTTTTTTTTTTTTGTATTTTTTAGTAGAGACGGGGTTTCACCGTGTTAGCCAGGATGGTCTCGATCTTCTGACCTCGTGATCCGCCCGTCTCGGCCTCCCAAAGTGCTGGGATTACAGGCTTGAGCCACCGCGCCCGGCCCAATGTATTTAACTTTGAGGCTCTTACTTAGGCTTATGTAAGCACCCGATGTTCACGGACTATTAAAAATGTGTTTAACAAGGAAATAACTAACTTTAAATGATAGTGTCTAGTATCTCAGTTTACAGAAGTAATCTAGATAAACTGATAAAAGTAAAAGAACTGAGTACAGTGAATGGGCTAACGCTTTAGGTAAACTTTGTGTGTAAATTAAAATCTTAAAAATGTTGACGCTCATTTAATATCTGCATCATTTCTGATTAAGGGTTATGATATGGGGAACCATGTTTCTAAAGTTGTGGATTTGTTCTTATCTAAAAATGGCCATGTCTGATGGTTCAGAATTTCTTGCTTTTTAGGGTTTCACTGAAGTTTTAGGTTACATTTTAAGGAAACGAATTCTACTTAATACATAATTCTGTATACCAAACATGTCAGAAAAGATTATGTTATTAGTGACGAAAATAATAATTTTGTCTAATTCAAAAGTTATCTAATAATTCAAATTACAGATTTGAAAAGGTTATTTATGAAACAATGTAGTAACAGACCCAAAGACGTGGAGAAAGATGTGGGAAATGTTTAGATGATAAAATACTCTTTAAAACACAATAGAAAATTGGAGACATTTGGCTAATTAACATTTCATAGTTAAAGCTCTGAGTCTCGATAAAAATAAAATAAGAAGTATTGTTAAAAAAAGTATCAGTAGTTTGGCAATTATTTTTGTAAATAGAGTTAAGAAGCTGGATTTAGTGTGGAGGCAAATTTCATATATATACTTGTGTTGCTTTGCACTATGTTTACTGTTTTGCATGGATAGCTCAAGCACTGGAGTGGTTATTGGTCATGTACCTACAGTGAATTTCTTAATTGCACAGGATGTATGATACTGGTAAACTTGAGGATATTGAATTGTCTATCAGGAATAAAATATTCATTATGTGGGTTTTTTTTTTTTTTTTTTTTTTTGAGACAGAGTCTCGCTCTGCCGCCCAGGCTGGAGTGCAGTGGCCGGGTCTCAGCTCACTGCAAGCTCCGCCTCCTGGGTTTACGCCATTCTCCTGCCTCAGCCTCCCAAGCAGCTGGGACTACAGGCGCCCGCCACCTCGCCCGGCTAGTTTTTTGTATTTTTTAGTAGAGACGGGGTTTCAGCATGTTAGCCAGGATGGTCTCGATCTCCTGACCTCGTGATCCGCCCGTCTCGGCCTCCCAAAGTGCTGGGATTACAGGCTTGAGCCACCGCGCCCGGCCTATTATGTGGGTTTTTTAAGGGTCCTGGATAACACCATAGCCTCCAGGGTTTCCTGTTTGTTTTGGCTTCTAGTTTTCATTCATTTGCTGTTTATTCTTTGGCTTTGCCTATATACACAGATATAAAACCATATATATTTATGGTTTTAGGCTTCCTGACACTTTGTGTATAAAACCATATATATAAACACCAAAAGCAACGGCAACAAAAGCCAAAATTGACAGATGGGATCTAATTAAACTAAAGAGCTTCTGCACAGCAAAAGAAACTACCATCAGACTGAAAAGGCAGCCTATAGAATGGGAGAAAATTTTTGCAATTTACTCATCAGACAAAGGGCTAATATCCAGAACCTACAAAGAACTCAAACAACTTTATAAGAAAAAAACAAACAACCCCATCAAAAAGTAGACAAAGGATATGAACAGATGCTTCTCAAAAGAAGACATTCATACAGCCAACAGACACATGATAAAAACGCTCATCACTGGCCATCAGAGAAATGCAAATCAAAACCACAATGAGTTAGAATGGCACCAGTTAGAATGGCAATCATTAAAAAGTCAGGAAACAATAGGTGCTGGAGAGGATGTGGAGAAATAGGAACACTTTTACACTGTTGGTGGGATTGTAAAGTAGTTCAACCATTGTGGTGTTAAAACAGTATGGCAATTCCTCAAGGATCTAGGACTAGAAATACCATATGACCCAGCCATCCCATTACTGGGTATATACCCAAAGGATTATAAATCATGCTGATATAAAGACACATACACATGTATGTTTATTGTGGCACTATTCACAATAGCAAAGACTTGGAATCAACCCAAATGTCCATCAGTGGAAGACTTGATTAAGAAAATGTGGCACATACACACCATGAAATACTATGTAACCATAAAAAAGGATGAGTTCGTGTCCTTTGTAGGGACATGGATACAGCTGGAAACCATCATTCTCAGCAAACTATCGCAAGAACAGAAAACTAAACACCGCATGTTCTCACTCATGGGTGGGAACTGAACAATGAGATCACTTGGACACAGGAAGGGGAACATCACACACCAGGGCCTATCGTGGGGGCAGTGGACAGGGGAGGGATGGCATTGGGAGTTATACCTGATATAAATGACGAGTTGATTGGTGCTGACGAGTTGATGGGTGCAGCACACCAACATGGCACATGTATACATGTGTAACAAACCTGTACATTGTGCACATGTACCCTAGATCTTAAAGTATAATTAAAAAAACCATATATATATGGTTTTATATCTGTGTGTGTGTGTGTATATATGTATATATGTAATTTATTTTCCAGTGGAAGGTCTTTATTTGGTTCTGTGAATATTTTGTTTCCTATGCATTTTCAGCAAGTCATCATTTGTTCCACTTATCTGGAATTCCTAGGCTACCTTCATCAGGCCCCACAGGTATTGATGGAACATACCAGCTTTTTAACCTTAAACTAACTTTTTGGATTTTAGGCTTCCTGATACTTTAAGTGTGTTGAGTATACTTTTGTAAACATAATTTGAGTCATATTTCTCTCTCTAATTTCTCCAAAATTTGTGAACTAATTGTGAATATTCTTAATTGATGGCAATGTATTTGTTTGCATACAGTTTAGCACAGTTACTAAGGCTGCTCAGGGGGAGAGAACTCAGAAACCTGGCATGCCGGCAGAAGGGTAAAAATTTCTTACCAGTAACACTCTCGCCTCTCTCTGTCTGTGCAAACTGGTTAAATAAATAATAAAAGGTATTGTTACTGTTTATCTCCTCTGTATAATTTTGATTAATTAAAAAAAGAATTCTGAGGCTAATGTTAAACTGTAGTGAATATGTTGTGTTTTGTATGTCTTTCTATATTGCTCTGTTATAAAGAGGGACACCTTAGGATAAAATGCATGCCTATGACCTTATCAGCCCTCTGTTCAAGACGGCCCAGCAAACTGGCCAGCCACATTCTTGGGAGATTGACCTTGTAGCCATGTGGCTGTGCTTTCTCTTTTTACAATGGTAACCAGGTTTTGGGTTCATTTTCTGACTTAGGGAACAATTCCTTTATCTTCTATCTGTCTGTATTTAAATGTGTTATAGGTGTAATATGAAAGAACTTTAGTTAATTGGCTTAATAACAAGAGCTTCAATCAAATATTTTGTCTGAAAAGTATAATGCCTTTTATTTAGTTCCTGTGACTTAAGTAATCTTTAAAAAATAAAGTTTTAAAAATTATTGGTAAAATAAAAATCTTCAAAAATGTAAACCTTTCATTTAAATTATACAGGTCAGATATTAGGTTTGCTAAATGCTTTAAGGTCATAAACTACTTCTTTGACTTTTAAAAAATTATTCAATGTATTTTGGAGCATTAGATTTTAAATAAAGCCTGGGGACATAGGAAATTAGCCGTGCCCCCTAGCTATGCAGAGAAGGTTACCAAAAAAAAGAGGCTTTATATAAGAAAGGATCTTGTATGGTAAATTTTTGTCTTAAAGTAAAATAATTGGTTGTTTAAAAGAGAGATGTTTAGGACAAGTCAAAAACTCCCGGTGTGTCATAGATAGTCTATGTATGTTGTGGAAGAATTTATGAAAGAGAATTTATGCAAGAAATGTTGTACAACTTAAAGGTGATTTGGCCTCATGAATGCTTCAAAAATGTCGCTATGACTCTTGACTGTACAATGTGCCTGCTTTACAGCTAGGTAAAGCCTGGGACACATGGAGGTAGACACTGGAAAGAGTCAGAACTTATCTGCACTTCTGTCTGAGACCTAGGCTCCACACCTAATACATAATTCAAGTCCTGAACTTAACAAGGTTTTGACCAAAAGTAAAAGTTGCTAAGAGTTAACATTGAAACATGTAATTGAGACTACTGAAGAAACAGTTCTACATGCAAGGTGTGTAATAAAAGTGAAATGTGATTTTGTGAAAGATTATAAGAAGACATGGGAATGTGGATTTGTTGTTGTTGTTTTTGCCTAAAGGGTTAAAGGATTGTTTTAAATTAGGATAAAGCTAAATGTTTGAACAAGTTGTGGAAGGTTTTAAAAGAAAAATTAATTCTTGTAAAACACTATGTGTGTGAACATACTGACTAAATTTAAAAGATCATTTTCTGGTTTCTCCGTAAATTGAACATTGAAATAAAAGCACAAACAGGGTTTTCTTAAAGCACTGATCTTCTTTTTAACAAAAATTTGTAAAGGGTTATAAAAAGTTTATGAGAATCTCACCTTATGATGATACTAATTAAAATTAGAAAGATTTGTCTGTAAGGTTTTATTAAAAATTGGAGCTGACATTAATGGTACACTAATGCAAGGGTAAAATTTGGCTTTCTCTCTTGAACAAGATTTTCATGTAATATTAAAAGATAATGAAATATATTTGTTTGCCTTTTGAATAAAGTAGCAAAAATAAATAAATAAAAGGAAAGGCAAGAGACCAATTGTTTGGAAAGCTAAGTCTTCTTCCTTCTATCAATGAGTAAAGGTTTTTGCCTTTTAAATTTTTGAGTCATCATTTTGGCTAAATGAATGACTTACGGTAACCTGGAATTCTATTTCATAATATCAATGTTTTAAACGTTTAACATATTTGATAGGCCTCCCAAAATCGAATTTCAGCTTCAAAATAGTCTTTTCTGACCTCTAACTTTGAGATACTACAGAAGGCTCTTGAAACATCTAAAAGAGAGGTAAAAGGATTATTTGACATGTTATAAGGGAAGCATTGTCCAAAAAAAGTTTAATCTTCAGGTTATATTTTAGTCAATGACATTAATATATTTTACAAAATTGTATGGGATTCCTGATATTCTAATATGTCTGAGTACATACTATCAATTCTAATTATGGTTATTGTGTTAAGTTATTATAAACTACAGAAATAACCACTTTCCTTGTATAAAGCTAGTAATCCAAGTAGAACAAAAAATTAATTGAATACCAAGAAAATGTGTTGTCAGATTTTCATGTTAAACCAGCAGATATGGAAATTGTTTAGATATACAATTTGAATGAACTCCACGGTCTAGGTCAAATTACCTTGATAATCCATCAGTTATCAGTGCTATGTACCTAACCTGGTAAAACAACGGGTATTCAGGAGGCTATAAGTCTAATGTTATTTAAGCATGGACTCATGGAGAACCAAGATGGTCACCTTGTCCTTCCTGAGTCCTTAAAGCTTTTGTTATTAAAAGTTCTGCATTCCATGACTCATGGGAAAATAAAATGTACAAATTCACGGCTATCTAGCTGTCAATTGCCTAGGGTAATTAAACAGATTATCAAGCATTTGAAAGTCTACAATTGAAAAAATAGAGGTCTTATGAATCTATAAGATGTTCTTCTATCACCGTGTCTAATACATCTGTGTATCTATGTGTTGTGTACACAATGCTTCACTACTGAAAATACATAAAAAGTCTCTAATTAATTGGCTTAAGAGAAAGCACTTAAATACTTTATTAGGAATAAAGAAAAGACTAGTCAAATGCTTTTTCAAGCTTGTGTGACTTAATTGAAACCTTTAATAAATAAGCTATCTTTAAAATTATTTGTGAAGTAATATTAGAAGTGTCTTAAAAATTGCCAGCATACATTTTATTTTCATTTATTGATAAAGTGATTTCATACTTATCTCTGCCAGATACTACATTTTACAATAGTGATGTTATCTCTAGGAGCAATTTGAGAAGATCTGGAGTCTTGAAGCCTCTAGCTGCATGAGTCCTGGACCATAATTTCTAATCTCATGGCTTTAGGCAGTCTAGGCGCCAGGTAGGTAGGGAGTTTGTTTTGGGAAAGAACTGTTATCATCAACTTTGTTTCAAAGCTAACTATAAACTAGTTCCTTTCAAAGTTAGTTTGACCTACACCCAGGAATGAACAAGGACAGCTTAGAGGTTGGAAGCAAGATGGAATCAGTTAGGTGAGATCTCTTTCACTGTATCAGTTATAATTTTGCAATGGTGGTTTCATAATTTTAAATGATGAATATCACAGTTTTCATAAATAAGTAAACTATTAAAATACAATAAGTAAATGTAATTGGAAAAATAATTGTAGACAAACTTGCCATAATTTGTGAAGTTATGTTAAATTAAATAATGTATATTTCATTAATTGGGTATTTTCCAATAAAATATTGTAAGAAAACATTCTTTGTAAAAAAAAAGTATGTCTGTTTTTAAAAGGTGAATAATTTTTGTTAAATTCAAAGATTATTTAAAGGTTATGTATAAAACAAGGTAAAAGGAACCAGGAAATAAGAGATGTAAAGAAATTTATGGAAATAAAGAAGTATTTTTTAATAAGAAAGCTTAAAGAAAATTAATTTTATATGAGAAATAATCTTGTATGCTAAATTTTATCCTAGAATAAAATGAGTGTTTGTGTAAGAAAGGGGAATGTTCAACACAAACAAGAAAGTCCAGGCATGTCATGAATGGTCTGTGTGAGTCTTAATGAGAAGATTTATGAAAAAAAAAATTTATATGATCAAGTTGTCTATAATTAAAGGGAAATTATAATATTTCTAGAGATTGAGTTTTGATTTAAAAAACTTATACACTAAAGAATTGGTTCAAACTACAAAATTTTCTTAAGGTATTGCTTTATTCTTAATAAAATACAAGACATTATAATTGTTTATGCTAAGTTCAACTTTAATTGTTTCTTGTTATTTTTAGCTTTCTCTCCTTCATTTAAAAGGCCTGAAACAATAACTCTATCCTTCAACTCATTTTCAGCTCTTGTAAGTGTTTTTTTGTTTCCTTCAGCTTTTAACTGTTGTAACCTGATGCTATCAAAGAAAAAAAAAGTTTTGTCTTGGAGGTCTAAAGGAAATGTTTTCTTCCAACATAATATTCCTCTTAGAGAATAGCAGTTGCACTACAGAAGGTCTCCTCTTTTGCCTTTGGATAACTGGCCTAATAAACATATGCTTTATTGAAATAATTTCTATGTCATTAATACTAAGTTTGATGTGCTTAGAAAAAAACAGATAAAAAATGTTAATTAAAGTACATTCATGTAACTTTCTGTATGTGCTTTTAAAGTCTTTGTACCATTAAGATACAGGGCTTTGACTCCTGGGTCTAAAAAGGACACCAAGTCCTGCTAAATCTTAACATTGAGAGCAATTAAAGCTTTATCTTCAGACTTAGTAAATGATGCCAATAAAAATAAACTGTGTTTGTGAGACACAGGACCAGAAATTAAAGCTCTTCAACTCCTCAAGTCCCAGGGACTCTCACAAAAGGGGTGGGCACATGAAATTTTAAGGACCAATTTTGAGGGATAAGTTCAGTTTCTCTATAAATTAACCATTAATGTCAAAGACACACTGATGTAACACCAACATATGGGTCCCTATGTCAGATTAACAAGATTTTCTTGAAGCATTAATCCTCTCTTTAATAAGGATTATAAAGGTCATAAAAGGCTTATGGAAATTATATCTTATGGTCAAAATGATTAAAATTTTATAGATTATAAAATTTTGAAAAACATTTAATTTGCCTCATGCTGTTTTTATTAGGGTTTAGTGTTTGGAAAATTGTCTACTTTCTCAAAGAATAAAGGTTTTTGCCCTTTTATTTTTTCAAATCTTTGAGTTATCACTTTGGTTAAATGAGGAACTTATTTTACAATGACTTGTGATCTTATTTTACCATAATATCAAGCATTTTAAGCCTTTACTATTTGAGAAACTTTCCAAAATCAAATGGTAAATTATGTCTTTTTCTAATCTAATTAACCCTTTAAGATATTAAGTTCCATAAAGTCCAAAAATTATGTATTTGGCTTATTTTGTATAAAAATCATACAGGAAGGATTGTTAAATATGAAATGGTGTTTGGCTTTCTTTGGGCTGTATTTGTGTACATAGGTTATTGGTATATGTTCCAAAGTTATGAGAAACTTCTCTAATTCTGATATGACTTAGTGTACACTATCAGTAATAATTATAATTGCTATGTTAAATTATTATGTGTCACACAGGTAACAAATTTCCTTGTCAGTTGTGTTCTTGACTGTGGCTGCCCCAAAACTTTTTGTCATTCACAGACAACTGTTGTTTTGTTTTGGTTCTTTTTAGAAGGTGATTTTATAATCAACTAGAAAACTCTTAAGAGGTGTTCTTGAATGCAGGGTTCTGATAACTTTGGAAATTTTGACATTAGAATAGAAGAAAAGCTTTCTGAACTCTCATGGAGAGCTGAAATGTTCATGAATATCAAGCAGAACAGGAGTTAACTGCATGAACTGAACTAATAGAAGACTGAAGTCATCTTTTGACTTTTTTACTTAAATTGTTGCTGATCATTTGCTTTGTTTTGCAGAGTCAAGAAAACTTTTCTTTTGAGCTGTTGACAGCTTGTAGCAACACTATTTTGAGTATATTTATTTCTCTCTACCTGATTTCTTCAGAATTTTGAAATTATTTGTGAGTATTCTTAACTTAATGGTAATATAGTTATTTGCATAAGTGCAATAAAAATGTCTTTTTTTACAACAGGAAACCATTGGAGAAACTGGTTACTTTAGCAAGGCTTTGGCTGGGATGGTCAACAAACTTGACTGGAAATAAACTTGACTTATAGAGACAAGAAAAACCCCTTGGGAAAACTAGCCTCATACCTTGTCTACACAGTCCCTGAACAGGGTTCCTAACCTGTGGTAAGTAAAGACTATCACTTTCTGACAGGCCTAGGAGCCCCAGGTTATCTTGGGACCTTAAGAGGAGAGGAATTTACCTAGCTCACAGGTATTTAATGGTACAAGTCCACAAAATAAGTCTTATCTGAGATTTCTTCAATGTAACAAAGTTTCATCAAAGCCAATTTAAAAGCCTATCTGAAAAATGATTATTCCTGTTGCACTTTATACAAACAATCAGGCCAAGTATTATAAAGCAAATTGGTCCTACCATGGTCTGTCTTTAGTAAAAACGAGAAAATGGAGAGAGAAAAATTATGTTTCAAAAACTATAGTCTACCTGTGCTTAGATTCTCTTCTCACCTAATGTTTTTATAATTTTTATTATTTTTGACAGTTTGGAGTGAATTCTAATTTTTCTTGGCTACAAGTCTCCAAAATGTTTTCAATTTACTTGCTTCTTTTTTTCTCCCCATTTTTCCTAATTTGGAATCGCTGAAAACTAAGCTGTGCTTTCTTGAAACCCTGCAAACTGAAGCTAGACAACTTAAACTTCAGAAGAAATAACAGCAACCTATTTACATACATAAGATACTTTCATACCTGACTAGTGATGTATGAACATCAGAGTAATATAGCCTATATCAGTTTTCCAAGATTGTTGGTTTTTTATTATTGTCTTTTCTCCCTTCCTCCCCTTATTTTCTCTTCTTAGGATGTGAGACTTCACAACCTGCTAAAAATGAGCTTTCCTAATGGAACCTACCTGTCTAGGAACAAACCATTCTAGCCATTAGAGATTAGATGAAACCTGAGACCAAAGACTCATTTTCTTCTGAAATGCTTTCTCTGAAAGAGTCTTAAAAAAGAAAAGGGGGTAAATGTAAAAGGAAAATAAATCTTGGGACCCCCAACTCACTGAGCTAAAGGGAAAAGTCAAGCTGGGAACTGCTTAGGGCAAACCTGCCTCACATTCTATTCCAAGTAATCCCTTTGCTCACTGAGGGAAGTGCATATCTGATTGCCTCCTCTGGAGAGGCTAATTAGAAACTCAAAAGTGTGCAGCTGGTTGTCTCTTACCTACCTATGTCCTGGAAGTACCTTCCCCACTTCAAGTTGTCTCACTTTTGCTTCCAGTTGTCCCACCTTTTTGAACTGAAACAGTGTTCATCTTTCATTTATTGTTTGATCTCTCATGTCTTCCCAAAATGTATAAAACCAAGCTGTGTCCTAATCACCTTGAGCATATGTCATCAGGACCTCCAGAGTCTTTGTCATAGGCACACATCCTTAACCTTGACAAAATAAACTTTCTCAATTGACTAGGACCTGTCTCAGATATTTGGAGTTCACAATACTAATCACAATTTTAAGATTTTTTTTTCTAGAAAATGGATTTATTATTTCAATCAAGTTTCTACCTTACATGGAAACATCAAGAAGAACAAGGAGCTAAAAAGTGACTATGTGTTAATAGTCCACTTCCCTTAGTTTTTTATGTTATGCCCCTAAACTTAAATGTCTATATCATTAACTATACTTGTTGATAACAGAATGCAATTACATTGAGTTATGACTCATATCAACTTTTCTTATATATAGTTCTCATGTCCACACACTAAACACTTTGAAAAGCTTTCTTTAGTTTTGCTATGAAGTGGCTTGGTTTCACGCTATGACTGGAAGGAAATGAGAGCAGGATATTATTTGCCCCTTGGGCTCCTACAATTCATTGTTTTCTTTTGCTTCTCATTCCACACAGTTTTTAAACCTGTTGTTTTCAACTTTGGTCTGCCCAGGAATCACACAGGAGGTTTCTTAGAATTGGAAATTTCTGAGCTCCACTTTTATAGATTTTGACTCATTAGGCCTGGGTTCCATTTCAAGAATCTGCATTTCTTTTTTTAATTATATTTCTTCTAGGGTACATGTGCACAACGTGCAGGTTTGTTACATATGTATACTTGTGCCATGTTGGTGTGCTGCACCCATCAACTCGTCAGCACCAATCAACTCGTCATTTATATCACGTATAACTCCCAATGCCATCCCCCCTCCCCATAATAGGCCCCGGTGTGTGATGTTCCCCTTCCAGAGTCCAAGTGATCTCATTGTTCAATTCCCACCTATGAGTGAGAACATGCGGTGTTTGGTTTTCTGTTCTTGCGATAGTTTGCTGAGAATGATGGTTTCCAGCTGTATCCATGTCCCTACAAAGGACAAAAACTCATCCTTTTTTATAGCTACATAGTATTTCATGGTGTGTATGTGCCACATTTTCTTAATCCAGTCTGTCATTGATGGACATTTGGGTTGATTCCAAGTCTTTGCTATTGTGAATAGTGCCGCAATAAACATACATGTGTATGTGTCTTTATATCAGCATGATTTATAATCCTTTGGGTATATACCCAGTAATGAGATGGCTGGGTCATATGGTATTTCTAGTTCTAGATCCTTGAGGAATTGCCATACTGTTTTCCACAATGGTTGAACCAGTTTACAATCCCACCAACAGTGTAAAAGTGTTCCTATTTCTCCACATCCTCTCCAGCAGCTGTTGTTTCCTGACTTTTTAATGATTGCCATTGTAACTGGTGTGAGATGGTATCTCATTGTGGTTTTGATTTGCATTTCTCTGCTGGCCAGTGATGACGAGCATTTTTTCACGTGCCTGTTGGCTCTATGAATGTCTTCTTTTGAAAAGTGTCTGTTCATATCCTTTGTCCACTTTTTGATGAGATTGTTTGTTTTTTTCTTGTAAATTTGTTTGAGCTCTTTGTAGGTTCTGGATATTAGCCCTTTGTCAGATGAGTAGATTGAAAAAATTTTCTCCCATTCTGTAGGCTGCCTGTTCATTCTGATGGTGTTTCTTTTGCTGTGCAGAAGCTCTTTAGTTTAATTAGATCCCATTTGTCAATTTTGGCTTTTGTTGCCGTTGCTTCTGGTGTTTAACATATATATATATATGTTTATATATATATGGTGTTTATTTTTATACACAAAGTGTTAGGAAGCCTAAAACCATAAATATATATGGTTTTATATCTGTGTTATTCATATGCGTATGTTGAACCAGCCTTGCATCCCAGGGATGAAGGCCACTTGATCATGTTGGATAAGCTTTTTGATGTGCTGCTGGATTCGGTTTGCCAGTATTTTATTGAGGATTTTTGCATCGATGTTCATCAAGGATATTGGTCTAAAATTCTCTTTTTTTGTTGTGTCTCTGCCAGGCTTCGGTATCAGGATGATGTTGGCCTCATAAAATGAGTTAGGGAGGATTCCCTCTTTTTCTATTGATTGGAATAATTTCAGAATGAATGGTACCAGCTCCTCCTTGTACCTCCGGTAGAATTCAGCTGTGAATCCGTCTGGTCCTGGACTTTTTTTTGGTTGGTAGGCTATTAATTATTGCCTCAATTTCAGAGCCTGCTATTGGTCTATTCAGGGATTCAACTTCTTCCTGGTTTAGTCTTGGCAGAGTGTAAGTGTCCAGGAAATTATCCAGTTCTTCTAGGTTTTCTAGTTTATTTGCATAGAGGTGTTTATAGTATTCTCTGATGGTAGTTTGTATTTCTGTGGGGTCGGTGGTGATATCACCTTTGTCACTTTTTATTGCATCTATTTTATTCTTCTCTCTTTTCTTCTTTATTAGTCTTGCTAGTGGTCTATCAATTTTGTTGATCTTTTCAAAAAACCAGCTCCTGGATTCATTGATTTTTTGGAGGGTTTTAGTGTCTGTATCTCCTTCAGTTCTGCTCTGATCTTAGTTATTTCTTGCCTTCTGCTAGCTTTTGAATGTGTTTGCTCTTGCTTCTCTAGTTCTTTTAATTGTGATGTTAGGGTGTCAATTTTAGATCTTTCCTGCTTTCTCTTGTGGGCATTTAGTGCTATAAATTTCCCTCTACACACTGCTTTAAATGTGTCCCAGAGATTCTGGTATATTGTATCTTTGTTCTCATTGGTTTCAAAGAACATCTTTATTTCTGCCTTCATTTCATTATGTACCCAGTAGTCATTCAGGAGCCGGTTGTTCAGTTTCCATGTAGTTGAGTGGTTTTGATTGAGTTTCTTAGTCCTGAGTTCTAGTTTGATTGCACTGTGGTCTGGGAGACAGTTTGTTATAATTTCTGTTCTTTTACATTTGCTGAGGAGTGCTTTACTTCCAACTATGTGGTCAGTTTTCAAATAAGTGCAGTGTGGTGCTGAGAAGAATGTATATTCTGTTGATTTGGGGTAGAGAGTTCTGTAGATGTCTCTTAGGTCTGCTTGGTGCAGAGTTGAGTCCAATTCCTGGATATCCTTGTTAACTTTCTGTCTCGTTGATCTGTCTAATGTTGACGGTGGGGTGTTGAAGTCTCCCATTATTATTGTATAGGAGTCTAAGTCTCTTTGTAAGTCTCTCAGGACTTGCTTTATGAATCTGGGTGCTCCTGTATTGGGTGTACATATATTTAGGATAGTTAGCTCTTCCTGTTGAATTGATCCCTTTACCATTATGTAATGGCCTTCTTTGTCTCTTTTGATCTTTGATGGTTTAAAGTCTGTTTTATCAGAGACTAGGATTGCAACCCCTCCTTTTTTTTTGTTCTCCATTTGTTTGGTAGATCTTCCTCCATCCCTTTACTTTGAGCCTATGTGTGTCTCTGCATGTGAGATGGGTCTCCTGAATTCTGCAAACTGATGAGTCTTGACTCTTTATCCAACTTTGCCAGTCTGTGTCTTTTAATTGGAGCATTTAGTCCATTTACATTTAAGGTTAATATTGTTATGTGTGAACTTGATCCTGTCATTGTGATATTAGCTGGTTATTTTGCTCATCAGTTGATGCAGTTTCTTCCTAGCATCGATGGTCTTTACATTTTGGCATCTTTTTGCAATGGCTGGTACCGGTTTTTCCTTTCCATGTTTAGTGCTTCCTTCAGGATCTTTTGTAGGGCAGGCCTGGTGGTGACAAAATCTCTCAGCATTTGCTTGTCTGTAAAGGATTTTATTTTTCCTTCACTAATGAAACTTTGTTTGGCCGGTTATGAAATTCTGGGTTTAAAATTCTTTTCTTTAAGAATGTTGAATATTGGCTCCCACTCTATTCTGGCTTGGAGAGTTTTTGCTGAGAGATCTGCTGTTAGTCTGATGAGCTTCCCTTTGTGGGTAACCCGACCTTTCTCTCTGGCTGCCCTTAAGATTTTTTCCTTCATTTCAACTTTGGTGAATCTGACAATTATGTGTCTTGGAGTTGCTCTTCTCGAGGAGTATCTTTGTGGCGTTCTTTGTATTTCCTGAATTTGAATGTTGGCCTGCCTTACTAGGTTGGGGAAGTTCTCCTGGATGATATCCTGAAGAGTGTTTTCCAACTTGGTTCCATTTTCCCCCTCACTTTCAGGCACACCAATCAGACATAGATTTGGTCTTTTCACATAATCCCATACTTCTTGGAGGCTTTGTTCATTTCTTTATCCTTTTTTTTCTCTAGACCTCTCTTCTTGCTTCATTTCATTCATTTGATCGTCAATCATTGATACTCTTTCTTCCAGTTGATCAAGTCAGTGACTGAAGCTTGTGCATTTGTCATGTATTTCTCATGTCATGGTTTTTATCTCTGTCAGTTCGTTTATGGCCTTCTTTGCATTGATTATTCTAGTTATCCATTCTTCCATTCTTTTTTCAAGATTTTTAGTTTCTTGGTGCTGGGTACATAGTTCCTTCTTTAGCTCTGAGAAGTTTGATCAACTGAAGCCTTCTTCTCTCAACTCGTCAAAGTCATTATCCGTCCAGCTTTGATCCATTGGTGGCGATGAGCGACGTTCCTTTGGAGGGGGAAATGCGCTCTGATTTTTTGAATTTCCAGCTTTTCTGCCCTGCTTTTCCCCCATCTTTGTGGTTTTATCTGCCTTTGGACTTTGATGCTGGTGACGTACTGATGGGGTTTTGGTGTGGGTGTCCTTTCTGTTTGTTAGTTTTTCTTCTAACACTCAGGACCCTGAGCTTTAGGTCTGTTGGAGATTGCTTGAGGTCCACTCCAGACCCTGTTTGCCTGGGTATCAGCAGCGGAGGCTGCAGAAGATAGAATATTGCTGAACAGTGAGTGCTGCTGTCTGATTCTTGCTCTGGAAGCTTCGTCTCAGGGGTGTAGCCTGCCATGTGAGGTGTGAGGTGTCAGTCTGCACCTAGTGGGTGATGTCCCCCAGTTAGGCTACTCAGGGGTAGAGAACCACTTGAGCAGGCAGTCTGACCGTTCTCAGATCTCAACCTCCATGCTAGGAGATCCACTGCTCTCTTCAAAGCTGTCAGATAGGGTCATTAACATCTGCAGAGGTTTCTGCTGCTTTTTGTTTAACTGTGCCCTGTCCCCAGAGGTGGAGTCTACAGAGACAGGCAGGCCTCCTTGAGCTGCGGTGGGCTCCACCCAGTTCGAGCTTCCCAGAGGTTTTGTTTACCTACTTAAGTCTCAGCAATGGCGGGCGCCCCTCCCCTAGCCTCGCTGCTACCTTGCAGTTAGATCTCAGACTGCTGTGCTAGCAATGAGGGAGGCTCCATGGTCATGGGACCCTCCCGTCCAGCTGTGGGATATAATCTCCTGGTGTGCTGTTTGCTAAGACCCTTGGTAAAGCGCAGTATTAGGATGGGAGTTACCCGATTTTCCAGTTGTTGTGTGTCTCAATTTATAAAGGGATTCTCTTCCCCCTTGCGCTTCCCAGGTGAGACGATGCCTCGCCTTGCTTCAGCTCTGGCTGGTCGGGCTGCACCAGCTGACCAGCACCAGTTGTCCAGCACTCCCCAGTGAGATGAACCCGGTACCTCAGTTGAAAATGCAGAAATCACCTGTCTTCTGTGTCACTCGGGTTGGGAGCTGGAGGCTGGAGCTGTTCCTATTCAGCCATCTTGTTCCGGATCTAAGAATCTGCATTTTTAAGATGAACTAAGGATAAGAAAGTTCTGATGCACCAGAATCATTCCTTTGAAGATTAGCTAGATGCAGTAGAGTGAGTGTGAACCAGAAGATGGTTTTTATGAGGTCAGGATCTAGAACATAATATCAATTAAATCTATGTGGATTCTGAAGACATCTTGGGAATAGAATCATAAGACCTTAAATCAGAACTGGACAACTGCTTTTAGTCTAGTCCAAATGCCACATTTGAAAGAAAAGGGAACTGGTGAACAGAGAAATTAACTGATTTGCCTCAAGTCACACAATGAGTTAATGCCTAGTTTCTATGCCTCCTGACTCTCAGTTCAAGACTTTTAAACTTCCCCTGTCCACAATGTCTGTTCTTCTCTTTCGTCTCACTCACTTTTGGGCTAGTTGTTATTAAACACTCTAAACTTAAGCAATTTAAGGTGATCTAACACTCCTCCTCATTCAGTTTGATGAAGGGAAGTGCTGAGATAAGTGAAAGCCTAATGCAGAGGATGGAACTTTGTGATTCAGAAGGGTTTAAAAATCTTTGTGTTGTGCGTTTTGAATGGCTTTCCTATCTTTTCACTCCTAGAGTCTTTTAGGGGTAAAACCAGGGATTATGTCAGGAAGATAAACACAAGAAAAATTGTTTAAGCTGTGTTGTTAACCTCAAAAAGATTTCACTTTCTTTTGACCCTCATTTCCTTACTTCAGTTTATTTTGCTTCTATACCTCTGTGATGTTAAGATCTCTTGAACAGGGTGTATTTTTCTGAGAATGGCATCTTTTTCATCCAGGACAGAAATTCTTCAACTGTTGTATATTCTTTGGTACTCTAGAGTTCCTTATGAAAAATTAAAATTTATTTTAGTGCATTCTATAGCTTTTGGATGGCAAACTTTTATTCTAGCACCACTACTTGTGTTGCATTCATAGGTGTGTTTAATTCAGTGAAGGCCAAATACCACAGAAGGTACCACAGTACCTTCTGTACCACAGTAAGTACAAAGGTTTTGCAGCAAATAAGGAAAATAAAAGGATAATTGAGTCAAAGAACACACAATAGTATAGACTCCTTAGGAGTCAGACTTTATTTTTACTGTAATTGGCTATTTTGCTGGTTTGGACCTACTTCATTGTGTGAAACAACTTAAAATACTGTAAGTGTAATTGGTAACACTGTGGCTTGTGCCAGGAAACACCTATAATTTTTCTCTATTGTGTTCTGCAATCATCTTATGGAATTATTTCACTTATAAATAAAGTAGTCAATGTGCAAAAATATATATCTTTTGTTTTCCACTCCAGCAATCATTAATAACATACTCTACTCCTATAGATTTTATAATTGTCATGATACTTTCTTTAACTGACTAAAACAGTCCTATACTGTTATCAAGTGACACCTCATTAAATCATCATTTCTAGATTGCATTTAAATCATCATTAATAGATTGCATTAAATCATCATTTCTAGAGGGCAAGTATGAGATTTGATTTTACAGATTTAAGCAAATATAGTAATGGAATGTAGCTTCCCAGTGAAAAGCTCAAGCTCTGGAGTCAGGATGCCTAGATCCAAATCTTAGTTCTCTAGATCTAGATTACTTTGCTAGACAAGTTACTGAACATCTGTTTCTTCATTTCCTGATTTGTAAAATGGTGACAATAACAATTTCTACTTCACAGCATTGTTTTGAAAACTAAATTAGTGATATATGAAAAACACTTAGAATAGTACCTCATGCATAGTAAATGCTCAAAAAAAAGTGTTAGTAGTATTAAATTTGAAAAACAGAAACATTTTAAATCTGATTTTATATCTTTCTGTCATTAAACCCAGAACTGGTGATTTGGTTTCAGTAAAACAGCATTAGCTATCACATCAGAAATGCTTCTAATCATTTATTTCATGGGTTGTATGTTTATAATTAACTTGTAAACTTATTTACATTTGGTTTATCTTAGTATATTTTTAGATAACAGATAGTAAAAGGAAATCATTTAAAATAAACAGAATATACTTAAGTATATTTATTTATCAGGTTTAAGAGACAAGTTTAAGTCTAACCCAGAGGTTATACTTGTTTTTATGAACAATCCTCATTTTATTTTGTAAAGGAATCCTATTAGAGGAGATTAGTTTGCAAATAAAAAAATAGAAACACAATGAACTTGATGCTAGACACACTAGTGAAGTGTTATATGGGACAATTCAAGAATCATTTAACTTGAATAATGAAGGAAGTTTTGTAAAGAGATGGTTTAAAATGAATTATAAACAGATGAAGAATTGAATGGATAAAGAAGGTGCTTTCATTTTCTTATAATTCTGAAGACTAGAAGCCCAAGATCAGGGTGCCAGCATGGTCCGTTTCTGGTGAGGACACACTTTCTGGCTTGCAGATGGCTACCATCTTACTGTGTCCTCACATAGCCTTCCATTGCTTGGAGACGGAGTGAACTCTCATGACTCTTCTTGTAAGGACAGTAATCCTATAGATTAGGGCCCCAATATTGTGACCTCATTAAACATTAATTACTTCCAGAAAGTACCCATCTCCAAGTATTGTCACATGGACAATTAGGCCTTCCACATATAAACTGGGCGGGGGGTGTACAAACATTTGGTCTATAACAGATGGGTTAGGCTTTGAAAGGAGGAGGGACAGGAAGGGAAAAGTACAGGCAAAGTTGCGAGAGAGTGACGAATAATGAAATTGTTTTACTCTTTGGTGTTAAATCTAGGCAAATAAGGAAGGAGAGCTGAGCCACAGTTTCGAGGGTGTAAAATAAATTCAGAAGAGTTGCTCTTTGGGAATTATCTATTCATTATTTCCTAAATTTACTAGATTATGAGAATCAACTATAACATCATTTTAAAATATACATTTTCATAGAGATTCTTCCCTTGTAGATTCTATTTCTCCACATCCAGATTGGGTTGTAAAACTTTTAACAAACCTCCTGGGAAATTTTTATAATTTCCAGGGGTAGGGAACTAGAACCTACAAAGATGGGAAGATAAACAGAGGTGAATAAAAGCATTGAAAGATAACATTAAGGGCTTATCATAAAGACAATCAATCTAAATGTATGCTTTTTGTAAAGATTATGTAGAACCAGGTTCTAGCACATTTGGTTGAGCGACCTTGAACTAAGAATTGGCAAAAAGGTTAGACTTAGGGGAAAAGGAATCTGAGATGTCACTGAGTGTACTGTTGAAATGTTAATCTGTGTGTTTTGGGCTTCATAGGGATAGAAAAGAAAAATAAGTTTGGGGGAAAAAAAAAAAGGTTGAAAGCCTTTTGGCCCTAAAAATAATGAGGGTTGAATTTACTGGGAGACTTGAAAGAGCAAGAGGCTGTAGTTCAAAATTTCAGACATCAAGATTTCTGTAGTATGGTAGATTCTGAATTTATGTAGATGTGAATGCCATAAAAAATGACATAGTTTTTGGCCTTACTTCCTTCAAATGCATGATTACTGCCAAGATGTACTTTCTAAAATAAAAGTCTGATTATATTTTTCTGTGGTGTCAAACACTTTCCTGACTCTCTGCTATCTATGTCAAAACCCTTACCATGGCATTTGGAGTCCTTTATTATTGCCTGCAAACATTACATACTTAACACTGTACTGCCTACACATCCTTGAAAATATTCACTCATGTTTCACCTTTGATTATGTAGTTATCTTTGCCAGGTCTACCTGGCAAAATGGGAAACCCATTTTAGTTAGTTTTTAACCTCTTCAGGAAGGTTTTAATAAAATACTTCTCCTTCCAATGTCCATTACACACATTAGTTTACTTTTTTTCTCCTCTTTTCTACTTTGATAACTCGTATATGCTTTTGTCCTTGATCTTAACAGTACAGGGTAAGGGTCACAAACCAAATATGAGCAGAGGGCATGCATTTAACATAAATGCCAAAATTAAATAGGACGAAAGACAATTCATGCTAAGGTGCCTGTATAGTAATGAAGTATAACACGAGCTACTTAAAACTGTTTCTTTAAAACACTGTTGCCATAACAAAACAATCAAACAAAACACATCCAAGGTACATGTGGTCCTCCTCTGCTGCACACATCATAGCAAAACTAAAATGAAAGGGCAGTGTCAAAAAAAATATCAAATAAGGTTCTATGGTGAAGGTGTGTACATCAGAAAAGCAATTTAAATGTCAGGTGGGGGGCAATAGTATATGTAAACACTAGTGGGACCAGATGAATGTAGTATTTTCGGATAACAGTGTCTGCTATGTGTGTCTCTTACCTGAAGAAGACTAGTGACAAAAATTCATTACCCAGCTAGAAGCTGAAAATGCACTTTGAACTGAGATGTGAAGACCTATAGAGTCCAACTGTCACTTTGTGGCTCTCCCATCATATTGGCCTTTGCAATGTTTGAAAAACTGGCCATGTGCTTTTTCCCAAAGTTATAAACCATCTTTTGTGATTTATTTCTCTGTTCATGAATTAGTTAAAATCAGCCTAAAAGAGAGACCTTTAAGAGTCTGACAAGAGAAGCAAGTTTTCCAGAAGTTCCTTTCAGCTGCATCAGTGAAATCTTTCATTATTATCTATATTCTAGTAGCTCACAAATCTCCATCTCTAACCAAGATTTCTCTTATGAACTTCAGAGGCATATATCCAGCTTCCTCCTGGCCATCTCTCATATGACCCATGGGCATTTTAAACTTATGCTCAAAGTGGAATCTGTCATTTCTCCCTTCATTGCCAAAATCAAAGACAAAACATTGCTTTTCTTGATGATTCATCTAGCTTCCCAGTGCAGAAAGCTGTGGGTCATCTTGGAAAACGTTGTTCTCCCTCTTTCTTATCTAACCAGTCACGAAGCTTTATCAGTTTATTTTCCTGTATCTCAAGTCCATCTCCAATGCCATAATCCCCGTTTTCTCAGGTAACTGATAGATTGACCCCTACTCTTTTCCAATCTGTTCTTTACATTGTAAGCAAAATGATTTTTCTAAAATGCAACCACGGCTTTAAACATTTCTCTATCTCCTGCTACTCTTAGGATGAAGGTAAGACTCCCCAGTGTGGCCAAAAAACAAACAAACAAACAAACAAAAAAAAACAGCTTGATTTATCCCCTGGCTAACTCTCTAGAGCCTTTTCTGCTCTTCCCTCTCTCACTTCTCAGGTATTTGCGCTTTCATTGGTTCAACAAACATTGAGTGCCTACTATGTGCCAAAAAGTGGGGTGAACAAAACAGGACATGAGGAGATAGGATTTTTTAAAAATCACATAAATATACAATCACACTTTATTACGTTTTTGTGTAAAAAAAATAAAAGTAGAGGACACATTTAAATAGTATTAGTGAATGACATGATTTAGATTGGTTATCAGGGACCCCAGTCTTGATGCTCCAGCACAGCTTTCCTGAAAAGAGCTAGGTTCTGCACATATGGAACTTTTCCTTGTCCATCACTTTTCTACAGCTTACCTGTGTCTCAGCCTATATGGTACTTTTTTCAGGCAGTCATCCCTGAGACTCAGAGCCTGGGTTTGGTGCTTCTCCATCCACCGCAGTTTCCTCATTCTTTGTATTGTAGTCGTTTACTTTCCTATAATTAGCTGATTCAGGGACTCTCCCTGTTTTTGTCACATTGAATCCTTAGCTTCCAGCACCGTGGCTGTTACAGATCAGATTCTCCAAAAACATTCCTTGGATCAATAAATGGCAGAATGTTTCTGTCACTGACAGAATTGAATAAAATGCTAAAGAAATAATGCTCATGAAAATTCTGCCCCTTTATGACTAACCCCAGAAGATCAAATCTTAAAATCTTTTTATTTTCCAATTTGCCCAAACATCAACCCCATTTATATTAATTATTTGAAATATGATAAGTGCCTGACAACTGCAAGAGGGTAGAAGATTTCAAGTTGTTCAAATAAATAGATCTAAAGAGGTTATTACATAGAAATCTAAGACTCCCTGACTTTATTATAAATGTAATTGTGCTTTGTCTTCAGCTTCATCTACTGAAGGCAGTCTCCAGTCCCACCCTATCCATATGGATCAGTAGTTTATGTCCTTATGATCTGTTTGATCTCACACTAATCAACCAGAAGTATTGCAATAAAAGCCCATTGCAAGCTTGGCATATTACAGAAGAAACACATACATAACTTTGAAATATCATTTGAAACGACATTTGTGAACACTTGAAGAGGCTTCATGGAGACAGGTGGTAAGATTTATATAGGGTTTTTTATAAGTGGGCTAATAGTTGATGTCTATTTTTCAGAAAAGAACCAGATGAAGTTTATAACTTAATGACCTCATTTCTGAATCCAGGTGTGTCATAAATAGAGCATATGATGCAAATTATGTTACCTATTGAGAACAGAGTAAACAAATTTATACAAAGCAGCCTGTTTCCATTATCTCAACGTCACTTCTTGATTTACTAAGACTATACAGGCACCAGGCTGCTTTATAACCTGTGGCAATCACCTAGAGCCCTGTGGGACTCTGTAGTTGATGAGGCTCCCTCTTTTGGCCTTACCTCTTCCTCCAATGCACTGAACTTAGGAGAAGAAGATTTAGCATGACTATGTGGTGAGGTTAGGAGGAATGACCTGCTTATCCCATCTCCCTGACTGCTCCATGCATTTAGATGTGTGACGTATCTCTCAGAATTGTGACTAACACACATATAATTTCTTGCTAAGCTAAGTGGGAGACAATAATGTGACAAGATCAAGTTGAGCTTTGACAAGGTCTATTGAATTTTAAAACTTAAAGCCATTTTTAAAGTAATAATTTCAAACAACATGCTCTTGCCTAAACCACTTATTTCTATGACTTTCTTCATGTTTTTTCCTAGAATGACTTTTTGTGCCCCTTCAACATCATCATGTTTTATATGCCTAAATCTTGCCTACCTACCTTAGCTCATACGTCAACTTCATCACAAAACCTTCTCAGATTTGCTCAACTAGATGTGATCTCTCCCTCAGAATTAGGTCCTAATTTCTGAGCTATCCTATGGGTTAAATTTCTTCAAGTCTTTGTTCTGCGTAGGTGTTCACAAGTATTCATTGGCTGAATAAGAAAATTTTACTTACATGATTAGGAAAAGTAGATAACCTCAAGATTTCTAGAACATTGAGTTAAACCCTTGCATATAGAAATAAAATCATTCTCTGTAACTCTCTGCCACATTGAAGTGTTTGTATTTGGCTTACAGTTGAAAATACTTCTCTGATTTCACAGCTTTATTCTCTTTTCCTTGTGTCTCTATATTGTTAAACAGTCCTGTTCATTGAATTGGCTGAGTTTGTTCCCTCCTGAGGTGATTTGTACTAACTATTCTCTGTACCTGGAATTCTCTTTTTCCAATGTGTGTTGTTGTTGTTGTTTTTTCTTTCTGCCTGTGCCTGCTTTTATCCTGCCATTGCTGGCAGCTGATTAGATGCTGTCCACCCAGATTTAGGGTGGGTCTGTCTCTCCCATTCCACTGACAATTGTTAATCTCCTTCGGCAACACTCACACAGTTACACCCAGGAACAATACTTTGCATCCTTCAATCCAATCAAGTTGTCACTCAATAGTTCCTGGTATTAAGTTGAGCTGATTAAGTAGAGATTAAATAAATATTGCTTGTTCTCAAACCCTGATTGTCTTTACCTATGTATTTACACAATTCATAACAATAGTAGCTACTATTTTTGGAATAGCTACTCACTAGATTGTGTTTTATATTCTTTATCATGTTAATTCTATTAAATAACCCTTTGTAAACCCCTATTTTAAAAATGAGACAAGCTGAAAATAAGTGATTCTTTAGGACTGGATCCAGGTCTAATCTCCAAAATCAATAATCTCAATCAATCACATTACCTGCTTTTACTGGAATAAAAAAATTTCAAATGTACTTAATAGCTTGTTGGAACATTAATGATTATCCCAAGCTTTCCTATCCCAAAATATGCTTAACACTAATTTCCTTCATAGCAAATAATTATTATGTATTATACTATGAATTTGTTTTTAATAACAAAACAAGTTTCTTTGCTATATATCAAACCTGCTGTCATTTTTCATAGTTTAATAAAAAAAGTAGTACTTTTTAAAAAATCAAGTAATAGAGAAAATATTATGAACAGAACACAATTTAAAATCATCTTTAAAAAAAAAATGCTTTTTGGCCACCTATACATCTTCTCTAGGAAAGTATCTGTTCATGTCCTTTGCCTACTTTTAAAAGGGATTGTTCATTTCTTGTAAATTTAAGTTCCTTATAGATGCTGGATATTAGACCTTTGTTAGATGCATAGTTTATAATATTTTCTCCCTTTCTGTCAGCTGTCTTTACTCTGTTGATAGTATTTTGCTGTGCAAGGGCTCTCACATTTAATTAGATCTCATTTGTCTGTTTTAGATGTTGTTGTGATTGCTTTTAATATCTTTGTTATGAAATCTTTGCCCATTTCTAGAAGGATGAGATTGCCTATGGAAAAAAAGCTCAATATCAATGATCATTAGAGAAATGCAAATTAAAACCACAATTAGATACATCTCCCACCAGTCAGCATGGCTATTATTAAAAAATAAAAAAAAAAAAAACAGATGCTCGTGAGTTTGCAGAGAAAAGTAAACACTTAGACACTGTTGGTGGGGATGTAAATTAGTTCAACCACTGTGGAAAGCTGTATGGTGATTCCTCAAAGAGCTAAAAGTAGAACTACCATTCAACCCAGAAATCCCATTACTGAATATATACCCAGGAGAATATAATCATTTTACCATAAAGACACATGCATGAGAATGTTCATTGCAGCGCTATTCACAAAAGCAAGGAAATGAATCAATCTATATGCCCATCAAGGACAGATTGAGTAAAGCAAATGTGGTACATATACATCATGGAATACTATGCAGCCATAAAAAAAGAATGAGATTATGTCTTTGATAGGAATATGGATGGAGCTGGAGGCCACTATCTTTAGCAAATGAATGCAGGAACAGAAAACCAAAGACTGCATGTTGTCACTTATAAGTGGGAGCTAAATGATGAAACTCATGAACACAAAAATGAAAACAGGGGACACTAGGGCCTCCTTGAGGGTGAAGGATAGGAGGAGGTAGAGAAGCAAAATAAATAGATAAATAAATAAATAAATAAATACATAAAAATAATAAAAATAAATAAATAGAAATAACAAATTGTGGTTACTAGGCTTAGTACCTGGGTGACAAAATAATCTGTACAACAAACCCCTATGACATGAATTTACTTATATAACAAACCTGCACATATACCTTGAACCTAAATGAAAGATAAAAAAATGAAATAAAATCATCTTATGGAACCAATAGACACTGGGCACTGGGGACTACTAGAAGGAGGGTGAGGGTTGAAAAACTACCTGTTAGATATTATGCTGACTACCTGGGTGATGGGATCCTTTGTACACCAGACTTTGGTGACATGCAATTTACTTATGTAACAAACCTGTGTATGTACTCCCTGAACCTAAAATAAAAGGTGAAAATAAAATTAGCAGAGTGTGGAACCATCTCACTGTCATTGCTGTTCACTATTCCACCTTCTGCCTGTTCCTCACTTCCTTCCATCTTTAGGGATCTCACATTGTCACAGCTCTTCACTCACTTAAATGCCATTCTATCTTTTTCATCTCATTTGCCTGCCCAATATGAAATATTTAGTTATCTGAGTCTGGGCTATTGCAATTCTTATATATTATTTTACCCACTCCAACCTTTATTTTATATATATCATATTATCAACTATATCTTCCTGAAATATTCATTTTTTTAAGGATTAAACTCAAGCATCTTAATCAGACATTGCAGGCCCTCCACTGTGTGGGTTCAACTCACTTCTCACCACCTTTCCACCTCATGGGCTCTACATTTAGATTGCTCTACACATTTTTTTTTTTTTTTTTTTTTGAAATGGAGTCTCGCTCTGTCACCCAGACTGGAGTGCAGCGGCACGATCTCGGCTCACTGCAAGCTCCGCCTCCCGGGTTCACGCCATTCTCCTGCCTCAGTCTCCCGAGTAGCTGGGACTACAGGCGCACACTGCCACGCCTGACTAATTTTTTTTTTTTTTTTTTTTTTTTTTTTTTTTTTTTTTTTTTTTTACTAGAGACGGGGTTTCAGCATGTTAGCCAGGATGCTCTCCATCTCCCGACTTTGTGATCCGCCCTCCTTGGCCTCCCAAAGTGCTGGGATTACAGGCATGAGCCACCGCGCCTGGTGTATACCGTTTTTTATGAAAAGATCTTGTGCATTGTTTTTCTCTCTTCATTTGGTACCCCTTTAAAGAAAAATGTTTTCTAAGTCCTTAGTACCCTTTAACACTCAGATATCATCTTCTCCTGAAGACTTTTCTAAATAATGTAATTTATTTCTGCTTAATGAAAGTATCATCTATGGAATCCATTTATAGCAAAAAAAAAAAAAAAAAACCGTATTATTGAATACCTACTATGAATCAGACAGTGTTCAGGGTACTGGGAATATATCAGGGAATCAAATGGACAAAAAAAAATCTCTGACATCATGGAATTTGTGCTCTTATGGATAGACAGAAAGTCTCTATCATTAGCAGCAATAAAGAAGAGACTGGTTGGTGCCAGTAATCAAGACAGGGGGAGACAAGGTCCCAAAGAGATCATCTTTCTTGTCATAGGTCTAGAGGTTCAGGATAATATAATGGTTTGAGGGGCCAAGATTGGGGCCCCATTGTCCTAATGCCACCTCAGGATGCTGTTTCCTGCATTCTAACCGCTCTGGCTACTGCCATGGGTCAAACAACTCAATGTACTGCTTGGATTGCTACTCCGGGAGAGTGCAAACAGTAAGACTGTGTGGCATCCGTGTGGGAATAGTCATTGCGATGTTTCTGAGACAGGGGTATGCTTAATGTGTTTCATGAATAAAGAGTATACCAGTGTGACTGGGCAGGCTGAGTGAGAGAGGAAAAGAGGTAGGGGATGAGGAAGGAGAGGCAAGAAAGATGAGATTGTATAGTGGGCCAATTAAAGACTTTAACGTTTACTCTGCCTGAAAAGTTGAGCCACTAGAGGACTTCGAGCAAAGGAATAATATGATTTATTTATAAACCACAGAGGGTAACTGTGGCTTCTTATATCTGGAAGAAAGAAACCCTAAAAAATCCTCTGTAGTCTCAAAGTGTGTTTAATAGGTTTAAACACAGACAACCAGCTCTAATTGGGGTTCTATGAGAGCAAGATTGTGAGAATGAACTCCGTCTTAGCCAGAAGCACTTCTGTGATCTGTTAACAAAGCCTGTTCAAGTGTTAGGGCTGTTGATTGCCATGTGTTTATGGTCCCCATCTAGTCTAACCTTCACCTTTTCCAAATTTGAATACACTGATCTTCCAACAGGTTACATGACTTTTACAAAGTCATCAACTAATTAATGTCAGCATTTCTGATCCCTAGATAGTAATCTGGATTGTATCTTGGCCCTTCGCCATTTCAGTTTTTACACCTAAGGCAGTAATCAATGCCTATGCTTCCTGAAAGCTGAAAAGACATTAAAATAAAATACTGTTGTGGTGATAATAACTACCCATGCAAACTTTACTCCCTTAAATTTATATAAACTTCACAATTTGTAAATCACTTTTGTCTTTATCTTAGTTGAGTCCTAAAATTATCTTATAAATTCTTCACAGTCCTAGAAAATTATACTAGAGCCCTGAATATGCAAGAACAGGCCCTCCAGTTGCTCGTAATTGGAATTTCATTTGTCAGTGATTGCAGAGTTTTGCTTTTTTTTTTTTTTTAACAATTACATTTATAAAATTTAGTTAAAATTATTATCACAGTTATTTCACAATTGTTACTAAAATACTTCTTAGTGGAAGTGGAACAAAAAAAAGGAAGGACCAAAGCTTTCAAAATGTTCAGTGATAAACTTAAAGCTGCCATTCTTTCTGTGCATTGTGGGGAAAAGGAGGAGGAGTTTGTGCTGAGTTCCTGTGATGACTAATGAAATTTTTATTCTTTTCAATAAGAGCTTTAACAATTAGGCTGTGTTATAATGAAATGCCCATTTGTCCAAAGTCTGATTCCTGGTCCATCAATACCTCTTTGTCAGAGGTACATCCCTAAAATATGCCTTTGTCTTGAGTGGAATTCAACCAGAGGCGTTTAGTGCAAGGAGTCTCAGTAAAGCAGCCTGAAATAAACAATGGGGCTTCAGAAAAGCTGAAATTAAAATGTATATGTATATATTTTTCTGTACCATGTGCTATTCATTACCTGACTAAAAGATTATCTACAACAATAGAGAGTAAAACTTCACACTTAAATATGACCATAGAGGAATGTTTAAAAATCCAAATTAATGAAAGACATTTTACATTCTCAGTAACATTGTAAAGGACATCTGGAAACTACTTTTTTTGTTGTATATTTTTGAAGGATTTTAGTTCAAAACTAACCAACGATTTTAAGTAGTCTGTGTTTTCCTAGAAATACTTTTTAAAAACTTTTATTTTAAGTTCAGTGGCACATGTGCGAGTTCGTTATATAGGTAAACCTGTGTCATGGGGATTTGTTGTACAGATTATTTCGTCACCCAGTTTTTAAGACTAGTCACCGTTAGTTATTTTTCCTGATCATGTCTCTCCTCCCAACCTCCACTCTCCAATAGACCCCAACGTGTGTTGTTCTCTTGTATGTGTCCATGTGTTCTCATCATTTAGCTCACACTTTTAAGTCCTAGAAATACTTTTACTTTTGTAATTTGATGAGATGTAGTCAGTTTTTCCTCTCATGTTACTAATGCAGTTGAAACCAGTTGGGATCTTTTTTAATTACATTTTTCTTGTTGCACCACTTCATCTTCTTTCATTCATATTTACTCTCTGAGGAAAACCAAAAAATGTTGGTTTGGTATTTAATATGAACTTAGTCACAGTGGGCTCACATTTCCAACATGATAAGAAAGAATCAGGTATTTACAAAGAATCACCATATAGCAAAGAACAGAAGCAACATGGTAAAAATCTTGTGGATTTCCATCAACTATAAATTGGCTCTGGTGTTTTCCACAGCCTGACATGATTCCAAAATGCCAGAGAGTCTTAAAGGAGGACTTTTATTTTTTCTTTTTGAAGAATGACATTTAGATGAGTAAAGAACTGTGAGACTGTGAGGTTCCTGGAGATGGAGGGAAGTGAGGCACAGGCAGAAGGGGAAACAGTGAACAGCAATGAATGACAGTGAGAAGGTTCCATACTCTGCTGACTTTATTCTCCACTATCGTGTGATTAATCTATGGATCTATGGACACCTAGTAAGTCTTTGGACCCCATTCTAGCTTTCTACTAATCTTACAAATGTTAGAGCATCTGATGGGATACTGAAACCACTGGGCCAATTTTTTTTCTTCTTATGAACAATGCATCTATCTGCCCATATTCTATTTATTTCTGGAATGAAATCCCACTTTTTCTGCTTAGGTAATTTCTAATTAACAGGCACCCTATCACCCAAAACTCAATGAAAGTTGCCTGCTGTGGGAAACTCTGCAACCTACAGTCTGTAATAAATGTCCCCTTTTTGAACTCCTATAATGCCTTAGCTACACTTACATTCTTACGTGGTTGTACATAATTTTTTAGTTTTATTGAAGTATAATTGACAAATAAGGATTGTATATATTCAAGGTGTATGATGTGAAGTTTTTATATACATATACATGGTAAAATGATTACTACAGCTAAGCTAATTAACATAACATCAGGCCGGGCGCGGTGGCTCAAGCCTGTAATCCCAGCGCTTTGGGAGGCCGAGACGGGCGGATCACGAGGTCAGAAGATCGAGACCATCCTGGCTAACATGGTGAAACCCCGTCTCTACTAAAAAATACAAAAAACTAGCCGGGTGAGGTGGCGGGCGCCTGTAGTCCCAGCTACTCGGGAGGCTGAGGCAGGAGAATGGAGTAAACCCGGGAGGCGGAGCTTGCAGTGAGCTGAGATCCGGCCACTGCACTCCAGCCCGGGCGACAGAGCGAGACTCCGTCTCAAAAAAAAAAAAAAAAAAAAAAAAATAACATCATTTCACATAACTTCATATGTGTGTTTCTGTGCGTATGTGTGTGATGAGAATATTTAAGATCTACTATAGGCAAACTTTACATACATAATACACTATTATTACCTATAGTCACCATGCTATATTCTAGGTCACCAGAACTTACTTATAGCTGTAAGTTTGCAATCTTTCACTAACAACTCCCCATTTCCTTTGCCCCCCCCCACCCCGTAACCACCCTGTACTCTCCATTTCTATAAGTTTAACTATTTTAGATTCCATATACAAGTGAGACCATGGAGGATTTTTCTTTCTGTGTTTTACTTACTTCACTTAGCATAATGTCCTCCAGGTTCATCCATGTTGTTGCAAATGTCAGATCTGCCTTCTTTTTTAAGGCAGAACAATTTTCCATTGTATACATGTGTATTTTCTTTATTCATTCATTGACAGTTAGGTTGTTTTCATATCTTGACTATTGTAAATAATGCTACAATGAACATAAGAGTGCAGCTGTCACACTGAGATAGTGATTTTATTTCCTTTGAATATATGCCCAGAAGCAGCATTGCTGGATCATATGATACCACTATTTTTTATTTTTTTGAGCACCTTCCATACTGTTTTTTAGAATGGCTATGCCAATTTACATTCCCACCAACAATGCACAAGTGTTTCCTTTCCTCCACCTTCAGTAACACTTATCTTTTGACTTTTTGGTAATAGCTATGCTAACAGGTGTGATGTGATATCTCATTGTAGTTTTGATTTTTATTTCCCTGATGATTAGTGATGTTGAGTACCTATTCATGTACCTGCTGATCATTTATATTTCTTCTTTGGAAAAATATCTGTTCAACTTCTTTGCCCATTTTTAATTGAGTTGTTTGGCTTTTTTTGTTCTTAAGCTGCATGTGTTTCTTATATGTTTTGGATGGTAACCCCTTATCAGATATATGATTTGCAAATATTTTTCCCATTAGTAGGTTGGAATTTCATTTAGTTGATTGTTTCCTTCACTATACTAAAACTTTTAAATTTGATACAAGTCTCATTGGTTTATTTGTGCTTTGGTTGCCTGTACTTTGGGATGTCATATACAAAAGTAATTGCTAAAATCTATGTCATGGAGTTTTTCTCCTTTGTTTACATCTAGGAGTTTTACAGTTTAAGGTATTAATTTTAAATGTTTAATGCATTTTAGTTTATTTTGTGTATGGTATAAAAGAAGGACTCAGTTTTATTTTTTGCATGCAGATATCCAGTTTTCCCAACATCATTTATTGAAGAGGCTATCCTTTCTTTTATTGTGTATTATTGGTGCCTTTCTTGAAGATTAGTTGACTGCATATACATATATATATATATATATATACACACACACACACTACAATTGTCATATTATTTTGATTACTATGGCTTTGTAATGTAATCTGAAATCAGGGTGTATAATATTGATACCTCCAGCTTGGTTCTACTTGCTGAAGATTGCTTTAGCTATTTAGGATCCTTTGTGTTGCATATGAATTTTAAAATTTTAAAAAAATTTCTGTAAAAATGCCATTTTAATTTTGACAGGGTTTGCATTGAATATATAGATCAATTTGGGTAGTAGGGACATTTTGAGATATTGATTATTCCAATTCATCAACATGGAATATCTTTTTATTTATTTGTGTCATCTTAAATTTCTTTTATTAATGTTTCATAGCTTTCAATTACAGAAATATCAACTTTTTGTTAAATGTGTTTCTAAGTCTTTTATTCTGTTTTATGCCATTGTAAAGGGAAATGTTTTCTAATTTATTCTTCAGAGCATTTGTTGATAGTATAGAAATGCAGCTGAGTTTTGTACATATCAATTTTGTATCCTGAAATGTTATTAATTAATTTGATAGTTCTAACGATTTTTCATAGATTTTTGAGGGTTTTCTGTATATATAATATCATGTCATCTGCAAGCAGAGATCATTACTTTATTTCTGAATTACATGCGTTTCTTTTTTTTTTTTTCTGGCCTAATTACTCTGACTAGGACATCCAGTCGAATAGAAGTGGTGAGAGTGAGATAGTGAGCATCCTTGACTTGTTTTGATCTTAAAAAAAAGTCTTCTAACTTTTCAACATGGAATATGATGTTAGTTGTGATTTTTGACCTTTATGGCATTTAGCATTTGACCTTTATGGCATTTTTGGATTTGTAGCTAATTTGCTGAGAGCTTTTTCATGAAGGGTTGTTGAATTTTGTCAAATATTTTCTCTGCATCTATTAATATGATTTTTATTCTTCTTTCTTTTAATGTAGTACATCACAAAGAAAGTGTATGATATTTTTGATTTGCATATATTGAACCATCCTTGCTTCCCAGGTATAAATTCTTTTTGATCACAGTACATGATCTTTTTAATGTGCTGTTGAATTAGGTGGGCTACTATTATGTTGAAGATTTTTCTATCTATTTTTATCACAAATATTGGCCTATGTTTTCTTTTTTGTACTTTTCTGGCTTTTATATCAAGGTGATGCACACCTTGTAAAATGAGTTTGAAAGTGTTCTCATCTCTTCCATGTTTTGGAAGAGTCTGAGAAAATCTGACATTAATTATTTCTATGTGTTTGGTGGAATTCATCAGTGAAGTCATCAGGCTGTGGGCTTTTATTTGATGGGAGATGTTTATTACTGGTCTATTCTGAGTTTCTTTTTCTTTATGATTAAGTCTTGGTAGTGATACATTTAGTAATTTATCCACTCCTTCCATGTTACCCAATTTGTTGTCATATAATATTGTTCCTAGTAGTTTTCTATGATGGTGGTATCGGTTGTAATATCAGCTCTTTCATTTATGATTTTATTTTGGTCATCTATTATTTTTCTGAGTATAGCTAAAGGTTTGTTAATTGTATCTTTTTAAAACAGCAATTCTTAGTTTTGTTCATTTTATCTAGTCTATTTCATTTATTTCTACTTTAATCTTTTTCATTTCTTCCCTCTACTAAACTTGGACTTGGTTTATTCTTCTTTTGCTTATTCCTTATGGCATAATGTTAAATTGTATATTTGAGATATTTCTTTTGTCTTTCTTTATCACTATAAATTTCCCTGTTAGAACTGTTTTTTGGCTGTATTTCATAAGTTTAGATATGTTGTGTTTCCATTTTGTCTCAGGATTTTTTTTTATTTTCCTTTTGATTTCTTATTTGACCCATTGGTTGTTTGAAAGAGTGTTGTTTAATTTCCACATGTTTGTGAATTTTCTAACTTTCCTTGTGTTATTGATTTACAATGTCATACCATTTGGCTTGGAAAAGATCCTTGATATGATTTAAATCTTTTTGGATTTATTAAGAATTATTTTGGAGTCCAACATATGATCTATCATGGAGGATGTTCTGTGTGTGCTTCAGAAAAATTTACATTCTGTTGCTGTTGATAGATTGTTCTTTATACATACATCTGTCAGGTTCATTTGGTCTAAAATACTTCAAGTCCAGTGTTTCCTTATTAATTTTCTATCTGGATAATATGTCAACTGTTGAACGTGGCATACTGATATTCCCTCCCATTATTGTATTTCTGTCTTTCTCCCTGAACATCTATTAATACTTGCTTTATATATTTAGGTGTTTCAGTGTTGGGTGAATATATAGTCACATTTTTTATATCCTTTTGATAATTAACACCTCTTTCATTATATAACATCCTTCTTTGTCTCTTTTTACAGTTTTTGACTTAAAGTCTATTTTGCGTGATAGAAGTATAACCACTCCTGCTCTCTTTTGGTTTCCATCAGCATAGAATATATTGTGTTTAATCCTTCACCTTTAGTCTATTGTATTAGAAAATAAACTATAACTGAAAGTCTCTGACATACCTTGGAGACATTTTCTCCACTGTCTTGGTGATTAGCATTTGGCTTCTCATTACTTATGAAAATGTATGCAACTGGCTTGAATTTCTCCCCAGAAAATGGGTTTTTCTTTTCTATACATTGTTAGGCTGCAAATTTTTCAAACTTTTATGCTCTGTTTCCTCTTGAATACTTTCTCACTTAGAAATTTCTTCCACCAGATACCCTAAATTATTTCTCTCAAGTTTATTTCCACAGATCTCTAGGGCAGAAGCAAAATGCTGTCAGTCTCTTTGCATAGAAAGAGTAACCTTTACTTCAATTCCCAACAAATTCTTCATCTCCATCTGAGACCACTTCAGCCTGGACTTTATTGTCCATATCACTATCAGCATTTTGGTCAAAATCATTCAACAAATCTCTAGAAAGTTCTAAACTTTCCCACATTTTCCTGTCTTCTGAGCCCTCCAGGTCTCTAAGATGTTTCAAACTTACCCATGCCTTCCTGTCTTCTGAGAACTACAAGTCTCTAGGAAGTTCCAAATATTCCCACATTTTCTTGTCTTCTTCTCAGCCCTCCAAACTCTTCCAACCTCTGCCTGTTACCCAGTTCCAAAGTCGCTTCCACATATTTGGGTATCTTTACAGCAGCACCCCACTCCAGTACCAATTTACTGTATAAGTTCATTCTTATACTCCTATAAGGACTTACCTGAGATTGTGTAATTTATGAAGGAAAGAGGATTAATTGGCTCACAGTTTCACAGGGCTGGGAGACCTCAGGAAACTTACGATCATGGTGAAAGGATAAGCAAATACATGCTTCTTCACATGGCAGCAGCAAGGAGAAGTGCAGCGCAAAAGGGGGAAAAGCCCCTTATAAAACCATCAGATCTTAGGGCCGGGTGCGGTGGCTCACACCTGTAATCCCAGCACTTTGGGAGGCCGAGGACGGTGGTCACCTTGGGTCAGGAGCTCAAGATCAGCCTGGTCAGCATGGAGAAACCCCGTCTCTACTAAAAATACAAAATTAGCTAGGCGCAGTGGTGCATGCCTGTAATGCCAGCTACTCGGGAGGCTGAGACAGGAGAATCACTCGAATCCAGGAGGGAGAGGTTGTGGTGAGCCGAGATCGTGCCATTGTACTCCAGCCTGGGCAACAAGAGCTAAATTCCGTCTCAAAAAACAAACAAACAAACAAAAACACATCAGATCTTGTAAGAACTCACTACCATGACAACAACATGAGGATTACCACCCCCATGATTAAACTATCTCCCATCAGGCCCCTCCCATGACACATGGGAATATAGTAACTACAATTCAAGGTGAGATTTGGGTAAGGACATAGCCAAACCACAACAGTTATGAAGTATGCGGCTAGTCACTTCTTTCCCAAGGTGCTTGCCTATTCTTTCCTTTGTTGCTAATAAGCTGCTGTGGTCATAATGTGCCAAAGAGGAAGCAGATTGTGCTCAGGTGTTAGCTCTATTATCTACCCATTTCCATCCTGTAGGGCTGTAGTAGTCCCCTAGAGCTGCTTGAGCACCCCAGCCCAGCCTCAGAGCTCTCCTTACCATAGTAAATGTAAGCCACATGAGGCTCTTATCCCAATCAGACAGGCATCTTTATGTAGAAAAATGAAATGGACAGTATTGCTATATTTCTCCATGTGGTCCACGACTCCTTACACAGTATATATGCTCACACAGATGAAGATCTAACTCAACTCTCAGAATGGACTTACGACTCAGATTGCTTCAAACATCCATTCACCACTTTTCTTAACTTTGTAGCAATGCATACTTGGTTTTGTTTTGACAAAGGGTAAAAAAAATTAAAATACCAAGAGAACTCTCCAATTATTGTTAGAAACTTTTTGAGGAAAAAAATGCAGATAAAGCACATTCTTAAACATTTCACTATGTGACAATAAAGCAATCATTTAAAATTCTATAATTTGATGCCAGTATATTTTTGGTGTGCTTTCAGGTAAATTGTACTCACAGAATCACAGAGTTATAGAGCTGAAAGACTCTTAGACACTTTAGTCCTTTGCCCAAGACCAGAGAGACTGTGAATTGCCATAACTCTAAAATGTAAGGGTCTTCTGATTCCCATTTCAATGTATGTCCATTACATTACAATACATTGTATTGAAATTTTGACAGTACAAAAGTCAAATAGTGATATCACAGTCTCTGTTAGACCATTCAATTGCCAGGTGTCAGTGTAGCATTTTTGAAAATGCAGGTCTCTCTGTCACATCACTCACCTGCCGTCCATCACATTATTACCTCAAGTGAGACTCCCTGATTCTTATAACTTCAGTAAATACTCCTTTAAAAGCCATTTCTGAAGTTTTCAGTTTAGACTGGCTTACAGTTGGTTTTACATGTCTCTTTGTATCACATGATTATATTTGTCCTATCTCATCAAATTTAATCTTCAAGATAATGACTGCAGAACAGTTCTCCAGCTTACCTTGGAGCAACCCAGGTTCCCTCCCTTTCTCACTTGTAATTTTCAAGAATAACTGTAAAATGTGCTGGAAATGTAACATCCTGAAATAGGGTGGGACTGGCCAGAACAGCCTGGGCCCTGTTCCAGTACTCCTGACAATAGGATGTCCTTCAGCGCTTTAGCCTAGCATGTCCTATAACCCTGGAGTATAAAATCCAAGGCAAGCTGCCTTCCAGGGTCCCTCAGCTGCAATGCAAGTGGGGCACTTGCAGATGAAACTTAATCTGCCCCAGACAGCTTCCTAGACCTTGTGGGACCAGCTCATAATGAATCCCAGTCATCTGTTTTCTCTTGCTGCCTATCTGTAAGTAACAGATCTTCATGTAACTTGTTACATATGTGAGTGTTCTGTTTCATGGGACTCAGACAAGTTTGTAACTGGTACACAATGAACCTGCTTCAAAATGACTATACTTTCTATTTTATATAAACTTCTCCTTAGTGACCTGGTGTCTTGTTTTATTTAAAAATTGCATAATACATCTCATTTATTTAACAAGCCCATGTATGCCAGAGCTTATTTGTCAGTCATCTGTTTCTGAATTCAACCTATGATATAACCTCCCTCCCTTACCAGGAAACACCCTCCCATTTTCTTCCCAAGCAGGCGTCACTTACATTCTTTTGTGCCCCAGCTGGTGCCTAAATGAACATCTCTGATCCAAGCATTTGCCCAAAGATATGCCTGGATTAGAATGTCATAAATAGGTCATTGCTTTGTCCTTTTGGCAGTTGCTTATTTCAACATAACCCAAAAGCATTATTTCCCTTACACTTAACCAAAAGAACCATCTGGGCATCTGAGACTTTCTCTGGCTAGAGTTCCAGAGGATGTCTCAGGGGTCAATGAAGTTGCTGTGTCCCTGCAGCTTGCTCAGTCTAGGTAACAGTGATGACATGAGACATTAGCCCACCTTAAATAAGTCAGGTAGCTCTCCCAGGAAAAACAGATGCATGACTAGATGAAGTAAGAGTCTATGTGCTTAGGTTTAAGGGATAAAAAAAAGGACTCCTACTCTGAAATGTTTCCTCACCTGCTTATATTTCTGCCTCATATCCTACCTCCAAGTTTTATTATTTTGCACTAAGCCATATATTCATTCATTACAGTTGCCTTTAGGAAATATAATAGCAATTGATATGGTCATTAAAATTAACTGTCCTTTGTTATTCATTTTTCAATACAATAGGTCAAAATAGCCTTTGATGGTGACATAGTATAAGTAAGAATAAATGAATTGACCAATAACAAGTCTTAAAATTGAGGGAGTCATTAATAGCCTACTAAACAAAAAAAGGCTGGGGTCAGATTGATTCACAGCAAAATGCTACCAGAGGTACGAAAAGGAGATGATATCATTTCTTCTGAAATCATTCCAAACAATAGAAAAAGAAGGACTCCTCCCTAACTCATTTTATGAGGCCAGCATCATTGTGATACCAAAGCCTGGGAGAGACACAACAAAAAAAGAAAACTTTAGGCCAATATCTCTGATGAGCATCCATGTGAAAATCCTCCATAAAATGCTGGCAAACTGAATCCAGCAGTACGTCAAAAAGCTTAACCAACATGGTCAAGGCAGCTTCATCCCTGGGATGCAAGGCTGGTTAAACATGTGCAAATCAATAAACGTAATCCATCACATAAACAGAACCAATGACAAAAACAACAATGAAATTCAACATCCCTTTACGCTAAAATCTCTCAACAAACTAGGTATTGATGAAACATATCTCAAAATAATGAGCTATTTATGACAAACCCATCGCCAATATATTACTGAATGGGCAAAAGGTGGAAGCATTCCCTTTGAAAACTGGCACAAGACAAGGATGCCCTCTCTCACTACTCCTATTCGACATAGTACTGGAAGTTCCGGCCAAGTGAATCAGGTAAGAGAAAGAAATAAAGGTATTCAAAGAGGAAGAGAGGAAGTCAAATTGCCTCTGTTTGTAGATGACACGATTATATATTTAGAAAACTCCATTGTCAGCAGGGCGTGGTGACTCATACCTGTAATCCCAGCACTTTGTAAGGCCAAGGTGGATGGATCATGAGGTCAGGAATTCGAGACCAGATTGCCCAACACGGCGAAACCCCATCTCTACTAAAAATACAAAAATTAGTGAGGCGTGGTGGTGTGTGCCTGTAATCCCAGCTACTCAGGAGGCTGAGGCAGGAGAATTGATTGAACCTGGGAGGCAGAGGTTGCAGTGAGCAGAGATCGTGCCACTGCACTACAGCCTGGGTGACAGAGTGAGACTCAGTTTCAAAAAGAAAGAAAAAAAGAAAGCCCCATTGTCTCAGCCCCAAAACTCCTCAAGCTGATAAGTACCTTTAGCAAAGCCTCAGGATACAAAATCAATATGCAAAAATCACAAGCATTCTTATACACCAACAACAGACAAAAAGAGAGTCAAATCATGAGTGAATTCCCATTCACAATTGCTACAAAGAGAATAAAATACCTAGGAATACAACTTACTTGGGATGTGAAGGACCTCTTTAAGGAGAACTACAAACCACTGTTCAAGAAAATAAAAGAGAACACAAACAAATGGAGAAACATTCCATGGTCACGGATAGGAAGAATTAATGTCGTGAAAATGGCCATACTGCCTGAAGTAATTTTTAGATTCAAGGCTATTCCCATCAAGCTACCATTGACTATCTTCACATAATTAGAAAAAACTCAATTCCATATGGAACCAAAAAAGAGCCCATATAGCCAAGACAATCCTAAGCAAAAAGAACAAAGCTGGAGGCATCACGCCACCAGACTTCAAACTATACTACAAGGCTACAGTAACCAAAACAGCATGGTACTGGTACCAAAATAGACATAAAAAAATGAAACAGAGCAGAGACCTCAGAAATAACACCACACATCTATAACCATCTGATCTTCAACAAACCTGACAAAAACAAGCAATGGGGAAAGGATTCCTTATTTACTAAATGGTGCTGGGAAAACTGGCTAGTCATATGCAGAAAACAGAAACTGGACCCCTTCCTTACATGTTATACAAAAATTAACTCAAGATGGATTAAAGACTTAAATATAAAACCCAAAACCATAAAAACTCTAGAAGAAAACCTAGGCAATACCATTCAGGACATAGGCATGGGAAAGGCTTCATGACTAAAACACCAAAAGCAACTGCAACAAAAGCCAAAATTGTCAAATGGGGTCTAATTAAACTAAAGAGCTTCTGCACAGCAAAAGGAACTATCATCAGAGTGAACAGACAACCTATAGAATGGGAGAAAATGTTTACAATTTACAATCTGACAAAGAGCTAATATCCAGAATCTACAAGGAAGTTCAACAAACTTACAAGAATAAAGCAACCCCATCAAAAAGTGGGCAAAGGATATGAACAGACATTTCTCAAAAGAAGACATTTATGTGGTCAACAAAAATAAGAAATAAAGCTCATAATCACTGGTCATTAGGGAAATGGAAATCAAAACCACAATGAGATACCATCTCACACCAGCTAGAAAGGTGATTATTAAATAGTCAAGAAACAACAGATGCTGGCCAGGGTGTGGAGAAATAGGACCACTTTTACATTGGTGGTAGGAGTGTAAATTAGTTCAACCATTATGGAAGACAGTGTGGCGATTCCTCCAGGATCTAGAACCAGAAATACCATTTGACCCAGCAATCTTGTAACTGGGTGTATACCCAAAGAATTATAAATCATTTGACTGTAAGAACACAGGCACACGTACATTTATTGCAACACTATTTACAATAGCAAAGACTTGGGACAAACCCAAATGCCCATCAATGATAGATTGGATAAAGAAAATGTGGCACATATACCCCATGGAATACTATGCAATCATAAAAAAGAATGAGTTCATGTCCTTTGCAGGGATGTGGATGAAGCTGGAAGCCATCATTCTCAGCAAACTAACACCACATGTTCTCACTCATAACTGGGAGTTAAACAATGAGAACACATGGACACAGGGAGGGGAACATCACACACTACAGCCTGTCGGGGAGGGGTCAGGGGCAAGGGGAGGGAGAGCATTTGGACAAATACCTAATGCGTGTGGGGTTTAAAACCTAGATGAAAAGTTGATAGGTGCAGCAAACCACCATGGCACATATATACCTATGTAACAAATCTGCACATTCTGCACATGTATCCCACTACTTAAAGTAAAATAAAAATATAAATAAATAAATAAACAAACAAATAAATAAATCATAGATGACATGAACAAATAGAAACACATCCCATACTCATGGATGGATAGAATTGATATTGTGGAAATGGACACACTGCCAAAAACAATCTATAAATTCAGTGCTATTCCCATCAAAATATCATCATTACTCTTCACAGAACTAGAAAAAACAATCCCAAAATTCATGTGGAAGCACAAAAGAGCCCACATAACCAAAGCAAGACTAAGCAAAAAGAACAAATCTGGAAGCATCCCATTAACCAATTTCAAACTATACTACAAGGCTATAGTTACTGAAACAACATGGTACTGGTATAAGAAACAGGCATGTAGACCAATGAAATAGAATAGAGAACCCAGAAATACAGCCAAACACTTACAGCCAACAGATCTTTGACAAAGCAAACAAAAACATAAAGTGGGGAAAAGACACCTTATTCAACAAATGATGTTGGGAATTGGCAAGCCATACGTAGAAGAATGAAACTGGATCATCATCTCTCACCTTATACAAAAATCAACTCAAGATGGATCAAATACTTAAATCTAAGACCTGAAACCATAAAAATTTTAGAAGATAACATTGGAAAAACTCTTCTAGACATTGACTTAGGCAAAGTATTCATGACTAAGAACCCAAAAGCAAATGCAACAAAAACAAAGATAGACAGGACTTTATTAAACCAAAAAGTTTCTGCACACCAAAAGAAATAATCAGTGAGTAAACATACAACCCACAGAGTGGGAGAAAATATTTGCAAAGCTATCCAGGATCTATGAGGAACTCAAACAAAGCAGCAAGATAAAACAAATAATCCCATCAAAAAGTGGGTAATGGACATGAATAGACAATTCTCAAAAAAAGGTATACGAGTGGCCAATAAACATATGAAATAATGCTCAACATCACTAATGATCAGGGAAATGCAAATCAAAACCACAATACAATACCACACTACTCCTGCAAGAATGGCCATAATTAAAACATCAACAAATAATAGATGTTGGCATGGATGTGGTGAAAAGGGAACACTTTTACACTGCTGGTGGGAATGTAAACCAGTACAACCACTATGGAAAATAGTATGGAGATTCCTTAAAGAACTAAAAGTAGAACTACAATTCTATTCAGCCTTCCCACTCCTAGGTATCTACTCACAGAAAAGTCACCCTATGTGAAAAAGATACTTTCATCTGCCTGTTTATAGCAGCACAATTCACAATTGCAAAAATATGAAATCATCCTAAATGCCCATCATATATATATGTACATATATGTATGTGTATATATATGTGTGTGTGTATATGTATATACACACACACACACATACCAGGGAGTATACCGTGAAGTACTACTCAGCCATAGAAACAAATGAAATGATGGCAGTCACAGCAACGTAGATGGAGTTGGAGACTATTATTCTAAGTGAAGTAACTCAGGAATGGAAAACCAAACATTGTATATTCTCACTTATAAGTGGGATCTAAGCAATAAGGAGGCAAAGGCATAAGAATCATCTAATGAACTTTGGGGACTCTGGTGGTAGGATGAGACAGGGGTGAGAAATAAAAGATTACACATTGGGTACACTGTACGCTCCACGGGTGATGAGTGCACCAAAATCTCAGAAATCACGGCCACAGAACTTATCTGTGTAGCCAAAAACCACCTGTTCCCCAAAAACTACTGAAAAAAAAAAAAAGATATATATACACATAAAAAGAACAAAAAAGATGACTCCATTGAATTTTAATTTTTAAAACAGCGTGTGACTCTCTATCTCAAACAAAATAGTTTATTTTGAGGAAAAAAATTTTGAATGATTTCATACATAATATTAATTTCCTTCACCAGAATTTATTCACCAGTAGCATCACATCTAAGTTGAAATAATCAAAAAGGAACAAACAATAATCCAATATTGCATTCATTTTTTTCTTTCATACGTAAAACTCTGTGGGATTGATTTCTCACATTCAGATATGTGACAAAATACATGAAAAATGTTAGTATTTATAAATAGTGTGCCAGAGACTATTTGTCCTCTCAAATCAGTTTTGCCCTTTCTCCTTAGGAACAAAGAATTAAATCCATGGCTGGTCACTCAGCCAGGGCTTATTCTTCCTTGCCCCATCTTACAGCCAGAATAAACAGCTGACTGGCTCTCATAGATGGAATGTGAACAGAAGGGACTTGTAGCAACCTCTAGCCTGGCTCAAAGATTGGCTCAAATCCTGCTCTCTCTTTGGATTTTCAGTTATGTTAGCCAATACATTTTCTTACTATTTAAACCAGCTATAATTGTTTGTTTTTAGTTGCTCCTAGCCAAAAGCATCCTAGATAATACATATGATCATAAAACACATTGCATAAGCATCGTTGAAGAGTATAATGTATGACCAGGAATGTTTTCCAAACTAGGATATGTAGAAATGTTTTTTGTTTTGTTTTGTTTTTGTTTTTGTTTTTGAGATGGAGTTTCACTTTTGCTGCCCAGACTGGAGTGCAGAGGCGCGATCTCGGCTCACTGCAACCTCCGGCTCCCGGGTTCAAGCAATTCTCCTGCCTCAGCCTCCTGAGTAGCTGAGATTACAGGCATGCACCACCCACGTCCGGCTAATTTTGTGTTTTTAGTAAAGACGGGGTTTCTCCATGTTGGTTAAGCTGGTCTCAAACTCCCGACCTCAGGTGATCCGCCCTCCTCAACCTCCCAAAGTGCTGGAATTACAAGCGTGAGCCACTGGACCCTGCTGAAATGTTTTTAGAGTTGAGTCGATAATGTTTATTGGTTGGAGCTGTGAACATGTTTACCTTATTTTTTATTTGATAAGTTGTCTGACATCTTGTATAAATACTATTGTTTTTATGGTTTGTTCATCTGTTGTTTTCCAGCATTGCACAGCTAGAATTCACCTCTTGGATAACATTTTTTAAAATTATAGTGGCTCAAATTTATCCAAATAGTAAGGACATTCTGATGTCATACAAGTTTAGCATATTATTTAAAGTATATTACCCTGACAGTATTGTATAATTCAGTGTTGATGTGATTATCTTAACATTCACATGAAGAATGACTCATCAGATACTGATATCTGATAATGGTTTTAGATAATTTGAATGTAAGCATTGTGCTGGATAATATAAATTTGCTCTACAAACTAAAGCTATATTGTTTATTTGTTAAATCCTCAAAAGTATGCTGGTCTTTGTGTGTGTGTGTTATATAACAATTGCAAAAACAGTTCCTCATTAAATAATATTGCTTGAATTCTTATTTCAGTCTTTTGCTGTGTCCACAGGAAGCAATTGTTTCATTGTACAGAATACAACTTTATTGAATCATTGTAATTGCATCCAAGCATGGAAATCAACATAATCCAAACACTTATTGCAAATATTTTATTTGCTGATTTAAAAATATTCCTATATATACACATACAACTCTATCAATTATCATATATTTAGAACATACACAATTGTGTACACTGATGATTTTTTTTTTTTTTTTTGAGTTGGAGTCTCGCTCTGTCACCCAGGCTGGAGTGCACTGGCGCGATCTCGGCTCACTGCAAGCTCCACCTCCCGGGTTTATGCCATTCTCCTGCCTCGGCCTCCCTAGTAGCTGGGACGACAGATGCCCAACACGCCTGGCTAATTTTTTGTATTTTAGTGGGCACGTGGTTTCACTGTGTTAGCCAGGATGGTCTAGATCTCCTGACCTCGCGATCCACCCACCTCGGCCATACCCTGATGGTTTTAATCAACATGTTTTATGAGATTTTTCTTAAAGACTGGAAGAACATCACAAACTGTTAACAGTAATCTCCTCTGTGGAAGTGTGATTGGATGTGTGATCTTAGAAAAACTCATTCATTTTATACTTCATATGAAAAATTTGTGAATCACGGGATGTTGGGTTGTGTTTGCCTTATTTAGAATAATATTTAAGTAAAAGTTCCTAAAGAAAGGATTGTTGGGTTTTTAAAGTTGTATGCTTCTTCAAACAACTTTATAACAAAGTATAAGTTTCCAAATTAATTTCTAAAAAGGTCGAATTGGTTTACATTGTCATCAGCAATATAAAGTTGTATTTCAGCATTTCCAAAAAAAGAGATAGAAATAAATATTTGTGGGATATATTTTTGGTTATTGCTCTTATAGCCATTTTTCATGTTTGTTCATCCATTTATTGATCTGTCTTAGTTCATTTGAGCTGCTATAACAAAATACCCTCATTGTGATTTTTTTGGTTATGATTTCTTTCTAATTTGGTCTTAAGGTCTCTCTCTGGAGAGTGGCCATAAGCCAGATTATCTACCCTCTAAGAGAGCACTGACCAAGTAGAGAGTTACGGTCGGTGGGTCTATTAGGTAAGACACAATAAGGGAGTGAAATCAAAATGCATATAATGGAAAAAATTTATCATTTTCAAGTCTAAGAGAGGTTAGGGGTACAAATAGGGGCTGGTGGGAAATCTGGAGGTGAAAGAAACTTAACCAGCAGGTGAACAAAGGGAGATAGAGAGAGAGAAAGAGAAAGGGAAAAAGAGACAGAGAGAACCTATAGGGCTATGCCTTTATTAAAGTTCTTATACATTATGTCGTAGGTTTTCCAATGGGGCTATGGATTGGCTAGCTTAAGGAAAACACATTCTAGGAGAATTTGTTTGCATAACTCTGATATTGATCATTAGGTTTTACCATTGTCAGCAGATGTGGAATATGTTGGGTTTTGGATCAGTGAGATGAGAAATTGAGAATGGCATATCTTTTTTTTTTTTTTTTTTGAGACAGAGTCTTGCTCTGTCACCCTGGCTGGAGTGCAGTGGTGCGATCTCAGCTCACTGCAACCTCCACCTCCTGGGTTCAAGCGATTCTCCTGCCTCAGCCTCCCGAGTAGCTGGGACTACAGGCGCATGCCACCATGCCTGGCTAATTTTTTGTATTTTTTGTAGAGATGGGGTTTCACAATCTTAAGCAGGATGTCTCAATCTCCTGACCTCATGATCTGCCTGCCTCAGCCTCCCAAAGTGCTGGGATTATAGGCGTGAGCCACCGTGCTTGGCCCAGGAAGGCATATCTTAAACAACCACATTGGGAGGGTAAGTTTTAACTAGGCCAAAGGTGATGTAGTACAACTAAGTTTCAAACAACTTATGTCGGGTCTATAAATTGATGCCGAGTCAGCAACTATATTAAACAGATTTATGACAACAATAAACTAGGAGGCTTACAAACAACAGAAATTTATTTCTCAGAGTTCTGGTGGCTGGGAAAGTCCAAGATCATGGTACTTGCAGATTTGTGTCTGGTAAGGGCTCAATTCCTGGTTCATAGATGGTGCCTTCTCTCTGCACCCTCCAATGGTAGAAGGGGCAAGGCAGCTCACTATGTTCTCTTTCAGGAGGGCAATAATCCAATTTATTAGGGCTCTGCTCTAATGACGGAACTGCAACACAATGACTTCGCCTCTTAATACCAACACATTGGTGAGTAGGTTTCAATATATGAATCTTGGGTAGCCACAGACATCAGTCTTTAGAAAAAGGTTGAACCTGCAATGAGCCATAATAGCACCACTGTGCGCCAGCCTGGAAAACAGAGTGAGACCCTATCTCAAAACAAGCAAGCAAGCAAACAAACAAACAAACAACACATTACATTTTAAAAATTTATTTATTAGTTTAACAAATATCAGGTGTCAGCTATATGTCAGATACTTGTAATCATTATGGAGAAAAAACATAAATAATCCTTATTTTATTCACCTCTTCACAATCCCAAAAGAAAACACTGTTATCCCCAGGTTTGCACAAAGGAATAAAAATAAGAGACTCAGGCATATTAAGAATTTATTTTAAATCACCTAGCAATTGAGAGATCTAGGGTTCAAATCCAAAATTTTTTGTCAATCACCAAAACCAATGTTCTTTCTAGTCTACCTGTCAAACATGGAGTTTTACTACACTAGAAGTTTAAATTAATTTTGCTGATTTTATTTTATTTATTTATTTATTTTTATTTATTTATTTATTTTTTTTGTTGAGACGGAGTCTGGCTCTGTCGCCCAGGCTGGAGTGCAGTGGCCGGATCTCAGCTCACTGCAAGCTCCTCCTCCCAGGTTTACGCCATTCTCCTGCCTCAGCCTCCCAAGTAGCTGGGACTACAGGCGCCCGCCACCTCGCCTGGTTAGTTTTATTTTGTGCATGTTTTTTTAGTAGAGAGGGGGTTTCACTGTGTCAGCCAGGATGGTCTCGATCTCCTGACCTCGTGATTCGCCCGTCTCGGCCTCCCAAAGTGCTGGGATTACAGGCTTGAGCCACCGCACCCGGCCTGATTTTATAAACAAAGTCTTATTTTTGCTTTAGTTTTTTGATATCATGAAGTTAAAAATATTTTCCTGTTTGTTTACTTATCATATTTCTTCATGAGACTACTGTCTGCTCATGTACTTTAGTAATTTGTTACTATTGTGATTTTGATAACTTTCATACTAACTTGTATAATATATAGATCAAGATATAGACATAAATGTTTTTTTGTAATGTTTGATTAAAGTAAATGTACTTTTTAATTGTTTTACATGTTGGTTATAAGAGTTAAAATTCAGAATAATTTAACATATTAGGCTGGGTGTGACGGCTCATACCTGTAATCCTGGCACTTTGGGAGGCTGAGACAGGAGCATTGCTTGAGTCCAGAGGTTTAAGATCAACCCAAGCAACATAACAAGACATGATTTATATATACATATGTATTTTTTTAATTAGCTGGGCATGGTGGTGCATGCCTGTAGTCCTAGCTACTCAGGGGACTGAGAAGGGAGGATCATTTGAGCCCAGGAGGTTGAGGCTACAGTGAACTATAATCATGCCACTACACTCCAGCCTGGATGGCAGAGTGAGACCCTGTCTGAAAAAAATTAACACATTACATTTTTCTTTATATTCATTGATGTGAACAAATAGAGGGCATAAAAAATAAGAAAAGTGACAAACTTTTCATATTTGACTGTGTAACTATATTTATCAATTCATATAATGAATTATAGGACCTACTAACGGAGAAATATTTATCAGTAATTGTTTGAAATGCAAACTAGTTTGTTATTAAAGAACATTTTAATTAGAAATAAATGTTTTGCATGGCATATTGTAGCTTTTCTAATTCCAATATTCGGAAACCATAATCCTTGCCCATATTTTTCTGTTAATATTTTGCTTTTATTATCACTAGTTGAATGTACAGTTTCCCTAATAAATGTTGTTATGTGACTCTGGACTTCTTTTATCATTATCAGTTAGTTTTATCACGAGAATTTAGTCAATGGAGCTGTATTTACTTTTCTCAATGAGTCATGTTTCCTTTATATACTTATTAACATGTTTTATACCATCGCTTTTTTTTTTTTTTGAGGCGGAGTCTCGCTCTGTCGCCCGGACTGGAGTGCAGTGGCCAGATCTCAGCTCACTGCAAGCTCCGCCTCCAGGGTTTACGCCATTCTCCTGCCTCAGCCTCCCGAGTAGCTGGGACTACAGGCGCCAGCCACCTCGCCGGGCTAGTTTTTGTATTTTTAGTAGAGACGGGGTTTCACCGTGTTCGCCAGGATGGTCTTGATCTCCTGACCTCGTGATCCGCCCGTCTCGGCCTCCCAAAGTGCTGGGATTACAGGCTTGAGCCACCGCGCCCGGCCCTATACCATCGCTTTCATACTCATTCATGTCTCTTACTAATTGCCTGAAGGTCTTTTAATGATGAATAGAAACCTGTCGTTGAAAAAAATTTCCAGAAATTAGCTTAACATTAGTTTCCAATCTACATAAAGGATATTAAGTACAAATGAACAAAATCTTATGTAATGCTGCATTAATGATGAAAAAGAATGTTAATGACTTCTGACATGATGACATAGATATGGTAATTTAAAGGCTATTTTTTTCTATTATTACTATGGCTACTAGCTGCTATTTACTGAGCCCTTAGTGCTATACAGTGATGAGTACTTTACCTTGATTTTGTCATTTAGAGTTCACAACTCTCTTATGTAGATATAATTATTAAAATGGGAATTTTTACAGATTATGAAAGGGTTGGCCAGGCATGGTAGCTCACACCTGTAATCCCAAAATTTTGGGAAGCCGAGGTGGGTAGATCACTTGAGTTCAGGAGTTCAGGACCAACCTGGGCAACAACGAAATTTCATCACTTCCAAAAACACAAAAAATTAGCCAGGTGTGGTAGTGTGTGCCTGTGCTGCTAGCTACTTAGGAGGCTAGGTGAGAGGATCGCTTGAGTTGGAGGTTACAGTGAGCCAGGATCAGTCACTGCACCCCAGCCTGAGTGACAGGGTGAAACCCCAGCTCACGAAAAAAGGGGAGAGGACAGTTAACTATTCGATGCAGGTCATATAGCTAGTGAGTAGATACAGTGTGAATTTGAACTCAGTTCCACATTTATTTGAGCACAAAATGTTTATTTTAAAAATATCCCTTTACAACTGTTGGGACAGTTGTACTCCCTAGAACACAGTCTAAAAGTGTCATCTTAGGTGTTTCAGACTTAATCAGACTTGAGTTTGAGTCATTCAGATAAGACTCGTGAGACAAATATAAAGAAATTAAAATGCCATTTTTAATAGTTTATACCGATAAGTATAAATGCTAAACGATTCCGACACTTCAAGTCCTCCAACCAGTGCATTCTCTCTCTGTAAGCAAATTATAGAAAAAGTAACATTATGAACAGGAATTTCTGCATGCTGAAAGAAGAATCACAACAGAAATATTGATTATTTGAGATGAATGTTTAAAAGCATCAGAACATACATTTTTTCCCACAAAAAGACAAATATCAGGCACCAGACTGGACAGCTCAAGTGCTTGGCACAGGAATTCCTTCTCTTTGGAGAGTTCTTGGAGGTGAATGGCTAAGGTCTGACTCTGACCATTTCTCTATAATTCTGTCACTTATAACCAAATTTCCTTTTATTGATACTCTGTTTATTTAAACTTTTAACATATTATAAAGGGCATAAGGCAATTTGTCTTTTTATTATTTTGTATATTTCCATTTTATGTCTATTTCCACCTCAGGGTGAGGTAGTAGCCTGAGATGGGCCACATGGCTAACCCAACTATCAGATGCTACCCACCGCATAAGAAGTTTTCATAAGTTGTGTGTGTTATAATGAATAAAAAAGTGAATTAATGGGCTTCTTGTTTTAATGCCCTGAAAATTCCTTCTTTTTTTAAATGTTGAGGAAAAATCAAATGTAAATGTATTATTTATAAAATTCTTTCTCTATAACTTTTTTTATCAATGTTACCCAAGATCTGCCTACTACTTTCTTTGTGTAGGATAATTTTATTTTGGTTTTGCTCCTTGAATAATAGAATAATTATTTGTTTTAGTATGGAGAGGTCTCTGATTTCAATAAGATAATGTTTAGGATATATTTTTTGGCTTTATCTCCTAGTCAAAGTAAATCTTTTGGCTTTATCTTTTGGTCAGGGCTATAATACAGAACTTACAATTGCTAAACTTTGGCAGAGTAAAATCTCTTACTCATGTTTACCCACCCTATCATAAATTTCAATGCTTTAAAGTTCCTGGATTATTGTACTCATTCATTTTACAAATCGTCCTACTACCACCACCCGCCTCACCAATTAATAGCTTTTACCATCATTTGCAACCAGAGAACATTATCAAGAGTAAGAAACACCGACGGTGAAAATATTTATTTGGCTTTGATGTTGATTTTGTTTCTTTTAACTAGGTAGATGGGAGTAAACCAAAGAAGTGGGTAGAAACACATGTGCCTCTAAGATGGAAGGGACATATGTTTATACCTTAAAGTGAATTTTCTTAGTTTAGTGATGCTGATAACTCCTATATAGACACTTAGTTTTGTTGGTTGGGGAAAAAAAAAAAAGAAATTTATCAGGGAAAAGTCAGAACTGTGAGTTAGCAGGTTTTGACCTTTGGCTGCCTGGAAGAGAAGAGAAGAGAATATAAAGGGAATCAAAAGGGGAAGTAGGAGAGGCACTCAGAAAGAGAAGAGGGACACTAACAAAATAAACTTGGCAATTTAGCTGATTTAGCTAAATTAATAGCTCTTGCACTATGGAAAATGCTTGACAGCTTTCAGAAGAGGTATGAAAAATCAGCTAGTCTTGGTTCTTACCAAGGCCCCTTTCTCCAAGTTAGTCCAGATCATTTATTCTAATTTTTCCTGGTATCTTGCCAACCAGTTTTCATTCATGCCCTGTGAAGAGAAGCAGAAAGGAAAGAAAAGAAGCACAGAGAAGAGAAAGAGATAGACTTGTGTTCCTACAATTGATTTCCTCGTTTTAAGGAGTCAGCAACATATAATTTCCTGGGATTTCCCTATTAATAGAACACATTCCTCATGAATGTCCTGTAGTTTTAATGATATTTCCACCACTGACACTGATCATCTGGGTTTCCTATTTCACTGGGCTTTTGAGCACCCACCCTCACCAAGTTTATCTGACTTGTTCTTCCTTTCATAGGAGTGCCATTGCTATACCACATTCTCACTTGATCCCCTTTGGATGAAATGAAAGAAAGAGCTGGTTTGACTGGTAAGGTTACAAAGGCAGGACAGTAGCAGTACTTTATAAATTTTGAAATGACTATGAAACTGTTTCTGCTTATTTCATTTTGGTTAACTTAATAACTTTCATATTTTATTATTCTAAAATTTGTTCATTATTATGCATATGCATGTATACAAAATAATGGACAAATCATAGAGCAGTAAAATATAAAACTGTGTATTTAATGTGTTTGGCTGGTTGGCTGTGAAATTACTTTCTTTATGATTTACCCCCTCCACCATTACGTTTTCGACCTAATCAAGGTAAGGCCACTAAAATATTCAAGCTCATTATTCAACTGTTTTTAGCTTTACACATACTAATAATATTAACTCAGAAAACATAATCAAAACTAGTAAACTTTTATGTCAATTATCTTCTAAACTAAAAAAATTAAACTTGCTGCTAATATATAACTTGTTAGGAGGTGGTATCATATTGAGATCCAGATTTTCTAATAGGAAAAGATTACATTAAGATACAGATTGAAGTAAAGGTTAAAACTTTTTAATCAAAATCCTTAATATACTTACCCTCTCAATTTCTTCACACATCTTTTCAATAGTGCCATCTGGTGTTTTTAACTGAGTGGGTGGGAAATTTTGCTAGTAAAGATTTAGTGTTCCTTGATACAAACTATTGCTGCGTGTCCTTGAAGGTTTTGAGACCAGCTAGTATTTTGATTCAGAAATCACAATATAAATCTTAGAAGTCTTGGAAATAATGAAGCCCTGCAAATTAACACCAAATTTAACAACCACCTAAATATTTAATCAACATTCAAACTAAAATTTATGTAAAACAAAATGATGAGCATTCTTAATATTAAATGATAAAAACACAATCTTACTTTTCCTCAGGAGAGTGAGTTTGACATTATATGAAAGGCTAAATAAAGAAGTTAGATACAAATTGAAACAATTTGCTATGAAATCTGATAAAGTTGTTTTTTTCCTCTGACATAATTGTCTTCTTTTTCATTTATCCTGATATCATATTTATCATTCTTTTAGCATGTGTTTTCTTAGGGATAGGCAGGCACAGAAAGACTAAGAAATCATGCTTGAGTGACATTAGCAAGATGGTGAAATAGGAAGTGTCATTCTCCAACCCCCACCTCTAGAAAGTTAAACTAGCAACTGTCCACAGACCAGAATATCATTTTTTTAAAATCCCAATAGTTGAAAAGCTAGAGACATCCATGTGTTCCAAAGAACTAAATAAGCAGCAAATTATTAGGGTAAGTATAGTAATGCTTTAACCACACCATCCCTGCCCCACCCCCTGCAAGTTGGCACAGTGCCACACAGAGAGAATTCCCCAGGGTCCACAGTTTCTACAGAGGGAATAGAGAACTGAAGGTGGTCATCCAGCTTCCCTAGCATTCTGAGATGCTTCCTAGGAAGCCCACTCTGGTCTTACCTCAGGGAGAACACTGAGAGTAATAGCACAGCTATACTACTTAGGATCCATTAAAAACAAAGAAAGAAGACAGAGCTCTCAGTGACCAGTGTGCAGATTTTGGTGGTACCTCTATGTTCCTGCAAGCTGTGGTACCCATTGAGAGATACCAGTCAACTGCATAGGTCACCTGCAAAGCTGAGCTGGTTTCTTTCAGAAGCACAGTGGGAGGTTCAACCTGGCTTGATTTCCTAGACAACTTACCAACCTTCAGAGCCCACTCCAATGACACAGCCAAGACAGGGAAACACTCAACTCCATGCATTTCAGAAATATGTAGAGACTAGACCTGCTTGACCCAGGAGGTCAAAGAGCAACTCCACTCAGCAAAAACCCTGCCCCGTGGTTGTTTCCAGACAGGGAGGCAGTCCTCAACCATGCATTTCTAAGGAGCATAGCCTTTGGTTCCACCCATCCCAGACAGCAACTCTTCCTAACCTCAGAACATAGACTATAGCTCTTCCCAACCAAAGATTTTAAATAACAGAGTCACACAGTCAGGGAATATATTCTGTGACTGACATGACCAGAGGCCAGTGGCCAGACAGCAGAGCCTAGCCAACAGCTACACTTAATGTCAGAACAAAGGCAGCAATCTAACCAACTAAAGAACCCTCAGTAATCCCTGCCTAACTGAAGTCACCAAGAGATGCCCCTTATAGAATCACAGTTGAGACTAAATAGTGAAGATCTCTCCCTGCCAAAGAACACCTATAAAGGCCAGAAAAGATAGCTGTCTCTTCAAATATGCAAACATAAACACAAAAAGACAAGAATCAGGGGATCATAGCTCCTCCCAAAGAAACAGATAAAGCTCCAAATAATGGACTCTAAAGAAATAGAGATCTATAAAATTACTGATAAAGAATTCAGAACAATCCTTTTAATGTTCAGTGAAATATAAGAATATATGGATAGAAAAATAAAATTTGGAAAATAATACATGAATAATGCAAGAAGTTTGACGAAGAAATAAAAAACATTTAAGTAGAAATCCTAAAGATATATACAACGACTGAACTGAAAAAATTCAGTAGAAGGCTTCATTAGACTGATCAAGCAGACAAAAAAGTCAGTTAGCTAGAAGACAGAACATTTAAACTTTTCCAGTCAGAAGAGGAAAAAAGGAATTTAAAAGAAGAAAGAAAACTGACAGAAATTGTGAGACACTATCAAGAGATCACATCTTCACAAAACAGCAGTTAAAGAAGGAGAGAAAAAAATAAAAAAAGACTACAAAGAATATCGTAAGAAATAATGACTGAAAGCTTCCCTAATCTGGGAAAAGATGCCTACATCAGGTACAGGAAATGCAGATGTCTCCAATCGAATTCAACCCAAAGAGGAGTTCAACAAGACATATAATAATTAAACTATCAAAAATCTAAGATGAAAAATTTCTGAGAGCAATAAGATATAAGAAACACACTGTATTCAAATAAGTCACAATATGACTACCAGCAGATTTTGGGCAAAAGACAGAAGGATAATATATTCAAAGTGCTGGTGGAAAAGACCTAACTAAGAATATTTTCCCAGCTAAACTGTCTTTCAGAAATGAAGGAAAAATAAACGTTTCTCAGACGAAATTTAAGAGAGTTTATTACCACTTCCTGTATTACAAGAAGTGTCAAAGAGAGTACTTTAAGCTAAATAAAACATTGCTAATTAATAGCATAAAACACACAAAAGCATAAAACTCAATAGCAGAGCCATATTCAGAATATTCCAGGACTTTAACGATTGCGTGTAACTCAATTTTATTACTAGTTTCAGGGTTAAAAGACAAAACTGTTAAGAACAACAATACCTGCAATAAATTGTAAAAAGGTGCACATTACAAAATGATGTAAATTCTGAAATCAAAAACATAAACTGGGGGGAAATATAAGTATACAGTATTGTAGGCAATTCAAGTTATCAACTTGAAATAGACTGTTATAAGAGGTCTGAAATAAGCCTCATGTAACAGCTAAACAAAAATCTTCAACAGAAGCACAAAACAAATCTAAAGAAAGTGTTCAAAGCAAACTGTAATAAAAAAAACCCATCAAACCAAAAAATAAGACAAGAGAGAGAAAAAAAGTATCCACAAAACTACCTAGAAAACAGTTAATGACATGGCAATAGTAAGTCTTCATCAATCAATAATTAATTTGAATGTAAATGATTTAAATTCTTCAATAAAAAGACATAGAATGAGTGACTGGATTTATAAATAAGACCCACTACATGCTACCTACAAGAATCATCAAGAGACTCATCATACTTTTAAGGACATATATAGACTGAAAGTGAAGAGACGACAAAAGATATTCTACGCAAATTGTAACAAAAATAGAACAGAGGTAGCTATACTTACATCAGACAAAATAGACTTTAAGTCAAAAATGTAAAAAGAGTCAAATAAGCACATTGTATTATGACAAAGAAGTTGACTCATCAAAAGGGTATAACACTTGTAAATACATACGTGTGTGTATACATCTATATATACACATACTCAATATCCAACACCTAAATATATAAAACAAATAGTAATACATCTGAAGGGAGAGATAGATTATAATACAATAATAGTAGAGGACTGTAATATCTCACTTTTAACAATGGACAAATCATTCAGTCAGCAAATGAAGAAGGAAGCATTGGATTTGAACAGCACTTGGACCAAAAACCCTAGTAGACATATACAGAACATTCCATCCAACAGCAAGAGAATACACATCCTTCTCAAACACATGTGGAACTTTCTCTGGGATAGATTATATATTAGGTCACAAACAAGACTTAGCAAATGTAAGATTGAAATCATATCAAGTATCTTTTCCAACTACAATTGTATAAAATTAGAAATCTCTCTTTTTTTTTTTTTTTTTTTTTTTTTGAGACGGAGTCTTGCTCTGTCGCTCAGGCTGGAGTGCAGTGGTGGAATCGTGGCTCACTGCAACCTCTGCCTCCCGGGTTCAAGAGATTCTCCCACCTCAGCTGCCCTAGTAGCTGGGATTACAGGCACCTGCCACCACGCCCAGCTAATTTTTGTATCTTTAGTAGAGACAGGGTTTCACCTTTTGGCCAGGCTGCTCTTGAACTCCCGACCTCAGGTGATCCACCCGCCTTGGCCTCCCAAAGTGATGAGATTACAGGAGTGAGCCACCATGCCCGGACCAAAACTACAAATCAATAACACACACAAAAACTGGAAATTCACAAATACGTGGAAATGAAATAACTCTCCTGAACAACCGATGGGTCAATGAATAAATTAATAGATACATTTAAAATATCTGGAGACAACTGAAAATGGAAACACAACATATCAAAACCTGTGGGGTACAACAAAAGTTCTAAGAGTAAAGTTGTTTAATAAATGCCCACATAAAAAATGAAAGATCCCAAATAAACAACTTAATGTTACTGTTCAAGGAACTAGAAAAAGAGCAAACTAAGCCCAAAGTTAGGAGAAGGAAAGGAAATAATAAAGATCAGAGCAGAAATAAATGAATCAAAGACAGAAAAGCCTTATGAGATCAATGAAACTAAGAACTGATTTTCCGAAAAGATAAACAAAATTGACAAACCTTTAGCTAGAGTAATGAGAAAAAAATACAGAAGACTCAAGCAAAATCAGAAATGAGAGAGAAGATATTGCAAATGATACCATAGAAATACAAAGAATCATCAGATACTATTATTAACAATTATATGTCGGCCGGGCACGGTGGCTCAAGCCTGTAATCCCAGCACTTTGGGAGGCCGAGAAGGGCGGATCATGAGGTCAGGAGATCGAGACCATCCTGGCTAATACGGTGAAACCCCGTCTCTACTAAAAAAAAAATACAAAAAACTAGCCGGGCGACGAGGCGGGCGCCTGTAGTCCCAGCTACTCGGGAGGCTGAGACAGGAGAATGGCGTAAACCCGGGAGGCGGAGCTTGCAGTGAGCTGAGAGCCGGCCACTGCACTCCAGCCTGGGCGGCAGAGCAAGACTCCGTCTCAAAAAAAAAAACAATTATATGTCAACAAATTCAGGAAACTAAAAGAAATGAATAAATTCCTAGGCACGTACAACCTAACAACACTGAATCATGATGAAATAGAAAATCTGAACAGAACAAAATGTAGTAATGAGATTTAATCATAAGTTAAAACTCTCTTACCAAAAAAAGTCCAGAAGCAAAATTGTCACTTTTTGCTGACATAATTTTATATACAGAAAACACTAAAGATTTTACTACAAAACACTTACAAACTAATAGTACACTAATAAACAAATACAGTAAAGTTGAAAGATACAAAATCAACACATAAAAATCAGTAGCATTTCTATACACTAACAATGAACTATCTGAAAAAAAAAAAATCAGGGGAATAATTTCATTTATACTAGCTACAAAAAATAAAATACTTAAAATTTAACCAAGGTGGTGAAAGACTTCCACACTGAAAACTGTGACACTGAGGAAAGAAATTGAAGAGACACAAATAAATGGAAAGGTATCTCATGCTCATGAGTTGAATGAATTAATATTGTTAAAATGTCTATACTAACCAAAACGATCTATAGACTCAGGGTAATCCCTATCAAAATTCCAATGTCATTTTTCATGGAAATAGAACAAATGAGGCTAAAAGTCATATGGTACAATAACAACAAAAAACATTCAAATAGCCAAGGCAATCATAAACAAACAGGAAAAACTGGTAGCATCATGCTACCTACTTTTAATCTATATTACAAATCAATAGTATATTAAGCAGTAAATAAAACAGCACAGCACTGGCATAAAATAGATATATTAACAGATAGAACAGCATAGAGAACCCAGAAATGAACTATACATGTATGGTCAACTGATTTTCCACAAAAGTGTCAAGAATACACAATGGGCAAAGCATAGTCCTTTCAATAAAGAGTACTGGGAAAACTGGATATCCACATACAGAAGAATGAAATTGGAAGCTTACTTCATACCAAATACTAAAATAAACTCAAAATGAATTGAAGACCTAAATATAAGACCGGAAACTGTAAAACTACTAGAAGAAAACACAAGGGTAAAACTAGACAACGTTTTTCTGGACAATAATTTTTTTGAATTTGATCCCAACAGTTCAGGCAACAGAAGCCAAAATAGACAAATGGGATAACATTGAACTAAAAAGCTTCTTCACAGAAAAGGAAACAATGAAGAGTGTGAAGAGAGATACCTATGATTTGGGAGAAAATATGTGTAAGCCATACATCTGTTAAGGGGTTAATATTCAAAATGTGTAAGGAACTCAGATAACTTAATTGCAACAAAACAAATAACCCAGTTAAAAAATTGGCAAAGGACCCATGTAGGCATTTCTCAAAAGAAAACATACAAATGGCCAGCAGTTATATGAAAAAGAATGTTCAATATTGCTAATGATTAGGGAAATGCAAATTAGAAACACAATGAAATTTCACTTCTCACCTTTCAGAATGGCTAATATCAAAAAGGTGAAAGGTAACAAGTGCTGGAAAAGATTTGAAGAATAGTGAACCCTTTTACCTGTTGGTGGGAATGTAAACTAGTATAACCATTATGTAAAACTAGTAAGTTCCAAAAAATATAATTACCATATGATCCAGCACTCTCACTTCCGGATATTTACCCAGAAGTTTTGAAATTGGTTTGTCAAAGAGACATCTCCACTTCTACATTTTTTGCAGTATTATTTACAATAGCCAAGAAATTGAATCTACATAGGTGTTAATCAATGGATGAATTGATAAAGAAAATGTTGTATATAGACACAATGAAATACCTTACAAAAAGGAAAGCCCTGTCATTTGTGACAAAATTAATGGAATTGGAGAACATTATACTAAGTGAAAAAGCCAGGCACAGGAAGACAAATACCACATATTCTCTCTTATAGCAGAATCTAAAGTGAACTCATAGAAGCAGAGAGTAGAATGGTGATTTCAGAGGCTGGAGAAATGCAGAGGTGATAGTTAAAGGGTACAAAGTCTCAGGCAGACAAAAGGAATTAGGTTTTGTTGGAGATATATTGCACAGTTTGGTGAATGTCATTAATTATAGTGTATTATATATTTATTTCAAAATTGCTGACAGCAAATTTCAAATGCCCTCACCACAAAAAATTATAAGTATTTGAGGTGATTAATATGTTAATTAGCTTGATTTAGGTATTCTACATTGTTTTCATCAATTGTAACATGACTTTTTTTCCTATTTCCAATAACCTATCTCACTATGGCACAGAAGTTTTCAATTTCATTTTGAGAAATAGCATTCATAATTTTTCAACTTGATGTCTGTACTCAGAAAGCCTGTTGGCTTTTGTTCATTTTTTGTTTTGCATGTTAACACACAACCCTCATTTACTAGAAAATAGTAAATAATGAAAGGAAAGGCAGATGTTGAAAACATGAAACCTGGAAAGCATGGAGCTCCAAAGCTGTTGACTAAGCTAGACTTATGGCTGCCGTAAAGTATAAGTAATAGAAAGTCAGATGCGGGAATAGGGTATGGATGAGTTCAAGATTATAGTTTAAACTGAGGAATAAGGGAGCCCAGTTAGAATATTATTGGAAGTAAATTCATGGAAAGGGAAGTTGTTTTAAAGCATGGAGGACAGAAGTAAGTATGAGAATGTTATGCCCAGACCCTTTATTCCCCGAAGAAGTCCACCAGAATCCGGAGTCAAAGCCAAGCGGCAAGGATCTTTAATGCAAGTTCGAACTTGGTCCCTCTGTTTTACAACATACAAGAGGGCCCTGAATGATGCATGTGGCCGCTCTTTATAGCCCGATGCATACAGGATATGCAAGGTTACAGAGGTACAAAGGAATTCTTTTGGTTGCAGCATTACAACTGGTAATTGGTTAATACAATTAACAGTTTTCCATTTGTTCCCGCGCTTTTAGTAAAACTACAAACGGTTGTGATCTTATCAGGGGCTCTCTAGGTGGTGTTTCTGAGATGTGTGGGGGGGGGGGGGGGATGTGTTGGGCTCAGGAAGTTGGGACAAAATAGAGGATTGTGTTTGTACTGGGCCCAGGACTAAGATATGTGGCAGACACCGGTAATTAGAGCAGGACAGAGACTTTCACAACGTTTGTCCTTACAATGTCCGGAGTCTATAGATAACCTAATTAACCTAATCGGTTGGGTCCGGGGTCGATCTTTAACTAGGCTGAGGGCGCCGCCCAGGCTGTCAGGGCGCCGCCCGGGCTGCTTGCCTGTGGACTTCATTTCTGCCTTTTAGTTTTTTTCCAGTTCATCTCTTTCAAGAATTAGAAAGGAATAAGCTTGTCAGAAGAGGAGGAGAACTGATTTGAGACCTTATGGACAAAGAAGAAAAACTGTGTTGGTGGTGTGATGTGCCTTGCTACCCAATGTGTAATCTATGGAATTGCAACATTAGCTTGACCTGGGAGCTCATTAAAAATACAGAATTTCAGGCCACACCACAGATCACCTGAACCCAGAGTCTGCATTTAACAATAACCCCATGTGAATTGTTGATCTGTGCGCATTAATATATGAAAAACATCATAAAGTGGAATCTTCTATCCACTATTTTGCTGCTTTTTTTAAAAAAATCTCTAAAAGGAGATTAATAGTAATGATTTCACAGAATATGGGGACAATTAAACTGTATACTAATGGTATGGTATGTGATAAATTCTTCATAAATGTTTATATACTCCAGTTTGCTGAAAGTCTCCCTCCAGTAATTTTTGTTTGTAGTGAGAGAAAAAATAATAAAGGGAGGAAATGTTAACGAAATAAAGGGAATGAATTTCAACAGAGGCAGATTTGATAATTAAGTTCCACACCTGAACTAAGAATAACCAGAAAACATCGTTTAACACAACAGACATAAGTGTGAAAGCATTCGAAGGCTAACGAAGACAATTTTGAACTGTGGAAATAAGATTTGTAAAGAAAAGGAAGTAAATGGAGAAAAGTGAGCCTGGCAGTGAAGCCAATTATCCTCGAGGGAATATGCAGATTACAGAAGAGGAAACTGACAATGGGAGAAGATGAACAAAGAAATCAGCCTCAGTAGACTAAGGGGACAAAAATTGACATGCACAGTCTGACAATGGGAAAATAGTGCGGATAAATTCACAAGTTTGGTAAAGTTAAGCCCCAGGAGTAACAGTAAAGCAAAAGTAAATATGCTCTTTCCTTAAATCCAGCTTCTAATCATTTCAGTGCCAGAACTGGATTAAAGTGGTCTGAGATTGATTCTTCCTTCTTTATAAACAAACAAACAAACAAACAAAAAACCCAAAAAACAAACAAACAAACAAACAAAACACTATAAATCATTTCTGGAGTCAGTTAACAGCATCTTACAACTCATAATATTTCTATAATGTTTCCTATCTGGTATTACATATACAATAAGAAGGCAGAAGGCAAAGGTGTGTTCCAAACAAATATATACAACAAACACTGGAAAATAACCCACAGATAATCCAGTAATAAAGTTAGCATATAAGTACTTGCCGAGAGCAGCTCGGTTGGGGAGACCCTAACCCAGCGGCGCTAGAGGAATTAAAGACACACACAGAAATATAGAGGTGTGAAGTGGGAAATCAGGGGTCTCACAGCCTTCAGAGCTGAGAGCCCTGAACACAGATTTACCCACATATTTATTAAAGCAAACCAGTCATTAGCATTGTTTCTATAGATATTAAATTAACTAAAAGTATCCCTTATGGGAAACGAAGGGATGGACTGAATTAATGGAATAGGTTGGGCTAGTTAATTGCAGCAGGAACATGCCCTTAAGGCATATATCGTTCATACTATTGTTTGTGGCTTAAGAATGTCTTTAAGTGGTTTTCCGCCCTGGGCGGGACAGGTGTTCCCTGCCCTCATTCCCTTAAACCCACAACCTTCCAGCTTGGGTGTTAGGACCATTATGAACATGTCACAGTGTTGCAGAGATTTTGTTTATGGCCAGTTTTGGGGCCAGTTTGTGGCCAGATTTTGGGGGGCTTGCTCCCAACAAATACTTTATGATTAACATGTTCATGGATATATAATATAAGGTGGCAATTTTGGCAAGGAGAATTATAAAAGAAAGAGCTAAACAAAAATTCTAAATCCCAAAAATAGAGTAGCTAAAATTAAGAACTCAGTGGTTGGGTTAATAATAGATTAGATACAACTGAAAAGAAAAATTAAACAAAACACTGAAAATGAAGCAGAGAGCTCCAAAAGTTTGGGAAATAGAGAAAAGAAGGTAAGATAAATATGGGATACACTGAGAAATCTAACATATGCCTAACTGGATTTCCAAAAGAAGCAAAGACTCTAGATAGAAACAATGTTTGCAGAGATGAAAATTGCTAGTAACACCCTGCTATTCAACATCTATTGGAAATTATAAATACACAATGAGGAAATAACATTTTCTTTTAAAAAATAAAAGTTGGAAAAAAGAAATAAAATAATCATTATTTGCGAACACTATGATTGAAAGGTTAGAACATCTACAATTAGGTACATATAAATTGTTAAATTAATAAGCAGTTTGCAAGATTAAAGATTTCTAGATACAATGTCAATGGGTGTATGAAAATCAACTTTTTACGTTCCAAAAACAAGCAATGATTTTTAAAATTAACAATATTATTTTTAAAAAGTAGGTACCTAAGAAGAAATTGAAAACAATGTGTGTGAAAATACTTCTAAAATAATAAAATGTTCTTCAGATAAATTTTTTTTAATTAATTTAATTGAAGTATATACTCTTTTCATAACCTGGAAGACGCAAAATTTGAAGTCAGCAATTCTCTCTAAATTAACCTAGAAATTTCATGCAATCTTAAAAATTCCAATAAGTTTTAACAAAACTGGTGTATGATTATAAAATTTTTATGGAAGTCAAAAATTCTGACAATAAAAATCTTCTAAAAGAACATGGTGAAATAATCTAATGAATACAACTATTATTTGTAAAGGTATATAATTAATACAATAGAATACTGGTACAAGAACAAACAAAAGAACACTGGAATATAATTACAAGTCTAGAAGTTAACCCAATTATAGGTACACACTTCATTCATATCAAAGGTAGCACTGAAGACAGTGGTGCTGAAACACTTCAAATTTTCTTGCTACTTTACACCATATATAAAAGTCTGTTGCAGTGTATTGTAGATCTAAATGTGAAAGGGAAAATAACAATGCCTTAAAATATCAAAATAATCATAATATTAAAAGTTGATTAACCTTATTAGTATTCAGGAAAATTAAAAAACAAAAACAAAAACACGATTAGATATGACTAAACACCCACCAAACTGGCTGCAATTAAAAGACTAATGATACCTAATGGTGGCACGGATATTAAGAAGCAGGAATGTTTATACACTGCTGGTGGTATTGTAAATACCACTTTGGTGTGTACAGCTAAAGTATACAGCCACTTTGGAAAACTGAATATCAGTAAGGCTGTATGCTTATTCTCTAAACCCACTATTCCACTTACAGATGTATATTAAAAATATATACATGCACATATGCACCAAATGACATATGTAAAATTTATTTATATATCAGTCTTTCTTGTATAAACAAAACCCAGAAGCAATCCAAAAGTCCATCAATAGAAAAACATAAAAATAAGTCATGTTGTATTCATATGATGGTAACAGAATTTAAGATTTAAAAAAATAGATGGATCTTACGGATATACTATGAAGTAGAAAAGCTAGATACAAAAGAAAAAAGCTGGATACAAAAGAAAACATAGTATATGACTTTATAAAATATTCCAAAACAAGAAAATAAAACTATGGTGTTCAAAGTCTGCACATTCGGTACTTTTCATGGGGAAGGTAGAGGTGATCATTGGAAAGGGTCTAATGGGGGTTTTTAGTGTTCTTGAAATATTCTGCTTCTCGCTCAGGGTGATAGCTACAAATATGTACTCTTTGTGGTAATTTATACACATATATATACAAATATATATATGTAGTTTTGTGCAATTTTGTATGTGTATCATATTTTACTTAAAATATCAAAAGTAAAAAAAAAAGAAGAAATCAAATTGATTCCAAAGGAATTTTTTTTTTTTTTTTTTTTTTTTTTTTTGAGACGGAGTCTCGCTCTGTCTCCCGGGCTGAGTGCAGTGGCCGGATCTCAGCTCACTGCAAGCTCCGCCTCCCGGGTTTACGCCATTCTCCTGCCTCAGCCTCCCGAGTAGCTGGGACTACAGGCGCCCGCCACCTCGCCCGGCTAGTTTTTGTATTTTTTAGTAGAGACGGGGTTTCACCGGGTTAGCCAGGATGGTCTTGATCTCCTGACCTCGTGATCCGTTTATGCCAATTTTTGTAAATTATGGTAAAATGAAATGGGAAATAGTAGTAAAATAAATATGGATGGGATATAAAGAAATAAAATTCACATTATTTGCAATTGTTATGATTTTCTACATAGAAACCTAAAATAATATATGAGAAAATTACTAGAGATGAGAACATTCAACAAAGTTGCTAACAAAATTAAAATTCTGTCTAAATCTTTCATGTGTGACTCTAATGACATGTTACATTATGCCTACTAGGTAACAAGTTTATAATGCATTCTTCTTAATATCAGGGTCTTGGCTTCTGCATTTGTTTTTGGTTTTGTTTTGTTTTGACTGATTTATCTCAGCTGACATCAGTGTAGAATACATAATATGCACTCAAATATATATTGAAGGAATAGATAAACCATATTATCAAAGCAAATTATACTTTTTCTCATTTTCATACCAGGATAATATGTATATAGCCACAAATGGTCATATCAAGTTACTAAAGATCTCAGATAGTTTGTTAGGACACAACACTGATTTTTACTATTTGAGACTGAAGTCCCTTTCACTAAGGGCCCATTTTCACTCAATTCTGAATCTCACTTAATAGAATCTTGATAATTTTGAAGTATCTTGAATAGACTGGCATCCAAGTTGAGGTCTTACTCCCAACTATTTCCTTGGCAGGGTGAAACAAAGTATAGTAAGAGCTAACAGTGGAGTACAGTGGTGCACTCTACATTGTGCAGAACTTGCATTAAGATTGATAGAACACTTCTGAAATGATTTTTTCTTCTATCTACTATATTGTTTGTCTGCAACATTATTCCCCTAACATCCAGACATCTTTATGAGGTATCGATTGTATTTGTTTAGCCTCCCTGGGCATATCACATTTGCAGATAACTCAATTGCCTTTATGCAAATTCTAGGTAGCTAGTTATTTTTACTAGGTAAGGATCATTCCTTGTTTTCTGCAGTAACCACTCAGTTATAATGATATTCTCAAGCCCTCTCTTTCCCTCTATTATTACATATAGCCAAAAGGACTCTGACTATAGAAGCAAGGGTAAGAAATCCAACACGGTAGATCAGAAGAATCTACTTTCCCCTACACAAAAACATTTATTTTACTTTCTAACTCTTATAGTGTTTGGAAAATTTTATTTCACAAAAGAAAGGGCTGGTACAATCTCATTTCCACTGATCACAGGTCAATACATTTTATTACAACAATAAATCTGAAAGTGATCTCTTTTGGTTGGTCTTCATCGACAGAACACAGAGGATTGATTGTGTAGCAAATGACATGGCGTCTCCTGTTGTAAACTGATCATTTGACTCCTGTCTTTTGCCAGTTACCACAATAAAAACAAACTGACTTTAAAGGCTGGAAACAGCAGAGCCAATGATTTAATTCTTCTTATTAATGATATAATAACATGTGCTTGTGTTAGACAGTTCCATATAAATATTCATGGTTCATTTGTTCACTCTCAGGCAAATCTGCTGAATCAAGTAATACTCTAGAAAATGCCCTGCATTGTGAAAGTCAGGGATGGTCTTTTCAGGCTTGGAAGGAAGGAAGCATGGAACCAGGAGCTCAGATGCAGGATCAAGATCTAATTCGAGTTGTTGATTTGGCTAGAAGGATACAATTAAAAGTTTAAAAGCAAACCAGAGAAAAAAATTGCAGCACTTATATGCCTAGAAAGCTCCCCAAAGCAAGCATAACATGTACAAAAGCCGGGCGCGGTGACTCACGCCTGTAATCCCAGCACTTTGGGAGGCCGAGGCGGGCAGATCACAAGGTCAGGAGATCGAAACCATCCTGGCTAACATGGTGAAACCCCGTCTCTACTAAAAATACAAAAAATTATCCAGTCGTGGTGGCGAGCGCCTGTAGTCCCAGCTACTCAGGAGGTTGAGGCAGGAGAATGGCGTGAACCCGGGAGGCGGAGCTTGCAGTGAGCCGAGATTGTGGCACTGCACTCCAGCCTGGGCGACTGAGCGAGACTCCGTCTCAAAACAAAACAAAACAAAACAACATCCTGGGGGATAGAGCAAGACTCTGTCTCAAAACAAAAACAAAAACAAAAAACATGTACAAAAGTGGTTTTGCTTCCTCGATATTTTATTGAACTCTCAATTGAAACTATCAATAGAATAAACAACTGGGTTCCTGTTTTCATTTGAATATTTCAAAGATGTTTAATCACTACGGGACAAAATCTAGAAATTACCACTACAGATAATAATTTTATATTTCTTTTCTGAAAACAAAGAATTATTCAATATAAATACCTAATGAAGACTAGAAAACACAGAAAATAAAATACAGATAATTGACCTCAAACCTCTGGATCTAAGATAATCATATTTTAGTATGTTTTCATTCCATGAGTGTTGGAATGAGGGATGGGGCATTTGTCTAGGAATAGCAAAACTGACTTTTTAAACTCAGAGTCAATTTGGAGGAATTTGTGTGTATGTGCACGTGTGTGTGTGTGTATGTGGCAGTTACAGCTTATTCCTGTAATGAGTTAAAAAAAAAAAAAAAGTTATGACAATTTGACTTTCTTTGAAGTTTTATCCAGAAGCATCTTTGGGAAGCAACCTCTGAATTAACTTCTGGGTTCTCTAGTGTGGCAACCTGCAGCTGTGATTCTATTCAGTCCCTCTTGTCATTGACTGAACTACTGGTCTCCTTGACTTGTCAGTGCTCAAAATATTAATTAGAATACATCTCTTTATCAATACAATGTTAAGAGATTTCTTTTGTTTTCTAAGGGGTGTGTGCATATTAAATTTTTAACAATGTATTTTGCCTTCATACATGATGGGCAACTAGCTAATCTTTATTCATTTATTCACTCAATAGAATAATTATTGATGTCTACGATGTGCTATTCTCTCTTCCAATTGCTAAAAATGAAGAAGTAAAACATACATTTCTCTCTAATTCTTTCAAAACTTTATAAAAAATACTTCTGGCTTTTAATATTCAGATAAGACTGAGACTGTGGCCTGGATTTACTTCTTTTCTTTTTCTGTCTTTCTTTCTTTCTGTCATAGGAGTTATTAAGAAAGTACTTTACCTTGATAGAGGGGCAAAATGGTTCTTGGAAAGTTTTTGTCTCTTTTAAAGCAGCTCCAGAAACATTTCTTGTCTGGTTCTTAGAGCCGGTCAGGCAACCTTTGATATGCAAATGCAGGCCATTAGAGGCTACTTCCATCTAAACATGTTGATTCCCACCATTGTCCTCTTGCCCTTGCCCCCACATATGCCTGGCAACATGCCTGCCCCCACATATCCCCAAGTATGTAGAATATCATGGCGCCCTGTATTTGCACATTAAAAGACTAGGGTGGGAGGGTCAGTTTTTTCTCAGGCTATGTGAATGACATGCTTAGTGAAACCAATCCCCTAAGCCCTATACATATCAGACACCGCCTCTTCCAGCCTCCTCATATAAAGCTGGTATCTGCTGCACTCCGGGTTTCCTCTCCCAGCTTTGAAGACCCCCCTCCCTCTGTCTCCGTACAGGGAAGCTTCTTCCTTCTTTCTTTTTTCTTACCTCTTAAACTCTCTGCTCCTTAAAACTATTCCACGTGTATCTGTCATTTTGTGCAATTCAGCCTAAGACAAGAGCCCTGGTGTTCCTCCACTCATCGAAGTCGTATCATTTCTTTTTCTTCCTTTCTTCCTTTCTTCCTTTCTTCCTTTCTTCCTTTCTTCCTTTCTTCCTTTCTTCCTTTCTTCCTTTCTTCCTTTCTTCCTTTCTTCCTTTCTTCCTTTCTTCCTTTCTTCCTTTCTTCCTTTCTTTCTTTCTTTCTTTCTTTCTTTCTTTCTTTCTTTCTTTCTTTCTTTCTTTCTTTCTTTCTTCTTTCTTTTTTTGAGTCAGGGTCTTCCTCTCTCACTCGGAGAATAATAGCACAATCATATCACAACTCACTGCAGACTCGACCTCCTGGGCCCAAGCAATCCTCCCACCTCAGCTTCCCAAGTAGCTAGGACCACAGGCATGCTCTATCATGCTTGGCTAATTTGTGTGTGTGTGTGTGTGTGTGTGTGTGTTATATATATATATATATATTTTTGGAGAGATGAGGTTTCGCCATGTTTCTCAGGCTGGTCTCATACTCCTAGGCTCAAGCAATCCGCCGGCTTCAGCCTCCCAAAGTGCTGGGATTACAGGTCTGCGCCACATGTCTGGCCCTGGATTTATTTCTTTTAGTCCAAATACTCCTTTAATATTTCTGCAGTCTTATAATTCCACTGTTTGATCAGGAAGTGAGTTTCCTTTCATTAATGTTGTGTGAACTCTCTTTAAATCAATTAATGTAAACAGTATATTTTCCAGGAGAGCAAATTTTTCTTAAATTGTATACTTGATTTTAGTTTCTGTTGCAAGTTTTGTAATTTGATTCTTTTTCAGAAATACCTATAATTAGAGAATCAAATCTCTCTTTTTTTCTCTCACAGATACCATCTTCTCTTTGATAGCTTTCATGTTTTGTACTTTTCAAATTTTCTATATTCTAAGATGGTTTCTCAAATTCTCTGATGTATTCATTTTGTTTTTTGTTATTTTGAATATGGATTGAGTTTAGGTGCATATTTTAGCTCCTCTACAATGTTTCCTTTTTGTTTTACTCTACCAGTCTCTAAAAATCTATTTCCATTTCTTTAATAGGTCATCTAAGGGATCTGCATTCCTTTAAGTGTGTTGTTGATATGGTAATTGGGTTATGGGGGTGGTTTCGCCACCCTGTTCTCATGATAATGAGTGAGTCTCAGGAGATCTGATGGTGTTTTAAGAGTCTGGCATTCCCCTTGGTTGCACTCACTCCATCCTGTGCCCTGTGACGAAGGTGCCTTTTTCTCCTTTGCCTTCTGCCATGATTTTAAGTTTCCTGAGGCCCCACCCGGCAATGCAGAACTGTGAGTCAATTATGCTTCTTTCCTTTGTAAATTACCCAATCTTGGGTATTTCTTCATAGCAGCATGAGAATGGACTAATACAGTTGTATAATGCTCTTTTTCTTGTTTTATAAAAAAATACTGTACGTCTAAACATTTGGTTGACTGCTTCTGCATATTCAGATCTGGTGTTTTCCAATAGGGTCATGAATTGAAATTCCTGACTTTTTTTTTTTTTTTTAATAACTCCAACTTTTATTTTAGATTCAGGGAGTACATGTGTAGATTTGTTACATCAGCATATTGCATCATGCTGACGTTTGGGATGTGATTGATCCCTTCACCCAGGCACTAGGCATAGTACATAGCATATACAATAGTTGGCTTTGAAACTTAATCTCTCTTTCTTCCTCCCAGTAATCCCCAGTGCCTATTGTTGCATCTTTATATCCACATGTATATCCAGTGTTTAGGTCCCACTTATAAGTGAGAACATGTGGTATTTGGTTTCCTGTTCCTGTGTTAATTCACTTAGGATAATGGTCTCTAGCTGCCTCCATGTTGCTGCAAAGGACACGATTTCATTCATCATGAAATCTTTGCCAGTTCTTGTGTCCAGGGTGGTATTGCCTAGGCTGTCTTACAGAGTTACTATAGTTTGAGGACTTAAATTTTAATCTTTAACCCATCTTAAGTTAATCTTTGTATATGGTGATAGGCAGGGGTCCAGGTTTATTCTTCTGCATATTGCTAGACAGCTATCCCAGTCAACATTTATTGAATAGGGAATCTTTCCTTCATTGCTTGTTTTTGTTGACTTTGTTGAAGATCAGATGTCTATACGTGTGCAGCTTTATTCCTGGGTTCTCTATTCTGTTTCATTTGTCTATGTGTCTGTTTTTGTATCAGTACCATGCTGTTTTAGTTACTGTAGCCTTATAGTATAGTTTGAAGTTGGATAATGTGATAATATGATGTCTCCAGCTTTGTTCTTTTTGAATAGGATGGCTTTGGCAATCCAGGGTCTTTTTAAGTTCTACATGAATTTTAGAATAATTTTTCTAATTGTATAAAAAATGATGTTAGGAACTTGATAGGAATAGCAGTGAATCTGTAGATTGCTTTGGGCAGTATGGCCATTTTAACTATACTGACTCTTTCAATCCATGAGCATGGGAGGTTTTTATTGGAATCCTGTTAAATCCCTTTTTCTGATTTGTGATCGGATGCACAAATGAACTACAACCTACTATTGCCCTTAGACAGAAAAATAATGTGGCATAATTTCAAACTGACAATATTTAAATATTTCTTTCATATTTGTTTACTAGTGAAATGGTTGCTGCCTACAAAGGGATTTTTAAATCAAAACTATAATACTAAATATGAAATATCATTATCATTTTCACTTTGGCAGAGGGAGGATTAGATTACATGTTTCCGTGTTACAACTAGAATTCTTTGTGGAGCCCCAACTGCATTATTACTGCTTTCCCACTGTTTTGATGCCCCTTATAGACTGGTGTACCTTGTAATGGTGTAATGGTGTGATTGGCCTTACTCTTCATGCAGCTTAAGGCTAATGACACCTGAGTGTTGACAGGATCTTATCTGGAGAAGCTTTGCTATATTCTACTGCCTGCTTTCTGTAAAGTCAAACATAGGAAATATGTGAAAAACCATGACAATGTAGACCTCAGTACTCTCAATCATCTTTCTCTGGCTTTCCTAATGTATCCATTTTACTTGAGCACAAATGATTTCCCACTTAGCAATCAATATTCTCAGTCTACCCTAACTTTGTTTAGTCTCTTTCGTCTACTTTTCTATCGTTATTCACTATTGATTTTCCTTGGGAATATCATTCTTCAACCAACTCTTCTCTCTCAATTTCTTGATCTTGCTTGTGATTAGAAAATGCATAAATTGGGAATTAAAAGAAAAAAGAAGGGTAAGCTACATGATTTATGCAATGCAGTTTTAGAAAACTTTATTATAAAATAATACCTATTTATTGTATGAAATTTAGGAAATACAAATAATACAAAAAGAAAATTTATAATTGATAATCCCACTACGCAGAGAATATCAGTGTTAACATTTTGTATCCTGTCTACATACATATAAAGAGATATGAGAAAGAAAGAATTACTATAAATAAACCATTTAACTTGATTTTAAATTAATAATTTATCATGAATATAACTTTTCATATTAGTTAGAATACTTTTTTTGTTACTATGTTGACACCTGCATGGTATTATATGAATGTGACAGTTTATTAAATCAATGTCCATTGCTTTCAAATTTGCATTAGTGTACATAATGCTGAGATTAGTATATTGGAATTTGTATATGAATCATGAATTCAGAGGGGACACAGTCAAACCAATAGCATTCTGCCCCTGGCCCCTCAAACTCATGTCTTTTTCAGGTACAAAATACAATCACCCCATAGCTGAAAAGTCTTACCTGTTTCAGCAAGGACTCGATCATTTAAAGTCCCATCTCATTTGGGTCTCAAGGCAAGCTCCCTCCAGCTATGAACCTGTAAAATGCAAAACAAGTTATCTACTTTGAAGATAAAATGGTGGGAGAAATATTGGGTAAACATTTTCGATTTCCAAAAGGAGAAATAGACCAAAAGACAGAAGTGACCAGCCCAATCTAATCTAAAACCTAGCAGGCTAGAAATTTAATCTTAAAACTGCAAAATGATACTGTGTTCTACATGCTATCTCCTGGACATACTGGGGCTGGGGTTGGGCCCCCAAGGCCTTAGGCAGCTCTGCTCCTAGGGCTGTGCTGGATGTACAGCTCACATGGTTACTTATATGAGTTGGAACCCAGTGTCTATAGCTTTCCCAGGTGGATGTTGCATGCTGCCAGTGGCCCAACCCAGCAGTGGCTGCACTCCCACACTCCACTAGACATTGCCATGGTAGGGACTATATGTGGCAACTTTACCCCTGGAGCAAGTTTTTGCTTGGGTTCCCAAGTAGATTGATATATTCTCTGAAATCTAGGTGGAGACCACCACATCTCTACCTCTCTTACATTTTGCAGACCTGCAGAATTAGCACTATATGAATGTGGATGCTGCGGAGGCTTATTGCTTGTGCCCTCCAAAGCTGCAGCACAAGCTACACCTGGAGTCACTTGAGCCACGGCTAGAGTAGCCAGGATCCAGGGAGCAGCAATGTATGGATGCAGGGAACTCCAGGCCTATCCCGCAAAGCCATTCTGCCCTTCCAGACCTGTGCCTTTTCTCCATTGTCCTAACACACAACGCTTACCTTTCTTGTTTTCATGCTAATCTTATTAGAAAGTGGTGACTGGGCCACACCCTCAGCAATCTCTCCCAAACTTGCCTTTTTACTCTTAACATGATCAGGCTGTGACCTTTCCAGATTTTGGGGGGGTTAATCCCCTTTAGTTATAAATTCTGTTTTAAATTATTCATTTTCTCCCAGATCTCAGTATAAGCAGTTCAAAGTAACCACACAGCTCCTTCTCTAATTTGTTTAGAAATTGCTTCTAGAAATCCTAGTTCAACATTCTTAAGTTCCACCTTCAAAAAACCTTAGAACATGGACACAATGGAGGCAAGTTCTTCGCTACAGTATAGTAAGGATGGTTTTTATTCCAGTTCACAGTAAGATATTCCTCATTTCCATCACACCTTATCAGAATGGTCTTTACTGTACATATTTCTATTAGAAATCTTAATGGAAAATGAACCAACAACAGAGTCAGTTTACAAAGCCACAAATATTTTCTTGAGATGCTTAATAAAATTGGTAATTTTAACAAGGATTGATCAAGAAATAAGAAACACAAATTACCTATAGCAACAGAAGAGTTAATACAATTACAGAGCTCATAGATACTGAAAAGATAGTACTATAAAGAACTTTATCCTGATAAATGTGATTATTTAAGTAGAATGAAAAACAATCTTGAAAAACACAATTTACCAAATCTGACAAAAAAAGAAATAGAAAATTTTAATAGCTCTGTAACTTTTAAAGGAATTGAACCTATTACCAAAACCCTTCCACAAAGAAAACTGTAGGCCCTTATGGCTTATCACTGAAATCTATAAATCATCTAAAGAAAAAATAAGTCATACATAAGGCTTTTTCAGAAAATAAAGGTGGAGATAATACACCCCAATTTGTTTTATGAGGATGGCATAACCCTGATACTAAAATGTGACAGAGACATTACAAGAAAAATCATCACCCAATTTAGCCACATAAAATGAAAAGATAATAGTTTCACATCTGTTTGCATTTGATAAATGTCTTAAGGACTTGAATGTTATAAATCACTCTACTATAATGTGAAACATCTTTTATCAAATATCACAGGAATGATCAATACCTGATGACTGGAGTGGTAAACCAGAAGAGAAATACAAGTTTCTGCATGTCAGCCAGATGTAGCTAACATCATTTTACAGAGCATCAGGAATTGCAGTGGCACTGTTGTTAACAGAAACTGAAAGCAGAGAACTTACTGATTTTAGTATACACCCTAACTTTTAACATAGTAATAGACTTCTGAGAGCACTAATGTCTCAGCAACTTAACATGTGCTCCTTCATTTGTTGGATTCTAAAGAATGCCTTGACAAACATTCCCATAATTGAGCTCCCATACATATTAAATCCAGATAATGCTGAGTGGCTTATTGTGAAATAAAAATAATAACCACAGAGTCCTAGAATATCATGCCACTAAATCCTACTAGCAGAGTTCTGAAACAGAAAAATTAATGCATTTACTTAATACAAGACTAGTTATTGTGTAGTCTGTGACTTTCTCCTTGATGAATATTTTTGAGTCCATTCAAATATTTTCTACTTTAAGACAAAACCTATTGTCAGCAATTTTTTATGTGAAATTGTAAAAATCTTTTCTTAACAACATCTAATTAATTTTTTCCCTAACAATATCTTATCAATTTTTATTACACATCTGAGTATATTTGATGAGTAAAAAGGGAGTCAAATGAATGGTTATGACTCTTCGGAAGAATGCTAATATTTCATCTTTTAATCAGCACTTAGTTAAATCCTACTTACTAATTACTTTAAACAACTCCCTATAGAAAACACTCCAGTGCTATTTATTGCTTTTATTCATGAAATACATTTGTAAAAATATAACCAATGCAGGCCGGGCGCGGTGGCTCAAGCCTGTAATCCCAGCACTTTGGGAGGCCGAGACGGGCGGATCACGAGGTCAGGAGATGGAGACCATCCTGGCTAACACGGTGAAACCCCGTCTCTACTAAAAAATACAAAAAACTAGCCGGGCGAGGTGGCGGGCGCCTGTAGTCCCAGCTACTCCTGAGGCTTAGGCAGGAGAATGGCGTGAACCCGGGAGGCGGAGCTTGCAGTGAGCTGAGATCTGGCCACTGCACTCCAGCCTGGGTGACAGAGCCAGACTCCGTCTCAAAAAAAAAAAAAAAAAAAAAAAAAAAAAAAATATATATATATATATATATTTCCAATGCTTTTGTATTATCTTCACCCTTAATATAATATCAGAGTGAATACAGTTTTGCGGAATTAGGAACTATCTCAATTCTTTGTGATATAGTTTATCTTCATAGATGGCCAAAGGAAACCATCTTTTTGGAATGCCTTTATCAAATTGCTACTAGATAGAAAAATAAATTAATATTCATGCTGATCAGGTTGAAGTCTTTGAAGACATTGGCGTGAATAAATAAGGCAAGTCGCAAACCCATGCCACTCTACGATGTTTATTAAAAAATCGTACCCTGTCAAAAACATAACTCAGCACGTTACCCAGAGATTAATAATACAGGTCACCTCCTTTAGAGCCGGTAGATGAAACTGTAATCATATCAACTCTTTCATTAATAGCTCTGTAACTTTTAAAGGAATTGACTCCATCACCAAAACCTTTCCACCAAGAACACACTGTAGGCCCATATGGCTCGTCACTGAAATCTATAAATCATCTAAAGAAGAAATAATTTGTTACATAAGACTTTTTCAGAAAATAAAGGTGGAGCTAACATACTCCAACTTTTTTTATGAGTATGCATAACCCTGATACTAAAATGTGACAGAGACGTTACAAGAAAAATTATCACCCAACTTAGCCACATAAAATGAAAAGACAATAGTTTCACATCTGTTTGCATTTGATAAATGTCTTAAGGACTTGAATGTTATAAATCACCCTATTATAATGTGAAACATCTTTTATCAAATATCACAGGAACGGTCAATACCTGATGACTGGAGAGGAAAAACAGAGGAGAAATGCACGTTTCTGAATGTCTGCGTTGGTGTTATGCATTAAATAATACTACTTTTTCTTGCCTCTTGTTGATATACGCAGAAATCAGTATGTAATATGCCAACCTGCTCTTGCCACACCTATTACTGTGTAACTTATTCTTAAGCAAATTATCCCAATACAATAGGCAGCTCTTTTGCAAGTTTACTTAAATGCTTTTATTCCTACTCTTCCTATGGTCATATCTTTGTTTCTCTTTTCTCACAAGCACATGTTATTAGGCATGTCTTATCTTCTTCATAGTTATTCAAGGGTTTCTGTGTGGTTCTGTGTGTCAATGACCACTATACATGTAAATATGCATGTGTACAAACAGAATGTCCTGTCTGCAGTCATCTCTACTTGTCCCTAGAGTTTCCTATGCTTTAATTTCTGTTTTGGTTTAAGTCAAAGATGTGTTGCTTAGATATTCGGGTTATCAACCAGGCAAGTCTATTCTTTTGAGCTACTCCTTTTTTCTGTGTAATCCTTCACTTCAGCTAGTTGCTTGTTATATCCTTCCAAAAACATCACTTCATCATGTTTCTACATGTCTACATGTAGAAACTTCATCATGTCTTCTACAACTTCTCAAAAAGCCTCTTTATTCTCATTTTAATTATTCACCTAAGAATTGGCTTGTTGTTTGTCTTTTCCAAACTCTAGAAAACCAAAGGGAATTTTATTGTTAGGAAGCATCTAGAGCAGTGGTTAGTAAACCAGGGCCCATGGGCCAAATCCAGCCTACAGCCTGTTTCTATATGGCTCACAAACTAGGAATCATTTTTATATTTTAAAGTGGTTGGGATACAAACAAAATATATTGTATGACACATGAAAATGATATGAAATTCAAATTTCACTGTTCATAAATAAAGTTTTACTGGAACCTAGTCATACCTATTCATTTATATATTGTCTATAGCTGTTTTTGCAATACAAGAGTAGAATTGAGATGTTGCAAGAGAACAAATGGCCCGCAAAGTCTAAAATATTTACCATTAAGTAAAAGAAAAAAAATTTGCCAACCGTTGGTCTAGAGAATTGAAAAATGGAAATTGTTGTTCACAAAGTTAAATGATTTCCCCAAGGCCATGGGAATTTATTGCTGAGCCAAGGCAGGAACTTTGATTTCTTTATTCATCCATTGGTACCCTCCTTATTGTATCATATGCCAACTACCCAGTTCAAAGACATATTTAACCTTGTACTGAAAGACAAGGGGAAACTCCGTTTCTCGTTGGGTCTCCTGCATTTCCAATGTTAGTCAGTCACAAAAAACATTGTGGAAGAGATCAACATTTAGATGACTACTGAAACAGGGATTATCATACAATGAATAATGAACTGGGTAGCAAAGACTATACCCTTACTAATCCTGAGTTTTAAAAAAAGTCAATGTTAATTTTAGTTAGAAAGAGTTGTATTAATATTATAGTGTTGCACTTCACATATTATTTTTATATACATGTATATTCTTAGAAAAAAACAAGAACCCATTTTCTGGGATAATTTATCATCTTGCTTTAAAATAAAGAAACAAGCTCTGCTGCCAAGAGGTTTCTCACATGTTCCACCTTTGTCAGGATAAATAATTGTTTGATCAAAATAGCAGCTGGCCTAGTGCCCCTGGCTGAGAGAGCTGATTAATGAACTTCAATTAGTAGTTACAACTCTAGAACCACCCAGCAACCTTCAACCACCTCTTCTTGATCATTCACCTCTTTTTTCAGCTTTTGCCTTGGAAATAATGACAATGTCTACTCTAGACATCCACAGGCCTGTGCGGAGATAGAAGTTCACAGCAGGAATTACAGGTATTTCTTGTTTCTTTTTTACTGGACAAAAAAATGAAGATACTTCAGAGAAAAGATAATGTGGTAACTATCCCTTTGTAACTCTAACCCAAAGTTCTACTGCCCTTTTTCGTGAAAATACTTTAAAAAAGTCATATGTGAAAAAGGGGAGAGAGGTATCTGTCATCCTTTTCAGAGCCCACCCATGCTGCTACGTTGCCATATGGGGCGCTCCTTGCTAGACAGCTTCTGTGGAGGAGTGAAGTTGTTGCTGTCTCAGCTTTAGCGCAAAGTATGTAGGGAAGACAATACTGTCATTTGCTGTTAGCTCTGTAATTCCCGACACCACTAGACTAGTGAGCGGCTGTGACTTGAAGGTGTAGGCATAACTAGAGAGGGTAGGTGGGTAATGAGACATGGCAGGACTTTAATATACTAAATATGACTGTTGCCAGAATACAAAGAAAAGACTGACTCTGGCCTGGTGTCTCCATTTGTGGACATACACCAGTTCAGAGTCTTTTCCCCAATCTCAAGTTCACGCTGCTCCATTATTCAAGGAGAGAGATGCTGCTTTATGACATAGACAGAGAATAAATTTTCCTTATCACCTTAGCAATACACTACCATTACCCACAAGAATGGTATTTACTTTGGGCCTTCTCTTCTACTCCTCACTAAGGCAATATATATAATTAGGTAAAAAACAAAAACAAACCAGCATTATCTGTGGCATTGGCAAGAAATGCCCGATGTTGAATTCCCAAAAGTGTCATCAGATACCCTGTTCATAAAGACTAACGGAATGCATTCAAACTCATTGTAGTAAAGCAGACAGAGTCTTGGTATTGGAGGAAATTTAGAGGAGTTGGAGTCTGGGCTCAAGGGTTTTCAAAATGGGATGGGTTTAAAGCAGATTTTTTCAAGCAGGGAAATTATTAGAATTTGACAATGTTCATAACACAATAGTTTAGGGTTGGTGAATGCTTTGAGATGAGGCATTGACATGATAAGTAAAACTTTGATCAATGGTCTATTTACTGAGGTGAGCAAATTTATCTCTGATGAATTGATTTGTAGGAATTTCTTGAAGAAAACAGTAAAGTTGTTTACTGATTTAGTTTCATGTTAGAGTGTTTTTTAAATTTTTGTTTTGTTTTGTTTGTTTTTAGAAAAAAAAAATCAACTAAGCCATGTTGATATAGATGGTTTCAGTTTTCACCAGAATGACCTTTAGTACTCCATGGTATCAGAAGAAGAAGAAAAAAAAAAAAAAAATTGGTGTGGTATTGACAATCCAAATTTGTGGCTTTGTAGTATTTCTAACAGTATAAGGAAACATACATATACAAACATATACATTGTTCTAGAATAAACATTACTTTAATTGTTAGGGGTTGTACAAGCCATAATACTCAGAAAGAAAGATAATTTTTTTCCTAGGATAATACAATTTTTAAAGGTTTTCTGTAACCACAATGGAAGATATAGGTTTACATTATTATCCAGATGAGTTTCATTCTCCGCTTTATCTCTAGATCAAACCACATAATCTCCTGGTTTAGACTATTACCTAGTAGGTAGTATCTAGCCATATATCCTGTCCAAAACAGAACCAACTCCCCGATAAAATTCTTAGCAGAGGCCTTGAAGTTAAAATTTTACTTTACTGTAGGCCACATCGAATTCACTAATATTTGAAAAATGAAGGTAAACCATACATGCCTTTATTCTATCTAAATTAAAGCCAGTCAGTAGGGGTGGCACTTGTTCTAGATAACACAGTGAGTTGCATTATTTTATCTTTTCTCCTTTTCTTTGTTTTCCACACAAATGATTCCAGCCGAGCTTAAAAGTCTTTTTTGTTTGTTTGTTTTGTTTAACTTTTAAGTTCAAGGGTACATGTGCACAAATGTTATATAGGTAAATTTGTGTCATGGGGGTTTGTTGTACAGATTATTTTGTCACCCAGGTATATTAATCCTTGTACCCATTTGTTATTTTCCTGATCCTCTGCCTCCTCTCACCATCTACCCTCTGATAGGCTCTAGTGGGTACTGTTCCTCTCTTGTGTCCATGTATTCTCATCATTAGGTCCAACTCATTCATGAGAACATGCAGCATTTGGTTTTCTGTTCCTGTATTGGTTTGCTAATACAGCTTAATTCTGAGAATTCATGGAATAAAAAAAAAAAAAAAAGCTAAATTTAATCATTCTGATACTGACATATATTATTTATTTTGGTAAAATGAGAATGAGAATATTAAAATTACATAGTGATTTTTGTAGGTGAAGAAAAGCAGAATATTTCACCCCAAAATATGCCTCTTTGACATAAATATTTTTAAGCTTACCACAATTGGGAAGCAGCAGTAACAGAAAAGGCTGAGTTTCCCTTTCTTATTATGGCAGACTAGAAACATTCCTGTAAAAAAGATGCAGGGGGGCTCTGCCTTCTCTTTCCACATGTAGACAGAGATAAAATTTCTGCTTGCTTATCAGCCCAGAGATGGCACCAGCAGAATCAGAGGAATTTGGGAACAGACTTCATCTACTTTTCTACAGCTTTTCCCACATTTGGGACCCTAAAGCTGCTTGTTATTTCTGTCTTAACAATTCTAAATTGGTTGTTCTTTGTTAGATATGCTATAAGCAGGAACCCTTGTTGCAGGAAGTCAGGGACCCCAAACAGAGGGACTGGCTGAAGCCTCGGTGGGAGAACATAAATTGTGAAGATTTCATGGACATTTATTAGTTCCCCAAATTAATACTTTTATAATTTCTTACGCCTGTCTTTACTGCAGTCTCTAAACATAAATTGTGAAGATTTCATGGACACTTACAAATTCCCAAATCAACACCCTTGTGATTTCCTATGCCTGTCTTTACTTTAATCTCTTAATACCGTCATCTTCTTCATAAACTGAGGAGGATGAATGTTGCCTCAGGACCCTGTGATGATTGTGTCAGCTGCACAAATTGTTTGTAGAGCATGTGTGTTTGAACAATATGAAATCTGGGCATCTTAAAAAAAGAACAGGATAACAGTGATGTTCAGAGAACAAGAGAGGTAACTTTGAACTGGCTGCTGGAGAGCTGGACGCAACAGAGCTATATTTCTCTCCTCTTTCAAAAGCAAATAGGAAAACTATCGCTGAATTCTTTTTCTCAGCAAGGAACATCCCTGAGAAAGAGAATGCGCCCTGAATGTAGGCTTATAGATGGCCTCTTTAAGGCGTGCCATCTTTTATGGTCGAAGTCGAAGGGATGAAATAAGCCCAGGTCTCCTGTAGCGCTCCCAGGCTTATTAGGACGAGGAAATTCCCGCCTAATAAATTTTGGTCAGACAGGTTGTCTGCTCTGAAACCTGTTTCCTGATAAGATGTTATCAATGACAATGCATGCCCGAAACTTCATTAGCAATTTTAATTTCACCTCATCCAGTGGTCCTGTGATCTTGCCCTGCCTCCATTTACTTTGTGATATTTTATTACCTTGTAAAGTATGTGATCTCTGTGACCCACATCCAATTTGTGCACTCCTTCCCCTTTTGAAAATTGCTAATAAAAACTTACTGGTGTCACGGCTCAGGGAATATCACGGATCCTGCCGACATATGATGTCTTCCCTGGACACCCAGCTTTAAATTTCTCTCTCTTGTGCTCTTTCCCTTTATTTCTCAAACCAGCTGAGACACCTAGGAGATAGAAAAAGAACCCATGTTAAACATCGGGAGCGGGTTCTCCTGGTAAACCCTAAGCCGTCATCTTATGAGAAACTTTTGAACTGAGGTTTCTCCCGTGTGGTGTACACTGCACACTTAGATAAAAATGTTTGTTTTTCTCTTGTTAATCTGTCTTTTGTTACAGAAGTGTTCCCACTATCCACTTATGGGGTAGAGAAAAGAAGTTATATATTTTCTCTCCTTTGCAGGGAAAAGTTGTGAATTCATTCAATCAAGAAATATTTTTTTTTTTTTTTTTTTTTTTTTTTTTTTTTTGAGGCGGAGTCTCGCTCTGTCGCCCGGACTGGAGTGCAGTGGCCGGATCTCAGCTCACTGCAACCTCCACCTCCTGGGTTTGCGCCATTCTCCCGCCTCAGCCTCCTGAGTAGCTGGGACTACAGGCGCCCGCCACCTCGCCCGGCTAGTTTTTGTATTTTTAGTAGAGACGGGGTTTCACCGTGTTAGCCAGGATGGTCTCGATCTCCTGACCTTGTGATCCGCCCATCTCGGCCTCCCAAAGTGCTGGGATTACAGGCTTGAGCCACCGCGCCCGGCCAAGAAATATTTATGTATTTACTAATTTCTTACCAGACACTACACACTAGGATAGATATAAGAGCTTTCAAAATGTGGTAAAGAAAACCAAAATCATACAAGTACTTTTAAAAATAACTTTTAAGTCAATCAATGAGAGAAAAGCATAAATTATTGTAGTACAATGGAATAATCTAATCATGTTTATGTAAAGATGTTTTCAAAAGGTCTAAATCCTTTTATGTTAAATTTGGATACAAATAGAGGCAGGTTATAGAAATATAATGTTTTTGTCTGTCTAATATGTGCCAAGCATTTTATATTATTTTATTTAAACATCACAACAGGCTGTAGAAATTCATTGTTTATCCCAATTTTATAGGTGAGGAAATTAATACTTATAAATATTAGAAATGCCAAAGGCACAACAACTAGCAAGCAGTCAAGCCTGGTTTGAAATCCAGTTATTTTTGGTTACAAATTATTTACTATTTTTAATACACTGAGCATGTCCAGGAAACACAGATCTGAATTCTGGATTTCAGGCAGGAGATATCAGTAAATTATTCCACTACCAGAAACAGGAGAGTGATAAAATGAAAGCAAAATTTTAGAAGAGTAATCTGAGGGAATTTTGGGAATCAGGGAATAATCAGGGAATCACCTACAAAAAGAAGCAGAGAATTCAAATAGCTTGCTGAAGTATCAATATAGAAAGGGCTTAGGCTAGAACAGTAACAGCTAATAAAAATTAACATGACCAATTACTATGTGCCACATTTTGTGCTGGGCATTTCACAATTGACTTTCAGGATAAAGTTATGAGGTAGGTGGTATCATCCCCATATTGCTGTCTAGAGGTTAAGCAACATGACCAAGTCACATAGCCAATAAATAGAAAAATTACGATACAAACCCAGACCTTTTTGGTTCTGAAAATTGAAATCTTAACTACTATGTTATAGAAAGATTAGAGCAGAAATGTCAAATATATTATTTTGGAGAATGTTTTACAACAAAATAAGGAAAGAGAATGTGCTTGAAAATATTAAGCAGAAGTTATCAGTTCCAAAGACAGGTCAGATGGCAAAGCTAGAACCTAATGCAGAATGCCCACCTCCTACAAATAATTGCTTCTGTCTTGTTTCCCATCACCATTTATATCATCACTGCCACTGTGATCATCCAGTAGCACCTATACTCTCATCTTGATACTTCTTTCAACATTCTGCTGTTTACTTCCTTCCACCAATGTTTCCCTACCTTATAAATCCTTCCACTTTGTTGGGGGACTAATGGATACACACATGTCGTTGGTTCCTGGGAACAATGTAATGAGTTTTGTGTTTCTCTTTTTGTATGGTATTGCTGTTCTCGAAACTACAGATATTAGTGTTTTGACAAACTCAATGTAGACTGATGCCTAGAAAATGATATCCTCTTCTGCTCCCACCATTCCTCTCCAAACTCTATCAGATCCTTGAAATACTGTTCTACCATCAGTAGGTTCCCCTATATTCTCAGTATCTTCTCTGTAAATTCCCTCCAGTTCTTTTGTCTCAACTGAAACTTCAAAACCTTCTGAAGATCTGAGGAGATAAGCAGAGGTTTTCTTTTTTCTTCCACACTAGCCAGTTCTACCCAATCTTACTTTAATTCCTGACCCACCAATTTTGTTTTCTACATCTACATGTCTTTCAGGATTTTTATTGAATTCAAAATCCAAGAGGAAGACCTGTTCAACACACTGGTCATGCATTATTTACCCTCTTCATTTTAAATAACATTTACTGTCATCTCCATCTCAACAAATCATCCCCATGGTCACATCCTGTGGTAGCACTCCTCACACAGGGGCAACAGCTGTGGGGATCTGCCCGCAGACCCTGACCCGGCAACGGATGAATAGGGTACACTGACACACAGATATTCTGCTTTGCCAGTCCAGCTGAGTGTCCAAGCCGTTTACAGATTCCCTGCTGAGTACTGTAAACAGTTGCAACTATGGTCTGATCAGTTAATGAGGCTCACATTTATTCAGTAGGATTAATTAACAAAGGCTTGATTCAACACCAGTAGAGAAGGTAATCTACATTGTGGACTTCCCTAGTAAAAAGCACTTAAGCACCTGTGGTGCATCAAAGGTTAGTCTTAAGACCACATGAGTAAACAAGCTAGCTAGGTAACTACCCTACATTCCTTTGTTATTACTCTAGTTTATTTAACTAAAGGTAAAGATCAGGTTGTCTTCAACCATATCTGTTACCAAAGTTATGCAAATTTCTCAGCCTTCCAAGAAGATTTGTGTCTATCTCTATAACTACCTCTAATATTTTCCCCACCAGCCTGACTGAACCCCAACAACATCCTAGATGCTTCTCTTCTAGAAACTATGCCAACTACAGAATTTGTATTTCAAGCATAATGCTTTACAAGGATTGTCTTTTACTTTTCTATGTCACTTGCAAAAGTACCATCACTGCAGTAATTCCTCAACTTCACTGAGGACCAATTCCTTGACCTCACAATTTTCTCATTACCATACTGTCTCCTTGTATATTAGTATTCCTTTTAGACCACATTAGATTATATGGGTCCACACTACCATCACTCATTTAAAAAAACTTGTTTGCAAATATCCTTAATTTCTCTACATCTGCCACTTCTGTGGTAATTCTCTGACAAAACAAATGTTTAATGAGTCATTCACCTTCTAATATGAAGACAGAAGAAAATTCTGTGGCTGGAAAGAACTATCACATGAGTAAGCTGACTGATTTTTATTTAAAGGGACCATCAAGAGCTTTAAGTGTGCATTCTGCATGGGCAGTCGTATTCTAATGAGGAAATAGAAACAGTCAGAGAAGAACTTTCTTATTTTCTTCCAACCAAATCTATAAAATGGCCTTAATCTGCATCTATCTGAAACTTTTTTGCAGTGTAGTTTCCATCATTAATCCCAGCATACAGGTTTCAAAGAATTTCTACAGCAGTGAAAAAAACCAAATCATGCCAAATAGTGGGAGGAAGAGCTACCTTATTCCAAAAAATGTTAGTATCAGAATTCAGGTTTCATTAAGCACATTGATACCTAGAATAAAAGACTCTCTTGCAGCTTTCTGTGGCCATATGACTTTTGTTCAATGAAATATTAAGCACTGTGTTGTATCTCCAGAAAGTCCCCATTTTGCTTTTCTCTTCTTTATTCTTATTTTTGTGCTGTCATGAAAGTGATTTCCAGAGCTTCAGAATCCATCTAATACCGTTAAGTAACCTTGAAGAAACCATATGCAAGGGCTACAGAGGAGAAAGAAGAAAGCCTGACCTCTAATCATACTGTGGATATGCTTCCACTGTCCAAATCTGGATTTCTTTTGCATAAAATAAGATAAACTTATATGTTGTTTAAACCATTTTTTGTTTGTTTTTAATTTTTCTGTCATATGCATACATCAAAATTCATAAATGATGTGGTTTACCTGTAAATATCAAGAATATGCAATACAGGCTGGGGTACAGTGGTTCATGCCTGTAATCCCAGCACTTTGGGAGTCTGAGGTGGGCAGATCATTTGAGGTCAGGAGTTTGAGACCAGCTTGAGCAACATGGCAAAATTCTGTCTACAAAATACAAAAAAATTAGCCTGGCATGGTGGTGCACGTCTGTGGTTCCAGCTACTAGGGAGGCTGAGGTGGGAGGATCTCCTGAGCCTGGGAGGCAGAGATTGCAGTAAGCTGAGATCCCGCCACTACACTCCACACAGGGGACATGTTAGTGCCTGAAAACTTGGAGATGCCAGCAACCACGGAGCCCCAGCATTTCACACCTTGTTCATTTCTTCTGTCCTCAATATGGTGAATGGGGTGGGGAGTGTGTGTTTCAGCTTGTTAGTATTACAGCTTGTTTGGTCCCACTGCCCTGCTCTGGCCCGGGTCTCCTGGGCTGACCCAGCCCTGCTGCCACTTCCTGTCTTACGGGTTGGCTGCCTGGCACTGGCAGAGAGCAAAAGGGGTACAGTGTCACAGTTCCTTTCCCATTTTCTGTTCGGCAGGTTCCGGGTTCTTGTCCTGAGAAGAATGAGGTTACATGGACGACCAGAGAGTAAGCAAGGCAGAGAAGAGTTTTACTGAGTGACAGAACAGCTCTCAGCAGAGAGGGATCTCGAAGTGAGTAACTCCTACCTGAAGGCAGATAGTCCCAATGTGTGGCTGAGTCTGGGGTTTTTATGGGCTCAGAATGGGGAGTGCATGTTGATTGATCCATTGATGTGCCTGGAAAAAGCACCATTTTGTTGGCTAAAAGGCATTGAGGAAGTTCTCACTCCAGGTTGTGGATACTACTTGGGACGGGCAGCCCAGTTTGCAGGCTTCAGGCTGTCTTCTGGCTTGAAGGTTGGGTTTCACCAAGGACCTGCCCCTGTCTACCTAGGAATTTGTCTGTTTCCTGCAACTATCAGTAACATTCTGATATGTACTGGGAGTTAGAACGTCAATATATACAACTGGTTGGGGGTGGGTAGTGAAGCAAAATTCAGTTCAAAGACTTAGGGAATAGGAAAATGTTACCAGAGTGAAACTGGGATCTAACACACACACACACACACGCACACATGCACACATGCACACACACAATTAGCCAATTAGCAATGGTAAAAATATAAATAAACATACAAGAGTTTTTCTTCTCATTATTTGATCTATGTAAAAAATATTGATAGTTTAAAAATAACAATTTACTGTGTACTTTATAATATACATATAGAGGTAAAAAGTATGAGAGTAGTACCATGAAGAGTAGAGGAGAAAAATGAAAATATACTGTTATGAGGTTCTTATGCTATATGCAAAGTCATATAATATTATTTGAAAATAAATTGTAATAATATGAAATTATTATATTGTAACCCATTGGCCAACTGAAAAATTAAAAAGATAAAGTGAATGAGACATTTGTGATGATAAAATTGAGTGACAAAATAGACCCAATCTAAAGAAGTAAAACAAAGATAAGAAATGAACAAAGAATAGATGAGACAAATAGAAAACAATTAGCAGGGTACTAGATGTAAATCTAATAATATCAATAATTACATGAATTATAAATAGTCGAAACACTCCAATTACAAGGCAGAGATTTTCAGATTGGATAAAAACAGACCTGTGTTGTTCACAAAATATATTCACTTAGAACATACAGATTAACAGTAAAAAGATGGCCAATGTATGTGTGTATATATATGTATAAGCAAATGCTAAAAGAGTTTTAAAAAGAAAACAACATGCTGGGAGACCTCTACCTCCAAATAGGATGAGTAACGGTGCCTGGATGTACTGTTATCACCTTTAACAATGGAAAAAACAATGTTTTTCAGACATGGAGCATCAAAAAGTTCAGAATACTCATTCCTAACAATGGGGAAACAAATAAGGTAAGCCCCATGCTTATCCTAGTTTACTGCCTGGAGAAAATTTCCATGCCACAGAGGAGGCAGAATGAAGCCAGAAACAGCCTGCAGTCTCTTTGAGTTAAAGAGATGAAGTTAGAATTCAGGCAGGGAGAGGAGGCAAGAAGTCTGGAACTCACCAGAAGGGATATTAGAGAGCAGATAGCTTCAGAAAGTGAGGGCTACAGAGACCTGCAAAGGAACACTGAGCCTTCAATTGAGTTCTAAGTGATATACATGTGTGAAGAAATTCCCCAAACCAGCTCATTTGTAATTAAGAATTCATTTGAAAATTTCCAGGGTAGTCATTTCAAAAATGATATTAAAAAGGAGAAAATAAAGATACTTCAAAAATTAGTAATAAGATATACTGAGTAATACAAACAAAGGAAAGGAGAGTAAGGAAACAAAAACAGATGGGGTAATTAGATTAAAAACATAATGAGCTAATCGACTTAAACCCAATTGTAATCAGTAATTCCTTACATAAAATTAGAGAAAACACTTCTATTAAGACAAAACTTCATACTTCCAGAACACTTCTTTCTGACACACTAGATGTGTGGAGTTTTTGTCCCACACTGAAAATTCTCCACTACCAGCCACACATCCTACAATTCAATTGAAGTCTGGTACTAACCAGAGTTACTGCAGACCCCAGAGGTTAAGGGCCCAGGTCCACAAGGCTGGCTCCCACCTCAGATGCCAATTGCAAGTGGTGGGTCGTCTCCAGGCTCACCAAAATTTCTGTCTGACTTGGCTATAAACAAGAGGTTCCCATAACCCTCTCCTTGTGTTTGATCATTTTCCAGAACAGCTTGCAGAATTTAGGAATACACTTATGTTTACTAGTTTACTATGAATGAGATTACAAAGCGTACAGGTAAACAGTGAAATGAAGAGGTACATAGGGCAAGTTATGTGAGAAGGGGTGCAGAGTTTCTGTGTTCTCACTAGCCATGCAACCTTGCTAGCACCTTCATGTGTTCAACAACCTGGAAGCTTTTCAAACCTTGTTCTTGTGTGTGTGTGTGTGCGTGTGTGTGTGTCTGTGTGTGTGTGTGTGTGTGTGTTTTATGGAGGCTTCATTATAGAGTCATAATTGATTAAGTAACTGGTCGTGGGGGATTAAGTCAATACTAGTCCTTTTCCCCTCCCTGGAGGTAGGGGATGGGGCTAAAAGTTCTAACCCTCTAATCCCATAGGAGGGGTAACCAACAACCTCCTGAGACAATGCAGGAGGGCCTGATAGCAGTCATCTTATGAGCATACAAAAAGACATTTATCGTTTTGGAGATTTCAAGCATATTAGGAGCTGCGTGCCAGAAAACAAGCAGGGAGAAGGAGATGAGGGAACAGAGACTAAATGTATATATTTTTTGTTATGTCACAGTAACAATGGTTACCCTTTTATGAAATGAAGCAATCATGTTCTTAAACTTACTGTTTATCACCTAGAACATTACTAGGCACATAGCTAATGTTCAATAACTGTTTAAGTAAATAAATAAATGAATAGCTCAGATTTTTTGTAATGACTGTCACTCTCTTCTCATTTCCATAAAACGCTCGCTGAATTTAGTTTGAAACTAAGGTTGTTGTATCCAACTGGCTGCTTACTTTTTAGCAGAACCTTTATTAGATTCAGGAAGACAGTTGCTTATTTATTTGTTGGCGGCTCAATTGTTTTTATCTTACCTAGGGGAAAAATTAACAATATCTCAAATGAAAACATTCTTATGGCCAGATATCTCAGGCTAGTCCAAAACCACGTCTAATACATGTTATATTCAAAATCCACATATTCAAGTCAAGTGTGTCTTTTTCTTCTTAGATTTTCAAAATGAGATCAACACAATTATAATGATGTACTGTAGGAAAATCATCATATACACGCTGGCATTTACCCTTCTTTCATCATCTCTAAAGACAAGGAAATATAAATGGAACAGGAAGATGTCTTTTGTGTAAGATGTTATAATTGGTTGTTTTGCCACACGTTATCATTGTATGGTGGCATTTTTAAAAATTTACCATTTGTTTTGCTTCTTTTTGGAATTTAAAATCCAGTGAAAGCAAGCCACATTTTTTTTGAGATAAAACTTACATAGGAAAATAGAAGATAAGGCATTTATGAGCATATAATATTTAAATCCAAATTATTAATTGTTTAGAGAAGTTAAAAAAGAAAGTTCTAGGATGTATCTAACACACTGACACCCTCTTCTTCATTCATCAAGGTGTTTCTAAACATGTTAGAAAACCAAGCCAAAAAAATTACAAAATACAAACATGACTTTTAAAGTTGATCTAAATATGTAAAGTGAGATAAAAATTAAATAGGCTTTTGGATCTATGTTTCTCTCTATTGTAGTTTCAATACATCCGGGTAAAAGTTTCCTTTTCCAATGATTGAAATGGACTTAATCCATGAGACATTTATATAATTTAAGAAACTGGAATATTTTTAAGGCAATTGCTCACTTCTGTAACCTTGAAAATAATTATACAACAAAGAAAAAAACCAAATGCTGGGGATTTTAAAAAATACCCTTGTTCTTTTCCTTCTTGTTTATTAACCTTTGTTTTGATTTAACAGTATTGATGTAAAGTAGCTGAACCAAGGAGCTAATATCGTAGAAACAATAACAGGGAAGCCATTTGAGCTTGTTATTAATTGTTAATTGTCTTCTGATCCTTAAACTAGATATCTAAACTGAAGAGACAACTATCAGCAACAGAACCAAATTATATGAACACTGTAGGTGCCCAAATGCAAGTGGATTTTTAAATATTTTATTACTGTCCAAGTGTCACTGAATAATTGTGTTTAATTTTTCTCATACTCTAAAAGGTATAGTGTCAAAAATACTTGCCCCATTACAAGTTATCAGAACCTGCTATCTCAATGAATACAGTTTTCCTGAGAGAGTGTCTCAGAAAATTAACCAGAGATTGCATTTTATATAGATGAGGTGAGCATGGAGGGAAATATATTATTATATTTTTTATATTTTTGATGATAAAATATTCATAATATTTTATTTCAACTTTATTTTTGATCTTTGTATTTTATGTTTAAGGCAAGCTGAACTACTTACTCCTTTCTCTAAACACCCATTATTATCATACCTGTTTGTATTTGCCTGCATTCTTAAAATATTTTCTTCTAATTGTTGCCTGAAAAATCCTATCTGTTCTTTTCTGTGAAGCCTGCCCTGATCTATACAGATGGATATTATCTTTCCCTTTTTAAAATTGTCACGATGCTTTTGCCACTACTTTTATGGCATGAGTCTCATTCTACTCTATACTATATTTGTATAGTGCATCCTTATTTCCTATAGTAGGTTGAAAAAACTTTGAATTTAATGTCAGTGTCCACTTTTTAAAACTGTACTAAGCTATTCTTTACATAATTGGTAGTAAATAGATAGCTTCAGAAAAAATGTTAAAATAGTAGAAAAATTTTCTGATTGTAACTGATTGTTGCTTTTTAATTTTATAATCACAAAAGGTGATTAGAAAGACCCATTATGGAAATTGGAAACTTTGTGGGGAAAACCAGGAGGGTAAAATTATTTTAAACATATAAAACAAAGGTTATTGTCTAACAAATGATGATTCACTAAACTCCACTACCTGCAGAAAGATGAATAATTTTCTTGAGAATCAAAGTTACTAATGCAGTTATTTTTTAATGGTGAGAAATCCTGGTACATTTTATAGAAACTTTTAGTAAGTATAGAATTCAATTTTTCTGAAATATTTCAGTGAAATTCTGTCTGAAGGGGGAACAATGGCCCAGTAAAGTGCATATTTAGTAGGCACAGCCACAATCAACTTAATGTTCTTCATTGTATTGACTCCACACAGAGTCTCAGACCTGATATTACTGAACTTGAAAAGTACAGTAAAATCCTATATAATTTGAAAGCCAGGAAAATATAGTGTCAATTTGGTGGTTTGGCTATCTAAGGCTTAAGCAGAAAACCTTCATTATGGAAGGCTGTGTCACCTTTTTTCATAGCTAAAACTTTTTCTAAAACTTACTAGAGCATTTTCTATTTCACAGACTATACCACATAGATGTAATTTCGTTTTCATTCAAGCTTCAGGAACTTGCAGTGCCATTGTGTTTGCAAATTCTAATTTTAAAGTCCTATTATTTTAGGCATTGGACATTTGGGTATGATTCTGTTTAAATGATGGGGTTGGATACTTTAGGTTACATATTATGGAGCATGGATCCTGTTAACTATTTCATCGTTGCCCGAGGTCACGCATACGCTCTTGTATAGAAACCCATATTTAAAAGTGAGAAAATGGCTGTAGATCAATTAATGGTGTTTTCAGCTTTACCTTCCAGTTGGAGATACTATCCATATATAGGGAATTCTGGAGATACTATGGACCTGCTTGATTTGGCATGAGAGTGTGCAGTGGCACTAAATCTGCTGACAGGCTGTTTCTCTCACTCATCTGATCTGAGGAGATACTGAGTCAACAGAATAGAACTCCAACAGCTTCCCTACGGCAAAGCTCATGCCCTTCAGAGTGATACCTTTGTTCTCTGGGGCTTATTCAACTGCTTTAGGAAACTGATAGCCTGAGCAGTATAAATAGAACAGAGTCCAATATGCAGAGAAAAGAAAAAGAGATAGAATTAACCTAAAACAGTGCTGCACATTTTTTTTTCACGCTTTATCAATTTAACTTTTATTTCTTGGTATAGTCATATAAAATTAGAACCTTCTTTGGAACATATTCATTTTATTTTGATTATAATATCTGACTCCTATCATTCTCATTCTCCCTCACAAAATCACGAAGGTTTTAAAATTTTCTCTTCTTATTTGGTATTTGCAACTCATAACATAAAATGAGGTGGGGAAAAATTAGAACTTTTTACAATTGGCAGCAAATCTAGCCTCTACTCACCCACTCATTCATTATTCATTCACTCATAACTGCTCTAAAGTACTTCAGAGATAGGAATCAAATAATTTAAGTAAATGCCCACACCTTTACCTTCCTCAGTCTAGTGTATTAGCATTCACTTACAATGTGTCATGCACTTTGTTTATTTGAAAACTGTACTTGGAACAAGTGCATTTCAGAATAGTGTTGGACTACAGTCAGTTTACCTATGAGGAGACTTAGGGAAATTACTTTATAAAGTTACTAGTAAGTAACTAACAGAGGTAATACTTTTGGGAGTATCAGAAAATTGAGAAGTTAAGTGATTTTAACATTCTTTCAGTGATAGATTTCTATGAATTCGTAGGAATCATGTACTATAATTTTATTATCTGTAGTGATCTAGTCATTCATTTTAATATTATTTTACCATCTGCTATGATATAGGCACTGTGTTTGTCAGGGAAACCATAGTTGTGAAAAACACAGCTCCTGTATGTTTGTTAAAGGACATAAACAAACAGGAAGTTACAAAGCAGTGTAGTAAGTACTCCTTAATACAGAGTATGGTTATGGGTGAAAAGAGGTGACTAACAGGCATTCTAAGCACAGCAAAGGCCCCAAATATTTGAGGGCATTTTGGGTACAGAAGTAACATACTTGGAGAATGAGAAGTGAATGATATGTGAGGAAATGTAGTGACAGCATATAAATTATGCTTTCAAGAAATTTGATTGTTAAGCTAAAAAAAAAAAAAAAAAAAAAAAACAGAAAGAAGTTTGGGTACTACAATGATGTAAAGTGTCAAGGAGGGAATTTTTTCCCCCAAATGGAAGTGATAACCATGTTTATATGCTATAAAGAAGCCAACACATGAAGAGATAATGGAGCAAAGGGATGCATTGGACTCAGATATTGGCAGTTCTTTTTCTGAAGGAGAAAATGAAATAATGATGATAAAGGGAGAACACTGCACACCCAAGTGTAAAGCATAGCACCAGATAATAAAAAGCCAGGTCAGCAGGCAGTAAGATGAGAGGAGTGGCAGATTGTCTTGGTACTTGTTGGACTTGGAAGAAGGAAAACAGAAATGGGAGAAGTAGCTGACCAATAATGCTTTCTGTTGATCTGGACTGAAGGGCCTGAGCCAGTGAGCATGCACTTTTACTGCCAACAGCCACGTGGTTGTTACATTTTCTCTGGCATTGCTTAGCAGCAATGTGAGAGCTTATGAAGTGAGAGGGACGATTGATGGTCTGGGAACTACCATAGAAAAGAAAGACATGGGTAGGTGCAGTGCCTCACACCTGTAATCCCAGCACTTTGGGAGGCTGAGGCAGGCGGATCATTTGAGGTCAGGAGTTTGAGACCAGCCTAGCCAAGATAGCAAAACCCTGTTTCTACTAAAAATACAAAAATTACCAGGGTGCAGTGGTAGGCACCTGTAATCCCGGTACTCGGGAGGCTGAGGCAAGAATATTGCTTAAACCTGAGAGGTGGAGATTGTAGTGAGCTGAGATCGCACCACTGCACTCCACCCTGGGTGACAGAGTGAGACTCCGTCTCGAAACAAAAACAAAAACAAATAAACAAAAGAAGGATATGGGATAAAGAATTTAGGAGAGAAAGCATGGAAAGTTATGAACTTCAAAATGTCCAAAGCATGGAGAAGGTAGTCAAAACAGGGGAAAGACAGGGCAACTAAAAGTCTCAGTTTAGCAAGGATTCTGGGTCAAAAAGATTTGGAAAGCTAGAAGAGAAGGGGGTTAGATGAATGAAAGCATATTGTAACAGAACCTTAAAATTTGGGGGCTGAGAGCTTTCATATGGTAACTTTCTGTGTGCTGAGGTGGGAGTGTGTATTAAACCAAAACAGAGATGGAAGTGATTGAATTTGAAGATCACAATAAACATCGTGACTAGGTGGTTGGTTAGAATCACTGCTTGCATATGGAAATCTTCCAGAAGAATGAAGAAAAATAAGATGGAAAGAAGAATGTAAACCATGGGCCAAACTCCTCAATGAATATGGGGGAAGATTGAATTATCAGAAAAATATCAAAAAGGAGAACATTTAGAGGGTGCCAAATTTGGATGCTGTTAAGTTTTAAAAGATGAAGGGGTTTTTCTTGCATAAATATGATAAATAATGATCTAGAACTGGCAAACAGAAATTGAGAGAATGTTGCAATTGCTTTAGGAATTTGGGCTGTGAGAAAATGAATAAGCTTGTTCTCGAAAGGACTATTTGAAGGTGTTTGGTATTTGAAGATCAGCCAGATTTTAGTTGAGGCAAAGAGGAGAAATATAGAGAAGTTGTCATATGCTTCCATTTGGAATATTACAATATGTGCTTAGGATTCTAAAGAGAACCATTTAAAAAGCTTTCTGGTGCCCTTTCAAGGTGATTCCTGAAGGACAGGAAGTGCAAGTGCACATGCTGTATCTTGTATCTCTGTATCTTGTGTCCAGGTGGGTATCTGCATACTATAAACTCCTTGAGATAAGGGACTGGTCTTGTTTGTACATATATTTTCAGCATCTAGTTCACAACTTAGCAAATAGTAGGTTTTTAATATGTACTTGTGCCTGTCATATTGTAGGTGATCTACACTTGTGGAAGGACTGTATTATACAGTATATAGATAATGTCTTTCTTGAGTTTACTGCTTGTTTGTTTTTTTTTCCTTTGAAGAACAAACGTAAGTGAAACAAAATGCACAAAGTGAATCCTTGTAGTTTTAGTTTTTTAGCCTATATATATATCTATAAAACCTTTTTGAGATATTCTCTTTAAATAATTAAATTGCTATGAAACAGGACACTTTTTTCCTCGTTTGAAATTGGTGGCCATTTTTCTGCCTTATGAGAACTTTCCATTTTTTTCATGGTGTGGTATAATTCATGGATTTTTATTTTAGTGAAAAAAATCCAGTTGAAGTGTCCATTTTTTTTGTCTTGTAGGTGCCTGTCATCCAGTTTCACACTGAGAACCTTTATTTTTCTCTTATTCTCATAGCTGTTTTTTGCTTTAGTGCTAACAGGTAGATATGTTTCAAAGTTAAGTCTAACTGTGCTGCAAAAGTAACTTTTAAAACTTGACTACACAATCTTAGAAATCCTAGAGGTAAACACCGGTATCAGTGAAAGCCCTAATACGTTCTATAGTTGTATGTAAGGCATTTTGCAGGTTGATAATTTCATGTGCTCACAAAAACTCAGAAAACATTCCCTGTTTGAATATCTGTTCTGTAACTTGGCTTAAAAATATGGTTCTTCTCTTTTTTTTTTTTTTTTTGAGACACAGTCTCGCTGTGTCGCCCAGGCTGGAGTGCAGTGGCCGGATCTCAGCTCACTGCAAGCTCCGCCTCCCGGGTTTACGCCATTCTCCTGCCTCAGCCTCCCGAGTAGCTGGGGCTACAGGCGCCCGCCATCTCGCCCGGCTAGTTTTTGTATTTTTTAGTAGAGATGGGGTTTCACCGTGTTAGCCAGGATAGTCTCGATCTCCTGACCTCGTGATCCGCCCATCTCGGCCTCCCAAAGTGCTAGGATTACAGGCTTGAGCCACCGCGCCCGGCCGGTTCTTCTCTTTAACACATGTGTATACTTAACCTCACAAAGATTATCAATGATGTTAATTTTACACAAGTTTCTTAGCTAAATATTAGCTGTACTTACATGAATGACTACTTCCTTAGATTCATATTTTGATGTTAGGTATCAATCTTTATGTATTAATTCAACAAATATTCATGAGTGGCTACAATCCACAAGACTAGGACATTGAGATTACACTGACTTTAGATATAAAAAGACTGGTTTATATGAGACATGCCATTTGTTTATAAAACTGTAGAAAACCATAACAATATTCATCAATGATTTTTTTTTAATTACCACAAACAATTCTGAGAACTACATATAAAAAATGTTTCTTTTGAATGCTGACAAAGTTTCTTCTTGAGAAGATTCATTCTTTTGGATTAATCCATTCTCTTACTTCACTAAATTGTGAGTGGGTTTTATATGGACAAAAAAGGACATTAAAATAACATAAGCTGTTAATTGGCTATACATTGTTCTGTGTATCACTAATTTCAGGAACACGAAGATAATGAGTGAGGGTCACATTGTGCAACCTGTGGTAACATTTTAGGTAATTTATCAGTTATTATAAAAGCAGTCTTTCGTGGGGGAAAATTTGTATCTGTAAAGAATCTTTATTAACATAACTAGATCTTTCCCCCTTCCAGTCCCTCCCAACCCTGAATTCACTAACTGAAAGTCTAGCAACTTTTAAAGGTCTGAATAGGAAACATTTGTCATCTCTTGTCTCTAAGGGTAGGCCACCTCTGAGACTCATCTATGTAATAAGAACCTTGGTCTCCACAATCCCTTGTCTTAACCAAGACACTCCTTTCTGTTGATTCCAGGTTTTTAGATAATAAGTTAGCTCTTTCAACCAGTTGCCAATCAGAAAATCTTTAAATCCATCTATGAGCTGTAACTCTCTCCACGCCCCTGTTTTGAGTTGTACCATCTTTCCAGGCCGAACCAATGTATACCTCAGATGTGTTAGTTGATATCTTATGTCTCCCTAAAATGTACGAAACCAAGCTGTAACCCAATCACCCTGAGCACAGCTTCTCAGGACTTCTTGAGACTGTGCCTTGGGCTGTTGTTATTCATATGTGGCTCAGAATAAAGTTTTAAAAATATTTTACAGGGTTGAGTTTTTTTTTTTTTTTTTTTTTTGGTCAGTATAGCTACTATGGTTTGGGAGCATAATTCATAAGAGGAGGCCCTGTGATAATAGAAGCCAGCCTGGTATATATGTAATTGAAGACATGTAATGCACAAACTGAATTATACACATGGTTTACCAAAAGGTAAAAAATTTGAAAAAAGTACATACATTCATCTACTCATATGTTTTCTATATTTAATAGTCTAACAAATTCTAAATCTTGATGTAATTTTAACAGATGATAATACTACTATTAAGATTGTACAAACAACTTTACTCTTTGTCGGTTCAGAACTTTACCATATATAATTTTAGGTTTGTGTGCCCAAATGAAAGTATATTCTAATCAAACATGATTATAAAAATAATGATAATTCTTGGCCGGGCACTGTGGCTCATAATCCCAGCACTTTGGGAGGCCGGGGCAGGTGGATCACGAGGTAAGGAGATCGAGACCATTCAGGTTAACGCGGTGAAACCCCATCTCCAATAAAAATACAAAAAATTATCCGGGCGTGGTGGTGGGCGCTTGTAGTCCCAGCCACTTGGGAAGATGAGGCAGGAGAATGGCCTGAACCTGGGAGGCAGAGCTTGCAGTGAGCTGAGATCACACCACTGCACTCCAGCCTGGGCGACAGAGTGAGACTCTGTCTCAAAAAAAAAAAATAATAAATAAAATAATAATAATAATAATAATGATACTTCTTGAAATAAAGGGCTTGGATAATTATACTTTCAAACTTTTCCAGTTTAAGTAGGAAGAAAAAAAGCATTAATCTCAATGAGTTACATTGTTGTAATGAAAATGTATCTGAGCTAATAAAGTTGTGTTGTTGTTTTAATTTCAGATTTATAGTACAACCTCTCATAATTCAAAAATTTAAAATGTGATGTGTATGTATATAACAGATGTGATTGATAGATGTTTAATAGGAGAATTATCCTTATATTTTACAGCATATTTAAACTTTGTGACTGCTCCATAAATTATTTCAGGGTAATAGCTAGTACATTAATATGATTAGCAACAAAAACTTGTTCATTTAATATTAGCAGAATAAAAATTTATGCTGTTTAAGAATACTCAGTTCCAGAAAATTTACTCAACAGTTGTTTAACACTTTCCCATAACCAATAAAATTTATACTCCATGAATTTTTGAAGCTGACCTGTTGGGGAGTGGGGTGGGAACAATGTTATCTCTATTCTCTTACAAATTTTGTTCATTTACCAAACATGGGTGACTAGTCTGTTATGTTCACTGTGGAGAAAAGTGATCTAATGACAGGCATGAATGATAAGAGTTGCAGACAAATAGAAGCAAGAAAAGTAGAAAAAGAACCTGAAAATACTGAAATACTTGGTTTCAGTTCAGTATAGACACCCACTTGATTTTTACCTTGATTTCCATGAGTGATGCTTGAGTCTTTATTATAAATTACATTCCATACTTAAACTACTTTTTACTGATATTTTGTGACAATCAAAAAAATTTTTAACAAACACGTCATGATTAATTGCATCCAATAATATGGATCAACTCAAAGATCATTCCTGGTTACCAATGTGGGTCATTGGATAAATGGAAAGGCCATTCACTAAGATATTTCGTTTAGAAAAAAGGGTAAAAGAACTCACAAAGCCAAAGAATCTTATAAACAGGTCCTGCAGAATATTTATTTGACATATATATTTATTTACACATGTATATACACACATATACCTATGTGTATATGCACAATCTTCATTATTCATAGATTTCATATCTGCAATTTTGCCTACTCACTAAAATTTACTTGTAACACCGAAATCAATACTTGTGACTCTTTTTTAAACATTTATGGACATGCACAGAGCAAAGAAAATTTCGAGTTGCCTGATGTGCAGCTGAGATTGAACTAGGTGATGCTCTGCCTTTTTGTTTTAGCTCTCATCAGTATAAACTAATGCCCTCTTTTTCGCATTTCTGTGGTTTGGTTGTTGGTCATTTCACTTCTTTAATGGCCTTCAGTTGCAGTGTTGAAGTGCTGTCTAGTGTTTCCTAGGTGCAAGGAGGCTGTGATGTCACTAACGGAAAAAATGCATGTTAGATAAAGTTCATTCAGGCATGAGTTGAAATATTGTTGGCCGTAAGTTCAATGTTAACAAATTAATAATACATATATATTTTAAAATGTGTATTTAAACAGAAGAATACATAAAATAGAGTTATGTACTGACTAAGTGACAAAAATGTGACCAGAGGCTCACAGGAACTTAACCCTGTATTTCCCTTAGACAGGCTCAGTGTTTATTAATCCAGTGTTTGTAGCAATTTTACAGAACATTAGTACCACAAATGATAAGAGTAGGCTGTTTATATATTCTATTTACAGTATAACATAATATACTAATTTAATGAAAAATATCAAAATTATAATAATTATCTTTAAACATGTTTTCAAATTTCATAAATCAGAATTTTACTCATTAAGACATATCAGCTATAAATTAACAAGTTCTGCTTTATTTCCAAAGACCTCATCTTTTGTTTTTGAAGTTCAAAACATTTATCAGTTGAATCACAGGGAAGACACTTTAGAATGTTAGAATAAGACAGGAGAATGAGGTCTAAATTCATTTTGGTAGTGTTTTTTCATTCAAGATACTAAGTAAACCCCTGACAAATTTCGTTTTCTGGCACTTTTGTCAGAGGAGTGTGAACTAGAGCAACTTCATCTTAAATAGGAGCTAGGTAAAATGAGGCTGAAACATATTGGGCTGCATTCCCAGATGGCTAAAGCATTCTAAGTCACAGGATGAAATAGGAGGTCGGCACAAGACACAGGTCGTAAAGACCTTGCTGATAAAATAGGTTGCAATAAAGAAGCTGGCCAAAACCCACCAAAACAAAGATGGCCGTGAGAGTGACCTCTGGTCGTCCTCACTGCTACACTCCCAGGACCATGACAGTGTACAAATGCCATGGCAATGTCAGGAAGTTACCTTATATGATCTAAAAAGGGGAGGTATGAATAATCCACCCCTTGTTTAGCATATTATCAAGAGATAAGCATAAAAATGGGTAACTAGAAGCCCTTGGGGCTACTCTGTCTATGGAATAGCCATTCTTTCATTCCTTTTTTTTTTCCTTTACTTTCTTAATAAACTTGCTTTCACTTTACTCTATGAACTCACCCTGAATTCTTTTTTGTGTGAGATCCAAGAACCCTCTCTTGGGGTCTGGATCAGGGCCCCTTTCCTATAACACTTTTACACATTTAACAATGGAAGATTATACATATGGTACTACTTTAGATATGTGGGTTCAAACTGGAAACTCAACCAATTGGATTGGTGGAAAACATAGGAACAGAATATTCTCTATTTGTGTTTATTTTATGACATCTTTTATTTTATCTGTTATTACTCAAACATCAAAATAACTGCAGGTGACCTATGATGAACAGGAGTTTAGAAGAACCAACCACCAGCCTCCCAGACCACCAGCCTCACAATTGAAAATTCATGTAAAACATTTTTATTTCCTTCCAACTATTATCTTAGATTCAGGGGGTACTTGTGCAGGTTTCTTGCATGGGTAAATTTTGTGTCACTGGAGTATGGTGTACAAATTATTTCATCAACCAGGAAGTGAGCATATTACCTAATTGGTATTTTTTTATCCTCACCCTTCTTCTATTCTTCACACTCAAGAAGACCCAGTGTCTATTGTTTCTTTCTTTGTGTCCATATGTACTCAGTGTTTAGCTCCCACTGATTACAGAACATGAGGTATTTGGTTTTCTTTTCCTGCATTACTTTGCTTAGGAAAATGACCTCCAGCTGCATTAATATTGCTTCAAAGAACACAATTTCTTTCTTATTTATTGCTGCCTAGTATTCCATTTCATATACATATGAATAAATTCATATATATGAATAAATAAATTCAATTATATGTATGAATAAATACATATATATATGAATAAATAAATAGTGGACTTTACCCAGTCCACTGTTGATAGGGATTTATGTTGATTTCATGTCTTTGTTATTGTCAATAATGCTGCAATGAATATGCATGTGCATGTGTCTTCATGGTTGAACAATTTGTATCCCTTTGGGTACACACTCAGTAATGGGATTGCTGTGTCAAATGGTAGTTTTATTTTAAGTTCTTTGAGAAATCTCCACACTGGTTTCTACAGTGGCTGAACTAATTTACGTTCCAATTAGCAGTGTATAAGTGGTCCCTTTTCTCTGCAACCTTGCCAGCATTTGTTATATTTTTACTTTTTAATAATAGCCACTATGACTGATGTGAGATGGCCTCTAATTATAGTTCTGATTTGCATTTTCTAATGATTAGGGATGCTGTGCATTTTTTCGTATGCTTATTGGCTGCATGATGTCTGTTCATGTTCTTTATTCATTTTTTAGTCGGGGTGTGTTTTGCTTGTTGATTTAAGTTCCTTACAGATTCTGGATATTACACCTTTGTGGAATGCATAGTTTGCAAATATTTTCTCCCATAATATAGGCTTTCTGTTTACTAGCTAATTGCTTCTTTCAGTGTTCAGAAGCTCTTTAGTTTAATTAGGTTTAGTTTAATTAGGTTTCACTTGTCAATTTTGTTTTTGTTGCAATTGCTTTTGGAGTCTTTGTCATGAAATCTTTGCCAGGGCCAAAATAAAGAATGGTATTTCCTAGGTTTTTTTTCAGGGATTTATAGATTTAGGTTTTACATTTAAATCTTTAATCCATCTTGACCTTTTTAATATGTTAGAAGGAAGGACTCCAGTTTCAATCTTCTGCATATGGCTATCTAGTTATCACAGCACCCTTTATTGAATATGGAGTCTTTTCTTCATTGTTTGTCATTGTTGAATTTGTCAAAGATCAGATGGTTATAGGTGGGTGGCTTTATTTTTGCATTCTTAATTCTCTGTGTGCCTGTTTTTGTACAAGTACCATGCTGTTTTGGTTACTGTAGCATTGTAATATAGTTTGAAGTAGGGTAATGTGATCCCTCTGTTTTTATTCTTTTTGCTTAGGATTGCTTTGGCTATTTGGGGTCTTTCCTTGGTTCCATATGAAATTTTAGAATAAATTTTTTCTAATGCTATGAAAAATGTAATTGGTAGTTTGATAAGAATACCATTTGATCTGTAAATTGCCTTGATCAGTATGAACATTTTAAGAATATTGATTCTTCCTATTCATGAGCATGGAATGCTTTTCTATTTGTGTCATCCCTGATTTCTTTGAGCAGTGTTTTGAAATTCTCCTTGTAGTGATCTTTTACCTCTCTGGTTACGTGTATTCATAGGTGTTTTATTCTTTTTGTGACTATCATAAATAGGATTGCATTCTTAATTTGGCTTTCAACTTGGACATTATCAGTGTATAGAAATGCTACTTACTTTTTGTACATTGACTTTGTATCCTGAAACTTTGCTGAAATTGTTTATCAGAAGTATGAGCCTTTGGGCAGAGATTATAGGGTTATCTAGGTATAGAATTATATCCTCTGCAAACAAGGCTAGTTTGTCTTTCTCTCTTTCTGTTTGGATGCCTTTTATTTCTTTCGCTTCTTACCTGATTGCTCTGGCTAGGATTTCCAGTACTATATTAAATAGGAGTGGTGATGGGCATCCTTGACTTATTCTAGTTTTCAAAGGGATTGCTTCCAACTTTTGCCCATTCACTCTGATGTTGGCTGTGGTTGTTTTGTTTTGTTTTGTTTTAGTTTTTACACATGGCTCCTATTATTTTGATTTTCCTTTAACGCCTAGTTTGTTGAGGGTTTTCAACGTGAAGGAATGTTGAATTTTATCAAAAGTTTTATCTGTTTCTATTGAGATCATCATGTTGTTTTGATTTTAGTTTTGTTTATGTGATGAATTACATTTATTGATTTGCATATGTTGAACCAATCTTGCAACCAAGGGATAAAGCTTCCTTGATCATGGTGAATTACTTGGATGTGCTTCTGCATTTGGTTTGCTATTATTTTGTTGAGGAATTTTGCATCTGTGTTCATCAAGGATATTGGCCTGTATTTATGTTTTTCCATTATTTCCTATTTCCAGGTTTTGGTATCAGAACAATGCAGGCCTCACAGAATGAGTTAGAGAATAATCCCTTCTCAATGTTTTGAAATAAAATAATTTTAATAGGATTGATACCAGATTTTCTTTTGTTTGTGGTAGAATTCAGCTATGAATCTGACTGGATAGGGCTTTTTTGTTTGGTGGGTTTTCTTTTTATATTATGAATTCAATTTTGGATCTCAAATTGGTCTGTTCAGAATTTCAGTTTCTTTCTGGTTCAATCTTGGAGGGTTGTATGTTTTATGAAATGTATCAATTTCTTCCAGGTTTTCTAGTGTGCTTGCAAAGATGTGTTCATAAGAGCCTCTGAGGGCTTTTTGTATTTCTGTGTGGTTGGTAGTAATACACCTTTGTCTTTTCTGATTGTGTTTATTTGGATCTTATATCTGTTTTTTTTATTAGTCTAGCTAGTGATCTAGCCATCTTATTTGTTCTTTCAAATAATGAGCTTTTGATTTCATTAATCATTTCTGTAATTTTTTGTGTCACCATTTAGTTCAGTTTGACTGATTTGGGTTATTTACTTTCTTCTGTTAGCTTTGGTTTTGGTTTGTTCTTGTTTTTCTAGTTTCTGTAGTTGTAATGTTAGTTTGTTAATTTGAGAACTTCCTAACTTTCTGATTTGGGCATGTAGTATTATGAACTTTCCCCTTAAGACTGCCTTAGTTGTGTCCCAGAGATTCTGGTATAATGTATCTTCATTTTCATTAGTTTCAAAGATTTTGTTTTGATTTTTCCCTTTATTTTATTGTTTACCCAAAAGTCACTTAGGTTCCAGGTGTTTAATTTCCATGTAATTGTATGGTTTTGAAATATCTTGGTATTGATTTCTATTTGTATTGTACTCTGGCCTGTTAGTGTGGTTGGTTAGATTTTTTGTTCTGTTTTGATTTTTTTGAAAAATACTTTACGGTAGAGTGTGTTCTCAATTTTAGAGTATGTGCCGTGTGCAGATGAGAAAATGTGTATTCTGTTTTGTTGGGTGGAGTGTTCTATAGATGTCTTTTAGATCCATTTGTTCCATTGTCAAGTTTGGGTCATTAATATCTTTGTTAGTTTTCTTCCTCAATGATTTGTCTAATGTCAGTGGGGTTTGAAGCCTCCCACTATTCTCGTGTGGTTTTCTAGGTCTCTTCCTAGATCTCTAAGAACTTGTGTTATGAATGAGTGCTCCAGTGCATATATATTTAGGATAGTTAAGTCTTCTTGTTGAATTGAACCCTTCATCATTATGTAATTTCTCTCTTTGTTATTTTTGGTCATTGTTGGTTTAAAAAGTCTATGTTATCTGACGTAAAAAATTTAAAAAGTGTAATTTGTCTGAAATAAAAGAACAGAGCAACTTTTGATTTTTTGTTTGTTTGTTTGCTTTCCATTTGATTGATAGATCTTTCTCCAGCCCTTTACTTTGAACCTATGAATGTCATTGCATGTGAGATGGGTCTCTTGAAGACAGCAAATAGATGTGTTTTGCCTTTTTATCCAACTTTACACTCTTTGTCTTTTAAGTGAGTGTTTACCCCATTAATGTTCAAGATTAATATTGATATGTGTAGATTTGGTCCTGTCATCACGTTAGCTGATTGCTACATATACTTGATTGTGTAGTTGCTTTATAGTGTCAATGGTTTATGTACATAAGTGTGCTTTTTTGGTGACCAGTAATGGTTTTTAGTTTCCATGTTTAGCACTCCCATAAGGACTTCTTGTGAGGCAAGTCTGTTGATAACAGATTCTCTTAGCATTTGCTTGACTGAAAAGGATTTTATTTTTCCTTTGCTTTTGAAGCTTGGTTTGGTTGGATATGAAATTCTTGGTTGGAGATTCTTGAAAGATGCTGAACATAGGACCCCAATCTCTTCCGGCATGTCAAGTTTCTGCTGAAAGATCTGCTGTTTGTTTGACAGGTTTCCCTTGTAGGTGACCTACCCCTTCTCTGTAGTTGCCTTTAATTTTTTTTTTGTTTGTTTGTTTTTCTTTTACATTGACCTGGAAGAATATGATGACTGTGTATCTTGGAGATGGTCATCTTGTATAATATCTCACAACAGATCTCTGAATTTCCTGAATTTTAACGTTGACTTATCTAGCAAAGTTTTCGGAGACAAAATTTCGGGAAATTTTCGGAGACAAAAGCATATCTTAAAATATATTTTCCAAATTGCTTGCTCTTTCTCCCTCTCTTTCAGGGATGCCAAGTAGTTGCATGTTTCATCTCTTTACATAATCCCGTATTTCTTGGAGATTTTGTTCATTTTTAAAATTCTTTTTTCTTTAGTTTTTGTCTGACTTAGTTGATTCAAAGAACCAGTCTTTTGGCTCTCAGATTCTTTCCTCAGTTTGGTATATTCTGCTCTTAATACTTCTGATTGTATTATGAACTTATTGTAGTGCATTCTTCAGCTTTATCCAACCCGTTTGGTTCTTTCTTAAAATGGGTATTTTGTCTTTCAGCTTTTGAATTATTTTACTGGATTAGACTGAGTTTCAACTGTCTCCTGAATCTTGATGATCTTCCTTCTCATCTGGATTCTTAATTCTATGTCTGTCATTTCAGTCTGGTGAAGAACCATTGCTGGGAAGCTAGAGCTGTCATTTGGAGGTAAGAAGACATCCTAACTTCTAGAGTAGCCAGAATCCTTGCACTGTTTCTTTCTCATCTGTGTAGGCTGATGTTCCTATAATATTTGAAGTTGCTGTCCTTCTGATGGGGCTTTTTGCTTTTATATTCTTTGATGTCCTTCAGGGTTTCACTGTGGTATAAGTTTGGTTTAGTTTACTGGCTTTGTTTCTGGATGATTTCAGGGGCCAAAGCTTAGCTCAGCATTGCTGGCATGTGTTCTCTAACACTGGGGGCCTGGGATGAGGCCCATGGCTTTGTTCTCTGGCCCCTCAAGGTTAAACAGTTGCTGCACTGGAGGGACCATGCTGTTCCAAGTCTGTTGACAACAACACTTCAGTGAGGAATGCTAGCAAAAGTGCTTCATCGGGTCCATAGTAGCAGGGTCCACGTGTGTGCTTGCAAAGCAGTAGGTGGAGGTTGTGGGAGAGTGTGAGCTGGCAAAGCAGTGTGGAGAGGCTGCAAGTGGGTGCACACTGTTGGGGGCCTGTATGCAGAAGTTCTCTGATGGTTAGGCGGGATCTGTCCATAAAAGAACTGTGACCGTGGCCTCTGGGAAGTGTCCTAGTTGGGCATCTGAGGCTATGCTGTAAGAGAGTTCAGCTAGGCAGGGATCCTGGATGAGACACTCAGATCAGACTGGTCGAGTCCCATGGCAAGATAGCCCTTATTCTAGGGTGGGGCACGGTAACATACCCTTGGCTCATTATTGTTTCTATTTCCTGAGCTCCAGCAATCCTCCTGACTCTCAGCCTTTTATTTCTCCCTGTAAGTGAGACAGAAAAGCTATAGGGAACTGGAGGTGGGTAATTTACCTTGCCCCAAGTCCAATAAGGCTCTGGTGAAGCTTTTTTCCTTTGCTGGAAAGTTTTATTTTTTTTTTCCTTTTCCTTTCCTTTTTTTCCCTTTGCTGGTTTATTCCTTTGCTAGGCCTTTCTTGTGAACTCTTCTTCCTTTCAAAATGGTTCTTTCCCCCTCCTTCCGGCCAAACACAAGGTTTCTTATTCTTCTCACCTCTAATCTTTACCATAGAAACTTGATGCAGTTCCTGAAGGGAAAACCCACAAAGGTGTGAGATTCCATCTTAAATTGGAGCATCAGGAGTTTTTAACTATTAAGCTAGTCCACACCATTAACCCCCAGGAGTGAACTGAAGTTGTCATTTAAGTGCTTCTACCAGTTGCTGTCCCCCACAGCTTCTCCCACAAGTGAGCTGATCAGTATTGTCTGCATTTGCCTGTCTCTAGGCTTCCAGGTGGTGGAAGGGTCATTAAGGAAATGAAGGGCCATTTCCTTAAACATGTCTTGTGATCTCAATTCTTTGAGATCTAAGAAAAGTTAATTTTCAGTTTGTTCAGCTTTTTCTTGTCTTGAGGAAGATATTAATAACTTTCAAGCATTTTACATGTCAATGGGAAAACTAGTAGTTCCTTTGACCAATACTTTTTGATACAGTTTAGTCTAAAACGTTTGTAATTCATTTATTACAACTTAATAGACTTTTCTCCAAAATTATACTTGTGTTATTGATGTAACTACAATTTATCTGTCTCATATTTCTTAACAAGAAAGCTGTCTTTTTGTATATAATGTCATTAGTAGCTCTTATAAATTCAAAAACATACTTATATTTTACATAAATAATAAATATTTATTATAATTATTTTATAATATATTAATATGAACATATCATACACAATTTCTGAAAACTGCTTTTATTTCTATTTCTATTTCTTTCTTTCTTTCTTTTTTTTTAGGCAGAATCTTGCTATGTCTCCCAGACTGGAGTGCAGTGGCATGATCTCGGCTCACTGCAACTTCCACCTCCCAGGTTCAAGTGATTCTCCTGCCTCAGCCTCCAGAGGACCTGGAATTATAGGTGCCTGCCACAACATCTGGCTAAATTTTGTATTTTTAGTACAGACGGGGTTTCACTATGTTGGCAAGGCTGGTCTTGAACTCCTGACCTCAGGTGATCCACCCACATCAATTTCCCAAAGTGTTGGGATTACAGACGTGAGCCTCCGCTCCTGGCCAAAAACTGTTTCTAATTATGCTATAATTTGCTAGAGAAAACCACCCTGAGGAATTATGCCTTTTTATATGCAATTCTGACTAAGACCTATAGTTCAATGTCCCAAGTTTCTCAGAGGAGGATAACTTAAGTAGCATTTACTAACTTGGTAGAAATAAAAGTAATGCTTAGGAGCTGAACTCCTGAGCTGGATTACCAAAGAAGGCCTCCCATCATCCCAGAGATAATGTCTCTTTACCAGAAAATTACTGAAGGAATTGCTGACAATGTATGGGTGCTCAGAAGCCACCCTACGTACCTGAAAGAGTCCTTTTACAATAGAGAGCAAGAGCCTTTATTTGGCAGAAGGTAAATAAAGTAAATGTAAAATAAGCTGCTGCTGTAGTATCCTTTTTTTTTTAGACGGAGTCTCACTCTGTCGTTCAGGCTGGAGTGCAATGGTGTAATCTCGGCTCACTGCAACCTCCGCTTCCTGGGTTCAAGCCATTCTCCTGCCTCAGCCTCCCCAGTAGCTGGGATTACAGGCATGCACCACCAATCCCAGCCAATTTTTGTATTTTTAGTGGAGACGGGGTTTCACCATGTTGGCCAGGCTGGTCTCGAACTCCTGACCTCATGATCTGCCCTCACGGCCTCCCAAAGTGCTGGGATTACAGGTGTGAGCCACAGTGCTCGGCCTCTGCTGTAGTATTCTAAGGGGACAAATGACCACAACATACAAGCCCTGGATGGTTCCAGACTCTCCTGTGTCACTGTGTCTGTTTTCCTCTGTATCGTTTTAGGGTATTTTGGAAAATGAGTGAACACCTTGGTACTCTGCAAGAGGCATAATTTCATAAAATGAGTGATGAATTTACAAATCACTTTTAAAGACTGTTGCAAAATGTCTATGTTACCATTAAGTACCAAAAATGACAGTTGCATTAAGAAAGGAGGCAAAAATGATTGATAATATTTCAAAAATGTGAAGGATGAGCTGGGACATTTGTCTTCAAATGATAAGCAAAGAAGGCTATATCTATATATGAAATAGCTGCCTGAGCTCAACTCTCAGATTTTGAAAAGCATGAGCAATAGAAAGGAAAAAATAAATAGCCTACATTGCTGTCTTACACAAATGAGTTAAAAATTTGCACAGGGCAAACTTAATCAAGAATATGTCACATATGACTCTATACTGGTGCCCCCACGGTTTCTGATGTGTGTGAAAAATGACTTGTCTGTCGCAGTAAAATATAACTTGTTCGAAGACCCTCTGAGCATGTCAAGACCATGTTGCAGCAATTTCAATCTATTCATCTGGCTCATCTCCTGCACAGTTTTCACTTCATATGAGGGAATTCTGCACCAAATCTAAAGATTTCTTGCAAAGTACATTAAATTTTTGCTATGAATTATCGCTGTTTGAATCATGAATTTAGAGAGTATTCTGATACATTTAATTGATGTTGATTCTTTTAAGTCTGAGGCTAGGTTTCCTTAGATGTCTTGTAATTTAAGTTATCTTCTTAGAGTTGCTTACTGTTAAAAATTATTTTAACTAAAATTTGTTATTAAATGAACTTTAATGTGGTACAAACAACTTTATGTTATATATTTAAACAAACAATGGCTGAGTTGACCAAGTGACATAAATCTGAGATTTAAAAAATGATATTTATGGATTGCAAGCTTTCTGTTCCTAGGCTAAATACTTAATATTTAATTTAGCTCATTTAATTAAGGGTCATTTCCTTAAAAATGCAAAGGCAGTAGCAATGCAGGGCACATAAAAATATCCTGCAGGCTTCATCCCATGTCCTGTTTTCTCCCATATAGCCAAGACAGTGAAGTATTTCTTCATATATTTGAGGATATATATTTCTCACAATCATTGTTATTAGATATTTCTAAGCTTAGCCTCATAATTCTTTGTTCTCCTACTGGTTTAGGGTAATCCTAAGAATAATTTAAATGGAATCAAAATGAGGTTATTGGCATCTGACCATAAATTCTTCAGACACCCACAGTAGATAACATTCATAACTTCACCTAAGTAAATGGCAAGATTTATAAAATGGTGGCTATTACCACAGCACAAATTGTACACTTCTCTAAATCTGTACTTTCTAGCATACATTGCTTTTTAAAAAACCACATTCTAGGATGGTTTCATTTTTTAAAGCCATTTTTTCAAGCTCAAACTTTAAAAGAAAAAAAGAACTTATTTCAATATATTTTCCTTGGCAGAGATGAAAAGGGCATTGCCCCCAACAATAAATTCCAGCCAAGAAAAAAATTTGCAGTTTGACAGATATTCCATTATATTTAAGGAACTGTGTGCGTCACGTTAGAAGAAACTTTTTTCCCTAAAATTATTTGAGAACACAGAAGCCATTTTTAAAGCTATAGTTTTTATGTTTGTATAATTTACTTAATCCTCTCCTTGCCCTAATTACAAAATTTAAATGAAATTATTCAAATAAAAAAAGTTGCTTCATTCAGTAAAAGCAAATAATGAATCAGGGTTAGGTCTAGCTGGACATATTTTCCCAGTATGTACATCCTGACTTGGAAGTTTTGCATATTCTTCCTGTGTAGCTCTGAACTTCTCCTCCAAAACCAGGACCCACTGAAGACATCGGCTTCCAGGCCATTGAGCAGAGAAGGATCATTTAAGGTCTTACTTCAGTGTGCTTATTATAAGGTGGTAGAGGAGGTGCTTTCAGCCTCATTTGCCTCTTAATATATTCAATTTTGTCAGTAAAAGACCTAACCTTTGGTAGGGAAAAATGTTATTATGGAAGCTTCATTAACAAGAGTGCCTATGGGCTCTGCAATAGAAACTTAAGACATTTTTAGCTATTATCTCCAGACTCAAGGTTTATAAATGATATATTGTCCCAGAAGGTTTTGGAGTCTTCCTTATCCTTGTATAACTCTACACAAATATTACATGCTTACATAATATTGGAGCCTTTCAATTTACACAGATACTGAGGCCACTATTCTTTAATACACCTTATGGACTGAGTGTTTGTGTCCTGTCACTCCCAAATTTGTATGTTAAAACCCTAACCCCCAATGTGATGAATTTAAAGATGGGACCATTGTGAAGTGATTTGGTTTAAATGTCATGAGGATGGGACCCTGGTAATAGAATTTATGAAAAAGATGAATTGGGAGGCTATTAGACTGAGAAACCTGTAGCACCTTGGTTTCTTGTGCAAGCAAACCAAAACCCAACTCAATGTAAACAGTAAAATAAAACTTAACTTAATGAATCAGAAAGCACCGAACTAACCTCTAACTAGGAACTTTCCGCTTTAGCCAGTCAAATAGACTTTCTTTATCTTCATGATAAAGAAAGTCTTTTTCTTTGCCTTCATGAATGCCTTAGAAAAGTTTTCTCCTTGCTCCCCTCAGTGGAGCACTGAAACATCTGCTGACTGGTTATGCCTGATTTGTGAATTGTTGAATGCTCAAATAAATTCATTAAAAATGTAATGTGCCTACATTTATCTTTTAACAGAGTAGTATCCTGAGAAGCAGCAGCAACCAGAGCTCTCCCTCTGCCATGTGAGAAGATAGTAGAATGTGGCTGTCTGCAGGCAGGAAGAGAGCCTTACCAAGAACTAAATTGGCTGGCACCTTATTCTTGGACTTCCCAGCCTTCAGATCTGTGAGAAATAAACATTTGTTGTTGAAGTCACCCAGTCTATGGTATTTCATTATAGCAAACTGGAGAAGTCTAAGAGAATACAGCAAAATGGTTTGAATACGTTTTAATTCTACAATTAAAATGTTGGAAGAAATGAAGTGTGATATAATTCACATGTAAAAAATTATATTCAATTTATTTTTTGGAAAGTACATTTATGCTCATCTTTCAGACTCTGGTAATGACTGCCAGGTCTCCATCTTCAGTTTGAAGTTCTCTCAGAGCTTCACACCTTTGTCCCTGTCTGTTGTATTTACTCCATTGGATAAAACATCCCCTTACGTATGGTAGGTTAAGAAAAAAATATCCCTTCTTCATTTCTTTTCACAGACATTACTGCCCACCAGCCATTTAAGCTTGAGAACTTGGTGACCTCCATGGAAACGTCTTACTCCCTAAACTTCTTCACTAAACCTCCAAGATCCCCTCTTTTCTATATGCCTAAATTATAAAATTTCTAGCACAGAACTTTTTATTTATAAACAATACTACATTTTAAGCATTTATTCATATGTGTCTTATTTGTTTCTTTAATTTATTATAAATTTGATGGCATGGAACCCAAATTTGTCTTCTATACCTCCCCTAACATTTAACAGAGAGCTAGGTAACTAATGATGCTCACTAATTATTTTCTATGATTATGACTGTCAGCTTCAAATGTATCTTTTTCAGATGTGGGTTTCTAGTCAGACCAGCAGGTTAAAAACAAAGTTTTGGGGGACTTTAATATATTATTAAACAACTATTTAAAATCATTTAACAGTTTTAATGACATTAGCGTATTTCTCCTAAACTCTTAGCAAAGGAATTCTCATTTTGTGGAATATAAATGTTCATATTAAATTGAAAGAAGGCAATGATTCTTTGTCATTATGCCTCTGTCAAATACCTATGGTTGTCCTCACCATATTTATTCTTTAAATATTTTACTCTTTTTGGATTTAAGATACTGCTTAGAGATTGAAAAGAGTGGAAGCAGGAATTAAATTATGAATTTTTACCAGTAATAAAAACCTGAACTTGGAAATTAAACAAGTATAGATTGTACTGGTAAAGATGCATAAAACTATGTTCAAATATATGTGTACCCTCCCAGCTATTTTAGGTAGGTAGATGAGTTGCTTATAGAATTACAGAGAAGACAACTGTTCTCGATCACAAATTAGTTCGTCATATTTTAGTTTAGAAAAAAATGTAAAAGATAACGCTTATGTAATTTAAATTCCTAGAATCAGTTACCTGAAATTATACAAAAATGGAACACATCTGACTCAGAAGATAATTTTGTTAATAAAAATTCTTATAATTTAAAAAAATTAACAAAATTTTAGCTATTTTACAGACACTTTTCTTGCTTAACAGAATCAATTTAGACACTTAAATATTTCCTTTTATTTAAAAGAAAACTGCAAACTCAGAGTGACTATTTTGCCCAAGAACACACAGAATTACTAAGGAGCCAAACAGGAATTTAAATAGTTGCTTTGAGTCCATATACTTTCCTTTACCCAAAGCATCTCACCATCCACATTAAATTTTATAGTAAAAAATAGTTGAAGTTTATTCAAATAAATTATTTTATTCAACTAGTGTCCTGAGTGCCTACTAAGCTTTAGAAACTTTTTCTACTAGGGAAAAAAAACACCAAATCTCTATCAACTACAGATTCAAATAATCTCTTAAAATATTCAACCATTGTATGCATTTCTTAGATATTTTGCCACCACTTTACAGGCTTGTCAAAATTTGTCTAGGATTTCTTTGCCAGATAAATGGATGAAAAAATCATGATTAGAAATTTAAGTAATTCCCTAGGAAAATCACAATAAGAACCAATCCCTCTGAATCTCCACCTCATCTGCCCCATTAAAAGTTCAGATTTAAGTGACCCCAACTGAATGCTTTTAGAATTCAACTAAATATCAGTTGTCTAAGTGCCATGCCAGAAAGAGTATACGGATAAACCAATGCTTTGAAGAAAGCCTGACTCTCAGTGAATAGAGTACCTGGGACTGGGAAAAGACCTTACAACATTTATTTATTTATTTATTTATTTATTCATTTATTTATTTAGAAGGGGAGTCTCACCCTGTCATCCAGGCTATGGTGCGTGATCTCAGCTCATTAAAATCACCTTGCGGGTTCAAGCAACTCTCCTGCCTCAGCCTCCTGAGTAGATGAGATTACAGGCACACACTACCACACCAGGCTAATATTTTGTATCTTTAGCAGAGACAGGGTTGCACCATGTTGGCCAGACTGGTCTCAAACTCCGGACCTCGTGATCTGCCCACCGTGGCCTCCCAAAGGGCTGGGATTACAGGTGTGAGCCACTGTGTCCTGCCCAAGACCTTACAACTTTTAAGCAGCTCAAGCATGATTTAGTGGGAGACAAGGAAAGACTAATCATCCCTGGTTCCTGGACCCACCCAGATAAAGTAAACTTACCGAAGTTCCAGAGGAAGGTCTTCAGGACTCATATTATAGATATAGATTAGAAGGAGTTAATCACTTATGTCCTTTGATGAATGCATACTTACTCATAGACATATAGTTTAGAAGGTATATACGCTGGAAAGCTTTGTAATTCTGAATTGGTCTGGTGATATTTTCCCAGCCGTTTCCCTGTACCCGGTTACGGAAATAAACTCTCTTCTTTCCCAGTGCGTCTGCATCTCATTACTGGGCCATGAGAATAAGCACCCCGACTCTCTGTTCAGTCCGGGAACACTCCCGTAGAAGTCCTTTCCTGTTCAACTAGGAATTCAGCTAGTATAGGGGACTTGGTTGGTGGGTTTATTAGACACTCACCCACTAAGGGTTCTAAGTTCCTGATTACCATGGCCTTACCAGGATGTGACTGCTGTACTTGTCCATTTACATTTACAACTCAGCATGGGAATATTCAGAGACACTCCAGTTGATTATTTGAATTCCAAATATATTCCTTCCTGGCCCTCCCTTACTACCTCATGGTGGTCAGTGCCAATAACCCCTGTCAGAATAGTGATTCCTTTTGTTGCCCACTGGTCCACTGGCAATCACAAGTGACCCATGCTCTGTCTCCTGGTGGAAGAGTTCCCCTTTCAGAAACAAGGACTACTAAACTTACTGAGCCTAAAATGCTGAAATAAGAAGTAAAATTGTGAGTAACGGTGTTAGTGCCATTACTACTTTCATTCCTTATTCTCAGAATCAACAAATTCTACTTCTTGAGAGACAATACCATATAATGATCATTGGTTTAAGATATATGCCATGTATTGAAGGATATAGTATACAATTCCCACAATGTGTCATTTCTAATTGGCTTTTTATTTGTACTTTTAGAAAGCTCTTCCATCACTCTATGACATTTGGTAAGTTCTGGATAGGTGTGGTAAGTAGTAGAAGTGGTATGTGGAAGAACCAATATGTGGTAATACCATAATCCTATGGTCAGAATGCACTACCATGAGTGTTTACTAAAAAGTGAATTGAAATGTTTTGCTAGATGCCAACTTAGATTATAAAGTAATATACCTGGAATATAAGTGGATTATATTCAATGTGAATTAATGTATTTTCTAGAATTTAAGATTATAATGTAATTAACCCACATCAAGTATCTAGTAGGTCTCCTTGAAGAATTGTAGTATATTATGGACTTAGCATTGGTCTCCATTGTTGGTAGGTCAGGCATTCAGCAGCAGAAATAGCTAGATAAGCTTAAGTCAGAAGAAAAGGTGCAAGTGAAAAAATCTCATAATGTTGGCATAGCTGCTATCTCAAATACAGTGTATACATCATTCATAAGCCTATGAATGAGCTGAGGTGGCTGAGGTCAGAGAAGAACTGGCATTTACTCACAAAATCACCCTATCCATTCATTTTATTATTGCCTCTTTGGAGTGAATATCCTGTAATTGGCATTTATATGTGATTTTAAAATATCCTCATACTTTTTTCCCCAGCTCCCACAAGTACATTACACATGCCTTTTCCCCAGATCTTCCTGTATTGATCTGCCAATCTTGCTCATTCCAGGACTCTGGCCAACATGATAAGACATTTTCAATCCTCATAAGTATATGTAAATCTTTACTTTGTTTACTTTTCTCTGCACACAAAAAGGATAACCAGAAGGACTGTTCAAAACTCTATCCATGGGAGGATGTCACCTCTCTTACTTCTTTCATGTGTACTCCAAAAAGGGGCTGGAGTATGGTAGTTGAATAATGCTACAATTTTCAACTTGCTCCTACATGACAGTTCAACCAATTGGTGCACTAAGCTTGAGCTTTTTATGTTTTCTTTTTTTTTGCCTCCATCAACTAGACATAAGAAATCCCATTAAGACCATGGATGAGTCGTATCAAAGAAGAGGTATCAGTACAAGAAAGGTAAGTACCATGAAGGACTTTGTCACCATTTATTCAGCTAACCTGTGTTCTCAGACATTTTTGGACCTAGTCACAGATGTACCACTTCCATTTTACTATGAGATTATGCTGGACCTGCCTGCCTTAGTGGATCTAAGAGTAATTTGCTCATGATTCAATCTTCTGGTCACACAGTTATTTGATGTTCAAATGGCTAGACAGGTTATTTTTACTAAAACCCAATATAATGGTGAGAGATGCTACTCTGTTGCACCTTGTCTAGAGCAAAGGATCTGCATTAGAACTTTCCTATTAGGGCTCAAAATGGTAACTTTCTCTACTGTAAATATGTGTTCTGTCATGGGCTCTTTCAGGTCACATGGCCAAAGAAGCCAGCTGCTTAATCACATCTTGGACCTGCTGAGAGCTTTTTCTTGCCCTAGGGCCTATTCAAAGCTAGCTTTATCAGAATTCCTGGTTTTAGAATATGATCCTCCCAAAAACCAAAAAAGCACTTTAATCATTGTACATTTTTTCCTTTATGTTAGAAAATCCAAGTTGCAATAGCTTGTTTGTTATTTGGGGGTTGTCTGAGAATGCCCCACACCCCTGATTTCCTAAAACCTTTATCAGTTTAGTCCTGGTGTAACCCCAGAACTTTGTATGTTCTACTGTTCTACTTTTCCTCTTGAACTTCATTTTGAACTGTTCAGTGCTACCTAATCCTTCAGGTTTCAGTAAAATCAGCATTTCTTTAAGCAACCAACTTTTGACTAATCTTCCCCCTATTACAGAAGAAAGAGGTTGTAGAAATGAAAAATGAGCGCTGTACAGGATCTCAGAAAAGCATGCACTTTTCTTTACAGCACTTGTTATACTTGCAAATTTATATTTCTCTTTGTGGATAATGATTCTTTGACCTACTATATTATATTTTTATTTTAAGTTTATTTTTCTTAATTGTTCAAATACACTTCAGATAATGGTTGGAGAGGAGGTATTATACAAACTTTGGGGAGAGGAAGAGTAAATAATTTTTGTCATACTAGTGTTTTTATAATTTCATATTACAATAAATATCTTTTGTCCTAACAAAGATTCTTGACTCTAGACAGTTTTACCCTGGGCCAGTATGTTTAATGACAACAGAATTATTATTTTTTAAAAAAGTAATGCGAAAATTATGATTAAAGTTTTAAAAATCTGGATCTGTTATAGATAAACTATAGTAAAATGAAAAGGAAATTAAATCACCTCAGACAAAATTCTGGCAAACTACCTGACAGGTAAGCTTTTGATAACTGAGAGAATGGAAATTGGATTTCCTTTAAGCATTACCCAAGAGGAAGGGGCTCAGCAACAAAGCTGTCTGTAGGGTTTATGTTGCCATCATGTGCTCGTAAGGAAGGAAACATTTTAAATGAAAACAGACATCTAGTATAGAAAACTATATGGCATCAGTTTCAAAGACGCCATTTAAATGGAATATAAGACTTCATTTTTTAAATTAAGAAAACACTTCTCTGAAAATGTTATTAATTCATTTTATCCAAAACTTGGCTCTCTGTTCTAGGACTTTTAGTATGGCCCTTTAACTTCTTGTTTCCTTGTCAGGAGGCAAAAATAACATTTTAAAAAAACAATTAAAATTATGATGCATGACAACTTTAATAAAGGGCAAATATTAGTAAAGCAAATAAAAGAGGAAGATAGAAATCATATTAAAAGAGAAAAATTAAAGTCTACCTCAGGCAATTTTCCCATAAAGCAAATGAAGCTTAAGCTTAGGGGCTCTTGGATTCCTGTTCTTAATTTTGTATTGGCAATTTTGATTCCTTTTCTTAAGAATGGTGTATTATTTGTTTTCACGCTGCACCCAAGCCACCTCTTGAATGCATTGCTGCTTAGAAATTTCTTCCACCAGAAACCCTAAATCATTTCTCTCAAGTTCAAAGTTCCACAAATCTCTAGGGCAGGGGCAAAATACCACCAGTCTCCTTGCTAAAGCATAACAAGAGTCATCTTCACTCCAGTTCCCAACAAGTTCCTCAACCCTATCTGAGACCACCTCAGCTTGGATTTCATTGTCCATATCATTATCAGCATTTTGGTCAAAGCCATACAACAAATCTCTAAGGAGTTCCAAACTTTCCCACATTTTTCTGTCTTCTTCTGAGCCCTCCAAACTGTTCCAACCTTGGCCTGTTATCCAGTTCCAAAGTTGCTTCCATATTTCGGGTATCTCTTCAGCAGCACCTCACTCTACTGGTATCAATTTACTGTATCAGTCCATTTTCACACTGCTGATAAAGACATAACTGAGACTGGTAAATTTAGAAAAGAAAGAAGTTTAATGGCCTTACAGTTCCACATGGCTGGGGAAGACTCACAATCATGGACGACGGAGGAGCAAGTCATGTCTTACATAGATGGCAGCAGGCAAAGAAAGAGCTTGTGTAGGGAAACTCCCATTTATATAACCATCAGATCTCATGAGACTTATTTACTATCATGAGAACAGCACGGGAAAGACCCACCCCCATGATTCAACTACCTCCCACCGGGTTCTTCCCATGACACGTCTGAATTGTGGGAGCTACAGTTCAAGATGAGATTTGGGTGATGACACAGTCAAACCATAGCAGATGGCCTGCCAAACTTGAATAGGCTTTATTTTTTTAAAAAAACTAAATGTGACCTGTTTCTTTATTACAGTTATCCTATTTAAACGATAAATTAGACACATACCAGACCCTGCTTCAGATGTTGGGATCAGAGAAAAACACAGTTCTTCAATTCAAGAAATCCATAGTTAACCGGGCTTTACAGTGCTTGACATTTAGATATTATAATTAACCTTTTAAAAAAGCTATATTACTCTTTAGAAGCTCAGAACTCAGATGAAAATAAAAGGGGTTTCATAGAACATTGTGTAGAAAGGATTAGGAAATGTGATTGTTTGTAAACTTTGTCATAACCTCTATAACCCCCTTTATAAGCTTCCCTATAAGGGTAGTAAAAAAAACTTGCTACATTTTGCAAAAATAAGAAATGACAGCCTGAGTCACAAAGTTCATGCAGAATTAGACTGACTAACTTTTTTTTCTTTTTACCAGGCCAGAGAAGCCACATAGAAAGATAATTTAGCTGTACATGTAATTTTAAGTCCTTAGAAATTTCAAATTCATGTAACAAGTTAAAGAAAAATATTCTGCCCTTTTAAAATTATGGCTTATCCAACAAACCTACTAATGTTGAAATTATAAATATCCAAACTTCTTCCATTTCATGGCCTTCTATAAGCTCCTAGCATTTTAATAGCTGAGTATATTTTTCTGTCCCCATATGCTTTCCTATGGGAAGGTTAATGCTTGCTCAAACTTCTGAAGATGTAGGCCATGAAATTTATTAATTAATTCTTGTTGCAAATCCCTGCTCTCAGATCTCAATTCTTGGTTTCTCTTACTATGTTTCTCCTTGTGACTTCTGAACTCTTCCATAGCAATTTATTCCCTAAGATGAATGCATTTAGTTTCTCTTTTATGTACCAAAGCATCATACTCTCATGTGAAATTCTTTTACTAACCATTTGGGGCAAAAGGACAAGGGGATATAAAAAAATACAAAACAGAAACATCTTAATAATATATGTCAGCATTCTTAAAATCCCTCGCATGGCCCCAGAGCCATTAATTTCTGTTTTGTTTTGTTTTGTTTTGAGATGGAGTCTTGCTCTGTCGCCCAGGCTGGAGTACGGTGACATGATCTTGGCTTACTGCAGCCTCTGCCTCCCGGGTTCAAGTGATTCTCCTGCCTCAGCCTCCTGAGTAGCTGGGATTACAGGTGTGCACCATGATGCCCAGCTAATTTTTCTGTTATTAGTAGAGACGGGCTTTCATTATGTTGTCCAGGCTGATCTCAAACTCCTGACCTCAGGTAATCCACTTGCCTTGGCCTCCCAAAATGTTAACCACCACATCTGGCCCCAGCACAGTTAATTTCTCACTGGCCCTCTTTCCCCTATTAGACCAGTCTGCTGCTGCATTGATGGGGGTATATTTTCCCTATCTTGACATTTTTCCAAATTCTTCTTTATCCAGAGTCCTTGCTGTCCCCCCATACAAATTTTTTTATTCATCAGCTATTTGATAGTTATCAAAATTCCTTTTTATGTAATAAAAATTTAATTATTTTAGTTCAAATTCTTCCTCTGAATTATACCCAAAGACTCCGCCTTCCCTTTGCCTTAACCTCATCAGAAAATCCCTGAAACATCTTCAAAGACTCCCAGGGTGTTTTGGAGTCCAGTTTGAAAACCAAAGATTGAAAGATTTTCTGCATTGTGACATAAATACAATATGTTTATTTTTATACATTGCAACTGACACTGTTCATTCTTTTAATGCAATTCCCATATTATCTCTATTATTATCTTAATTCCTAATAAAACAATGAGTAGCTATTAAATCGTATTGCAAATTTTACTTAAACATTATTTGAGTTAAACTGAATCTGCTCATAATACTCAGGATTAGTAATCAGTAAGTTATGGTTGACTTAATCTGTTTTTTTTTATTGGAGTAATAGTTACACAAGTGTACAATTTTTTAATGTTCATCAGACTGGAAAATTAAAATGCAAATATTTTATTTTCCCTCAATATTATTTTACTTCAATAAAGTTCATTTAAAAACAAAATAATTAAAATATGAGAAATGGATAAGACATTAGTAAACAGGTTGCAGAATTAAAAACTACAAATAATATTTCTAAGAATTAAAGCATAATATTATTTAATGTAAGAAATCATTTGCAAAACAAACCCCCAAAAGTATGGTAGTTCGAACAACAGACATTTATAACATAACAATCCAATGCCAGGTCAGTTGAGGGATGGCACTTGATGTGTGATGGAGGTGTCATGTGTCCATACCATTATTTAGAGAAATGCTTAGGGATGCATTGTTTCTTCAGCATTCTGTTTCCAAAGTTGCCCTGGGAAGTGCCATACATGGGAGAGTCTTCTAGGCCACACCTGTAATGCTGTTTACAAGACATACTTAAAAGAAATGCACAGAGAGGAAAGTCAAAAGTCATAGAACAAATGTGTGTGTGTGTGTGTGTGTGTGTGTTTGGCACGATTTTGAAACAAAATAATGATCATATAGCTATTTTAACATCATACAATAAAGAAAAGCAAAAGCCAGACAAGCAAAACAAACACCAAAATAAAACAAAAGAAAAACTAGTGGGCCGAGCGCGGTGGCTCAAGCCTGTAATCCCAGCACTTTGGGAGGCCAAGACGGGTGGATCACGAGGTCAGGAGATCGAGACCATCCTGGCTAACACGGTGAAACCCCGTCTCTACTAAAAAATACAAAAAACTAGCCGGGCGAGGTGGCGGGCGCCTGTAATCCCAGCTACTCGGGAAGCTGAGGCAGGAGAATGGCGTGAACCTGGGAGGCGGAGTTTGCAGTGAGCTGAGATCCGGCCACTGCGCTCCAGCCTGGGCGACAGAGCCAGACTCCGTCTGAAAAAAAAAAAAAAAAAAAAAAAACTAGTAAAACACAAAAAATATCCATAAGAAAAAAAATTAGGGGCATTAAGGATACTAATGGGTGCTACACATATTAGTTAGGAATTGTGTTTGATGAGGAGGAAACCAACAAGAACGTGGCTCAAACATATAAGATGCCTAATTCTTCTCAATGGGAAACTCAGAAGAGGTAAGAAGTGCGGAGATGACGCAGCATCATAAAACCATCTGGGCTCCAGCTTCCTACTATTTTCTATTCAGTCATCCTTATTTTTGTCACTTACTGGTTCCTGTATAGCTGCTCTACCCCGGTCGTATGTCCCCATTCTGGGCATAAGAAGACAAAGAAGAAAAGGTACATCTGAAAAGAATCTGCCCCCCCCCCCCTTTTTTAAAAAATATCTCAGGTGACTCACCAAACATCTGCTTTTAAAACATTAGCCAGAAAAGTGTCACACAGACACTACTATCTTCAAAGTGTTGCTGGGAATTAAAGATCTTGTGGAGCATTTTTCTGACCCATCTAAAAGTCAGGGTTATTCAGTTTTATATTTCTTGTTTAGCTAATGTCTACAAATTGTTTTTCTGGGAAATTGACGTGTTACTCAGTTTTCAAACTTAGTGGCATAAAAAATCATATTATTTTACTGCTTTTCAAATGTCTGTTTTGGTAGAATCATTTCTCTTTCTTCATTCCTAATTTTGGTTATTTGTGTCTTCTCTTTTTTTTTCCTTTGGATGATCTTGCCAGTAGTTTATCTATTTTAATTGTCTTTTTAAAATAATTGATGCTAGAAATATATGCTTCACACTTGGCAATTCCACATAAGAAAAATATTAAAAATTAAAGGCACATTTGCTGCCTCCTTTCCCCAACTTCAACTTATTATTAACTTAGTACTAATTATAATTTTAATGATGAATATGTTACAATGGGTAGCTAGTCAGTCGTGGACAGGGCAGGAGAGGGCTCCCCTTTCCACCAGGAATCTCAGGCAACCATCAGGTGATGGTCAGGCAGTTGTTACACTGTTTCTCTAAATTAATAATTGGTCACAGCCAACACCAGGGAAAGGCAGTCTCCCAATCAATAGAAACACCTGAAACTGGTGATCAGTAGCTTCCCAGTAAGATCTTAGGAGTTGAGAGTGGGCTAAAGCATGCTCACTAAGAAGCAAAATGGCGGATGACCTTTCGCGAGGAACACGGTACTAGTAAGGGAAAAACTCAAAGGAGCACGTGTACAACTCTAGTAAACACACTGCGCACGCGGTTTCTCCCAAGCACTTGCAGGCCGCTGCCCCTCAAGGGAACAATCAGGAGAGAAGGGGTGCAAGACCCTGGAAATATGCTAACAAATAAAATCCTAAGTCTGAGTTCAAACGGTGCACCATGCACATGATCTCTCACGTCACCCGCTTGGCCCTCTTCCAAGTGTACTTTATTTCCTTTCATTCCTGTTCTAAAGCTTTTTAATTAACTTACTCCTCTCAAGCTTGCCTGGGTGTCTCTCTCCTGCCTTATGCCCTTCAGTCAAATTCTTTCTTAGGAGGAAGCAGGAATTGAGCTTGCTGCAGATACATATGGATTTGCTACTGCTAACATACATACTATTGGTAACTGCTAATACATTAGTGCTTAATATTCACTGTGAAATTTTAAGTAAAAGGTAAGTATATCATTCATAAAGATTTTTAAAAGTGAGGCTCAATAGCTATTGTGAAAAATATGTAAATTTTTAGCACTCTATATAAGCTATTCTCCTCCAACTGATTATTTTTTCCTTATTGTTAATGTGTACACACACACAAATATATATATATATATATTTGAGATGGAGTCTTGCTCTGTTACCCAGGCTGGAGTACAGTGGTGCGATCTCAGCTCACTACAAGCTTCGCATCCCGGGTTCATGCCATTCTCCTGCCTCAGCCTCCCGAATAGCTGGGACTACAGGCGCCCACCACCTCGCCTGGCTAATTTTTTGTATTTTTAGTAGAGACGGGGTTAGCCAGGGTGGTCTCGATCTCCTGACCTCGTGATCCGCCCGTCTCGGCCTCCCAAAGTGCTGGGATTATATAGAAGCTGGACTGTTAAAGCAATCAGAGGATGAAAGTTAAAGAATCATAAAGCAAGGCCTTGGGTTTGTTACTGTAGTAGGAACATTGGGAGAAAAATGACAGCATGCATTGGTTTTGAGCTGTAAAGCTATTAACTACAACCGATGTTATGTCTGGATGTTCCTTTACCTTAAAAAACATTAATGAATTGAATCCTAAAGTCCATTTCCAAATGCATTTCAAACACATGTTGTTTACTTTCAGTGGATGGAGTTGTAACACAAATTCATTCAATTTTGCTGAGTTTCATAATAAAGTATGTTATCTGTCCATAAACCTTAGAAAATAGATCTGATTACCCAAGAGCAGCATTAACTAGATAAAAATTGTGTGTGTGTGTGTGTGTGTGTGTGAAAGAGAGATTTATGAAGTGTGTGATGTTTTTCTGTCTCTTCTGATTTCAGAAATCGTGGTTTATAATAAAAAGCTGAGATACAAGGAGAGAGGATGGATGGATGGATAGTTAGATTGATAGAAAGAAATACAGAAAGACAGAAAGAAAGACAGAAAGAAAGAAAAAGAAAGAGAGAGAGGGAGGGAGGGAGGGAGGGAGGGAAGGAGGGAGGGAGGGAGGGAAGGAAGGAAGGAAGGAAGGAAGGAAGGAAGGAAGGAAGGAAGGAAGGAAGGAAGGAAGACATCAAATCTTGTAGAATGCAGAAACTACAAAATGATATTCAGATATAGAAAGAAAATTATATTTATAGCAGCTGCATTCATAATGGCCCCAAAACAGCTGTATTCATAATGGCCCCAAAACAGCTGTATTCATAATGGCCCCAAACTGAAAATAACCCCAAATCCATAATACAAGTGCATAATACAAAGTGATACATTTCTCTAGGCAGAAAATGTTGTTAAATTTCTATGCTGCTCTCTACCAAGCCCGTGGCCAAAACCAACCAACCAACCAAACAAAACCATGCAGAAACCTTCCCCCCTTGTTTTAGTGCTCAGAGCATCTAAGAAGGAGTGTAGTGAAAAGCACTGGGTTATCCACGGAGACATCCATTTTTTTTTTTTTTTTTCCATTTCACTCTTCCACAAATGAGGCTTTAGGTCTTATCTTAAGAATGGAGTGATGCCTTCCGTGGCAATACTCTACAGTACTTAAAAAAAAAACTACCACTTGAATTGAACATAATAGGTTTAACACCTCAGACTCTCTGGCTGTATGAGTTAGTGGGAAAGAGAGAATCCTTGCTTTTCTAAGTAAGAGTTATCTCTTGTTGGCCTATAGAAATCTTACAGATAATAGAAAGTGTCAACAGAAATGTCACTTAAAGCCAGAGCTCTTAAGATGCTAACTATTCTGTGAATGGTTTCAGACACTTGGTTATGACCTGTTATGCACTGGTGCTATCGACAAATGCCCTCTCTTTCTACAAGTGTTCTAACCAATCCGTTTTCTTCCTGTAGGTACTCCCTATTTTACATTCAATTTGTAATGCCATTCTCAGATGATCTACATTAAACTGAGCCAGATAATAACTGCTCACCTGGAACAAATGCTACTATAAGTTTTCCTTTAATGGTTCTCTCTGATTTCCTCATAGTAGCAAGCTCAAAAGTTTCTGTGAAATTCTTAAGGAGAATTCAATGATAAAATAGGCTTGAAAAATGATCTGTTAGCTAGCTCTCTCTTTAATATAACATACTAAAATATCTGAGTAGTACAAGAAGTGGAGCAAGATATGGTTAAATACATTATTCCAAACTTATTTAACTAAAGATTCTCCCCTTCACTGAACGTCCCAAGTTAAAGATATTAACATCATATAGTACTGATTGTTTTGTAACCATGCTATGAAAAATAATTTTATGCTGCTGTGAAAATTTGTTTTATACATACATTGAAAAGGCTTTAACTTGGTTTTAGAAATTACTTTTGATTTTTTATCTGCTTTGATACTATACTGTGATAAAAGGTTAATGGAAATTAAAAACACACTGCATGATGGTTCTGTTCATCGTGTACATTCATTGAAGATGTAAAAACAAGGATCAGGACAAAACTCTGTAGAGTAACATGTGAATGGTGCCATTTGCAATTGAGAAATATGGCACCCGCATGATGACAAAATTGAAAAGCAGAAAGTAGCTGAAACACCACAATTGATCTATCATTTACCAGAATGGCTCAGTTCTTTGTCTAGTATGTTCTTTCTGCGTGCAGTATGAGTGTTGTAAAGTAAGTATGCAAGAGGAATAATTGTTATAGTTTAATTTGTAATATTATGTTGAGAAAAAATGCTTAAGATTGGATTACCTGGAGTTACTGGTGGGAATGCAAAATAGTACAGCCACTCTGAGAAAGAGTTTGATAGTTTCTTAAAAATTAAAAAAAAAATTATCATTAGATTTAGCAATCTCACTCCTATGTGTTAACCCTGGAGAAAGAAAACTGTATTTACACAAAATACATACGTTTATATCAACTGTACTCATAATGGCCCCAAACTAAACCCCTAAATTCTTCAACTGATGAATTTAGAATAAATTGAGAAAAAAGTTAGAATAAACCACTATTACATCCATACAGTGGGCTATAATTCATCAGTAAAAATAATTATTGATACATGCAATAATTTGGATGGTTTTTGAATGCATTATGCTACATGAAAGTAACCCAAGTCAGTATGTTATGATAATTGTGAGAAATTAGAATTGGGGGATAGATTTGATGAAAATTAAATAGTGTAAAGAAATTCTAGGAGAAGAGGAATCTGTTATCCTGGTCTCAATTTTTTTTTTTTTTTTTAAGACAGTGTCACTCTGTTGCCCAGGCTGGAATGCAGTGGTACAATCTCAGCTCACTGTAACCTCTGTTTCCCAGGTTTAAGTGATTCTTATGTCTCAGCCTCTTCAGTAGCTGGGGCTACAAATGGGAGCTACCAGGCCTGGCTAATTTTTTGTATTTTTAGTAGAGATGTGTTTTCACCGTATTGTCCAGGCTGGCCTCGAATTCCTGTGCCCAGGCAATCTGCCTGCCTTGGCCTCCCAAAATGCTAGGATTACAGGCATGATTAAAGTCCCTGTGCTCTTAAAGAAGAATTACATAAACTAATTAGCCAGCCCACTAAATGGACAAAGCACAATAACAAAAAACACCAATATTTAATTGAGATGTTGAAAATAAAGGATGAAATAAAAATAATCTTGGCAAATACAAACCAAAACAAAGCAGGGGAGTGTATTGTGTCAGGCAAAATAGACATGAAAGAGATGGCATTATTATGGAAAAGATAAAAGTTTAATTCACCAGAAAGATTTAATGATTTCATGTAATATAAAACCAATAGAATAATTTTGATATCTAGGGAGCATATTGAACAGAACTAAACAGAACAATTGACAAAATCGGTCAGGAGATCGAGACCATCCTGGCTAACACGGTGAAACCCCGTCTCTACTAAAAATACAAAAACTAGCCGGGCGAGGTGGCGGGCGCCTGTAGTCCCAGCTACTCAGGAGGCTGAGGCAGGAGAATGGCGTAAACCCGGGAGGCAGAGCTTGCAGTGAGCTGAGATCTGGCCACTGCACTCCAGTCCGGGCGACAGAGCGAGACTCCGCCTCAAAAAAAAAAAAAAAACAATTGACAAAATCACATTATTTTAGGAAATGTCACATACTTCTCACAATTATTAACATTTCAAAAAGAAAGTTTAGAAAAAAATAGAAGAGGTGTATATGCACAATTTGAAAAGCTAACTTAATCAACTTGGACTCATCAGTTAGAGATGGCCCATATGATCTAAATGCACATACAGAACACATACAAATGAACCAGGTGAAAGTGGGTCTCAAATTTTAAATAATAAATTTTCAGACCATGCTTCTGATCACAACACACTGAAGTTAGAATTAAATTACAAAATAATGAATAAATTTATTTCAATGTAGTTTAAATTGAGCAAAACTCTTTCATTCTAAATAACCCAAAGTAAAAAATATAATATATATACAAAATGTGTATATATAGATAAATATAAAAGTGTGTGTGAGTGTATATATATATACACACACATATAATGTAATAGGAATTTTAAAATGTTAGAACATGGTAATGGAAATGCTAAACAGAAAAACCTGTGAGATACAGGTTAAGTGCCATTTTTCAGAGAAATTTGGAACCCTTAAATTATCTTTTAAAAATGTTTTTTGATATTTAGAAAGATCTTTATTTTAATTCTAGTGATTATCTTTAGCTATAATCCTATATTTTTGTAATAACTTTATTCCAGTTCTCTTCCTTTGTACAATACCTATTTTTCTTTATAATAGGCAATAATATAAGTATCTACTACTTTTCTCCACTTCTACCTAATTTTAGCCCATTGTATTATTTTTCTTTATATTTTTCTATTGTTAAATATGTTTATGTTCATGCTAAATGATACTTCAGCTTTAAATACTAACCTCTGTCTTCAACTTTTTACTTATGAAGCAATTATTATGCTTATTTTATTTTCTGCCTTATCTCTCATTCTTCTCTTGGCTTCAATTTTTGTATCATTCCTATATTATTCCTAGAATCTGGATAAATATATTCAATGATCATTACTATTCCTCTGTAAAAGTTTCCCAAGTTATCCATTGTTTTGAAAAATCTTCTCTTCTACGCCGCTGCCAGCAAACCACTGCCCCCAAAACTGGAGAGACGTGGATACAGCCAGTCACAGTTTAATAGAGCAAAAACCCATGTGCAGCAACCTCTGGTGGAACCAGTTCCAAAGACTCTTGCCTAAGAAAAATAGAATACAACAAAAAGAACTGCTTGTCTCAGGGAAGCAATCTTTAGGGAAACCAACAGACAACAGGGAAGACATAAACAACCAGAGGAAATTTTAGTTTCTGAAACATACAACTTCAGGAAAGAATAAAAACAGCTTAACTTCTAGCCATATAAACACAAAGCCTCCCACTAAAGGCCTTTTTTTTTTTAACCTCAGTTCCTTTTATCTTAGTGCATCGTGTCTGTCTTTCAACAAGAAATTACAAAGTGAACTAAAAGAGGAAGAAAATAGTTTGATGAGACAGAACAAGCATCAGAAGCAAACTCAGGTGTTGGAATTATGAGATTGAGAATTTAAAACAACCACAATATGCTAAGTGCTCTACTAGAAAAAGTTGGTGACATGCAAGGACCAATGGGTAATGTAAGCAGAGAGATGGAAGCTCTAAAAATCAAAAGGCAATGGCAGAAATGAAAAACACTAACATAAATGAATAATTCTCATCAACAATTCTCATCAATTCTCTCAGTTCTCATCAACTCATCAATCATCTTTAAGTGATGTCAATAGAAATCTCTAAAACTAAAAGGCAAAGAGAAAAAATAAATAAATAAAACAGAATATCTATGAACTGTGGGAGAATTGCAAAAGGTGTGATATATGTGTAATGAGAATACCAGAAGAGAAAAAGCAAGAGAATGAATGTTTGAAGCAGTAATGACTGAGAATATTCCAAAGTTAATGATAGACACCAAAACACAGATCCAAGAAGCTCAAAGAACACCGAACAGGACAAATACTAAAAAAATCTATACCTAAGAATATCACATGCAAACTGCAGAAAATGCAAGACAAAGACAACACTCTTAAAGAAACCAGAGGAAAACAAAACCCAAACCGAATAAAACATTACTGATTGGGGAGCAAGGATAAAAATTATCTCAAACCTACTTTTAGAAATCTTGTAATCAAAAAGAGAGTGGAATGATGTCTTTCAAGTATTGAAAGAGCTTGCCCTCCAGTTTTCTCAAAACAAGCTCCTGTGAATAATATTCCCTGAGCTCTTTTCTATTCAAAACTGTGTACAGTGTTTATATGTAACAAATAAGTTGGCTGAATAGAACACCCTTGACTCATAATTTTTTTCTCTTAAATAGAGAAAATAGCCTGTAAGCATTACTCTTCAGTTTTTTTTTTTTTTTTTTTTTTTTTTTTTTTTTTTTTTTTTTGGAGACTGAGTCTCACTCTGTAACCCAGGCTGGAGTGCAGTGGTGCGATCTCAGCTCACTGCAACCTGTGCTTCCCGGATTCAAGCACTCCTCAGTCTTTTTATATTGATAGTTGATTGGGAGAAGTTGAATGCTTACCTGATTTATTGTCTTTTGTATGTGATTTGTTCTTTTCACTTGGTTATTCAACGATTCTTTCCTTAACTCTAAAGTCCAATTTTACTGGACTGTATTTCAGTGTTATGAATTTTAGTATTCCCAGGGACGTGGTGTGCCTCTTCACCTTATAGATAGAAACTTTCTTTTATTTCTGGAAAATTTCTGGATTATACTTTTAAATATTTTTTCAGTTTTAATTATTTGATATTCTCCATTATTTTGTGTTTTTTTCTTCCTTATATTATGTCGTCATCACTGACCGTCTTTTACCAGACTTACTGTTTTCTGATTTGATGAATTTCTTCATAGCTATGATTATTTCGCTAAAGAATTGACAAATTTAGGTTGCAAAGTTATGTTTCAATCTTGAACTGCTTTGTAATTACCTTTTAAAAAACTTGGCTGTTAGAATATGCTTCATGTTTTATTTTTCCTAAAAGTATCTTTGTTGGTAGAATTTTAAGAAAATATACATAGGAAAGTGTTAAGCTTGGTCACAATACAAGTAACTAATTTTATTATTTGTTCCTGGAATGCTGATCTAATTTATAGCATTGCTAAGCTGATCCCTGTGGAAATGTGAGCTTTAACCACCAAGACTGCACCTTACTTTTCTGTAATGCAGAAAAATAAGTGTCCTTAAACATCTTAGCACTATATATAGTACTAAAAATAGATTAAATGTATAATCTGCTCTTTCACAGTCACCTTAAGGAAGAAAAGTCTTCTTTCATCCTCAGACTGGAATCCATAGACAAGTAAATTGAGATTCTAATCAGATTATGTTATATGTTGGTATATGTGTATTTTTTCAAGAAGTAGATTCATGATTTTCTTTATATTCACAGAGGAATCCAAGAATGACAATGGCAATAAAAAGATGTGGTCCATTTGCATTGAGGAAGGAGGACTAAAATAAGATCTAAGGAAATTTACAGCTTGTGCATGTTACTAGCGATATGGTTAGGTCACTTGCTACCTCTGCGAAATCAATTATTTCTAAGGCCTTTTGTAGTCTGAAAATTCTATAATTCTAAAGTCAGAAGCCTTTCTTGAATGCTGTCTCCTCCAACAAATTTTGAACAGCAATTCATAGCTATTCCTTTCTTATTATACTTATTACATGGTGCAATAATCCAATTTTGCTAAAGTCAGAATTGTGGCCATCTGAGTGTAAAGCTATAAAATACTCTTTGTCTTAGACTTAAAGGACACTGAAGATCTAGAGTGCACAGATTCCAACCCTTGATGCCCCTGTGTTTTATGATATTTAGAGTGAGCTTTCAAGGCCAGAATTAAAAGAGGAACACTGTATTTAGAAGGAAAGCTGCTGTAGCCAGCATTATAAAGTCCACACTTAAAATGATTGGTCATTCTTCTCTGTTTTTTTTTTTGTGTGTGTGTGTTCAGGTTAGAAGTGAAGGTAGTGAGAAATTACTCAAAGAAGATTTCTAGGAGCCATGCAGCTTTTAATACCACCATTTATTAAATAAAAAAACCATTTGGTATAAGAGAGCTGAACCTATAAAAGGCATAGTATTCTAAAGACGACAATATAACATAAATTGAAGAAATGAAAAAGAAGACTTGGCTGAGTGTGCTGGCTCATGCCTGTAATCCCAGCACGTTGGGATTCTAAGGTGGGAGGATTGCTTGAGCCCAGGAGTTCGAGACCAGCCTAGGCAACATAGTGAGACCCTGTCTCTAAATAAAAAACGAGAGAGAGAGAGAAAGAAAGTCTACTCTACAGAGTCATGAGGGTCAAATTGAATTCCTTTCAACCCCACCAACAGGTCACTTTCTTTAGCAAATGAGAATTAAAATAAATTAGACTTGAAGACCCTTTTTCTTTTACAAATAAGAATTTTCTGTTTAATATATTGTGATTGCTTATAAGATTTTGAAAGACAAAAAAGTTTTCAGGAGTAAAGTAGATAAATAAATTAGTAAATAAATAATAAGTTTTAAATTTTAAATGTACAATAAAATAAAGTTAAAAAGACCCTAGGACACTTTTCTGTTAATGTACATGGGACCTGCGGATATAAAAGTTTGACTTAGTCGGGGAAAGCCAGAATACTACTTTCATTTTCCAATATGAAAAAAATAACAGTATTCTTAGAAGATGCCCTCTTAACCTTCAAATAACTTCCTCTACAGATGAACAGATAATATACAGTATACTGACTTGTTAAATGCATTTGGCTAGAGGGCTAATTGCTGTTATGCTATGCTCTATTGCTCTTACCAGTTGAATCATATGCTTACTAAGAGCTAGTCATACTTGTCCCAGGACCTATTACTTTATTGTAATTGCCACTGTAATTATGTAACTTAATTAAATGTTGCATAAACAAATGAACGCATATATAAAGAAAGAGAGTTGTTTCTATGAATGCTTTGGAAATGTTTGGTAATAGCGAGTTGCTAAAAATATTGCTGCTCATTTAAGATGAATAAGGCAATCCTAAAAGATTGGAAAATTTATAAAATCTATAAATTTCTGAATTAGACCCTTTCTTGCTTCACTTTTGAGAAAATAAAAATAAAACTGGATGCATTTAGCGTGAGACTGACACAGACCTCACACTCATAGAAAATGCCTTCTCCCTAAATTGACTAAATGTACATTATATATTTTAATAAAAATAAAATGTTTAGGAGGCCAAGTGTAGCAGCTCACATCTGCAATCCCAGTGCCAAGGGAGGCTGAGGTGGGAGAATTATTTGGAGCCAGGAGGTTGAGACAGACCTGGACAACATAGTGAGACCCCATTTCTGAAATAAATAAATAAATAGCCAAGCATGGTGCTCCACATCTGTAGTTTCAGCTACTCAGGAAGTTGAGGTGGAAGGTTTGCTAAAGCCCAAGAGTTCAAGGCTGCAGTTAACTATGATTGGGCCACCACACTCCAGGTTGGGTAACAGAGAAAGACCTCAACTCAAAAATAAAAAAGTTAAATATTTAAGAGATGTATACATTCTTACTGATAGGGACAGAGAGCAGAGAAATTCTGGTCAGAAAGGGCCAGGTCCCTGGAAAAAACCCCACACTCTTGCCAAAAAGCCTGAAACTGTGGTCCTAAGTGGGAACTTATATCTGTTTTCCTGCTTGAATGTTGCCTTTTCCTAAACCAATCATGCCCCGCCCCACCCCATCCTATGCTTATCACAACCCCAGACTCAATCAAAAAGAGGAGAAGCAGCTGGACACTGGGAACTACAGCTGGACATGAGAGAAGAGTGGCTTGACTTCAGAGGGAAAGATTTACTGTGTAACTTCAAAGAATCCAGCCAGGGATGGCTGAACTTCAGGGGAAGATTACCTACCTCCTACCCCATCCCCTTTTCAGCTCCCCTTCCTGCTGAGAGCCACTTACACCAGCAATAAAATCCCCCACATTTACCATCCTTCAACTGATTGATATGACCTCGTTTTTTCTAAATGCTGGACAAGAACTCAGGAGTCTCGAGTGTAGATACAAAAGCCTGTCACACTGGCCCTTTGCCCTCGAAGGCAGCCACCCCATGTGATGAGGCAAAGGGGTCACTGAACTGTTAACACTTAAGCCATCCATGGGCAGCAGAACTAAAAGAGCACTGTAATATGCCCTCTGGTGTTTCGGGGCTTGCAGGCACCCCCTACCTGGACACTGCTGTGGGGCCCGCAGGGAGTTTTCTCCTGCTGGTGCCAAAATGGTCAGCAGGTCCAGAACACATGCATTCCACTTCCTGCTTTGTTCACTCACGTGTTCCCTTCTGCAAGGAATTGAGAGCAGTGAGCTGAGTAAATAAGGAACCCCTGTTGCAAGTCCTCCAAAGAGATCAGGGAAATATCCTACCTCTTTTCTACTGTGTTACTTCAAATAACAATTTCAAATAACCAGTCAATTATTTTATCCTAAGTGTCAGATAAGATGGCTTCTACTCTGCAAGCCAGAGAGAACTGTTAAGTAGGAATTTCTTGGCATTAAATAGGATAAATAAAAGGAAATTTTAGGTTTAAAAACATTACAAAAGGTAACTCTTACAATATGACAGTATTGCTAAGGGATGTGTTGCAATTTATATTAATATAGCCTTAGAATACATAGCAAGCAGAGACTTGGAAATCAGAATGTATGAAAGTTTAGAACTTTTATTTCTAGTAATAATTTTGCAACACTCAGAGTATACAGAAGAATGGAGATTAGGGAGTGTCTTACTTTATGCATGTAACTGTTACCTTCTCTAGTGGATACAGGGTAGAATGACTGCTGTTTGTGCCTGCCCAGGGCCCTTTTCCCAGCTGTTTATCACTCAGTGCTGAAAGTGATATCAGCTTCCCTCTTCTGGAAGGAATTAATCTCAGCCAAGTGGAAGCCATATAGTTCTGCAAGCTATCTTCAGTCTTGCTGCGGGTCATAGACAATTATTAGCTGACAGTACAGTAGGAAAAGTCAGGCTGCGTGTATTGGCATGAATGAAAAGGGAATGCCTTGGAGTAGGTATTTTGGCTGTTGGATCAAGGTGGGAAACAGACAGTGCAAAATCTTTCATTATGAGGAGTTAACATTTTGGACAAAGCTTCAGGAATTGATTCTAAAATGCTGTGGAGATGGCTCTTGAATGAAATGGCCTATAGGAAATAAAGGAGAGATACCAGACTGCTGTAGGAAAGCTGTAGAAGAAGAAATCTAAAGGCTCAAGGAAGGGTCTGTTTGAATGAGTCTGCAAGACAAAGATGGAAAATACATTATCTGTTCATGTTCTTCAAAGGAACTTGTAAGAGGCTTCAACTTTGAATGTGTTCATTACTCAGACAAATGAATTGGCAGAGGGTGGAAGCCTTAGGGCTCAAATCATTAGCTATGAAGCCACAAAAACACAGAAGAAATCTTTAGGAATCTAGGTTAACTAATAAAAACAAACAAACAAACAAACAAACAAAACTGAGCCTATATTTTAGTAGTCACTATGGAAGATTGAAGTAGATAGGATGATTCAGCTAATTAATGCCAGCCAGTCTCTGTCTGGGGCCACAGTACTGTTTACAAGGGTTCATAAATAGGGAGACATGGAGGCAGGGACAGATGCCATGCATAGGCCCAACAACATGAGTTCTGTCTTACCAGGGTTGATTCTTGTGCTACTACTGCTGAATGTCCAATATACTAGAAACAGAGAGCAACACTGATGCCCCCAAATTGTATCATACACAAGGAGACCAACCAGTTAGTTGTTTGCAAGTTGATTATATCAGATCTATTTTATTGGTTAGGAGCAAGTCACAGGTCCCATTTATACCCAAGGAGAGGAGATTACACAAAGACATGTAATAGGCAGGGATCAGAGGGGACCACTTTAAAGACAATTCTTCATACAAGAGGCAAAAGCAACATTCCATCAACCACAGGTCTCTGTAATCCATTTGGAGAACTTGTGCTTCACTCTCATGCTTTTAGATTCAGTGGGTCCAGAGGCCCCAATTCTCATAGCAGGGATGCTTCTACCCGGGGACATAATAAGAGTCTTACTGAACTTAATGCTTTTGCTTCTGCCTGATCACTTTGGATTTCTCATGCCAGTAGAAAAGTAAGCCAAAAAAAGATTCTCATACTGGCATGACATTAACCTAGTCATCAGTAGGAGATAGAGCTACTACCAAATAATGACAATAAATAGAAATACTTTAAGTATTAAAACGATCTATTAGGATGTCTTGATATGTCCAGGACAAACTGTAAATAGGTCAGTTCAGCAACCACAGCCTGATAAGAATGTGGAAACCAGGGCCTCATGGTGAGTTATGAAGGTCTGGGTTCACCTAACAAAAAGTTGCATAGATCAGCAAAAGTACTAGCCAAAGCAGAAGGCAATCCAGAATGTATCATGGAAGAGGGAGATGTTGAATATGCTCTCAGGACCAACTAAAATATAGAAAACTATAGTAAAACCTACTAATTCACCTCTTAAAGATTTCCCTAAGAACTGTGACGATCAGAATCCTGGAGAAGCTGTGTCTAGATGGACTGAACTCAATGAGAGAAGCATGTAGATGAAGAGTGGACTATAGTGGATGCAACTGGTGTTCTACCTAGTTACCTAGTGCCAGTTAGTGTACACATCCTCTGGGTGATGTGAGGTTTGGGGGATAGTAATTAACAGGTGCCCCCTTCTCCAGAGCATTGCCCTTGGTTAAATAGGAGTCACCTTTACCAGTTGTATATTCTTACACACTAAGATTTCTATAACATAGATTTTCAAAATGTAAATCTCAGAAAATAACTTTTATTTATTTATTTGAGATGAGGTCTGTATATGTTGCCCGGGCTGATCTCAAAATCTTGGGCTGAAAACATCCTACTACCTCAGTCAGCCTCCAAAGTGCCTAGAATTACAGGTGCAAATCACCACACCCAACTCCACAGAAAATAACTTTACAAATGTGCATAGAAATTAATCTTGTGAGGCTTCATGCGGATTTGATTCTGTGTTTACAATAGAAAACTTCTTATATTATGGCTGAAGAAATTATAAACTTAATCCTAGGGGGTGGTCAAGAAACTGAACTGTACAACATTTGAAAATAATGGTCTAAAATATATTTTATTTTCAGTAAAGAAAATTCTTTAAGAAAGTAAAATATTTAAACTGGCACGTATAAGGAAAATGGATGTGCTACAATCAGGAGTAGGTTGAGGCAGACATCTGGTCCAATATGACTCAGTGAGTTTGGAGTGCAGGCGCACAACACTACTTATTGGGTAACCATTCCTGTGAGCTAGTGCTTGTCTCTGAGCCACTATTATCTCTAAGGAGTGTAACTACCCTGACACCTCCATCATGTAGGAGGAGGGAAAGAGAGTAAAGCTGCTGACACTGTGAGTGCATGCGTGCATAACAGAGCCAGCCACCTTGCAGGCAGACAGAGAGAGAGTTGGCCATCTCGCAGGTGGACAAAGAAAGTCAGCCACCGTGCAGGTGGACACACAGAGAGAGAGCTGACTGCCTTGCAGGCAGACAGTGGGGAGCAAAGAAATGGTGTGTGTGTCAGGGAGTGCAGCTGCAGGCATGGGGGTGGCAGGAGTCACGGAGCCACCTGCTGAGAGGGGCTGCAGCCAGAGTGGGCAGCCAAGACAGACTGATGGAAAGATAGAGCATAATAAAGCCATATTTCACCTGCCTACGGGCCCCACGTGTTCTTTTAGCTACCCGCTCACCACCTGGCCACCTACTCCCCTCAGACCTCAGCTTGGGCTGGACCCTGGCTCTTGGCATGACAGCAAGTAATTTATTTTGCCTTTTTTTTTTTTTTTTTGGTGTTTTCTACTGCTCCAATTGGTAAGGATTTGTAGAGCTTTGTAGTAAGCCCATGTAAGTTGGCTTATGATTATTATATAAATGTACATTTAAAATCAGGTCTATTATTTAAGGCATTATAATTTAGGGCAAATTTCTTAACCTTTCTAAGCCCTGATTTCCTGTTCTGTAAAACAGAAATACAAAAAAAAAAAAGTTATTAACACCAACTATGAACTGAGATAACACAAATAAATTATCTAGTGCAGTGCCTAACTCTGACTCCCTTGTCTTCTTGTTAATTCTGAAGGCCTGTTTGCCTTATGACCTATTCCTTGTCCTTTCCCTGATTTGCTCTGTGTGAAAAGATGCTGACTCCTGCAGTTGTGTTTCTCAGGCTCCTGTAGCAGCTGGCTTTCAGCTGGGGCTGGTCAATGGCAGGAGGCACTAGTAGAAGATTGGAAGGTGGAAAGAAGAGAGGTGCATCAGTATCTCAGCTTGTGTGTCTGGCAGCTGCTAGCTCACCCAGTGGTTTCGGTGCCCATGGATAGGTTTTTGTGTTTCCAACTTCTGCTGTGTGACTCCAGCTCCCGGATTCTGGCAAAATTCACTTCCCATGATCTCAAGGGTCCGTCTGACCAGAGCGTGGATGAAGCTAGTTCTAGTTCTGTAGTTCTTCCTGCAGCTGATACTCAGAGTTGCCTTGCCACCTTCCACTCAGCATCTCTGTTCTTCCATCATCTTGAGAACAAAATTCTTATGTTGAGGTCCCTGTATCTTAAAATCTCCAATGCTTTGTGTTTTTGAGTTAGACCTAGTATTAGTTTTCTACTGCTGTGTACCGAATTACTCAAAAATAACAGCTTAAAATTGCAGCCATTTATTATCTCACAGTTCTGTAGGTCAAAATTCCGTGAGAACTCAACTGAATTCCCTGCTTAGGGTCTCACAAGCACACAATTACAGTGCCAGCTAGGGCCGGAATCTTGACACTCTGGAAAAGAATCTACTTAATTTATTGAGGTTGAAGGCAGAATTCCGTTATTTGTAGCTATAGGTGTTTTCTTGCTGGCTGTTAGCTGAGGGCTGCTCTCAGTCCCTAAAGGTGGTGTGTTTCCCTCACCACATGGACTTTTTAACAATGGAGAGTATTCCTCACATGGAATCCTTCTCACCTTTTGAAAATCTCTGATGGCCACTTCTGTCCACAGCTGGAGGAAATTATCCTCCTTCAAAGAGCTTATGTGTTTAAGTCAAACCCACTTGGATAATCTCCACTGGTTAGTAACATCAATTACATCTGCAAAATCCCTTTTGCCTCCTAAGGTAATATAATCATGGGAGTAATGCTGGGGAAGAAGGTCATTGTAGATAGAATTCTGTCTTTCACAGGCCTTAAGTGATCCAACACTTCTGGCGCTAGCCAGGTTTGTGTCCTTGAGCTAATCATTTAACCATCAAAGACCTTAGATTCTTCATTTATAAAACATTTACAAATAAGAGAGCCAGGCATACTGATTGCTAATGTTCTAGTTCTGTCATTCTACAATTTTGTCATCTGAGACCTACATTACTTGGGCTAACAGGAAGAATAGTGGGGGGTTTTGCTATCTTCTCCTGTGCCCATCCCCTTTCACTGGGGAGTATTTGGATTTCATTTGGAAAAATAGAAAATTGCGTTTTGCCAGAAACATTTCTTAAGTATAGTCACAATGAAAATACTTATATTTCATTGTATTAAACGTCAATATTCAGGAGTGAGTTGTTAGTTTTAGTGGTGCCAGTTCTACCAGAAGTTTTGACATGGGTCAGTAAGCCCCACGTCAGTGTTCAGAGTGATGCTTTGGTATGAGGTGAGCAGGATGGAGAATATAGAAAGGCTAATCCCAGAGGGTTAGAGGAGAACTCAACCTAGTAAGAGTCTCAGGTGATATAACAGCCCTGGCATCTCAGACGTGTTACACAACATCTCTGAACTTCAGTTATATCCTCTGTAGAATGAAGAAATTCACTCGGGGACTTTTAGGGTTCTTCAGGTTTTAAAAATAGATAATCCTTCTCTATAATACAGCCTTGGCTGTAATAAAAACACAGTAACCATATGTACAATGAAATTGTAAGTTTGTTAAATTCTCAGGCAGAATGAACACTGAATAAACACTCATATAGAAAATTATTTTCATTAAAATATTTCAATGTACAGTTTTTGGATGTTACAATTCATGACTGTAAACCACTCCCTTCCACCTCCATAGATCTATTCCTTCTGGATTAATATACATATATAGTACACCCTTATAAAGGTGAAAAAAAAAGAAAAGTATATACTAGCACACCAACATCTGGCAGTCACATAGTGCCCTCTTCTGGCTAAAGATCAAACTGCAACTTTTCTCTGTGCTATGACATCTACATTTGCACGTTATTTTACGTCTTTTCTACACATCTACTTTGTGCTATCTGTTTCAATAATTCCTAATGTTTAATTGTTATCAGTTTTAATAATCAATGTGTCTTATTGATGCTATACGCATTCACCTGCTTAGCAACTCAGTTTAATAAACACAGGTAATCTACAAGTTTTTTTTCTTTCTTTTTTTTTCTGCAGAAGTTTAGACTCTGATCTAGTTGGGATATTTTTACCGATAAAATTAACCAGATTGCCACATTTACATTGAACTTTTAAAAAGACAGTGATAAACATGTTCTAAAACAACACAGTATATTTATAATTAATATTTCAGTTTCTACCTCTACATATGTATGGGAGTTAACTAAATTATTTCCATTCCCCTCTAACTAGGATAAACCACATTGTGATATTATTTTCCCATTCTTGTTATTATAGTTTTTACCCAACTGTTTCTATGCTAAATTATATATTTGATCATAAAGGGATTTAGAAATGAAATATAAAGCCAAGAATAATAATGAGTCTATTTGATTTTAACCAAATAACTGTGATTTGGGGAAGTAATTTAATGATTTTGCCTAATGTCTCCATTTACAACAGTGATTATCAACCCTTAGGGCCACATGAAGATCACCTGGGGATGTAGTGGGACGAGTACATTTTCTCCAGTAGCAACACATGTGACATTCTCCAGACACATTGAGACCCTTTGATGGCCTTATACTTAGTGACTACACAATCTATCACCTAAATCAGGACACTTTTGAGTGTGAAAGAGTCATTATTAAATAATAATTATTACTAAGAATTACTTATGCCATGGTACTGGCCTAAATTGGGGTTACCGTAGGCAAAGCAGAAGTCGAATCAACATAATTATATTACAAAATGTATTCAGTAGAGTATGGAAAACTGAATAAATTTTCTTTTTACTTCTATTTTCAATGGCATTTCTCATCTTATATTTACAATTTTCTGTTGTATGGCAAATAGAAATCATGTTAAACCTTTACTCATCTTAGAGACAGATGACCTAGTTTCAAACCATGACAAATGACTTAGCTTTTTTGTGCTTCAGTTCCCTCAACTGTAAGATGGGAATATTATTAGTAATTAGCTTATAGGAGCGTTTCAAGTACTAGAGAGTTAATAATGACTGAGTAAATATGTCGGTTATGTTTAGAATAGTATCTGGAGCCTAGTAAACTCTAGTATTAATAATGAAATTATTAGTTTTTGAGAGTGAATACTAATCTGTTTGAGGTTTTATAAAGAAACGATAATTTCAGAGGTTATATTTATTTCAGGAAAGCAACATGTAGTAGGCAGCTTCTCACATGGCTCTGACTTCCTCCTTGTGCTCAAACTGCAGTATGTTTTTCTCCCCTTGAGTGCGGCCTAGACCTAGTGATTCATTTCTAATGAACAGAACAAACGGCGAAAGTGATGAGATGTCACCTCTGTGATGAGCTACAAAAAGACTGACTTCTATGTTGCTCTTCCTCCCTTATTTTTCTTTCTGTCTTGTATCTTTGCTCTGAGAGAAGCAAAATGCCATGTTGTGGACAGTTGTATGGAGAGGCCCATGTGGTAAGCAACTGATGATGTCTCTGGCCAAAAGTCAGCGAAGACCTGAGGCCTAGCAATAGCCCTTTCCATTAGCAAATTGTAATTTAAAAATATTCAAAGAGTCAAAATGTATATAGTGGGAAAATGTGATTTCTTCAGTTTCCAGACATGCACACACACACACACATACACACAAAATCTAGTCTCTTCCCATAAAGAAAATCATTAGAATTTCCAAATTAAAAATAGTTTAAGTTGTACTAGGAAACAAAAAGACATTTAATTATAAATCCAGCCTTGATAGAAATTCTAGTATGGAAATTAAACTGCCTTTGGGACTGAATGCATTTTAAGAATATAATCCTAATGGTTCGTGTCAGTTTTACCACTTGGTGGCACTACAGTGCCAGATAACCCTTAAAACCTGTTCTGTTTTTATGGACGCAAATTTTTTTTTTTTTTTTTTGAGAAATGTAAATAAAATGCATAATTTTAATCATTATTTGGAAGTGATTTAATGATTGCTTTCCACCCTTACCAAGCGATTTCTGTAACATGCCAAACAGAAACCTTTACATAATCTTGGACTGTTAATGGAAGACAATTTGCTTATTTTTATTTTTCATATAGATGATTTGAGGAGGATCTTCCTTGGGAAATACTTACATATTTGTAAGTAAATATGTTAGTAATTACTTACATATTTGTAAGTAAATATGTTAGTAATTACTTACATATTTGTAAGTAAATATGTTAGTAATTACTTACATATTTGAAAAATATATTAAAATTTGAAGAATAGTTATCAGGTCTTCTAGATATTTATGTGTGGATATTATGAGAAGGAAAAGCGAACCTTCCTGTAGAACAAGGTCAATGACAGAATTCCTGAGTCAAGAGTGGTAGAGAAAGACTGATTTTTGCAAGGATGAAAGGACAGACAAAAGGTGGAAATGTTGGTCACAGGCAAACATAAATCCATTCTCTAATCCTTACAAACTATTAGAATGATTATATTTGGTAAACTCAGGTCTCCAATCCTTTATCTCAAAATTTGGGGGTCAACATGCATTAGAATTAAGAAATGTTGAGATTTTAAAAGAGGAATACCGCCTTCAGCAGTATTTATATCATATATAGCAGTACCTAACATTCTCGGCAATGTTTGAGCTAGCACTCCTTCTTGTTGTTGAAGGTTAGATTCCACAAGAATCAGACTCTGAAACATAGGTTCAGAGAAGATGTTTATTAGAATGTACGCTTAGCTTCAAGTAAATTTATGGGAAGATGTTGATTTGATACAGTCCTTTCGCATTTTCCTGAACTGGGGTGAGGAAGATGAGCCTTCATACCCCACTGTGATGAGTCACTGGATACAGGCTGCTGCTGAATAAAAGAAGGCTTGCCCTGGCATCCTTCCCAGCAGCTGAGGGACTAAATCTTTCTTTCCTGCTGTGTGACCCAGACCACTATCTTTGAGGTTTCTGAGCTTCAAGTCATCAAGCCCTTCTCAGGAAAAGGTTACCAAATTTGTCCATTGACCGCTCAAAACTTAGCAAGAGGATACTAGGAGATGTACAAATGATTAGCAGAGTATGAAACATATTCTTCCTCATCCTTTTGTGTCACCTTTCTCCTGGGGAAAAGAGTCAATTCCTACCAATATGCTAACTCCACTTCTTGCCTTCTATTCACTTGCAAGAAGAGCATAAAGTATCTAAGAGGCAACCATTAACTTAGAGTTCAGCAGGGCTTTTCTTGTATGTCCTGGTCAAAATGTTCTCTTGGAATAAGACAACTTAGAGTTGCAAGGAAAAGAGGCACAGAATCACTAAGTGAGTCATTAAGAGTGATAATAAAGGGGGTTAATCCTACGTCTACACTTTGGCTCCAAGAGTCATGCATAATACTTATTGGGGACACAGAATCACAAATAAAGGCCTTTGAAACAAGTGGACACTCTGTCCTGGAGGAATAGTATGAAAATCTCCTCTGAACTGCCCCCTACTTTAGATTTGCCTTCAACAGGATACTCCATTGTGTTGTCTGGCCAGCAGCTTCCGAAGGGCACAGTATGTAATGTGACCAGTGGATCATGTGTCATATACACCTCCCTTGCTATAAAGTGGGTTCTTCAGTCTGACATAATATTCCATGGAATTTTGTGGCAATGGACCTTATATTTTATAGGTCCTAGCTGTTGCCTTTTGCATAGTCTCCATCTCTGCCATCATTGACACTTCTTTCATGAGATCCTTGTGCCAACACGAAGTGACTGATGGCAGAAGCTGGCTCATGTCAACTGACCAGTCAGTTTTGTTTACCTTGATGGTCAGTGCCACTTCCATGGCAGAAGGTCTCTAGTGTACTTTAAATGCAATATGAAGCCACATATCTCCACAGTGAGTGACCTAATGCCTCCACCTCACACCTCCTTGTTGAACCTGATCTTTCAACATTTCTCTTTCAGGCCTCTGATCAGCCAAGCCATTTACCATTGCTTATGATTTCAGATCTGTACTAAGTTTGAGCTTAGATATGGCAGCGAGGTGACTCTAATAAAACACTGGGGCAAGGACAGAAGCAGATTGGATACCAGAATCTCACGTTACAGCAGATAACTGTAACCAGTCAACTATGACCCTGGAGCAACAGAATGAATTGCTCCAGGACAGAATGAATAACACAATCTTAGAAGGAAATTAGAGGAAAGACTGAGAAAATGCTCTTTACTTAGTGACCACTAGCTGACATCACAAATAATGGTTGAATAATGAAATAGAACAAAACATAGGTTTCATTATTTCAAAATGCTTATCAAAGAGGTGGTAGGAAAAAAGCATTTCTAAGAACACTTCAGTGTTCAGATATATAGGTTATTGTCACGTTAAACTTAATTTATTTCAAATCCCATAAAATGAACTTTGAGAAAAGCAAATGTTCAGCATGCGAACACTTCGACTTCTAGAACTTGTACATGTTTCTCAGTTTCAAACTTTGGGCTCATCTGTGACTGTTACATCCCTTTAAATCCTACATTGAACCAATTGCTATACTTTTTCCCTTCAAAGGCAGCTGACATTTATACATTGTGCTTTGTTTTCTTCTCTGGCTTCTGATTACAAATCCTTGTTTTATTTTTTCATTATTGGAATAATTTTCTAACTGAGCACTCCCTGTTTAAACAAGCCTGCCTACCACTGCTAGATAAGTTTTCCTTAAAATCTATTTTCAGTATCTCATTATTTGTTTAAAAATATAAACAATAGAAATAAAAGATGCGTGTTAAGTATCCTTAAGCAAGTTAAAAAAGAAAACCCTAACTGAGAAAGTATATTTGCAATATATTGAATGGATTGGTGTTTAAACTAGGTAGTACATGAGGGATGCTTGCAGTTCAGTAAGCAAGTGACTCTAAAGAAAAATGGAAGAAAATATTAAGTGTACAGTACAAAATCATTCTGAAATAAAATTAGTGTACATAAATAGGATATAGAAACCCCCAAATGCTAATGGTGGTTTTTTCAAGGAGATGGAATAATGATTGATCTTTCTTTTCTAATGTAAAAATCTTTTAAAATACGGAATATTTTAGATAAAATGAGAACCCATTGCAAAGAAGCTAAAAACCTTGAAAAAAGATTAGACGAATGGCTAACTAGAATAACCAGTGTAGTGTAGAGAAGTCCTTAAATGACCTGATGGAGCTGAAAACCATGGCATGAGAACTAAGTGATGAATGCACAAACTTCAGTAGCCAATTCGATCGACTGGAAGAAAGGGTATCGGTAACTGAAGATCAAATGAATGAAATGAAGTGAGAAAAGCTTAGAGAAAAAAGAGTAAAAAGAAACAAACAGACTCTCCAAGAAATATGGGACTATGTGAAAAGACCAAATCTACGTCTGATTGGTGTACCAGAAAGTGACAGGGAGAATGGAACCACGCTGGAAAACACTCTGAAGGATATTATCCAGGAGAACTTCCCCAACCTAGCAAGCCAGACCAACATTCAAATTCAGGAAATACAGATAATGCCACAAAGGTACTCCTCGAGAAGAACAACCCCAAGACACATAATTGTCAGATTCACCAGAGTTGAAATGAAGGAAAAAATGTTAAGGGCAGCCAGAGAGAAAGGTCGAGTTACCCACAAAGGGAAGTCTATCAAACTAACAGCAGATCTCTCAGCAGAAACTCTACAAGCCAGAAGAGAGTGGAGGCCAATATTCAACATTCTTAAAGAAAAGAATTTTCAACCCAGAATTTCATATCCAGTCAAGCTAAGCTTCATAAATGAAGAAGAAATAAAATCCTTTACATACAAGCAAATGTTGAGAGATTTTGTCATCACCAGGCCTGCCCTAAAAGTGCTCCTGAAGGAAGCACTAAACATGGAAAGGAACAACCAGTACCAACCACTGCAAAAACATGCAAAATTGTAAAGATGATCAATGCTAAGAAGAAACTGCAGAAACTGCATCAACTAACGAGCAATATAATCAGCTAACATCATAATGACAGGATCAAATTCACACATGACAATACTAACCTTAAATGTAAAAGGGTTAAATGCACCAATTAAAAGACACAGACTGGCAAAGTGGATAAAGAGTCAAAACCCATCAGTGTGCTGTATTCAGGAGACCCATCTCACGTGCAGAGACACACATAGGCTCAAAATAAAGGGATGGAGGAAGACCTACCAAGCAAATGGAAAACAAAAAAAGGCAGGGGTTGCAATCCTAGTCTCTGATAAAACAGACTTTAAACCAACAAAGATCAAAAGAGACAAAGAAGGCCATTATGTAATGGTAAAGGGAAAATTCAACAAGAAGAGCTAACTATCCTAAATATATATGCACCCAATGCGGGAGCACCCAGATTCATAAAGCAAGTCCTTAGAGGCCTACAAAGAGACTTAGACTCCCACACAATAATAATGGGAGACTTTAACACCCCACTATCAACAATAGACAGATCAACGAGACAGAAAGTTAACAAGGATATCCAGGAATTGAACTCAGCTCTGCACTAAGCAGACCTAATAGACATCTACAGAACTCTCCACCCCAAATCAACAGAATATACATTCTTCTCAGCACCACATTGCACTTATTCCAAAATTGACCACATAGTTGGAAGTAAAACACTCCTCAGCAAATGTAAAAGAAGAGAAATTATAACAAACTGTCTCTCAGACCACAGTGCAATCAAACTAGAATTCAGGATTAAGAAACTCACTCAAAACCACTCAACTACATGGAAACTGACCAACCTGCTCTTGAATGACTACTGGGTAAATAACAAAATGAAGGCAGAAATAAAGATGTTCTGTGAAACCAATGAGAACAAAGACATCACATACCAGAATCTCTGGGACACATTTAAAGCAGTGTGTAGAGGAAAATTTATAGCACTAAATGCCCACAAGAGAAAGCAGGAAAGATCTAAAATTGACACCCTAACATCACAATTAGAAGAACCAGAGAAGCAAGAGCAAACACATTCAAAAGCTAGCAGAAGGCAAAAAATAACTAAAATCAGAGCAGAACTAAAGGAGATAGAGACACAAAACCCCTTCAAAAAATCAATGAATCCAGGAGCTGGTTTTTTGAAAAGATCGACAAAATTGATAGACTGCTAGCAAGATTAATAAAGAAGAAAAGAGAGAAGAATAAAATAGACACAATAAAAAAAGATAAAGGGGATATCACCACCGACCCCACAGAAATACAAACTACCGTCAGAGAATACTATAAACACCTCTACACAAATCAACTAGAAAATCTAGAAGAAATGGATAAATTCCTGGACACGTACACTCTCCCAAGACTAAACCAGGAAGAAGCTAAATCTCTGAACAGATGAATAACAGGCTCTGAAATTGAGGCAATAATTAATAGCCTACCAACCAAAAGAAGTCCAGGACCAGAAGGATTCACAGCCGAATTCTACCAGAGGTAAAAAGAGGAGCTGGTACCATTCCTTCTGAAACTTTTCCAATCAATAGAAAAAGAGAGAATCCTCCCTAACTCATTTTATGAGGCCAGCATCATCCTGATACCAAAGCCTGGCAGAGACACAACAAAAAAAGAGAATTTTAGACCAATATCCCTGATGAACATCGATGCAAAAATCTTCAATAAAATACTGGCAAACCGAATCCAGCAGCACATCAAAAAGCTTATCCACCACGATCAAGTGGGCTTCACCCCTAGGATGCAAGGCTGGTTCAACATATACAAATAAATAAATGTATCCATCATATAAACAGAACCCAACACAAAAATCACATGATTATCTCAATAGATGTAGAAAAGACCTTTGACAAAATTCAACAGCCCTTCATGTTAAAAACTCTCAATAAATTAGGTATTGATAGGACATATATCAAAATAATAAGAGCTATTTATGACAAACCCACAGCCAATATCACACTGAATGGGCAAAAACTGGAAGCAGTCCCTTTGAAAACTGGCACAAGACAGGGATGCCCTCTCTCACACCTCCTATCAATATAGCATTGGAAGTTCTGGCCTGGGCAATCAGGCAGGAGAATAAAATAAAGGGTATTCAATTAGAAAAAGGGGAAGTCAAATTGTCCCTGTTTGCTGATGACATGATTATATATTTAGAAAACTCGGCCGGGCGCGGTGGCTCAAGCCTGTAATCCCAGCACTTTGGGAGGCCGAGACGGGTGGATCCCAAGGTCAGGAGATCAAGACCATCCTGGCTAACATGGTGAAACCCCGTCTCTACTAAAAAATACAAAAAACTAGCAGGGCGAGGTGGCTGGCGCCTGTAGTCCCAGTTACTCGGGAGGCCGAGGCAGGAGAATGGCGTAAACCTGGGAGGCGGAGCTTGCAGTGAGCTGAGATCCGGCCACTACACTCCAGCCTGGGCGACAGAGCGAGACTCTGTCTCAAAAAAAAAAAAAAAAACAAAGAAAACTCATTGTCTCAGCCCAAAATCTCCTTAAGCTGATAAGCAACTTCAGCAAAGTCTCAGGATACAAAATCAATGTGCAAAAATCACAAGCATTCTTATACACCAATAACAGATAGAGAGCCAAATCATGAGTGAACTCCCATTCACAAAATAAATGTTATATCTATTTTAAAGAGAGTATCTGAGGATTGCAGACTCCATAAATCTCTAACATGGTAGTCTATGTACTGTCAGGTGCTCCATTTCTCCATTTCCCTTCCCTCCCTCACAAAACCCATATACTCTGGAGGCTCTAGTAGGGAAGACAGTTATTTCTATACCGTAGCTGCACAACTCTTCTTTGTTTGGGTTCATGGCCTTTTTCAACATGCAGCTTCAGGGAAGACACACACGATATCAACCAGGCAGACCAAATGCCACCTCAATCCAGACAGTAACAGGGTGACAGATTTCAGAATTAGAGTCCCTTCATATTCAAATGAAGTAGTTATATTTAAGGATATTATAATATATTAAAAGATTCTTGTTTATGAACAAAAGCATAAAACATGTATGTTATATATAAAAGTATACTTAAAGGAAAAATGAAGTACCGTGTTTTAAGTTGGAGTTAGCTTAGATTATCTGATATAACAATTGACTTAGAGACATCTTCAGAGAGTGGTAGAAAAACTGCTTTCCTTCTCACTACCACCCCCCATCTTGCAGAAACAATGAGAAAAAATAGGGTGAAGAATGCTTAAGAACTTGAGAGCATCATACCAAAAAAGTAAACAATGTATTTCTTAAAGGAATCCAATTTATCAACATTTTCAGAGTGAAATCACAGAATTTGAAAAAAGATGTCACTTTTTTAGGGCATACCATATGCTAGGTACCTTCTTATACATTAATTTCCTTGAAGTTACATATCCATTCCATAGAATATATATAGAAAAGAGTTTAGTCTAGCTAGTTTAGCAGAAATGATAAAGGAAATTAAATATCTCCTAGAATCTCTGAAGAAGCAGACTTGGATGCTGCACTGACAGAAATAGTATAGGAAGGAAAAACTCCAAACTAAGATTTACCCATAAAAATTATTCTGAGAAGTTACAAAGCATAAAAGAAAGCATTAAAAATGGTATTATAAGAAATTGCAAGTACATTAGAAAACATATTCAATATCTGCTTTCAACTTTTAAACGTTATCTTCAACCAAGTTCAGGGTCATTGTAGGTAGTCAAAAGAAGTATGTGTCCTTCACATGTACTGACATGTTAATTTTAGTTCTAACAGTGTTTAAACAAATTCAACAAATTACAAGACACTCAGAAAAATGATCAGTTAAGTTATCAATTAACAGGGTAGAATAAGTTATTCACTCACAATTACTTGTTTTCTCTTTACCTTTGCCATGCTTTCTCATAGACAGGAAATAATCTCTCTGTCCCATTGATGTTGGTGTTGGGCTTAGCCATGTCATCTGATTTCTCCAGTGGAGTGTGAGTGAATGTAGCATACACCTGTTCAAACAGAAACTGTAATTGACTTGTTTGGGTTGGCTCTGTCCCATCTGAACAGTTGTCCCCTGCCATAAGAATATCATGTCTCAGATAATGACTTCCTCAGAAAAATTCCAGAAGTGAGAGAACTCATGGAGCTGGGTTAAATCCATTGGGGGGTGTAGCCTTCAAGTTGTATTCACAATAAAAAGTGTGTATTGACAGAGCCATGGAAATTTTGGGTTTGTTTGTTGTCATGGCAAAAGTCAATTAATATACAGGGAAACACAATAGTTTAAAGTGTGGTCAAATTTAGAAGTTACTGAATTAGGAAGTAGTGGCAATGGAAAATTCCTAAGATTAAATGTTCCCTTTTGAATTAATTTTCCTTTCATATACCATAACTGTAAATTTATTTCTTCTGACAAAAAAATAATACCTTATTGCAAAAGAAGGGGACCTATTCTACAGGGACCTTGTTGTAGTAAAATAGAGTGTGTGGATATATATATCCACATATCCATGTATATATAGATGTATCTATCTATCTATCTATCTATCTATCTATCTATCTATCTATCTATCTATCTATCTATCTGTCTGTCGAGAGAATAGATTTATCTATCTATCTACCTATCTATATATCACTTTTTATATAATATATGAACATCTTCAGATAATTTCCTGGTTCTGTGTTATAATAGTTCTTGTTCATCATAATCAGTTTTTGATATAAGAAAAATTGAATATAGAATTCAGAAGTGATTAAAATTAGTATGAACTACTTCAAAACAATGCTAAAATTTCTGTGAACTAAAGTTAAGATTGCTGGGCATGTTCAAATAAGGCAAAGTTGTTTTTTGTTTATTTGTTTGTTTGTTGTTTTTGTTCTCAGATAAGAAGGGTGTAGTTACTTTATATCTAAATCGTTACAAAGTCTTACTTATTGCTGATCCTCTCTCAGTTTGTTTAATTTTGACTAACCAAATCAAATTGTTGTTGTTCAGTAAAGACACATTAGCCTAAACATCTGTCAATACTAGGATCAAGTGAGTGATTGACTGAGATCGACTGAATTGGTGAGAAAGAAAAATAAAACCCTAAAACTATAATACAGATTTATTTATTCCTGTCATGAACATGACTTCACAATTGCAAGTGCTGGGTTATAAACAAGTTTAAAATTTATTTAAAAAGCAAAGCAGTAAATGGTCCAGTTGAGGAGATAGTAGATGTATGTTCATAGGAAAATATAAAAACAAACAGACTAATGTTTTGTGAATGTATACACTAGGATAAATTTTCCAGTGAAAACATTGTATACAGATCCAAAAAGTGCTTTACCTCAAAAAAGTGTGGACCAATAAGAAAATGATGTGCTCCGGACAAAGCCATTAGATTCAACAGGCAGCTCTGTTAATGATGAAGACTACTTTAGAAAATACATATAGAAAGCTTAAATAAAATAGTTCAAGAAATGTGAAAAAGCATATTTTTACAGGAGTAAAGTAATTACATAATAATATGTGATTATAAATTTGTTAACCTGTTTGATAAAGTAAATATTAAAAGTTGATATTGTTAAAGTTAATTAAAATGGAGACCATGTCTGAAAAAAATCCCTGAGCTGACAAATCCAATTAGACCTCATCAGTTACCTTAACCTTGCTCTATCTGCAAACATAAGTGAAGTAGCTGAGCTGTTTCTTGTAAATTCCTATATTAACAAAAAACAGAACTTAATCTCAATCAATCAGAAAGAGCCAATTAACATATTATAATTAGCAACTTTCTAAGCAAAGAAACCAAATAAGGCAACTGTACAACTGTAATCAATGAAATGTGTCATTTTCTTTTACCTCGGTGATAGTATTGTAAAAGCTTCCCTGTTGCATTTCCTTGGTGGAGTTCTCAGATGACTTCTAGTTTGGAACTGCCCAGTTCATGAAGCATCGTTAGCTGCAATACATTTTTAAAAATTGTAATGTGTTTCAGTTTACCTTTTAAATAGTATTTATAATTATATATACACAATTAGATGTTAATATGGTAAAGTTAGTGGAAAAACTTCCTTCTGGATCTTTTCCTTGGGAAAATCAAAGATGGTTTTATGTTTTAGGTTAATTCAGTAGGATTACATGGTACCTAACTCCATTCTGAACCATATTCCTTTAATATTTACCAAATTCTATTAATTAATCCCTTACCTATTTTCCACCAAAAATTAGTTCACTCACTTAAAAATTAACAAGTCTAGAACATAATTTACAAGAGAAGATGTCTCCTAACTTCAGAAGCCTAAAGTTTGATAAAAGAATTCTTCTGTAATGATATTAACATGCATGATTATTTTCCTTTTGATTAATAAAGAAAAAGCTAGAATTTAAGAGCCAAAGGGTAAGCTATCACATCAGGCTCTGACCAATCCTACGCTAATTAGGAAATTGCAGAGCCAATTAAGCAAGCAATGATTAGACTGCTGTCATTCGTCAAAGGAAGCAGCTAAATTGGTTCTTTTGACTATCACATTTTAAACTGAACCTTCATTAAAACTACAAAGGGATATTTCTCTGAAAACAATAAAAAAAAAAAAGGATTTAAAACCTAGATAATCTCTTTGGGGGATACTTTCTCAAAGAAAGTTTTAAAGTTCTGAATGTACAGCTTGCCTTTCACTAATAGGTAAAAACCCACAAATAAAAAGTACTTTCCCATTGACCAATGAGTAGATTAATATGAACCCACGTGGGTTATTCCTTCTGGAATAATGCCTAATAGGACTGTCCAAGTTTCAGTGGTGTCTTAATACATTTTATGCTGCTATAACAGAACACTTGAAGCTGGGTAATTTATAAAGAATAGAGGCCTGGCGCAATGGCTTACACCTGTAATCCCAGCACTTAGGGAGGCCAAGGTGGGTGAATCACGAGGTTAAGAGTTCAAGACTAGCCGGGCCAAGATGGTGAAACCTCATGTTTACTAAAAATACAAAACTTAGCCAGGCATGGTGATGGATGCCTGTAATCCCAGCTACTCGGGAAGCTAAGGCATAGAATTGCTTGAACCCGGGAGGCAGAGGTTGCAGTGAGCAGAGATTGCGCCACTGCACTCCAGCCTGGGTGACAGAGCGCGACTCCATCTCGAAAAAAAAAAAAAAAATAGAAATTTATAATTTATAGTTCTAAAGTCTGAAAAGTCCAAGGTCAAGGGGACTTCATCTGGCTAGGGCCTTCATCATCTCATGGTACAATGCAGAAGAACAAGAAGGCATGGGGGGATGTGTGTGTGTGTGTGTGTGTGTATGTGAGAGAGATAGAGAGGGAGAGAGAGAAAAGAATGGTGCTGAACGCATATTATTAAAAATCAGGAACCCACTCCTGACATAACAAACCCACTCCCTTAATAATTGCATTAATCTATTCATGAGGGCAGAGTCCTCATTACATAATCACCTCGTAAAAGTACCACATCTCACTCAACATTGCTGCATTGGGGATTAAGTTTCCAACACACGAACTTTGTAGGACACATTCAAACCTCAGACCCATGATCTCTCCAGTAAAACATAATCAGGTATAAAATAATCCAGATTCCCTTGGGACCTACCTGCAAAAATTTAACTTTGTACACTTCAAATAAGTTTAGTCCAGTGTTTTATTTTAAGGGATGAATTTTTTGAAGCACTTTTTTGGCCTACAATTTTAATCCAAAAACTTCTCTAAAAGCTGAGCATGTTGGCAAGTTTGTTTGGCTCCCACTCTCACCTCCCATTTTTTCTCTTGAGCAGCTAATTAAAATCCCAGAAAAGTTACCCCCAGCCAATCCATTGTTTCTTCACGTCTATGGAAGATATGACATACATGCCATACTAGGGTGCTCTAGAGCTTTGCTCTTTGAAATATGGTCTATGATCAAGAGTTGCTGACTGGAAATGCAGACTGTTAAGCCACATCTCTGACATTCCATATCAGAATCTCTATTTTTATCTTAATAAAAATAGGATGGATTTATTTCTGGGTCCTCTGTTCTGTTCTGTTGGTCTCTGTTTTTATACCAATACCATACAATTTTGGTTACTATGGCTTTGTAGTAATGATAATAATATTTTAATAATAATGTTTTAAGGTAATATTAATACATAATATAATACAGTAATACTAACAATAATTATTTAATATTTTAATAATAATATTTTGAAGTCAGTAGTGTGCTGCCTCCAGCTTTGTTCTTTTTGTTTTGATTCAAGTTTGCTTTGGCTATTTCAGGTCTTTGTGATTCCACACATATTTTAGATTTCCTTTTCATTTTCTGTGAAAATTATCACTGATATTTTAATGGGGATTGCACTGAATCTGTAGATTGCTTTTGATAATATGAACACTCCAACAATATTAACTATTCCAATCCATGAACGTGAAATTTATCCTTCAGTTTATTCATGTTCTTTTCAATTTATTTCATCAATGTTTTATAATTTTCATTGTGGAGCTCTTTCACCCTCTTGGTTAAATTTATTCCTAGCCATTTCTCATTTTTGTAGACATTGTTAGTTGCATTGCATTGATTTCTTTTTCAGATAACCTGCTGTTGGCATATAGAAACACTACTGATTTGTGCATTTATAGTAAAATGATTTTCAACATAGGTGCAAAGAACACACATTGGGGAAAGGATGGTCTTCTCAACAAATGATGCTGAGAAAACTGGATATCCATATCTAGAAGAACAAAATTAGACATCTATCTCTCACCACAAAAATCAACTCAAAATTGATTAAAGACTTAAATATAAGACCCAAAACTATACAACTACCCAAAGAAAACATAGAGAAAACACTTCATGACATTGCTTTGAATCAAAGTGTTTAATAAGACCTCAAAATCATAGGGACACAAATGCAAAAATAGACAAATGGGATTCTATCAAAATACAACCCTTCTACATAGCAAAGGAAGCAATCAACTGAGTGAAGACACAACATGCAGAATGGGAGAAAATATTTGCAAAGTATGCACCTGACAAGGGTTAATATCCAGAATACATAAGGAACTCAAGCAACTCAAAAGTGAAAAACCAAATAATCTGATTTAAAAATGAGCAAGAGATCCAATAAACATTTCTCAAAAGAAGTCATACAAGTGGTCAACAGGTATATGAAAATTCTCAACGTCTTTGATTATCAGAGAAATGCAAATCAGAACCACAATGAGCTATCACTTCATCCCAACTAGAATGACTATTATGAAAAAAGACAAGGAAATAACAAATGCTAGTGAGGGTGTGGAGAAAGGAGAACTCTTACACACTGTTGATGAAGGTATAAAGTAGTACAGCCATTATGGACAACAGTATAAAGTTTCCTCAAAAAATTTAAAATGGAACTACTATATGATCCAACAATTTTACTACTGGGTATACAGCCAAAGGAAATGGAATTTGTGTGACAAAGAGGTAGGTGCATTTCCGTGTTTATTGCACCACTATTCACAATCCCAAGATATGAAATCAACCTAAGTGTTTATCAACAGATGAATGCATTAAATAAATATGGTACACAATGGGATACTATTCAGCCATAAAAAGAACAAAATCCTGTCATTTGCATAAACATGGGTGGACCTAGAGGACAATACGTTAAGTGAAATAAGGCAAACATGGAAGGAAAAAATGCTGCATGATCTCATTCATATGTGGAATGTAAAACACTTAATGTCATAGAAGTAAAGAGTAGAATAGTGGTTACCAGAGACTGGGGAGAGTGCAGAGTGAGGGTATGAAAATAAATTAGTTAATGGGAACAATATTACAGTTAGAGAGAAGGAATAAGTTCTGGTGTTCTATTGCACAGTAGAGTGATAATAATAAAAAAGTAATGTATTGTGTACTTTAAAATAGCTAAAAGAGATGACTTTGAGTTTTCTCACAACAAAGAAATGACAAGAGGCTGAGGTGATGGATATGCTTACTACCCTGATACAGTGTATACATATGTTTATATATATACACATACACATATATAAACATCACAGTGTACCCCATAAATAGTATGATTATTACATACCAATTAAAAACAAAATAATACTTACTTGAGAAAACAGAAATATCCCGTTGGTTTTTCACTTTAACATTTGAGAAATAGTCTTCTTGATTTTGTTTTTTAGTTGTTAATTTTTAATGCAGCGGTTCTAGCCCTACTTGCACATTACAATTACCTTAGGAAAATTCTGAAATTTCCAGTCCTGATGCCTAGGCCATACACCTGATTACATCAGAATTATTGGAGGTGATTCTCAGTTCTACCATAGCCATTTAGTTCTCAGTCCTGGAGACAAATAAAATTAGAACAAAGATGGGCAAACATTGACAATAGCAGCAAGTAATAACTGATAGTCAGCTTGCCAAAGGGGCTATAAGAAGTAAGATGCAGAGTTCAAAAAGTATGTAATAATTCTAGGTTTTACATAATGGATATGAATATGTGAGCCTGATTTATCAAGTTAAGTGGGACTGAGGTAAGATTTATTTAAAAATAGTGATATTGAAAACGTTAACTCATTTGGTGCAGTGGTGTGCACCTGTAGTCACAAGTACTGAGGATGATGAGGCAGGAGTACAACTTGTTCCCAGAAATTTGGGCCAAGCCTGAGCAACATAGCGAGCCCCATCTTAAAGAAAAAAATAATTAAAAAAGGATAACCACCAAATATGTGGCAAATTTTTGGGGGGGTCCACTTCCTTTTTCAACAGTGTTATGTTGTTGAGAAATCGCTGAAATGAGTCAGAACTACTTATGTTGTTTCCTTAATATGTCAGGTTGAAAATGTTTCTTAACATCTTTGACACTCAATTTCAGTAACTGTAAAATGATACCTATATTATATATACACATATATCATTGATTTAATAGAATGATTAATAAAATACCCACTTACAACAAATATTCTCTATGTATGTAATGTATAATGCTGTCTCTTTATACACAGACACATACGTACTTAATGTGACATAGACACAGACTGATGTTCAATCAAGAGAAGCTAAAATTGCAGTTTTGATTAGTATGTAAAGGAAAATATAAAGTTACATTTTTAGGTAGGTCTGATTTCAAATGCGAACTATTGACCCTTTTCACCTTTTCCATTACTAATTGGATGAAGACTCTTCAGATTTGATTGCTATACTGTGACCAACATTTAAAATGGAATTTTTGAAATATAATGAGAAAAAGAGCTCCTCATGTGTTTAAGCTTCGATAGCCACACATTTCATCACACAGCAACTCAGAAGCTTATACAGTCAAACGCAGGTGGAATTATCAATGATACTGTTTCCTTGTGCAAGAAGAAAACTGGTCTGACAAAAGAACAAAAACAGAAACAAACAAAAAAAGAAAATGGAACAAAAAACACATTCAAATTCACCAATCAGAAAGCTGACACCATCTAAAGCAAATTAAATGCTTGTTTCTTGTAGCTTTCTTTAACCAATATCTCATTATTCTGATCTCAATTCCATTCCCTGAAGCCATGAGCCACTCTCTTGAGTTTCTTTTTTCTCAACAGGTGATGTAAGAATGAGAATAACATGTGCAGAGATGTCTATTTGATGTCAATAATTTCATTTTAATAAAAAGTTTGTTTTCCCATTTTTATTTGACAGGTGTGATGATGTATTCCTGGAATTGAAATGAACCTTCTTTATATTTTCTTTTATTAATAAAGATATCTATTGAAAAAAAAAAAGAATTATTGGAGGTGAGTCCAGGCATCACCATATTTTTAAAGTTCCCAAGTGATTCCAGTGTGCCACCAAGTATGAATCAGAATCACTTGATGAGCTTGTGAAAAGACAAGATTTGGGCCCCCAATGTCCAGTTTCTAATGTAGTAGGCAATGATTGGGGTATAATATGTTATATTTTTAAGAACTTTCAAATTGCTGCTGCTCTAATGACCATGCTTTGAGAACCACCAATTTAGAGGGCGTGATTTGAGGGTGAAAATTTTTAAAAATTATTGTCCAGGAAAAAAATGTTACTCTATTTCCAGCTAATCCCTTGATATTACCTTGTAAAAATTAATGAATTTACTATTTATGTCTTTCATCTGAAATCTACATCTTTACTGTGCTTCAGAAATCCAGTCAGAGATATACCATAGATTTTTCAGCACCCAGAACAGTTCCATTTTAAAAAGTCACTTTCCACTAGATAACCACACCTGAACACTGCTTAAGAACTCTTGCCAATGTGTTTCTCCTGCTAGGTTTTTATCTCACTGAATGACATCCCCATTTACCCAAGCTATCTAATCTCTCATGTCCCACAGTTACCTATGATTTTTTTTCCCTTATGTCCAGTATTTCAACAAGTTGTACTGATCATTTCTCTGAAACCCTCTTAATCATATTTCCTCTTCTCCTTATTAACAGAGCAATCAGCTCAGTCTGTCTCTTTTTATATTATCCTCTTTCTCCCTACCCCGTCCTTATCCAGTCAGGCATTGACTGAATTGCTAACACAAACTGCTGATCACGCACAAATCTTGTTCTGATACTTAAAAAATGTCAGTATTGTTTCATGACCCATAAAATAAAGTCCAAAAGTAATGTGACATTCAGAATAATTCCACAATCTGACCTCTAAGTCTACCTTTTCAGTCTATTGCCCACAAATGCTCATAAACCTACTGAATTTTCAAACCACTAAATTTCTCATTGTTCCATGAACATGCTACTTTCATTCCTTTGCACATATGTATATATATACAAGAATATATGCACATGTTATATATACATATATAGATATAGAAAACCCTTTATTGTTACTCTTCTTTCAAAATTCAACTCATCTTCAAGACTCAGATGTCACATCCTTTTCAATGCAAAGTCTTCCTCAATACTCTCCAGTAGAATTAACAATGAAATCCCTTTCTTGTGTTTTGTTATTTTGAGAAAGGGTCTTGCTCCATCATCCAGGTTGGATTGCAGTGGCATGATCATGGCTCATTGCAGCCTCGACCTCACCCAAGTGATTCTCCCACCTCAGCCTCCCAAGTACCTGGGACCACAGGCATGCACCACCACACCCCACTAATTTTTTATTTTTGTAGATATGGGGTCTCCCTACGTAGCCCAGGCTGGCCTTAAACTGCTGGGCTCAAGCAATCCTCTGGCATAGGCCTCCCAAATTGCTGGGATTACAGGCATGAGCCACTGCACCATGCCCCAGTTTACTGTTTAACATTATCCTACTGTTAGTTTTACATCAACATGTCTCGCCTCACTCATCGTAGTATCCTCCATAGCATTTAACAGTATCTGGCTTTCAATGAAACTGTTGAATAGGTTGTTATGTGTGATAGAATCATCATCAAATCTTAATTCTCTATCACTCAAGAGTTTTACTACACCCCTTTTCAAACATGTATGCCAGAAAGCAGAATCAGGAAAACGTATCTGTGTGATGTAGGTGGGATTTTTTTTTTTTCCCCCACTAGAGTTCATACGGATTAAGAAATTCTGATAACATCACTACAGGTTACCTCAGCATTTTTATAAGATAATAAATTCCAAGCCCTCAATCGGGATTCTGAAGCCATATTTTTGTCCTTCTATTATGAGAAAAGAGTTGTGTAAGAAAATAATAAAAAAAAAATTTCTCATTAGGCAACAGCCATATTCTTATAAGTATTTAAAATAATAAAAACTATAATCTGGCTTTAATCAATTTCAAATACTGCTCTTTAAAATACATTTTCACATCAACATTGAAATTAAGAGAGAATTTTTTTTTCTATTTTTCCTTTTGAGCAAATGAGGACAAGGAGAAACTAAATACAGTTGACCCTTGAATAATGTGGAGATCAGGAACACTGACTCCTTGGGCAATTGAAAATTGAATGTCAGCATAAGCCAGAGTAAGGAAAAAGACAACACCTTAGTTCAGAAGTTACTTAGCTGATATTGTAATATCATCACATAAATTAAGGTGATTCAGAAACAATAAAATGTCCAGAAATTAAATGAGAGATAAGAATATAATTTAAAGTACCTTTTCACAAATATTTAAAAATATATAAACACCTTCATAGTTTATTATGTCTTTCCCTGATTTAATAAGAAATATTAAATATAATAATGAAATTTCTACTTGATGATACAGGGTCATTATGTCAATTGTGGACTATAATATGGAAAAATCTCTTCTCCTCCTGACCCCATCCTTCACTGAACATTTGTGCTAACCCCATCCTTCATTTAACATTTGCTTTTTTACCAATACCAGACATCTATGTTGTTCTAATTGTTCCTATGTGTTTTTCTCATATGATGTCTTACTTTTTATTGTTGTCTGACCATTTGTTTCTTTCTTGTCACATAGCTCTTTGCCATTCTCTACAGATCTGAGAGTTTCAGTTGATCACAGTCAACCAAACTTTAGAGCTATCAGAACAGATGTGTAGTGCAGAGACTTGGTTTGTGTGTTCACTTGAGAAACTAGTGGCAGGAGCAACCCAGTAAAATAGTGGGGTCCATCCCAAGACAGCAAAGGAAGAATCACAAAGAAAATTTGATTTGGGGCATGAAAAGCCAGCCTAGATTTTTCTGAATGTCTTGGTCTTTGGGAAATCAATGTGACCTTATAGGTTATTTGCACCTGAGAGTTCCCCTATTTGGAGACGGAAAGCAAGATTTGGAGCCTGAGACCAATCTCGAGGTTAGGGATGAAAGATTGAAATGGGACACCTTCTCTAGGAAGGATGGATGAGAATTGTATTTCAGATGAAAACAGGCTAGCAACTTGAAGCAGTCCATGCAGGATTTTTCAGAAATTTTTCCTCTTTTTCTTGAACATTAGCATTTAGTCCTCAGTTTCCTGATCATCTCCCACACTACTATTTCAGCTTGAAATTTCTCTAATTATCACGAAGACGTCACTGACTCCATAATCCTTGTTTTTGGGTGGTGGCATAGGAAATTATGGGAGAGAGATGTGAGACTTTTCCTCTATGACAATTGCAACACGATAATGAAGCAACAGTGGCATTGGGATTCTGGGGGTAATCACAGAGTGAGTGGCAGCCCCAGGCAGCACCGAGAGCTGTAGAGAGAAGAGGCAGTGCAGAGAAGTACCTGCCACTTGGTTTAACTGAGCAAAATAAAACATACTTTTCTTTTTTATTTTTTTTAACCTAACTGTACCACAGAAAGATAAGCCTTAGTAGGAGAGGTGATGAGTTATAATCCAAATACAATAAATAGATGTTATCTACTATTATATTAATTATATTTATAGTGATTTTCTGAGTTGTTCAGATCATTTCAGGAGTCCGAGGTAGCCATAAAGCTCTTGATTTTTTAGTGGTAACTTTAAGAACCAATATAGTAACCTAGTTTTGCCAAAGCGACCTAAAAGACAAAGATTTGTGGTTCCCTGAAAAGTGTCTCCTGCCTGAGATTCACACAGTTATTAACCATATACACACGCACATACACACAAGACCTTCAGAGTGAGAGAATGTGCAGCCTGTACTGTAAACTATTTTCCTATTTTTATAATATTCACATTTAGATACTTTGCTGGTCTAAGTTATCCATATCTATTAAAGATATACAGCATATTGGGCCGGGCGCAGTGGCTAACGCCTGTAATCCCAGCACTTTGTGAGGCCGAGGCAGGTGGATCACGAGGCCAGGAGATCGAGACCATCCTGACTAACACAATGAAACCCCGTCTCTACTAAAAATACAAAAAATTAGCCAAGCGCGGTGGTGGGTGCCTGTAGTCCCAGCTACTTGGGAGGCTGAGGCAGGAGAATGGCGTGAACCCGGGAGGCGGAGCTTGCAGTGAGCTGAGATCGCACCACTGCACTCCAGCATCTCAACAACAACAACAACAACAACAACAACAACAACAACAACAACAACAAAGATATACTGCATGTTCTTTCCAAGAAAATTGTAGTAATAAATATTTAAATGTCTACGGTGGGCCATCGTACATTATTAAGGGTACATCTCTCTGGGAGCTTTTAGTATCTATTAGGGAAGAACAGCTAGGGTACTATAAGTCATTAACTAGAATAAATTGAAGGACAATTTTGAAGTTGCAACACAAGTGTTAGTTCTCTACTGGGAATCAGAAAATGGGGTAAGAGTTTGAAATTAATCCACTCCCGAGTTTTGGCATTTCTGAGTATGTGTCCTTCTGAACTCAATCTCCAAATAGAACATTTCTGTGTCTGTGTCTGTAGTTCTGCTGTCTAAATACAGTAGCCACTATCCGTATGTGGCCATCTAACATACAATATGAAGACTCCAGGTAATACCATTGTTCTTTATATGGGACTCATGCTAAACGAGTAGGTTTTAGCTGCTCTTGGTTACACACACAAAAAGGTTACTGTGAGGTGAAGGGCACGTTAATTTGCTTCGCTACAGTAACTTTTACTATCTATATGTATTCTGTAACATCATGTTATAGAGTACACACAATACTCACAATAAAAACTATTTTAAAAACATAAATTTAAATTTATTGCAAATTTATTTCTCAATCAAGTTAGCCACAATTCAAGTGCTGAATAGTTACACATGGCTAGTGACTAAAATATCAGACAGTGTAGACATAAAACATTTTCATCATCTCAGAAAGTTTCATTGAATTGTGTTGATGAATAGTATGATTTTCCAGCTGGGCGCGGTGGCTCACATCTGTAATCTCAGCACTTTGGGAGGCCAAGGCGGGTGGATCACTTGAGGTCAGGAGTTTGAGAACAGCCTGGACAACAAGGTGAAACCTCATCTCTACTAAAAATACAAAAATTAACCAAAAGTGGTGGGACACACCTGTAGTCCAAGATACTTGGGAAACTGAGGCAGGATAATCTCTTGAACCCGGGAGGTGGAGGTTGCTGTGAGCTGAGATCACACCACTACACTCCAGCCTGGCCAAAGAGGGAGACTCCATTAAAAAACAAAAAAACAAAACAAAACAAAAAGTTGATTTTCCTTTTCTCTTCTTTTTCCTCTACATTGCTAAGGTACACAGTGAAACGTAAGTCTTTATTGCAACATTTGGTAATGGCATATCCCAATATTTAGCTAGTGTAGATAGGGGAGGAATCAATTTCATTTCCTTTTCTGTAATGTTCTTAGTTCAGACATGTTCCTGAAAACAAAAGTCAGATTAACAAAAGAAAAATAAGCATAAGCTTATTAACGTGTGCTGTTCTATCACACAGGAGAGGCCTCAGTTCAAAAGTATTTCTCTCTCAAAGCAGTGGCTCAGGACCTTGCTTAAATTTGATAGCATTTAAATAAAGAGCCATAAATCCTATGTAATGACATGAAAAGAGAGAGAGAAGTTTCAGTCTTTTAAATGGTGGGAAAATGTGAGGAGATAGTAAAATCCATTCCCAGGTTCCTCTGGTATCTGCTGGTGCTTTCTCTGGGCTGATAAGCAAGTGCTGTCTCCAGTAAGCGAGGACCGATGTCCTGTCATCAGGCAGAGAGAGCTGAGGCAGAGTCTTGCTCTTCGTTTTCAGTCTCTTTAACATAGCAATCTTCAGTATTTTTTCCCTTTACTAACCAGAACAGAAGATAATTTAGTGACGTGTTGCATGCTTTTTGTTTTCATCATGTTTCTCTGACTCAAAAGACAACGCATTCAATCTTAACTCAGTTCCCGTGAGTACCTAAGTCATGACCATACCTGTGAGAAAAAGAAATCCAATTGCTTATTCTCTCCATGTGCTGGGATATTATTTTTTGGTGTTACAGACTTTTAGGGAATAACTTACAATTTAGGAACTAACACATAATTAAACAAAAGTGTATACCTCTCCACTGCCAGGGGACAGGAGAGCACAGAGACCTACATTTACTCACAGAAGCCTCAAAATAATTTCATAAATTAGAGATCCTTGCACTAAGTTCAGGCCTGTTTGGTGAATTGCCAATGGACATTAAATTTAAATACCTCCCAGCCTCTCATCATGTGGCCATCAGGACAAACATAAGATCTCTGTTATTATTTCTTTTCTCTTTCCCAGGTAATTATACTTTAAAAATGTAATCAAGATTAGGAATTGCTTTCATTTGGGCAGAAATGTGACTTAGTTAAATAGAAAATCTTACTTAGGACAATTATTTAAGACACGCTCTGGGTATCTGAAGACAATAAATCTGCTAACTGATCTGAGGCAACATTATTAATATAATGGACACTGGACATAAAAGGTTCTAGTTTGAGTGCCAACCTATTCCAACCACAGGGGAGTTGAGATGTTTTTGAAGTCTCACAGTAAGCAAAATACCACCAACACTTTGCAGAATTCTAGTGAGTGGCTGAAAAAGATAAACATACTAGAGGTTTAGCTATGGATTAGTTGTGACCTGGACATTATGTGCAACTAATCAGCAATTAGAAATTTAAGATTTCTGACAAGATTTGGAAACAGTGCCATGTGATAGTCACTAAGTGGAATTATAGGCATGTATCAGAGGCAGTGGCCAAGCTATTGAATTTTATGGTAACCATGCATTCTTGATTTCCTGACTCAGTCCTCTGCTGCTGTATATGAATCTGCAATGGTCAGATCATGTTTCCTTAAAAAGATTTGGAAGTTTAATTAACCAAAATACCATACCTTTCATGTCTTAAATAGAGAACATAGGACTATCATTGACAAATGACCTTAAATACTGTGCATTTAATATTTAATATATGGTTTATAAGGCTTGTATGGATGAGTAACTTGTATATGGTAAGAACATATAGGTAACATATAGGAGTTACTGCTGCTGCTAATAGGTAATGGGGAGGAAAAAAAGAGATAACTTAAGGAAGCTACCTCAGGTCAATTTGTGGCAGAAACTCTCTCTTTTAGACTGTTTAACATGTTCACATCACTTCATGACAATGCTTGAGATGTTGCTAAGTAAAGCCTCATTGGGAAAAAAATAATCACAGGAAATCTTAGAAGAAAAAAGGGCCAGTACAATAAGCTAGTAAAACATTACTGCAACTAGATAGTTCTATACAAAGACCTTGACCATATCTTACTGTGGCAGCAATGGAATTGTTGAATATAAAGGGTGAGAAGTTAGTTGGAAAACTATTTTTAGCAGGAGCATTTTATTTTTTCTGTGGTTCAGAATAGGTAGATTCAAGGGTATCACTTAGAAGAAACTCACCTGGAGTTGCTGTAGGAATGATTTGTGTATACGAAATCTGTTATTTAGCAAGCTTGGAGACACTTTAAGTAAACTAAGGGAATCACAGGATAGCAGGGAACAAATTGTCTTGCTCTATAAATATCCCACATTTAAGCACCTTAATCACTTAGCCGTAAAAAAAAAGCAAGACTTATTTACTGGGAGAAGAGCAGGTCAATTTCAAGGATTCACCTTATACCATAATTTCAACATGTAAATGTTATAAATTAGAAAAACAAACTATTACGTTGAATATCCTTCTCTGGACAAAAGTATCTACGTAATTACAAAATTAAACATATGTATACAATTATTATTTTTATAATATCAGACATTGGCACAAAAATCAAAGACAACTAAATTGCCCACCTTTTGATATTCTATTGATGGATCAGCAGTATTTGGATGAGTAATAAATGGAACATTCACAATTTATAAGTCATTTCATATTTACTCTATCAAATTTATTTCTTGTCTTACATACAGGAAGTCACTATTCTGTAATAATTAAGATTTTGAGGTAACTTGTTGCCCTGTGGTAGGCAGGACTCGAAGATGGCCCCCTAAGATTCTTAGCCCTTAGTGTACCTCGCACCCCTTGCTAATCGACACAATCCAACACTAGTTTAGGCATTGTTGTAAAGAAATTTTACAAATGTACTAATATTCAAAATCAGTTGATCTTAAAGTAAGAAAATTATTTTAAGGGGATGACTTAATGACATCATCACTTTAAGAAGCACAGGAGTTTCTCTGGCTGGTTGAAGAGGAAATCAGAGACTCAAAGCATGAAAAGAATAGATGGCATCATTGCTGGCTTCAAGAAGGATGAGACCATGTGAAAGGAATTCAGGCTATCTCTGGAGCTGAGCACAGCCCCCAGGTCACATCCAGCAAAGCAACAGGGACCTCAGTCCTATAAACACCACCAACAGAATGAACTAGGAAGCAGATTTTCCCCCAGAGCATCCAGATGAGAACTCAGTCCGCTCAACATCTTGATATCAGCTTTGTGATATCCCAGGCATATTGTGCTGAACTTCTGACTTGCAGAACTGTGAGTTAATAAATGAGTGTTGTTTTAAGCTACTATGTAACACATTTTGTATTTTCTGATGTTACTCAGTTATTCATGAAAGTAGTCAGGTGTTCCACATTTTCGCAACTGCAAATAAATTTTGAACCACTTGTTGCAAATTAAAACAAGTGGTTCAAAATTTATTTGCAATTGCAAAAATGTGGAACCAGCCCCAATGCCCATCAATCAATGAGTTGATAAAGAAACTGTGGTATGTATACATGGTGGGATACTACTCAGCCATAAAAAGGAATGAATTAATGACTTTCACAGCAACCTGGACAGAACTGGAGAGGATTATTCTAAGTGAAGTAACTAAGGAATGGAAAACCAAACATCGTATGTTCTCGCTCATAAGCAGGAGCTAAGCCATGAGGATACAAAGGCATAAGTATGACACAGTGGACTTTGGGGACTCAAGGGGAAAGAGTGGAAAGGGGGTGAGGGATAAAAGACTATAAAGTGGGTTCAGTGTATAGTGCTTGGATGATGGGTGCACCAAAATCTCACAAATCACTACTAAATAACTTACTCATGTGACCAAGTACCTCCTGTTCCCCCAAAACCTATGGAAATAAAAAATTACTAAATTATTTGTTTATATTTTTAAACAAATAAAATTATTTTACCAGCTGTTTTACATTCTTAATTTTTAAAGGAATTTTTGTGACATATTTCAGCAGAAAAATTATATAACATGTGAAGTATTTCCTTATGTGTATATCCATTTACTATCCCTGTATTTTTGTTTAAAAATCATTTACTTACTTAATTTTTGTTAAAATTCAACTTCGTTTTGAAGAGTAAGATTAAATTTAGTTATTTTATTACAAATACCTTCTTGGAGTATACCACTGGCAGCCAGTGGTCATCACAGAAAAAGTAAGCAAATTGATATAACTTTCTTTTTTTGTAAAATAATTTTTTTATTTGTCTTTAAGAATTTTGCCATGAAATGACCAGTAAACAAAGATTTTTCTGATCTACATTTTATTGTGAAATATTATAGTATTTTACTCTTTAAGTAAATGAATTCATAAGTCCTTTTAACTGGACACATATAAAGTGCAATGTGTTCAAAAATGATAGAAGCAAATACACACAAAAAAGGACACACAATAAGGGAATATAAATGTTTTTTTCAAGAAATGATGCTGGGTTTACTAAGCAGTCTTATAGAAAAAACAAAGCTTGACTATACAAAATGAAAATCTCAGGTAGATATAAATGTGAAATGAAAACCAGAAGGCTTTTTGATAATATAAAGAGAGAATATCTTCACCATCATGAGGGTAGACAAAACTTTGTTAAACAGAGTATGGAAGACAATCACTAATCATAAAATAAGAAGTTGTTAACTAATATTAAGCACACCTTTTATCAAAACATACCAGCAAGAAAATGAAAAAGGCAAGCTATTGAGTAGAAGAAGATATTTGTAATAAATTTATCTGAAAAAAAAAAAAGACTGACAAAGGACTTATAAAAGGACTTATATACAGAATATGTAAAGAATGATTACAAATCAATAAGAAAATAGATAATCCATTTATAAATGAGCAAAAGATTTTAAAAATGTTTCACAGAAAAGAATTTCCAAATGGCCAAAAAATATTGAAAAGATAATCAACCTCATTGGAAAATGAAACCACCAGTACATATTATAGCATATTCACCAGAATGACTAAAACAGGATAATAATAATAAGTTTTGGCGAGTATATGAATCAACTGGAATGCTCATGAACTGCTGGTAAGAATGTAAATTGGAATAATCATTTTGGAAAACAGAACACATGTGTTCCCCAGAACCTAGTAATCCCACCCAAACTACATACTCAGCAGAAATACATACATATATTCATCAAAGACATGTATAAAAAATGTTGAGAATAGCATTATTTCTAAAACCTCCAAATTGGAAACAGTATAAATTTCCAGTAGTATTATAATAAATGAATAAATTGTGACATATTTCCACCATTTAATAATATATTGTCATTAAAACGAACAAAATATTTACACTGACTTGAAAGAGGTCTCACAAGCATAATGTTGAGCAAGAGGAATTAGATACGAATGAGTTTGGACTGTATGCTTCTATTTATGTATCAAGTTTAAAAACAGGCAAAACTAAGCTATGGTGACAGAAGTTGGAAGACTGTTTACCTTTGTTGGGAGAAGAGAGACCCAGCCGTGGCAAGGCACATGAGGAGGCTGCAGAGCTGCTGGTGAGATTCCTTTTATCGTTCTGAGCATGTTCACTTTGTACTAATCACCAAGCTCTATACTTATTACTTGTGCCGTGTATATTTTAATAAAATATATTTAATAAAAATAATTTATTTTATTATTCCCCCTCAATACCTCAAACACAATACATGGCAGAAAACCATCTGGACCAAATGAGGATTTCAGGTTCAACTGGTATTAAATATCAAGTGGGCTTAATTCCTTTCTATCTTATATTAAATATATATGTAAATAAAATGTATAAAGATTTCCTCTTTTACTCCAATGTATTGCATTACATACTTGCTGGGAAGTGCATACCACATTTTGGAAACCACTGGTGTATATAAGGAACCTGTGGAATTAAGTATGCATACCACACTGGCCACTGTGGCTGATCTTCTCACAAAGTTTATTACTCGATTCATGTTATTGCAAATGCTCCTCTCTTATCCCTCTCCCTCAGGGGTAATATATTGGATGCAGATGTCTCTAGTTATTGACTCAGTCAATCACACTTAGTGAACAATTTTATAATGTGAACATCTAAAATATTCTTCAGGTTGTTTATTATGTGTTGTTTCTTATTATAAATAAATAACTTCTATTAAATATTTGCATTTAATTAAATCTGTCTTTCTCCTCTACTCTAACTTTTTTTTGAATAATTGGTGATCTGCTCTGATGACTTGGAACTTAGGGTAATAACACAAGTACTGTGGTTCAGCTTTCATTATGAATTTTTAAGGTTTTTATGACTGGCCTGGGACTCAAACTCTCAATTGAAACTTCACTTATACGGATGACTATGCTCCAAGTTTCTAACTGACCTACAGATAAACCTTTTGGAAGAAAATCAATTTGTAAATCAAGAATTTCTTTTATAATTAAATTGTGGAAACCTTAAATAACAATAATTTAAATTATCACAGAAATAGCATTCAAAAGTTAAGATAATTAGGTCTTCAATCTGGGGTGATGTGACTGACAAAAAGTCAGAAATGGTAGACTAAAACTGACAATTTTTCAAAATCCAAAGGTAATATAAGGTCAATACTGAATTGTAAGTAAATATTTTTTATTATAGTTGGAGGATAGTTTTAGTGTCTGAAATACCAAAATGAATGAAAAGCATCCATTTAAAAGGAGCAGCTGGAGATTCAAGCTAGGCAGAAAACATTCTTCCTTCTGAATGTTTATTTTGTATAATTTCATAAAATTCCTTGACATTGAAAATCTTGCCAACTTCTTTACTGAAAATAATTTAATGCAGTGGTTTAAAGCAGAGGTTTTGAAATAATACCTTTATTCAAATCTCAATTCACTACTTGCCAGTGGTTAACTTTTGACAAATTATTTAGCCTCTCTGGGTTTTTGTCTCTTTACCTTTAAAATGGAAGTAAAGGTGTACTCTTCCAGTAGTCATTACCAGGACCAAATGAGAGCGTCCATTTAAAGCACTTGGCCAAGTACCTGGTATATATTGAGTTTTCCATAAGTATTGTTCTCTGTAGTGTGAGTTTAATGCTGTCATTTACTTTTGTTTGTGACAAGGAGCACTGAAAGGTTAACTTTGGATCATATGTTCTATTTAATGATATCTGAGTTGTTATATTCAACTGTAGAGACATAAGAACACTCCATACAAACACAATGAAAATCATAATTTCCTTCAGAAAATTGGAAGAAGTGAATGTTTTATTCAAGAAATAGAACTTGCTATAAAACCAGCTTACCTCTCAGTTTTTTCCTCCATGAAGAAGACATAGTTGACAAAAATGCATTCCATTCCAGAAAAATCAACATTACCATTTTTTTCCAAAAAGGTATTATACATAGTTATGAAGCAATAGCTCAGTGGGGAGGCATTGCCGTTGCTTCTTTTGTTTTTGTCACTCTTCTGTAAAGCATGCGGAGTATACCCCTCAAAATCAGCACTATTAATATAAAAGGAAGAGGAAAAGGAAAACACTTATGCTTGAGCCCAGCTTGTGGGTGGGAACTGGGGACAACAGAGGAGAAGACAGAGATTGGACATATGGGTTTGTTCTGTAAATTAAAAAAAAAAAAAAGCTAACAATTGATAGACAACAATTAATGGAGCCAAGAGGGATGGGTTTAGCTTCAACAACACTGATTGTTTCCCAGAACTGGAGGGTTTACCTCATCTTAACATCCCTATATACATTTATTTCTCCCAGATCACTCAATTTTCTCTGCCAGACAGTAATTCATTTCTCCACCCTTGTTCAAGACTCCTGGTCGCTGAAACCAAGCCAATACAACGCTGGGCTTCTATTCTTTTCTCCATGCTCCTTTTGCTTTCACTTTAATCAACAGGAGAGTTCTTGCTCTCCTCTTACTCATTACAAAACAAAATAACTCCATGGGTTGTTTGTTTTAAGTTTCAAAATTAAAAGATTTAGAGGCTACCAAGTTAAGGTAAACAATAGAAAAGAATGGAAAAGAGAAGATGGGTGTTCACGTGGGATGACAGAATACGATACGTTCAGAGTGATGTTTTATCCTTATACAAGCCATGTGTGGTTTCAAAAGGTAGCCTTTTCAAGTGTGTTAAGTTTTTTTCTCTTTTTACTGCATGCTGTTATTGAAGCAGAGACGTTTGTTTCCAATACGCTTTTTAAGTACACCAATGCAAGAAGAATCATGTCTCATGATCAGATTAACACACCATCAGTCCCTTCTTGAAATAATTCACAGCCACTTCAAATGACTGGATCAGCTACTGAAGGATTGGAAAGTTTTTTGAGTTCACCACTATACTTACAGTGAAAGGTTTATTGTGGGCAGCGATAGAGGTAGGAGATGCCTGTTTTTCCTTCTGCTCCCCACGTACCCTCCTTTTTGCTTTCCACTATCAAATTGTCATTTGGAAACGATAAGCATTTCCCTCAATTTGAAGCCAACTCTTCAAATCCCGCCATCCTGGAAATATTTAACAGTGCATCACACTTCTATATGCAACAATCTTCAGATTATAATACATTGTGGGAATGCTTCCAAATGTTTACATATGAAAATGATTCTCTATCTATCCTGGTGCAACTACAAATACCATTTTCATCTAGAGTGATTTTAATGATGCTACTCAGTTAAGGCAGAGATCAAGACGGCACGCTCACAGTATATTATGAGTTAGCAAAAACGTCTCATTTTTTGGGAGGTGAAGCAAGATGACCAAATATCTTTAATTGATCATCCTTCCTACAGGAACACCAACATGAACAACTATCCACACACACAAAAAGCACCTTTATGAGATGCAAAAATCAGGTGAGCACTTACAGTACAATGTTTCAACCTCTTACCACTAAAAGAGGCCCTGAAGAGGATAGAAAAGACAGTCTTGATTTACCGATGCCACCCCTCCATCCCCCAGCATTGCCAAATGACATGGAGAAAAAATCTGTATGCTTGGGAAAGGGAGAGCACAGAGACTACAGGACTTTATATTGAAATTCAGTGCTTCCTGTCACAGTGGAAAGCAACAGTGGGCAGAACTCAGCCAGTGCCTATGACCGAAGCATTTAGACCATCCATAGCCAGAAGAAAATTACCCATTTCAGTTGTTGGAACCTGAGATCTGGCAAGCCCTGCCACCATGGGCTAAAGGGCTCTGGAGTTAAGGAACAAGGAATGCAATCCCTGGGCAAGCCCTGTTGTTGTGCTAGACTCAGAGCCTGTGGACTTGGGGAGCATGTGACTAAGTGAGGCACCAGCCTGGGTGGCCAAGGGAATCCTTATTCCATCCCTACCCCAACCCCAAGCAGAGTAGCTCACAGCTCTGGGAGAGATTCCTTCCCTCCACTTGAGGAGAGAAGAGGGAAGAGTAAAGAGGACTTTGTCTTGCAGCTTGGCCAACAGCTTAGCCACAGTATGATCAAGCAGAAGGCAGACTCCTAAGGCCCCATTCCAGGCCCTCACTCCTGAACAATACTTCTAGACACACCCTTATCCAGGAGGGAATCTACTGACTTGAAGGGAATAAACCAGTCCTGGCAGAATTTATCACCTGCTGACTAAAGAGCCCTTGGGCCCTGAATAATTAGCAGTGGTACCCAGGCAGTACTCACTTTGGGCCTTGGGTGAGAATCAGAGACATTCTGGCTTCAGGTGTAACCCATCAGATTCCCAGCAAGGAAGAGGGATTCTTTCTGCTTGAGAAAAGAAGAGGGAAGAGTAAAAGGGACTTTGTCTTCCAGCCCAGGTACCAGCTCAGCCACAGTTAGGTAGAGCACCAAGTGGGCTTTTGGGATCCTGGGTCCCAGGCCTTGGGTTTTGGACAGCATTGCTGAACCTGCTCTGGATCAGAGGGAAACCCACTACTCTGAAGGAAGAGTGGCAGGCCTGGTAGCATTCACCACAGGCTGACTAAAGAGCCCTTGGCCTTGAATGAACATTGCGGTAGCCAGGTAATACTCCCCATGGGACTGTGTTGGTGGTGGACACAGGGAGATACTCCTTCGCTTGGGAAAAAATGAGGGAAGAGTGAGAAGGACTTAGTCTTGTGATTTGGATGCCAGCTCAGCCACAGTAGATGGGGCACCATATAGATTTCTAAGGTTTCTGATTCATGGCATTAGCTCCTGGATGTCATCTCTGGGCCTGCTCAGAGCCTGAGGGAACTTGTCACCCTGAAGGGAAGGATGTAATCCTTGCTAGCTTCCCCCTTGCTGTTTGTAGAGCACTAGAGCCTTGAGGAAACAGGCAGTAGCCAAGCAGTGCTTAGTGCAGGCCTTGGGCAAGACTAAGTTCTGTGCTGGCTTCAGGTCTGACCCAGCACAGTCCCAGTAGTGTTTGCCACAAGGGTGCTTGTGTCTGTCTGGTAATTGGATAAATCTTCTGGATCATATTTAAGAACACAAAGGTGGTACCTCTACAAGTCTGCAACAGCCACAGTGTTACTGGTCTTAGGGTGTCCCTTAAAGATAAGGCTGCAGTGATCTAAAAGTTAGATCACAACACTCAAGTCCCTTTAAACAGCCAGAAAGCCTTCCTAAGAAGGACCAGTACAAATAAGCCCAGACTACAAAACTACAAGAAACACCCAATTCTTCAATGCCCAGACACTGAAAACCAAGCATCAAGACCATCCAGGAAAACATGACCTTGCCAAATGAAATAAGAAACCAGGGACCTGTCCTTTCAGACAGAGAATTCAAAATAGTTGTTTTTGTTTTTTGAGACAGAGTTTCACTCTTGTTGCCCAGGCTGGAGTGCAATGGCGTGATCGAAGCTCACTGCAACCTCCGCCTCCCAGGTTCAAGTGATTCTCCTGCCTCAGCCTCCCAAGTAGCTGGGATTACAGGCGCCCGCCACCACAATGGATAATTTTGTATTTTTAGTAGCGATGGGGTTTCACCATGATGGTCAGGCTGGTCTTGAACTCCTAACCTCAGGTTATTTGCCCACCTCTGTCTCCCAAAGTGCTGGGATTATAGGCACGAGCTACTGTGCCCAGTCTAAAACAGTTGTGTTGAGGAAACTTAGAGAAATTCAAGATAACACAGAGAAGAAATTCAGAATCCTATCAGATATATTTAATCAATAAGTTAAAAAAATTAGTAATAATCAAGCAGAAATTCTGGACTTGAAAAATGCAACTGACATACTGAAGAATGCATCAGAATCTCTTAATTATAGATTAGGTAAAGCGATCATTAGGTTTGAATACAGGCTATTTAAAAATACACAGAAGAGACAAAAGGAAAAAAAAAGAATAAAGAATAATGAAGCACGCATGCATACGAGATTTAGAAAATAACCCCAAAAAGCCAAACCTGAAAGTTATTGGAGGAGGCTGAGGGAGAGTCTAGGGTATAAAGTTTATACAAAAAGATAATAACACAGAACTCCCAAAACCTAGAGGAAGATATCAATATTTAAGTACAAGAAGGTTATAGAACACCAGGAAGATTTAATACACACAAGACTACCTCAAGACATTTTTTTTTTGGTTTTTAATTAATTTTAATCAAACAATACTCAATACAGTAAAGAAAAAACTAATATTAAAAAGGTTATATTGAAAAATAGTCTCTCCAGCTTACCTCTTATGCCTGTTCCCTAGTGGCAGCTATATTCAATTCTATATTTATTTATTTATTTTTTATTATACTTGAAGTTCTAGGGTACATGTGTATAATGTGCAGGTTTGTTACATATGTATACTTGTGCCATGTTGGTGTGCTGCACCCATCAACTCGTCAGCACCCATCAATTCATCATTTATATCATGTATAACTCCCAATGCAATCCCTCCCCCCTCCCCCCTCCCCATGATAGGCCCCAGTGTGTGATGTTCCCCTTCCCGAGTCCAAGTGATCTCATTGTTCAGTTCCCACCATGAGTGAGAACATGAGGTGTTTGGTTTTCTCTTCTTGTGATAGTTTGCTAAGAATGATGGTTTCCGGCTGCAACCATGTCCCTACAAAGGACGCAAACTCATCCTTTTTTATGGCTGCATAGTATTCCATGGTGTATATGTGCCACATTTTCTTAATCCAGTCTGTCACAGATGGACATTTGGGTTGATTCCAAGTCTTTGCTATTGTGAATAGTGCCGCAATAAACATACGTGTGCATGTGTCTTTGTAGTAGAATAATTTATAATCCTTTGGGTATATACCCAGTAGTGGGATGGCTGGGTCATATGGTACATCTAGTTCTAGATCCTTGAGGAATTGCCATACCATTTTCCATAATGGTTGAACTAGTTTACAATCCCACCAACAGTGTAAAAGTGTTCCTATTTCTCCACATCCTCTCCAGCACCTGTTGTTTCCTGACTTTTTAATGATTGCCATTCTAACTGGTGTGAGATGGTATCTCATTGTGGTTTTGATTTGCATTTCTCTGATGGCAAGTGGTGATGAGCATTTTTTCATGTGTCTGTTGGCTGTATGAATGTCTTCTTTTGAGAAGTGTCTGTTCATATCCTTTGCCCACTTTTTGATGGGGTTGTTTGTTTTTTTCTTGTATTGGGAAAATTGGCTAGCCATAAGTAGAAAGCTGAAACTGGATCCTTTCCTTACTCCTTATATGAAGATTAATTCAAGATGGATTAGAGACTTAAATGTTAGACCTAATACCATAAAAACCCTAGAAGAAAACCTAGGTAGTTCCATTCAGGACATAGGCATGGGCAAGGACTTCATGTCTAAAACACCAAAAGCAACGGCAGCAAAAGCCAAAATTGACAAATGGGATCTAATTAAACTAAAGAGCTTCTGCACAGCAAAAGAAACTACCATCGGAGTGAACAGGCAACCTACAGAATGGGAGAAAATGTTTGCAATCTACTCATCTGACAAAGGGCTAATATCCAGAATCTACAAAGAACTCAAGACATTTAATAATTAAACTCCTAAAGGTTAAGAATAAAGAAAGTATCCTAAAGGCAGCAATCAAAAAGGCATAAATAACATACAGTGGAGCTTTAATACATCTGGCTGCAGACTTCTCAGTGGAAACCTTACTTTCCAGGAGAGAGTAGAACGCTCCATTTAAAGTACTGAAGGAAAAAATGTCTTTATCCTAGAATAGTTTATTTGGAGAAAATATTCTTCAAACATGAATGAGAAAAAATGTCTTTCTCGGACAAGCAAAAGCTGTGGGATTTCATCAATGCAAGACCTGCCCTACAAAAAATGCTAAAGGGAGTACCTCAGTCTGAAGGAAAATAACATTAATGAGCAGCACAGCATCATCTGAAGGTACAAAACTTACTGGTAATAGTAAGTACACCAAAACCTATAGAATATTATAACACTGTAATTGTGATATGTAAACTACTCATATCTTGACTAGAAAGACTAACAGATAAACCAATAAAAAATAATAGCTACAACAACTTTTCAAGACATAAAAAGTACAATACAACAAATAGAAACAACCAAAAGTTAAAAAGTGGGGGTGGGGAGAGGAATTAAAGTGTAGTTTTCACTAGTTTTCTCTTTGTTTGTCAATTGATGCAATCAGTGTTGTCATCGGTTTTAAACAATAGGTTATAAGATATGATTTGAAAACCTTATGGTAACCTCAAATCAAAAAACACACAAGAGATACAAAAAAATGAAAAGCAAGAAATCAAACTTACAACCAGAGAAAATCACCTTCGCAAAAAAGAAGACAGGAAGGGAGAAAAGAAGGAAGAGAAGACCACAAAACAACCTTCCAAAAATAGCAAAATGGCAGGAATAAGTCCTTACTTATCATTAGTATCATTGAATATAAATAGACTAAACTCTTCTATCAAAAGACATAGGATGACTGAATGAATTGAAAATAAAATAAAAACAGGACCCAACAATCTGTTTCCAACAAGAAACACACTTCATTTATAAAGACACAGATACCATCCTGGCTAACACGGTGAAACCCCATCTCTACTAAAAAATACAAAAAAAAACCAGCCGGGCGAGGTGGCGGGCGCCTGTAGTCCCAGCTACTCGGGAGGCTGAGGCAGGAGAATGGAAGGAACCCGGGAGTCGGAGCTTGCAGTGAGCTGAGATCCGGCCACTGCACTCCAGCCTGGGCGACAGAGAGGGACTCTGTCTCAAAAAAAAAAAAAAAAAAAAGACACAGATAGACAAAAAATTTAAAAAGTGGAAAAAGATATTCCACGAATTGAGTGAATGAATTGAAAAAAAAATAAAACAAGACCCAACAATCTGTTTCCAACAAGAAACACACTTCATTTATAAAGACACAGATAGACAAAAAAATTTAAAAAATGGAAAAAGATATTCCATGTCAATGGAAACCAAAAAAGAGCAGGAGTAGCTATACTTATATCTGACAAAATAGATTTCAAGAAACAAGCTACAAAGAAAGACAAATTTCATTATGTAATAACAAAGACAACAACTCAGCAGGAGTATATAACAATTGTGAATGTATATTCACCTAACACTGGAGTATCCAGATACATAAAGCAAATATTATTAGAGCTAAAGAGAGAGATAGGCCCCAACAAAATAACAGCATCCCACTTATAATACAACACCCCACTTTCAGCAATGGACAGATCTTCCAGGCAGAGAACCAGCAAAGAAACACCAAACTTAATCCGCACTTTAGATCAAATGGACCTAATAAGTAATTGCATCCAAAGGCTGCAGAATACACAATCTTGTCGTCATAACACATAGATCATTATCAAGGATAGAGCATATGTTAGGCCACAAAACAAGTCTTAGGAAATTTTAAAAACTGAAATTATATTAAGTACCTCCTCTGACCACAATGGAGTAAGAGCATAAATCAATAACAAGAGAATTTTGGAAACTATAAAAACACATAGAAATTAAACAATTAATATGATTTGGCTGTGTCTCCATTCAAATCTCAACTTGAATTTGTATTTTCCAGAATTTCCATGTGGAAATTGTGGGAGGGACTGAGAGGGAGGTAATTGAATCATAGGAGCCGGTCTTTTCCGTGCTGTTCTCATGATAGCGAATAAGTCTCATGAGATCTCGTAAGTTTATCAGGGGTTTCTGCTTTTGCTTCCTTCCACATTTTTCTCTCACCACTGCCATGTAAGAAGTGCCCTTCGCCTCCCACCATGATTCTGAGGGCTTCCCAGCCAAGTGGAAGTGTAAGTCCAATTAAGCCTCTTTTTCTTCCCGGTCTCAGTTATGTCTTTATCAGCAGCATGAAAACAAACTAATACAGTAAATTGGTACCAGTAGATTGGGTCGTTGCTGAAAAGATACCCCCAAATGTGGAAATGACTTTGGAACTGGGTAACAGGCAAAGGTTGGAAAAGTTTGGATGGCTTAAAAGAGGAAAATGTGGGAAAGTTTGGAACTTCCTAGAGACTTGTCGAATGCCTTTCTCAAAATGCTGATAGCAATATAAACAATGAGGTCCAGGCTGACGTGATCCCAGATGGAGATGAGGAACTTGTTGGGAACTGGAGCAAAGGTGACTCTTATTATATTTTAGCAAAGAGACTGGAGGTATTTTGCCCCTGCCCTAGAGATTTGTGAAACTTTGACCTTGAGAAAGATTATTTAGGGTATCTGGCGAAATAAATTTCTAAGCAGCAAAGCATTCAAGAGGTAATTTGGGTGCTGTGAAAGGCATTCTGTTTTATAAGAAAAGTAGAGCATAAAAGTTTGGAAAATTTGCCCTCTGACTATGTGATAGAAAGGAAAAACCCATTTGCTGGGGAGAAATTCAAGCTGGCTGCAGAAATTTGCATAAGTAGCAAGGTGCCTAATGTTAATCCCAAAGACCATGGGGAAAATGTCTCCAGGCCATGTCAGAGACCTTCATGGTAGCCCTTCCCAACACAGACCCAGAACCCAGGAGGAAAAAGTGGTGTTGTGGACCAGGCCTAAGGTCTGCATAGCCTAGGGACTTGGTGCCCTGTGTCCCAGCCGCTCCAGTCATGGCTGTAAGGGGCCAACATAGAGCTTGGGCTGTGGCTTCAGAAGGTGGAAGCCCAAACCTTGGAAGCTTCTATGTAGTGTTAAGTCTGCGGTGCACAGAAGTCAAGAATTGAGGTTTGGGAACCTCGGCCTAGATTGCAGAAGATGTATGGAAATGCCTGGATGCCCAGGCAAAAGTTTGCTGTAGGGGTGGGGCCCTCATGGAGAACCTCTGCTAGGGAACTGAAGAAGGGAAATGTGGGGTTGGATCCCCCATACAGAGTCACTACTGGGGCACTGCCTAGTGGAGCTTTCAGAAGAGGACTACTGTCCTCCAGACCCCAGAATGATAGATCCACTGAGAGCTTGCACCATGTGTCTGGAAAAGCCACAGGCACTCAACACCAGCCTGTGAAAGCAGCTAGGAGGGAGGCTGTACCCTGCAAAGGCACAGGGGCAGAGCTGCCCAATACCATGGGAACCCACCTGTTGCATCAGCGTAGCCAGGATATGAAACCTGAAGTCAAAGGAGATCATTCTGGAGCTTTAAAATTTGACTGCCCCGCTGGATTTTGGACTTGCATGGGCCCTGTAACCCCTTTGTTTTGGCCAATTTCTCCCATTTTCAATGGCTGTATTTACCCAACTCCTGTACTCTCATTGTATCTAAGAAGTAACTAACTTGCTTTTGATTTTACAGGCTCACAGGCAGAAGCGACTTCCCTTGTCTCAGATGAGACATTGGAGTGTGGGCTTTTGGGTTAATGCTGAAATGAGTTAAGACTTTGGGGGACTGTTGGAAGGCATGATTGGTTTTGAAATGTGAGGACATGATATTTGGAACAGCCAGGGGTGGAATGATATGGTTTGGCATTCAAATCTCATCTTGAATTGTATCTCCCAGAATTGTCATGTATTGTGGGAGGGACCCAGGGGGAGGTAATTGAATCATGCGGATGGGTCTTTCCCATGACATTGTTGTGACAGTGAGTAAGTCTGAAGAGATCTGATGGGTTTATCTCGAGTTTCTGCTTTTGCTTCTTCCTCATTTTTCTCTTGCCACCACCATGTAAGAAGTGCCTTTCACCTCCAACCATGATTCTGAGGCCTCCCCAGCCATGTGGAACTGTAAGTTCAATTAAGGCTCTTTTCTTCCCAGTCTCAGGTATGTCTTTATCAGCAGTGGGAAAAGGAAGTAATGCAACAATATACTCCTGAATGATCGGTGGGTTAATAAAGAAATTTAAAGGAAATTTAAAAATTTATTGAAACAAATGATAATGGAAACCCAACACATGAAAACCTATGTGATACAAAAAAAAAACAGTAGTAAGAGAAAAGTTCATAGCTCTAATCTTACATATGAAAAGAAGAAAAACAAATACACAACCTAATGATGCATCTTAAAAAACTAGAAAAGCCAGAGCAAACAAAACCCCAAATTGGTAGAAGAAAAGAAATAATTAAGATCAGAGCAGAAATAAATTAATTTAAAATTAAGAAAACAATACAAAAGATCAACAAAATGAAAAGTTGGTTTTTTGAAAAGTTAAACAAACCTGGTAAACCTTTATCAAGACTAACTGCTAAAAAAAAGAAAGATCCAAGTATTTAAAAATTGAGATGACAAAGAAACATTACAACCATTACCACAGAAATGCAAAAGATTATTAGAGTCTACTATGGGCAGCTATATTCCAATAAATTGGTTAATCTAAAAAAAAGGATGCATTTCTAGACAAATATAATTTACCAAAATAGAACATAAAGAAATTCAAAACCTGAACAGACCAATAAGAATGAGATCAGGGCCATAGTAAAAATTCTCCCAGCATAGAAAAGCCCAAGACCCGATGGCTTCACTCCTGAAATTTGCCAAACATTTGAAGAAGAACTAATACCAATCCTACTCAAACTCTTCTGAGAAGTAGAGGAGGAAGAGATATTTCCAAACTCTATAATACCAGTACAACTCTGATACCAAAACCAGACACACCAAAAAAAAAAAAGAAAGAAAGAAAGAAATGAAGGAAGGAAGGAAGGAAGGAAGGAAGGAAGGAAGGAAGGAAGGAGGAAAGAAAGAAAGAAAGAAAGAAAGAAAGAAAGAAAGAAAGAAAGAAGAAAGAAAGAAAGAAAGAAAGAAAGAAAGAAAGAAAGAAAGAAAGAGAAAGAAAGAAAGAAAGAAAGAAAAAACTACAAGCCAATATTTCTGAGGAACACTGATGCAAAATCTGCAACAAAATACTAGCAAACTAAATTCAACAATAAACTAAAAAGACTATTTATTATAACCAAATGAGATTTATACCTGGGTTACAAGGATGGTTTAATATATGCAAGTCAATCAATGTGATATATGAATAGAGTAAAGGACTAAAACCATATGATCATTTCAACTGATTCTGAAAAAAAAATCTGATAAAATTTAATATTCATTCACGATAAAAAACATCAAAATCTGGGTATAGAAGGAACCTACCTCAACATAACATAACAAAAGACATATATGACATCCAAGCATTTATCCCTTTGTGTTAAGATCTGGAACCCAACAAAAATTTTCGCTTTCTCCACGTTATTTTTGTTGGGTTCCAGATCTTAGAAGACAGGCTTTCAGTTGGTCTCCATTTAGTATGATACTAGCTGTGAATCTGTCATATATGGCTTTTGTTATGTTATGTTATGTTGAGGTAGGTTCCTTCTATACCCAGATTTTGATGTTTTTTATCATGAATGAGTATTGAATTTTATCAGATCAAACTCAAGGTAAAGTAATAAAATAATTATAAGAAACCATACATATTACTGTTTTCAACTGAAATTGTACCCAACTCTGCTTAGACTAGCTCCTGATAAAGATGTGATGGGAAGGGTACAGGCATTTATTTCCTCATAACTGTAACTTTTGAAGATTTATCCAAGAGCATTTTTTGTAGGTTGCAAGAATTTGCTAATTATATTCATCCACTAGATAAAGATATGTCTATTCCTTCCTGATAATTAATGGGACATTTATAGACTATAAAACAAAGTGATTTTACTAGGTTATTCGACATAATTTTAGATTTATGTTCATCTGATGCAATAGATGCTTATGTTCCAATAGTATATAGTGATATTTATGTAAAGGGAGCCCTAAAATGAATCATTATGTATACCATGTTAGGATTTGCTTCTCTGAGCAGAGGGTGAGTCACATGTTATGTCCATAAATACAGATTTGTTTCCAGTTAGTGTTATCCTGCTTTCTAAGACTTTCTGAAAGTAAATTATAGGGAGCTCTAAAAGGAACATATGTATATATACAAGTGTGAGTGAGAATCACACTTACAGACAATTACTTACAATAGTTTCTGTAGTTAAACCAGTATTGGCAATTGCACTGGACTATTTAACATATCTACATCAAGAAAAAGAGATGGTTCATTTCCCTCTGTATTGATTTTAGTTGTTGCTACAGGATCAAGGCTTGCTCATAACTCTAACAGGCAATTTATGGCATTTATTTTACATGTTAAGATATTATTAATCCCTATTTTTTCTGTGAGCCACTGCACCAGGACTTACTTATACTTTTTAAAAAAGTATGTATTTGCTTACATAAATATAATCTCTCTGAAAGCTGTGTAACTGGGGATGGTGGTTGTCTCCTTGGAGAGTCATTGGGAGGCAATTAACCCCCATTTTAAATCTATTTCTCTAACCCTATCTCCAAATATAATCCTTCATTAAAAAAAAAATCATGTTTCCATGTTCTTGGCCCTTTCTGTTGTAATTGATTATTTGTCAGAAGGCCCAGCAACTTGGTACTTCTTTCTTAAATTCCTCTTCCTTTTCAGTAGCAAAGTCATCTCAGATATCCTCATAATTATTTTACCATATTTATTTTAAGGAAAAAATTGGTATCCCTTTTCTACAAATATTGCTCAATATTACCTTAAACAGGCTTTCATGGTTGTTCTAACACTAGTTTCTTTCAAGTTGGAAAGAAAAATATTTTCCTTTAATTGCCATCAGTTGGATTTTGTAGAGCTGACTATCTGACGTTCTGGAAATTTTCAGGTAAAATCCTATGTGTGTGCTAAAACAGAGGAACAATTTCTGACACGGTGATTTAATTTGGTTTATGCTCTATTAACTTACAAAGCAGCATATTCATTTAAGTAAGCTCTTTTTAAGAAAACAAGAAGTTAGAAAAGCTGGTGAACTAATGATTTCAAGGCAAGGTATAGGATTTTTCATTTTTATTTTTAAGCAGAAATCTTTAACCTCCATAATTTTGGGAGGCTAATTTTCACATTTTTGTAATACAGATTTCTCTTACAAGCCATGGAGCTCTTTCTGTAAATACAAATTAAGGGTTAATTTTGGAGGGGGGGGGTTGGTGTTTTGAAGATATCTTGAAATTAAGAGAGTTCTTTGAACACTTACATATTTAATTTCATTGTACATTTTAATTGCATTGTAGTGTTTCTGAATTCTTTACTGTGCTTTTACTTTTAACTTCTCAAGTAAATTATAATCAATTGACAATGTATTCTATTCTATTGCTATTTAGTTTCTACATTATTGCTATTTAGTTTCTACATTATACTTCGCTGTCTAATTTACATTTTCTCTTGGATGTTAAATAGGCATGTCAAACCTAGTAAGCCCAAATTCTAACTGTTTGATCTCCAATTCTACCCCTAAAGGCCAATCCTCTTTTTCTATCTTAGTGAAAGGCTACTTCATCCTTCCAGTTTTTGGGCAAAAAGTTTCAGACTCATCCTTAATATTCTCTGCCATTTATATGCCAGCATTAAATATGCTGATTTAACCTATCATCATATTTTATCAGCTCACCCTTGGAAACCTATTCAATATTTTATCACTTCTCTCTATGTCCACTGCTACAACTACATACCATGAACAAATTACTGTCTTCTCTCACCGAGACTGTTGCAATAGTCTACTCATGGGTCTTTTAACTTTCATCTTTGAGCACATATTGTTTATTCTGAGCCCAGTAGCTAGAGTAATCCTTCTAAGAAGCAGCAGATCCCATCACTCTTCTGTGCAAAACCATCCAATGCTTACTGTCTCTTCAACGGGAAAAGCTAAGTTCCCTGCAGAGACTTACACATTCCCTCTTAATTGGCTCTTCCCTCCTCACTGCTCCAAATTTGTTTTCTACACTGTCCCCTTACTCAGCTCCAACTAAACTGGTCTCTTGTCACTCCAACAGGTCAAGTATGCTCTTGTCTCAAGGCCTTGAACTTCCTCTTCCTCTCTGTCCATCATGCTGTACCCAAATATCCACTGGTTTACGTCCTCACTTTCTTTGGGTCTCTTCTCAAATGTCATAATATCAAAGAGAACTTTCCAGATCATTCTATATGAAATAGCACCCCTTCACCGCCACAAATCTCGAGGCCTTATCCTGCTTTATTATTCCTTGGATTGTACTTATTATTTGATATGTTATATACTTCTTAAAATTTGTTTTGAGATATTTGCCTCCACTAGACTGTAAACTTCATGAAACAATTTATTTAATTCACTTTGCACCCTAGAGACTTGCACATTTAGGTTTATGACAAATATTAACTGAAAGGATGTGTAAAAGAATTGTACAGTGTTTCATACAAGTTAATGCCACCTGGGCATTAGAACACATGTTGAAATAGCCAGGCAAAAAATAAAAGGATGTGAACAATTATTAATCACAATCTTATTTGTCTTTAAAACAACCTCATTTTCACAGAGTGTTTTAATGAAGCTTGGGTACATATGGAATGATCATGGTCAAATAGTTCTTATTACAATTTCTAAAACAAAAAACCAGTGTTCATCATTATTCTGCTAAAAGCTGTCTTTATGTTCCCAGCAGTGTCACCATCAACTTTTACTTATCATTTGCCTGATGTGATTCAGTCTTAGTTTGTCAGTATTATTACTCTAGTAGCTTTCACTTTATCTCTAGAGAAGTAGTAAAAATTAGAAGGTTATAAGAGAAAGAAAATGTATGCCACAATATGGTCAATCATCAGAATTCTTACCAAGTACTATACTTTTATTGGTACAGAGCTGACTCTGAAATATTCCTGGGGTGCTGTTTTACCTGCCAGCATGTCATTCCTGATGTTGCTTTTAATTTTAATAATAAATTACTTTATTCATTTCTTATTAATATCCAGATGGTAGGATAGCAGTTAAGAAACTGTTGGAACATTCGATTGTAGATCAACTCGATGAGTGTATTTAGGGCCCCACTATATAATGAACCCATGAAAGAAACTTCTGCTTTATTTTTCACAGTGAAATCAATGTTTTACTATTTGTTTTTATATCTTTATTGGTTTCAGTTATGACTATATCCTAGTTCATAGTCACCTCACAATTAATCTTAGCCTCTTTGCCTCCTGACCACTCAAATATTTCATCTTATGAAAATAATTTGACTCTTTATCCAGTTTGCCAGTCTGTGTCTTTTAATTGGAGCATTTAGTCCATTTACATTTAAGGTTCATATTGTTATGTGTGAACTTGATCCTGTCATTATGATATTAACTGGTTATTTTGCTCGTTAGTTGATGCAGTTTCTTCCTAGCCTCGATGGTCTTTACATTTTGGCATGTTTTTGCAATGGCTGGTACCGGTTGTTCCTTTCCATGTTTAGGGCTTCCTTCAGGGTCTCTTGTAAGGCAGGCCTGGTGGTGAGAAAATCTCTAAGCATTTGCTTATCTGTAAAGGATTTTATTTCTCCCTCACTTATGAAACTTAGTTTGGCTGGATATGAAATTCTGGGTTGAAAATTCTTTTCTTTAAGAACGTTGAATATTGGCCCCCACTCTCTTCTGGCTTGTAGAGTTTCTGCCGAGAGATCTGCTGTTAGTCTGATGGGCTTCCCTTTGTGGGTAACCCGACCTTTCTCTCTGGCTGCCCTTAAGATTTTTTCCTTCATTTCAACTTTGGTGAATCTGGCAATTATGTGTCTTGGAGTTGCTCTTCTGGAGGAGTATCTTTGTGGCGTTCTCTGTATTTCCTGAATTTGAATGTTGGCCTGCCCTACTAGGTTGGGGAAGTTCTCCTGGATGATATCCTGAAGAGTGTTTTCCAACTTGGTTCCATTTTCCCCCTCACTTTCAGGCACCCCAATCAGACGTAGATTTGGTCTTTTTACATAATCCCATACTTCTTGCAGGCTTTGTTCATTTCTTTTTCTTCTTTTTTCTTTTGGTTTCTCTTCTCGCTTCATTTCATTCATTTGATCCACAATCGCTGATACTCTTTCTTCTAGTTGATCGAGTCGGTTACTGAAGCTTGTGCATTTGTCACGTATTTCTCGTGTCATGGTTTTCATCTCAGTCATTTCGTTTATGACCTTCTCTGCATTAATTAGTCTAGCTGTCAATTCTTCCACTCTTTTTTCAAGATTTTTAGTTTCTTTGCGCTGGGTACGTAATTCCTCCTTTAGCTCTGAGAAGTTTGATGGACTGAAGCCTTCTTCTCTCATCTCATCAAAGTCATTCTCTGACCAGCTTCGATCCGTTGCTGGCGATGGGCTGCGCCCCTTTGCAGGGGGAGATGCGCTCTTATTTTTTGAATTTCCAGCTTTTCTGCCCTGCTTTTTCCCCATCTTTGTGGTTTTATCTGTCTCTGGTCTTTGATGATGGTGACGTACTGATGGGGTTTTGGTATAGGTGTCCTTCCTGTTTGATAGTTTTCCTTCTGACAGTCAGGACCCTCAGCTATAGGTCTGTTGGAGATTGCTTGAGGTCCACTCCAGACCCTGTTTGCCTGGGTATCAGCAGCAGAGGTTGCAGAAGATAGAATATTGCTGAACAGCGAGTGTACCTGTCTGATTCTTACTTTGGAAGCTTCCTCTCAGGGGTGTACTCCACCCTGTGAGGTGTGGGGTGTCAGACTGCCCCTGGTGGGGGATGTCTCCCAGTGAGGCTACTCAGGGGTCAGTAACCCACTTGAGCAGGCAGTCTGTCCGTTCTCAGATCTCAACCTCTGTGTTGGGAGATCCACTGCTCTCTTCAAAGCTGTCAGACAGAGTTGTTCGCATCTGCTCAGGCCTCTGCTGCATCCCCATCAAGCTACCAATGAGTTTCTTCACAGAATTGGAAAAAACTGCTTTAAAGTTCATATGGAACCAAAAAAGAGCCTGCATTGCCAAGACAATCCTAAGCCAAAAGGACAAAGCTGGAGGCGTCACGCTACCTGACTTCAAACTATACTACAAGGCTACAGTAACCAAAACAGCATGGTACTGGTACCAAAACAGAGATATAGACCAACGGAACAGAACAGAGTCCTCAGAAATAATACCACACATCTACAGCCATCTGATCTTTGACAAACCTGAGAGAAACAAGAAATGGGGAAAGGATTCCCTATTTAATAAATGGTGCTGGGAAAATTGGCTAGCCATAAGTAGAAAGCTGAAACTGGATCCTTTCCTTACTCCTTATACGAAGATTAATTCAAGGTGGATTAGAGACTTAAATGTTAGACCTAATACCATAAAAACCCTAGAAGAAAATCTAGGTAGTACCATTCAGGACATAGGCATGGGCAAGGACTTCATGTCTAAAACACCAAAAGCAATGGCAGCAAAAGCCAAAATTGACAAATGGGATCTAATTAAACTAAAGAGCTTCTGCACAGCAAAAGAAACTACCATCAGAGTGAACAGGCAACCTACAGAATGGGAGAAAATTTTTGCAATCTACTCATCTGACAAAGGGCTAATATCCAGAATCTACAAAGAACTCAAACAAATATACAAGAAAAAAACAAACAACCCCATCAAAAAGTGGGCAAAGGATATGAACAGACATTTCTCAAAAGAAGACATTCACACAGCCAACAGACACATGAAAAAATGTTCATCATCACTCACCATCAGAGAAATGCAAATCAAAACCACAATGAGATACCATCTCACACCAGTTAGAATGGCAATCATTAAAAAATCAGGAAACAACAGTTGTTGGAGAGGATGTGGAGAAATAGGAACACTTTTACACTGTTGGTGGGATTGTAAACTAGTTCAACCATTATGGAAAACAGTATGGCGATTCCTCAAGGATCTAGAACTAGATGTACCATATGACCCAGCCATCCCACTACTGGATATATACCCAAAGGATTATAAATTATTCTACTATAAAGACACATGCACACGTATGTTTATTGCGGCACTATTCACAATAGCAAAGACTTGGAATCAACCCAAATGTCCATCTGTGACAGACTGGATTAAGAAAATGTGGCACATATACACCATGGAATACTATGCAGCCATAAAAAAGGATGAGTTTGCATCCTTTGTAGGGACATGGAGGCAGCTGGAAACCATCATTCTTAGCAAACTATCACAAGAAGAGAAAACCAAACACCACATGTTCTCACTCATAGGTGGGAACTGAACAATGAGATCACTTGGACTCGGGAAGGGGAACATCACACACTGGGGCCTATCATGGGGAGGGGGGAGGAGGGAGGGATTGCATTGGGGAGTTATACATGATATAAATGATGAATTGATGGGTGCTGACGAGTTGATGGGTGCAGCACACCAACATGGCACAAATATACATATGTAACAAACCTGCACGTTATGCACATGTACCCTAGAACTTAAAGTATAATAATAAAAAAAAATAATAATTTAAAAGTCAGAGTTTTACATAAAGATTCACACAACACTATTAGTTTTCCTGTTTTTTTCTTCCCCATGCTCCAGATTGTACACATTGGGCAAAGTGGCTTCTGCAGTTAACACTGTGCCCGCAAGGGTCTTGTCTCCACTCAAGCTAAAAAAAAAAAAAAAAAAAAAAAAAAAAAAAAAAAAAAAAAAAAGTAAGGTAAGTGTTAAAGAGAAGTTCATCATACTAAAGGTAAAATATTAAGCCTAAAAATCTGTTACAACAGCTATACAAGTTTTTTAAAATGTAGCAACTAATAGGCCTGTCTATCTTTCTCTTCCTTTATGCTTCCAAATCCCTCTTCAACATTTATATTTAAATATCATATCCAATAATTGTTTATATTAAATATAATAATTTTTAAGCATTGTAAACTACATGTTTCTGTAAAAAAAATATTAAAAATGCATACATGGCAGAATGTGCCATCGCAAGAAAAAAAATCCATTGCTTAGAGTAAGACTTTTCTTACTTGGGTAAGCAAATATAAAATGTCTACTTTTTATGTTATAAAGATTTCAAAAACATTAGGATAGTCCTAATTCCCAAACACAAAAGACTACTTCATGTGCTGTATTTGTTACCTGCATGATTCTAAAATAACATTAAAATTTGACATGTGAAAGAGTAGGGTGTTCTTTCGGCGTACTTTCACCCAAGACACAGAAATTGGGTCTATAATTACTAATTTACAAATGGGATTTTTATACTTTGTTCTTACCAATATTTATTGTATAATCTGTTCTAAATCCAGAAATAAATACATTTATTATACATTTGAGAGTCTAAAGTTGCTTGAGGCAGTGATAGAAATTTTCAAATTACTGAGTGTTTTTTAATATTGTCAGGCTAGAATATTTTCCTACCCTCAAGTTCCTTTTAGATCATTAAATGCTAGCAACCTTTCTTCCTCTGGCTCAGTTATGCAGCAGTTTATCAACGGATTGATAACTTCTTTTTTAAAATGGTCTTTTGAGATCAGCCTATGCCAAAGAAAAATATTTTACTAAACCTTCTCTGCCTTTGTAAATGGTTGAGGAGCCACTAGAGAACCTATACCTGTGAGTCAGGACATTTGATTCTGATCAACCAACCATTCTGTACGAATTTTAAACAAGTCAGGACCTTGACTCACAGGTCAATTCATTACTTTCCACATACTCTGTACGTGAAGAATGATTTATTTCCATAACAAATTATGTTCTGAGACCTAAGTAGAAATTGAAATTGAATAAGAATATGTGACTAGTTACCAACTCAGATTTAATTACAACAATAACCCAAACACTTTATATACATCAACTAATTTGTAGTTAATTTATTGAGGAGCATCAACATTAGTATGTAAGTATACAACGGTTTTATTTTTTCCAAAGACTGCACTAATTCTGTATTCCTTCTACTGTTGACAGGTTTATCACTGAAAAACTTGGGGAACACATCTATCTGGAAGTCTTACCCCATGACTGAAACTAAAATAATTGTGTAAAACTCCTACCCCATGGCTGAAGCTCATGGAGCTTTTTATTATCACTTTTTATTATTAAAACACTATTTATTATTAAAACAATCACTATTTGTTTTCCTACCCCTCAGCCTCCAGGAAGTTAAACTCTAGTGACGTGGAGGTTTGAAAATGTCTATGTGGTGGGGGTAGGGGATGAAAGGGTGAATGCTCTGGTTTCCAAATCACTACCTCACATTTTCTCTAGTGTGTGTCTTTCTAGAAAAGTGGGAGTTGAGTGGAGGGGTATGGGAGACAGGTTTCTTAGATGATGGCCCATGACAAAACTTGTCCTCTCTTTCATTGGTGCAGACTCCTCAACCTACCTACTTTCTATGGACTTGATAGTGACTTATAGGGCTCTGTAGGTGAAAGGCTCACTCCCACACAGCTCACCTGCACATTGGTGCTCCCTTGTGAAATAAAACCACACACGTCAGTCCATCTGGCAGTCTTATATTGCATTCCTCTGAAAAATGTACATCTGTGACCCACACTTCTATGGTCCCCTGTAAAACCATGGCTCTGCCTATTATCCAGCCTTTTGGTGAGGTCCCAGACCAGACGCTGCAGGAACAAACGTTGAGAGGGCACTGTTTTATCTCTTTCTTCTCTCAGCCTGAAAATCATAACAAAACCTCCATCTCTAATTTTCTTTACCAAAGCTTTGGTAGCACAGAAAGCAGGAAGTCTAATGGCTAAATAGACATCCAACCAAGAAACAAATTTAGTTCCTTCATTTAACAGGCACTCCACACTTATAAGGCATTCTCCTTGGGCTTCCTACATTGGTTTTCAGAAGAAAAGCATGCCACCTACCAAAACGGAAGACAAGCAGATGGAATGTGTTGTGTGTGTGTGTGTGTTTTCCTTTTTCATAATATTTTCTACAATGTTTGTCTCTTAATCTTCATCTTGTATCAATGCAGTGTGGTGGTGGCAATAGTATCAGAAAGGGTTGATCTTAAAAGCAGAGATTCTACGAACTTATGACTTAAATTTCTTAGCTATGGGTTTTACTCATTATTTTTAATATATTCTATTACTCCAGTTGGATTTTCACATGTTTAACATTCAAAAGTCAGTATATTTTAAAGTTCTAGTTAAATTGGACCTGGATTTCCATCTGTACTCTACCATGTATTAGCTGTATTAATCTTGGGCAAGCTTAGTAATGATTATGAGCTTCAATATTCACAGCCGCAAGGTGTAAATAATAACTTTTCATAGATTTTCAAAGGAACTAGACAATGCAATCTTATACAAATAACTTAGCATGATGTATGGCAAATAAGAGACATTTAGTAAAGTCATTTTCACAATTTAGAGGTTAAGAAACTGACTTCCGAGATTACTACATTTTCTAAAGATGTTTGAAAGTAGCAAAGACAGTATTTGAAATCAGATCTGATTTATGCTAAAACCTATACATTTTCTACTGCTACATGCCACCACTACATTTGCTACTTCAAAAAAATGGATCAATTGACTTGTTTTCCTTAATTGTACCAAAGCAATTTCTAATTTCAAATGAAATTTAAGAAAATTATTTCTAAGAAGGACGTAGGATATTGTTCACATATAAAGTGCTGTAACTCAAATTAGTCTTGAGAAAAATATGGCAAGGGAAAAACAAAGATAAATATAAAAAGGTAAATTTCTGGGAAACCAAAAATGTTCCTGTGTTCAGCTCTGATAGGTAGCAGTTTATTTGGAAGTACCTCTAGTAGAGTCATCACCTGGAATCAACAGACCAATCTTAACTTTCAAGGGGGGTCTATGAATCCTTGAAACTGTGCAATATTTTGTATGTGAGTGTCTATACGTAATTGTCTTGGGCAATCAAACTACTTTCTTTTAGAAAACTAAAAATCAAACAAATTAAGGAAGCAGAGCAAAAACTCCACAAAATTCCTTTTGATCCACAGCATTATATGCAAGTTCTATGAGAAAATCTCCTATGAAATCTCAGTACTCTTTGTAAACTAGTTCAACCACTGTGGAAAACAGTGTGGCAATTCCTTAAGGATCTAGAACTAGAAATACCATATGCCCCAGCCATCCCATTACTGGGTATATACCCAAAAGATTATAAATCATGCTGCTATAAAGATACATGCACACGTATGCTTATTGCAGCACTATTCACAATAGCAAAGACTTGGCATCAACCCAAATTTCCATCAATGACAGACTGGATTAAGAAAAGGTGGCACATATACACCATGGAATACTATGCAGCCATAAAAAGGGATGAGTTTGTGTTCTTTGTAGGGACATGGATGCAGCTGGAAACCATCATTCTCAGCAAACTATCGCAAGAACAGAAAACCAAACACTGCATATTCTCACTCACAGGTGGGAATTGAACGATGAGATCACTTGGACTCAGGAAGAGGAACATCACACACCGGGGCCTATTATGGGGAGGGGGGAGGGATGGTATTGGGAGTTATACCTGATGTAAATGATGAGTTGATGGGTGCTGACGAGTTGATGGGTGCAGCATACCAACATGGCACAAGTATACATATGTAACAAACCTGCACATTGTGCACATGTACCCTAGAACTTAAAATATAATAATAAAAAAAGAAAGAAAAAAGAAATCTCAGTATTCTTATCCTAATACAGGTATTTTGTGGCATTGATTGAAGTTAAGAACTCTTAAAAATACTTAAAGAGCAATGCCTTTATATTATAAATGAAAAGCAGATCTTGGTAGTTAAAAAGTCATAGGAACTTGATCTTGCATCTTTTACAAAGAAGAGGTGGCTCCTGGAAGGTCAATACAACTTCAGCTTAAAGCTATTAATAACTTCAATTACATATATCTTGAGAATTTGTAGAAATTCTTGTAATGACAGGAGCTGGCATCATCCCTAAAACCTAGATTTATGCACACTAACTTGATCATTATCTGTCATTACAAATTTAAGGGCCCAAATCAAAGGTTCAGGACCAAACACTTTGCCAAAAGTAGCATGTGCCACAAGCCTAACTGCCCAGAAAATAAGAAATAAAAAGTCTGAATAACTATTTATAATTATTTCCATGTTGGATTTCTAAAAGGAATTTGTTGAAAAATTTGATATTTTTGTCTTATAAAGCTAATCTTTTTATGCCTTAACATGTGAGGCCATTTTGAATAACGAAATCTTTAAAGTGTGTGTTTCTATAAAAGAGTCTAATGATTACAGATGATCATTCTGCTTATCTTATATTATTTAATCTCAAACTCATTTTCAGATACCAAGTCATTTATCAAAGGCATCAAATTTTATTTTTCACTTAGAATACAACATAGTATTTGTTACCATAAGAAAAAAATCCTTCAATAGGGAGTGTTTAACCTAGCTCTTAATCCTATAATGATATTCTTTTCTAGATAACCTAGGCTAAGTAAAGACTTTTTTAAGCTAACAATTTCAGAAATAAAGTTTGTTTCCAGAATTACCTGAACTGCGTTAAAACTGCTCTTAAATTCAGAGCGCTTCACTTGATTACTTTTTTCTTTTTACTTTATCAGCTGTAAAGTATGACTTAAATTCACTTTATTTTTAGAGAGTAATCAGCTATGTTAGTCATCTCTAGGGAAAAATACATGGAAAGCTATAATCTGCCGACATTTTAAATCTTCAAAAAAAGTAATAGAACCATACATTTTATCAATGGGAGACGTATAACTCAATACTAACATTGTAAAGGTGAGAAGAAGAAGTCAAAATTTCATTGAAATCAATGTGCTGCCTAAATTATTGCCTACTATGAGAGTGGTAGAATATTTCTGATATATCACTGTAAAAAATGATACAAATCTTTTTTAATATTTTATTTTATTTTATTTTATTTATTTTTTTGAGACAGTGTTTCGCTCCATCACCCAGACAGGAGTGCAGTGGTGCAATCTCTGCCTCCCAGTTTCAAGCAATTCTTATGCCTCAGCCTCCCATGTAACTGGGAGCACAGGCGTGAGCCACAATGACTGGCTAATATCTGTATAAACAATCTTTAATAGTTAAATTATATGCTATTGGTTACAGGAACAGCTCCCATGTAACCTAATAACACAATTCACTCTGATTGGCAATTACCACCCATTCAGCAGTATCACTCTGATGCTTTATTGCTGGAAATCATGAAATTATATAATACTCGAAGTTGATCTTTTACCATTTAATCCTACTCCCTTACATAAGCAATCAGAAAGCTGAAAATAACATGTGCACTGGATTAGCATTAGATCTGATATCTATCTGTCCTCCTGATAATCATTAGTCACACGGCTTTTAGAATGTTACTTAATCTCATTGAGTCTCTGTTTCCAAATTTGGAGTAATAATGCTTTTTTTTTTTTTTTTTAACTAAACCTGAGAAGTATTGTAAGAATCAATGGAGGTGACATGTATGGAAGTGCCTTATCATTGATTGTATTATTGTTCTCTGAAATACAGAACACTATATGTCCTTGCACAGCATGTGGTTTGCCTAGACATTCACCAGGAAGGGAATTCGATTGGGACACACGCTCTGATATACTCTGGGGGACATGAGAAGACAACACTGGGGTCTGTAAATGTTCCATCAGCCATGGTCTGGTCATTCTCAGCAGTGATGGGCACCACCCTAGAATGGTTCAGGAGGAAAATTTCTGACAAGACAAGAGATAGACAATCTTTATCTTGCTTTAGGAGTTAGCCAACGGGGGCTTAATAATTATCTTATCCTTTTGTCTCTCTAGAATCTGGAAAGCCTGGGAGATACTTTTCCAAGAATTTATTTTCTTTTTAGATTCTACCACTGAAAGGTACCATACAATATTTGAAAGGTGAAATAGAATCAAAACCATTTTGCTATGGCAGCAGTAAGTCAATGTACAGGCAAAAGACAGACCTGATGTTTATCCAGTGTCTTCACATGTTTTGTGAATCACTTGCTTTAGTATTACAAACAGCTGACATGTCTGCAGTGGTGTTCTGAAACTCCTATAGTTTCTTTTTCCATTGCCTGCCACTTCCAGATTTCCTGGAAGTTAGTGATGCCTTTTCTGACCTTTGTTTTCCTAGTCTTTCTAATGCTTTTGTATGTATGTAATTTATTGTATTAAATGTCTTCCTATCTTCTTTGCAAAACCCAGATTGATACAGTATCTCACTTTACTTAGATATTTCTGACAATTTCTTTATCAATTATCTAATTACTACACAAAACACCAAAAACTTGGTGGCTTGAAACAGCAACAATGAAATTAAACATCAATTTAAAAGCTATATAGAGAATTTCTAAATATTTTGAAATGAAAGAAGACACTTCAAAATAATCCATGAGTCAAAGAGAAATTGGAATAGAAATTAGAAAGCAATCTACATGAATATGAAAACACAATATATAATAATTTGTAGGATGCAGATATAGCACTTCCTAAAGAGAAATTTGTAGAACTAAATGCTTATATTAGAAAACAAGGAAGATGTGAAATCAATGACTTCTGCTTTCATCTTAAAAATACCAGAAAATGAAGATCAAAATAAATTCAAAGTAAGCATGAGAACAAATAATAAATAGGGCAAATTGATAAAATAAAGCAAAGGAAAACAATAGAGAAAATCAATGAAACAAAAGGCTGGTCCTTTGAGAGCATCAACGAAGTTGATAAATGTCCAGCCAGAAAAGCCAGAAATAAAGTAAAAATCAATATCAGGAATGTCAGAGGTGACATAATTGTAGATCTTATAGATGTTTAAATAGTAATAAGGAAACATTATAAATAATTTACTGACAATAAATTTGACTACTTAGATGAAATTCACTGATAGACATAAACTATTAAAGCTTATCAGGATTAAATAGTTAAGCTAAATGACCCTATATTTGGATATTGAATTTGTATTTAAAAACTTTATCCCAAAGGAAACTGAAAGTCTGGATGGCTTCATTTATTAATTCTACCAAATATTTAAGGAAGAAATAATACCAACTCTATACCAATTGTTCCAGAAAATTTATGAAGAGAGAATACTTCATGGCTCATTCCATGAGCTCAGCATTTTTCTGATATCGAAAACAGACATTACAATGAAAGAAAGTCATGGACCCACACATCTCACAAAAACAGATGCTAAACGTCTTAATATTTTACAAAATCCATCACAATGGTTTATAAAAAGGATAAAACATGATGATTGGGGGGACTTATCACAGGAATACAGATTTTATTTACTATTTCACAATTAATCACTGTAATTCATTCACTGTGTTCATAAACCTCAATCCCCCTCAAAATACAATCATCCCATCTGAGACAGAAAACACATTTGACAGAGCTCTTTTTCCACAAACAAGAAATCCAAGAAACTTTCTCAACCTTAATGAGGAAAGACTGAAAACTTTACCAGGAACAAAACAAAAATGTCTGTTACTATTTCTATTCAACATTGTACTAGAGATTTTATTTGGGGCCATAAGGCAATAAAAATATGTAAAAGCATCCATATTGGAAATGGCCAAGTGAAGCTATATTTATAGATAATCTGATTGTTTATGTAGAAAATACTAATGAATCTATAAAAATAGTAGTGAGATTAGCAAGGTTGGATGATACAAGGTTAACATATTTAAAAATATTTCTCTATATGCTATAATAAGTAATCTGAAATTAAAATTTTATTTTATTTTATTTTTTTATTTTTTATTTTATTTATTTATTTTTTTTTTTGAGGCAGAGTCTCACTCTGTCGCGGGGGCTGGAGTGCAGTGGCCGGATCTCAGCTCACTGCAAGCTCCGCCTCCCGGGTTTACGCCATTCTCCTGCCTCAGCCTCCCGAGTAGCTGGGACTACAGGCGCCCGCCACCTCGCCCGGCTAGTTTTTTGTATTTTTTTAGTAGAGACGGGGTTTCACAGTGTTAGCCAGGATGGTCTCGATCTCCTGACCTCGTGATCCGCCCGTCTCGGCCTCCCAAAGTGCTGGGATTACAGGCTTGAGCCACCGCGCCCGGCCAGAAATTAAAATTTTAAGTACTATTTAAAATAGTATCAAATTATGAAATCACTAATGATAAACTTGTCAAAAAATATGCAAGACCTGTAAGTTGAAAAACCATAAAATATTACTGAGAGAGAGAGAGAGAGAGAGAGATGCCTTAGTCAGTTCAGGCTACTATAACAAATAACCTAGACTAGGCAGCTATTTGTTACAGTTCTGGAGGCTGTGAAGTCCAAGATCAAGATGCTAGCTGATTTGGTTCCTGGTTTTCTGACCCTTGACCCTCTGTGATTTGCAGACAGCCACATTCTTGCTATATTCTCACACTGGGAAGCGAAAGAGGGCTCTGGTCTGTTCCTTTTCTTATAAGGTCATTAATCCATCATGATGGCTCTGCCTTCATGTCCTCTTCTAAACCTGAAGACCTCTTGAAGGCCTGATCCTACTTCCAGATACCATTATACTGAGGATTAGGACTTCAATATATGAATTTTGAAGTAAAACAAATAATCAGTTCATTGCAAAAGTTTAAAACAAAACAAGTACATAAATTCTTGTTCAGGACTGGAAAGCTCGGTATTATTAAGATACCAATTCTCCCTTTGAATCTATAGGTTAAATGTGATCTCCAGCCACCTTTTAAAAAATATGAACTCCCTTTATTTTCATAGAAATCAATGTTCTGATTAAAATGTCTTACAGAAATAAACATAATGTATAAAATCCATAAGGACCTTAAAAAATAAATTGGGAGGCTTAAAACCTAATTTTGAGATTCATCATAAGGTAACTAATAAAGACAGTGCACTATTGGCACAAAGATGGTAAAATAAATCAATTGATCAATAAATAGACTCACATATGTATGGCTAATTGATTTTTGAGAAAGATGACAAGGCAATTGAATGGGGAAAGGATAACCTTTCTCAAAAATCGTGCTAGGACAATAGGTTAGCCATATGTAAAAATAGGAACTTTGATTAATTGATTCATATCTTATTACAACTAATACAAGTGTATTCAAAATGAGTGAACAACCTAAATATAAAAATTTTTTTTAAATAAAATTTTTACAAGCAAACAAAGGAAATATACTGTGACCTTAGGCTATTTTTTTAAAGATTCAACTGTAAGAGCACAATCTATAAAAGAAAAGAAATGATAGATTGAACTTTACCCAAATGAAGAACTCTTTGAATGACAGTGTTAAAAAATGAAAAAGACAAATTACACAGTGGAAGAAAATATTCACAAATGGTGTAAAGAATCCTCAAAACTCTATGATAAGGAAATTAACAACCCAGGTTAAATAATTATATTATTAGTCATTATGGTTTTGCTAATTAAAGCCATAGTGAGACACTACTACACACATATTAGAATATGGAAAATTAAAAAAACTGACTCTCAGTAGTTGGCAAGGATATAGGACCACTGGAATTCTTATACATAATTTGTGTGAATGTAAAATGGCACAGCCTCTCTTAAAAACGGTTTGGCAGTTCTTAAAATGTTCAAGTCAAACATATATCTAGCTCATAACCCAGACATTTTACTCTCAGATATTTATGTAAGAGAAATGAAATATATGTCTATGCAAAAGTTGTACATGAATGTTCAGAACAGCTTTAATTGTAATAGTCAAAAATTATAAACAATACAAGTGTCCATTAACAGGTAAATGAATAAATAAATTGTGTTATATCCATATTATGGAATGCTAGTCAGTAATACAAAGAAGTAATCTACTGATATACCCAATATGGACAAGTTTAAAAATGATTATGCTAAGTGAAAGAAAGTCCTTAATGATCAGTGATGATGAGCTTTTGTTTCATATGTTTGTTGGCTGCATAAATGTCTTCTTTTGAGAAGTATCTGTTCATATTCAAGTCAGGAAACAACAGATGCTGGATGTGGAGAAATAGGAAAGCTTTTACACTGTTAGTGGGAGTGTAAATTAGTTCAACCATTGTGGAAGACAGTGTGGCAATTCCTCAAGGATCTAGAACCAGAAATACTATTTGACCCAGCAATCCCATTACTGGGTATATACCCAAAGGATTATAAATTATTCTGCTATAAAGACACATGCACAGGTATGTTTATTGTAGCACTGTTCACAATAGCAGAGACTTAGAACCAACCCAAATGTCCATTAATGATAGACTGGATAAAGAAAATGTGACACATATACACCATGGAATACTATGAAGCCATAAAAAAGAATGACTTCATGTCCTTTGCAGGGATATGGATGAAGCTGGAAACCATCATTCTCAGCAAACTAACACAAGAACAGAAAACCAAACTCTGCATGTTCTTACTCATAAGTCGGAGTTGAACAATGAGAACACATGGGCACATGGAGGGGAGCATCACACACCAGGGCCTGTTGGGAATTGTGGGGAATAGGGGAGGGATAGCATTAGGAGAAATACCTAATGTAGATGACTGGTTGACGGGTGCAGCAAACCACCATGGCACATGCATACCTATGTAAAAAACCTGCACATTCTGCACATATATCCCAGAACTTAAAGTGAAATTTAAAAAAAGTCGGGCCAAACACATGCTGTATGATTTTACTTATATAAAACTTTAAAAAATGTTAAATGTGTCTGTAGTCACAGAAAACAGATCATTGGTTTACCCAGGATAGGGTATGATGCGGGGAGGGGTAGGAAGAAAAGATTACAAAGGGGCATAAGGAAACTTTTATGGGTGATGGATATGCTTATTATCTTAATTGTGGTAATGATTTCATGACTGTGTCCTCATGTTAAAATACAAATTATACCTTTGACATGGGAGAAATGTATCTTATGTCCATTATATCTCAATAAAGCTGTAAAACAAACACAAATAAAACTCAATGTCAAGAATATTTGTTCCTGTGATCAAGACTGGGCTCAGGCACGCTGCTTGTCTCTGCTTCCTCCTGGTGACAACGGGGTTCACTCTTGAGGTGGCAATCAGCTGGTGTCTTGACAGGGCTGGAGGGTCCAAGATGGCCTCACTCACATGTCCAGTGCCTTAGCTGGGATAGCTAGAATAAATGGGGATTGGCTGGACTTCTCTTTCTCCTCATAGTCTTCCATCTCCAAGAATTCTATGTTATCCTCAAGAGGATTGCCCAGGCTCCCTGATGCAAAATCTCAGACAGCATGAGGGTGAAAATAAGAGCTGAAAGTCCTTTCAAGATTTAAGCCTATAATTTATACAATGTTACTTCTGTCCAAGGAAGTATTCTATCGGCCCGCACAAGTCATAAGGTCAGCCCAGAATCAGTTTGGGAAGGGACTATAAGGGTATGATTTATTTGGGACTATTAGAAACAATCTATTACAATGTCTATAACTTTCAACCTAGTGATTTTTGCACACTTACTTCTGTATCATTAATGTCACCGAAGTATATTAGCATATGTAATAAACACAATTCAAAATTCAACATTAATTCGGTGATTGATATTTGTGGTTGGCAATTCCTATTCCTATTTCTTTACTGTCTATACTCTGCCAAGTTCCTGCCTTATGAATGTTTTTTCCTCTTTAGAATGGCAGAAGGGAGGTGGTTCTTCAATTTTATTTCTATATTTAGGGCTATACAATATTCACTGAAAGTTTTTTCCTATTCTTCAAAAACATGTAGCTCATATATACTTTCCCAGCTTTCATGAGTAAAAGCAACTTTCATTATTTTTCCCTTGTCATGGTTATTTTCTTTTCTCCATTGCCATACCCTTTTTTACTGCAAAGAAAATATTTCACTATTTGTAGATAATTTATCTTAAGTCTCTTAACTTAAAGGCCTCTCTACTGTACATTTCTTTTTTGTAGCCATATTAACTTCAGTAAAAACATTAAATTGCAGTATTTGAATTATATAAACTAACTCAAAAGATTTGAAGCATTTAAAGAGCCTGTATTGATTTACCTTCTATGACAAATTGCTGAGTCAAGCACTTTATATTGCACACAATATCTAATAAAATTGTGGTAGCCACAATAGACATGATAAAAACAATGGCACCAGGCTAGAAGAAAGGCAGATACAAGATAAATAGATGTATAACAATATACAGTCAATGCTATGGAATTAGCAATTTCTTACAGCCAATACCTATGCAATGCCAGATTCTAGAAAACACCAAGATCTATTGAACTAGTTTTCTGTCTAACACAGTTAAAACAAATCATTACAGTCTGCCAAAATGTGAACAAGCATGACTCTTGGTTCTCTCTCAAACAATCAGTCCTGAAAGGATTATAAAAGCAAGAAAGAGACATGGACTCTAAGAATTAACAATGGTGTGGGACGCCACCGAGGAAATTTACGACTACCCTAAATTGGTTTGTGTTTGGATGGTGAGTGCCTGAAAATTGCCACTGAATATTTTGATGAGAAAATGAATTAAAATAAATCTTTTTAACTTTCTGCTTTTGATTCTCTCTTTGTTTTTTAATCGTAGGATGACTATTTCCTGCTCTTTATTACTAGAAATTGGCAGCAACATCTCAGACTGGATAATGGCACTGGTGGAATAATCACCAGGAAGAAAAAAAATCCCCACTAAAGTGATGAAAACATGTACAGATTGTCCAGTCTTTTGCTTTGTACCACTTCTCCTTCCAGATGTCAGGGTTGGGATTTATTTCTCCCTACGGGTTTAAAAATAAAACTGATCAGAAAATTTACCTGATACTGATGAAATATAAGATGTAGTAATTTAGGCTTTCACACTAGACTCAGAAATAGAATCCATTAATATGTTTTTTACTAGGGATCCATTTCAAAACATCTAAATGTGATGAAAATGAAAGAATGGAGAGAAATATGCCAGGAAAATATAAATGTAAAAGAAAGCCAGGGAAGCAGTACCAATATCTGATGAAAATAGATTTTCACGTAAAAAGATATCATAACGTTTCTTATAAAAGATACAATAGGGCAGAATAATATATCTATCATAATCATATGCCTGTCTAACAATATAGATTGCAAACATATCAAGGAAACAACAAACTAAACAGCAGGAAGAGATACATCACCAATTATAGTTGTTTATTTCTAGAATACTTTGCTCTGAAACATATAGAACAAGTAGACCAGAAATACAGATATTGAAGATATGAAGAATACAATGAAAAACCTTGAGCTATTATGTCTATCTATATCTACCTCCCTACCTATTCTCCTTGATATTAAATATACATTCTTTTCCAGAATACATAAAATGTTTTTGAAAGTAGGCCGTACATGAGATCATAAAGGAAGCATAAATAAATTCTTAAGTATCAGTATTTCATAGGCTTTTATCTCCCAGCAAAACAAAGTGAAATTTGAACAAATAAAAAATAACAGCAAAGAAAAACTCATATATTCTGAAAGTGAAATTACATATTTCTAAATAATATTTGGCAAAACTGGAAAATTATAAAGGAAATGTATAGATATTTATAACTTGATAATGAAAAATAATAGACACATAATTGGATAGACATAGAGTAGATACATAATTGACTTCCAAAAATTATATAAAGTTAGGATTTGTGGGAAACAGATAAAGCTATACAAGGAAAAATTTTGATAGCTTTAAACACATATCAGAAGTGAGAAAAGATTAATGAGCTCAATATTTGACTCAAGATGTTGGAAATAGAAGAAGAAGGTGGAAAATAAAAGATAAGAGGGCAGAAAAGATGAAATAGTCAGTAGAAAGTATTAATAATTTCAAATTACATTTTAAAAAAGATTAATAAGATGGCTGGAAAATCTGATTAAGATAGAAAAAAGAGAAAGAGGTAAAAGGAAAAAAACGCAAGTAAACAAAATACAGAATGAAAATAGAAAATCACTGAGACAGCAAAGATTAAAAGAATAGCAAAAGACTATGAAAATTACTATTCACCAACAAGTCTGAGAACTGGATTACATGAATTAATTCCTCCAAAAATAATCAAAAATTGGATCAAGAGAAACATGGAACTCAAATAGACAATTAGTATTAAACAATTGCAATGTTAATCAAAATACTCCCCTTTTAAAAATATTTTAGAGAAAATTTTCATGTTGTTGTGTGGAGAATTTGCACGCTCTTGGATGAGATGTATTAATATTATAAAATATCAATCATCCACAAATTAATTTATATATTCAGTGTTTTCTCAGTCCCAGTAGATTTGCTTGAGGAAATCAATAAACTTTTTTCTACATTTACATATCACAAGAAAATCCTCACAGTGAGTGACAGGGGATATGTAAGACGGTGTCCTTTGCAGCATTATTTGTGGTGGTGGAGTGTTGTGGGCATTCCGTGGTTGATCACTCAGAGAGTGGAAGGTAAAATGGGAGGAATCCACACTGGGGAGTATAATGCCAAAGGTAGAATCAATGGAGAGCACATAGAAACATGAATGACTTTAAAGATATAAAACTGAGAAGAAAATAAGAGACAAAGACAATAAGAGATAAAATGAAATAGGCAAGACAACATCATTTTAATAACTTCAAAATATAAACACAAAACAATAACAAAAACTTACAGCAACACAATAAAACAAAAGTGAACACATTACATTGATTGGAATGGTTGCTTATTGCAATATTGGAGCGGTGCGAAACTGGAAGTTGGGTATGGAATTAGAAATAAGTGCATCAGTAAATGAAGCAAGAACACAGCCTTGCATAGACCCAATGATAACGATGCTGTGGCATGAACTGAGAAGTTTAATTCACCCAGTCCTTTGAGCCTGAGATTCAAAAGAGATTAAAGCAAACAGGCAAGAAAAACACATGGAAAGCACACATTTAGAAACCGGTAACCGTAGGTTACTGAAAGTCTGCATAAAACTATTGAAAAGTAATTGCATGTTTTTCTTCCTTTTCTGTTTAATCCCCAGCCTCTCCTTTTCCTTGTTCTTTCACCTGAACTTATACTTGTTAAATTTCTCAAATTGTAAATAATAATGATAACAAAATATGCAATAACTCCTCCTTGACTTTATGCCATCCCTAGGTCTAGTCTTTTCTCAGCAAAAATTCTTAGTAGCACAGTCTATGCCCAATGCACTGGTTCCCTACTTTTTAGTTCCTCAATACTCATTGTAAGTGGGTCATCAATCCACTGGCTTATACATGGCATTATTTAGATATTTTAATATAATTATATATGTAATCAATAATATATTTTGCTTATTCAATTTAGTGTATTTTAACATAGGAATATTCCATTTATTACTCTTGCTATATTAGATAAGACGTTTCTTGAGGTCATCCCATGTATTATTCATCTTTGCGTCTTCTCACACATCTTAGTACAGTGCCTTGCAATACTAGGTGTCTAAAATATTAATAGTAAATGAATAAACAGAGCTTTGATTTTAAATAAGTGAAAAGGTCCAGTGACAGACAAAATTGAGAAGTTGGCATATTTTACTTCGCAGTCTCAATCGACCTTTTCTTTGCTTTGTGTCATAGTTACACAGTCCAGGCCTATATTCTGGTCCCAACACTTATGGTCTAAATATGTTGAGAAAGATATTTAGCCTCTCCAACTTTCATTTCCTCATCTGTAAAATAGCAAATAATTATTATCTATCACATAGGGCTCTTATGAGAAATCAATAAAATAAGCCTTAGATCATTGCCTGGCCCACTATATGCAAGAACTCAAACATGATTGAAAGTACTTTTATTACATAGCAATTCCTTTATTCCTTTTCCCGTCTTCTTTTTTCTTGCTCTCTACTTCCTGTCAAAATTGGAGATTATCAGATCTCAGTTATTTAAGTTATAAGACAAGGTTGTCAGTCAACAGTCCTGGCTTCTGTGGAATATCAGTCCTGGAGTCTAGAGGATGGTCTGACAGGCCAAACTAGGCATAAAAGAAATAAACCCAGGAAATACCTATCCTCTTGAGATAAACAATAATTTGGTTTTGCAGAGTTAGGGCAGTGAGCATTTGGACTGAAGATGCTGTCAGTAGAACACAAGAGGCATTTTCCCAGGCAGTAGGGCACAGCATTGATAGAATTTGAAGTTGAAACACCCTGAAATTTAGACAATTTTAGAAATGTAGTGGCTTACACTGGAAACTTTGAGATTGATTTCAAATCACATGAGGTTTGGAGATTCACAAGGGTAGGAGATTGGGGATTAACAGAGAGGTCAGTCTAGAGAGAGACAAGGACTTACGCATTGTCACGGACACAACTAGTTTCCAACTAAATATATACTCCTTCTTCTCCTTTGCTAAACAACATACAATATGGGAACGTATCTTTCCGCATGCAGTTAATGTTCTTCAGGTGAAACTGACACAGCGCTAGTTCCAGGAAGAGGCTTGATTGGGCAAAGGGTGGTCCTGACCATTTTTATATTGATTGGTGCCAGTGAAGCAACACACAGAATTTTGTGGCCTACCTTAAGAATCTGACCCAGTAATAGACTTAAGACTCCATTTGTGCTAATAAGAGACAAGCAGAGGCATGCTGGAGATTTGGGGAAAGAGGTTCTCTCATTCTCATTTGCTTTGTTGCCAGAAACAATCCCAGTTTCCAGTTCAGGAAGATGTGGTATGAGATGTGAATCCTGGAAGTACTATGCCATTTTTCCCTTTACTGGGAAGTCAACTGTAGCAGAGAATGTTATACTGTTACCAAAACCGATTTCCTGTTTTGCCTGACATTGTAAGATATCTTCTATGCATTTTGTACTTAGGAATAGCACATATCCATATAACTAAATTCTGTTTTTGTCACTTCTAGGCAAAGTGATAAGAATGTATGCCTCCCCTATGCTCTCTTTTGCTGTACACTAGTTGAATGAAGAGAACTCTGAGCACTTATAAGAGAGTGTAACTACATGTTGGGAAGAGCCCATGTTCCTAAATGATGACATAGAAGGCCGTTGCCACCAGAAATATTCACATTGGATGATGATGTGATTGAGAAGTTAATTTTTGTTGTGTAAATGCTGTAATAATTCAAGATGTACACATTGCTAGCAGTTAACTAAACCAGAATTAATCTCACACGGGGAAGATCGGATAGAGATAGAAAAGCAACCATGCTACATTTTCTTTATCCAGTCTATCATTGAGGGGCATTTGGGTTGGTTCCAAGTCGTTTCTATTGTGAATAGTGCTACAATAAACATACATGTGGAATGATAGGCTGGGTAAAGAAAATGTGGCACATATACACCATGGAATACTATGCAGCCATAAAATAGGATGAGTTCATGTCCTTTGCAGGGACATGGATGAAGCTGGAAGCCATCATTCTCAGAAAAGTAACACAGGAACAGAAAACAAACACCACATGTTCTCACTGATAAGTGGGAGCTGAACAACAAGAACACATGGGCACAGGGAGTGGAACATCACGCACCAGGGCCTATCGGGAGGTGGGGGAATGGGAGGTAGCATTAGGAGAAATACCTAATGTAGATGACAGGTTGATGGGTGCAGCAAACCACCATGGCACGTGTATACTTATGTAACAGATCTGCATGTTCTGCATATGCATACGTATCCCGGAACTTAAAATATATTAAAAAAATAAAAAGGAAAGAAAAGAAAAAGCAACCATGTCCCCAGTGATACTGCTGAGCTGTTGAACCAAACAATCTCTGAAACTCAACCCAAATCTTCCAGTAATGGGGAGAAATAAATCTCTATTACTGTTTAAATGTGTGAGTTGGATTTTCTGTTTTTAGCTGAAAGGTAATTTCATGAAGAATAAGACAAAAACCAATCCATGGACACAAGTTACAAGGTTAAACTAAGTCATGAAGAACAAGGCAAAGATATATATTGCACAGAACGAGGTGGCAAGATGAGCCGGGTCCTAGCAATAAAGCAATAAAGACAATTTGATGTTAAACTGTCAAACAATGAATCCATGGATATTTGTATTTTGTATGCGCCTTAATCAAAATCATCAGACAGTAGGGTTATAGCTGTACCTGTAGGTGGAGTGGAGTTCAGGTGGCCCCAAGTATAGTGGAGCCTCGACTATATAAGCAGGAAGCCAACTTCCTATTACGCTAGGAAAATAAATTAGGGATTGGCTGGACTGCAGCAGACAGAAATTTGTTCCAAGTAGCTGAAAGGGATAAAATGTCCTTTTAATATATGTTCTGCACTAACATAAAACCAAACCTATAAGTCCATGCCAGTCCAAACCTCTTTACATCTTCTCCTTACTACTCACATGTGATTTCCTGTTCAATAATTGTGAATATTTCACACTTTCTCTGGTAAGCCACTCATATTTTCCAATACATTTTATTTTTTCATTACTACAGAACTATATTTTAAATATTTAATCTCTTCTATTATACACTGGAATGCATGTCCCCACTTCCTCTGTTATCTTGGCCTCTACTAATGCTACTTATGAGAAAACATGTCATTGCAATAAATTATTTTCATTGGTAAAAATTTAACGGTAATGTTACAGCAAGCGCTTTCATTCATAATGAGTACACCTTTATTATTTCAAGAAATTTCCAAAGATAACGTTTTTTGCATATTTGGGGAGAATGAGTTAACAGTAATGAATCAATAAACAACATAATCTATTTGACATAAATAGACCATACTCTAATTTCTATTCTAAAACCTAATAAAAATGGCTTACTATCTTTATTTCTACTCTTTTTTTTTTTTTTTTTTGTACTTAGAAACTCAATTTCATATTACAATCTCTGTACTTTTTGATATTTTATCTGGCTCAGTTGTCTTTTTTTTTTTTCCATCAATTCATCATTTATACTATGTATAACTCCCCAATGCAATCCCTCATCCCTCCCCCCTCCCCATGATAGGCCCCAGTGTGTGATGTTCCCCTTCCCGAGTCCAAATGATCTCATTGTTCAGTTCCCACCTATGAGTGAGAACATGCGGTATTTGGTTTTCTGTTCTTGTGATAGTTTGCTAAGAATGATGGTTTCCAGCTGCATCCATGTGCCTACAAAGGACACAAACTCATCCTTTTTTATGGCTGCATAGTATTCCATGGTGTATATGTGCCACATTGTCTTAATCCAGTCTGTCACAGATGGACATTTGGGTTGATTCCAAGTCTTTGCTATTGTGAATAGTGCTGCAATAAACATACGTGTGCATGTGTCTTTGTAGTAGAATAATTTATAATCCTTTGGGTATATACGCAGTAGTGGGATGGCTGGGTCATATGGTACATCTAGTTCTAGATCCTTGAGGAATTGCCATACTGTTTTCCATAATGGTTGAACTAGTTTACAATCCCACCAACAGTGTAAAAGTGTTCCTATTTCTCCACATCCTCTCCAACAACTGTTGTTTCCTGATTTTTTAATGATTGCCATTCTAACTGGTGTGAGATGGTATCTCATTGTGGTTTTGATTTGCATTTCTCTGATGTCGAGTGATGATGAGCATTTTTTCATGTGTCTGTTGGCTGTATGACTGTCTTCTTTTGAGAAATGTCTGTTCATATCCTTTGCCCACTTTTCGATGGGGTTGTTTGTTTTTTTCTTGTATATTTGTTTGAGTTCTTTGTAGATTCTGGATATTAGCCCTTTGTCAGATGAGTAGATTGCAAAAATTTTCTCCCATTCTGTAGGTTGCCTGTTCACTCTGATGGTAGTTTTTTTTGCTGTGCAGAAGCTCTTTAGTTTAATTAGATCCCATTTGTCAATTTTGGCTTTTGCTGCCGTTGCTTTTGGTGTTTTAGACATGAAGTCCTTGCCCATGCCTATGTCCTGAATGGTACTACCTAGATTTTCTTCTAGGGTTTTTGTGGTATTAGGTCTAACATTTAAGTCTCTAATCCATCTTGAATTAATCTTCGTATAAGGAGTAAGGAAAGGATCCAGTTTCAGCTTTCTACTTATGGCTAGCCAATTTTCCCAGCACCATTTATTAAATAGGGAGTCCTTTCCCCATTTCTTGTTTCTCTCAGGTTTGTCAAAGATCAGATGGCTGTAGATGTGTGGTATTATTTCTGAGGACTCTGTTCTGTTCCATTGGTCTATATCTCTGTTTTGATACCAGTACCATGCTGTTTTGGTTACTGTAGCCTTGCAGTATAGTTTGAAGTCAGGTAGCGTGACGCCTCCAGCTTTGTCCTTTTGACTTAGGATTGTCTTGGCAATGCGGGCTCTTTTTTGGTTCCATATGAACTTTAAAGCAGTTTTTTCCAATTCTGTGAAGAAACTCATTGGTAGCTTGATGGGGATGGCATTAAATCTATAAATAACCTTGGGCAGTATGGCCATTTTCACGATATTGATTCTTCCTATCCATGAGCATGGTATGTTCTTCCATTTGTTTGTGTCCTCTTTGATTTCACTGAGCAGTGGTTTGTAGTTCTCCTTGAAGAGGTCCTTTACATCCCTTGTAAGTTGGATTCCTAGGTATTTGATTCTCTTTGAAGCAATTGTGAATGGAAGTTCATTCCTGATTTGGCTCTCTGTTTGTCTGTTACTGGTGTATAAGAATGCTTGTGATTTTTGCACATTAATTTTGTATCCTGAGACTTTGCTGAAGTTGCTTATCAGCTTAAGGAGATTTTGGGCTGAGACGATGGGGTTTTCTAAATATACAATCATGTCATCTGCAAACAGGGACAATTTGACTTCTTCTTTTCCTAACTGAATACCCTTGATTTCCTTCTCTTGCCTGATTGCCCTAGCCAGAACTTCCAACACTATGTTGAATAGGAGTGGTGAGAGAGGGCATCCCTGTCTTGTGCCAGTTTTCAAAGGGAATTTTTCCAGTTTTTGCCCATTCAGTATGATATTGGCTGTGGGTTTGTCATAAATAGCTCTTATTATTTTGAGGTACGTTCCATCAATACCGAATCTATTGAGCATTTTTAGCATGAAGGGCTGTTGAATTTTGTCAAAAGCCTTTTCTGCATCTATTGAGATAATCATGTGGTTCTTGTCTTTGGTTCTGTTTATATGCTGGATTATGTTTATTGATTTGCGAATGTTGAACCAGCCTTGCATCCCAGGGATGAAGCCCACTTGATCATGGTGGATAAGCTTTTGGATGTGCTGCTGAATCCGGTTTGCCAGTATTTTATTGAGGATTTTTGCATCGATGTTCATCAGGGATATTGGTCTAAAATTCTCTTTTTTTGTTGTGTCTCTGCCAGGCTTTGGTATCAGGATGATGTTGGCCTCATAAAATGAGTTAGGGAGGATTCCCTCTTTTTCTATTGATTGGAATAGTTTCAGAAGGAATGGTACCAGCTCCTCCTTGTACCTCTGGTAGAATTCAGCTGTGAATCCATCTGGTCCTGGACTTTTTTTTGGTGGGTAGGCTATTAATTGTTGCCTCTATTTCAGAGCCTGCTATTGGTCTATTCAGGGATTCAACTTCTTCCTGGTTTAGTCTTGGGAGAGTGTAAGTGTCCAGGAAATTATCCATTTCTTCTAGATTTTCTAGTTGATTTGCGTAGAGGTGTTTATAGTATTCTCTGATGGTAGTTTGTATTTCTGTGGGGTCGGTGGTGATATCCCCTTTATCATTTTTTATTGCATCTATTTGATTCCTCTCTCTTTTGTTCTTTATTAGTCTTGCTAGCGGTCTGTCAATTCTGTTGATCTTTTCAAAAAACCAACTCCTGGATTCATTGATTTTTTGGAGGGTTTTTTGTGTCTCTATCTCCTTCAGTTCTGCTCTGATCTTAGTTATTTCTTGCCTTCTGCTAGCTTTTGAATGTGTTTGCTCTTGCCTCTCTAGTTCTTTTAATTGTGATGTTAGAGTGTCAATTTTAGATCTTTCCTGCTTTCTCTTGTGGGCATTTAGTGCTATAAATTTCCCTCTACACACTGCTTTAAATGTGTCCCAGAGATTCTGGTATGTTGTATCTTTGTTCTCATTGGTTTCAAAGAACATCTTTATTTCTGCCTTCATTTCATTATGTACCCAGTAGTCATTCAGGAGCAGGTTGTTCAGTTTCCATGTAGTTGAGCGGTTTTGAGTGAGTTTCTTAGTCCTGAGTTCTAGTTTGATTGCACTGTGGTCTAAGAGACAGTTTGTTATAATTTCTGTTCTTTTACATTTGCTGAGGAGTGCTTTACTTCCAATTATGTGGTCAATTTTGGAATAAGTGCGATGTGGTGCTGAGAAGAATGTATATTCTGTCGATTTGGGGTGGAGAGTTCTATAGATGTCTATTAGGTCCACTTGGTGCAGCGATGAGTTCAATTCCTGGATATCCTTGTTAACTTTCTGTCTCGTTGATCTGTCTAATGTTGACAGTGGAGTGTTGAAGTCTCCCATTATTATTGTATGGGAGTCTAAGTCTCTTTGTAAGTCTCTAAGGACTTGCTTTATGAATCTGGGTGCTCCTGTATTGGGTGCATATATATTTAGGATAGTTAGCTCTTCCTGTTGAATTGATCCCTTTACCATTATGTAATGGCCTTCTTTGTCTCTTTTGATCTTTGATGGTTTAAAGTCTGTTTTATCAGAGACTAGGATTGCAACCCCTGCTTTTTTTTTGTTCTCCATTTGCTTGGTAGATCTTCCTCCATCCCTTTATTTTGAGCCTATGTATGTCTCTGCATGTGAGATGGGTCTCTGAATACAGCAGACTGATGGGTCTTGACTCTTTATCAGTTTGCCAGTCTGTGTCTTTTAATTGGAGCATTTAGTCCGTTTACATTTAAGGTTAATATTGTTATGTGTGAACTTGATCCTGCCATTATGATATTAACTGGTTATTTTGCTCGTTAGTTGATGCAGTTTCTTCCTAGCCTCGATGGTCTTTACATTTTGGCATGTTTTTGCAATGGCTGGTACCGGTTGTTCCTTTCCATGTTTAGGACTTCCTTCAGGGTCTCTTGTAAGGCAGGCCTGGTGGTGACAAAATCTCTAAGCATTTGCTTATCTGTAAAGGATTTTATTTCTCCCTCACTTATGAAACTTAGTTTGGCTGGATATGAAATTCTGGGTTGAAAATTCTTTTCTTTAAGAACGTTGAATATTGGCCCCCACTCTCTTCTGGCTTGTAGAGTTTCTGCCGAGAGATCTGCTGTTAGTCTGATGGGCTTCCCTTTGTGGGTAACACGACCTTTCTCTCTGGCTGCCCTTAAGATTTTTTCCTTCATTTCAACTTTGGTGAATTTGGCAATTATGTGTCTTGGAGTTGCTCTTCTCGAGGAGTATCTTTGTGGTGTTCTCTGTATTTCCTCAATTTGCATGTTGGCCTGCCCTACTAGGTTGGGGAAGTTCTCCTGGATGATATCCTGAAGAGTGTTTTCCAACTTGGTTCCATTTTCCCCCTCACTTTCAGGCACCCCAATCAGACGTAGATTTGGTCTTTTTACATAATCCCATACTTCTTGTAGGCTTTATTCATTTCTTTTTCTTCTTTTTTCTTTTGGTTTCTCTTCTCGCTTCATTTCATTCATTTGATCCTCAATCGCTGATACTCTTTCTTCCAGTTGATTGAGTTGGTTACTGAAGCTTGTGCATTTGTCACGTATTTCTCGTGTCATGGTTTTCATCTCGGTCATTTCGTTTATGACCTTCTCTGCATTAATTAGTCTAGCTGTCAATTCTTCCACTCTTTTTTCAAGATTTTTAGTTTCTTTGCGCTGGGTACGTAATTCCTCCTTTAGCTCTGAGAAGTTTGATGGACTGAAGCCTTCTTCTCTCATCTCATCAAAGTCATTCTCTGACCAGCTTCGATCCGTTGCTGGTGATGGGCTGCGCTCCTTTGCAGGGGGAGATGCACTCTTATTTTTTGAATTTCCAGCTTTTCTGCCCTGCTTTTTCCCCATCTTTGTGGTTTTATCTGTCTCTGGTCTTTGATGATGGTGACGTACTGATGGGGATTTGGTATAGGTGTCCTTCCTGTTTGATAGTTTTCCTTCTGACAGTCAGGACCCTCAGCTATAGGTCTGTTGGAGATTGCTTGAGGTCCACTCCAGACCCTGTTTGCCTGGGTATCAGCAGCAGAGGTTGCAGAAGATAGAATATTGCTGAACAGCGAGTGTACCTGTCTGATTCTTACTTTGGAAGCTTCCTCTCAGGGGTGTACTCCACCCTGTGAGGTGTGGGGTGTCAGACTGCCCCTAGTGGGGGATGTCTCCCAGTTAGGCTACTCAGTGGTCAGTGACCCACTTGAGCAGACAGTCTGTCCGTTCTCAGATCTCAACCTCTGTGTTGGGAGATCCACTGCTCTCTTCAAAGCTGTCAGACAGAGTTGTTCGCGTCTGCTCAGGCCTCTGCTGTTTCCCCTGTTGTTTCTTAGCTGAGCCGTGCTCCCAGAGGTGGAGTCTATAGAGACAGGCAGGTTTCCTTGTGCTGCTGTGAGCTCCACCCAGTTAGAGCTTCCCAGCGGCTTTGTTTACCTACATAAGCCTCAGCAATGGCGGGCGCCCCTCCCCCAGCCTCGCTGCTGCCTTGCGGTTAGATCGCTGCAGACTGCTGTGTTAACAATGAGGGAGGCTCCGTGGGAGTGGGACCCTCCCGGCCAGGTGAGGGATATATTCTTCTGCTGTGCCCGTTGCTTAAAGAGTGGTATTGGGGTGGGAGTTACCCGATTTTCCAGGTGTTGTGTGTCTCAGTTCCCCTGGCTAGGAAAAGGGATTCCCTTCCCCCTTGCACTTCCCAGGTGAGGCGATGCCTCGCCCTGCTTCAGCTCTCGCTGGTCAGGCTGCAGCAGCTGACCAGCACCGATTGTCCGATACTCCCTAGTGAGATGTCCCCAGTACCTCAGTTGAAAATGCAGAAATCACCGGTCTTCTGTGTCGCTCGCACTGGGAGTTGGAGACTGGAGCTGTTCCTATTCGGCCATCTTGCTCCGCCCCCTCAGTTCTCCTATTTCTACTCTTAAGTCTATTGTTTTACCTGCAAATTATAATGAATTTTAAGGTTCTTAAAAAATAGTTTGTGCTGTCTGTGATTCTGGTAGCTCAGTATATATCTACAATTGCAGCTGCAGTGATCAAGAGGGTAGCATTCAGAAGTGCTCCTAAGAAGGGACTGGAAAATATTCAAATTCAAACTTTTTCACAGTTAATCATGAATTATATTTGACTTCAAACGAGGAGATGACAAAAATTACTTTCAAATGAGGAAAATATTTGAAGTTTAATAAGATAAAATTTAATATACAGTCATCTGAATTTGTTGGATATGAGGGTAGAAGTAGAAATAAAGTTCATACAACCACCCCGACCACTTCTAACTTAATCAAAAAATGTATTCTGAGTATTTGCCAGTGAATAGTACTGTTTTTGGACCTCTAGTAAACTAGTAGACATTAGCTGCAATCTCTCCCTTGAGACTTCTTAAACTCAATGATTTTATTAAGGATTTGTTTCTCCTGTTGAAGAGATAACCCTTTACAACTGAGTGAAAAATTACATCAAACATAAAAAAAGTGTATTGTTTTAGACAAAGTGAAGATTCTCTGGTAAGGTGAAGGCCTCATTTTTCTTATAAAAATATTTATTCTTCTCCACCTGCAGACTGGACACTGTGACTCCAGCAGGTTACCACAAATCAGATAGTCATTCTATCTGATACTCATGCAAAGAGATTAATTATAATCAGAAGAAAAATGTAACACATTGAAATGATTACATGACAGCAAATAGACTGTTCCAAATCCTACTACTGAATAAGTAATTGCCTAAGGAATCCTTTATATTACTTTTGTAAATAATGGCAAAAAATATTGTATTCATATAAATCTTCTTTGGATTGAAGGTCTAAAATTCTAGATGGATATATAAATAAATTTTTGATGAAAAACCAACATATTGTAGTGCACTCTAATAGATTTAAGCTAATCTGAAAGTGACCTTTGTTAAAGCTATTAAAATAGAGGGATTGCTGTAAAGGAAATGTTAAAACTTAGTCTTAAGTAACAAAGAACTGCCTACTACTCTGCTTAACCAAACACAGGGAAATAATATTTCTAGCTAAGGGTTTGAGAAACAGAAAAAAAAATCTAGAATACTTTTCAAATATTAGCCTGATAAGTAAAATTTTGACAGAGGGAAAAAAAAACTGATGCTTAAGTTAAATAAAACCTTCATCTACATTGATTCATGACCTTGTTCTCAACTAATACAAAGTACAGAAGGCACTATAAATCATATTGTACTGGATGAAATTGATTTTACTATCACAGCTTTCCATTTTTTCCATACACAGAAGGAAGAGTTAGGGATTTAAACACAAACTACAAAAATTAAAGTATCTCTACAATTTTGGAATATTAGTATATCACACTGCTAAAGTCACAGTTCCTCAATGAGATGGCATATTTTACATTTTGCACAAGCCTTTGGTTATATTCAGTATTTTCCCAAGACAACACTGTGAACGCCATATGGTCTAAGGAGTAGAAAAGTGTGACTTTAAGAATAGTTGTACAAAATTGGAGGCTTTTACTTTTCTGAAGGAAAGGGTCATTGAAAATTTAGTTACATTGAAATTATTATAGCTCTTTTACCACTCTGATGCAAACATTTATTTTCTCTACCTTGAGATGAAGAAATTGCAAACTTCAATGTTTTTCTTAGAAACAAATAGTAATCATCCCATACTTGTTTTAATTGTATGTCATCCTTTGAAGGAAAGATACCCAGAGCTGGTTTGGCATCCACATTGAGGCCATGGTGTTCTTCTGTTCAATGTAAACAATATATAAACAATCCCAGAGATCACCAGCATCAGATAAGGCCACTCTGACCCCAGTAAAGTGAGACAAAAACAAAACCAGATCCTAATCATGTTTGAACACAGATACAGACTGGGTCAATGTAAACACAAAAAATTACCAAAACCTCCCTCTCCCAGCTAAGATGAATGACTGCCTTTTTAAAATTTAAAACAATTATAGCTTTATCCTCACTCTTTTGGCTTCAGAGAAAAATTTGTTAAGATATTCATTCATGGAATGACTCCTTCCTGACAGTACCCAATGTGGAGATAAACCTTCTTCCTTGAACTCTTTCTTCTTAGATCTCTGCCAGATCATCTGCCACAAGCCCTAATCTTACAATAAATTGTTTTAAGATCATTCTTACTGAATGTCTTCATCTATTTGTGACACTTTAACAAAATACTTAAGACTGAGTCACTTTTAAATAATGTAAATTTTTCATAGTTCTGGGAGTCAGAAAGTCCAAGATCAAGGAACTAGTAGATTTGGTGTCTTGTGAGGATTACCCTGCTTCATAAATGGCACTTCTTGCTGTACCCTTACATGGCAGGGATGGTAGAAGGGCAAAAGGGACCTCGTTAGTTCCTTTGAGCCCTTTTATAAGGGCATTAATTCATTCATGAGGTGAAGCCCTCATGACTTAATCACTTTCCAGAAGGTGCTACCTCTTAATACTGTTACATTGGAGATTAAGTTTCAACATGAATTTCAAAAGGGACGCAAACATATAAACATAGCACTAAGATGCCCAACAAATCCCATGGTATATGGTCTCCCTTGCTGCAGCAAACATCAGTACACCCAGGTTTTACTGCAGGTGTGTTCATGGTGGTTGTTTGACTCATGGACATAAACTTTATGCTATTACTCTCAGTTTGAGATAGATCCTATTAATATATTTGACATAAATAGAACATACTCTAATTTCTATTCTAAAACCTAACAGAAATAACTTATTCTCTTTATTTCTACTCTTAAGTCTATTGCATATTTCACTTTACAGATTGATAAAATCTTTGATTATATATAAATTAGCTATCTTTGAATGACTAACAAATAGCCTTCTCTCTGAACATTAGAAAATAAAATCAATATTTTGAAAAGTTGGCTTAATTAACAAGTATGGCATCGTTGCAAGATAAGGAAAAATAGTAAGTGACCCTTCACTGTGTCGTCTTAAAATATGCATATACTAAAGTGCAAGAACTGCTTTCAGATATTTTTCATATTCAACTGGGGGCAGAGTCCGTTGATCAATGAATGCAACTATTCACGTTGTGTTGTAAGTCTTCAAAAAAGACTTGATTAATGTAAGGCAAGTTAAAAACATAGAAATCAAGTGGTGGTTTGATACCATTTGATGGTATTGTTACTGGTGGAAAGTATTCGAGTTATGGGTGGTGAATCCATACGGGTCTGCAGCAACCTCAGTTCTTGCCTTCTCAGAATAAAGAATTCGACCGAGGAGCATAAGGCAGAAAAAGAGACCAACGCAAGTTTTAGAGCAGGAGTGGAAGTTTATTTAAAAGGGCTTTAGAACAGGAAAGAAAGGAAAGTAGCTTGGAAGAGACTCAAGCGGGCACCTGAAGGTCAAGTGCGGTGTTTAACCTTGATCCCAGGACTTTATTCGCTGGCTCCTTTTCCATGAATTTTCACTTAGGGTGGACTGTTCGCATGCGCAGTGCCCTCCTTACCCTTAGGAGGTGAGCACACGCAGTGTGTTTCAGAAGTTGTACACATGCCCATCTGAGTCTTTCTTCCCTTTTCCAGCGGTGTGTTCCCAGAAGGTCATGCTCTGCCGTTTTTGTCTCTTAATGCACATGCCTGGGAAATTACTTCTCCCTGGTGTCTGCGTTCATTTAACACTTTAGAGCAACAGGTGTGGACCATCCGGAAACGGCCTCTCCCTGGTGCTGGCTGCCAATTTAACACTTTTAGAGAGGAAATGTGATAACGGCCAAACTATCACCTGATATTTCTAGTGGGTGGGGGAGAGCCCTCTCCTTCCCTGCTCATGCCTGTCTAACTACCTGTAACAATATTAACTCCAAACAATATAGAGTGCCTAAATCATGCTTTGCCAAATCACTCACGACATACCAGCTGGTTTCCAAATGATTATACACAAAGAACACAAGCAAAAGGGAGATCAAATAACCCTTTGATTCATATCTGAACAGGTATCTGCAGATTGCGGGTAAAGGTTTGATACACAGAGTCTACACAGGTTCTAAGCTTAAAGCTTGCAAGAGATCCTGCTTTGCTTTTAAATATTAATATCGAGACGAGACAAGCATGTCCATATGTGTCTCAGTGGCAAAAAAAAAAAAAAAAAAAAGAAAAGAAAAGAAATAAAAAGATGAATGGTGTGGACAGAGAGAGAGAGAAAGTCTTGAGAATATTACTCAGCTCCGAGAGAGAGGGAGAGAAAATACTTCAGAGACTGTGTGAAACCCAGATATCTCCATGTGAGACACAGATCCTGTGTCCATTTCTTGATACAGCTGCAGTGTATCAGAGACAACTAAGACACAGTACCCCACTTCATGGTAAAATATACCACGAGTGATCAAATTAATGCTTCATACTCTACTCCATCATATTAATATCTCCTTTTCCTTTAGAGGAGCAAGCAATTTGGAGACCAGATTACCTATGTTCCCAAACCTCAGCTCTACCTCTTATGTTCAAATCCTAGCTGGGTGTGTTTGGACAAATTATTTAGGCTTTCTATGCTCTTTCCTCATGCATAAGCTTAGAATAATAAAATTACCCATTTCATGGGGCTTTTTGAGGATTTTGTGAGGATTGGTTTTTGGAATATGAGATCCTGAAGTGTATCAAGATAATTCTGTTCTTTTCATCTTACTAGTCGTCAATGCATACAACTGCTTATTTTGTACCTTTCTGGGTAAAGAGAGCCAGACACTTTAGTCTATACCAAAAAAAAAAAAAAAAAAAAAAAAAAAAAAGCATCAGAACAGACACTAATTAGGCTATCTCCAAGGTTCCAGCATATACTAGATTAAAATATCACTCCCTAATTTATTATGAATTTCAAAGTATGCCTATCCACATTTTTCAGTCATGTTCATTAGGAGAGGTTTTTCAATTAGTACTACATGGTGGTTTAGCTCAACAATAATGTCAGTTAAGAAAAATGCCTTCAATTTATAACTCTCCTTCTCACTAAGGTTTTACAGAAAAATTAAATTTAAAATTAATTCCTTTTGCAGATTTTAATAAAAAGAAATTAAAATTTAAAAGCACTCCACTTCCAAATTTTCTCATTCTCTGCAAATAGATTTAACTGGGGGCTTGGTAGAATTTTAGTATTGTTCTCAGTCAACCTAACTAGAATCAATAGCCAGCACTGTAACATTTTCAGGGTTGGATTAATTCAATCCCAAGTCTTAAGTACTCTCATTTTTCAGTATCTGAAATGGTTAACACAGACTAGGCTGGGTGTGGTGGCTCATGCCTGTAATCCCAGAACTTTGGGAGGCCAAGTCAGGAGGATCATGTGATGTCAGGAGTTCGAGACCTGGCTGGCCAACATGGTGAAACCCCGTCTCTACTAAATATACAAAAATTAGCCAGGCATGGTGGCATGCACTTGTAATCCCAGCTACTTGAAAGGCTGAGGCAGGAGAATCACTCGAACCACAAGACTATTACAAAACTAGTCCTCTACCTAAGAAATTCATAAGAAAAATGCAAGTTCTTATTAAAAAATGATTCCAAACAAGATGATGGTATCAGACAGGACTTCAACACTGACTAGCTTATAGCAGAATATGTACTGTACTGTCCTGTGTAGCAGAGCAATTTATAATGCTTGTGGATCTAGGGGCCAAAACAATGTAATCAAGCCTCTTTCTCTCTCTCCTTTTGCCTTCGCTTGGGCTCTGCGTTCTTCTGTGCAGACTGCATTCACAGACAAGCCTTTCAAAACAGTGGTTCCCAACAACTTGAAGTTTACATAATTCTCCAGAGTGGCATTTCCAGCAGAAAGATATATGCGCTGCCTGAGTTCAAAATGAAATAAAACAAAATCCTAGGATTTAGCCTTACTGGACTGACGTATCCCAATATCACATGCACATCAGAGATCAAATCAGATATATGATGTTTTCTGGGAAAATGGAAGGACAGAGAAAGGATAAAAAGAAAATCTTGTTTTAACATTGTCCAGAGTATAATCTGTGCATACCAGTTGTCCAGAGTTCGTAATTTAAACAGTTTTGTGGGGAAAATTCTGTTGAACAATTAATTTTACTGTCACATGCTTTTCACTGTGCTCTGTAGAATTCAAGGGTTTTTTTGTTTGTTTGTTTCTTTGTTTTCTTGTTTGTTTAGTCCTCTGCTTTCACCGTGAAACCTTCATAATCCCTGCCTCCAGTATCCCAGTAGGAATCCATATAACTTCTGTTGTGGACTTTTCTCGCAAATCTCATGGTAGCTAATGCTATTGTGCTGCTGCTGTCGGCATTTCTCAAACCCATACATTAGAGGCTAAATTTGAAGCAATAAATTTTGTTTTATATTAGTCCTTGAACATAACTTATCCTTTTAAAAAGAGACTTTTCCTTAAGACATTATAAAGTCTTTGTTCTCTCCTTATTTCTGACTCTAGCCTGACCTGACTTTCAACAAAGAATCAAATCATTTTCTTAGACTCAACTAAGGAAATAGAGGAAAGGAAAAAGAGAAAAAGAAAAAGAAACCCACATATAAACATTGAAAATAAAATAAAAATCTGTAGACTCTGGGATTTCCAATTTTATGCCACATACCCATTCCAGTAACTAACAATACAGATGCCAAAAGTCTTTTTACACTTAATCTCTGTTTGAGATTTCTCTGGCTCTGGAAGGCTTGTGCAAGAAAAAATGTTAAATAAAAAAAATAAATAAATAAGTTTTTTTTTTTTTTTTTTTTTTTTTTTTTTGTGGTGAGCTTAACCAGTTGCTTAGCAAGAACAATTCCTTCTCCTTGTCTCCAGAGCCCCTGAAGAAGAAAAGGAAAATAAATATTTATCTCTGGCCAAGATGTCATCCCTGTTTACTCACTTTAAGGTTCCAAATAAGCCTGCTCAATAGCCAGATCATTTTTCCAAACAACAAATACCAGCTGTCATATTTCCACAAATCTTTGATGTCCTGATGCAGTAATCTACTTCCAAATGCTGGCCCCCATGTAGCTCCATACTTAAGATTGAGAAAGTAGGAACTGAGACTGGCTTGGATGGTATTTTGATAGTATTAGACTGTCCAAATCATGGTGTTTTGTGCAAGTAGCAAGTGATTCTGCATGACTGTAGCTTAGAGGGTGGCCAGTGTTGGGATGTTGAGTCTTAAAAAGTATGCTGAACCTGTACTTTTGTTACTTATGCCAGGCTGCATTTATTTTACTTATGCCACTTATGTTACCTGTGCCTGCATTTATGTTACTTCTCTTGATTTTACTCTGTAGGCATTGAGGATCTTTATGTAATGAAAGATGTGACATATTTTTATTAAATTCAGTATTAAGAACATATATCTCAACTTTTATTCAACATTTATGTCCCTAATTGGACATTGCTTTCAGTTTAAAAGACTGTGTGAGCAATAGAAATGCAAGAGTTCAGAATTATCTTTTGGTATTTAATGTCTAATCCAACTGGGAAGGGGAAATTATTCTCATTAGAGCCACCTTGTTAATATTTTTAGACAAGTCTCAAGGATTTTATTCAACTCTAAGAGTTAATCTCTAGGAAAGTATTACCAACTTCTGCTGATTTTCAAGCAATTAAACAGCGTAATTTGAGCCACTGAACTTAAATTGGATCTATGTGCCAACAATATAGAACTACAGTGTCTTTTTAAAATGATCTTGCATACATGGGTTTCATTAGATCACCTTGTAAATGCATCACCAAGAGTGTTAGTATTGATGTTTCTTTGGTGACAAGGAACAGGAATCCATTCAAATACAGAGGAAATGTTTTGAAGGGATATGAGGGAAAAGTACAATTTAGCCTTGTTGAAGTCATGAATTGTGAAGCCACCAGGGCAGCTACTTTTTCCATCTCTCTAGAGTCAAATTATTTCTCAATCTACTTTCTTGGTAAGTCTCCTACTTCTTGCTACAAAAAGAACTGTCATTCCTGATAAAAATCTGCATGACTTATGAATCTACATTCTTTGAAAGCCAAATTTCAAATTCTTACAGAAGTTCTGATTGGTCACTGATCATTCATTGCATTGTTATAGTTGGAGTATGGTCACATGCTACTTGTGAAGCTAACTGGACTCAGCTGTACATCAGGCATTGCTGGTGGTGAGAATTTCCTAGTGAAGGGAAGGAATGTATGGGATAGCCTCTTATGTGCTTGATCATTTCTTTTTAAAAAGCATTTAAAAAATTGTTTTGTAGAGATAGAGTCTCACTTTGTTGCCCAGGCAGGTCTTGAACTCCTTGCCTCAAGGAATCCTCCCACCTTGGCCTCCCAAAGTGCTGGAATTACAAGTGTGAGCCACTGTGCCTGGCCTATATATATATATATTTTTTAAAACAAATGATAACCAAATGAATAGGCCACGATGACTATTGTAAAATTGACCTAACCTAGTGCCAGAATTTATGCTACAATTAAAGATTAATAAACACAGCCTTGAATATTGGTCTCATCTTTTCTCCTTTATTTCAAAAATCAAGTACGTTAGATAAAATCAAGAGGATGAGAGTCATTTATAATAATATTATTAACACTTAAAGCTCTAAATAATTTTGCCCTGAAATTATATAAAATTTTATTTTAGTATTTAGAGTAATTATTTTATCAAACAATTGTAATCTGAAATTTAGAAGAACGTTTTGAGATAAATTTATAAAGAAAAGAGGTAACAACTAAGAGCAAAACCAGACTTATCACTATGGTAACTAGATTTTTACACATTCATTAATAGTGTTTCCAGAGTAAAGAACAAACAGAAAGTAGTAGACAAGAGATATTTACATTTGAAACAAGATATGTAACTCTAATGTTTTATATGCTACAATGCCACTAAAAGAACAATATTCACAAAAATGTTATTTTTCCTCTCTTTTCTGTCCTTTGAGGCATGTCCAATTAAATAGTGAGATATGACAGTGTATGACTGGAATATGCTGTTATAACAGCAAAATGACAAGATTCTGCATGCTTGATCGCCTATTACTTCTTATTTCCCTCAAATGCAAGAATGCGAAAAAACTTTGCATGAGAGACTCTTAACAGAATTAACTTGCTTTTTAAAATAATATCACTCCTTAGAATTAAGAACAAACACATTGAAAACAAAAATGTTTCCCATTTTACATATGAGGAAACAGGATTACGAAATTTTAGTGGCAGAACATTGGGGAGCCTGGAGAAGAACAGAAATGAAATGAAAAATCCTAACGCTGACCAGAAGGAATTTGTTCAAAAGGCAGCTGTTGCATGGAGAGAACAAGTTTTTGGCTAGGGTGACAATTTATAAATAAATGGTCTTGTTAAGCCAGGTATTGGCATTAGCAGAGATTTACCACACTTAGTCTTAAGGAACAAGCTACAGGAAATGTTAATGCAAAGTTTTCAGCTCAAATTCCTAAATGTTGAGATATTCTTCAAATGGAACCGTTTTGGTAAAGGTGTTTATTTGGCACACAAATTATTCACACTCAAAGACAATCCCATAGAATCTCCTACTTGTACCATCTTTGGAAAATCACTAACACTCTTTAATGTTTGATTCATTTATCTGAAGATTGTTTCTATGAGACCTGCAAGTCCTAATGTTCTGTAATTTGATGGAGACTTTTTTGGTTTATATCAGCTCTGTCCTTCTCTCCCAGCTACTTAGTTTCCTTATAAAGAATTCTGTTCATACATCTGTTTATTAAATCAAGCATTGGCTTTATACCAGTCTTGAAGGAATTCTCTTTTATTCATATTTAAGTAATTGAGATGGTGAGTGCAACTCTTATGAAACTAAATCTCATAAAAGTGTTTACATTTTCTCTGTTTCAAAAAGTAAATATGCCAATCTGAGATTTTTTTTTTCTTGAACAACTAGTAGCATGGAAACCTGGAATAACTATGTCATCTGTACAATATTCTTTCCCAAGAAAATGAAGGTCACTTTGAACAAACAAATGATAGTCTCTGCCAGGTGGGAGTCTTCTGATTCATTAAAAGCAGAGTGAATTTGCAGCATGTTGAACTCAAAGGAATTGGCAAACAACTACAACTAAAGTGAAATCCATGGAATTTAGAATTAACAGTTTAAAAAAATAATGCTTCATCAAATAATCATTTAACGAAACAGAAATATAGCTAACTCTTCCTAATCGTAATGAAGGTATAGTGGATACTAAGTAGTAGGCAGTTGGATTTGATTTTAGAAGAAATTTTCATGTGCATTCTGTTATCTCCATTTACCATAAAACCACTGTACTGTGAATTTGTCATGAAATGATTTTGTGAGATAATCAGTAAAATATATACCAGAAAAGCCTTGATATGTCTTAAAAGGCCAGACTGAAAGTACAAAATCTTCTTGGAAGTGGTGTTCTCCTGTTCTCAAATGTAGTTGAAAACCAATTTAATAAAATAGGAAAATCTAATTAAATCAGAAATGCTGTTTTGTCTTGCTGATATTGTGTACCCATGATCTCAATTAAGCAAAGATTTAGACAGTCAGTCAAGAGTTACAAAAGATATTTCAAATATTTAATTTGAGATCATACTATCTTTAAGATCAACATCATACAAACATGCTGAGGGGAAAAATACATTTCCTTTCTGCAGTTTCCAGATACAATCAGTGAACATTTATCAGGGTCCAAATAAATGAATTAAATTTTTGTTTTTAAAGTGTTTAGAAAAAGTCATCACATATTACCTTATGCTGTTTGGTAGATGTATTTTCCTGAATCAAGAAAAGTATTTGGTTTATAGCAAATTACAAAATTTCCTAAGTCCCTCTTGTTTTCCAAAGAAAACTTATTAACATTCTATAGAACTAACTCTTAGGATCAAACTTTTTAAAATGCTGGGTAAGTTATAGTTACAAGGTTACTATATCTTCTACATGGCACGAAAAGCCCACTAATAATTTATATCCATTTTCTTCTGTACTCTCCTAATGCCCTATGCTATTAATAACAACAAAGCCCTGGAATTATCCCTCTCTATACATTATAGATACAAAATCTCATTGTGGGGTCACTCTTTATTTCTCTGTTCTTAATATGTGCATTAGTTTGCTACAGCTACCATAACAAAATACCTCAGACTGGATGGCTCAAACAGCAGAAATTTATTTTCTCACAGCTCTATAGGATAGAATTCCAATATTGAGGTATCAGCAAGTAGTTTCTTTCAAGGGCTCGCTCCTGGACTTGCAGATGGCTGGCCATCTTGTCACCAACATTTTCTCTGTGTGTGTATTCCCATGATAGCTCTCTATGCTTCCAAATGTCCCCTTTTGATAAGGACAGCAATCAGATCGAATTAGGGTGCACTTATGTGACCTCATTTACCCTTAATTACCTATTTAAAAGCCTTATCTCTAAATATAGTCACATTCTGAGGTACTGGGGTTAGAACATCAAAATATGAATCAGTGATGTGTGCCCTCCTCCACCTCCACCTCCCGGTTGCTTTTAGATTTTTTCCTTATCAGTAATTTTCAGAAATATGCATGATGGGTTTTGGTGTGGTTTTCTTTGTATTTATCCTGTTTGGACTTTATTGTGTTTCTTTGATCTATGAACTACCAATTTGTTTTAAATTCAGAAAATATTTTGCCGTTTTTTTTTTTTTTCAAATATGTTTTAGGTCCTCTCTTTAGGAAATCAGATTACACATATGCTAGGGGAAAAATTTTTTGTAAACTGTCTGAGTCTTTTTCATTTTTGTGAACCGTCTGAGTCTTTTAATCATTTTTCTAGTGGGTTTTTTTAGCCTTTTTAGCACCAATTTTTTAAAGTTGTCTATTTATTGATAATATTAACCCTTTTATAATACTTTTTGCATGTATTTCCTCCCAGTTAATCATTTATCTTTTGAGTTTGTTTTTGCTGCTGAGTTGTTTTTTGGTATGTAGACATTTTTTAAGGTAGTTGAACTTGTATTTCTTTTTTGTTTCTGATTTTGAACAAGAGTTAGAAAGATGTTCTCATCTTGAGAATATAAAGGAATTTACATGTTTCCTTCTAGTGCTTCTATGATTTTCTTTTTTGTACTTAGTTTTTGTATTTATTTTATTCATTTATTTTTTAATTTATTTTATATTCAGCGGGCTCATGTACAGGTTTGTTACCTGGGTATATTGCATGATGCTGGGGTTAGGGATAAAATTGATATTGTCACCAAAGTAATAAGCATAGTACCCAATAGTTAGTTTTTCAAACCTCACTCCACCTACTTCTTCACTCTAGTGATCTCTAGTGTCCATCACTGCCATCTTTATGTTCATGAGTAGCAAATGTTTAGCTGTCTGAATGTTTCACTTATAAGTGGTTATCTGTTCACATGTTAATTTGTTCAGGATAATGGCCTCCAGCTGCATCCATGCTGCTGCAAAGGTGTGATCTTAATTTTTTTTTTTTAATGGCTGCATACTATTTCATGCTGTGTATGTACCACGTGTTCTTTTTCTTTCTTTCCTTTTCCTTTTCTTTTCTTTTCTTTGAGACAGAGTCTCCCTCTGTCGCCCAGGCTGGAGTGGAGTGGTGTGATCTTGGCTTACTGCTCACTGCAAGGTCCGCCTCCCAGGTTCACGCCATTTTCCTGCCTCAGCCTCCCGAGTAGCTGGGACTACAGGCGCCCGCCACCGTGCCTGGCTAATTGTTTGTATTTTTAGTAGAGACGGGGTTTCACCTTGTTGGCCAGGATGGTCTCGATCTCCTGACCCCGTGATCCATCCATCTCAGCCTCCCAAAGTGCTGGGATTACAGGCGTGAGCCACCGCGACCGGCCTGTACCACATGTTCTTTATCCAGTCCACCACTGCTGGGCACCTATCTTCATTGTATTCCATGTCTTTGCTATTATAAAAAGTGTTGCAATGAACACGTTACTGTATGTGTCTTTTTGGTGGAATGATTTACTTTCATTTGAGTATACAGCCAACAGCAGGATTGCTGGGCGGAATGGTAGTTCTGTTTCAAGTTCTTTGAGAAATCTTCAAACTGCTTTCCATGGTGACTGAATTAATGTACATTCCCACCAACAGTTATAAGCACTCCTCCTTTCTGAAGCCTTATCAGCATCTGTTGTTTTTTGACTTTTTGGTAATAGCCATTCTGACAAGTGTGAGATGGCATCTCATGGTAGTTTTGCTTTGCATTTTTCTTATGGTTCGTGATGTGGAGTCTTTTTTCATATTCTTGTTGGCTGCTTGTGTGATTTCTTTTGAGAAGTGCCTGTTCATTTTTTTGCCTGCTTTTAAATGAAGTTACTTGTTTTTTTGCTTATTGAATTGTTTAAGTTTCTTATAGATTTTGAATATTAGACCTTTTCTGGCTATGTAGTTTGTAAATATTCTCTCCCATTCTGTAGGTTGACTGTTTAAAAAATAAAATACTTGGAATACATCTAACCAAGGAGGTAAAATATATCAACGAGGAGAGATACAAAACACTGCTAAAATAAATCATAGGTGACATAAATAAAAGGAGAAATATTTCAAGCTCAAGGATCAGAATAATCAATATTGTTGAAATGGCCATACCGCCCAAAGCAATCTACAGATTCAATGCAATTCTTATTAAACTACCAATGTCATTTTTCACCAAACTAGAAAAAAACTATTCTAAAATTCATATGAAACCAAAATAGACCCCGATTACCAAAGCAATCCTAGGGAAAAAGAAGAAAGCTGGAGATGTCACTTTACCAGACTTTAAACTATAAGGCTACAGTAACCAAAACTGCATGATACTGCTACAAAAACCAACACATCAACCAGTGGAACAGCATAGAGAACCCAGCAATAAAGCCACACACCTATAACCATCTCATCCTCAACAAAGTCAACAAAAATAAGTGACGGGAAAAGAACTCTCTATTCAATAAATGGTGTTGGGACAGCTGGTCAGGCATATACAGAAGAATAAAACTGGATCACTATTTATCATCATATATAAAAATTAACTCAAGATGTAGTAAAGATTTAAATGTAAGACCTCAAACCATAAGAATCCTAGAAGAAAACCTAGGAAGCACCATTCTTTTTGGACACCAGTCTTGGGAAAGAATTTATGACTAAGTCTTCAAAAGCAATTGCAACAAAAACAAAAAATGACAAGTGGGACCTAATTAAACTAAAGAGCTTCTGCACAGAAAAGAAACCATCAACAGAGTAAATAGACAACCTACAGCATAACTGATTTTTTATTTTGAGTTTATTATTTGGATTTTGTGAAGTATGCTTTCAATTTTATGTGTTTTTTTCTACTGATTATCATTTGACCCAACATCTTTTATTAAAATTCCATCATTTTGCCATGTTTAATATATAGTAAATTTTTATATGAACATGGTCCATTTCTGATTTTACTATTCCCTTTCATTAGCCGTCTGTTTATTAACTTACCAGCAACAGACTGTTTTAAGTATGGGGGCTTTGTAGTGTTTTAAGTAACTGTTAAACTAGTCATCTGCAATTGGTCTTCTGTTTTATGATTTTATCTTTTTTATTTCATAAGAACTTTAGAATTATCTTTTCTACCTCCAGGGGAAGAAACAGTTCTATTTTTGTTGACATCATATGAAATTTATAAATTATCTAAAGGAGATAATTATGCATGGTGCTTTTGTAATGTTGCATCACAACTGATGTCTTCCCATTTAGTGAAGCTTACTTTTCTGTATTTCACGAGTGTTTTAAAGTTTTCCTCATGTAGGCTTTGCGTATTTGTTATGTTTATTCATAAATATTTTATCTTTTATGTTGTAGCAACTACAAAAGTGTTTTTTATAACATCATCTCTTTATTGTTCATGTACTTGTAGACCATTGATTTTGTGTGTTAACTTTTTTCCTACTACTTTAATTAATTCATTTATTATTTCAGTTCACTATCAGTTTCATTGGAAGGTATTGAGAGGCATAGCTTGATGGAGTATTTTGGGAGCTGGAACACACAAGAAGCAAAGTAATATTGTTGAAGACATTAGAATGAACATCAGTTCTCCTCCTGAATCCAGTACTATATAGCAATCTAGAATCATGAAAGCTGAACTAGATGGACATTATCTGTGAGAGGGGAGTGGTCTGAGTTATAAGTTATACAGTTAGTATGCCTCTCCTTTTGGAGATTTTAGGTATTCTTTGTCTACAAGGAGAGGAACTTCGAGATGTATCTATATTTTCTTGCCCTTGTTAAGCTTTGTGGAGATAGAAAACTTGCGACTTGAAGGTTCCCCTTGGGCCTCTGAAGGTTCATTAAAAATTACTGACATGAAGCAGATTAGTAGGAGAAAAGTGTACAAATTTATTTAATGTGTATACATGGGAAAATCACTGAGTGATTTCCTGTCCCACAGCATGGTTCAGGAGAAGAGAAATTCTGTTGAGTGGATTACTAGGAAAGATAAATGTATCAGGAAACAGAAATTAATGTGTACATTATCTTGTGAAAGGTTCTTTTCAGGTGTGGTTATACTTTTGGTATTATAGGAAGAGGGAGAAAAACATTATTTTTTGTTTTGTTGGGTCTGATCTTAGGTAGATAAAGGCTTTGGGAGAATCAGAGGGAAGGGGAAGGCCAGAGACAGCTTGAAGTTTCTTCAGTTCAGCATATCAAAATGCCACATTTTGGGATATCAGTTTCTGTTTTAGTCTGTTGTGCAGTGCTATGAAGGAATACCTGATGCTGAGTAATTTATAAAGAAAAAAAGTTATATTTGGCTCATGGTTCTGCAGGCTGTACAAGTATTGCACCAGTTTCTGCTTGGCTACTGTTGAGGCCTGAGAAATCTTTTACTCTTGGCAGAAGGCAAAGGCAGAGCAGGTGTGCTCGCAGGCATGTCACGTGGTGAGGGGAGGGAACAAGAGAGTAGGGGAGGTGCCAGCCTCCTGCTTGTGAGTGAACTAACAGAGCAATAACTCACTCATTATCCTGGGTAGGGTGCAAAGTCATTCATGAGGCATCTGCCCCTATGACCCAAACACCTCTTACCAAATCCCACCTCTAACATATTGGAAATCACATTTCAGCATGAGATTTGAAGGGGACAAATATCCATACTATATTAGTTTCTGTGCCCCAATAAGATCCATGAGTCTTGCAGTAACTACTGAATTATTGTACTCATTTCTCTCTCCAACAGATGAGGGATGTTGAAATACAGTCTCCTCCTACAAGTGCAAATGTTCCTGAAAAGGGTAAATGTAATATATGCAAAGCTGCTCTGATGAGCAATCAGTCAACAACAGTCAGCCAGGAAAATGGACTACTTCTAGGTTGATGCCTTACCACCAGTACCTTTCAGTATAAGGTCCGGCCTAGAGTAGAGGGGGAAACAGATATGGAGAAAGTGATCTAAGTCCAGCGTAATTGTGCTGTTCTAGGTATCTCTCCACCCTCTGACCCCTGGGTCACTAACCAACAGCCAAGAGATGACCCCTTGTGGAGGATGGCTAACCTCACAGCATGTACAGGATTAGGTAAGCAGTCCAGCCCATATGCCAGTGAGTGGTGTTGCCATTTTGTCTAGTGTAAATAGTATTTGTTTCTGCTGTTCATTGTCCCCTTTTCCTGCAGGCAGTAAGGAATATAGAATATCCTTTCGGAACCACGCAACATGTTGTCTTACCAATATAGATTCAGTGACGATTGTGCAGTTAACTCTTGCTGAAAAAGATAAAACAGCAAAGGAAAAATTGTAAGATGGCTGCCAATGCCAAGACTCCCACAGTACTTTTGTCTTATTTTCTATTATCAGTTTCGAATGCTTTTCTCTACCAAACCATCAAAAAGGGATGGTAGAGAGGCAGAAAGTGAGAAGAAAGGGATGAAAAATAAAGACCAGACCAAGGTCTGAACCTGGAATTGATACACTATTCACTCCTCTGTCACTCAGTTTCATTCACTAAAAAGTTAATTATGAATTAAGTAAATGAATTAAGGAATGAATGAGGAGCTCAAAGCTGAGGTTATAGATATAAAAGGTGCTATGTAATTAACAAGACATTGTCAATACACTGATAGAATATTTTTATATTCTTTGTAATGGATTCATTCTTGTTTTTTCCCAGAAACAGAACAATCCATAGTGCTAAACTTCTTTGAACCAATGTGCAACTCTCAAGATGATTATATTGAAATATCTCATTTATATTGTAAAACTGTAACTCAAAATTACTAACCCTTATTTTGCAATACACACACTTTTCATAGTGAATAACAACCCAAGAATTTCAGAAACATAGTTTTCCATGATTTGGAATCACGAAGTTCCTGTAAATCTATGTGTAGTTTTGATATATATTCATGTCTATTTACATATGCAGCCTAAATCAGGTATTTCCTAATTACGTTGTTTGCTATACTTAGCTTGGTTTTATGCTTGTTACATGAACATACTTTAGAATTAATACTTTATAAAACTCCAAAATATGGTTCTAACTAATGATTTGGTTATGTGGGATTTTGTACAAATTTCATTATATTTTCTGCTGAATTCCTACTAAAAAGCATCATCTTAAGAGTGAAACAACATTCTAACACAATAAACTACAAGGCAATTTTTTTCTAGTGATAAGTAGCATGCTATCCCAAGAGAATGTTCAGCACAATGTTGTGGAGAGAGCCTCCTGTAAGTCAGTTAGAACACAGAGCTAGCCATTCTGGCTCCCACTGCAAGCCTTCAACTGAACTGTAATCTTCCTTGCATTGTAAGTCCTCCTTACATTGCACATAATACCTGGGGCAATATCAGAAGCTTTAGGGTCTCTATTTTGATTCAATTTTCTGGCTTTTTTTTCCTTTCTGAATTCAGACATCACTGTACAGACTTCCACCAATTCATGATCTAACTTTGCTTTGGAATTTTATGTTTTGGCTTCGTTTCATTGAAACAAATGTAAGCATAAATAGTTATGAAAAACCATAATTTACATGCATTATTTTTGTAGTGCTCTTTGGACCAGGAAAGAAGTTACTGGAACTCCCCCAAAAATTTAATTTTATGAAAGTGTAAAGCGATACCTGGCAGAAATTTGGCCCTGATATTTTTTAACCAACTTTATTGAGATATAACTTGTATATCATAAAATTTTCCTATCTGATACGGTTTGGCTATGTTCCCACCCAAATCTCATCTTGAATTGTAGCTGCCTTAATTCCCACCTGCTGTGGGAGGGACCTGGTGGGAGGTAATTGAATCATGGGGGTGGTTTTGCCCATATTGTTCTCATGGTAGTGAATAAGTCTCATGAGATCTGATGGTTTCATAAGAGGGAGCCCCTTTCACTTGGTTCTCATTCTCTCTTGTCTGCTGCTGTGTAAGACTTGCCTTTTGCCTTCCACCATGATTGTGAGACCTCCCAAGCCACAGAGAACTGTGAGCCCATTAAACCTCTTTTTCTTTATATACATGGTCTTGGGTATGTCTTTATCAGCAGCATGAAAATGAACTAATACACTATCCTACGTGTACAATTCAATAATTTCTAAAGTACAATTCATAGAGTTGTGCAATAATATAGAAGGTTTTTTTCTGATACAGTTCTATATTCTCCTTCCTATGTTGTGCTACGGTTGTCGTGTATACTACATGTTTATACATTATAAGGGCAAGGATACAGTTTGATAACATTTATTTTCATATGGTTGTCTTTTAAATTAGTTACAAGATAGATATATATATGTACATATACATGTAAATATATACGTACTATTTTATATTACCTTTACCATAAACACTATTTTTTCAGATATATGTGAGTTACTACTTAGTATAATTTTGTTCAGCCTTAAGGACTTCCTTTAGGATTTATCATAAAGCAGGTCTGCTAAGAATGTTTTTATTTCACTTTCATTTATGAAGGATAGTTTTGTTGAATATAGAATTTATGATTGGCATTTCTTTCTTTTAATAATTTAAATATGCCATTCTCCTGACTTCTGACCTTCATTGGATCTGAAGTACTCTGAATTTTATTGTAGATAGCCTGTATATTTTAAGTCATATTTCTTTTGGGTGTGTATGTGGTTTTTGTTTATTTTTGTTTGTTTGTTTGTGTTTTGTTTTTTAGCATTTTCTGTTTTGGGCTTTCAACAGTTTGACCACAATATATTTGGGTACATGTCTCTGAATGTGTTCTACTTGGAGTTTTTGAGATACTTAGATGTGTAGTTAAATGTTTTCAATCAAGTTTGGGAAGTTTTTGGCTATGAGTCCTATATATATATTTGTTCTTTTATCACCTCTCTTCTGGAACTTCTGTGATATACATATGTATGGGTTCACTCAGTGATGTCTCACAGGTCTTTAAGGCTGTGTTCATTTTTCTTCACTCTTTACTCTTCCTTCTTTGGTTCTTCAAATTGGATAATTTCGACCGATCTATTATCATGCACAGATTCTCTCTTCTACGAATTTAAAGTAGCTTGGAGCCTCTCTGATATGTTTTATTTCTGTTCCTGTGCTTTTGAAGCTCAGAAAATTTTTTTTGAAAGAATAATTTCTATCTCTTTTTTTATTCTTTATTTGATGAGTAATTTGTTCTTTGATGAGTAAGTAATCATACTTATCTTTAATTCTTTAAACATAATTTCATTTAGTTTTTGAACACACTTGTGACCACTGTTTTGACATTTTTGTGTGCTAAATACAGCATTGTAGCTCTTTTCAATACAATGTATATTGGCTGATTTTCTTTTCTGTGTACAGGTCACCCTTCTCCATTTCAAGTATTATAATTTTTGTTGAAATTGTACATTTTAGATAATATAGCAAGTCTTTGTTGTTACAGAATTGTAAGATGATCTTCAGAATTCCTACTTTCTATTGTACATGTCCTGAATAATCTCCTTGAATTTGAACAGAACCTATGAAGATGATGGATGTCACTACCATGATTCGTTTATATTATATAGTAAAGGTAAATAGATTTTTCCAAATGAAATAAAGGTTTCTACCCAATTGACTTAGAGTTAATCAGCACTGAGATTGTCTTAGGTGAATGTGACCTATTGGGAAGCCCTTTAAAAACATTCAGGAAATTAGGGACTTGAAGTAGCAGATCTCTCTCTCCCTTTCTCTGTCTTTCTCTCTTTCTCTCTCTCTCATTCATCCTAAGGAAGGAAGCCACCGTGAGTTCTATGGTTGTAAGAAAATAAATATATTCTGCTAACAGTGATATAAGTTCTGAAGACCTAATCCTTAGATTTGACCTCAGCCCTCACTGACCACTTAACTCTAGCCCTGCGAAACCCTGAGCAAAGGAATCAGTTAGGCTGTGCCCAGACTTCTGACTCACGGAAATCGAGATGACAAATTTATGTTGCTTTAAGTCACTAAGCTGTAGCAATTACAGCAAAGAAAACTCAGACTTGGAATCAACCCAAATGTCCATCTGTGACAGACTGGATTAAGAAAATGTGGCACATATACACCATGGAATACTATGCAGCCATAAAAAAGGATGAGTTTGTGTCGTTTGTAGGGACATGGATGCAGCTGGAAACCATCATTCTTAGCAAACTATCACAAGAACAGAAAACCAAACACCGCATGTTCTCACTCATAGGTGGGAACTGAACAATGAGATCACTTGGACTTGGGAAGGGGAACATCACGCACTGGGGCCTATCATGGGGAGGGGGGAGGGGGGAGGAGGGAGGGCTTGCATTGGGGAGTTATACAAGATATAAATGATGAATTGATGGGTGCTGACGAGTTGATGGGTGCAGCACACCAACATGGCATAAGTATACATATGTAACAAACCTGCACGTTATGCACATGTACCCTAGAACTTAAAGTATAATAAAAAAAAAAAAAAAAAAAAAAAAAAAGAAAACGAATACTTTCTTCCCCCAAAGAATTGTCTCTGATTGTGTGTGTGTGTGTGTGTGTGTGTGTGTGTGGGTGTGACTAAGTTTCGCTCTGTTGCCCAGGCTGGAGAGCAGTGGCACGATCTTGGCTCACTGCATCCTCCGCCTCCCGGGTTCAGTCGATTCTCTTTCCTCAGCCTTCTGAGTAGCTGGGATTACAGGCGTGTGCCACCACGCCTAGCTAGTTTTTGTGTTTTTAGTAGAGATGGTGTTTCACCCTGTTGGCCAGGCTGCTCTTGAACTCCTGATCTCAGGTGATCCGCCCCGCCTCGGCCACCCAAAGTGCTGGGATTACAGGCGTGAGCCACCGTGCCCAGCCAATTCTATAGTCCTTCTTGCACACAATGTGCAGTTGCTGATGTTACGGCTCTGATTTATTAATTTTTCATTACTAATTTAATTTTTAAGCCTGGATTTTTAGGGATTGCACCTTGGTCAACATATCTTAGTGGTCACTTAATGATTTGTTAGAGGTCATACATAAACAGCTTGAACTCATAAGCCTTCTACACTTAACCAGCGGATCTTTGTGTGGATTGGGGAACACACTCAAAGTAAAGGCAGTTTGCAAGTCCTCCCTCACTTTTACCTTCTGTCAGATCTCTCCATCACACCTTTCCAAACTAAATGTCAATGAGGATGTGGTGGACCTAGGACTCTCACGTATTGCTGCTGAGAACATGAAATGATTCATCTATTTTGAAAATGGTTTGGCAACGTCTTAAAAAGTTAGACATACATTTACCATTTGATCCAGGCATTCTATTCCTAGATATTTAGATAAGAGAAAGAAAAGCATATATACCTACAAAGACTTATGCATGAATGTTCAAGCAGCTTTATTTGTAATACTTTAAAACTGGAAACAACCCAAATATCCATCAACTGGTGGAAGGACATAATACTACTCAGCATTTAAAAAAAGAGTGAACATGTCACAACATGGTAATAATTATGCTGGATGAAAGAAGATAGTAAAACAGAAAGTATACATTATATTGTCATTTATGTAAAGCTCTAGGAAATTCAAACTAATATATGGTGATAGAAAACAGATTCGTGGTTACCTGGTTACTGGGAGAGATCTAAGTGGGTAGTGGCAGAAGGAAGAGGTTACAAAGGGACATGAGGAAACATTTTGGGGTGATAGATATGCTTAGCATCTTGATTGCATTGACAGTTTCACACATATATACCAGGCTTAAAACAAAGATAAAGTGAGTGAAACTCACTTTTGAGACTCTGGCACAAAATTTTAGTGGATAAAGGTGGGGGAGGAAAACATTCAGTAATGAAGATAAATAATATTTTAATGCAATATTATAAATCTAAATTATTTTTAGAAATGTAATGAACAAAATATTACAGATTTAAATGAAGACAAGATCTGATTCTATACTTGCAGAATATATTTACTCAACTTACCCTACTCCAAACTCTGGTTCTAATGAAACTCTCTTTATAAAAATAAGTAGATGGCTCACAGGTCATGGTATGTCAACTTCATTTTTTAAAAAAAAAATATTAAAAATGATTTTAAAAACACATCATTTATCTTGATTAACTGGTTTTGGTGCCCTCCCAAAGGGGCATAGTAATAAAATTACACCTGACTAAAAGTGAGCTCTCTGCTTTGAGTGAAATAATGCACAGAAAAGCAGATTTCAAAGAGAACAAGTTACATTGAATGGTTAAAATGTCTTTTGAAATCTATATTTAGATATTATAAACTAGCTGCAAATAACAAGATAGATACTTTAAAAACATTTGTCGCTATATTTTAAAACATAATGCTAAATTTTTCCCATGAATTAAGGTATACCATTCTGTCCTTTCTCACTTTATTAAAAATTACTTAAGCTGACTAAAATTTGCTTGCTTAATCTGAAATTTTATTTATCATTTTGGAAGTATTTAGGGATGGTAAATAATCTGTTCAAATGTCACATTGTAGGACAACAACAAGTATTTAAGGATATGACTACAAGATTTTAAAATCATTTAAGCTGTAGCCAAGCACAGTGGCTCACGTCTATAATCCTAGCACTTTGGGAGGCTAAGGAAGGCAGATCGCTTGACATCAGGAGTTCGAGACCAGCCTGGCCAACATGGTATAACCCCCATCTCTACCAAAAAAAAAAGAAAAGTGCAAAAGTTAGCCACACTTGGTGGCACATGCTGTAGTCCCACATATTTGGAAGTCTGAGGTGAGAGGATTACTTGAACCCAGAAGGTTGAGGCTGCAGGTAGCCATGATAGCATCAGTGCACTCCAGCCTGGGCAACAGATCGAGACCCTGTCTCAAAAAAATAATAATAAAAATAAAATCATTTAAGCTGAAATAGCTGAAAGGAAGAATGGAAATGAAGATATCCACATTTTTAAAAATAGCAGTAAAGTTCTGTGACCAACTGAATGTAATAGGAAGAAGAAAAGTTTGGTGGTTTTGAGGACACACTTGGGAACTAGACACATTTGGGTTAGAACCTCAAAGTTCACAGCTTGATCTGCCTCTCTCTAGCTGTGTGACTTGGAGTAAGTGACTTAACCTCTCTGAGCCTCATTCCTTTATCTAAAATATAGGGTTGTTAATAGGACTTATTAGTTTGTAATGTTACTTCAATGTCATTATGAACATAAAGTGTTTAGCTTAGGGCCTGACACAAATGAACTACTCAATGGAAAATAGCTGTTATTATTACTAAAATATTAGATAACAGAGAAAGAAAGCAAGAAAGGCAAACAGCCTTGTGATGAGGAAATCCAGTGATTTATTATACTCAGGAACAATAGCATTTGCAAAGGAGAATAATATGATGAAAGCGTAAACATTGACTTTAGGAGAAGCCATGATGCCCACGTCATAGTATAATGGTAACAAACACAGGCAGAGGACAGTACTCTTGAGCAAATTGACCTTTGCTCCGTGTTCCTCAAGCCCAGGAAGGTTTTGGGAAGCACAAAAACATCTTGACATGTGAGTTTTAAGTAGGAAGTACCTAGGTTATCTTACTTTGAAAAGTGTAAGACAGATTTGGTTCCAAATGCAAACTTCCTTGCACACACCCAGTCCTTCCATCAGCAGCATGATCATAGTGGCTTTGATGTCTGTGAGTTTTGTTTGTATGGACAATGACAAGAAGTCCAGTGTGGCATGTTTTGATCTCTGCGATCTTACAAAATCCAAAATATCATCGACAGTTTGTGTCATGCTGTATTTATCATGGTCTCTCATGAACTTAATTATAAAAATCTGTTGTTTTTCTGTTAGCTTTAAAATGAATGAAACCTTTGGAAGGAGGAAGAATAAAAGAAACATTAATAGGTTGGGTGTCAGCGTGCATGATAATAACACAATGTCATGCTGGTCTTTTTAATTACACAGTAGAAACTCAGCTTGTCACATTCGCAGTGCTTAATTCATGGCTGTGGATATATACTTCACAGTGAGGATGAAATCAGGCCAATCAGCCAGTATTTGCAGGTCTGCAAGGATTCCTGATTTTCATATAAAGACCTAAGTTATGAAAAAATTAGAACATCCAAAACTCCCAATGAAAGCATTCTGTGCATACATTCACAGTTGAATTAAGGTGGTTGGATTATTTCTGTTTATGGTTAACAAATATTTAAGGAAATGGTAATTTTATATTGTTAACCTTTCCCAAAGAATTTTGCAATAGTTAACTAATGGCCTTTCCGTTTGACTGATTAGGGCCAAAGCAATGGAAATATACTACTCAGATTAATACTCTTCTAACATAACGTACCACATAAAAATGAGAATTCAGGAACTGTAGCACATTACCCAAAAGTCCAAGATGATAAAGAATAAGAAATGCAAATATTCCAAAGTCTGTTCTTCTGTTTATATGTCACTTCTTTCTAACACATACACATTATTGTACAATATTTTTGTAAATGGATTTTATGTTTAACAAAAATTTAAAACTGTTTAATAAGTTAAATAATGATTATGAACATTATTATAAATCATCTCAAAAATCTAATTTTCATGTCAAATACGCAGAGATTTTATACACATTTACCAACAGCAACTTCTCGTAGGTGTGGTTTTGTTAAACCCTTTTGCTACTTTTTTAATTCATTGGTTAAAGCAATATAAACTCAACATGTTTAAAGCAAGCCCTATTATTCTCACACAATCTCATATGAACAGAGTTCTATGAGATCAGAATAAGCAGCTTTTATTTATTTTTTATAAAATTCTTTCTTGACAGAGTCTCCCTTTGTCATTGTCACCCAGGCTGTAGTGCAGTGGCACAATCTCAGCTCATTGCAACCTCCACCTCCCAGGTTCAAGCAATTCTCATGCCTCAGCCTCCTTAGCTGGAACTACAGGTGCATGCCACTATGGCTGGTTAAGTTCTCTGCATCTGTGGTAGAGACAGGGTTTCACTATGTTGGCCAGGCTGGTCTTGAATTACTCCCAAAGTGCTGAGATTACAGGTGCAAGACACTGGGCCCAGCCTATTTATTTTTTAAATGGAACAGTGGTTTATCTGTTGCCTGAATTTTGATCAGAATAAAAATGTGCTGTGTATTAAAGAGAATAATTTATAACAGGAAGATCACATAAGTTAGAAATCAGGATCATTAAAATGAAGGTTCAGTGACCAAGACAAATCATAAGGCTTTTCTATTTCTATGGCTACTTCTCCTATTATTATGTATGTTTCCATAATAGAAAAAATCAAGAAATATAAAATAAATATTAAAGGCAACTAGAAATAGAAGGTAGAGTGAGTGAAGATGATACTGTCTTTATCTCAACACCCTAGCAATGAAGGTGATGGCAATAGGTTTTGGGATTAGAATGTATGTATTCATAAACCTAGAAGAAATCATCTAATTCTCCTTTATGGATTGTGCATATGGGTCCTATCCTATCAGCCTGGATCATATCTGTTGTTCTGCCACTATCTTAACAATCTGTTTCTAAGAAATAAATCACATCACCCTCAATATACTCAGAAAAATTATTTTTAAAATTATACTTTTAAGTGTGTTTCTATTTGTAAAACAATGGTAACAATTTAAATTAAGATTATAAGATAAATATTTAAAAATAGAGATTGCCTGGGAAGTAACATCAGCAAGGTGATGGGATAGGAAACCTAGTGTTTCTCTCTCCACCACAGAAAGTTCAACTAACAGCCATACACAGACAGGAATGCTTTGGTGAAAACCCCAAGACTTGGAAAGAAACCTGAGATATCCACATGGATCATAGAACTGAATAAAAATCACATTAGAAGAGTAAGAGAAATGGTTTCACTTCGACTTTGTTGTCCCTCCCACTCCCTCAAGTTGACACAGTGCCTCACAAGGAAATTCTCCAGTGCCCATTGTTTAGATTAGGGAGAAAAGAAAACTGGAAACAGATATCCAACTCCCCTAGCATTCCGAGGGGCCTCTCAGGAATCCCACTTCAATCTCACCTTACAGGAAACACAGAGGGTAACAGCCCAGCTAAACTACCTGTCATCAGATAAAAACAAAGAAAGGAGGCACTGCTTACAGTGACAGCATGCACATCTTGGTGGTAGCTCCATGTTACTGCTAGCAGAAGTGTCAAATCAGAAATACATTGACACAGCCCACGCACAAGGACAAGCTGGTCACTTCCAGAAATATGGTGAAAAGTTCAATCCAGCTTGCATTTCAAGACTACTAACTTCCATGCCTATCCTCAGACCATATCCCAAGTTCTGGCCCAGAGAAGGAGATGCCTGCCACAGAGTATTTCACCAAAGCACCGAGTATAAACTTGTGCCATCCAGGGATTTAAATGCTGGCTTGGCTCAACATTGAAGTCTACCTAAAGACCCCATGGCCTGAAACCGTACTTTTCAGTAAAGCACAAGGGCTAGACTTGTGCCACCTGGGCCTTCAAACAGCAGCTCAGCTCACTTTCAAATATCACTCAAAAACTCTACCCAGGCAAAAAGGCAAACCTCAATCATGCCTTTCTACTGAGCATAGCAGTTGTTCTCAATTATACCAAGCAGCAATTCTGCTTAACCTTGGGATCTAACCTGCTTCCCTGCTCAGATTTAAGAACTCAAATGGCAGTACCACTGTATTAAGAAATATATCATGCACTCGGCACTATTAGAGGCAATTTCAGTGTCTAACCGGTGGCTCTTATTGCAGAATGTAGCCAATGGTCTCATGAGACAGCAAAGCTCAGCTAGCAGCCACATCTGACTTCAGAGCAAAGGTCAGATGGCCTTTATCAGTTGGCCCATCTAGAATTACATGCTAGAATTAATAGTGAAGGTATAATAGCCTTGCCAAAAATGTCTGTAAGGACTAAAAGAGGTAACTGTCTCCTCAAATATACATATACCAATGCAAAAACATAAAGATTATAAAGAATTATGGAAATAAACCTTCAACAATGGCCTCTAAAGAAATGAAGATTTATAAATGAAGACAAAAAATTAATAACAGTCCTCTTAGGGAAGTTCGATGAATTTAAAAGATATAAAATATATGGAAATATAAATAAAATTTGGAAATCAGTCACAAATAAAATGAAACATTTGAAAAGAATTGAAACAGTAAAAAATAGAAATCCTAGAGATGAACAAAATGACTGAACTAAAAAATGTAATAGAAAGATTCAACAAAAGGTTTGAGCAAACAGAAGGAAAAGTCATTGAGCTCAAGACTGAAATTTGACAGAGACATTTGAAAGTATTCAGTCAGAGGAGCGAAAAGAAAACAGAATGAAAAAGAAAACAGAAAGCCTGTGGATTTATGGCACACCATCCAGAGACTTAACACTCACTTAATAGAATTCCCTGAAGGAGAAGAGGGAGAGAAAAAGAGCCTGAAAGTATATTTTTTAAAATAATAGCTAAAAACTTCTCAAATCTGGGGGAAAATGCCCTCATTCAGATAGAATAAGTATAGACATCTCTAATAAATTCAACAAAAGGAAGAGTTTATCAATGCATAGTAATCAAACTATCAAAAATGAGAGACAAAGAATAAATTCTGAAAGCAGCAAAAGATAAGGAACATATCACATAAAGAGAGTCCCAGTGCAGTTATCGGCAGATTTCTCAGAAGAAATACTGCAGACCAGGAGAAACTGGGATAATAATTCAAATTACTAAAGGAAAAATAAACCTGTAAACCAAGGATAGTTTACCTGGCAAAGCTTCCCTTCAGAAGAGAGGGAGAATAGAAACTTTATCAGACAAACAAAAGCTAAGGGAGCTCATCAACACTTGGTTTGCCTTGAAAGAATTACTAAATATAGTTCTCAAAGCTGAAAAATAAAGACAAAAAAAATTATTTCACTAATTAATAACATAAAGTGTACAAAAACACAAAACTCATTGATACAAGTAACACAGAGTCATAGTCAGAATACTCTAGGTCTGTAATGGTGGTATGTACAATTTTAATTCTAGTATCCTGGTTAAAGGATGAAACTGCTAAAAGCTATGGCAAAATACATTATCATGAAAAAAATGATAAAATTATGTAATATTGACATCAAAAATCAAATTAAAGGAAAATAAAAAGAAAGAGTTGTTAGATATGATCAAAGTTAAGTGGTGTTTAGCTTGAAATAGCCTAAGTCTGAGATAATTTGTGTAAGCCTCATGATAGCACATCTATAGATGTGCAAAGTAAAAATAGAAAGGATTCAAAGCATACCTACAAAAACCATCAAACTATCAAACCAAAAATCTATCAAAGCACAAAGGAAGACAGCACAAAAGAAAAAAAAAAAAAAAAAAAAAAAAACTACATTCCAAACAACCAGAAAACAAATTATGAAATGGCAGTAGTAAGTCTTTACCTAAAAATAATAGTTTGAATGTTAAATGGATTAAATTATCCAATTAAAAGGCATAGAGTGGCTGAATGGATTTTATTTAGAAGACCCTACTATAAGTTGCCTGCAAGAGACTTACCTCACCTTTAAAGATGAACATAGACTGAAAGTGAAAGAATGAAAAAGGATATTTCATGTAAATGGAAATCAACAGAGAGCAGGGGTAGATGTATTTATATCAGACAAAATAGATGTTAAGCCAAAAACTATAAAACAAGACAAAGACAGTTATTATGTAAGGATAAAGGGGTCAGTTCATTAAAAGGATATAACAATTGTAATAAATTTGCACCCAACATTGGAGTACTTAAGTACTTAAAGCAAATATTGACAGAACTGAAGGGGGAGATAGACTATAATACAATAATAGTAGTGGACTGCAATATTCCACTTTCAACAGTGAACAGATCATTCAGATAGAAAATTAAAAAGGAAACTTTGGATTTGAATATACTTTAGATCAAATGGGCCTGGAAGACCTATGCAAAAAAATTCTATCCAATAGCAAAAAAATACACATTTTTCTCAAGGACACATGTAACTTTTTCTGGGATAGACCGTATGTTAGGGCACAAAACAAGTCTTATCAAATTAAAGAGGATTAAAATCATATCGAATTTTTTATCATAATGATATGAACTAGAAATCAGTAACAGGAGAAATCTTTCATAACTTACAAATACATGGAAATTAAAGAATATGTTACTGAATAACGAATGGGTCAAAAAGAAGCCAAATGGAAAATAAAAAATATATTGAGACAAATAAAATGGAAAAAAAGCAACAACAAAATATACAAGATAAAGGAAAAGCAGACCTAAAAGGAAAATTTATAGCAAAAAAAATGCCTATATCAAAAAAGAAAAAAACTCAGGTAAACAATGGAAAAAATAAACCCATGATTTGACTTTTGAAAAAGTAAACAAAACCAACACTTAGCTAGACTAAGAGAAAAGAGAGAAACAAATTAATAAAATGAGAAATGAGAAAAAGATATAACAACTGATATCACAGAAATACAAAAACTGAGATTAATATGAACAATTATAAGCCAACGAATTGAATAACCTGGAAGAAATAGTTGAATACATACATATATAGAGCCTACCAACACTGAATCAAGGAGAAATAAAAAATCCGAACAGAACTTTAACAAGTAAAGTTGAGTCAGTAATAAAAAACACTTCCATTTAATAAAAGCATGCATCTGATGGCTTCATAGGTGAATTCTTTCAAATATTTAAAGAACTAGGCAGAGCGTGGGGGCTCACACCTGTAATTCCAACACTTTGAGAGGCTGAGGCAGGCAGATCACTTGAGGTCAGGAGTTCGAGACCAGCCTAGCCAACATGATAAAATCACATCTCTACTAAAAATACAAAAATTTGCTGGGCATGGCGTCAGGTGCCTGTAATCCCAGCTACTTGGGAGGCTGAGGCAGGAGAATTGTTTGAACCTAGGAGGTGGAGGTTGCACTGAGCTGAGATCGTGCCACTGCACTCCAGCCTGGATGACAGAGGGAGACTCTGTCTCAAACACCAACAAACTAACAAGCAAAAAAACTAATACCAATCCTTCTCAAACTATTCCAAAAACTTGAAATAGAGGAAATACTTCTGAGTTCTTTTTATGAGACCAGAATTACCTTGATACTAAAACCAGAGAAAGACTCAAGAGAAAGAAATGACAGGCAAATATTTCTGATAAATATAGATGCAAAAATCTTTAACAAAATATTGGCAAAGTGAATTCAACAGTCCATTAACAGGATAATTCACCAAGATCAATGAGAATTTATCCCAGTGATGCAAATATGGTGCAACACGTGCAATCTATAATTGTGATATCCTACATTAGCAGAATGAAGGATAAAAATCTCATGATCATCTCATTAGAAGCAGAAAAACATTTGATATATTCAGCATTCTTTCATGATAGAAACTCTCAAGGAAATATATGCAGGAATATATTTAGCCACAGAAGTGAAAAATTTACACACTAACCTCCTTAAAACATTGATGGAAGTAATGTAAGAAGACATAAATAAAGGAAAAGATATTTCATGTTTATGAATTGGAATAGTTAACATTGTTTCAATGTGCATACTAACCAAAGTATTCTACAGACTCAATGCAATCCCTATCAAAACTCCAATGTTAGATGGGTGCAGTGGCTCATGTCTGTAATACCAGTATTTTGTGAGGCCATGGTGGTAGGATTTCTTGATCCCAGAAGATTGAGAACAGCTTGGGCAACATGGCAAAACACAATTTCTACAAAAAGAAAAGAAAATTAGCTGGGCATGGAGACACATTCCTGTAGTCCCAGCTACTCCAGAGACTTATGCAGGAGGTTCCTTTGAGCCCAGGACACCGAGGCTGTGGTGAGTCATGTTCACACCACTGCACTCCAGGCTGGAAAACAGAGGGAGACTCTTTCTCAAAAAAAAAAAAAAAAAAAAAAAAAAAAAAAAAAAAATCCAATTGTCATTTTTTCACCAAAATAGGAATAAACAATTCAAAAATTCATATGGAACCATAAAAATCAACAAATAAAACAATCTTGATCAAAAAGAACAAAGCTGGAGATGTCACACTACCTGACTTCAAGCTATACTGCACAGCTATAGTAACTAAAATTGCATGGTACTGTCATCAAAACTGACATATTGATCAATGGAACAGAATAGAGAGCCCAGAAATAAATCCACACTTCTATGGTCAATAGATTCTTAACAAAGTACCAAAACCACACAATGGGAAAAGAACAGTATTTTCAATAAAGGATGTTGAGAAAACTAGATATATACATACAGAAAAAAATGGAACTGGATGCTTCTACATCATAACAAAAATTAACTCAAAAGGGATGAATGTTTAAACATAAAACCTCAAACTGTAATAATACCAGCAGAAAACATAAGGGAAAGCTACACAACATTAGTCTGTGCAATAATTTTTCAAAAAAATTTGACTCCAAAAAGCTCAGGTAACAAAAGCAAAAATGGACAAATGGGATTATATCAAATTAAAAAGGCTCTGTATAGTAAAGAAAACAAGAATAAACATGCAATCTACAGATTGAGAGAACATATGTGTTAACCATATATCTGATAAAGCACTAATATCCCAAATATATAAGAAATTTATAAGTTAATAGCAGAAAAAAACTAATTAAAAATGAGCAAAGGACCTGAATAGATATTTCTCAAAAGAAGACATATAAATTCTCAAAAGATAAATGAAAAAAATACTCCACATCACTCATCATTAGAGAAGTACAACTTAAAACTACAATGAGATCACATAACACTTGTCAGAATGGCTAGTATCAAAAAGATAAACAATAGCAAGTGTTTGCAAGAATATGAAGGAAAAGGAGCTCTTGCACACTTTTAGTATAAATATAAATTAGTACTGCTGTATTAGTTCATTATCATACTTCTATAAAGAACTTCCAGAGACTGGGCAATTTATTAATATAAAGAAAACAGGTTTAATTGGCTCACAGTTCTGCATGGCTAGGGAGGCCTCAGGAAACTTACAATCATGGTGAAAGGAAAAGCAGGCACATCTTACATGGCAGCAAATGAGAGAGAGGAAGCGGAGGGGCAAGAGCCCCTTATAAAAACTTCAGGTCTCGTGAGAATGCACTCACTATCACAAGAACAGCATGGGGAAAACCACCCTAAAGATCTAGTCACCTCCCACCAGGTCTCTCCCTCAACCCCTAGAAATTACAACTTGAGCAGAGATTTGGGTGGAGACACAATGCCAAATCATATCAGCAGCCATTATAGAAAAGTGTATGGAGGCTGATATGGTTTGGCTCTGTGTCCCCACCCAAATCTCATCTTGAATTGTACTCCTATAATTCCCATGTGTTGTGGGAGGGACCCAGAAGGAGATAATCTGAATGATGGGGGCAATTCCCCCATACTGTTCTCATGGTAGTGAATAAGTCTCACAAGATCTGAGGGTTTTATCAGGGCTTTCCATTTTTGCATCTGTCTCATTTTCTCTTGCCACCACCATGTAGGAAGTGCCTTTGGTCTCCCACCATGATTCTGAGGCCTCCCCAGCCATGTGAAACTGTAAGTCCAAGTAAACCTCTTTTTCTTCCCAGTCTCAGATATGTCTTTATCAGCAGCATGAAAATGGACTAATACAGAGGTCTTCAAAAAAGCAGAAATGTAATTACAATATGATTCAGCAATCCTATTTGTGGTTTTATATCTTAAGACTTGAAATCAGTATGTCAAAGAGATATCTGCACTCCCATGTTCATTGCAATATTATTGACAACAGTTAAGATAGGAAAACAATTCTTCATATCTGTCAACAAATGAATGGATAAAGAAAACATAATACTTTGAGTATCTCTTATCTGAAATGCTTAGGACCAGAAGTGCTTCCAAGTTCGAATTTTTTGTTTTGATTTTGGAATACTTGCATATACATAATGAGATACATTGGGGAGGGGATACAAGTCTAAACATAAAATTCTCTTATATTACATATAAACACTTTATACATAGCCTAAAAGTAATTTTACACAATATTTTAAATAATTTTATACATAAAACAACATTAGTGTCCATTAAACCATCAGAAAGCAAAAGCATTCCTATTTCAGCCATCCATGCAAACAATCTGTGGTTATTCACATCACCATCATTGCTGACTCTGAATTTATATGCTACTGATAAGCACTGGGTTTTCTCATACTTATTTGCACATAAGTACTTAACAGTAAAAAAACTGACATACCATTAATACAGTGAAAAAATAATGTGTTCAGGGTAGCTAAGCAATAGTCAGGTTCAGGGTAGCTAAGCAACAGGGTAGCTAAGGCTACAGTCACCAAAATGGCATGGAACTGGTACCAAAATAGATATGTAGACCAACAGAACAGAACAGAACAGGCCTCAGAAATAATGCCACACATCTACAGCCATCTGATCTTTGACAAACCTGACAAAAACAAGAAATGGGGAAAGGATTCCCTATTTAATAAATGGTGCTGGGAAAACTGGCTAACGATATGTAGAAAGCTGAAACTGAATCCCTTCCTTACACCCTATACAAAAATTAATTCAATATGGATTAAAGACTTAAATGTTAGGACTAAAACCATAAAAACCCTAGAAGAAAACCTAGTCAATACCATTCAGGACATAGGCATGGGCAAGGACTTCATGACTAAAACACCAAAAGCAATGGCAACAAAAGCCAAAATTGACAAATGGGATCTAATTAAACTAAAGAGCTTCTGCACGGCAAAAAAAAACTACCATCAGAGTGAACAGACAACCTACAGAATGGGAGAAAATTTTTGCAATCTACCCATCTGACAAAGCACTAATATCCAGAATCTACAAAGAACTCAAACAAACTTACAAGATAAAAACAACCCCATCAAAAAGTGGGCAAATGATATGAGTAGACACTTCTCAAAAGAAGACATCTATACAGACAACAAACATATGAAACAATGCTCATCATCACTGTTCATCAGAGAAATGCAAATCAAAACCACAATGAGATACCATCTCACACCAGTTAGAATGGCGATCATTAAAAAGTCAGGAAACAACAGATGCTGGAGAGGATGTGGAGAAATAGGAACGCTTTTACACTGTTGGTTGGAGTGCAAACTGGTTCAACCATTGTGGCAGACAGTGTGGCAATTCCTCAAGGATGTGGAAGTAGAAATACCATTTGACCCAGCAATTCCATTACTGGGTATGTACTCAAAGGATTATAAATCATGCTGCTACAAAGACACATGCACCCATATATTTATTGTGGCACTATTCACAATAACAAAGACTTGGAACCAATGCAAATGTTCCAAATGTAGTATAGTTTGAAGTCAGGTAGCGTGATGCCTCCAGCTTTGTTCTTTTTGCTTAGGATTGTCTTGGCAATGCAAGTTCTTTTGTGGTTCCATATGAACTTTAAAGTAGTTTTTTCCAATTCTGTGAAGAAAGTCATTGGTAGCTTGATGGGGATGGCATTGAATCTATAAATTACTTTGACAGTATGGCCATTTTTACGATATCGATTATTCCTATCCATGAGCATGGAATATTCCTCCATTTGTTTACATCCTCTTTTATTTTATTGAGCAGCAGTTTGTAGTTCTTCTTGAAGAGATCCTTCACATCCCTTGTAAGTTGAATTCCTAGGTATGTTATTATCTTTGTAGCAATTGTTAATGGGTGTTCACTCATGATTTGGCTCTCTATTTGTCTGTTTATGTTGTATAGGAATGCTTGTGATATTTGCACATTGATTTTGATCCTGAGATTTTGCTGAAGTTGCTTATCAGCTTAAGGAGATTTTGGGCTGAGACTATGGTGTTTTCTAAATATACAGTCATGTCATCTGCAAATGGGGACAATTTGACCTCCTCATTTCCTAACTGAATACCCTTTATTTCTTTCTCTTGCATGATTGCACTCCGATATTGAATAGGAGTGGTGAGAGAGGACATCCTTGTCTTGTGCTGGTTTTCAAAGGGAATGCTTCCAGTTTTTGCCCATTCAGTATGATATTGGCTGTGGGTTTGTCATAAGTAGCTCTTATTATTTTGAGATACATTCCATCAATACCTAGTTTATTGAGAGTTTTTTAGCATGAAGGACTGTTGAATTTTATTGAAGACCTTTTCTGCATCTATTGAGATAGTCATGTGATTTTTGTTGTTGGTTCTGTTTATGTGATGGATTATGCTTATTGATTTGCATATGTTGAACCAGCCTTGCATCCCAGGGATGAAGCCGACTTGATTTCAGTGGATAAGCTTTTTGATGTGCCGCTGGATTCAGTTTGCCAGTATTTTATCGAGGCTATTCGCATCGATGTTTATCAGGGATATTCTCTTTTTCTGTTGTGTCTCTGCCAGGCTTTGAGGATGTTGTTGGTCTCATAAAATGAGTTACGGAGGATTCCCTCTTTTTCTATTGATTAGAATAGTTTCAGAAGGATTGGTACCAGCTCCTCTTTGTACTTGCAGTAGCATTCGACTGTGAATCCGTCTGGTCCTCGACTTCTTTTTTTGGTAGACTATTAATTACCGCCTCAATTTCAGAGCATGTTATTGGTCTATTCAGTGATTCAACTTCTTCCTGGTTTAGTCTTGGGAGGTTGTATGTGTTCAGGAATGTATCCATTTCTTCTAGATTTTCTAGTTTATTTGCATAGAGGTGTTTGTAGTATTCTCTGATGGTAGTTTGTATTTCTGTGGGATTGGTGGTGATATCCTCTATCTTTTTTTTATTGCATCTATTGAATTTTTCTCTCTTTTCTTCTTTATTAGTCTTGCTAGCAGTCTATTAGTTTTGCTGATCTTTTCAAAAACCAGCTCCTGGATTCATGGATTTTTTTGAAGGTTTTTTTGTGTCTCTATCTCTTTCAGTTCTGCTCTGATCTTATTTGTTTCTTTCCTTCTGCTAGCTTTCGAATGTGTTTGCTCTTGCTTCTCTAGTTCTTTTAATTGTCATGTTAGAGTGTTGATTTTAGATCTTTACTTCTTTCTCTTGTGGGCATTTAGTGCTATAAATTTCCCTCTACACATTGCTTTAAATGTGTCCCAGAGATTCTGGTACTTTGTATCTTTGTTCTCATTGGTTTCAAAGAACATCTTTATTTCTGCCTTCATTTCATTATGTATCCAGTAGTCACCCAGGAGCAAGTTGTTCAGTTTCCATGTAGTTGTGTGGTTTTGAGTGAGTTTCTTAATCCTGAGTTCTAATTTGATTGCACTGTGGTCTGAGAGACAGTTTGTTGTGATTTCTGTTCTTTTACATTTGCTGAGGAGTGCTTTACTTCCAATTATGTGGTCAATTTTAGAGTAAGTGTGATGTGGTGCTGAGAAGAATGTATATTCTGTTGATTTGGGGTGGAGAGTTCTGTAGATGTCTATTAGGTCTGCTTGTTACAGAGCTGAGTTCAGGTCCTGGATATCCTTGTTAACTTTCTGTCTTGTTGATCTGTCTAACATTGACAGTGGGGTGTTAAAGTCTCCCATTATTATTGTGTGGGAGTCTAAGTCTCTTTGTAGGTCTCTAAGGACTTGCTTTATGAAACCGGGTGCTCCTCTATTGGGTGCATATATATTTAGGATAGTTAGCTCTTCTTGTTGAATTGATCCCTTTACCATTCTATAATGTCCTTCTTTGTCTCTTTTGATCTCTGTTGGTTTAAAGTCTGTTTTATCAGAGACTAGGATTGCAACCCCTGCTTTTCTTTTTTTTTTTTTTTTTTTTTTTTTCCATTTGCTTGGTAGATCTTCCTCCATCCCTTTATTTTGAGCCTATGTGTGTCTCTGCATGTGAGATGGGTCTTGACTCTTTATCTACTTTGCCAGTCTGTGTCATTTAATTGGGGCATTTGACCCATTTACATTTAAGATTAATATTGTTATGTGTGAATTTGATCCTGTCATTATGATGTATGTTAGTTAATTTGCTCGTTAATTGATGCAGTTTCTTCATAGCATCAATGGTCTTTACAATTTGACCTGTTTTTGCCGTGACTGGGACCAGTTGTTTCTTTCCGTGTTTAGTGCTTCCTTCAGGAGCTCTTATAAGGCAGGGCTGGTGGTGACAAAATCTTTCAGCATTTGCTTGTCTGTAAAGGAGTTTATTTCTCCTTCAATTATGAAGCTTAGTTTGGCTGGATATGAAATTCTAGGTTGAAAATTCTTTTCTTCAACAATGTTGAAAATTGGCCCCCACTCTCTTCTGGCTTGTAGGGTTTCTGTCGGGAGATCTGCTGTCAGTCTAATGGGCTTTCCTTTGTGGGTAACTAGACCTTTCTCTCTGGCTGCCCTTAACACTTTTTCTTTCATTTCAACCTTGGTAAATCTGACAATTATGTGTCTTGGGGTTGCTCTTCTCAAGGAATATCTTGGTGGTGTTCTCTGTATTTCCTCAATTTGAATGTTGGCCTGCCTTGCCAAGTTGGGGAAGTTCTGCTCAATAATACCCTGAAGAGGGTTTTCCAACTTGGTTCTATTCTCCCCATCACTTTCAAGTACACCAATCAAATGTAGATTTGGTCTTTTCACATAGTCCCATATTTCTTGGAGGCTGTTCATTTATTTCTAGTCTTTTTCTCTAACTTTGTCTTCTCACTTTATTTCATTAATTTGATCTTCAATCACTGATACCCTTTCTTCCACTTGATCGAATTGGCTATTGAAGCTTGTGCATGCATCACGAAGTTCTTGTGTCAAGGTTTTCAGCTCCATCAGTTCATTTAAGGTCTTCTCTACACTGTTTATTCTAGTTAGCCATTTGTCTAATTTTTTTTCAAGGTTTTTAGCTTCCTTGCAAAGGGTTCAAATATACTCCTTTAGCTTGGAGTAGTTTGTTATTACCGACGATCTGAAGCCTACTTCTGTCAACTCATCAAAGTCATGCTCCAACCAGCTTTGTTCCATTGCTGGTGAGGAGCTGCTATTCTTTGGAGGAGAAGAGGCATTCTGATTTTTAGAATTTTCAATTTTTCTCCTGTGGTTTCGCCCCATCTTTGTGGTTTTATCTACCTTTAGTCTTTGAGGTTGTTGACCTACAGATGGGCTTTTGATGTAAATTACCTTTTTGTTGATATTGATGCTATTCTTTTCTGCTTGTTAGTTTTCCTTCTAACAGGTCCCTCAGCTGCCAGTCTGTTGGAATTTGCTGGAGTTCCACTCCAGACCCTGTTTGCCTCACCAGTGGAGGCTGGAGGACAGCAAATATTGCTGCCTGATCCTTCCTCTGAAAGCTTCGTCCCAGAGGGGCAGCCACCTATATGAGGTGTTGGCCCTTACTGGGAGATGTCTCCCAGTTAGGGTACATGGGAGTTAGGGACCCACTTGAGGAGGCAGTCTGTCCATTTTCAGATCTCAAACGCCATGCTGGGAGAACCACCGCTCTCTTCAGAGCTGTCAGACAGGGACGTTTAAGTCTGCAGAAGTTGTCTGCTGTCTTTTGTTCAGCTAGGTCCTGCCCACAGAGATGGAGTCTAGAGGCAGTAGGCCTTGTTGAGCTGCTGTGGGCTCTGCCCAGTTTGAGCTTCCTGGCTGCATTGTTTATCTACTCAGGCCTCAGCAATGGTGGACACCCCTCCCCCTGCCAGTCTGCAGCCTCACAGATTGATCTAAAACTGCTGCACTAGCAGTGAGCAAGGCTTCATAGGCATGGGACCTGCAGAGCCAGGCACAGGAGAGAACTACCTTGTCTGCTGGATGTTAAGACCTTGGGAAAAGCACAGTATTTGGATGGTGAGTGTCCCATTTTTCCAGATAGTCTGTCATGGCTTCCCTTGGCTAGGAACGGGAAATCCCCCAACCCCTTGGGCTTTCCAGGTGAGGCAATGCCCCAGTCTGCTTCAGCTCACCCACCTTGGGCTGCACCCACTGTCCAATCAGTCCCAATAAGATGAACCAGGTACCTAAGTTGGAAATGCAGAAATCACCCGTCTTCTGCATCAATCATGCTGGGTGCTGCAGACCAGAGCTGTTCCTATTTGGCTATCTTGGAACGCCCCCCGAGCTTAATTTTCAATGTTACAAACTTCAATATCACTTCTTCCAGCTTACTGAAGGACTCTGAATGCATAATTTTTTGGATAGATAAGAAGGTCAGACATCATTTATTTCTCACTTAACATATGGAATCCTTCAAAGTCACCACCTTGTTCATCATCATCGCTGAACACAATCACAGGCCAGAGGTTGTCCAGGCATGCACAACTGTGTCATTGTGTTCAAAGTGTTGGCAACAATATGAATGGAATCCTTTCATATTTCCCATTTGTTGATCTGAGGGTACTCTCTTTTATGGCTGAATAATTGAAGTCAAATTTGGGGAAAGTACATGCCATAAACATTACTTTTTATGAGTAGTTCAGCTGGAGGATGAGCAGAACAGTTGTCAAAGAATAACAAAATCTTGTAGTCATCATTCGTCCTGTTTTCCTGCAATAAGCATGAACTGCTGATACAAAATGTCTCTGAAAACAATAATGAAAGATGTCCCTGGTGATTCAAGCCTTTTTGTTAGCATGATAATTGACTGGTCAGACATTTGCTCCTTGAAAACAACAAGCATGCAAGCTTGTGCCTATCACAAGTTTACTTATGCATGCCTGCTGCATTAGCACAGCCTAGCATAGTTATTCTGTCTTTGGCATCCTTAATTCTTGTAGGGGCTGTCTCATCAGCAGTAGTCAATGTCTTTTGGGGCAATAACACGAAAACAGTGATGTTTCCTTAGCACTATAGACTTGTCTTGGCATCAGATTTTCACCAGCAATAACCTTGACAAACTTGTCAATGAATATTCCCACTGCTTTTTGGTCGGCAGCTGCTTTATCACCACAAATCTCTAAACAAGTAATGCTTTTTTTGTTTTTTTTTTAGTTCTGCAGCTAGACTCTTGAGTATTCATGTCTCCCTTTAACTTTCCATTTATCATGAGAGATCTCTGCTTGTTTGTTTCATGATCGGCATACTATTAAATGGGATGTGTTCACTACAATGGTGATAGATCTAATTCTTCAATACATGATCCAGATCTTAATCTGAAAATAAGATCTTCCTTTTTAGCTTTACACAGTGCCTTTCTATTTTTTATTAACTTCTGTTCATCTTTTTCATCATATAACTTTAACAGTTTATCCTTATATTTCTTCAGGTATATATGATGACCATAGTCTTCTGTAAGATATTTCACACATAAAACAACTATCAAGTTTCAACAGCAGCTTGACTTTTTGTGATTTATCTTTTTCTTACCACTGTTACCCATAGGAGTTTCTGCAGGCCTTTTAAACATTTTTAACAATATCTTTACACCACAGATCAGAGAATAAACAATAACAAAAAAAATCACAATGAGTAACACATGTAGATCTTGGCCCTATGTCAGGTATCATGGTAGTGAACCCGTTGTTGGTATGTTGAGGCTGCACACATGCCATTTTAGTACCCTTTGTGGGTGTGCTTGCATGGGTGAATCTGCGCATATGTGGAAAAGATATTTCATACCTGAAGGGGGCAGGGAGAATCTTTTCACTTGGGGATGCTGAATAAACTGTTTTGTGTGCCCGCAATTTGACTGTGATTTGTCACATAAAGTCATTTGTGGAATTTTCCACTTGTGACATTATGTCACTGGCCAAAAGTTTTGAATTTCGCAACATTTCAGATTTCACATTTTCAGAGTATGGATTATCAATGTGTATATATGCATAATAGAGTACAATGCAGTCTTAAAAAAAGAAAGAACATTCTGTATTAAGAGCAATCATAATGAAATAAGTCGGGCACAAAAAGACAAAGACTGCATGTTGTCACTTATATTTGGAATTCAAAACAATTGAGCTCTTAGAAGCAGTGAGTAGAATAGTAGTTACCAAAAGTTTCGGGTATGTGGGAATGTGGAGATGTGCTAAAGGTACTAAGCTGCAGTTGGTCAGGAGGAATAAATAAATATTCAAGGTTAAAAATGTGAAATGAATTAATGTTGCATATCAAATAATATTCCTTCTAAATGCTTTGGATTGGAAGTCTTTGGTGTCTTTGTTTTCATCCACTTTTGCAAATGAAATTCACTCAGCTACTCTGTAAAGCATGAAGCTATTATTGACTTCTGTGAATTGAAGCTCAGTGAAATTAATAGCTGAAAGATTTTCTCAGAACAACTTTCATATCTTGCCTAAATTTTATATGTCTTTCTGCCTGACTTGTATTTTCATCTTATCTTCATTGTTCAGAAACTGATTCTTCAGAAATGACCCACAAAACCACTTTTACTAAAATTGCTTTCATCTTCCTCAAGCAATTTCGAAGCACTTTAATCACAATCTCTAAAAAAGTCATTTTTTATAAGTAAAAAAAAAATAGACACAACTTAAATACTTAATTATTGAATCTGAATTGATTGGGTTGTGGGAAAAAAGTTTTTTAGATTAAGTCATTTAAGCGACTTCTGAGGAAGGTATACATGAGACAGATTTATTATCTGTAAATAAAATTATTATAACTTGAACTCATGAGAAATATGGAAATCAAGTATGTGCAGTACTTTGAATCCCTATGTGTTTATCCAACAGATACCTTCTATGTTCACAATAATTATTAGCTGCATAGGAGATAAAATGATAAATCAGACATGGTCTCTGTTTAATAAAATATAGAAAATTTTGAAGAAAATATAATATTTTTTAAAATTTCTAAATAATTTGTCCTCATGAGCAATGTGCTATCCATTCATTGATACAACTGGTTATAAGAAGACAGGGAGAAAAGGTTGGATTTATAAACTCAAAGGGTGTTTATATGTAAGGTAGTAAATTAATACTAATCTTGTGCTAATTAAAAATAATAAGGCTTGACAAAATTTGCCATTTCTACCAAAAATAGTTTAAATATAAAGAAGAGAGAAAAAGAGCAAACATTTACTGAATGTTAATTATTATGTTATCTCATTTAATCATTTTGTATATTACAAAACTAAATTTTAAAAAGTCAAGTAATTGCTCACAGTGACAATAATAGTAATCAGTGGAGCAGGAATTGAAATTAATATACTGGAATGATAAAATTGAACCAGAATATAATTCTCAAATATCCAACCTTGTCAAACTGGGCTATTTGTATATTAATTTTCTGTATCCTCTTTATAGGTCCTTTCTACACTGTGGCAGCCAATAATATAGTACATTATAGGTGAGCAGAAGGATGAAGAACCTTAAGATAACTTTGGGAAATTTCCCAGCACTGGCAAGGCATGATAAATACCCGCCATCCAAATGTCACTACAGGATTTTACGATAGAGTTGGTCACTTAAGGCACAGTACAAGTATGGAAAATAAACAGATATTTTTGACATCTAGGGATATCAACATTCAGCTAGATTATTAACTTTGATTTATAATTTTCCTAGAGTATATTTTAATAAAGAAAATAGAGACTATTACTGAGTAGCGAGACATGATGCCTTTTACCTTCAGTAAATTTGATAGTTTTTATTACATCTAATTTATTGACCAGCTATTCATTCTTCCTGAGAATAGAAGAAGACGACTTTGGCTAAATAAATTAGTCTTTATGATCAGCAAAATAATGGCCCCCTAAAGATCTCCATAATAACTTAAACTCATGAGAAACATGGATGTCAAGTATGTGCAGTATTTTGAAGGCCTATATGTTCATCCAATACATATCTACCATATGAACAATAATTATTAGATTTATAGGATATAAACTCCATATGAGTTCTAAGTCAGAGAGATACAGCATCACAAGGGTTTAATTCACTGTTGCTGACTTTGAAGCTGGAGGAAGGGGGCCAGGAGACAAGAAAGGGAAGTAGCTCTAGAAGCTAGAAATGGCAGGAAACGAATTATCCCCTACAGTGCACAGAAATAAATCAGCCCTGCCCACACCTTGGTTTAAGCCAAGTAAGATGCATATTATACTTCAGACCTACATAACTGTAAATAATAAATTTGTATTGTTTTAAATTACTAAGTTTGTGATAATTTCTTAAAGCATCAGAAGAAATACAAATAACAGCAAATATAAGAAATAGACTGATAAATAAATAATAGATCAATAAATGGATAAATATGCTAAGCATAAGCAAAAGAACCAAAAGTAATATTGACTATATTTCTTGCACACTGCAATGGTGAATCCACAATAAATATAAAATATAACCTTTAAACAATGGTTTACCTTACAAAAAGGAATAAGGCTTCCTTACTTGAAGCAACTAGAACATAATGCGTGTTATTGTGCATCCAAGTGCTAAGTTGTGTAATTCCGACAAAATATATTTCAGAGAAAGATGTATTTGAAAATCAACATGAGCCCATGACTTGAGAAAGGAAATCTGAGTGTTACATGGAAAATATGAGAAATATACTATTGACAGAATTGACCATGGAGACTTATGAAAGTTAGCATTAAAAAGTTTTGAATTCTCATTTCTTTACAATTATCTCAGATTACAGACGAAGAAAAGGTTTTTTTCTCAAAGTGGACAACTTCCTTTGATTGATAGGCTCTGAAGATTTAGGATCAAATCTGACACCTCGTATGAACTCAGAGGACATGGTCCCAGGATCAACTAGAGATATATATTGGGGTCATAGGAAAAAGGAAGTTATTTCATGCTTAGTCTGAATATTGCCAGAGCTTATATTCAGCCAATATTCACCAGTGGATACAATATAGCGCTATATCTAACTATGTCAAGGATTCAAGTTGACAATAAGTGGTTCCTTAATCCCCCTAGAGCCTCACTACTTCCTTGGTCACCTGGCTTCTACTTAGAGCACTGAACTATCTCTAATCCAGCAGCAACTATAAGACTATCATATGACACTGTTGTTATATTGGTTGTTATAAATTTTAAATAATATATTGGATGAAGGTTAGGTGATATACTAAGTGATTTTTCAAGGTATGTTTGAATCCTACATTCATGTGATACTTAGAACAAACAAAGTATATATACTTAGCTAAAAGAACATACTGACTTATGTTTCTAGGTAAAATTTATTTGGCATCAAGTAAAGAAGTAGCTACATTACATTTACTTCTCAAAAAAAGCCTATTGATTACCAGTATGGCAAAGCTCCTGACACAATTACTTCATAAATCGCTTAGCAATGACCTCGCAACAGTAGCAGGAGTTGGCAGATGCATGCCATTGCATTTTCTCAGGCCAAATAAAACAACTTCTTGGCATACTTTGAAAAAATTCTAAAAATGGCATTTTCCATGTACAAAGCAATGAAAATGGAATGCCTTTTCTGTTATCACCATATATGGAAGGAATTCAGTTTCTTACAGACGTATACATTTTGTTGTGGTAGCTAGACACAACACCAACATTTGGTAAAGAAAGAAGCAGACATTTAAAATTATCTTACACAAGAGAATTTCAAAGACTTTTCCATCAGCAGTCATGCTGTGAGAATGTGTGACTATACTTCAGTCATGACCATACAACAACAATTAAATAGGGGACTTGCACCATATCCAGGTACAGCTGTTGTTCTCATCTATGCTTTTATCTATGAGGTCATGGTTGACTTACTGAACTAGCCAAAACTTAACATTTTCTGTAGAAAGTGGACAGACTGCCAGAAATTTACTTTATGATTCTCTCTCTGTCTCCCAAACCTATGCAAAATTTATCCATTCCATATGTACACCCAGTCTTCATCCAGATTTTCTACTTTACCTGAAATATTTGATCAGTATGTACAATGAACTGGTAGAATATGTCTGGAACTTATCATGTAGACTTTGCTCAGTTCTGAGAAGCATTTATCAAAACATTAAGAGGGAATGATCCAGAATTTTATTATTTGATCATACTCTGCCATTAATGATATATAAATTGCATTGTTGCTGAATTAAGATTTAGAATTTTCCTTACTACTTCTTATTAATGTACTTTTGGACTAGGCAATATATTAAATTTTAAATAGGAATTAAAAACGTGTGTCTATGTATTTATATGTATAATTTTGCATTTTAATTCTAGCACCATTGTAGTTTGACTTGCATTATAGTTAGTTGTATAAATGTATGTTTTCCTTATGAGACTGAGCTCCTTATGGATTAAAGGGCATAGTTTATGCACTTTTATTTACCAACAATATAGGATTTTTCTTGGAAGAAAATAGTAATCACTTAAGAAATCTTTTTTTCAATTGAGTTGAGCTGAACTGAATTGTTTTGTCAAAACTTTATGACACAAATTCTTTTGGGACAACCTTCTACTTTGCTGGCTTTCTGCATTGCTTAAGCAGAGCAGTGTGGTTGAGTTAAATATTTTTGAAATGATTTTTTTAGTGAATTCTAGGTAAAACAAAATGTATTTTTAGAGATATTGTTGTTGCTTTTCATCTTTTGTTACCATGATGTTATTCATAACCTCAAATAGAAAAATGTGTTTATAGCTAAATAAATGACACTTTTTCTTCCTGCCCTCTAGAAAATGTCTAACCACAGAATAATATTCAAGGACATGGGCTGAGCCTAGTGTTTGTTGCTAATTATTGTTTGACTTTAGGCTAACTTCTGGAGACTTAAATTGCACTGAATTTTTAAAATGGTAAAACTGGTCTAGATAATGTCTAGTGTCTCTTGAAGCCCAAAGATCTTTTATTTTCTCACATGTGATTTTGCATAAGATATAGTCCAGTAAAACATAGCGAAAAGAAGTTAGACAAGCCCTTCAATACCATCCCCAATTCCATCTCCCATTCAATTCCTCCCAATTACATCCCCAAAGAAATCTATATTTAAGCCTCATTATTTTCCTTTATACTTTTCCACGCAGTAGGTGGAGACAGGTATTGAGACCCCTCTTCCTCAGGGAGACAAATTAAAGCACAGGGAGAGCAAGAGATTTGAACATGTGTATCTATCATTTAATGAACGGTAGAAATAGGAATAGGTCAGATCTTTTTAGTCCATGCCCTTTACTTGACAAGTGACAAGTGACTTTTCACAAATATGGCCTTATTTCCTTCTTATTGCTTTACCTGAAAAAGTCTCTCCAATGTCATCTGACACAATTGCACCCCTCTTTCACAATACTTTCCTTTCTATGTTCCCTTATCCCCTTTAGGGTTCTTTTTATGTTGTTTCTTAAAAAAATTTTTATTACTTTCTTTTTATGTTACAAATTAGCACAGGAGAAATACTAGAAGCAATACTAGTTATTTTCTCTTTTTAATAGTAATCAGGACAATAAAAGCTGAAGTAAGTACACATTTGATACCATATTTAACATCATACTGTAACGTTCACATTTTAATGGACCTTAAACTCTGTAGATATATATAAATACTTTCTTTTCCCTCTATTGATAGTAAAATACTACTTGGAATGATTTAATCAGGGTTGAGTTGAGACTTTTTAAAGTAATTGAATACTAATTACTAATCTGCTCTCAAATATAACTTTTGAAGTAAGAATTTGCTGAGTGTTTAAATCAGTTGCACTCAACTTTGAGCAGTGGCCACTTCTAATGGAAAAAGAACCATATTATTGAAATAACAGAAACTTGTAAAAGGAAAAGAAAGAAACAGGATTCAGAAGATTAAGAATCAATCAGCTTAACACTAATACACCTTTGTTCTTTTGAATTCATAGGAATTGTTTCCTTTTGGATCTCTATAATTTAAGAGTTCTCAGATTTAAAAATAATCAGAATTACCTGAAGGGTTTAAATATATACTGCTGGGTCCCGTTCCCAGAGTTTCTGATTCAATCGGTTTAGAGTGAGGACTGAGAATTTGAATTTCTAATAGGTTCCCTGGTGTTGCTGATGTGGCTGGTTAGGAGACCACACTCTTGAGAATCCATTGATGTGGATTATATAATAACCTCTATCTTAAGGGAAAATACTTCTAAAGCCAGCTTCTATTCTGCCTACAAATTATGTTATTCATCAACAGTATTTAATTGTTCTTAATGCAAGAATAAAAGTTTTCTTTAAATTCTGGTTTGGTAAAGTAAGAAATGCAGACTGGCTGAAAAAAAAAAAGTGTATAAAATAGAGGGAATTTGACATCATTCTACCATTAAAATAAGCATCTAAAAATCAATATATGAAAATCAGTAGCATTTGCGTATACCAAAACGTTCAAGCTGAGAGCCAAGTTAGGAATGCAATATCATTTGCAATAGCCACAAAAAGAATAAAATATCTAGAAAGCTAATGAAGGAGGTGAAAGAGATCTACAAAGAGAACTACAAAGCACTGCTGAAAGAAATGAGGGATGACAAAAATAAGTGGAAAAACATTTTATGCTCACAGAATGGAAGAATCAAGATAGTTAAAATGGCAATATTGTCCAAAACCATTTATAGATTCAGTGGTATTCCTATCGAATTACCAACATCATTTTTCACAGAACTAGGAAAAACTATTCTTAAATTTATAGGGAACCAAAAAGAGCCCAAATCACCAAAGCAATCCTATGGAAAAAGAACAAAGCCAGTAGCATCACATCACCCAACTTCAAACTATGCTATAAGACTATAGTAACCAAAACAGCATGGTACTGGTACAAAAACAGACACATAGACTAATGAAACAGAATAAAGAATACAGAAATAAAGCCACACACCTACAACCATCTGATCTTAGACAAGTCCAATAAAAATGAATAATGGGGAAAAGACTTCCTACTTAATAAATGGTGCTGCAATAACTGCCTATCCATATTCAGAAGAATGAAACTGGACCATGATCTATCACCATATACAAATATTAACTTAATATGAATTAGTCTTTAAATATAATACTACAAAGTATAAAAATTCCAGGTGAAAAGCTAGGAAATATCATTCTCAATATCAGCCTTGACAAAGTATTTATGGCTAAGTCCTTAAAAGCACTTGCAACAAAAACATTGACAATTGGGATCTAATTAAACTAAAGAGCTTCTGTGCAGAGCACAAGCTATCAACAGAGCAAACAGACAATCTATAGAATTGGAGAAAATATTAGCAAACTATGCATCTGACAAAGTTCTAATATCCAGAATATATAACACATTTAAACAAATCAATAAGCCAGAATAAAATAACCCCATTAAAAATTGGACAAGGACATGAAGGACAGGACATGTGTCTACATCGCAAAAGAAATTATGCAAGTGGCCAAGAAACATAGGAGGAAATACTCATCATCACTATTCATCAGAGAAATGCAAATTAAAACCACAATAAAATACCATCTCACACCAGTCAGAATGACTTTTGTTAAAAAATAAAAAAATAACAGATGTTGGAAAGGCTGTGAAGAAAAGGGAGCATTTAGACACTGTTTGTAGAAATGTAAATCAGTTCAGCCACTGTAGAGAGCAGTTTGGAGATATCTCAATGAACTAAGAGTTGAACTATAATTTGACCCAGCGATACTATTGCTGAATATACCAAAAGGAAAATAAACTGTTCTAAAAAAAAAGATACATGCATCTATATGTTCATCACAGTGCTATTTACAATAGCAAAGACATGGAATCAACTCAGGTGTCCATCAATGGTGGACTAGATAAAGAACATGTGGTACATATACACCATGAAATACCATGCAGCCATAAAAACAATGAAATCATGTTCGTTCAGCAACATGGATGCAGCTAGAAGCCATTATCTTAAGTGAACAAATGCAGAAATCACATACCACACATCCTCACTTATAAGTGGGAGCTAATCATTGGGTACCCATGGACATAAAGATGGGAACAATAGACATTGGGGAATACAAGAGAGAGGAGGCAAAGAGGGAGGAAAGGATTGAAAAACTGCCTATTGGGCACTGTGCTCACTGTCTGGGTGATTCATGTTTATTCCAAGCCTCAACTTCAAGCAATATACCTTTGTAACAAATCTGCACATGTACCTCCTGATTCTTATTTCAGAAAAAGAGTAAGATAAAGTTGAAAAAATTTATAAAATAAGTATCTTAGATATATTAGCATAGTATGCAGAGAAAAATTTAAATACTCCTTTCACAAACCTGAAATCATCCAGACTCCATTGCAGACCAGTAGAGCATGATAAAAATTATTACATAGGCACATAGACATACACATTGTAATACTTACCATGCTATAACATGACCATATATACTCTGGAAAGTGTCTCAAGAGTATGTAATATGAAAAGCATACATAGTGCTATAACAATGACATCATGCAGGTTGCCGAAATGTTAGAACATGTATTCATTTAATTCAGGGTAATTGGAATGATTTGTTATACTAATAATAAGAAAATGTTTACTCATATAATTATCTTATGACTTCATTTACATCATCAGAATTCCCTGAAGTATTTAGTTGAAATTTTTAATATCTGGGGCTCTTATTGTATGGAGTAGATAAGCTTGGTGTAGTCAAAGCTAATTAACAATGAAAGCTCACATACTATTTGATATAATGCCTTCCAAATTAGGACTTTAGAATATGCTCTTATTCAAAATGGCCAAGTTTATTCAAGCTTATTAAAATTTTATTCTCAGAAGTCCAAAAAGTGACATAATTATACAGTCATTTCAAAGGTAACAGGAAAAGAGTGCTAGAGACAAATAGTTCTTGTTTAGATGAGAATACTGCTGTGTTAAATTCTCTCTCTCTCTCTCTCTCTCTCTTTCTCCCCCTCTGTTTCTTTGTCCCTGCCTCTGTTTCTCTGTTTCTCTCTCTCTTTCAACAATGTGTTTTCATTGTTTATTAAAATAAGAGACTACTCTTTAGTCATTTTAACATTATGTCTCTAAGTTTAATACTAAGCAGTACCTTTTTATTGACTTTAAAACAATGTTTTTCTTTATAAATTACTAACAGAACCTTTCCCTTCCATGTCTAACGTTTATGGAAAGCTAGACGTCTGGTTTTAGTTTTGACAGCATAGAGGCTGTCACTATTGTCATTACAATAAGAGAAAATTGGACAAACTTAAAATCAATGTCTTTTCTCAGACCCTTCAGAGAGCTGGAGTTGCAAGTCAAACTATCATCCTGAAATTTGGGAAAACAGATGCACCAGAGACCAATATCTGCTTATCTGGAGCAGAAACTGTTAAAGTGCTAAAAACAAAGAAACACTTAAATGGTAATTTTTGATTAATTGTGTGAGAGTAGACTATCTTAAGACTGAGAAACACAGTCTTAGAAGTGGCCCACACTTTAATAGGCTTTACCTCTAGAAGCTCTACCAGATTCTGATGGTGAAGACATGAGAAAAGTCCCCTATGGCTCTGTAAAGTGGAGAGAAAAATGAATCATTGTGAAATACACTCAGAGCATTCTCCTTAACAAAGGCACACACTTCAGAAGAAAAGGCTGTGCCGGAAACTTACCCCAGCTTGGAGAAGGACATTTCTCTTGCTCCAGCCCACGCTAACCCTTCTATTTCACCAAAGAGGGGAAATACATAGTTAACAAGGACAAGGGCTTCAGGGACATGAATTGGGAGCACTGCAGTTTGGGAAAGGAGTGGGAGTCTAAGGAAAATTAATCTATACTACCAGAGAAACACTTGTGAAAGTCACACCCCAGGGATACAAACCCACTGAAAGATATAATTGCAAGATTATATAATGCTCCTACTCTCCCACACCTTACCACCACACAAATACAATTCCAGTATAGCAGTAGATTACATCTAACAGGGCTGCAACACAGAATCCCACTGACTAGAAGCAACCAGAGAAACTCAAGATAAAAGGAGACAAATACAAGGGCACTAGAAGAACATGAAGCATCTGGCAACTATAACTATAGCATGTACCAAACAGAGTCCAATTCCTAGCCAGATTACCATAAATCCTCACACGAAGGCCCTATTTACTTTAATTTGTGTTACCTGATACATGTTTGGATTTCATCAAAAGATTATAAGGAATGTCAAAAGGCAATACAAAATGCCATCTGATGAAACAAAGAATCATCATAATTAGACTCATGGATGAGATAGGTATTGAAATTACCGGACTGGGCATTTCAAATAATAGTAAATATTATGGTAAGGGCTCTAATGAAACAGTGGATAATTTTCAAGAGCAGATAGGTAAAATAAGTTGAGATATGGAAATCCTAAGAAATAATCAAAAGGAAATGCTAGAAGTAAAAAAAAAATAGTAAAATAAATGAATACTTTCTTTGATGGGCTCTTTGGTGTACTCAACACAGCCAGGGAAATAAAGAGGGAGCTTGAAGATAAATCAGTTGAAACTTTCCAAACTAAAATAAACTGCAAAAGAATTTTAAAAGAACATCAATCCAACAACTGTGAGATAATATCAAAAGTTAAAATATACGTATAATTGGAATATCAGAAGGAGAAAAAGAAAAAATGGAGCAGAAGAAATATTTGAAGAAACAGTAGTTGAGAACCTTCCAAAATTGACAGCAAACAAAAAATTACAGATTTTGGAAGCTCCAATAAGCATAAATATTAAAAAAACCACAAAACCACAGACACATATACTTAGACATGTCATATTCAAGCTGTAGAAAACCAAAGCCCAAAAAAAAAAAAAAAAAAAAAAACAAGCAAACAAAAAAACACATCTTTAGAGAAGCCTAAGACAAAATAAAGTACTTGATTTCTGGAGAAACAGGGATAAGAAAAATAGTACACTGCTCAGAAAAAAACATGCAAAGAAGAAGAGAGTATGACAAAATCTTTAGTATAGAAAGATAGGAACCACCAACTTTTAAGTCTACATTCAGTAAAATTATCCCTCAAAAGTTAAGGAGAAGTACAAATCTTGTCAGATAAATGGAGGGAATTTTTTTCCTAAAAGAAATGTTCCACGTTTTTCAAACTTTCAATTTGGGCCCATCATATAAGGAACTTGAATGTTGTTACTTTATCCTAACAAGTAAAAAGCTGAACAAGCTCAAAAATCAACAACTTGTCCTAGAGCTGTCAGAAAATTCAGGTGTCAGGGCAAATCACTGACCCCAAAATTGGATTGACAGGTGCATGCAAGGAGTCATGGCTTATTGAAGCAGAAACTTCTACAGGAACTAGAACCAGAATAGAAAAACCTAAACTGCAATTGATTGCTAGAGGCTCATTGTAGACAAGTCTGAGAGTTCAAAACTCCAGGATGGGGAGCAGTGATAGGAAGTCCCCACACTTTTATGAGTTTTACCTTCAGGAGTTCAACGTGGTTCTCCCAGTGCACAGTGCAGAAAAATCCCTTCATGCTTCCATCATGGCGGGTAGAGGACTAAACACACTTGTAAAGTTCACATTTCAGAGGCACAAGCTAAAACAGAGTGCCTCTAATCATATTCTAATCATAGTCTAATCATAGTCACTGACTAATCATAGTCACTAGAATTGCAAAGAATTTCTGTAGATACTCAACCCTCAAGAAGACAGAGCAGAACTCTCTACTTCTTAAGTATGGGCTGCACATAAAAATTTCCTCCAAAGAGCAGAACATAGGAAGGGGGAAGAAAAAATAGTAACTTTACAGTGAAGAAATCTGAAAACCACTATCTCAGCGAGGTCATCAAAGCCAACATCATCAGTGATAAATCATGTTGACAGTATGTATCTTTGATGTGATGTAATAAGAATAACACCTGACCTCTGTAAATATTTTTTTCAAAAACCTATAATCCTAAGCCAGGCATAAGAAATATCTCAAACAAATTTCAATAGAGAGAAATTCAACAAAATACCCAGCCCATACTTCTCAAAACTGCCAATGTCATCAAAAATAAGGAAGTCTTACAAAGGATGCAAACTCATCCTTTTTTATGGCTGCATAGTATTTCATGGTGTATATGTGCCACATTTTCTTAATCCAGTCTGTCACAGATGGACATTTGGGTTGATTCCAAGTCTTTGCTATTGTGAATAGTGCTGCAATAAACATACGTGTGCATGTGTCTTTATAGCAGCATGATTTATAATCCTTTGGGTATATACCCAGTAGTGGGATGGCTGGGTCATATGGTACATCTAGTTCTAGATCCTTGAGGAATTGCCATACTGTTTTCCATAGTGGTTGAACTAGTTTACAATCCCACCAACAGTGTAAAAGTGTTCCTATTTCTCCACGTCCTCTCCAGCACCTGTTGTTTCCTGACTTTTTTTTTTAATTTATTTATTTTTATTTTTTTTATTATACTTTAAGTTCTAGGGTACATGTGCATAATGTGCAGGTTTGTTACATATGTATACTTATGCCATGTTGGTGTGCTGCACCCATCAACTCGTCAGCACCCATCAATTCATCATTTATATCATGTATAACTCCCCAATGCAATCCCTCCCTCCTCCCCCCTCCCCATGATAGGCCCCAGTGTGTGATGTTCCCCTTCCCGAGTCCAAGTGATCTCATTGTTCAGTTCCCACCTATGAGTGAGAACATGCGGTGTTTGGTTTTCTGTTCTTGTGATAGTTTGCTAAGAATGATGGTTTCCAGCTGCATCCATGTCCCTACAAAGGACGCAAACTCATCCTTTTTTATGGCTGCATAGTATTCCATGGTGTATATGTGCCACATTTTCTTAATCCAGTCTGTCACAGATGGACATTTGGGTTGATTCCAAGTCTTTGCTATTGTGAATAGTGCCGCAATAAACATACGTGTGCATGTGTCTTTGTGGTAGAATAATTTATAATCCTTTGGGTGTATACCCAGTAGTGGGATGGCTGGGTCATATGGTACATCTAGTTCTAGATCCTTGAGGAATTGCCATACTGTTTTCCATAATGGTTGAACTGGTTTACAATCCCACCAACAGTGTAAAAGTGTTCCTATTTCTCCACATCCTCTCCAACACCTGTTGTTTCCTGACTTCTTAATGATTGCCATTCTAACTGGTGTGAGATGGTATCTCATTGTGGTTTTGATTTGCATTTCTCTGATGGCGAGTGATGATGAGCATTTTTTCATGTGTCTGTTGGCTGTATGAATATCTTCTTTTGAGAAATGTCTGTTCATATCCTTTGCCCACTTTTTGATGGGGTTGTTTGTTTTTTTCTTGTATATTTGTTTGAGTTCTTTGTAGATTCTGGATATTAGCCCTTTGTCAGATGAGTAGGTTGCAAAAATTTTCTCCCATTCTGTAGGTTGCCTGTTCACTCTGATGGTAGTTTCTTTTGCTGTGCAAAAGTTCTTTAGTTTAATTAGATCCCATTTGTCGATTGCCATTCTAACTGGTGTGAGATGGTATCACATTGGGGTTTTGATTTGCATTTCTCTGATGGCGAGTGATGATGAGCATTTTTTCATGTGTCTGTTGGCTGTATGACTGTCTTCTTTTGAGAAGTGTCTGTTCATATCCTTTGCCCACTTTTTGATGGGGTTGTTTGTTTTTTTCTTGTAAATTTGTTTGAGTTCTTTGTAGGTTCTGGGTATCAGCCCTTTGTCAGATGGGTAGATTGCAAAAATTTTCTCCCATTCTGTAGGTTGCCTGTTCACTCTGATGGTAGTTTCTTTTGCTGTGCAGAAGCTCTTTAGTTTAATTAGATCCCATTTGTCAATTTTGGCTTTTTCTGCCATTGCTTTTGGTGTTTTAGACATGAAGTCCTTGCCCATGCCTATGTCCTGAATGGTACTACCTAGGTTTTCTTCTAGGGTTTTTATGGTATTAGGTCTAACATTTAAGTCTCTAATCCATCTTGAATTAATTTTCATATAAGGAGTAAGGGAAGGATCCAGTTTCAGCTTTCTACTTATGGCTAGCCAATTTTCCCAGCACCAGTTATTAAATAGGGAATCCTTTCCCCATTTCTTGTTTCTCTCAGGTTTGTCAAAGATCAGATGATTGTAGATGTGTGGTATTATTTCTGAGGACTCTGTTCTGTTCCATTGGTCTATAACTCTGTTTTGGTACCAGTACCTTGCTGTTTTGGTTACTGTAGCCTTGTAGTATAGTTTGAAGTCAGGTAGTGTGATGCCTCCAGCTTTGTCCTTTTGGCTTAGGATCATCTTGGCAATGCGGGCTCTTTTTTGGTTCCATATGAACTTTAAAGCAGTTTTTTCCAATTCTGTGAAGAAACTCATTGGTAGCTTGATGGGGATGGCATTGAATGTATAAATAACCTTGGGCAGTATGGCCATTTTCACGATATTGATTCTTCCTATCCATGAGCATGGTATCCTTTGTAGGGACATGGATGCAGCTGGAAACCATCATTCTTAGCAAACTATCACAAGAACAGAAAACCAAACACCGCATGCTCTCACTCATAGGTGGGAACTGAACAATGAGATCACTTGGACTCGGGAAGGGGAACATCACACACCAGGGCCTATCATGGGGAGGGGGGAGGGGGGAGGGATTGCACTGGGAGTTATACCTGATATAAATGACGAATTGTTGGGTGCTGACAAGTTGATGGGTGCAGCACACCAACATGGCACAAGTATACATATGTAACAAACCTGCACGTTATGCACATGTACCCTAGAACTTAAAGTATAATAATAATAAAAAAATAAAATAAAATAAGGAAGTCTTTCTGTGTCTGGGTTGTTTAACTTAACGTAATGATCTCCAGTTCTCTAAATGTTGTTGCAAATGACTGGATCTCATTTTGCTTTTAATGACTGAATTCTCCATTGTGGAAATGTACCATGTTTTATTTATTCATTCGTCTTCTGACGGACACTTAGGTTGCTTCCAAATCTTAGCTATTGTAAACAGTGCTGCAAAATGTACATACCTACTATGTATCCATAAATTATTTTAAAAATTAAACGTTTAAATATTAAAAAAATAATAAAAACAGAGAAGTCTGAAAAATTGTGACAACCAAGAGAGCCCAAGGAGATATGACAACTAAATATAATATGATATCCTGGATGGAATTCTGGAATATAAAAAGATCATTAGGTAAAAATAAAGGAAATCGAATTAAAGTATGGACTTCAGTTAATAATAATGTATTAATTGTTTCATTAGTTATGACAAATACACCAAATGTAAGACGTGAACAGCAGGAGTCACAGTATATATTCTCTTCACAATTTTTCTGTAAATCTGCATTTATTCTAAAATTAAAAGTTTATTAAAATTGCCTTAAAACTTGTATTCATAGATAAAACAACTTGAACTTCAGATGTATAGGCCTGTAAGAGACCTCACATATCAACTACCTCAACTTCCTCATTTTATAATACAAGAAACTGACCTCTGGAGGAAATGACTAAACCAAAATCACACAATTCCCGAACCCTCATCTATGTTACAGAATGCTGCCACGATGCCTGTTACCTGAGAGATTTCTTAAGTTTCTTCAAAATTCAAAGTGTGAAAATCATCAATATTAGTAAACAAGTAAGAAATGTAAAGCCCTTTGAATGTAGCATGTTAGTTTGACTTCTTCTTAAAGTATTTTTTGTCAAACTCATTGGATTCAACAAAAACCATAAGTGCTTAAAAATCATGACCTCACCCAGCATTACTCATAAGACAGAACTGTTTATACACAGTAACAGTACCATAAGTCATGCTGCCCTCTGATTCAATTTCCTTCAGGAATAACTTTGCAAGACAAGCCTTACTTTCACAGGAGACTTTTGACTAAATAAAAGACATGAGTGGTCAAAAAATTTCCTGTTTATTTTTGTTTAAATTTTCTGCCAAAAAGAAATAATTGTCCTGGGAAATTGCAACCCAGAGCAGTTACATGGATTCTTTGTAATAATTTATTTTCAGTAGCATACTTTCTTGTCATTTCATCTAGTTTACATTTCTAAATCAAATATGCCATAATCATACTAAAATCATTGAAATGTGATTTGATGATACAAAATGAAACTGGGTGTATTAGATCCCAAGAAATAAAAGAGCTCTTAATTGAAAGCCTTGCAGAACAGGGAACATGGCTCATGACTTTTCAATACTTTTTTCAATGCCTACTTTGACTTATTTTAAATATTTAAGCTCTAGTTTCCAGAAACAAAAGCAATGAAATAACATAATTTCCCTTAGCCCTATAGAAATACTAAATCCATTTTGCTAGATCAGCCGGTAGGTACAGCATTCAGTATCACTCAATTACTTTATCCATCTGTTCAATATGGTAAAATGACCTTCCTACTCATCTTTCCGTGAAAAGAAACAATAGAGACAAAAATTCAGTAGGTCTTTCAAAGTAAATAGTAAATGAAACTAATTATTATTAGGCATCATGAATAGTCCTTAATAAATTATTTCTCTATTTTGAATTTCAATATGATAGACTACTGTGGAGTAAACAATTTACAAAACAACAACAAAATGTGTTTTAAAATTCTTTAAACAGATGCTTAGTTTTTAGGGTTACTTTGGCTTCTGTTTTTCTTACTCTTGTATGACAGAAATTTTTTAGAGCTTATATCTGGTGAAAAGATCTTTTAAAGAATCTTAGGTCCATTATTGCATGTGTTATAGTACTCACTTCCTTGGTGATATAGTACTCACTTCCTTGGTGATATTAAATTTTGAGGTGACAGAGGTGAACGATAACTTTAATACTTCTTTTAAAAAACAAAAGCAATAAACTAAATTCTCAGTTCCAAACCTCTGATATTTTTTCTGGGTCTTTATAAAGCCCTTGAAATATTGTGTTTTTATTTTTTTCTCCACTGGTTGTCTTTTTATTGACATTATTCACTGATCTTCTTTCCTTCTTTCACTATCTAGAAGTCTTGATTGTATCATCTGTTTAGTTATTTTATTGACTAACCCCAAACCAATTCTACTGTTTTCCCCTTTCTTTATTTCCCTCATGACTCAATGTAACCACTCCCTCTTTTGTTGACATTATTACTTTTTTATTCCAGGACCTTCTTTCTTTTAACTAAAAATCGTCCTTTAACTTCATGAAGTTCATATCACAGATTTAAAGACTAAAATAATGTTAACTTTCATTTTCACCTTGCTAAATTTAGGTTCTTAAAAAAACTCTATGGGCCAATTTTAGTTGATCAAGTGTGTGAAAATATGGTTCATTACAATTTCATCAGTGAAGCAAATGGGATTAATAATAAACTGAAACTATACAGGAAAGCAGATGCCCTAAAAGTGACATTCATTGCTTCTTTCATATCACACTGATGGACAGACTGACAATGCTAAATACTCTTGAAATTGCTAGCTTGCTGGTCAATAAATTTAAACAAATGCAGCACATGGTGAGGCTGACCTGAAGTTGATTAATGAAGACATTAAATTGAAATTGTCTCCTTTCTCCTAAAAGCCAAAGCAAATTAACCACTGAAAATACAAAATAGTCTTTTATTTCTTCCTATTATTGCCTAAAATTTCCAAAAATTAGAACATAGTTGCCTAGTTTGATATTATTTAAAACAAAATCAATCATTCACATGTTCTGCAATGTTGTGTGTGCCCCTTTGCATGTGCACATACATAACGATACAGCTGGCTTAGGTAAAATAAAGCTTCTTCAAAATCAAAATTTTCTCCTTGTGGTTCGATAAAACAATAATCTATTTAGGTAAGAATTCAAATCTAAAATTAATCATTTTGATCACAAATATGTGACCTATCTTATACTTTATACATCTTTTTTTCTGGGGATACATAATCAATGAGAAACTTGTTTGAACTGAAGAAAATTAAAACTTACTCTAGTGGGACTACTCCAGCTTAAATTAGTACAACATAAGATAAACAATAAGTGCTTAAGAGAATAAGGAAAGAGTTATGGTAGTTTGGACAACAGAGTGTGTGTGTGTGTGTGTGTGCACATGTACATGTGTGTTGGTAATTTGGGGAGAAATTTAATGAACCCTGAAAATTCACTAGAATTTGAACATGTGAAAATGATAGCATAAAACATTTCTGGCACTTAATAGGACACTGAAGCAAAAAAAAATATGAAAAACATTAGCAAATTCTAATTTGCCAGGAGAACAGAAATTAAATAGAGTGGTGGAAAATAGAATTGGGAAGGCAAATTGGGGTCATATCACTTAGGACTTTGGATTTTTTTAACAATTAGATTAAGTACTATTCTGTGGACAGTGAGAAACTGATAAGCTTTTAGGATAAATAAATGGCCTGACCACAGTCAGCATCATATTTTGACAGCAGAGGGAATGAATGGTAGGGAAGATAAGACCCAAAAGAAAAATAAGAAAAAAGGCAGAGACACGGATAGAGGACCTGGGGAAGATTTTTGTTACTCCTCATTTGGACTGAAAGACATGAGGTCCCTTTTGCCCTCAAATGGGTGTTAAATCATAAAGTATCACCATCAGATGTAAGATGAAAAGGTTTAGAAGACAAGACATCAACAGGCAGATAGTAACCGTCCCCTTTTCAGTCAAGCACACATGTACGAAAAACTCTCTAAGATGGGAGAAGGGATAGAGTGGAAGGAGATGAAGGATATTTCAGTACTGGTGGGAGTACCTGTGAATTCTTCCACTGTTCTTGGCTGAGTTTCTGGGATGCAGGTGGAAGTTGGGGCTGACCTAGAACCACCTTAATTCTCAGCTAAGTTTGCTGATTTGAAATATAAGCAACGAATCCCTATTTCCTGTCCAGAATCCCGAGGCCCAGCGGTCTAAACAGAAGTGCCTCCTATCATAGTCATATGGTAACAACACAACAACAATGGCGAAGTACAGTGCCTTGATCAGAGAGCACCTAATGTCCTCACACTAAGTCTTCTGAACTTTGAGGCCTATGAGTTACTTGAAAGCTGCTGAATCTTCTCTACCATAGAGGTTGGAAGTTAGCTGAGGAGCACTATAGTGGAAAATGGAGTGAACATTTGAATACTGCATTTGAAGACGATAGCTGTCTTACAGATATTGTAGCAGAATGAAGGAGATAAATGCCGTGGCTAGAATTCATTATTTCTGCTAACTGCCTTTATCCCCCACAGAAGACTACCTCTCTCTGTGTATTTGGCCTTCACATTTCCAAAGGAAAAGATATCATTTGTTCAAATGGAGTTAGTTGTATGTTTTAGCATATTTATACATAAATAGCAAATATGGTCCTTAAAAACTCACTTTACCTAGATTTTTAGTTTTGGGTTCAGATTCCTACCACATCACCCATGGCCTCTTGATACATTGTCCAGAGATTATATAATAATGTCTAGGGATCACACAAAGGACATCACATTGTAGCTGTGTGACAGCAACCAGATAGTAAGTAAGTGAAATCAGTCCCAGCCTCGCTGGGGCTGAGCACAGCATATCTGGTTGAGGTGTGCTCTAAGCCTGGCTATGTGCAAGTTGAGGTTCTTGTCTTCCTTCTCCATGTGTCCTTAAAATATCATCTGTTACTTCATGTAAACTCAATGTGTCTTACCCTTACAACTTTGAACACCTAGTAGTCACTTTGAGGCATTGCAACCTTAATTAACTCTTAAAAGTGTGAAATGATGATCTCCAAAGAACTGAGTCCTTCTAATTCACATCTTTCCTGCAAAATCTCTCAATAACTTTCTTCTTTTGAAAAACATGGAAATCAATTTCTGCTATTTTATTAGTATTATTGCTGCTGCTATCTGCTGATTTTTAGCAAACTCTTCCATCTCCCTTAGTATTATAGCGGTAAGGTGAAGATGAACTTGTCTCCATAAAATCATATGTGTAAAAAAATAATTATCTTTATATTTTCTAAAACTGAATTTCATTTATATGTTTGAATCCTCTTTCCACCTGAAACCACAAAATGTATTTATGTTGACAAGATAGGATGATGAAACTCCCATGGGGCCAGCCATAGCAGTGACCAGACTCAGAAATGGACATTCTTCACACCGAGCTGCATTAACCCAGGGAGAAGAAGAGGAGAGGCAACACACCATATTTTCTAATGAGTTAAAGCCTAATTTAATCTGGAAATAACTACTGTTGACTTGTGTGTTTCCCTTAAAGTAATTGCCTCTAATGGTCAATTTTATAGCTAAACCTAACCTAAAAAAGGTGGTTCAGGAAACACTGAGAAGTTCATCCCTCTTCCCATAATAAAAATATACTTAGCAATTTATTATTACAACTATCTTTCAAGTTATTTCCTTGGGTCTATGTTATTCTGAGAAACAGAAATTACCCAAAGAATCTTACTTAACCAGTCAATGACATTCAGAATCAAGTTTATAAGGTTATATATCTATTTATCAATATTTATTTTAGTCCCTCATCTGATCATAAAATAATAAAGGGTTTCCTCTTTGTTCTACTTCTTGGTATACCTTATAAATTCAATCCTATTTTCCTCTCACTTCACTTCCCCCAAAATTTTCACTACGATTGAAATTATGTTTACTACAGTACATGAAGCCTTTACAAAGGCACCTTTTTCTTCTGATTTTGCTCACTGTTCACAGTGTAGAATATCTAATAAGTGCTCAATAATAAATGCCTATCATACCCAATGAATTGTATAATCCAAATGGCATAAATAGATAAATATTGTACCCTTTACATCCATGGAGGAAAATTCATTTCGGAGATTTATACAGTGGCATTTCCAGCTCCTAACCCTTTGGAATCCACATGCATTTCCTCATGCTAACTGATCCACACATACTAGATCCTTCAGCCTGTTAGCAGTGCCCCACTCCTTGAACATACACTATGCTCTTTTTTTATTGAATTTTCTCTTCACTAATATCCTATTTAAAATATAGTCAGTCCTCTAAAATCTAGCTCAAATTGGGCTCTAGATCAATACAAGTAAATCTATCTAATCAAACACAAATCTACTTAATGCTTAATTCACCTAAGAAACTATTTGAAAAATTTATTTTGGTAAAACATATAACATTTTCTATATAATGGATGACTTTTATATTTTGGGAATTTTTGTATATGTATTTGTATTTTGCATGTTTTAAAAATTTCAGAATGATTTATTCAATTTACCTAAATCGTTTCAGCCTTGATTCCACATTTTCAGTATTATTCAGTTTAATGCATTCTATTGACAATAAAATTATTTATTTCAATATATTTTTTGATATTTTTGAATGTTTCCAAACTTTTTAAACCAAGACCAAATTAATATTGTATAATTATTAGTACCTTTTTTTTACCTTATTCCACACTCATCAAATTATCCCTTTTGTGTGGCCCTATGTTATCTAAATGACTTTTGTTCAATAATAATTTTCATTCACATTTAATGAGGTACTATCATTTTGAATAATAATAATGAAAAGTCACATTAGGCAATTTAGAAATAATTTGTCACAATGAATAGATTTTTTATTTGACTATATATAGATATATACATGTACTAATATACATGTATATTATAAATACTGTAATATATGTTACAGAGTCAGATGTGGCGGCTCCTTCCTTTGATCCCAGCAGTTTGTGAGGCCCAGGTGGTAGGATCACTTGAGCTCAGGAGTTTGAGACCAGCCTGGGAAACATAGAGCCCATCTACAAAAAATTTTTTAAGTTAGTCTGGTACTGTGGCATACACCTGTAGACCTAGCTACTTGGAAAGCTGAGGTAGGAGGGAAACTTGAGCCTGGGAGATCAAAGCTGCAGTGAGTCGTGATAGTACCACTGCACTCCAGCATGGCCAACATTGACTCAAAAAATATATATATTACAGCATATGTTACATTATCTATATTATATAATAAAGAAGATTTAGAAAATAAAAATAATAAATACAGATACATAAACCATGAGAACTCCTGATAACTTTTGTTATTTTCTTTCAGTTATTTTTTCTATATGCAGTATGTTTTTCTCTACACAATTTAAATCTGTCTATACACATACACATAGTTGTGTATCAATTTTTTATTTAACTTACATTACTTTTTTAAATTTTATTTTATGATTTCCTTAAACATAGATCTTAGTGGCAGTGTCGTAAATTACCTAATTTTCAAAAATTCATAATGATTGTGTAAAAATTCATAATGAATGGATGAATCAAGAGTTGTTTACTAAGTGTGGCTGGAAGGTTGGCAAATTTTTCATTATTTACAAATCTAGTTCTCCATTTTAATTAAATTTACTTCTGACTCTTAGCAATATTTAGCCCTCTCCTTATCTTAGTGAAATTCTCCTTTACAGATTTTTAATTTTGAATTTGTTCAATAAATCATCTATCCATTTATCACATTTAAAAAAATGATTGTAGCAGAAACAAAGCTTTTTATTTTTTATTTTTTTAATGCACTGAGTGGTTGATAAAACCAACACGTCCGAGTTATATATGTATATGGGTTATGACATGACATTCAACATAAAAGAACTGGAAAACCCACAGATTATAGAATAATGCAGCTAGGGAACACATGTTGTATAATTTATGAAACTCCCGACATTAGACACTTGGTAATTATATAGTCAAATGGCATTTCAATTATGAACGCAATTTCAAAAGTAAGTTGAGATGAATAGCTGGGCAAACAGTATGATGTGGTGGCTTACAGAGATGAGTGAGTTAATTCAGGACACTCTAGAGATCTATCTTGAACTCCAATGACAGGAAAGGAATGGCACAGCAAAAGCAAGACAAGGTACAGTCATTTCAGTGTGTAGATCTCTTCACATAAAGTCTAATTTGTGATCCTTTGGTTTCAAATGTTCTTTATGCATTTATAGCTTGAATCATGCTAAATCTTGTCCAAGAAACCTTCCCTAGCTTATTTAGAAGTAGAGTAATATTAGTAAGCACTCATAAAGTTACAAAGTCCCAGAGAACTAAGGATCATGCCAACCGTAACACATTCTTCTACCTGTTCACACTTGAATATCTAGATCCAATGTTTGCTTATAAGTGCTTTATTTATGTTAGATACTTACAGTGCTATTTTCTATGTTTTCAAAGAAGCATTGAAAAGAAGTTAGGAAGGTGAACAATAGACAATTGTCTGAATAAAAAAATCTTTACCAGACCACATTCCTTAGTTAAACTACAACCTCAAAATACTGTCAGACACTAGAGGTTCTGTTAGTCAATATTTAAGCTGGGAGATCCTTATTAGTCAATAGTTAATCTGCACCAATATTTTCCAAAGCCAATTAAATTTCCACAACTTTCTTCATATTCCAGCTGCCACATCCAGAGAAATATTTATGTTAGGAGATAGAAAACCATCATATAATTAAGAATTGCTTAATAATTGGGACTCTCATAGGAAACATATTGTACAAAATATGTTTTTTTTCCCCCTAAATCCAAAGAGAGGTCTAAAATTGCTCCTATTTAACAAGCATGAGGCATTCATCAGCAGTGCTAGGCAAAGAGCACAGTATCTGTTTTTGTTTTGGCTTTAGTTTTTGCTGGTGTTACTGAAGCATGTTTTCGTAAGAGAAAAGTGTACTTTGTGAATTTTCAACATTTGTATGAAAGTGTACAAAAGCACATAGAAACAAAAATAGTATATCAGAAGAAAAACAGTCAAGATGAGGAGGGTTTTTTTTTCTCTTTATTAAAATCTTTATTGAAAATACCAGTATTCTTACTAAGTTAAGCCTTGGACAATGTAGACAGGAAAGTGGAATAAGACAGGCAATACTGTGCTCAAATGAAGACTGTGAAGTCAAGTCTTAAACAGATCAGAAGTACTTTCTTGACCAAGAAGAAACCCAGGAAAAGGTCCACATATATATGAATGTGGTATATGATAAAAAATACACTGTAGGGTGAAGAGAGAATATTCAATACACTGTGCTGAGAGGAATAGTTAACCAGAAGGAAAAAGAAAGTAATTAAATTTCAACATCACAACAAATATAAAAATTAGTTCCAAATAGATTAAAGGCTTAAATATGAAAGACAAAACTTTAACTGAGTTAAAATATAAGAAAAAAATCTTTTTGTTATTTACTCTGCACAAGAAAGGATTTTCTAGGGAAGCACAACGATCACTGACTATTAAAATTTTGAGAAATTCACTTATATTAAAATTAGCAAATTCTTTTTTTTTTGAGACGGAGTCTTGCTCTGCCTCCCAGGCTGGAGTGCAGTGGCCCCATCTCAGCCCACCGCAAGCTCCGCCTCCCGGGTTCACGCCATTCTCCTGTCTCAGCCTCCCGAGTAGCTGGGACTACAGGCGCCCGCCTCGTCGCCCGGCTAGTTTTTTGTATTTTTTAGTAGAGACGGGGTTTCACCGTATTAGCCAGGATGGTCTCGATCTCCTGACCTCGTGATCCGCACGTCTCGGCCTCCCAAAGTGCTGGGATTACAGGCTTGAGCCACCGCGCCCGGCTGCAAATTCTATTTAATAAAAGATATACCCTTCCAACAAAAAAGATAATAAAACAATAAGCTACAAAATGAGACCAAACATTTTTAACACATATAACTAGCTAAAGTGTCATAAACCAGAATATATAAATAAATTGTTGAAATAAGTTCAAAAGGAGACACAGACACTCAATTGAAAAATAAGCAAAAGAGATGAATAGATATTTCACAGAAGGAAAAGACAACATGATAAATATATGAAAAGATTTTCAACTTTAATAATCAGGTAAATGTAAATTAATACTGAAATGTTTATATGTACTACCAAAATAAATTATATGTATTACAAAGTAAAAAATTACTTTGACAATCCAGGGCTTTAGAGTTTGTAGGTCAATAGGATGTCTTTTACATTGAGATGGGAATGTAATATGATACAACCACTTTGGAATAACAATTTTTTTTTTTTTTTTTTTTTTTGAGACGGAGTCTTGCTCTGTCACCCAGGCTGGAGTGCAGTGGCCGGATCTCAGCTCACTGCAAGCTCCGCCTCCCGGGTTCACGCCATTCTCCTGCCTCAGCCTCCCGAGTAGCTGGGACTACAAGCGCCCGCCACCTCGTCCGGCTAGTTTTTTTTTTTTTTTTTTTTTTTTTGTATTTTTTAGTAGAGACGGGGTTTCACCGGGTTAGCCAGGATGGTCTCAATCTCCTGACCTCGTGATCCGCCCTTCTCGGCCTCCCGAAGTGCTGGGATTACAGGCTTGAGCCACCGCGCCCGGCCTGGAATAACAATTTAATGTTATCTTGTGCATGAACGTTCACATACCCCGTGACTCATCAGTTCAACTCCTCAATACACATGCTGGAGAAATTCCTGTAAATGTATTTCAAAAGACAAATACAAAGCAAACAAATCCTCTCAGTATCATTGCTCATTGCAGAAAAAATACTGAAAGCAACACCAGTATCCATGATAAGCTGTAATATATTCACAAAGCTGAACATCACATAGCAATGAAAATGAATAAATTAGACTTACATGCAACAAAACGAATGAATCTTAGGCATATTTTTGAATAGAAAATGTGAGTTGTAAAAGCTACATATATAGTATGATATTTTTATGAAGCTAAAGCACAAGCAAAACTAAATATATCATTAAGAGAATTTCAACAGACAGAAAGAAAGCAACAAACACAAACATCCAGTCTATTGTTGATGGATATATGGGTTGGTTCCAAGTCTTTGCTATTGTGAATAGTGCCACAATAAAGTACCTGTGTGTGTGTCTTTATAGTAGCATGACTTATAATCCTTTGGGTATATACCCAGTAATGGGAATGTTGGGTCAAATGGTATTTCTAGTTCTAGATCCTTGAGGAATCACCACACTGTCTTCCACAATAGTTGAACTAATTTACAGTCCAACCAATAGTGTAAAAGCATTCCTATTTCTCCACATCCTCTCCAGCATTTGTTGTTTCCTGACTTTTTAATGATCACCATTCTAACTGGCGTGAGATGGTATCTCATTGTGGTTTTGATTTGCATTTCTCTGATGACCAGTGATGATGAGCATTTTTTCACATGTCTGTTGGCTGCATGAATGTCTCCTTTTGAGAAGTATCTGTTCTTATCTTTTGTCCACTTTTTGATGGGGTTGTTTTTTTTTCTTGTAAATTTATTTTAGTTGTTTGTAGAGTCTGGATATTAGCCCTTTGCCAGATGGATGGATTGCAAAAATTTTCTCCCATTCTGTAGGTTGCCTATTCACTCTGATGGTAGTTTCTTTTGCTGTGCAGAAGCTCTTTAGTTTAATTAGATCCCATTTGTCAATTTTGGCTTTTGTTGCCATTGCTTTTGGTATTTTAATCATGAAGTCTTTGCCCATGCCTATGTCCTGAATGGTATTGTCTAGGTTTTCTTCTGGGATTTTTCTGGTTTTAGGTCTTACATTTAAGTCTTTAATCCATCTTGAATTAATTTTTGTATAAGGTGTAAGGAAGGGATCCAGTTTCACCTTTCTACATATGGCTAGCCAGTTTTCCCACACCATTTATTAAAGAGAGGATCCTTTCCCCATTTCATGTTATTGTCAGGTTTGTCAAAGATCAGATGGTTGTAGATGTGTGGTCTTATTTCTGAGGCCTCTGTTCTGTTCTGTTAGTCTAATATCTGTTTTGGTACCAGTAACATGCTGCTTTGGTTACTGTAGCCTTGTAGTGTAGTTTGAAGTGAGGTAGCGTGATGTTGCCAGCTTTGTTCTTTGTGCTTAGTATTGTCTTGACTATGCAGGCTCTTTTGTGGTTCCATATGAAATTTAAAGCAGTTTTTTCTAATTCTGTGAAAAAATTCAGTGGTAGCTTGATGGGGATAGCATTGAATCTATAAATTACCTTGGGCAGCATAGCCATTTTCATGATATTGATTCCCTATCCATGAGCATGGATGTTCTTCCATTTGTTTGTGGACACAACAATTATTATAACTCAGTTGGAAATGACAGTCTAGGACCTTAAACAAGGATCCTTGTTGGCAATAATAAGGGTCTTAGAACTTCTGAGAGCAAATTTTCCTCAGAACATCCTCAGATAGAACACTTTTGGCAATCTATAACAGGCTTTCTAGACAATGGTCAAAAAAAGCACAAAAACTTAACACAGCTGGTGAAACTGCATGCCTCTAAACAGAATTATCCTTTGCAGTAGTTATTTCATTCTGCATAATCTAGTTTTTTTTTCCAAGTTGAAGGATGGCCTAACCTGTGTAACTTTAGAAGATGATATACTAATTTTCTCAACCATTTTGTTATTAAATTTATGACTGAATTTGGTTATAAACTGGTATTTTTTATTTAGATGCATTATATCCATGTACTTTTACATAAAGCTGGTTCTATTTGTTATATCAACTATTATATTTGTTCCCACTGATTAAAACATAACTGTAATCTCTGCACTTTGGGAAGCCAAAGCAAGAGGATCAGTTGAGGCCAGGAGGTCGAAACGAGCACTGGCGACATAGAGAAGTCCTATTTCTACAAAAAAAAAAAAAAAAAAAAAAGAAATTAGCCAGGTATGTTGGTGCATGCCTGTATTTCTAACTACTCTGGAAGCTGAAGGGGGAGGATTGCTTGAGCCCAGGAATTCAAGGTTACAGTGAGCTATAATCATGTCACTGCACTCTTGCCTGGGCAACAGAACAAGACCTTGTTTCTTAAGAAAGAAAAAATGAAACATAATACTAATTGTGATTTTTCTTTTCTGACTAGGAATCATAGCCTCAATTAATTACAATTAGGTGACCAAATAAATTCCAAACTTATTGAACTAATTAAATCAGACAAATCAGCTTTCAGTCATTGTTTCTAATCCTGTATCTGGAAATTCATATGCATAGTTGCCTTTTTAGCATATTTTATACATTTCTTTCTTGTTTGTTTTCTTAGCAAATTCAACCATAGTTGTGACTAGAGACAATAAAGAACAACATTAAAAGTAAGAACTGTAACAATTTATCAGAATTGGTGTGGTTGGTATAGTAGCTGATAAGAAACAGTGATGATGAGACTTCAGGAAACCTCAGTACCTTTACATTTGGTTGACATTTGTGGCCTGTTTTCAATTCACAGAGTAAGAAAAAGTTAGCTCTAAATATTATTTATTCAAGATACTTATATGTAACATTTTAAAACTTTGGCCTGATTAATTAATTAGGTTTTAGTTTAAATGTCCTTCCTCTGTTCCTGCAGTATTCCATAGCTCCCTCATCATTGCACTTACCCATAGTACAATGAGAATGTCTATCTCCTGTTTTCTATCAGAATGTAAACCCCATGAAGGTAGCATTCATATCTCTGTTACTTATCATGGCATTTTTAGACCTTAATGAAGTTATTGGAACAAGGTAGTTGCTTGGAAAATATTACCACATGAATGAATTAGTGAAAACACTCAAAAGGTTATTTTGCTTAAACATAAGCATGGTGACATTGTTAATAATTTATTTCTAAATTGTAGGTTACACAGTTTTCTAAAACTATCTCCACCATGCACACAGAGTATCGTATATTCAACTTATCCAAATGCTCACAATCTCCCACTGCATCACCCCAGGGTGGCCACACAGATCAAAGTCTAAATGGGGATTTTTTTGGATTTATGCATTAGCAACTCAAGTGACCACACATGGCAGCCCTTGTGCGTGATGCCTGGTAGCATCACCTAAGACCATAATTTAGGTGGTGGTCTTAATCTTACTTAAAAACCTTCACCATGTCCCATGCTAATTTTTTAAAAAATGAGGATATTTATAAAGAGTAATTTTTATTAGATATGGGTTTTTTTGGTAACAGTTTTATAAGGAAATCTTCATATAAGATACGGCTTTGTCTTAGTTGGAATCCATCAAAACCACAAATTTTAAAATTAATTTGAATTCTACCAACCATCCTGGATAAAAGTCAATCCTATTCATTCAGCTTTTATTCACTGTTCTAGCTACAGATACAGCCTTGTCTTCTAAAATAATTTTAATCTATTTTGTTTATAAAGCTTGTTGATAGTGCATCTTGACATATAAAATGACATCATTTTATACCCACATGTTCACTGCCCTAAAATCTTGGGATAATGCATGATATTGTCTTTCATCTTTCGAATCTGTGATTTATAGAGTGAGTGCTGATGACTCAATCTGAATTTATTACAAATAATATTGATTTAATTGCAAAGGACAAAATCTTAGTTTAAATTGGTTTGTGCAAAAGGTATTATAATGTCTTGACTCACAAAGAGTAAAGTTCAGAAACCGTCTGTCCTCAGGCATGACTGGATCCAGGAATTACATCCTTATTGTCCAGAAACTTTTTAAAATTTGATTTGATTTGATTTTAGATTCAAGGGGTACATGTGCAGGTTTCCTATATGGTTACATTGCATAATGCTGAAGATTCAACTTCTATTGAACCCATCACTCAAATAGTGAACATAATACTCAATGAGTACTTTCTCAAAACTTGCTCCCCTCACATTCTGCTCCATTTTGGAGTCCCCAGGGTCTATTATCTTTATTTTTATGTTCATGTGTACCCATTATTTAACTCCTACTTGTAAGTGAGAACATGCAATATTAAATTTCTGTATTCTGAGTTATTTCATTTAAGGTAATAACTTCCAGCTCCAGCTATGTTGCTGTAAAAGATATGATTTCATTCTCTTTTTTATTGCTGTGCAGTATTCCATGGTGTATACGACACATTTTCTTTATCCAGCAATCATTGATGGAGCCTTATGTTGATTCCATAACTTTGCTCTTGTGAATAGTGCTGTGATGAACATACGGGTGGAGGAGTCTTTTTGGTAAAACAATTTATATTCCTTTGGGTAGATGCCCAGTAGTGGAATTACTAACTCAAATGGTAGTTCTATTTATAGTTCTATGAGAAACATCCATTCTGTTTTCAATGGGGTTGTACTAACTTAAATTCCCACCAAGAGTGTATAAGTCTTCCCTTTTCTCTACATCCTCGCCAACATTTCTTATTTTTTGACTTGTTAATAACAGTCATTCTGATTGCTGTGAGATGATATCTCATTGTGGTTTTGATTAGTGATTGGAGCATTTTTTCGTATGTTTTTTGGCCACTTGTATGTATTCTTTTGAGAAGTAACTCATGTCCTTTGACCACTTTTTAATGGAATTATTAGGTTTTTTTTCTTGTCGATTTGTTGAGCTCCTTATAGATTCTGGATATTATTCATTTTTCAAACGCATAGTTTACAAATATTTTCCACCTTTCTGTAGGTTGCATATTTACTATGTTAATAGTTTCTTTTGCTCTTCAGAATCTCTTTAGTTCAATTAAGTCTCATTTTTCTAAATTTTGTTCTCTTGCATTTGCTTTTGAAGTCTTATTCATAAACTCTTTGCCTAGGCCAATGTCATGAATAGTTTTTGCTAGGTTTGCTTTGGGAATTGTTATAGTTTCAAGTCTTACATTTAAATTTGAATTCATCTTAACTTTGTATCCTGTTCCATTCTTCTGCATATGGCTAGCCAGGTTCCCTAGAACCATTTATTGAATAGTGTCTTTCCCCATTGCTTATTTATGTCAACTTTGACAAAGATCAATTGGTCATAGGCATGTGGCTGTATGGCTGGATTATCTATTTTGTCCCATTGGTCTATGTGTCTATTTTTGTGCCAGTACCATGCTCTTTTGTTTACTATAGCCTCGCAGTATACTTTCAAGTGAAGTCATGTGATGCCTCCAGCCTTGTTCTTTTTGCTTAGGATTGCATTGGATATTAAGGCTCTTTTGTGGTTCAATATACATTTTAGTATTTTTTTCTAATTATTTAAAAAATAGTATTGGTAATTTGGTAAGGATTGCATTAAATCTGCAGTTTGCTTTGGGCATATAATTATTATAATAATATTATATTTATTCTTCCTATCCATGAGGAAGTGACATCTTGCTTGTGTCATCTACAATTTCTTCCATCAGTGTTCTGTACTTCTTACTGTAGAGTTCTTTTAACTCTTTAGTTAAATGTATTCCTAGTTTTTGTGTGTGTGTGTGTGGCTATTGTAAATGGGATTGAGGTCTTGATTTGGTTTTCAGCTTTATCATTGTTGGTGTCTAGAAATGCAAATTGACTTTTGTGCATTAATTTTGTATCCTGAAACTTTACTGAAATCATTTATCAATTCTAAGAATATTTTGGAGGAATGTTTAGAGTTTTCTTTTAAAAAAAGCAAAAAAACTGAAGTTTTCATTAGAGGTTTTAAGCAAACAGAGATAATTTGACTTCCTCTTCCATTTGGATGGCTTTTATTTCTTCCTCTTGGCTGATTGCTCTGGCTAGGACTTTCCCCTTCACATCACTGTATTGTTCAAGTTCTTAGGGGTAGCACTTTCGGCTTTTCTGCATTCAGTATGATGTTGGCTGGGTGTTTGTCACATAGGGCTCTTATTATCTTGAGGTAAATTCCTTCAATGCCAAGATTGTTGAGAGCTTTTATCATGAGAAGATATTGGATTATATCAAACACTTTTTCTGCATTTATTGAGATAAGCATGGGGTTTTGGTTTTTAATTCCCTTTGTATGGTGAGTCACATTTATTGATTTGCATAAGTTGAGCCATTCATGTATCTCTGGAATAAAATCTGCTTGGCTGTAATGAATTATCTTTTTCATGTGCTGCTAGATTCAGTTTGTTAGTATTTTGTTGAGAATTTTTCAGTCTATGTTCATCGTGGATATTGCCCTGTAGTTTTCTTTTTTGTTGTCTTTGCCAGATTTTGGTATCATCCTGATACCAATTTGTAGATGATCTTCAATTTTTTTGAATAATTTCAGTAGGATTGTTACCAGCTCTTCTTTGTGTATCTGGTAAAATTCAGTTGTGAATTTGCTTGGTCCTCAGCTTTTTTTGGTTGATAGATTATTAAATTTCTAATTCAATTTCATTACTCCTTATTGGTCTGTTCAGGATTTCAATTTCCTCCTAGCTCAATATTGAGAGGTTGTGTATTTCCTAGAATTTATTCATTTTCTCTACGTTTTCTAGTTTGTGTTCATAGAGATATTCACAGCAGTCTCTAACGATCTTTAGTATTTCTGTGGTAACAGTTCTAATGTCACATTTTTAAATAAGTAAACACATCTGATTGTGTTTATTTAAATCCACTCTCTCTTTTTGGCTAATCTAGCTAGTGGTCTGTCAATCTTGTTTATCCTTTTAAAGAACCAACTTTTTATTTTGTTGATCCTTTGAATGGTCATTTTGGTCTCAATTCATTTAGTTCTGCTCCATTCTTTCTTTCTTTGTTTTTTCTGCTGCCTTTAAGATTTTTTCCTTTAGCCTTGACCTTGGATAGTTTGATGACTATATGTCTTGTTGATATTCATCTTTTGTAGTGTCTTGTAGGTGCCACCTCTCTAAGTTTCTTGTATCTAGATGTCTACCTCTCTCTCAAGTTTAGGAAAATTTTCCTAATTTATTCCCTCTAGTATGTTTTCCAGTTGCTGACTTTTTCTTCTTCTTTCTCAGGAGTGCCTATAAGATGTAGTTTGGTTGCTTTAAATAATCTAATATTTCATAAATGCCTTGTTCATTCTTTAAACTACTCTTTTCTTTATTTTTGTCTGATTGGGTAAATTCAAAAGACTGATCTTCAAGCTCTGAAATTCCTTCTTTTGCTTGGATTATTACTTCAAATTGTGTTTTGAAATTACTTTAGTAAGTATTTCGATTCCACAAGCTCTTTTTTAAAAAATGTATAGCTATCTTATTTTTCATATCTTGAATTATTTTTCTGGTTTGTGTTGATTTTCTACTTTCTCTTGGATCTCACTGAGCTTTCTTGCCATCTGTATTTTGAATTCTTCATCTGTCATTTAAGAATTTTTATTTCAATTAGGATCCATTGCTAGAAAACTGGGTTGATCTGTGGGAGGTGTCAAAATCATCTTTTTCTTTCTTTTTTTTTTTTACTGTAAGAGTTTTTGCACTGATTTTTTCTCATCTGAAGGTGTTATTACTTCTTATTTCTGAATTTGCTATCATTTGGATGGGACTTTTGGGTTTTTTTTTTTTGTTATTTTTTTCTCTTGAGAATATGAGTGAGGTGTATGTTGTATATGATTGCTTGGCTTAGTTTCTGGATGCTTTCAGGGCCTAGGCTTGGTATGGGTTCCATGGCTGTATACAGCTTTAGTGTGGTGACTTGCTGTAATGCTGCTTGTTGTAGCAATATACTGAACATATGGGCTGACATATCTCTTGTGAGGCTAAAAGTTGAAAGGTATAGGAAGCTTATCTTACACACTACCATTATGCCCTTCTGAGACAGGTTTTTTATTTGATTGTGCAGTTCAGTCACCATTCCTGTCCTTGGTGCTTAAGAATAAGAACTAACTCATCTTTGCATAGCCCAATAATGAGTGAAGGCACTCACCTTAATGGGGATTGACTGGGGGAAATTTTGTGGGAGTGGACTAAGGTCTCAGGCGATGGTGCCCAAGTGGATGCATCTTTGTCTTCCACAGACAAAAATGTGATCCACTTACCTATTATGCCCCTGCTACAAGCTTGCAATCTTCAGTTCAAATAGACTTTATCTTTTTACTTCTGGTCACAGTGCAGCTGCAGACTACAGATATGCCCCTCTGGTGGCTACCACTGAAATGGGCTCAGGGCAGAGCTTCTTTCTCCAGTGCAAAGCAGAAAACCCTGTGGCTTGTCTGCCTTCCATTGCCAGGACACTGCCAGTCTGTTTAGAGAAGGGAAAATAAGCCCCACCATTTATGGATACACCTACTGCACATGATCACTTTCAACAGGGGTGCAGTCACCATGAAAATAACTCCAAAGCCTTTCTCCAAGTGCACACACGCTGGCCACCAGCTGGAGAGCCTCTGCTACTTCTACAATAGTGGTTTGGGGGAGCAGGAGATAACCCCCTCTGTACATCTGTTCCCTCCCACTGGTCCCACTCCCTTTGACATTTGCTACCGTGCCCACATCTCCCTTGTTCCAAGGGGAGCTTTGGTGAACTGTGTTCCCTCCTCCCTTCAGAGCAGCCCATGTCAAGGGTTAGATCTTCAGGCATCCTGCAGCTTTCCAGGGACACAAAAGTCCCCTGTGGTTGCCAAAGTCAGATTGCGTTGTGGGCTATATTTGCGGGGGACCTCGTGATGTGGTGACTGAACAGCTGATAGGAGAGTGGCCCACAGTGGGTATAAAAACAGTATGTTGCTCATTATCTCAGTTAAGGCCTGAGGGGAGTGTGGGTTCCTCTGCATGAGGTAACCACCTGGTTCTCTGTCTCTGGGAAGTCTCCAAATTGCCACTGACATTGCCCAGGTTGTGAGGGTGAAGAAGACTCTCCAGCAAGTTAGCAGTCAGCAGATTGTCACAGGGATGAGGGGAGCAGAGAAGCAACTCCACCTGCACTTTGTTTTTCTGCACCCCAGGTTCTTCCCATGGGCTCTCTTACAGGTCATTGCTCTCTTCCCTCGGTTTTCCACTTGGACCATGGCCAATCCTCTATTACTTTGATCTACTTTCTGAGGAAAACCGGCATTCAACATCACTAGTCAGCCATCTTGAAGAAGTGACTCAGAAACCTCTACTGTTCCTTCTGTTCAAGTGTCATCTCTGTTTGTCTTTGTCTTTATTCTATTTTCTCAATCTTGGTGACCAAAATGACTTCGATAAACCTTCAATTCTATCCTCCCTTTAAAATAGGCATTTAACATTCAGACCTACATTTTAACCACTGCCTTTGTCATTTTACTATAAAATTTAATTTGCTTATTGTCTTGTTGCAATAAAGAACTCCTGTAAGTATTCAATACTGCAGTGGTACAGATTGGTAATAGAACCTGCACTTAGAAATACAGTATCTTCCGTGTTGCAGCAGAATTTTTTTTATGCAGTAAAGTAAGTAAAACCTGTTTTACCACATTCAAGTTATGTGATGGTGGAGAATTATTTATTCAATTTCATGCCTGAAATCAATGTGTACCTTTGTGCTTGAAAAAATTTGTGTAAAATTTGTTTAAAATGGAATTTTTCTTTCTTTCTTTCTCTCTTTCTTCCTCCCTCCCTCCCTCCCTCCCTCCCTCCCTCCCTCCCTTCCTTCCTTCCTTCCTTCCTTCCTTCCTTCCTTCCTTCCTTCCTTCCTTCCTTCCTTCCTTCCTTTCTCTCTCTCTCTCTCTTAGACGGATTTCACTCCTGTTGCCCAGGATGGAGTGCAATGGCACAGTCTTGGCTCACTGCAACCTCTGCCTCCCTGGTTCAAGTCATTCTTCTGCCTCAGCCTCTCAAAATGGAATGTTCCTATGTGTTGCCTATTACTGGAAACAGGGACTCCTGAAGTACTTAAGAAAGAAAGTAATAATATTAGCAACCACAAAAAGAATTTCTTTTTGCTTGTGTATGGTCACATGAGGTTTGTACAGTTATTACTTAATTATTTCTGCAACTTAACTATTTATGCAAAACAAAAGCTCATTTTTCAAGAGTTGGTATCTGTGCTTTTCCACTGCTGCTTTTATTTGGGGAATTGTCTTAGTGATGAGGAACAGAACACAGAGTCCAGCACTTGTCATCGTGGTAAATATCCAAATAATGGGAATAAATCAAAATCACAATGCATGTCTTCTGGCTAATAGTTGCTTAGGTATGCACTATGCATACCCTAACATGCTACTCAGCCTAGAACTGTTTCAGATCTTCTGATGGATGGGTCAGATGGAGATGGCATGGTAAGAGAACAAGTGATATCTCAGAATAAGGATGGCAGCAAGAGCAGTCAAACCCAGGTGAAAAGAGAACTGAGTCTAAGTGGACAGTATGAAAAAGCAGCCCTGTGGCATTTCTTGCCAAATGTTCTCAGCAGTTCTCTGATATCAGAAACATGCTTGAAAGGTAGGTATTCGTATAATCTTCTTTAATCTGATAACTGGTACACTTATCAAATCTCTGTTTCAAATTATGCTGTACATTCCCAGGAGAACCCCATTTCTCCCTCCCTTTGCATTCTTTTCTCCTGACACCTACAGTCCTAGTATTCATCAGTCAGACTGATAGATCTGTGGCCAGATGAGGCCTTGAGTTCAGAGAATGGGGAATGATTGTCATGACTCATATCATTTCCATGACCCTGTGGTTTTCTAGAGGCTACATTTTCCTGGGCTTAAAAAGAAAATTCATACCTTTACTTATTATTTTGAACCATTTTTCCTAAGTTAGAATATTAACTACATAAAACTCTTCATAAGTGTTTTGTATGTCATTGATTATAAGTAGTTAAATATTGTTATATAATAAATTGCATGCTATATTAGTTTTCTGCTCTTGAAAAAACAAAATGCTACAAATTAAGCAGCTTAAACCACCCACATTTGTTATCTTACAGTTCTGTTAGTCATAGTCTGAGAGAGTCTCATCATGGTATCATGATATCATCCAAATGGCATTCCCAGTTGGAGGCTCTAGGGTAGAATCCATTTCTTTGCTCAGATTGTTGGCAAGATGCAATTTCTTTTAGTTATAGGACAGCCATCCCTATTTCATTGGTGGCTGTTTGAATTCCTTGGCTTACGGCACCCTTTGTCCATCATCAAAGCCAACGACTATGAGTCAAGTCCCTTTCAAGTTTCAAATCTCTTTTGCCTCTTGTTTCCTCATCACATTTATCTCATTGAGCCTTCTGCCTTTATCATCTGCTTTGAAGAGTCCATGTGATTACACTGGATCTACCAGATAATTTAGGATAGTCTCCTGATTTTAATGTCAGCTATTAACAACCTTAATTTTATCTGCAAAGATCCATCTTGCCGTGTAAGATAACATGTGCATAGGTTCCAGGGATAAGCATGTAGCCACATTTTGGGTGGGGGGTAAGGGGGCATTAATTGGCCTGCCATACTTTATTCAGAGCAAACTATTTAAAAATATTAATGAAGACTTATTTTTAGAAGTTTATGCCACAATGGTGTCAATTCATGGTAGTTACATTACATAAAACTCTTCCTTTTGGCTTTTTTCTCTACAAACTATTGGTCACTATTCTTTGTTGAAAGTACTTAGGAAGAAGTCAGATTTCTATAACCCTTTTTTAACCCTTGAAAACTCTCAAGTGATAAAAATGAAAAGAATTGATATGTTTACCTCATTACTTTCTTAATTTAATGAATGCATAAACCTGTCATAACCTTGAAAAGTTCTTCTAGAAGGCACCCAGTTAATATCTTTACCTCATCCACTTCTTAACAGACATTATCTAAATTGAGCTATTCTAAACCAGATAGGAATCTCTATTCTTTAATAAAAATGAGGCTGTAAAGCTTCAGTCTATTATTTGCTCATGCATATCATACTTTACTTTCCAGAAATCTTTCTTTGTATTTTTAAACAAAAATTTTCAGTAGTACTTGCTATAGCATGATAAGGAAGATTTTATTCAGGCCCATCATTATAGGTATAGGGACTATCACAATGGGGTTTTGCAGCCAAGGAGAGGTACTGGACCCAACTTTGAATACAGCATGGGCAAGTGGGAATTTATAGCTAAGGAACACAGTAAGAATCAATAGATGGAAGTCGACTAAGAAAAAGAATTAAGGGTAACAGGGATTCTAGTTAAACTGACCTAATAGTGTTCTTGCTGAAGAGAGTCAGGGATGATCAGACATTACCTGGGGTGTAGTTGAAGATGGAGAACCTGATCAGATGTCAAAGGGGATCAAATATCAAAGAAAGAGGGTTCTTGCTAAACTGACTTAGAAGGGTTCTTTGCTAAAACTGGATTTTATGAGAAAATACACAGATGGACTAGGAGAGGGCTAACTACATTTTAGTCAAGCAGATAACCTTTGACAGTATTTAACGAAAATAATCCCTTATATAATTTAAAGGTTTTAACTTCTTCTTTTAGAAATTAGTGAATTCTTATCTTTAGAGTGCTTACGAAGTTTTTTAAATTCTAATCTCTTCTTCTCAGAAAGATTTTTTACAAAATCTAGAAATTTCAATAACATTAAAATCATATTTACAAGAAAACACTGCAATTAAGGTTTATTTAAAATTATATAATAATAACAAAAATACATGTAATTAAGAATACAAGAAATTATTAATGAACAGAACTTTTACAAGAAAAGAAATTATATATCTGTCAATATGTTTTTCTAAAAATGCCAATAGCAAACAAAGCTATATTCATTTCCCTATTAATAAAGAATAAATTCTATGTAAGAAATGATGTAAATTCTATTGATTCCATCACTGACTTAAGAATTATGCTTCACTTCAAAATCAGATATTGACCAACTACTATGGGGCTTATTCTTATGAACACTTTCTGAATACAAAGAGTATTAATAAACAGGAAAATTCTCCAACTTGGGATAAGAACTGTTTAGTTGTAATGAAATGGGAGAAAATATTTAAAAACCATACATCTAATAAAATGTTAATATCCAAAATATATAAGAAACTCCTACTACTCAATAGCCAAAAACAAACAAACAAAAAAAAGCTATAAAAATGGGCAGATAACTCCTAAACAGGCATTTCTTCAAAGCAGACATACAAATGGCCATGAGTTATATTTTTTAAATGATCAAAATCATTAATCATTAAGAAAAATCAAATTAAAGCCATAATGAGGTATTAGCTTACACTAACAGGATGGCTATTTTCAAAACCTTTTTTAAGTTTGGTGAAGATGTAGAAAAATTGGAACATTTGTATGTAATTGGTAGAATGTACAATGGTGCAGCCATGATGGTTAACAATATGAAGTTTCTTTAAAACATTAAAAATAGAACTCCCATATAATTCAGCAATCATACTTATATCCAAAAGTATGTGATTATATCCAAAAGTATGCTAAAAAGATACCTGCACGCTCATGCTCATTGCAGCATTATTTACAATAGCCAAGATACGAAAACAACATAAATGTCTATTGACAGATTAATCGATTAAAAAATATGGTATACATACCTCATGGAATATTATTCAGCCTTACAAAAGAAGAAAACTCTGCTATAAGTAACAATACAAATGAATCTGGTGGAGTTTACGCTTAGCCATTCATGATATCACATATATGAGGTATCTTAAATAGTAACACTCATGAAAACAGAGAGTAAAATAGTGGTTTTCAGGGGGCTGTGAGGAGGAAAAGAAAATTTGCTGTGCATGTGGTATAAAGTTACAATTATGCAAGATAAATAAGTTCTAGATATCTGCTGCAAAACATCTGCCTGTAGTTAACAATACTGAGTTGTGCATTTAAAAATTTGTTGAGTAGGAGTCATGTAAAGTATTATTAGCCAAAAAATCAAATAATAAAAAGGCAAATCATTAAAAAAAATAAAATTACTTAACTTTGGGAAAAGAAGAGTGCTGTGATAAATAGGCCAACTTTCTTCTAGTCTTCTGGAGAACTACAATATATGAAGAATCCCTACTTGTGTATTTACAGAGAATTATTGTTATTATTATTATTATTATTGCTCATTGGATAATTTTATTTCATGTTTATTTTTTCTAGCTTCATTTGGGTATACATCAATAAATAAAAATTGTATATATTTGAGGTGTTCAGTGTGATATTTTGATATTTCTATACATTGTGAGATGATTACAACAATCAAGCTAATTAGCCCACCTCACACCTCACATGATCACTGTGTGTTTGTGTGTGTTGTGTGTGAGAGAGAGAACACTTAAAATCCGCTCTCTTAGCAAATATCCCTCCTCTATACTCTTTTCCATAATCATTGAACCAATTTACATTCCCACTAACAGAGCACAAGGGTTCCCTTTTCTTTGCTTCCTCATCACCACTTGTTATCTTTGTCTTTCTGATACTAACCATTCTAGCATATGTGAAGTGATATCTCGTTGTGGTTGTGGTCCATATTTATTTTATGACTAGTGATACTGAGCATCTGATATGGTTTGAATACTTGTCCCCCACTCAAATCTCATGTTGAATGGTAATCCCCAATGCTAGAGATGGAGCCCGGTGGGAGGTGTTTCAATCATGGGGGCGAATCCCTTATGGCTTGGTGCTGTCTTCAAGATAGTGAGTTCTCACAAGATATGGTCATTTACAAGGTGTACTCTCTCCCCAACAGTCCCCATTCTCTCTCTTGCTCCTGATCCCACAATGTGAGATACATGCTCCTCCTTTGCATGTTTGTCAACTGTAGATATAATAAAATGAAAAAAAAAAAAACATGTTTTCTATAAAAACCTCTAAGATTTGTATCTGTTCATATTTAGGCTTCTGAAAGGGAGAGAAACCATTTCAAAATCAATGTGTGTGTTCTGAAATCTGCTTGTAAATCTCTGACCTCATTTTTCATTGACATCAAAACATTTTAACAGTGAAAAAAAAAAAAAAAAACATGATTGTAAGCTTCCTAAGGCCTCCCTAAAGCAATGCTAGTGTTATGCTTCCTTTACAGCCTGCAAAACTGTGAGCCAATTAAACCTCTTTTTCTATAAATTACCTAGTCTCAGATATATATGTATGGCAATGCAAGAATAACCCAATAGAGCATCTTTTCATATACCTGTTGACAATTTGTACGTCTTCCATGAAGAAATGTGTATTTAGGTCCTTTGCCTATTTTCTAATCAAATTATTTGTTTTTTGCTATTGAATTGTAGGAGTTCCCTATATGTTTTTGATATTAATATCTTATCAGATGTATGGTTTACAAATATTTTCTTCATTCTGCATGTTTTCTTTTTACTCTGGTGATCATTTCTTTCGCTGTGCAGAAGCTTGTTAATTCGATGAAATCTCATTTGTCTATTTTTGCCATTGTTGCCTCTGCTTCTGAGGTTAACCAGAAATCCATTACCCAGGCAAATGTCAAAAGAAGCGATTTCTCCTATGTTTTATTCTAGAAGTGTTATAGGTTCATGTCTTATCTTTAAGTCTTTAAACCATTTTTAGTTGATTTTGGTATATGATTTTAGATAAGGATCCAAATTCATTCTTCTGCAGGTGGATATCCAGTTTTCCCAATAGCATTTATTGAAGAGACTATCTTTCCCCGTTATGTGTTCTTGGCATCTTTGTCAAAGATCACTTGACTATAAATGTTTGAATTTTTTTCTAGGCTCTCTGCTCTGCTTCACTGGTCTTCATGTGTAGTTTTATGTCAATACCATAATGTTATGCTTACTTTAACTTGTAATATATTTTTTAATCAGATAAAATATTATGCCTCCAGCTTTGTTTTTTTTTAAATCAAAATTTCCTTGCCTCTTCAGGGTCTTTTGTGATTCTATATGAAACTGTCACAAGAGACAAAAAAACATTATTATAAACTGACAAAAGGTAAAATCATCAATTGAATATAACAATGATAAATATATATGCACCCACTATTGCAGCACTTAAATATATAAAACAAATATTAGCAGAACTGAAGGAAGAAATGGACAGAAACACAATAATCATATATTGAGATATATGAGATCTCAATATATCACTTTAACCAATACATAAATCATGTAGACAGAAATCAATAAGGAAAGAGCAGAATGATGCTTGGATAACACTATGGAGCAAATGGATCTAACAGACATATACGGAACATTCCATCCAACAGCAGCAGATTACACATTCTTCTCAAGTGGACCTGAAGAGTCCTCCAGAATGGGTCATATGTTGGGCCACGAAACAAGCCTTAAGAAATTTAAGAAGTTTAAAATATACAAAATATATATTTCTGGCATAATGATCTGAAATTAGAAATCAATATCAGGAAGATAATTGGAAAATTTACAAATATGTGAAAATTTAAAAACCGTCTTTAACAATCATTGGGTCAAAGAAGAAATTATAAAGAAAATAAAAAAATACATTAAGGCAAATAAAAGTGAAATCACAACATACCAAAAACTTATGGAATGCAGAAGGGCAGTTATAAGATGGAAGTTTATAGCAATAAATGCCAATATTAAAAAAAATCGCAAATAAACAATCTCATTTTACATTTCAATGAACTAGAAAAAGAAGAATAAAGTAAACAGAAAGTTACTAGAAGGAAGGAAATAAATAAAAACCAATAAATAAAATAGTGATTAGAAAAATTATGAAAGATCAACAAAACTAAGGTTTTTCTTAAGAAATATAAACTAAATTGACAAATTGTTAGCTAAACAACAAAGAAAGAGAAGCTTTAAAAAATATTATATATGAGAGAAGAGACATTGCAAGTTATACCACAGCAATACAAAAGATCATAAGAGACCATTATGAGAAATTATATACAAACAAATAGAAGTACCTAAATGAAAATGATAAATTCCTAGAAACATACAAACTACCAAGACTGAATCACTAATAAAATAGAAATTCTCAGGAGAATCATAGTGAAGTCAGAATATTGAATCTGTAATAAAAAAATCTAATAACAAATAAAAGCCCAGGACCTGATGGCTTCACTGGTGGATTCTACTAAACATTTGAAGGGGAGTTAATACCAATCTTTCCCAAACATTTACAAAAAAAAAAAAAAAAATGAAGAGAAGAAATACTTCCAAACTCATTCTATGCATTACCCTAATATCAAAGCCAGACAAGGAAACTACAAGAATTTAAAGTTATGGATCAATTTTTCTAAAACATGGATGCAAAAATTCCCTCAAAATAATAGCAAAACAAATTCAGCAATACATTAAAAGGACTGGCTACCATGACCAAGTGAGATTGTTTTCCCCTGAGATGTAAGGATGGTGCAACATATGTAAATCAATAAATGCGATATGCCACATCAACAGAATCAAGGACAAAAAACATATTATCATATTTCAATATGGCTAACTAGAGACATCAGACACCAGAGTGATTATGGCCTGAGTTACATACTGAGGGAAGGGCTCTTGAAACTGTGGAAGAATCCACACAAAGAAACTGACACACAGAAATAGAAGGCAGCAGGTATTTTATAGAGATTGACCTCTGAGGAACTCCACCTGTTGTACTCCTCTATCCTGTCCAGGGAATCTCAGTTATTGTGTCTCCATATTACTACATCCCTCCCAAGCATTCTCCAGCAGAACCTCCTCAGACTGTGGCAACCACAGAGGTGACAGAGGACTGATGAGACCCTGGGAAGCTGTGGCATCCCTGGAGATCCAGACTTCAGGACTGGCTGTCCCAGGGAAGTGGGGTTGCACCCTGCCAAATCACCTCTTGGGACAAAGAGGACCAGATTGTGCACTTCCCTGCCTAAGAGTCCCCACACCCACTGGCAAGTAGCGGGGGACTGTGCCCCTCCCAGATGTGACACAGGTGTATTGCTGATCTCTGAAGGGGCAGAGTGATTTCATCTCAGTGGACAAGTAGCTCAAGTGGCTGGGAATAGACATGAAGAGTAGGTCTTATTTTGCCTTTCACTTCCCTCTATCCTCTGCTGTGGATACAGCTACAGCTTTTTACACTGGGGGCTGGCATAGGTGCACTTAAAAATCAGCCTTTCCAGGAATATTTAGGCCAACTGCACCCCTACTGAAAGTGTGCCGACTGGAGAGGGATTGCCAAGACCAGGGCCCATCTCCCCCTCCCTATGTTGAGTGGCAACATTCCTGCAGCAGAGTGAGGGCCAGCTGTAGAGCTATGTGTTTGGGGCTGAAGGAAGAGGTTCCTCTCCAAGTCCATTTCGGCAGTAGCCATAGGATAGATGTTGCATTGCAGCCTGGAGATAAAAATCCATGTCTATCTGAACTTAAGGTCACTAGCCCTAGGACAGGGGTGTGATAGAAAATTGGAGCAACTTTCTGCCTGCCTGAAATGAGGAACTTATGCAACCCCTTTTCAACCTCCCCAGTACAGACCTCAGTGCCCACCATGAACTCTCCCTGCCATCCCTGTCATGGTGGATACTTGCAACCATCATTGTGGCATTTGAAAGAGATTTTGCTATCTCTCAAAAGCACCACCATTGGACTGGAGACAGAACTTCACAATGAAGTTAAAAAAAAATTTGCTGACATATGGGCATAGTGCTAGGAAATGGACAAAGCTTCTTGAGACTTCTACACTCCCAGCCCCACAGAAGATACTGAGCTGGCTCAGATACTTTATACATTGCTACAACAATCAACATTTGAGAAAACCACCACACAAAAGCTATCTTTAACCAAGGAATTCACACGGAAATTTGACCCCCTGAAAGCTTCCAAAATTGAAATCAAATGATCAGACACAAAATGCGTAATAATCACATCCTCAAGATGGAAAAATATAAAACATAAAAATGTTTCATCCAAATGAAAGCAAATTCAAAAATGAGAAATGATAGCTCCAATTGAGAAAGAATAAGCACAGGAACTCTGGCAGTACAAAAAGACAGAGTATGCTAACGCCTCCAAAAGATCACATTAGATCTCTAGCATAAATCTTAACCAAAATAAAAATTCTGAAAAGAACAGATAAAGAATTCAAAATATGGATTGTAGGAAAGTTCATGGAGATACAACAGAAAGTTGAAAACCAACAAAATGAACTCAGAAAAACAATTCAGAATACTAATAAAAAATTTACTAAAGAGATATTAAAAAAACAGAATTTCTGAAAATAAAAAAGTTATCAAAGGAGTTAAAAAATACAGTTGAAAGCTTAATATACTAGACCATATAGAGGAAATAATTTCAGAGCTTAAAGACCAGTCCTTTGAATTAACCCACTCAGATAAAAATAAAAAATAATTTTAAAAGATAAAACATTCAAGAAATATGAGATTATATAAAGCATCCAAACTTGTAAGTTATAGACATTCCTGAGGGTGAAAAAGAAAAAGTAAAAAGTTTAGAAAAGATATTTCAGCCATCATTCAGGAATAATGACATAATTCAGGAATAATTCAGGAAATCTTCCCTGGTCTAACTAGAGAAGTAGATATCTGCGTACAAGAGACTTGGAGAATACCTGAAGAATTCTCTGTAAAACAAACCTCATTGAGGCATATAGTCATTGGACTATCCAAAGTAAACATGTAGGAAAAATATTGAAATCAGCTAGAGAGAACTGTCTAATCACTTATAAAGGATTAGACTAACCACAGACTTCTCAGCAGAAACCATACAAACCAAAAGAGATTGAAGAGCTGTTTTCAGATTTCCTAAAGGAAGAAGAAATGCCAGCCAATTTTTTTCTCTTTCTTCTTTTCTTTTCTTTTTTCCTTTCTTTCTTTCTTTTCTTTCTATGATAGTTCTGCACACATGAGTCAATAAATGTAATTTGTCACATAAATAGAATTAAATACAAAATCATAAAATTACCGCAACTGATGCAGGAAAAGCATTATATAAAATCCATCATCCCTTCCTGATAAAAAATATCAACCAATTAGGCATCAAAAGAATAACCCTCAAAGTAATAAAACCAATATATGATAAACCCACAGCCAACATTATACTGAGTAGGGAAAATCTGAAAGCATTTTCCCTAAGAACTGGAACAAGGTAAGGACTCCCACTTTCACCGTTCCTATTAAACACTGCACTAAAAGTCCTATATAGATCAAGCAAGAGAAAGAAATAAAAGCCACTCAAATTTGAAAAGAGAAAGTCAAATTATCTCTGTTCACTGATGGCATAATTGTATACCAAGAAAGCCCCAAAGAATCCTCCAAACGGCTCTTAGATTTAATAAGTGACTTCAGTAAGTTTCAGGATACAAAATTAACATGCATAAATCATTAGCATTTCTAAACACCAATAACATTCAAACTAAGAACCAAATCAAGAACTCAATTCAATATACACAGACACAAAAATAAATAAGTAAAATACCACAGAATACATTTAACCAAGGAAGTGAAAGATCTCTATAAGGAGAAGGATAAAACACTGATGAAAGTGTGCCCTTGTAAAAAGAGACAGGAGAGAGTTTGCTTCCTTTCTCTCTGTTCTCTGTCACGTGAAGATACAATGAGAAGACTGCTATCTGCAAACCAGGATGCAAGCAGGCCCTCACCAGACAATAGATGTGCCCGCACCTTGATCTTGGACTTCCCAGACTCCAGAACTATGAAAAATAAATTTCTGTGTTTATGCTACAAAAAAAAAGAAAGAAATGAAATAATAGATGCAACAAACAAATAAAAAAAATCTCATGTTCGTGGATAGGTCATGTAAATGACCACACTGCCCAAAGCAATCTACAGATGTAATGTAATCCTTATCAAATTACCATCTTTTCTTACACGAGTACTAAAAATTATCCAAAAACTTGTATGGAACCAGAAAAGACCCCAAATAGCCAAAACAATCCTAAGAAGAAAGAACAAATCTAGAGGTGTAACATTTCTTGACTTCAAACTACACTATAAGGCTATTGTAACCAAAACAGTGTGGTACTGATATAAAAGTAGACACATATATCAATGGAACAGGATAGAAAACCCAGACATAAAGCCACATAGCTACCATCAATTGATCTTCAACAAAGTTGACAAAAATATACAATGAGGAAAGGACACCCTACTCAATAAATGGTGCTGGAAAAAAATGCATTGCTGTGTGCAGAGAAATGAACTGGACTCTTATATCTCACTACATACAAATATTGAATCAATATACATTAACGATTTAAATGTGAGACATGAAACTATAAAAAACCTAGAAGCAAACCTAGCAAAAACTCTTCTAGGCAGTGGACTAACCAAATAATTTATGACTAAGATTTCAAAAGCAAATGCAACAAAAATGAAAATAGACCAATGGGACTTAATTAAACAAGAGAACTTCTAGGCACAATGAAGTAAATAATCAACATAGTAAACAGGCAAACTACAGAATGGGAGAAAATATTTGCAAACTATGCATCTGCCAAATGACTAATATCCAGAATCTATAAGGAACTCAAATCAACAAGAAAAAAAAATAACTCTATTAAAAAGTGGGCAAAGGACACGAGCAAAATTATTCAAAAGAAGATATATAAGCAGCTAACAAACATGAAAAATGTTCAACATCACTAATGATCAGAGAAATGTAAATTAAAACTGCAGTGACATACCACCTCACACCAGAGAGAATGGCTATTATCGAAAAGTCAATAAACAACAGATGTTGGTGGGGATGCAGAGAAAAGATAATGCTTATACATATTGGTGGGAATTTCAATTAGTGCAAACTCTGTGGAAAATAGGATGGAGATTTGTCAAACTACTAAAAATAGAAATATCCTTCAACCTAGTAGTCCTACTGCTGGGACACTGGGGACTCCATAAGGAGGTAAGGTGGGAGAAGGTGAGGGTTGAAAACTTCCCTACTGGGTAGAATGTTCACCAGTCAGGTGATGGGTTCACTAAAAGCCTAGACATTACCACTACAAAATATATCCAAGTAACAAAACTGCACATGTACCTCCTGAATCTATAAATAAAAACAAAAGAAAGCAAAACCCCCATATTATCATCTAAATAGGTTCAGAAACAACATTTGACAAAATTTAACAACCTCTGCTGATTGAAACTCTAAATAAATTAGGTATATATGTAATGTACCTCAAAATGATAAAGACCATATATGACAAGCCCACAACTAACATCATTCTCAGAGGTGAAAATTTGAAAGCTCTTTCAGTAAGATCAGGAACAAGACAAAGTTTCTCATTCATGGAACATCTATTCAAAATTAAGTTGTGAAAGTCCTAGCTGGAGCAATTAGGTAAGAAAAATAAATGAAAGTCATCTAAGTTGAAAAGAAAAAGCACAGTGTCTCACACCTGTGAGTCCCAGCACGTTGGGAGGCTGAGGTAGATGGATTGCTTGAGCCCAGGGGTTCAAGATCAGCCTAAGCAACATGGTGAAACCTTGTCTCTACAAAAAATACAACTAGCCAGGCATGATGGCACACCTGTAGTCCCAGCTACTTGGGAGATTGAGGTGAGAGAATTGCTTGAGCTTGGGAGACTGCAGTGAGCTGTGGTCATGCCACTGCACTCCACCTGGGGTGACAGATCAAGACCTTGTCTGAACCAAAAAAAAAAAAAAAAAAAAAAAAAAAAAGAAAGGAAAGGAAGGAAGGAAGGAAGGGAAATCATTTCTGTTTGCAGATATTATGATCTTATATATAGAAAACACTAAAAACATTAGAACTGATAAATTCAGTAAAGTTGAAAGACACAAAATCAACATACAAAAATTTGTGTGTTTCTATGTACTAACAAAACTATCTGAAAAAAATTCAGAAAATACTCCCATTTATTGTAGCATCAAAAAGAATAAAATATTTAGAAAGAAATATAACCAGGGAAATTATAGACTGAAAATGTAAAACATTGATAAAAAGAAATTGAAGAAAATGTAAGTAAATGAAAAGATGTATCATGTTCATGGATCAGAATAAATAATATTGTTAAAATTTCTGTACTATCCAAAGTGACCTACAGAATCAAAGTGAACCCTATCAAAATTCCAATGGAATTAGAAAAGAAAAAAATATCTTACAGAATTTTATCTAGACTTTTTTTGATGACTCTTTTCACTAATTTCATTGTGCCATAATTACTGTGAATATGTCTTATCTTTTAAACAGACATTCTAAATAACAGAGACGTTGACTTGAATCTTGATGTTACCACTTTATTTTATGTTAAGTACTTTATATACAGAAAAATAAGACAGAGTGCCTTCAGTTTTGTATGGTGCTACATTTCAACAAGGATAAAGCTTATGTTGAAAATATCCACAGGACATCAAATAAGCTCAGAGGCAGCTAACCCAGTATGAGTACAAGGATTTTATAGAGGAGATAATGCTGATTTCAGAAAGGTGAAGAAAGATGCATTTGGAGGGTATCTTTGTGATGGAAAACAATATTAGCAAAGGTAGTGAGATAGGAAGTACACTTACAGAGTGGTATAGAGGAAACTGACAATGTGAGGCATGAGTAAAAGACAAAGGTAGAGAGGTAGGAAGGATCCAGATGCTAGAGCACCCAGTGCACTAAATACTAAACCAGATATCTTGGACTTTTCATCCCACGGACTGTGAGATATGGTCAATGCAGTGTGACCTCAGCTTGTGCAAACGTAAAGTGGAGATAGTACTTATCTCAGATGCTGTTTAAGAAAATAAGTAATGTAACACATGCAAAGATCTTAACAGATGTTTGTCAGAGAGTAGGCATCCAAAAATGTTAAGTTATCTCCCCTTTGCTTTATTCACATCATCTTTAAGACGTCCGAGTCCATGGGCCTACTCTTTAAAATAGTCCTATATATTGGTGTAAGTTTCAGGGGTATTGCCCCTAAGCCCATCACTGATGCTCTGACGTGTTCTCCAATCTTCTGGGAGTTCCTGGTGATCAATTCTGGTGCTCAATCCTGGTGCTCAATTTTCAGGCATATTGCCCCTAAGCTCTTCACTGATGCTCTGACATGTTCTCCAATCTTCTGGGAATTCCTGGTGCTCAATTCTGCTCTGGGGCTCATTCTGCCATGGACACTGATTGCGCTCCTATGACTTGGGATGAGCAATTTCCCTTCAAGTGCTTTTAGATCTATAAGATAGGCTAGCTATTCTTTAAGAGAGCAATTTACTCTTCCATGGGCCATATTACTCTTTCAGTTTTAAAGTTTTTCTATGAAAAAACTTGGAGCTTTTACAATTTAAATTACTGGGCTACAATTAATATAAGTGATACTATACTGCTATATCCACTCCAGAACTGGGTTTGCATATTTGAAATTTTTCCTAAATTAGTATCTCCTTCAGTTTCCTAGGCTCTACCTCTCACCAGAAAACACACAAAGCAGAGGACCCTAATGTACCCTTGTCATTAATGGAGACTTGAAACAAGATTGAGAGCCTACTTTCAGCCCCACAGTCTTTTTCACCATTTGTGTCAAAGAGCTTAAGAATGTTTGTGAAAATGGAATTTGTTATGATCTCTCTCTTAATGCTAAAATCCCTTAGATGGGTATCCAAATATATTGACTGGTCTGTATGTACTACCCATGTGCTTCACATATACAGTACATGTTCTGTAAATATTAATAGGCAAGAAAAATAATGAAAGAATGAAAAGAAATAAACAATGAAGAAAAAAAATGGCAGACGGGCCAGGCTGGTTCATACTAAGGCATTCAATAAATGTTTTAAATTAATATGAATGATAAAACACATAAAAGGTCACTCCTTAAAATGTAATTTGTCTTGAGATTGCACTACTGAAAAAAATTTATTCAACATAGCAGAAATTACTCAATTTCTACTCACTTGGTTGAGATGAGTAATTTTTAAAAAAAAATCATGAAGAGTTGGACACTGTGGCTCTATATACCATAACTTTGAGAGGCTGAGGCAGGAGGATTGCTTGAAGCCAGTAGTTCAGGACCAGCACTGGCAACATAGTGAAATCCTGTCTCTACAAAAACCAAATTTAAAAATTATCATGGCATGGCAGCACATGCTTGTAGTCCTAGCTCCCTGGAAGGCTGAAGCGGGAGGATCATTTGAGCCCAGGAGTTCAAGGTTGCAGTGAGCTATGCTCATGCTGCTACACTCAGTCTGGGCAACAGAATAAGACCTTGTCTCTACAAACAAAAAAATAAAATAAAGGAAATAATAAAATAGGAAAATGAAGTCAAAGAAAGTACATGAGGAAGTTGAAACAAAAGTTGTATCTTAAACAACAGTTAGGCAGTGATTTTTCAATCACTGTATATTACAGAGATAAATGGTGGAGGTGAGAGAGGAAATATTGGAATCTTTTCATGAGCAAAAATGCACAGACAGCATATTTGAGGATCCCAAGTTACCTGCCTCATGTTCCATCTTTAACAGTGAACTCACTAATCTTGTTGGGTATATTTCATTCCACTGATCTCCACAGCCATGAATTCAAAGTCTGAAAATTAGATAGCTTCTTCTTCCCTGCAACAAACCTGCTAACAGTGTCATAAATTACTTTCACCCAGGGCAATGACACAATAACTGTTCCATGGCCTAGCTAAGATTGATAATATGCCTCAGAGAGCTAGAGATAAAGACTTTAGACCAATGATTTATAGATGTATATTCATGTGCATTTTCTCCAGTACCACAACAATACATTATTCTATTGGTCTTTTGCTGTGAATTGTAGGAAGATATATTGGACCATAGATCAGACAAAGAAGAGCAACAGGCCTTTTGCTAAACATGAAATCAAGATCCAATTTCTGCAATAAAAAGTGATTCAGTGATTCCCTTGCAACATTTTATATTTGGAAGGCTAGGTGAATGAAGATTATATATAATAGCATTTACCGGTGGCATAATACTCATATCCATAGGTTTACAGAAAATAATAGTAAGAACATCTTTTTTTTCAAGTGCACATAATTTATTACATATTTAAAAAATATGATTTAAGGGCCACAAAAGTGTCCTAAGATTGGAAGGTCATGGGAGAATGAGGCTTCATTTGTTACAGGAATTTTTTTTTGTACATGAATAAGTTATTTAGTGATAATTTCTAAGATTTTGGTGTACTCATCACCCGAGCAGTGTGCACTGCACACAATTTGTAGGTTTTTCTCTCTCATCCCCCTCCCACTCTTTCCCTTAAGTCCCCAAATTTCATTGTCATTCTTATCCCTTTGCAACTTCATAGTTTAGCTCCCACTTAAGAGTAAGAACACACAATGCTTGGTTTCCATTCTTGAGTTGCTTCCCTTAGAATAGTGATCTCCCATTTCATCCAGGTTGCTATAAATAGCATTATTTCATTACTTTTTGTGGCTGAGTAGTATTCCATGGGATATATATATTCCATGTGATATACATATACACACACACACATATATATACACACACACATATATATACACACATACACACACAAATATCTTTATCCACTCATTGATTGATGGGCATTTGGGCTGTTTCCATATTTTTGCAATTGCAAATTGAGCTGCTATAAACATGCTTGTGCAAGTATCTTTTTCATAGAATGACTTCTTTTCTTCTCATTAGATACCTAGGAGTGGAATTGCTGGATCAAATGGTAGATCTACTTTTAGTTCTTTAAGGAATCTCCACACTGTTTTCCATAGTGGTTGTACAAGTTTACCTCCCCACCAGCAGTGTAAAAGTGTTCCCTTTTCACCACATCCATGCCGACATCTATTACTTTTTAATTTTTTGATTATGGCCATTCTTGGAGGTGTAAAGTGGTACTGCATTGTGGTTTTGATTTTCATTCCCCTGATCATTGGTGATGTTGAGCATTTTTCATATGTTTGCCGGCCATTTGTATATCTTCTTTTGAGAATCATCTATTTATGTCCTTAGCCCACATTTTGATGGGATTGTTTGTTTTTTATCTTGCTGATTTGTTGGAGTTCCTTGTAAATTCTGGATATTAGTCATTTGTCAGAAGTATAGATTGCAAAGATTTTCACCTATTTTGTGGGTTGTCTGTTTACTGTGCTGATTATTTCTTTGGCTGTGGAGAACCTTTTAAGTTTAAGCTCCATCTATTTATCTTTGTTTTTGTTGTATTTGCTTGTGGGTTCTTGGTCATAAAGTCTTTGCCTAAGTCAATGTGTAGAAGGGTATTTCCAATGTTATCTTCTAGAATTGTTATGCCATCAGGTCTTAGATTACAGTCCTTGATCCAACTTGAGTTGATTTTTGTATAAGGTAAGAGATGAGGATCCAGTTTCATTCTTCTATATGTGGCTTACCGATTATCCCAGGACCATTTGTTGAATAGTGTGTCCTTTCCCCACTTTTTTCCTTGCTTTGTTGAAGATCAGTTGACTCTAAGTATTTGGCTTTATTTTGGGATTCTCTATTCTATTCCATTGGTCTGTGTGCCTATTTTTATACAAGTACCATGCTGTTTTCGTGACTTTGGCCTTATAGTATAGTTTGAAGTTGGGTAATGTGAAACCTCCAGATTTGTTCTTTTTGCTTAGTCTTGCTTTGGCTATGGGGACTTTTTTTGGTTCTATGTGAATGTTAACGGTTGCTTTTTTCTAAGTCTGTGAAGAATGATGGTGGTATTTTGATAAGAATTGCATTAAATTTGTAGATTGCTTTTTTATTTTCTTTATTTATTTTTTTGAGACAGAGTCTCGCTCTGTCACTTAGGCTGGAGTGCAGTGGTGCGATCTCGGCTCACTGCAACCTCCACCTCCTGGGTTCAAGACATCCTCCTGCCTCAGCCTCCTGAGTAGCTGGGATTTTAGGCATGCACCACCACCATGGCTAATTTTTGTAGTTTTAGTAGAGACAGTGTTTCAGCATGTTGGCCAGGCTGATCTTGAACTCTTTACCTCTGGTGATCCACCCACCTCAGCATCTCAAAGTGCTAGGATTACAGATGTGAGCCACGATGCCAAGCCTGTAGATTGCTTTTAGTGGTATGATCGTTTTCTTGATATTGATTCTACCCATTCATGAACATGAGCTTCCATTTGTTTGTGTCATCTATAATTTCTTTCAGCAGTGTTTTGTCATTTTCCTTGTAGAGGTCTTTCACCTCTTTGGTTAGGTATTTTCCCAAGTGTTTTATTTTTCCTGCACCTCTTATAAAAGGAGGATGAGTTATTGATTTCATTCTCGACTTGGTCGCTATTGGCGTATAGCAGAGATACTGAGTTTTGTACATTAATTTTGTACCCTGAATCTTTGCTGATCTCATTTATGATTTCTATAAGCTTTTTGGATGAGTCTTTAGAGTTTTCTAAGTATATGGTTATGTCATCAGCAAGCAGTGACAGTTTGACTTCCCCTTTACTGATTGAGTGTCTTTTATTTTTTTCTCTTGTCTGATTGCTCTCACTAGGACTTCCAGTACTATGTTGAATAGAAGTGGGGAAAGTGACCATCCTTGTCTTGTTCCAGTTCTCAGGGGCAATATTTTCAACTTTTTCCAATTCAGTACAATATTGGCTGCGGGTTTGTCATAGATGACATTTTTTACCCGACAGTATGTCCCTTCTATGTTGATTTTGCTGAGTGTTTTAATCAAAAAGGGATGCTGGATTTTGTCATATGCTTTTCCTGTGTCAATTGAGATGATGATGTGACTTTTGTTTTTTATTCTCTTTATGTGATGTATCACATTTATTGACTTGTGTATGTTAAACAGTCCCTGTATCCATGGAGCTTTGCATTTGTGTTCACCAGGAATATTGGTATGTACTTCTCTTTCTTTGTTATGCTCTTTCCTGGTTTTTGTATTAAGGCAATACTGGCTTCATAGAATGAGAATCCAGTGAGGAGATCCCACCAAATGTGGAGGAATGGGATCAGGGACCCATGCAAACAAGGAATCTGGCCACTTTTTCTATAGAGCAGTTGTGCTGTGCTAAGAGTTCACTTCGGCCCCCAGTCACCTTGAACTCTCCAAATCCTAAAAGCAAGAATAGCTAAGGCTGTTAAACAGGAAAGATGGTGAACTGCCCCTTCCTTTGGGAACTACATCCAAGGGAGGTTTGGAACAACTGTCAGCTGGAAAACACTGATGGGAGTAGTTGTAGATCCCAGTTGGAAGGTCCACCCAGTGAGGAGGAATAGGATTAGGGGCTCACAATAGAAAGCAGTCTGACCACTTTTCCATTGAGCAGTTGTGTTGTGCTTGGGGGTCTACTCAAGACCCCATTTGCCTCAGACTCTCCAAAGCCTGAAGGCAAGAACAGCTAGGGCTGCCACACAGCTATAATGACAGCCTTCCCCTTCCTCTGGGAGTTCCATCCCAAGGAGGTTTGAAATGGCTATCAGCTAGAAAACACTGATTGAAGTGACTAGAGACCCCAGTTGAGAGATTCTAGCCAGTGAAGAGAAATGGGATCTTGGATTCATGTGAACAAGCAGTCTGACCACTTCTCCACAGAGCTGCTGGGCTGTGTTGAGGGACCACTCCAGTGCTGAAAATGGGCACCCTGTCTTGTTCCTTGACTACTAGAGCAGGAAGGATGGAAGGGTGACATGGACTGAAAAGCTACCTGTCGGGTACTATGCTCACTACCTGGGTGACAGGATCATTTGTGCATCAAACCTCAGTGGCATGCATTTTTTCATGTGACAAATTTGCACATTTACCCTCTGAATCTAAAATAAAAGCCGAAATAACCCCATCATGTTGCACACCCTGAAAAATATAAATAAATCTCATAAATATTCAACTTCATTATTATATTTTTTAAATGAGTAAATTTACAAATGATTTTGAGGAATTTGCCTTTTGAATAATGGGAATCAAACACATTATAAAACTAGCATTTTGGTAATCAAAATTAAGGTATTCACAAAATTTTCCTGAAGATCTGTCGGGTGCAGTGGCTCACCCCTGTAATCCTAGCACTTTAGGAGGCCAAGGCAGGCGGATTGCCTGAGCTCAGGAGTTCCAGACCAGCCTGGCAACACGGTGAAACCCCGTCTCTACTAAAAAATACAAAAAATTAACCTGGCATGGTAGCATGTGCCTGTAATTCCAGCTACTCGGGAGGCTTGAACCTGGGAGGCGGATGTTGCAGTGAGCCGAGGTCGTACTGCAGCCTGGACGACAGAGTGAGACTCCGTCTCAAAAAAAATAAATAAAAATAAAAGTAAAAAAAATTCCTGAAGATCTTTAAAAAGAATAGACATGGTAAAAGAATAAGGAATTCATAAGAAGATTTGTGATTATGATTTTATTCCTGCTTGTATACAGTGGAGTGTGCTAGTAGTTAGCCATACCAGAATTTCTTCGAACATAAAAAATGTGATGCCATAACTTCAAAAAATTGTGCAATTAGAATGAGCTTCTAGAACAAATTCTGCTTTCCTTACACAAAAAGATGATGAAAGTTGCTGTTCAACATGAAAGAATTATGCTATCAAATAGTCATTTGTTTGAATAACTACAACTTCATCTTCTTAAGTGATTGTTTCTCTTTGGGCATTTTAGCAATACAACTTCCAGCACTGGATAAAATTATATAATGCATAATTATAAACCTTGACAGAATGCCTGCCTCATTTACATCTGTTCAGGCAATCACTGAAAATAGAACTTAATACATCTTATCTGATCAGATTAATTATACCTAAAATTTTAAACTAAAAATGATGCTACAATTTTTAAACAAGGAATGTAAAAGTAATAACGGTTGTTACAGAAATTATGTATATAAAATTTAATGTTTCTGACAATATTTAAATTCTGCATTTATCTTTTAAAGGTCTACTTTAAAATAGTGCATGGTCTATGCTTGGTTACCTGGTGGCAGTGTTCTTGCTTTATAAATTATCATAGCATAATTTTTGTCTTGGCCAAAGTAATTAAGGTTCACAATTTAGTCCTCACAACACCATGAGATGATTGAGGCTTGAACACTACGCCATTTTATACAAAATGTGTATGCTACCACTTTTTAAAAAATTGTTGGAGTTACTAACATACAGATACAACCACAGATCTGAGACTAAAATGGGAGGCTGATAACTGGGAAGAAATTAGAGATCATAGGAAGGAGGCTAATCTGGCAAAGAGGATGATGAGAAGTATCTACAGTACTAGCATCAATAATGGGGAACTTATAAAGATAATGACGTGTCCATGATAGTATAGAGTGATGGTTTTCAAAGCATGGTCTCCAGAACAAAGACATCAGTATCATCTGGAAACAGGTCTTAGGCCCTACCTCAGACCTACTGAAACAGAAACTCTGGTGATTCTGATGTACTCTAAAGTTTAAGGCCCACTGGTATAGAGTCTCAGAGGAAATTGTTCACATGTTGCATGCTAGCAAGGACTTGAGGAAAATGAGAAGATGAGAGTATCTGCTAGAGTTGAGCATGGAAGTCACTGGAGGCTGTAATACAAGAGACAGAAATGCATTCATACTAGTTTTTATAATATATTTATTAGGGAAATATAGTGACAATAGAGTCAGTGGGATGCACATACTGTGAGATGTATGCTGTTATCTGGAGAAAACATGGAAAATGATACTGAGAGTGCTATATGTATTTATAGGACAGTTGGGAAATGTCAGGGAACTCTAGTCAACCTTGTAATAATGGAAGCTCCTTGGCCAGGGATGTGGCCTTTGTAAGACAATAACTTAGTCAAGTGGGGTCACACACTAATGCCTCTGGTATGAGATGGAGAGAGACCTTGTGTTCTTTTGATGTGTTTACCCAGTGCTGCTGAGCCAACCCTGCCAAGCCGCATAAAAAGTGAAGAGAAAGGGCAACCAGGACTATGCACGGAGGCCACCCAAAAGACAAAACGCATGTCTCTACTCTTTGATCTTGAAAGCAGCATGTCATAGACAAAAGTTTGGCTACATCAGAGGGGAGTCAAAATCATGCATAGTTCAAAAAGACACGTGGCTAAGAATTTTCTTTTTTAAAAAATATGGATGTTACTAGACCACATTGGTGTCCTGAAGGGACTGATTCAAAGAGAGAATACTGATAGTGCAAAACTGAAAGGATGAGTGGGGATGCGATCTGGAGTATATGTGAAGGGAATTGTCACAAAGGTTTAACTAGGAAGCAAGACAAAGAAGAGTTTGACTGCTGTTAGTTTTGTTGAGGGCATTCCTGTCTGCTAACTTGATGATCTCATGGTTTGGACCATCTCCTTCTAAGGAAAAATGAACTGATAACTGAAGTAGTGTTAATAGTACTTTCTGGACCATGGCTTGGCTGCATACATCACCAAGTCTTTTGTCCATGGAGAGATAAGAAGCAGAATTGGGTTTCAGAGTGGAATCAGAATTAAATGAGGCAACGCCAGCTACCACATCCTTAGGAACTTTAGCCAGAATTCAGCATGTTCACAACACTTCCCTCCCTGCTGTATGCATCACTATGTAGAGGCCACCCATACCCTGACCAGGGCCAGTGGTCCATTCACTGGCCCATGCACTTGAAGGCTGCTAGAGCAAAGTAATCACTATTTCTTGACTCTTAAACTAGTAATCCCCAATATGAAGAAAGGGTCTTAATCACTATAAGATCATTGTCACCTTTATACAGGGCCTGGCTCACTTGTTCAGGTCAAGATGCAAGAAGGAAAGCATTATTCCTTTCCTTCTTGACATCTTTCATCTGTTTCCCTCTATATCTACAAAGAAAGTGAACAGAAGAGAAATGACAAACTGCAATAATAAGAAAATGTGAAATGTCTTATGGAAGACTCATTTTTCAGGGTGTTTTGGAATTATACTATGCACTAGTAGCTTGTGTGGTGACAGAATTAGAAATATCTAACAAGGATAGAGAGCATAAAAGCATAAAGTAATGTGCTATGATTTCCACTCTATTATCACTTTAGTGAAAGCAGGCCAAAAAATGTTGAGTGTGTATATCTGATCTTAGAGGAAAAAATCCATTTACTTTTCTCATTAAATTGAAGCCCTCCATAGGATGATATTAAGGCAAATGCATTTTTACGTACTGTTTTTCAGTACCTCTTGTGACCTGTTTTTATAGTGATTGATTAGATGTGATTAGTGAAAATAAGCCACAACATAGTTTGCCTGACAGAACCATCTTACCACAATTATAAATCATGTGTAACCACTTGGAACATATATTGTATTCTGAGTAAAATACAACCATGCAGGACATTACCTTCTCTTGTTATGTAGTATTTATAGAAAACCAACAGCACCTCAAGCATGAGACAAAGTCTTAGTCCTCTATTATTTTACATTTCAACACTCTAAAAGCAGAAACAAATGGAAACATACAGTTTTTTAAATATTGCAGTCAGGCTCTCTGTAAAAGTTTAATAACCTCAGCATTTACAATGAAGATTAATGATCTAATATAGTTCAAAATAGACTTTTTGCTCAAATAGTTAAACTTTCCACAATGTCTGCTAAGGATAGTTAAGAAGAACATTTTTCTCATTTGACTTTGCTAATCATAGAACCATGCTGACTGGCCTATCAGAAATTCATGCTGCCTATTTTCAAGTGTGTTCTCATAGCTACTTGACTATCTTTTTATTCATTTCTAGTCGATAGATTAGTCTGTCCCCTATAACTTAAGTTCCAAATCATCTCTTATCTTCTCCAATTCTCTTGCCTAACTTTCCTAAACATTCTAGATGTTCAGGAAGCCCTGCCTTCTTGTTTAAGGAAGACATCAGTATTGAGACTATTAAGCTGAAACTCCCACTTCACTTAGTTTTTAAAATCCATTTATTAGATATTCTTTGCTTATGGGGAAGGGAAGAAGTAATTGTTATCTCCAATGAATTCCTACGGCACTTTGCTTTACTGATGCACTTATATGCTTATTACGTTGTAATTATTTGTTAACACAGTTATATCCCCTTTTATATTATAGACTTATTGCATACAGAGGCCAAATCTTATACAAATGATTATCTTTCACAGAGCCAAGCCTTTTACACAATTCTCAATTAATATTTGCTAAATGATTATAGTTACTAATAAATGATGAAACCCTGACCTCCATCATCTTGGTCTTTGTTTCAAAATAAAAACAATGTAAAGATATTCTATAGGTGTATAATTTATTATGAAATTCACAGGTCAATAAAGGAAAGAGCAAAAACTACCTTGTATAATAGATCTCAAAGACGGAAAGTTTAGTGTAAATTGATAAAGATTAATATCAATTAACTGAAATTTTAAAAATTACCTTCATGTACCTATAAATTCCCTAAGCCATTATGTGCCAGAGTATGCATTTGGAACACTGGTGTCAGTCATGATATTAAAGGTGTTTTATAAAATAATTTTGTGATCAAGAAGACATGTTAAATAGCATAATCTTAAAGAATCTAAGAACACCTGCAGAAAAAAAAAAAAAAGTCTCATTTAGCCCAGCATTTCTAGAGACCAAAGAACTCTATTTTTAATTCATCTATTACTATCAATAGAAAATTAGTATTTAATAAATCTCAGTTTGGGAAATTCCACCTTAAAGGAACTCAAAGCAAGTGATATGGCTTCATTTGGCTCTGACATCTTCTAAAAAAAGTCTTGGATCTCTTTTTTGTCTTTAATTAACCTACTAAAATACTTCATTGAACACCAGCCAAGCACCATCCTCCCTAATAAGAACTGTGAATACAACACAAGCAAAATGGTCATAGTCCCCTCCCTCATGAGGTTTAGCTTAGTGAGGATGCAATTATTATTGATAAGGTCCAAGAAATATTAGACTCAGTAGACAAAGAAAACTGTGGGAGACAGAACATTCCCCAGAGAGAAGAAAACACGGACAAAGGCAGCATGGTGTAGGGAGGGGCATGGATATTCAAGACCAGGGCTGGAGACAAAGAGTGTGTTAGGAAATGGTGAAGATAAGACTGCAGTGGTACATGAGGACAGAGCCATACAGAGCATTGCAGGCAGAGTTTTTAAAGATGTGTTTTTATTCTAAAACTAATGGGAAACCATTTAGTTATCACTCAGCAAGAAACTGATGTGCATTTTAAAAAGATTCCAGCTGCAATGAGAAAAATTTTGACAGAATCAAGAAAGGATATGGACTGATCAGTTAGAAATAATAATTTAGTAATTCTGGCAAGAAAAAATAAGAATTTAGTGATATGGACTGCAATGTGGCCCTCGCCACCACCCCAAATGCTTATGTTGAAGCCCTAAGTCCCTAAACTCCTTGTGACTCTATTGAAGATAGGACCTGTAAAGAAGTGATCAGGTTAAATAAGGTCATAAAGGTGGAGTCCTGATATAGGGGTACTGGCATACTTATAAAAGAGGGAAAAGAATACCAGAGATCTGTCTCTGCCATTGAAGACACAGCGAGAAAGTGTCCATCTCTAAGCCAGGAAAAAGAGATTTCACCAGAACCAGAATTCTTCCAGAACCTTAAGCTGGGACTTTCCAGCCTCCAGAACTGCAAGAAATTAAATCTTTGTTATTTAAGCCATCTGGTGTATGAAGTTTTGTTATGGCAGACAAAGCAAACTAAGACACTTGGAGTAGAGTATTGGTGGTAGAGATGAAGAAGCATATACCGACATACAAAAGATACATAAGAGGAAAATCAGGGCCGGGCGCGGTGGCTCAAGCCTGTAATCCCAGCACTTTGGGAGGCTGAGACGGGCGGATCACGAGGTCAGGAGATCGAGACCATCCTGGCTAACACGGTGAAACCTCGTCTCTACTAAAAGAATACAAAAAACTAGCCGGGCGAGGTAGCGGGCGCCTGTAGTCCCAGCTACTCGGGAGGCTGAGGCAGGAGAATGGCGTAAACCCGGGAGACGGAGCTTGCAGTGAGCTGAGATCCAGCCACTGCACTCCAGCCTGGGCGGCAGAGCGAGACTCCATCTCAAAAAGAAAAAGAGGAAAATCAGTACCACTTGATGATATGGAAATAGAGGGAAGACCAAGGATGAACTCTGATTTCTGGCGTTTTTGTTTCCTCTTAATATTTTTTCTCTAAAATACTTACAACTCTTTAATGCTAACCTCTGTTTCTCTTTCATATCATGTGTATAACTGTTTGTTTTCCTACATTTCCATATTTCCTCAAAACTCAGAGCCCTTGCATATTCTGTTTCTCTTGCTTTAAATATCTATTATTCTCCTAACTTTTATTTGACTAACTTCTACTCAACCATCCTTTAATACAGTAACCAAGTCTCATAATCTAATATTCCTCCTATATGTCCCCTGCCTACTTATCACTTGCCATTTTAACTGTCTGTTAATTCTTCTCTTCTTCCTATAACAATGAGAATGGATTGTGATGTATTAGAGAAGGTGATGCTTAAGGTAAATCTTGAAGGAAGGATAAGTAGGAGCTAGCCAGGCAAAGAAGGGGAATAATGGCTGTTCTATTCATTTTTCTATCTATGAGAAGTCCCATATTATAACAATGGGTATATGGTAGACCCAATAGATATTTGTTGACTTAGCTAATGAAGGGATTGATCTAATATATATTTGTATAATTTTTCAGATCTTCTGTCATGTACTTTAGTTGATCCACAGATGCCCTTGTGATTAACGTTCTTTTTAATTGGACACTTTAAATTTGCACTCAAAAGCCTTCTCTTACCAACACCAAAATTGTTCATTGTGTGAACCAATGTTAAAATGGGAATCACAGAGAAATGTACTTTTGAACAATAATAAACTTCTTCAAGTTATAAAACGAAAGAACTCTTTGATAAAAGATTTAGGCTGGGCACGGTGGCTCACGCCTGTAATCCCAGTACTTTGGGAGGCCGAGGCGGGCGGATCACGAGGTCAGGAGATGGAGACCATCCTTGCTACCACGGTGAAACCCCATCTCTAATAAAAATACAAACAATTAGCCGGCTGTGGTGGTGGGCGCCTGTAGTCCCAGCTACTCGGGAGGCTGAGGCAGGAGAATGGCGTGAACCCGGGAGGCGGAGCTTGCAGTGAGCCGAGATCAGGCCACTGCACTCCAGCCGTGGCGACAGAGCAAGAGACTCCCTCTCAAAAATAAAGATTTAGGAGATAAAGAAAGCTATAAGGCAGAAAGTGACAATTACTTACAATCCTATATCCTGGAGATAACCTTGCCTTCTACTTTGAAATATATGTCACCAAAATTTCAACTATGTTTACATATACACACATACTTTTGTCTTTCTACAAAAAATAAAATGTTAAAAATATGATGTTATACATAAATTATTTTTACTTAACCACATATTACAGATGTCTTGTCATTTCGGTAAAGGTGAATATGCACCATTATTTTTATTGGCTGCACAGTAATACACAAATATAGTAGTATTTAGTAGTACTAAAATCTCCTTTTAGTGGTCATTTAAGCTGTTATATTGAAATTAGGGATTTTTTTTTTTTTTTTTCTCCGCGCTCCAAGGCATTTTTTTTTTTTTAACTTTTAGGTTTAGGGGTACATGTGCAGGTTTGTTATGTAGATAAACTTGTGTCATGTGCATTTTGTTGTACAAATTATTTCTTGACACTGGTGCTAGACCTAGAACCCAATAGTTGTTTTTTGTTTTGTTCCTTGTCCTCCTCCCACCTTCCATTCTCCAGTAGTTCCCAGTGTCTGTTGTTCCCCTCTTTGTGTCCATGTGTTCTCATTATTTAGCTCCCATATATAAGTGAGAACATGTGGTATTTGGTTTTCTGTTCCTACATTATTTTGCTATGGATAATGGCCTCCAGTTCCATCAATGTAGGATCTGATCTCATTCTTTTTATGGCTGCATAGTATTCCATGATGTATATGTACCATATTTTCTTTATCTAGTCTACCATGGATGGGCAGTTTGGTTGATTCCATCCTACTTTGCTATTGTGAGTAGTGCTGCATCTGTATTTATGACACAACAATTTATATTCCTTTGGTTATATACCCAGTAATGGGATTGCTGTGTCAAGAGGTAGTTCTGTTTTTAGCTCGTTGAGGAATTGCCACACTGCTTTCCACAATGGTTGAACTAATTTGTAATCTCACCAACAGTGTATAGGCATTCCTTTTTCTCTGCAACTTCGCCAGCATCTGTTATTTTTTGACTTTTTTATAAGAGTCATTCTGACTGGTGTTAGATGATATCTTATTGCATTTTTGATTTATATTTCTCTGATCAATGATATTGAGCAGATATCATATACTTATTGGCTGCATGTATGTCTTCTTTTGAAATGTGTCTGTTCCACATACACACAGACACACACTTGAAGCTGAATGAGGACTCCTGGGACTGTTTTTATAGCAAGTTATTCTCACCTCCAGTCATACTATTAACATTAAAGAGGAATGGATACAAAGTAAGCTGTCAATATCAGATTATCTTTCCATTTTTGGTGTGGTCATGTTCTGCCCTCTGTTTAAAGAAACATAACAAATTATAAAAACACAAAAATTGTGCATAGAAAGGAGAGTTAAATAAAACCAAAGGGGAAAATCTAATAACCCCAGTGGTTCCTGAGAGACCAAGAAGAAGGAAAAGTTTCCTTGAATGAATTAATGGCATTCACAGAGACCTGGATGAGACTGGAGATGGTTATTCTAAGTGAAGTAACTCAGGAATGGAAAACCAAACATCATACATGCTCACTCACAAGTGGGAACTAAGCTATGAGGATGCAAAAGCATAAGAATGACACAGTGGGCTTTGGAGACTTAGGGGAAAAGGTGGGAGGAGGTTGAGAGATAAAAGACTATAAATTGTGCGCAGTGTACACTGCTTGGGTGATGGGTACACGAAAATCTCACAAATCACCACTAAAGAACTTACTCTTGTAACCTAACACCATCTGTTCCCCCAATAACCTATGGATATAAAAATTAATAATTATTAAAAAAAGAAAGAAAAGTGTCTGTTCATGTCCTTTGCCCACTTTTTAATGGAGTCATTTGTTTTTTGCTTGTAAATTTGTTTAAGTTCCTTTTAGATGCTAGATATTAGACCATTGTCAGATGGATAGTTTGCAAATATTTTCTCCCATTCTGTAGGTTGTCTGCTTACTCTTTTGATAGTTTATTTTGCTGTGCAGAAGCTCTTTAGTTTAATGAGATCCCATTTGTCAATTTTTGCTTTTGTTGCAATTGCTTTTGGCATCTTTGTCATGAAATCTTTGCCAGTTCGTATGTCCAGAATGATATTTCCTAGGTTGTCTTCCAGAATTTTCATGGTGTGTAGTCTTACATTTAAGTCTTTAATCCATACTGAGGTGGTTTTTTGTATATGGTGTAAGAAAGGGGTCCAGTTTCTATTTTCTGCACATGGCTAGCCAGTTATCCCAGCACCATTTATTGAATAAAGAGTCTATTCAGCCTTGTTTGATTTTTGTCAGCTTTGTTGAAAATCAGATAGTTGTAGGTGTGCAGAATTATTTCTGGGCTCTCAGTTCTGTTCCATTGATTGGTATCTGTTATTGTATCAGTACCAGTATGCTCTTTTGGTTACTGTAGCACTATAGCACAGTTTGAAAGTCAGGTAACATGATGCCTGCACCTTTTTCTTTTTTGCTTAGGATTGCCTTGGCTGTTCAGGCTCCTTTTAGGTTCCATAAGAATTTTAAAAATTTTTTTTCTAGTTCTGTGAAGAATGTCATTGGCAGTTTGATAGGATAGCACTGAATCTGCAAATTGGTTGGGCAGTATGGCCATTTTAAAGATATCGATTCTTCCTGTCAATGAGCATAGAGTGTTTATCCATTTGTTTGTGTCATATCTGATTTCTTTGAGCAGTGTTTTGTAATTCTCATTGTAGAGATCTTTTGCCTCTCTGATTAGCTGTATTCATAGGTATTGTTTATTTTTTGTGGCAATTGTGAATGGAATTGCTTTCCTGATTTGACTCTCAGCTTGGTGGTAATTGGTGTACAGGAATGTCAGGGAATTTTGTTCACTGATTGTGTATCCTGAAACTCTGCTGAGGCAGTTTATCAGTTTAAGGAGCTTTTGGGCCAAAACTATCGGATTTTCTAAATATAGGATTATGTCATGTGCAAACAGGGATAGTTTGACTTCTTCTCTTCCTATTTGGATGCCTTTAGTTCTTTCTCTTTCCTGATTGCTCTGGCTGGGACTTCCAATATTATGTTGAATAGGAGTGGCAAGAGAAGACATCTTTGTCTTGTGCTGGTTTTTAAGGGAAATGGTTCCAACTTTTGCCCATTCAGCACGATGGTGGGTGTGGGTTTGTCATAAGTGACTCTTACTATTAATATTTTGAGGTATATTCTGTCAATACCTAGCTTATTGAGAGTTTTTTAACATGAAGAAATAGTGAATTTTATTGAAAGCTATTCTGCATCTCTTGAGATAATCATGTGATTTTTGTCTGTCTATGTGTTGAATCATATTTATTGATTTGCATATGTTGAACCAACCTAGCATCCCACGAATAAAGTTTACTGGGTCGTGGTGGATTAGCCTTTTGAAGTCCTGCTGGATTTGGTTTGCTGGTATTCTGTGAAGATTTTTGCATCAGTGTTCATCAAGGATATTGGCCTGAAATTTTCTTTTTCTTTTTTCTTATTTTTGTTCTGTGTTTCTGCCTTGTTTTGGAATCAGGATGATGCTAACTTCACAGAATGAGTTGGGGAGAAGTCTCTCTTCAGTTTTTTGGAATAGTTTCAGTAGGATTGGTACCACATCTTCCTTTGTATCTGGTGTATATATGTGGTATTCAGCTGTGAATCTGTCTGGTCCTGGACTTCTTTTTCTTGGTAGGCTATTTATTACTGATTCAATATTGGGGTTGTTATGGGTCTGTTCAGGGAATCAGTTTATTCCTCGTTCAGTCTTGGGAGGGTGTATATGTCCAGGAATTCTAGATTTTCCAGTTTGTATGCAAAGAGGTGTTCGTAGTCGTCTCTGCTGGTTATTTGTACTTACTTCTTACTCTCTCTCACTCATGTGATGCCTTCTGCCATGTATAACGCAAGAAGAAGGCCCTGACCAGATGCCAGTACCTTGGTTTTGAAATTCCCAGTCTCCAGAATTGAGAGAAAACAAATAGATTTCTATGGTTACAGTGGTATTATCCCCTTTATTGTTCCTAATTGTGTTTATTTGGATCCTCTCTCTTTTCTTTTTTATTATTCTAGTTAGTGGTCCATCTAGTTTTTCAAAAACTAGCTCCTGGATTTGGGGGTCTCTTGAATGTATTTTTGTGTCTCAGTCTCCTTCATTTCAGCTCAAAGTACTTCATAGGGCAGTGGTGGCAGGATCCCTCCTCCTTCCCACCTGTCAGCAGCAGCAGCATAGGCAGTGTGGCAGGGTGCATGCTTTTGGGCCATGGCCGGGTGCTAGCAGGTGCCAGGTGCTGGCTTCCAGGTGGGCATTTGCAGAAGTGGCAGTGGCAGAAGGGCTACAGGAATTGTGAGGCCCCACCAGGGACTGTGCGTGCCTTCACTCTGGTGGTGATGTTAGCACAGGGGTGGGTCGTTGGTGTGTGCAGGACTGTGTGTGCTCTCTGTGGATATTCATGCTGGCCGTGATAACTGCTCAGGGCAGGCACAGGACTGCTGTTCTCCATGCACAGTTTCGTGACTCACAGGTGGCAGTGTTGGCACAGAGCCTGTGCACTGGTGAGGAAAGGGCTGGCGGGCTCCCTGGTGCCAAGGACAACAGCAGTGCAGCGGGGAGTGGGCTGTTGGGATACACTCAGGCCTGCAGCAGTGACACCGTAGGGTGTAGATGGCACATGCACAGCAGTGGGAAAGGGAAGGCAAGGTCTACTCACACACACACACCAGCAAAGCAATGCAGGGGTGGCCATAGGCGAGTGCATGAAGATGAAGCCACAGCACAGGGGAGGCCGCAGTGTGGGGAGGGTCCAGGCCAACGGTGCATGCTTGCGAGCCGCTGTGCTGGAGAGCTCAGGCAAGGTCCAGCAGCACAGGAGCTTGGGGCCCCAAGGAGGTTCCTGGGCTCTGTATTAGGTGCAGCCAGGTTTGGGCCCTGAGAGAGGCCAGCTGACTAGGGGTGCTCAAATTGGACTGGCCTCCTCTCATGGGCAAGACTGACTTGCAGCTTTCAGGCCCTACAGTTCCTCTAGGGCTAAAGTCTCCAATGACAGCAAGTCGAGGCTAGGGGTATGGGCATCCCTGGCCATGCTCCACCACTGGGTTCCACACTGGCTGGAGTTGTGCCCATACCATTTATCTCAGCAGCATTCCCTGCCAAGTCAACTTTCCATGGTGGTCAAGGGGTCTCTTCCTGCTGAGATTCCAGAGGCCAGTGAGGACAGCAGATTGCTCTTTGCTCGTTCAACTCACACCCTCTGCAGGAGTCCTTGGGGCCCAGGAATGAGTGATGGTGCACAGTAGCCCCGTGCAGTGTACCCAGCTTCCTCCCCCTTCAGCTTAGTGTCTGTCTTCCCTCCTTGCTCTCAGTGCCTTTCCTCTGAAGATCTTCTAGGAGTGGCAAGTCTTCATGACGTCCCGGCCCCTCAGTGGGAGATGATCCTTCTCGTTGCATCTAGGCAGCCATCTTGGAGCAGGAGCCAGGATTTCAATATAAGCTGATAATCTAGTATCTTAAACTCATTCTATTTTCTCCTTGATGAAACTATCTTAAGAAAGAATCTAATTCATTTGAAAATGTACCTTGGTGATAATTCCTCATAATGGGCTGACAGCAAAAATAGACTATTGTTTATAGTTCAGTTTGTCTCCTGTCTTGTTAGCAGTGAACATTAGCCAACAGTATTCTCAGTAGCCACAGTTACTATTTTGAGTAAAGATCATTTAAATGGTAAGGGACTACTAACACTTAAAAATCTCATATTAATTAGAAGAATAAGATCCATATTTCTCAATCATCCTAAGATTAAGAAGAATAATTGCCATGGTTTGAATATGTCCCCTAAAGTTTATGTACTGGGAACTTGATCCTGAATGTGGTGTATTAGAAGGTGAGGTCTAACAGGAGGTGTTTTGGGTCATGAAGGTACCACTCTTGTGAATGAATTAATACCATTATCATAAGAATATCTTTGTTATCATGGGAGTGGGTTTCTTATAAAAGGACAATTGGGCCCCCTCTTACTCTCTCTCACTCATGTGATACCTTCTGCCATGTATAACACAAGAAGAAGGCCCTGACCAGATGCCAGTGCCTTGGTTTTGAAATTCCCGGTCCCCAGAATTGAGAGGAAACAAATAGATTTCTGTTCTTTAGAAATTACCCAATGTCAGGTATTCTGTAATAGCAGCACAAAACTAAGACAATACTACTACTCTGTGTGTGTGTGTGTGTGTGTGTATGCACATGCATGTGCATGTGTACAGATGTTAACATACTCTGCTGGTGGAAATCTGAATTGGAATAACTTTATTGAAGGCAAAGTTGGCAATTTTATTGGACTTTTCTATGTCACCTGAAATTCCTCTCGACCCCATCTGTCCCTTTTGATACCACTGCTAGTTTTGTTCAGGTACAGTTAACAACATTTCCAATCTGGCTTTACTGCCTCTTTCTTGCTTTGAGATATGAGCTTCTGTGATGACTTGCTGAGGGTTTTCAAAGGCATCCTTCTCTGGGAAGTCTGCAGGTGAGAGGGAGTTAATATCTGAAGGGCCACCCTTAACTGATGGGGAAAGAAGCAAATTTATGCCATGGGAGAAAGTGCTGAGAATCATTTCCTACACTTTATCATACGGTTGCTAGCAGATCTAGCACCAGAGATTGAAGTGGTGCCTTTGAATAATATATTCTAATTTCACATTTCCTTTTGATATAGTTTGGATGCCCCTTCCAAATCTTGTACTGAGATGTATGCCCCAGTGTTGGAGGTGGAACCTGGTGGGAGGTGTTTGGTCATGTGAGCAGGTCTCTCATGGCCTAGTGCTGTCCTCCGTGGTAGTCAGTTCTTTTGAGATCTGGTTGTTTAAAGTGTGTGGCACTTCCCTACTCTCTCTCTCTCTTGCACCTGCTCTCACAATATGAGACATCTGCTCTTTCTTTGCTTTCCACCATGATTGGAAGCATTCTGAGGCCTCATAAGATGCCAAGCAGATGCCGGTGCCATACTCCCTGACAGCTTGCAGAACTGTGAATTAATTAAACCTCTTTTCTTTATAAATTACTCAGTCTGAGGTACTTGTTTGTAGCAACACAAGAATGAACTAACACACTTTTCCTCTTTGTTTTAGTACCCTGTCCTGCATTCCTGCTTCCTCAGATTATATTTCCAAATTAATCATGTGCACCCAAGCGTTTGTCTTGTGCTTGACAATTAAGAGAATGAAGGCTAAGAAACCATAACAAATAAAAATTTAAGGGTGCATAACTTTTGCTCTTGTAATTCCACTTTTTAAAACTTCTCCAAAAATGAAGGAGAAAGAATAAAGAGACAGAAAAAATCTGTTTAACTCTAAAACACACTCTTTATATCTAGTGTCTTAATTGCTGTAGCCTCAATTTTTGCATAAAGATTATCTTTTAGGTCAAGGTAGCTCTTTCCTTTAGAAAGTCTTCAGTTTGTTAATACCATGAGCAAAACTATGATCAAGTTTTGACATTATTATTAAACAGATGTCTAAATACAATGAAGATGTTGCTGAATGCCCATGTCTGCAATGCTTATAATGACAGCCATAACTTTAAGTACATTTAAATTGTTTTGCTTTGTTTATGAATGTTTTGATTTAACTAGAAAAGTAACAGAAAAAAAAATCTTTACAATTTATAATTAATTTGAGGTTCAGTAGAAGATTTACAGATCCTGTGAACAGAATGTAAGTATGTGTGGTTATTTGTTTTTATGTGATAATTTTATCATTGTCTTACAAATTCTCATAAACTATAATAGATTAGATAACAAATATTTTCACAAGCCAATGTTTGTACATCCAATCTTCATCTTTATCAAATTAAAATAAGGTATTACTGGAAATGATTTTATTTTACACAAGAAATGAAGGTAAAGATGTTGATAATTATTCTTTAGGGTACCACAGCAACAGTTCCAAGAATCCTTTTAAAGCTTAAAAAGTCTGAAATAACAGTGTTACATTGGCAAAGTGTTGCTGCAGACACTTGCAATATAAAGAAACATAATGGAGAGGTCTAGAAATAGAAATGTTAAAGAAAATTTACTTAGAATAATCAATTTTAGAAGTTTTCTTTAAGTCAGCTATCCAGGGAGTTGACCAATTACTTTTAAAATATTGTAGGTAATAAAATGTCTCTAAGTTTCTGTGAAATTTATATTTTAGTGAGTTTGTTGCCTTTATTCTTTGTCCCTAGTTATTTTCTTAATTATAAGTGAGGTTAAAATTTTTAATATAGTTTTTAAATATTGTTACCTTGTTTTGTCAACTTTCTTCTGTATCCCTTGCATATGTTTTCATAGGGTCTTTTCTTTTTATTTTCAAGAGTTCATTTTATACTAAGAAAATTGCCAAATGTCAAAAGAGAAATTTTTAACACTTGATTAGTTCATTAATGAGCTAATTATATATTTGAGACATATTTGTCTATTTGTATATGTCATCTTTTTAACTTTTGAAAGCTGTATGTTGACACTTCTTTTCTTAAGCGAATGGCATTTTTTTTTTCTAATTTTTCAGTGGTCTTTTGACTTACTTAAAACCTTATAAGATTTCATTGGCTTATGTAATTAAAAATATTTTGTATAATTTGTTCATTGTTATCTTTGTGAATTTGAGATTTGGGGACATACTTAGAAATTACATCTCTTCCTGCAAAACTATTTTTAAAAATAGAACACTAGCCTTTTCCTGTATGTTATGGTCTCTCATTTTGAATATTTCTATCTTTTCTGTTTCAGAAATTATTCACAGATATGAAAGTAAGTAGTCTGCTTATATTTTATCTAATATCTATCAATATTTACATTTATTTTACAATTGTTAAATAATTCAGCTTTACATTTCTGGCACAAAATGGCAATTTTTAAATATTCTAAATGTCCATGTGTCTTTAAACATGTTTCTGTCCCATTTTTCTATCTAATCAAAAGCAAGTATCATCCTACTTTAGTGGCTAAAGCTCTACTTCAAGCATTATTCTCTGGTACAGCTAACTCTATCCTGCTCCACACTCAGCTTTGCGGGTCTCCTGACTATTCTTCTATGTATATCATTCCAGTTGGCCATTATATTAATACATAATCATATAAACTTAAAAATGTCTCGTTTTTATTGGGATGGTATATTTTACAAATTAGTTTAGAAATAATTCACATATTTACAACATTAAAAATTATTGTCCAAATATTAGGCGTGTCTTCCAATTTATTCAGATGTGTTTTGTCATTTCCCCTTATTTGGAGCAAGAGAAAATTATTATAATAATCTTTCAAGAATTCTTATTTTTAATTTATTTATTGTTTATGCCATTTTTGTTGCTCCTGTTTTCTGCTTAAATAGAAGCTTATATTTTTAATAAAGTATGCATTGAAGAAAACTTTTTAAATATTGTGAAGGAAAACTCTAGCCAACCTTATTCAAAGCAGTTAAGTGCTCAAGTCATTACAAATTTTTTAAATCAGGTAAAAGCGTTACTTTTGTACATTATGGCCAAGAATAGATAAAATTAATTTTCTTTAATGACAACATGTGAAGTCACTGTTAATTGCTTACCAATGGATAGTCTCATCATTCTTATTTTTTGAAAAATCACACTCTTAATTATTACCCTCCTATTTTCCTGTTACTCATGGTGATGTACTGTCAGTGTAAGTCAATTATGGGAATTTGCTCAATTTCAAAAGAAATACTAAGGAGAAAATTATCTCCCCATGTGTGGCCTGTGTATATTAATGTGATAGTAATAATATGGGTGACACATTAAAATGCAGTCATCACATGACAATGAAAAAGCTACACACTGACAGGCAGAGCTGAAAGGTCGCAGGACACAGGTTTTTATGTTGCTGAACTAAACAAACTTAGATGTCTGTCTATAAGGCTCTTTTCGTGTGAGAAAACTAATTTTCCTCATGGTCTGGTGAATTGGGATTTTTTTTCTATTACTTTCTATTTTTTCTATTACTTTCAGCTAAGAATATATTGATTTTATTTACATTTAGAAAATTCCAATTACTACTATTAACAATAATACTACAGAAATCAAAACACTAAACAATAAGAAAATGTTGGAAGATTTCCATAAGGGACACTTGTAGAAAACGTGCTTTTCTCCTCAGGCACAATAATCAGATCTGTTGTCCTCAGTGGTCCCAGGCATCCAAAGTATGCTGGTTCCTTGTCAGCACTTACAGGCTGGTTTCAGTCCTTTCAGTGTTTCCGTTTATAATTCTGGCTAACATACTTAGCTATTATCTGTATATTTAGATGTATGTTATAGCTCCTCTTAATTCTTGAATTGAAAGTAAATAAATTGATTACATTATGCTTGCTTTTTTCTAGTCTTCTCACACTCTCATTTTCAAATTATTATTTTTACATTTTGATGTTAACAATACAATAGTATTTTACATAACCAGAATTCCTACAAGTTTCACCTTTATTCTGTAGCTAAAAATCCTCAAAGCTTTTTCACCTCTCTATTATATCATGGCTTCTCCATTCCAGTTATTTATTTTTACGCAACTCCTGATTAGATTATGGCATCAAGTAGTTTTTATTTCAATAATGATTTGAGTAAAGTAAATTTCTCAACTTCTTTTGCGTTTCATATTTGTCATTCTTATATTTAAACAGCTTTTCTAGTTACACAATTATTTGATCACCAGTTATTTGCTGTGTGTGCCACTATATTCTAGCACTGAAGAAGTAAAGCTGTGGCCAGCCTGATTTTGTCTTTATCATGAGTTGCCGAGTTATCATGAGTTTTTTTTTTTTTTTTTTTCCTGTAGAAATTCAGAATTTTCTATTTCCTTGAAATAACAGTAACTTTACCAAGTTATTTCCAGAGGTTAGTTTCTCTTTATCAATTTTGCCTGGGACACAATGTGTTTTATTCAGTAAATGTTTCTTTTATAAGATAGTTGAAAATTCTGTTGAGGTTTTTTTCTGTTTATTTTTAGGAAAAATAAGAAAGCATAAGTTGAATCTTTTATCTACCTTTCATACTTACGTACAGCTTGAGTATTTCTAAATCTCAAAACCCAAAATCAAAAATGCTCCAAAATTTGCAACATTTTGAGTGTCAACATAATGTCACAAGTTACAAATTTCATACCTGATTACATGTGATAGGTTATGTCAAATGCAGGCATAAAACACACAGTTTATTCAACATCCCCAAGGGACAAAAGACCCTCCCAGTCCTCTTCAATTGCAGTATATCTTTTCTGTACATGCCTAGATTCCCCAATGCAAGCACACCCACAAAAGGTGTGGGTGCAGGCTGGACACATCGATGGCAAGTTTCCCATAATTCTCCACATGAGGTCAAGACCTGTGTGCATTACTCACTGTGTTTCTTTATTTATTCTCTACTTGGTGATATAAAGATATTGTTGAAAATATGGGGGCTAAAAAGCCTGCAGATACTCCTGTAGGTAACACTGATAAAAGAAGGAGGAAGCATTTATGTTTATAGCATGGAAAGTCAAACTGTTGGAGAAACGACAGTGGTGTTAAGTATAAAACATCTTTCAGAAGAGTATGGTATTGAAATGACCATCATACATGATTTGAAGCAACAGAGGATAAACTGTTGAAGGTCTCTTTTATGCTGAAAGTGATAAACAGAAGTTAATTAAAAATAGAAAACTACATTAAGCTAAAAATGAAGATTTGGTTAGGTATTAAAAGAATGGCTCCATCACAGTTTCAGTGCACACATGCCACTTCATGGTATGCTGATTATGAAACAAGCAAAGAACCATTACTACAAACTAAAGAGTACTGTGAATATTCAACAGGCTGGCTGTAGACATTTTATTAAAAAGACTTGGCATTACATGTTACAAGATTTGTGGTAGTAAAGCATTTGCTGATTGTGAAGCAGTGGGAGAAGTCATTAACAAGGTCATTTGCCAAGGTCACTGCTGATGAAAATCTGACACTAGAATAAGTCCGTGATATTGATGAAGCATCACTGCTTTGGTGTTCTATCCCAGAAAGACACTGACTACCACGGATGAGACAGTCCCTGCAGGAATTAAAAATGCTCAAGAGAGAATAACTGTGCTGGGATGTGCTAACGCAGCAGGCCTGCCTATGGGTAAACTTGCTGAGATAGGCAAAAGAATCCTCTCTTTTCAAGGAGTTAATTTCTTACCAGTCCATTAGGATGCTAACAAAAAGGCATGGATCACCAGGAACATCTTTTCTGGTTAATTTCACAAATATTTTGTACTTATAGGTCATGCTCACTGAAGGGGAACTGGACTGAATGATGATTGCAAGGTTGTTATTTCTTGATAACTGTGTGTGTCTGCAAGTCCCCCAGCTGAAATACTCATCAAAAATAATTTTTATGCCATGTGCTTTCCCCCAAATATAACTTCATTAATTCAGCTACTTGATCAGGTATTCTTTTTTTTTTTTTTTTTTTTTTTTTTTTTTTTTTTATACTTTAAGTTCTAGGGTACATGTGCATAACGTGCAGGTTTGTTACATATGTATACTTATGCCATGTTGGTGTGCTGCACCCATCAACTCGTCAGCACCCATCAATTCATCATTTATATCATGTATAACTCCCCAATGCAATCCCTCCCTCCTCCTCCCTCCCCATGATAGACCCCAGTGTGTGATGTTCCCCTTCCCGAGTCCAAATGATCTCATTGTTCAGTTCCCACCTATGAGTGAGAACATGCGGTGTTTGGTTTTCTCTTCTTGTGATAGTTTGCTAAGAATGATGGTTTCCAGCTGCATCCATGTCCCTACAAAGGACGCAAACTCATCCTTTTTTATGGCTGCATAGTATTCCATGGTGTATATGTGCCACATTTTCTTAATCCAGTCTGTCACAGATGGACATTTGGGTTGATTCCAAGTCTTTGCTATTGTGAATAGTGCCGCAATAAACATACGTGTGCATGTGTCTTTGTAGTAGACTAATTTATAATCCTTTGGGTATATACCCAGTAGTGGGATGGCTGGGTCATATGGTACATCTAGTTCTAGATCCTTGAGGAATTGCCATACTGTTTTCCATAATGGTTGAACTAGTTTACAATCCCACCAACAGTGTAAAAGTGTTCCTATTTCTCCACATCCTCTCCAACACCTGTTGTTTCCTGACTTCTTAATGATTGCCATTCTAACTGGTGTGAGATGGTATCTCATTGTGGTTTTGATTTGCATTTCTCTGATGGCCAGTGATGATGAGCATTTTTTCATGTGTCTGTTGGCTGTATGAATATCTTCTTTTGAGAAATGTCTGTTCATATCCTTTCCCCACTTTTTGATGGGGTTGTTTGTTTTTTTCTCGTATATTTGTTTGAGTTCTTTGTAGATTCTGGATATTAGCCCTTTGTCAGATGAGTAGGTTGCAAAAATTTTCTCCCATTCTGTAGGTTGCCTGTTCACTCTGATGGTAGTTTCTTTTGCTGTGCAAAAGCTCTTTAGTTTAATTAGATCCCATTTGTCAATTTTGGCTTTTGCTGCCGTTGCTTTTGGTGTTTTAGACATGAAGTCCTTGCCCATGCCTATGTCCTGAATGGTACTACCTAGATTTTCTTCTAGGGTTTTTATGGTATTAGGTCTAACATTTAAGTCTCTAATCCATCTTGAATTAATCTTCGTATAAGGGGTAAGGAAAGGATCCAGTTTCAGCTTTCTACTTATGGCTAGCCAATTTTCCCAGCACCATTTATTAAATAGGGAATCCTTTCCCCATTTCTTGTTTCTCTCAGGTTTGTCAAAGATCAGATGGCTGTAGATGTGCGGTATTATTTCTGAGGACTCTGTTCTGTTCCATTGGTCTATATCTCTGTTTTGGTACCAGTACCATGCTGTTTTGGTTACTGTAGCCTTGTAGTATAGTTTGAAGTCAGGTAGCGTGACGCCTCCAGCTTTGTCCTTTTGACTTAGGATTGTCTTGGCAATGCGGGCTCTTTTTTGGTTCCATATGAACTTTAAAGCAGTTTTTTCCAATTCTGTGAAGAAACTCATTGGTAGCTTGATGGGGATGGCATTGAATCTATAAATAACCTTGGGGAGTATGGCCATTTTCACGATATTGATTCTTCCTATCCATGAGCATGGTATGTTCTTCCATTTGTTTGTGTCCTCTTTGATTTCACTGAGCAGTGGTTTGTAGTTCTCCTTGAAGAGGTCCTTTACATCCCTTGTAAGCTGGATTCCTAGGTATTTTATTCTCTTTGAGGCAATTGTGAATGGAAGTTCATTCCTGATTTGGCTCTCTGCTTGTCTGTTGCTGGTGTATAAGAATGCTTGTGATTTTTGCACATTAATTTTGTATCCTGAGACTTTGCTGAAGTTGCTTATCAGCTTAAGGAGATTTTGGGCTGAGACGATGGGGTTTTCTAAATATACAATCATGTCATCTGCAAACAGGGACAATTTGACTTCTTCTTTTCCTAACTGGATACCCTTGATTTCTTTCTCTTGCCTGATTGCCCTAGCCAGAACTTCCAACACTATGTTGAATAGGAGTGGTGAGAGAGGGCATCCCTGTCTTGTGCCAGTTTTCAAAGGGAATTTTTCCAGTTTTTGCCCATTCAGTATGATATTAGCTGTGGGTTTGTCATAAATAGCTCTTATTATTTTGAGGTACGTTCCATCAATACCGAATTTATTGAGCGTTTTTAGCATGAAGGGCTGTTGAATTTTGTCAAAAGCCTTTTCTGCATCTATTGAGACAATCATGTGGTTCTTGTCTTTGGTTCTGTTTATATGCTGGATTACGTTTATTGATTTGCGAATGTTGAACCAGCCTTGCATCCCAGGGATGAAGCCCACTTGATCATGGTGGATAAGCTTTTTGATGTGCTGCTGAATCCGGTTTGCCAGTATTTTATTGAGGATTTTTGCATCAATGTTCATCAGGGATATTGGTCTAAAATTCTCTTTTTTTGTTGTGTCTCTGCCAGGCTTTGGTATCAGGATGATGTTGGCCTCATAAAATGAGTTAGGGAGGATTCCCTCTTTTTCTATTGATTGGAATAGTTTCAGAAGGAATGGTACCAGCTCCTCCTTGTACCTCTGGTAGAATTCAGCTGTGAATCCATCTGGTCCTGGACTTTTTTTGGTGGGTAGGCTATTAATTGTTGCCTCAATTTCAGAGCCTGCTATTGGTCTATTCAGGGATTCAACTTCTTCCTGGTTTAGCCTTGGGAGAGTGTAAGTGTCCAGGAAATTATCCATTTCTTCTAGATTTTCTAGTTGATTTGCGTAGAGGCGTTTATAGTATTCTCTGATGGTAGTTTGTATTTCTGTGGGGTCAGTGGTGATATCCCCTTTATCATTTTTTATTGCATCTATTTGATTCCTCTCTCTTTTTTTCTTTATTAGCCTTGCTAGCGGTCTGTCAATTTTGTTGATCTTTTCAAAAAACCAACTCCTGGATTCATTGATTTTTTGGAGGGTTTTTTGTGTCTCTATCTCCTTCAGTTCTGCTCTGATCTTAGTTATTTCTTGCCTTCTGATAGCTTTTGAATGTGATTGCTCTTGCCTCTCTAGTTCTTTTAATTGTGATGTTAGAGTGTCCATTTTAGATCTTTCCTGCTTTCTCTTGTGGGCATTTAGTGCTATAAATTTCCCTCTACACACTGCTTTAAATGTGTCCCAGAGATTCTGGTATGTTGTATCTTTGTTCTCATTGGTTTCAAAGAACATCTTTATTTCCGCTTTCATTTCGTTATGTACCCAGTAGTCATTCAGGAGCAGGTTGTTCAGTTTCCATGTAGTTGAGCGGTTTTGATTGAGTTTCTTAGTCCTGAGTTCTAGTTTGATTGCACTGTGGTCTGAGAGACAGTTTGTTATAATTTCTGTTCTTTTACATTTGCTGAGGAGTACTTTACTTCCAATTATGTGGTCAATTTTGGAATAAGTGCGATGTGGTGCTGAGAAGAATGTATATTCTGTTGATTTGGGGTGGAGAGTTCTATAGATGTCTATTAGGTCCGCTTGGTGCAGAGATGAGTTCAATTCCTGGATATCCTTGTTAACTTTCTGTCTCGTTGATCTGTCTAATGTTGACAGCGGAGTGTTGAAGTCCCCCATTATTATTGTATGGGAGTCTAAGTCTCTTTGTAAGTCTCTAAGGACTTGCTTTATGAATCTGGGTGCTCCTGTATTGGGTGCATATATATTTAGGAGAGTTAGCTCTTCCTGTTGAATTGATCCCTTTACCATTATGTAATGGCCTTCTTTGTCTCTTTTGATCTTTGATGGTTTAAAGTCTGTTTTATCAGAGACTAGGATTGCAACCCCTGCTTTTTTTTGTTCTCCATTTGCTTGGTAGATCTTCCTCCATCCCTTTATTTTGAGCCTATGTATGTCTCTGCATGTGAGATGGGTCTCCTGAATACAGCAGACTGATGGGTCTTGACTCTTTATCCAGTTTGCCAGTCTGTGTCTTTTAATTGGAGCATTTAGTCCATTAACATTTAAGGTTAATATTGTTATGTGTGAACTTGATCCTGCCATTATGATATTAACTGGTTATTTTGCTCGTTAGTTGATGCAGTTTCTTCCTAGCCTCGATGGTCTTTACATTTTGCCAAGTTTTTGCGATGGCTGGTACCGGTTGTTCCTTTCCATGTTTAGGGCTTCCTTCAGGGTCTCTTGTAAGGCAGGCCTGGTGGTGACAAAATCTCTAAGCATTTGCTTATCTATAAAGGATTTTCTTTCTCCTTCACTTATGAAACTTAGTTTGGCTGGATATGAAATTCTGGGTTGAAAATTCTTTTCTTTAAGAACGTTGAATATTGGCCCCCACTCTCTTCTGGCTTGTAGAGTTTCTGCCGAGAGATCTGCTGTTAGTCTGATGGGCTTCCCTTTGTGGGTGACCCGACCTTTCTCTCTGGCTGCCCTTAAGATTTTTTCCTTCATTTCAACTTTGGTGAATCTGGCAATTATGTGTCTTGGAGTTGCTCTTCTGGAGGAGTATCTTTGTGGCGTTCTCTGTATTTCCTGAATTTGAATGTTGGCCTGCCCTACTAGGTTGGGGAAGTTCTCCTGGATGATATCCTGAAGAGTGTTTTCCAACTTGGTTCCATTTTCCCCCTCACTTTCAGGCACCCCAATCAGACGTAGATTTGGTCTTTTTACGTAATCCCATACTTCTTGCAGGCTTTGCTCATTTCTTTTTCTTCTTTTTTCTTTTGGTTTCTCTTCTCGCTTCATTTCATTCATTTGATCTTCAATCGCTGATACTCTTTCTTCCAGTTGATCGAGTCGGTTACTGAAGCTTGTGCATTTGTCACGTATTTCTCGTGTCATGGTTTTCATCTCTGTCATTTCGTTTATGATCTTCTCTGCATTAATGAGTCTAGCTGTCAATTCTTCCACTCTTTTTTCAAGATTTTTAGTTTCTTTGCGCTGGGTACGTAATTCCTCCTTTAGCTCTGATAAGTTTGATGGACTGAAGCCTTCTTCTCTCCTCTCGTCCAAGTCATTCTCTGACCAGCTTTGATCCGTTGCTGGTGATGGGCTGCGCTCCTTTGCAGGGGGAGATGCGCTCTTATTTTTTGAATTTCCAGCTTTTCTGCCCTGCTTCTTCCCCATCTTTGTGGTTTTATCTGTCTCTGGTCTTTGATGGTGGTGATGAACTGATGGGGTTTTGGTATAGGTGTCCTTCCTGTTTGATAGTTTTCCTTCTGACAGTCAGAAGGACTCTCTGTTGGTCTGTTGGAGATTGCTTAAGGTCCACTCCAGACCCTGTTTGCCTGGGTATCAGCAGCAGAGGTTGCCGAAGATAGAATATTGCTGAACAGCGAGTGTACCTGTCTGATTCTTCCTTTGGAAGTGTCCTCTCAGGGGTGTACTCCACCCTGTGAGGTGTGGGGTGTCAGACTGCCCCTAGTGGGGGATTTCTCCCAGCTAGGCTACTCAGGGGTCAGGGACACACCTGAGCAGGCAGTCTGTCCGTTCTCAGATCTCAACCTCCGCGTTGGGAGATCCGCGGCTCTCCCCAAAGCTGTCAGACAGAGTCGTTCGCGTCTGCACCGGCTCCCGCTACTTCCCCTGTTGGTCTTCAGCTGTGCGCTGTCCCCAGAGGTGGAGACTACAGAGACAGGCAGGCTTCCTTGAGCTGCTGTGAGCTCCACCCAGTTCGAGCTTCCCAGCGGCTTTGTTTACCTACTTAAGCCTCAGCAATGGCGGGCGCCCCTCCCCCAGCCTCGCTGCTGCCTTGCGGATAGATCGCGGCAGACTGCTGTGTTAGCAGTGAGGGAGGCTTCGTGGGCGTGGGACCCTCCCGGCCAGGTGTGGGATATATTCTCCTGGAATGCCTGTATGCTTACAGCGCAGTATTGGGGTGGGAGTTACCCGATTTTCCAGGTGTTGTGTGTCTCAGTTCCCCTGGCTAGGAAAACGGATCCCCTTCCCCCTTGCGCTTCCAGGTGAGGCGATGCCTCGCCCTGCTTCAGCTCTCGCTGGTCAGGCTGCAGCAGCTGACCAGCACCGATTGTCCGGCACTCCCTAGTGAGATGACCCCAGTACCTCAGTTGAAAATGCAGAAATCACCGGTCTTCTGTGTCGCTCGCGCTGGGAGTTGGAGACTGGAGTTGTTCCTATTCCTGATCAGGTATTCTTAAATCAATAAAGAATACTTTTTGGATGGCGTGGTAGCAGCAGAGAATGAGTTTTCAAAAGGCATTTAGCATAAAGAATGTTATACATGCTGTTGCCAGTGCTTGGAACACAGTGATTAAAGACAATTGTGCATACCTGGTACAAACTCTGGCCTGTGACTAAGTTCAGTGATGATGATGAACAACATGGTGACTTTGAAGAATTCCATATGTCAAGTGGGAAAAAAATGATGTCTGAACTTCTTATATATGCAAAATATATACCTTTAGAGTCTTTCAGTAAACTGTAAAAAGTAAATATTGAACGTGTTTTTTTTTCTTTCCTTTTTCTTTATTATTATACTTTTAAGTTCTAGGGTACATGTGCACAACATGCAGGTTTATTACATATGTATACATGTGCCATGTTGGTATGCTGCACCCATTAACTCGTCATTTACATTAGGTATATCTCCTAATGCTATCCCTCCCCCCACCCCCTCCCCACAATAAGACCCAGTGTGTGATGTTTCCCTTCCTGTGTCCAAGTGATCTCATTGTTCAATTCCCACCTATGAGTGAGAACATGTGGTATTTGGTTTTCTGTTCTTGTGATAGTTTGCTGAGAATGATGGTTTCCAGCTGCATCCATGTCCCTGCAAAGGACACAAACTCATCTTTTTTATGGCTGCATAGTATTCCATGGTGTATATGTGCCACATTTTCTTAATCGCATCTGTCACTGATGGACATTTGGGTTGATTCCAAGTCTTTGCTATTGTAAACAGTGCCACAATAAGCATACGTGTGCATGTGTCTTTATAGCAGCATGACTTATAATCCTTTGGGTATATTCCCAGTAATGGGATGGCTGGGTCAAATGGTATTTCTAGTTCTAGATCCTTGAGGAATCGCCACACTGTTTTCCACAGTGGTTGAACTAGTTTACATCCCACCAACAGTGCAAAAGTGTTCCTATTTCTCCACATCTTCTCCAGCACCTGTTGTTTTTGGATTTTTTAATGATTGCCATTCTAACTGGTGTGAGATGGTATCTCATTGTGGTTTTGATTTGCATTTCTCTGATGGCGAGTGATGACAAGCATTTTTTCCTGTGTCTGTTGGCTGTATGAATGTCTTCTTTTGAGAAGTGTCTGTTCATATCCTTTGCCCACTTTTTGATGGGGTTGTTTGTTTTTTTCTTGTAAATTTGATTGAGTTCTTTGTAGGTTCTGGGTATCAGCCCTTTGTCAGATGGGTAGATTGCAAAAATTTTCTCCCATTCTGTAGGTTGCCTGTTCACTCTGATGGTAGTTTCTTTTGCTGTGCAGAAGCTCTTTAGTTTAATTAAATCCCATTTGTCAATTTTGGCTTTTGCTGCCATTGCTTTTGGTGTTTTAGACATGAAGTCCTTGCCCATGCCTATGTCCTGAATGGTACTACCTAGGTTTTCTTCTAGGGTTTTTATGGTATTAGGTCTAACATTTAAGTCTCTAATCCATCTTGAATTAATTTTCGTATAAGGAGTAAGGGAAGGATCCAGTTTCAGCTTTCTACTTATGGCTAGCCAATTTTCCCAGCACCATTTATTAAATAGGGAATCCTTTCCCCATTTCTTGTTTTTGTCAGGTTTGTCAAAGATCAGATGGCTGTAGATGTGTGGTATTATTTCTGAGGGCTCCGTTCTGTTCCATTGGTCTATATCTCTGTTTTGGTACCAGTACCATGCTGTTTTGGTTACTGTAGCCTTGTAGTATAGTTTGAAGTCAGGTAGTGTGATGCCTCCAGCTTTGTTCTTTTGGCTTAGGATTGTCTTGGCAATGTGGGATCTTTTTTGGTTCCATATGAACTTTTAAGCAGTTTTTTCCAATTCTGTGAAGAAAGTCATTGGTAGCTTAATGGGGATGGCATTGAATCTATAAATTACCTTGGGCAGTATGTCCATTTTCACAATATTGATTCTTTTAACACCCCTAATGAGGCTCCAGTTTATTTCTTGACTAAGGTGAAATAACCAAAGTGGTTCTGAGTCAAAGTGATCATGATAATAGTGACAATGAAAATGATGTAAACAGTGTACAAAAAAAAAAAAAAAAAAAAAAAAAGTGTCTATAGACCACAGGATGAAATGTGTGATGGGTTAATGGAAGGACTAGAGCAGTGTGTATATATAGTAGAACAAGAAATCATGTCAGTTCATAATATCAGAGAGACTTTGAAGACCAGAACCATTGTTGATGAGGCTCATAACTATGAAGGAAACATTTTTAAAAGCCATCTAGCAGAAGATCTCCTTATCCTTAGAGGACCCACATCCTGTTCTTCAACTGTTTCTGATGTTTCTTTTCACCTAAAAAAATAAAATTCGGTGTACAGTAACCTTTTAATCAAAACATAGCATCATAGGTGGAGACTGAAAGCCTGCTATTGTTAGTGGTTGCTTTGTTTTGTTTGTTTGTTTGTTTGTTTGGGGGACAGAGTCTTGCTCTGTCGCCCAGCCTGGAGTGCAGTGGCACCATCTTGACTCATTGCAACCTCTGTTTCTCAGGTTCAAGTGATTCTACTGCCTCAGCCTACTGAGTAGCCAGGACTACAGGCGCTCACCACCTTACCCAGCTCATTTTTGTATTCTAGTAGAGATGGGGTTTCTCCATGTTAGCCAGCCTGGTCTTGAACTCCTGACCTCAAGTGATCCACCCGCCTCAGCCTCCCAAAGTGTTGGGATTACAGGTGTGAGCCACTGCGCCCAGCCAGTGGTTGCTTTAACAACTGATACAGGTTTTCTGGTGATGCTGCTGTGCTGCTTAGTTACTGTGAACACATTTTTATTTGTACTGTGTGAATTGTATGTCATATTTTTTACTATTAAGTATTTATGTGTAAATAAGTGTAAGAAAATGATTGCTTATCAGTAGCAGAAAAATTCAGAGTCAGAAATGATGGTGATACCAATCAAGCACAGATTGATTAAGTGGGTGGCTGATAAAAGAATAATTTTGCTTTTTGATGGTTTAATGTACACAAATGTTACCTGTAAAAAATTATTTAAAACATTGTATAAAATTACCTCCAGCCTATGTTTATAAAATGTGTATGAAATGTAAATGAATTTTATGTTTACACATGTGTGCCATCCCTGACACATATCATTGTGTATATGAAATATTTCAAAATCCAAAAAAATCTAATATCTGAAATACTTCTGGTCCCAAGCATTTCAGATAAAGAATTCTCTCTCTCTCTCTCCATATATATATATGTTTTCTGTCTTCATATATACTTATATATATACACACTCATACACATACACATGTATTATATATATACATATTATATATTATATATTTATATGCATATTCCTATACATATAAAATTTGTGTATATAAATTCATCTGATCTGTAGTTACTTAATTTTGATGTGACTTTTCACAAATTCATTCATCCCCAGAAGGTTTTATTCTATTTTTTCTGCCTTTAAGATAGCTCTTATCTTTGTAATGCCTTTATTTTAGCTTCTATTATTTTTCTACATCTGGCAACTTATATTTTTACCTCTTTATTATCTATTCTTTTATCTAATCCTTTCATGTTTTCTTTGACTAGTGTATCTTTTATTAGGGATTTTATTTTAAAAAGAATGTTCTTGTTAATTTTTTCTGATATTTTGTGCTGGTTTTCTACCTTTAGCTGGTTTTCTTCTCTTCATTTTTGTTTTGTACTACCTTATACAGACCCTTTGCTGATTCCTTAACTCCTTCTTTAAGTAGAGTTGTTTAATCAGGGTTATCAATGTATTTAACAATATTTTAGGGCAGGGGTAGCAGAGGTAACTAGCAACATTTATTTGAATGTATCTGCCACAAATTCCCTTATGCTAATATGTTTTGTTTTACATCCTTGGAATAGGGCACTCATTGTAGATAGAGGAATTCTAGAGATATGCTACTATCTTTGATTTGAATGCTGACTATACTTGTCAGCTAAGTTATCGTGGGTGTCATTTAATTTCTCTGTGCCTCAGTTTCTTTGTCCCTATAAGGCAATAATAATGATATACCTACTTTATAGGGTTGTAGAGAGGCTTTAATAGGTTAGTATATGTGCAGTGCTTAAAATAGATATCGGTACATAAACATCTACTAAATAAGAGATATTCATATTATATTTTCTCTATTTTCAATGTTGCCCTTCTTGAGTCAGCAGAAAGCCTGTATACCTCTAGATGAAGCTTTCTATGTCTCAGTTTTTCCATTTTTATAAAAATCTCTGTTAGCTGATTCTACTTAGAAAATGCATGTCTGCTTAACTCTTCTTTACTGCACACTAAGTTATCTCCAATTGTTTATCTAAATTAGAAAGTAAGTTTACAGAAAACAAACAAACAAATAATGGTAGTTAATTCTTTAGCTTTACCAACACTACCATTTTGAGTCCTAAGGATGTTCTGTGCTACTTATCTAGACATCATTGTCATAGACATTCTCATTACCTTGACATTTTCAGACCATGTAACTTAATTTTAGAAAAAAAAGTATCCTGAATATATCTTGAGATATTTATCAGTTCCATATTTTACTTTAATTAGTCCACATACATCGTTGTACTTAGAAGATATTTCCCAAGTTTGTATACTGTGGATGTGGCTATTTTCTAGTGTCATTGTATTTTTAAATTTCTCTGTACTGTTTCCAGTGAATTTCAAAAACAAAGACAGAGAAAACAATTTTTGCAACAACCTCTTGAAATAAAAATTCCATAAATTGTATTTTGTGTGAGGTCTCATAATTTAAATAATAGAATCCTGTGGGTCCACAGTTAAGAGTCATTTTTAAAAATTTTCCTAGTAGCATATATTCAATTCTTTTATATATAGAAGCAGGGTCAAGTTCTCCTCCTGGGGTAGAGGGAAAACACATATCTTTAAATTAAATTTTCAACATTTATGTTTTTAAATAACATATTACATGACTATAGCAGATCAATTTGGAGGAGAAAGTAAAAATGTGAGTGTGTGTGCATGCATGGTTTTCCCAATTACTTGCATAGCTTCCAGAGAATGAGAACAAACATGTCCGCAGCTCTGACAAAACTGAGGGAAACCGGACACCAGGGTAAAGAGTAGAGCACAATGTCTGCAAGCTAATCAAGCTATTTTGGATTGCAGGTAGTGGAAATTTCAAAAATCTCTTTGATTTTTTTTTAACTTGATTCCTATTAAAGCAAAAGCTATACTTCAAGCTAATTTATTGTATTGTAACTTTTTTAGCCTAATTCATTTTGATATTAACATCTCTCTTTACCATATGACTACTGATTTTTAGAATTCATGCCTTAATGATTCCATTGCATCATTTTTAATTCTTAATTTATATTTCTAATTTTAGCATATTTCAAATATATTTCACACTAGATAGGATATAAGTAATACAGGAGTATATTAATTAATAATAAAGAAAGAAGAAAATGTAAATATGAGGTACGGGTGGGAGATTGCTGAGGAGTTTTCTTTCTTGCCTTTTCCACATTGAATAATGCCCTATTTGACAATTAAAATTTGACCGCAGCCTGATATTACTGTGATTCTCTACTGCCTCAAAAAAGAAAATATTCTATCTTTCTCACAGAGACTTACTCTTCATAATGTTTAAAGGCAGCAGACATAGTATCCATAATGTAAAAAATGTAATTTTTATATTTAATCATATGTTTTTCTTTCATTAATGTATGGAGTTGTTGAGACATGCATATTTATCTGAATGATAGGTTAGATGTATATATATCATATCACTATCATTGAGTATAATTAATTTTATCAGTCAAATAAGCCAAATTGTGACTCATCAGTTGGTATAAATATTTTATCTCCTAAAACCATTTTGTTTTTATGAAAGCTATTAGGGTTCTGTTGCTAAATCTGCTCAATTTTTCACTTAATCTGTTAGACATGAGAAGGTTTTCAATCTTCTCTGTGGAATTTGTCTTTTGCTCACAGTATGATGCCTGTTGCTATGACTCTTTTTGTCTCTGTTTGAATTAGTCCAGCTACCTTCTACTCTTCTTTTCTCCTGTGTACCGTATTATTAAAAGATATTTTTCTGTCATTTAGTTGTATTTATATTGATATTGCAAATGTCATATACCAGTAAGTATTTTAGCAAAAGGGTATTTTTACAGACAAATGCACACCCTTTTTTTTTCTGTTTTTGAGACGTTGCCCAGGATGGAATACAGTGGTGAAATCTGGGCTCCATACAGCCACCACTTCCCAGGTTCAAGCAATTTTCCTGCCTCAGCCTCCCAAGTAGCTGGGATTACAGGTGCCCGCCACCGTATCTGGCTAATTTTTTGTGTGTATTTTTAGTAGAGATAGGGTTTTACCATGTTGGCCAGGATGAACTTGAACTCCTGACCTCAGGTGATCCACCCATCTCAGCCTCCCAAAGTGCTGGGATTACAGGCGTGAGCCACTGCGCCTGGCCTGCACACCCTTTTTGTTGTTGAAATAGACCCCACATTAACTCATCTTTTATGAAATTGAGATGATGAAACAGAACAAGATAAGAAGGAGGAAGAGGAGGAAAGGAAGAAGCAGAGTAGAACAACAACAACAAAGAGAAGAACAGAGAAAAAAAGATGATAGGAATTACAGGTTATTTTGTGGTTAATGTGCTTTAATATGAACCAAAACAAATAAAAAGTCGTGATGAGGTATTAGTGTTCTCCTTCCCACTTTAAAAATGAAAAGGAATTATTTTATACAAGTATATGTAAAACTCTAAACATGGACAAGCAAATCTATTGTTAATATAGTTTACATACAGTTTAGGTAAAGGTCAATATGTATTTTAGAAATGGTATGAAAATTGAACTAAATTAATATTTATTCAAATGCTACATGACCATAATTTTATGTTTAGTATTCTAAAAATATTTCTGATGTTAAAGAACTTCATTAAGTATATGACTCTGATAGGTTATTTCTTTAGGTTTCAAAGTTATATAATTTTAATTAATTAATTAGTGATTAAATAATCAGTTAACTTTTCTAGACCAGTAAGGAATACGAAGTCTTCATTCCTAAGTGGCATCATTTTGTAAGAAAATACTGGGAGATAATTAGAGGAGAAACGAATGAAACAAAAAAAACGGAAGGATTAGGAAATACAGGTGTTTACTAGCATTGAATCAGGCTTTCCGTCCTGTTATTTTTAATAGAAATAAAGAACAATAGAAGTCTCAATAGACTACATATTTTTTGGAAGGACACTGAATTAACTGTAAAAGGATGCGAAGTGCCAAACTACTCAAGGTTATTCGCTGGAAGATAATTAGAAAAGTACAAAAGAGTTGACCTAAAAATGATTAAATCTTTCAAATGAATAGGAATACAACTCATCTTTCTCCCGTGTGATCAACTTTCTTTGTCCATAGAACTCATAAGCACTTGCATACCTCTTTTTGTAAAATCATATATTGCTTTGTAATAGCTCATAAATTATTGAATATTTGATGTGTATATGAAACGTTATCACACCTACTTTGTAAACTTCTCTCCAGCAGGGCTCCTTGTGGTATCTGAGACATGCTTAATATCATGATGACACCTCCTACTGTAACAACCTCTGTACCTGCATTCCACTCAGACATTTATTAATGAACACGCCAGATTGATCAAGGCTTCATATTTGCTGTTTCACTCTGATTGCTAATTAATCAAGTGCTAGCTTTTAACACCACCCTCCTATTCTCTTTATGCTCAACCTTAATTTTTTTTTTTTTTTTTTTTTTTTTTTTTGCAGCGCAATCATTTATTCATGTGACTGGCTTATAAAAATCTGCCATCTTTATCTGATTTTTATATTGACCCTCAAATTTTCAATATTGTAATATTAATTGCAATGATACATATGAACACATGGAAAGCTATTGCCTAATTTTTCTTCTACAATTGCAAAGATCCTCATTGCATGCCTTTTCTCTGGGACCTAAGTACATTTTAAATGTTTAGAAAGCATTTTAAAATATTTTCTCCTTTGTTGTTTCAGAGATGTAAATTGCCTTGTTCTACATTTTGATTTATAGGTACTGTATATGTTTAAATTTTTAGAATTTTATTTTCCTTTTTCTTGATATATTATTATTCCTAAACTTACAAAACACAGCATATACATATTAAACAGCTAACCAGATTTCTCGTTAGCAAGAAGCTCTGGGAAATAAGAAGGGAAAAGAGTATAAGAAATGTGGCAGGAATAAAAAAAAAAAAAACTCTTCAAAAGATGTTTTTGTTTGGGCCTATGTAGAACCTACTTAAAAGCTGTTAGATTTTTCCCATCCAGAAGACTGTGGTGGAAATTTAATCTTCGAATTTATGAAAACTAATATATGTGCATGTTTGCTTCCATCTATATATTATATTATATGAAGTATACATAAGTGTACATAAAAAGCGTACAGGGTGATAGAGGAGTTGGAGTGAGATGGAGAAATAGAAGGCTCTGCCAGTAATCCCCTCTGCAAGGACACCAATTTAACAACTATCTACACACAAAAGCACCTTTGTAAGAACCAAAAAACAGGTGAGCACTCATAGTACCTGGTTGTAACTTTGCATTACTGAAAAAGGCACTGAACAGATAGAAAAAAACAGTCTTGAATTCCCAACACCAGCCCTCCTCTATGTCCTGGCAATGGCAGCATGGTGAGGAGGGCATTTCTATGTGCAAACAGGGGCAGATGGTGCAGCAACTTTGAGGCATTAAACTCATTGGCTGTCCTGTTATAGCTGAAAGGAAAACGGGACCAAATTCAACTGATGCTCATCCACAGAGGGAGCATTTAAACCAGGCTTCACCAGAGAGGTATTGCCAATCCCAACAGTAAAAACTTGACTTCCACAAGCCTTGCTGCTGTGTGTTATAGTGTTCTGGGGTGCTAAATAAACTTGAAAGGCAGTCTAGGCCACAAACACTGCAACACCTAGGAGAGTCCTAGTGCTAAACTGGGCCCAGAGACAGTGGACTCAGGTGGCACATGACTTACTAAGACACCAACTGGGGTAGCTAAGGGAGTGCTGGCATCAATCTTCCCCTACCCCAGGCAGCACAGCTTGCAGCCCCAAAAGAGACTCCTTCCTTATGCTTAAGGAGAAGAGAGGAAAAAACAGGAAGGACATTGTCTTGCATGTTGGATACTAGCTCAGCCACATCATGATAAGGCATCAGTCAGAGTCGTGAGGACCCTTTCCCAAGCTCTAGCTTCCAGATGGCATTTCTAGACATACCCTGAGCCAGAAGGGAACATACTGCCTCGGGGGAAAGGACTCAATTCTGGCAGCATTTATTATCTCCTAACTGAAGAGCCCTTGGAGCCTGAATAACTGATAGCAATGCCCAGGTACTACATCGAGGGCCTTCGGTGAGACTGAAGACTTTCTGGCTTCAGGTGAGACTCAGCACATTCCCAGCTGTGGTGGCTGTGGGCAAGACTCCTGCTTTAGAAAAGCAGAGGGAAAAGTAAAGGGGGCTTTGTCTTGCACGTTAGTAACCAGCTCAGCCACAGGGCAGTAGAGCACCAAACAGGTCCTTTGGATCCATGATTCTAGGACTTGACTCTTGGATGTCATTTCTAGACTTGATCTGGGCCCAAGGAGAGACCACTGCCCTTAAGGGTGAGTCCCAAGCCAGGCAGCATTCACCAAAAGCTAACTGAAGAGCCTGGGGACTTGAAGGAACACCAGAAGTAGTCTGGCAGTCCTCCCTGCGGGACTAAGGTGGTGGTGGTGGCCATGGGGTATGCACCTCTGCCTTTGAAAAGCAGTGGGGAGAGTGGGAAGGACTGCATCTTGTGGTTTAAGTGCCAGTTCATCCACAGTACAGTAGACCACAGGTAGACTTCTGGTTTACTCTAGTCCCTGGCTCCTGGACAGTACCTCTGTACTGGTCTGGGACATAGGGGAGTTTGTTGCTCTGAGGTGAAGGACACAGGCTTGGCTGGTATTGCCACCTTCTGATTATAGAGGCCCAGGGCCTAAAGCAAACATAGGCAGGAGCCAAGGATTATAGCAGGCCTTGGGTGAGACCTAGAGCTGTGCTGGCTTTAGGTCTGACCCAACATAGTCATAGTAGTGGTTGCCACAAAGGTGCTTGTTTCACTTCAATCCCAGCTTCAGGTGGCTCAGAACAAAGAGACTCCATTTGTTTGGGAGAAAGAAAAGAAGAGAACAAGAGTCTCTGCCTGGTAATCCAGAGAATTCTCCTGGATCTTGTCCAAGACCATCAATGTTGTACCTCTACTAGTCTGCAAAAAGCACGGCATTAATGGGCTTGAGATGCCCCCTAAAGTAGATATAGCTTGGATCACAACACCAAGAGCTTTCAAATATCTGTAAAGCCTTCCAAGAAGGACAGGTACAAAGAACCCCAGAATGTTAAGAAATGCCCAGACACAGACACAAATCTGCAAGTATCAAGGCAATCCAGGGAAATTCGACCTCACCAAATGAACTAAATAAGGCACCAGGAGCAAGTCCTCAAGAAGCAGAGATGTGTGACTTTTCAGAAAGAATTGAAAATAGCTTTTGAGGAAACCCAATGAAATTCAATATAATACAGAGAAGAGATTCAGAATTCTATCAGATACATTTAACAAAGATATTGAAATAATTGAAAAGAATTAAGAAGAAATTCTGGAGCTGAAAAATGCAGTTGGTACACTGAAGAATGCACTGGAGTCCTAAATAATGGAATGGATCCACCAGAAGAAAGCATTAGTGAGCCTAAAGACAGGGTGTTTGAAAATATACACTCAGGGGAGACAAAATAAAAAAAGAATAAAAAACAATGAAGCATGCCTACAGGATCTAGAAAATAGCCTGAACGGTTAAGTCTAAGAATTATTAGCCTTAAAGAGGAGGTAGAGAGGAGTAGAAGGTTTATTCAAAGGGATAATAACAGAGAATGTTCCAAACCTAGAGAAAGATATCGATACCTAAGTACAAGAAAGTTAGAGAACACCAAGCAGATTTAACCCAAAGAAGACTGTATTTGATAGTCATACTCCTAAGGATCAAAGATAAAGAAATGATCCTAAAAACAACAAGAGAAAAGAAATAAATACAAGGAGCTTTAATACATCTGACAGCAGACTTTTCAATGGAAACCTTACGGGCCAGGAGAGAGTGGCATGACACATTCAAAGTGCTGAAGAAAAAATATTCAGCAAAAATATTCTTCAACCATGAAGGGAAAATGAAGACTTTCCCACACAAACAAAAGCTGAGGGATTTCATCAACACCACACTGGTCCTGCAAGAAATGCTTAATACTTCAATCAGAAAGAAAAGGACATTAGTGAGCAAAAAGTAATCACCAATAGGTACAAAACTCACTGGTAACAGTAAATACAGAGAAAAACACAGAATATTATAATACCATAACTGTGGTATGTAAACTACTCTTATCCTAAATAGAAAGACTAAAGGATGAACCAATCAAAAATAATAGCTACAAAATTTAAGACTTAGAAAGTAAATAAGATATAAAGTGAAACAATAAGTTAAAAAGCAGGGATACCAAGATAAGATATAGAGTTTTTAATGATTTTATTTTCACTTATTTGTTTATGCAACAGTGTTAAGTTGTTATCAGCTTAAAATAATGAGTTGTAAGATAGTATTTGCAAGCTTCATAGTTACCTCAAACCAAAAAATATACAACAAATAAACAAAAAATAAAAAGCAAAAAACTAAATCATGTCACCTTCACTAAAAGGAACACAGGAAGGAAAGATAAAAGGAAAAGAAGACCAGAAAACAAGCAAAGAAATGCAAAGAAATAAGTGCATCCCTACTTATCAATAATAATATTGAATGTAAATAGATTAAACTAATCAAAAGATACAGAGTAGCTAAATGGATAAAAAGTCAAGACCCATTCATCTGTTGCCAAAAGAACACCTTGAAGACACAAATAGACTGAAAATAAAGGGATGGAAAAAGATATTTCATGCCAATGGAAGCCAAAAAATAGCAGACGTAGCTATAGTTACACCAGATAAAATAGATTTCAAGACAGAAATTATAAGAAGAGACAAAGCAGGTCACTATATAATGAAAAAGAAATCCACTTAGCAAGAGGATATCACAATTGTAAATATATATGCATCCAACACTGGAGCACCCATATACATAAAACAAATATTATTAGAACTAAAGAGAGAGATATATTCCAATACAATAATAGCTGGAGACTTCAGCATCACATTTCAGCATTGGACAGATATTCCAGAGAGAATCTACAAAGAAACATCAGACCTAATCAGCACTAAAGACCAAATGGATCTAATAGACATTTCATCTAATAGCTGCAGGAAACATATGCTTTTCTTCAGCACATGGATCATTCTCACAGATGGACCATATGTTAGGCCTCAAAACACATATGAAAACACGAAAGAAATTGAAATAATATTAAGCGTCTTATCTGACTATATTGGAATGAAATTAGAAATTGATAACAGGAGGAATTTAAGAACTATACAAGTACATGGAAATTAATCGATGTGCCCCTGAAGGACCAGTGGGTCAATGAAGAAATTAAGAAAAAAATTAAAAAGTTTCTTGAAATAATGAAAACAAAACATGTCAAAATCTAGGAGACAGAGCAAAATTAGTACTAAGAGACAAGTTCATAGCTGTAAGTGCCTACAAAAAAAAAAAAAAAAAAAAAAAGAAGAAGAAAACTTCAAATAAAAAAACTAATATTGCATCTCAAAGAACTAGAAAGGTTAGAGTAAACCAAACCCAAAATTGGTAGAAGAAAAGAAATAAGAAAAATTATAGCAGAAAGAGATAAAATTGAAATGAAGAAAACAATATAAAAGATTAATGACACAAAACTTTTTTTAAAAAACGTTAAACAAAGTTGACAAACTTTTGGCCAAACTAAGAAGAAAATAATTATTTAAATAAATTAGAAAATCTAGAAGAAATGGATAAATTTCTAGACTTATACAACCTACCAAGATTGAACCATGAGGAAATTCAAAACCTGAGCAGACTAATAACAGGTAATAAGATTGAAGCCATAATAAAAAATCTCCCAGTAAAGAAAAACCTGGGACCCAAGGGCTTCACCGGTAAATTCTACCAAACGTTTCAAGAGGAACTGACACCAATCCTACTCAAACTATTCTGAAAAATAAGGGAGGAGGGAATACTTCCAAATTCATGCTATAAGGCCAGTATTACTCTGATAACAAAAGCAGACACAGATGCATCAAAAAACAGAAAACTGCTAGCCAATATCTGTGATGAATACTGATGCAAAACTCCTCAAAAAAATACAAACAAACAAAGTTCAACAATATATTAAAAAGAAGATTTGTCATAGTCAAGTGGAATTTATCCCTGGGATACAAAGATGGTTAAACATACACAAATTAATCAATGTGATACATCATATCAACAGAATAATGAACAAAAACCACATAATCATTTCAATTTATGCTGAAACACATTTGATAAAATTCAACGTTCCTTTTTTGACAAAAACCCTGAAGAAACTGGGTATAGAAGGAACACACCTTATCATAATAAAAGCCATATATGACAGATCTACAGTTAGCACCATACTGAATGCTGAAAAAAATGTAAGGCTTTTCTCTAAAATCTGGAACACAACAAGGCTGCCCACTGTCACCACTGTCATTCAACATAGTGTTGCAAGTCTTAGCTAGAGCAATCAGACAAGAGAAAGATATAAAGGGCTTCCAAACTGGAAAGGAAGAAGTCAAATTATCCTATTTTACAGATGATATAATCTTATATTTGGAAAAACCTCCAAACAAAAAAATGATTACCTGATAAACAAATTCAGTAAAGTTGCAGGATACAAAATCAACACACAAAAGTCAGTAGCATTTCTATTTGCTAACAGTGAACAAGCTGAAAAAGAAATTTAAAAATTAATCCTATTTACAATAGCCACAAATAAAATACCTAGGAATTAATGAAAGAAGTGAAAAATCTCTACAATTAAAACCATAAAAGACTAATGAAAGAAATTGGAGAGAATACCAAAAAATTTTTTTAAAACTCATGTTTGGAAGAATCAAAATTGTTAAAATGTTCATACTGCTCAAAGCAATCTACAGATTCAATGCAATCCCTATCAAAATACCAATGACATTTTTTACAGAAATAGAAAAAACAATTCTAAAATTTATATGGAACCACAAAAGACCAGAATAGCTAAAGCTATTCCAAGCAAAAAGAACAAAATTAGAAGAATCATATTACCTGACTTCAAATTATACTACAGAGCTCTAATAATCAAAACATCATGATACTGGCATAAAAACAGACACACAGACCAATAAAGCAGAATAGAGAACTCAGAAACAAATCCATAAACCTAAAATGAACTCATTTTCAACAAAGTTGCCAAGAGCATACACTGAGGAAAATACAGTCTCTTCAATAAATGATGTGGGGAAAACTAGATATCCATATTCAGAACAAAGAAACTAGACTTCAGTCTCTCACCTTATACAAAAATCAAACCAAAATGGACTAAAGACTCTTTCTAAGTCTTCAAACTGTGAACCTACTACAAGGAAATATTGGAGAAGATAATTGGTCTGGGCAAAAATTTCTTGAGTAATACTCCACAAGAACAAACAACCAAAGGAAAAATGGACAAATGGGATCATATCAAGTTTAAAAACTTCTGCACAGCAAAGGAAATAATCAACAAAGTAAAGAGACAACTCACAGAATGGGAGAAAATATTTGCAAACTACCCATCTGGTGAGGGATTGATAACCAGAATATATACGGAACACATTGTTTTCTATAGGAAAAAAATCTAATAAGCTGATTAAAAATGGGCAAAAAATTTGAGTAGACATTTCACAAAGGAAGACATACAAATGACAAACAGGCATAAGAAAAGTTGTTCAATGTCACTGATCATAAGAGAAATGCAAATCATCTCAACCCAGTTAAAATGGCTTATATTAAAAAGACAGGCAAAACAAATACTGTTGAGGATGTGGAGAAAAGGGAACACTCATACTGCTGGTTGGAGTGTAAATTAGCACAACCATTATGCAGAATTCTTTGACGCTTCCTCAGAAAAAATCCAAAATAGAGTTACCATATAATTTAGCAATTTCACTGCTGGGTATATACTCAGAAGAATGGAAATCAATGTATGAAAGTGAGATCTGCACTTCCACGTTTGTTGCAGCACTCTTCGCAATAGCCAAAATTTTGGAAACAACCTACATGTTCATCAACAGTTGAATGAACAAAGAAAATGTGGTATATACAATGGAGCACTGTTCAGCAATAGAAAGAAATGAGAACTTGCCAATTGTAACAACATGGATGCAACTGGAGGATATTACATCAAATAAAATAAGCCAAGCACAGGAAGACAAACTTTGCATGGTCTCACTTATTTGTGAGATCTAAGAATCAAAACAATTGACCTCATGCTTGTAAAGAGTAGAAGGATGGTTACCAGAGGCTGGAAAGGGTAATTGGGTTTAGAGGGGAAAAAAGGATGGTTAAAAAAAAAAGAGAGAATAAATAAGACCTACTATTTAATAGCACAACAGGGTGACTATAGTGAATAACTTAACTGTACATGTTAAAATAACTAAAATATTATAAGTAGATTGTGACACAAAGAATAAATGCTTGAGGAGATGGATAACCCATTGTCCATGATGTGATTATTACGCATTGTATGCCTGCCTCAAAGTGTCTCCTGTATCCCATAAATATATATATATCTACTGTGCATCCACAAAAATTAAAAATTAAAAAAAAATATGCATAGGGTGAAGGAGAACAAGAAGGAATCACATAAAGCTAGCACAACTTTTAGACCATTGAAAGTTAGGTGATCAAGCAATGTGAAATAAAGTTTAGAATTAAAATAGTATTTTTTGAAAAAAAAAAGGTATAGATTTACACTAATATTGTAAACCAAAAGTCAAAAACTACTGACCTGTAGCAAAAATCCATTCTACTAATCTGTTTCAGTTGTCCCATACAATGTTAGTCATCATAATTTCTTAAATATTTTAAATTATTTGTTTAACATTTAAGTGAATACAAGTTCCCATAAAATCTCTGAACTCTCAAAAAATCAAATTTCTGGTAACACTAGGCCTGCGTTCCCAACGGGCAATGATAAACCGGAGCTATGTTGCAGTTTTCTTCATGCTTTTAGGGCGTTTCAGTCTTCCTATTGCTTCTGCTGCACTGAATACAAGGGTCAGTGGCCAGTCCTGAGCATAACTGTCATGTTTTCATAGATAACAATTTTTTCAAAAGGAAACATTTCTGGTATCCATATTCTGTCAAAAACAGAAAAATGAAAGATCAGTTTGGAGGACCTTATACTTCAAAATAAAGGGAGGTGGGTGAAGAAAGAGAAGAGCATATGGTAGAAGCATAAATTGTTTCTTCATGTTTAATATTAAGCAATAAAAGAAGGTTTTATAAAAGGAGCTATCTGCTTTCCTCATGTATTCACACTCAGCCTCTGTAACAATTTGAAATTGCAAACTTTGTTTAAAACACTTATCTGTTCCCTTTTTCCTGTCACGTCAGAAAGAGTAAACAGAATATCCTAGCACTGACAAATTCAAACTTTACTTGTTTGCTATTTTTTCACCCAATCCTACTTCTATTTCAACACTTACGTTAAAAACATCACCAAGCAATTAGCTCTATAGCAGTGGTTCTCAACCCTAGCTGCACACTAGACTCACCTGGGACACTAAAAATACCACTGCCATGCCTCCACCCCCAGAGGTTCTTATTTATTATGTATATAATGTGACTTTTCCATCAGCACTTAAATTTTTTTTTAGCTCCCCATATGATTTTAATGGGAAGCCAAGGTTAGAATCATTGCTCCAAGAATTTTGCTGTCCATTAAATACTGGAATATATGTCATCCAACCTCTGCTCTCTGTCACTTTGCAAATTTCATGAGTTACTTAACCTCTTTAGGTCAAATATCTTTCTTTATAAAATGCTATAGGCAGTGACACAGGGTGAGTTCTTCTGGAAGCTGAAACTAAGGCAAGGATTTCAGTGAAAAACATATTACACACTTTCAGGAGCAATCAAATTCCCCAGCAGCCTGATACTGCTAGAAGCTGTAGAGAGTGAATGACACCTCAAAGTTGGTCACAGAAGTGAAGGCAAAGAAGTGGAGCTTTTGTACTCCTGCACCAGTTATTGACTATGTAAGGGTAGGGGTGGGGAGGCAGGGGAAATGACCTAAGAATTGCCAGTGCTTCCAGCCACCACTACCTACAGGTGAGGGGCTCTGTTGGTCAAGGGCAATCCTCTGATCACTGGTACGCACAGTCAACAGGAAAGCACCCAGGAGATGGGGGATGGGTGCACAGAGCTGGAATACAGGATCCTAGGGGCATTTCTATGGGACTCCATGCAACCGTGCCCACTACAGTCCACCCAAACATTCTTATAGAAGGGAAAGTGCAGAATGGTGGTGAAGGACAGGGTGGTGTTGAACTAGAAGATCTCGAAGACCTTTTCTAGGTGAAAAAAAATCTATAAAATACTGTCTGAAACATGCTGTCTGAATCTTTATTTTCTAACTGATAAATACTTAAAGATTTTGTTCTCTCTTTGCCTCAGTCATCTTTTGATTCCTATTTTGGTAACTGCATGACAGTTTGACAGATACTAATTAACAACAAAAACTTGATTATTTCAAGGAAGTTTAAGGAAATACCTTAAAGCTTCAATAAGGGAAGGAAAACATTCTTTGCCATGGTAGTTACTCAGTCTTACCAGTCAGGATGCTATATATTTGTAAGCCAATTTGGAGTCATGTAACATGACCAAAGATTTACATAAATGACTAGATATGTAGAAGATATATTCTATTTTTATATTTGCTACATATTTATTTAACTAATTATGTAAGAATAATACATAATTCTTACAAAATCAGCATGGTGGCTCGTGCCTGTAATCCCAACACTTTGGAAAGCCAAGGTGGGTGGATCACTTCAGGTTGGGTTTTCGAGACCAGCCTAGAAACATGGTGAAACCCTGTCTCTATTAAAAATGCAGAAATTAGCTGGGCATGTTAGTACACACCTGTAATCTCAGCTACTTGGGAAGCTGAGGCAGGAGAGTTGCTTGAACCAGGGAGGTGGATGTTGCAGTGAGCCTAGATAGCTGCCATTGCACTCCAGGCTGGGTGAGAGAGTGAGCAAGAAGCATCTATGTACAATTTAGTCTCTGTTATCTGTTTTAATCAGAAATCCTATAATGGGATATGTAAGACTTATGTTCAGATGATTGAGGCTTATTGTAAATACATTTTCCTAGTTGCAGAGAATTAAGGGAGCAGACAGCCAGAACAGCTTTTCAGGCACTTAATTTTTTTTTGCTATGAAAAACTATAGTAAATGAAGCACAACATTTTCACTCAAAATGAAAAATGGTAACTAATTTACCCTAATAAGTACAGCAGTAATCTTAAGAATATTATTTTCAATCATATTAAATTTGGCTTGCCTAGAGAATAATGTCTTGGAAAAGTACCAATGTTGTAGAAATTTGTAGTACAATCTTGACACTCAGCCACAGAATATAACGTAGAAACTCTGATACAGTTTCCTCATCACAGTCTCTACAAAAATCCTTTTAAAAAATAAGTTGAAGTTGCTTTTTGCTATTGTAAGCAAATTACCAAAATGCCTATTTTAAGTAAATAGGACGAGACTAGAACATAGTCAAAATTTAAATTTCTTGACACTCTTTTCTTTAGGTTAGTAATTAAATGAATAAATCATTAATATATTTATATGTATATATACATACAAATATAGACAAAGAATACATATGTTTGTGTAGGAGGAAAACTAGCAATTTTAAAGATCTATTCACCTATTTTATATTATATAGTTCATATAAATTATATCATTTAATACGACAGCCCTATGAGATATATTAAGCACAATTTTACAGAATAGGAAAAAAGAATCAAAAATATAAAATTAATTGCCCAAGGGTACGTAGCTATTTAACTTTGCAGTTGAGATTGAAATCTCAGTCTGACTGGCTTCAATGATTATGTTCTTTTTCACTACACTGTGCAAGGAAAAGAAGTATGTGGTTAAAAATAAATGAATGCCACAAAACTCTTACTGCCTTTTCTGAGATCAAAATCTACCTCTACAAATTCTGGTTTAGATTTATGGGAATAAGTCAATCCTGATGCTGGTCCATCTTATCTTCTGAAAAATTTTACTTTTTATATTGTAATGTACAGAGTCATTTTTTAGATTTTATTTGAAGATCCTTCAGGAAATGCATGAGAAAAAAAGAAAGAAAAGTTGCCACCTGACCTTGTCCTTCAACTCTGTTCTGAGCCAGAATGGAGAGAATTTGTGAGGGCTGCCTGACGTCTAAATTGTTTATGCTTGGATAATGAATTCCAAAAACAACCCACTCTCTTTGTTACTTGTATTTTGTTTCCAAAAGGGGCATAGAAAGGTATAAGAAAACATTGTTTCCTTGATATTTTTCTAGAATTTAGCAGCACCGACATAAGCATTTGTTTCTTAACAGAAACAGACATTTACATTCTCTGGTGATCTGTGTTTTGAAATGACAACTGTAGATAAGAAAGGAATTGTTAATCAGGATTCCAAGTACAAAAACTGTCAGTAAAAGGAGTGATTTTTGATGTGGAAGACAGGATTTGACTTTATTTTTTAATATGCATGTAGGTGTTCTTTCTTCCAAAGATGACATCTTATTTATGTATTTTTATAAATAAATTTAGTTTCTTCCATGCTGTTCTAGAAGCATATTTTCTTTATTTGATTCCACTGAGGTAAAAAGGGTTTTAGTGTGGAACACAGTGATGTCTATAACAAGAAACTCCAGGATCCAGGAATTCTCCCTATGTTGGGGATAAAAGACAGAACAAAGCAGTCAGGAAGTCTGCCCTTAGGGGAGCTTACAGTCTAAATGGGAAACAGGTAATAAGCAAAATAAGTGAGTAAATTATATAGTATGTTGGATAATGGTAAGTATATGCAAAGAAAGAAAAAAAAGGAAGGGAATAAGAAGAGCTGGAGGCTGAAATTTTATAACAGGTAAAGTTTAGAAGAGGTAGATTTCTTTTTCAGCAACGTGCAACAAAGGAAACTTGCTTCTTCTAAACTTAACCTCTTCTAAAATGTCACAACCAGATTAAATATTTAAATTTTAAAACCAGATTAAAGACTTAAAAAGAGAAAAGAAAGAAATTTATTGTAAGGCCACTAGAGTATTTCAAAAAACCAGGAGAAACTGGGTTATGGCAAATGCCAACATAAAAGGGAAAACAAACATACTAAATGGTAACATGGTGACATCATTTGGCTGTGTCCCCACCCAAATCTCATCTTGAATTATAACTCTCACAATTGTCACATGTTATGGAAGGAACCCAGTGGGAGATAATTGAATCATGGGGGTGGTTCTTTCCCGTGCTTTTCTTGTGATAGTGAATAAGTCTCATGAGATCTGATGGTCTTAAAAATGGGGGTTTCCCTGCACAAGCTCTCGTCTCTTGTCTGCCACCATGTGAGATGTGCCTTTCACCTTCTACCATGATCATGAGGTCTCCCCAGCCACTTGGAACTGTGACTCCATTAAACCTCTTTCTTTTGTAGATTGCCCAGTCTCAGATACGTCTTTATCAGCAGCATGAAAACAGACTAATACATGTGGAATATTCATTCTAAATAATCATTTAGACAAAATTGTCATCTAGAGCAACTTCTTTTCTATCTTTTTTTTTTTCCAATTAAAATGTATTGAGCTGTCTTACCTGTGGCTATGTTTGGCTTCCTTCTCCATCTCTACTTCTTTGAGGTGTTGTCTCCTAGCTCCTGGCATAATGGGATAAGGATTATATTTAGAATCAGAGCACCAGGATATGTGTCCCATTTTTCTCTCACTAGTTGTGTCTTGGGCATGTTGCACCACAGTCTTAGTCCTTTTTGTTCAATAACCACCATATAGCCTTTAAATAATAACATGTTGTAATTTTAGAAAACCTGTGAGAGCTAAGTGATTGTCTTAACATGTGGAATTAACCCTTAAGAAGATCAGTCAAGAAGGTAATTTAGAGAGAATAAAAAAAGCACTAAAAATGTATCTAAAGGAAAACCTACATTTAGAAATTAGAAGAAACAGAGGTTCAGGAAGGTGGAGAAAAATCAGAGAATTTTTTAAAATCTAAAGTAAAACTAACTTTAAAAGAAATTAATAAAAAATATAATTACAAGAAAGGCATATAAATCAGCAGTCTTCTGAACAGATATCAAGGTTAATCACTTAGCAAATAATCATTAAAAGTGGTGACAAGGTTATCTAAGGATCACTGAGGAAAACAGGTTTGCAGAAAAGGAGGGATGAAGATCATAAATAGAAATCTGTAGAGATTTTTCTTTCAATGTCCAAATCTACATCTTTCTATATAAATGGGAAAAATAAATCTGATCTTACCAAGATGTAAACAAGAGGATCTTAATGGTAATGCTGTGAATTATAATTCATTTCAGGAGAAAAAAATTGAATTTTGGTTACCAGGTTTTAATTTAGGTAAATATTATTGAAATAAAAACTTCAGAACCCTCTCTTTTCTTCACCACTTCCTGATCCTTTTTGTTGTCTCTCTATCTTCTTGAGTTGGATGGAAACATGGTATTTTTCAAGTTACAAGAGAACTTAACAGCTATCCAGTTGAGATTCTTATCATTTTTTATGAAACCCTTTAATAAATAGATATGTTATGGACACTGTTAGCAGGAAAATGCATCCATACACGCAAAAATAAGATTTGGATATAATTTCAGTGTTCTCTCAATCTTTAACCTTATCCAACCCTATAGTTTCATAAATAAATAAAGTCACTAAAAGTGTGTTTTTACTCAGATAACCAATCGATATGTACAATAGTGGAAATTCAATTATGTTTGTAAAAACACTATTCAATACTCCTTCTACAATGCCACCTTGATTCTCTGTAAGCATGTCTCATGCAAAAGTGATTATCTAATAAATTTTAGCTGTTTCCAGATTAGAGTACACACAAGGGTTTTGGATAGGCACACAAGGGGTTTAGTGGAGAACAGCTTCTGGAGCCAAGCACACCTGGGCTCCAAGCTCTCACACATACTAGCTGTGTGACACTGCACTGCAGATTGTCTGATACAAGTGTCCATTTCCTCGTCTATTCATGAGTGATAGCTCTAAAATCTAGCCCTGGGCCTTTGCAGAATTAGGCATGGTAATGCATCTAAACTGCTTATTAAGGTGCTTGGAACATAGAAGTAAATATTAGCTCAAAGTAGTAACAAAAGTATCCACTATCATTAGGTTATACAGCATTTAATCTGAAGGGTCCCCTACATTCAAGGTTGATTAGGTTATCTGTGAACTTTTAACAGCCCAAGATGACATTCTGGATCTGCCACTAACAAGACACTTCGACAGGTGTTCTGCCTTCCAATTCTAATATTTACAGAGTTCTAAGTATGGTGTTTAAAGATTCTATCTTGGTTTGAGTTTCCAAGGAGAGCATATATGAGTAAGCCTGTTTATTTCTTTCTAAGGCTTAAAATTGCAATTTAGGAATCAGTACGAAGTGGACATTTTTATGGTTTTATGCTGTAAGTTTATGACCTATGTATCTCAGTTTCCTCATATATTTAGAGAAGAACCATGCATGCTAGCAACCTATGTTCTTATTAAAAATGTAGGAAAGATTAAAGTTAATCACTTTAAATAAACACAATATATAGGAAATTTTTATAATTCAAACACTGGGAGTTGTGGCTACTCTGTTTAAAAGTAGATGAAGCTCTACTCAAAATTCAGTTCATGTCAAGACTGATGACATCACACACACCAGGAGAGTATGAAAAGGTTTCTTACTTACAGAACTGATGCTTTTCTGGTAAAAGCAAGGCAGGCCTCCCAAGCAGGTCTGGAATGACTTGAGAGAGCTAGGAAAGAAAAATGGCATATATTTTGATTCCCAAAAACAGGTAGGGCCAGTGGTAAAGTTCCCATTCAAGGGCAGGAGTGCACATGGTGAAATCATCAATGCCAGAGAAGTGAGCACCCAGGTGTTTTAATCAATTTGCCCAGAGCTGAGGAAAAATAGAGGAGACACGGTGGGCCTGAGAGTTGTCAGCAGTTAAATATCAAAAATGGGATTAGATCCTTATTACACTGTGTTGGGTGACACATCATTGCACACATCTTAACTACTATCACCACTCTCAATAGGTTATTCTAACTCTATTTAGGGAATACGTGAAACTCACCCACTGGGTGCCTAAAGCCTCTGTTGGAATAGCCTCGACTATTTAGGGCCACATAAGCCTTCCACCGAAACCTAAGTTTTCCACTGCACTGTCTTGCCCATTTTTATCAGGCTCTGCTCTTGCAAATTCTTTAACTACATTTCAGCAAGAGGGAAAAACTGACCATCTGTAGCATTCTCTCATCTAGTCAGGGATGAAAAGAAATAGTGAAAAAATGTGATTATGCTTGGCAAATCTCTTCATGACTATCTTTTTCTAATCAGGAAAACAATTTGATCATGTTCCAAGGATTTAAAAATGAAATACATTTAACTTCTTTACCAAATTATATAGATTTTTTCAAGTTTATTTCTACTTTCAAAGGTACCAGATACATTTTCCTCTTGAACATTTTAAAATAGCATGCATAGCTGCATACTTAATAGATAGCAACACTGAATCACAGTGATGGACAATCATTCCTACTCTAAATGCCAAATGATTATATGGTATAAACCATTAAGTACTTTGGGTACTCAGGAGACATATGTGTTTGAGATAGAGGGCACAGGCAAGATTCTTCTCAAGAAAAGAAGGAATTCAATAGATAAATAGATTAAGAGAAATTACATGGAATGAGGAGGAGGAAATTTCAAACAGCAGGAAAAGCATAACATCACACACAGGTAAGTGCTAATACAAGGCCTGCTATTTGAACACAATGTAAGTATGTGTGCTTGTGCTTTAAATGTACAGACACATGGTTCCAATATAAAATAACAGAATAGGAAGTGACTTTTCCTTCCATATTCAAGGAACATGTATATTCTTTATGTTATAAAGAAATTCCTTTTTGGAAAAGTCATTAGAAACCAACTGAAATTGCCATGCCTGCTCTGAAACAAGATTTACAGAACACAAAACTACCTGTGAAATATGAAATGTTATAGAGATTTCACAAGAGTTTTGAGACTAAAGGACTATTCAAAATATGGCGTTGGTGGAAATGAAGGTTACCTGAGAATTAAACAGTCTCCCTTGAGAACAGTAAAATCAGCTAGGAACCATACCTATTTGAGCTCAACATCATGTTACTGGTATTTAAGCTGTGCCTGAATCATAGTAGGTGATCAGAAAAAGATTTTTGGATTAATTAACACATTTATTTTCTGAGGAATCAATGGAAAAGGATCTGTACTGTATAATGTTGAGCTAAGAAACCTTTACTAATTTAAATCAAATCCTTTTGTAAATGGAACATGTGTGCAACCTGCCAGTCACCTTAATTAGAAACCAAACTACTGCTAACAGAAGGCTATCCTATGCTTGAAAATAGTAAATGAATGTTATGATGAAAACATTATTCTAAGAAAATACACTGTGTGAACATGAGAACTATTGGGATTGGTTTCAAGTGTAGCACAGCAGGTGTTCTGTTTTTATTAAATTTGTATATAAGCATTTAGACAGGGTTGGGTTGCTATCAAGCAAATTGAGGACAGAAAGGTGTAGAACATATTATTACTAAAGGAAGCTGTCTAGTTTCCCTTGCCCTACGATTATTCTTCAACACAGTGTATTATTCCCTGTGTAATGATTAAATTATGTATGTTCAGTTTAAAATTTGAAATAAGCACCTCAAAAATATGATGTAAATGGAAACTCATAATTCCTTCACTCTGAAATACCACTATGTATAACATGAGTGGTTTTATATCTGTTTAGCTATACAAACACAATTATATATTAATAGTTTTTTATATATAGTGGTTATTTAAGAGTTAAGGGGTTACATATGTTTATGTATAAATAAATTACCCAAGCCAGGAATAACAGTGAATTCACCAAATCCCAATATGCATTCCTCCCACATATCTCTACCCCACAAAACTTGACAGCTTTGGCTGGTACACTCTGTGATTTTCAAATATTATTATCTCAGTCTAGGATAGTCATCAATCACAATCTTCTTCATCTATGGGGATAACAAATTTAAGAAATATTCATAGGAGCTGTACAGGAACTAAAATATAGTACTATCTTTATTTTCCAAAGTATAGGTTTCTTGGTAAAACTGATTTTGAAGACACAGCTTGATCCAGAAACCATGGGCTTTTATTCATTTATTCAAAAAATGCTTGTAGAATTATACCAACAAGTATTCTGACCAGTGGGGATAGAGAAGTTAAATTCTCATGGAGCTTACATTCTAGTTGGGAAAAGACAGAAGAAACAATAAACTATGTGGGATATCAAGAAAAGGTGTAAAGAGTGCTAGGAAGGGGACTGTCATTTTGAACAGGGTAGTTTGCAAAGCCCTTGCAAAGAGGGAGATATTCGAGCAGAGACCTGAAAGGTGCAATTATATCTTGAGAAATAGCATTCCAGGCAGAGGAAAGTATGAATGCCAAGGTCCCAAGAGATGGCAGCATATCAGGCTTTCTACTTCTGTCTTTCTGAATTGAATTGCTTCAGCTACTGCTGAAGAACCACAGCCTACAACAATGGAGCACAAAGGTGCATCACAACTGCCCCTCTAATCCAGCCCCTCCATCTTATTTCATGCTGGAGCATACCTCATAGAAACATGAGCAGAGAGAGAATATGTTCTATCAGTTTATCAGTTCATTTTCATGCTGCTGATAAAGACATACCCAAGACTGAAAAATATACAAAAGGAAGAGGTTTAAGGTACTTACAGCTCCACATGGCTTGGAAGGCCTCACAATCATGGTGGAAGACAAACAGAAGCAAGTCATGTCTTCCATGGATGGTAGCAGGCCCCAAAAAAAAGCTGTGCAGGGAAACTCCCATTTTAAAACCATCAGATTTCGTGAGACTAATTGACTATCATGAGAACAGTACAGGAAAGATGTATCCCCATAATTCAATCACCTCCCACAGGGTTCCTCCCCATGACAAGTGGGAATTGTGGGATTTACAATTCAAGATGAGATTTGGGTGGGGACACAGACAAGCCATAACATTCCACTGCTGGCCTCTCCCAAATCTCGTGTTCTCACATTTCAAAACCAATCATCCCTCCCTAACATTCTCCCAAAATCTTATTTCAGCATTAACTGAAAAGTCCACAGTTCAAAGTCTCATCTGAGACAAGGCAAATCCCTTCCACCTATGAGCCTATAAAATCAAAAGCAAGTTAGTTACTTCCTAAATACAATGGGCGTACAAGCATTGGCAAATACAGCCACTCCAAATGGGAGAAATTGGCCATAACAAAAGGGCTGCAGGCTCTATATAAGTCCAAAATCCAGTGGGGCAGTCAAATCTTAAAGCTCCAAAATGACCTCCTTTGACTCCGTATCTCACATTCAGGTCATGTTGATATAACAGGTGGATTCCCATGGTCTTGGGCAGCTCTGCTCCTGTGGCTTTGCAGGGTATATCACCCATTCTGTCTGCTTTCACAGACTGGTGTTGAATGTCTGTGGCTTTTCCAGGTTTATGGTGCAAGCTGTCAGTGGATCTACCATTCTGGGGTCTGGAGGATGGTGGCCCTCTTCTCACAGCTCCACTAGGTGGTGCCCCAGTACAGACTCTGTGTGGGGGCTCCGACCCTACATTTCTCTTTCACACTACTCTAGGATACGTTCTCCCTGAGGGACTTGCTCCTGCAGCAAAATTCTGCCTAGACATCCAAGTATTTCCATACATCTTCTGAAATCTAGATGGAGGTTACCAAACCTCATTCTTGACTTTCATGCACCCACAGGCTCAACACCACACAGAAGGTTCCAAGGCTTGGGGTTTGCACCCTCTGAAGCAACAGTCTAAGCTGTCCCTTGGTCCCTTTTAGCCATGGATAGAGCAGCTGGAATGCATGGCACCAAGTCCCTAGGCTACACACAGCAAGGGGCCCTGGGTCTTGGCCACAAAACCATCTTTTCTTCATAGACCTCTGGGGCTGTAAAGGGAGGAGCTGCCCTAAAGACCTCTGACGTGCCCTGGAGATATTTTCCACATTATCTTGGCAAATTACATTTGGCTCCTCATTACTTATGCAAATTTCTGCAGCAGGCGTGAATTTCTCCTCAGAAAATGGGATTTTCTTTTCTATCACTTTGTCAGGCTGCAAATTATCTGAACTTTTATGCTCTGTTTCCCTTTTAAAACCGAGTGCTTTTATCAGCACCCAAGTCATCTCTTGAATGCTTTGCTGCTTAGAAATTTCTTCCACCAGACACCCTAAATCATCTCTCTCAAGTTCGAAGTTCCACAAATCTCTAGGGCAGGGGCAAAATGTCACCAATTTCTTTGCTAAAACATGTAACTCCAGTTACTCCAGTTCCCAACAAGTTTCTCATCTCCATCTGAGACCACATTAGCCTAGATTTTATGGTCCACATTATTATCAGCATTTTGGTCAAAACCATCCAACAAGTCTTTAAGAAGTTCCAAGCTTTCCCACATTTTTCTATTTTCTTCTGAGCCCTCCAAACTGTTCCAACCTCTGCCTGTCACCCAGTTCCAAAGTCGCTTCCACATTTTCAGAGCACCCCACTCCTGGTACCAATTTTCTGTATTAGTCTGTTTTCATGTTGCTGATAAAGGTATACCTGAGACTGGAAAATTTACGAAAGAAAAAGGTTTAATGGATTTACAGCTCCACATAGTTGGGGAAGCCTCACAATCATGGCAGAAAGTAAGGAGAAACAAGTTACATTTTACATGGATAGTGGCAGACAAAAAAAGAGCTTGTGAAGAGAAACCCCCACTTTTAAAATCCTCAGATCCCATGAGACTCATACACTATTACGAGAACAGCACAGGAAAGACATTCCCCCATAATTCAATTGTCTCCCATGGGGTTCCTCCCATGACACATGGGAATTGTGGGAGTTACAATTCATGATGAGATTTGGGTGGGGATACAGCCAAACCATATGTATCAGTAATCTGAACATCAGAGAAAAAGCAGAGCCATGATTTGAGGCTATGCTAGAAGAATGTGATTTTCTCCAAAATCACCAAATAAAAGAGAATATTTGTATTTTTATGGAAATGAGGCAATAATAGGAGAAGACATAGGAACCAGAAGTGATCCTCCCAAGGAAATAATTGAATATGATTTTCTGTATGTCTCTCTGAGAGTGGGGGATGAATAAAGTGTTTCTTTCTTTTTTAAAAAGTTCATATTATATATATCCTCTAGATATTTTAAAGATAATTTACTCTTACATAGTATATGTTTTCTCTGTAATAAGGTAATTACTTTTACTATCTTCTCTGTGACTATTTTTCAACCATTTGTGTCACTCAATGATACTGAATAAAAAATCTGAATTCTGTAGTTCTCTATTTAAGGAATGAATTCTTATCAAAATATCTGAGAGAGTCCTCAGTCACTCCCCATCTTTTTTATGAGAAGTTATTTTTCATTTCATTCAGTTCAACTGAAAATTGAGGGGCAAGGGATGTTGAGCACTGACTTGGAACTCATAAACTGTGGAAAGTCCAATGTGAACAAATCATGCCCTTAGACCAAGCCAGAAAGGAGCCAAAGTTTATGGCTTCATTTTCTTCTCCATTAGGAACCTGAGTAAGTCAAAGAGAAAGCAGTTACAGATGGGATAGACAGAGATCATGTATATGTTCATTTTGATAATTTTTTGTGGAAAAGCAATTGGCATTTCAGAATACCAATTATGTAGTTAACCTATACCTCTAGGGAAACTCACAATTTAGCATTTCAAAAGATTTGAACCATTATAAAGTCAATTTCTTGTACTAATCACCAGTCTTTGTACAGATAACTTCAGTATAATTCTGAACATCAAAGTCAGTAGATAGGAAATTGAACTTATTAGACTAATGTAATTAATTAAATCTAGTACTGAAAAAACATTTACTCTTGTAAAAGGCACTCCAGGCTACCTCTTTATGTGTCATTCCAGCTCTAGTTCTTGAGATGAGATTTTTAAAAATAAATAAAATAATTCAAATAATGAAAAATTCTGTGGACAGCAAATTGTCAAATTAGAAATTAGTCTTGTTCATCTTGTTTTATGGAAGTGAATGACGTTATCTTCCAAAAATTATATTGAAAGTATTTTTTCTAACATCCTTGAGAAATAGCTGGCCAAGCACAATCTGATAGTACCTTTCTTTCCCTATTCTGCTCAGGGGCAGCCCAACTTGCATTTTGAGTGAACCCTGTTTAGTCCTTGAAGATCACAGGGTTCCCAAACATGTCTGAAGCTTCCATGCCAGAGAAAATGAGGCAGTCAATGCCAGCAGATGGCAGTATCCAATGCCACTACTTGCTGTGGCCCACAAGAGAACTCATGACTCAGAGGTCTGGGAGGAGGTCGACCTTCCTAGCGGCAACTGAGCAAACATTTTTAATTTCACAGCTACTAGGGTATCCCTGAATAGAATGCTGGATGGATTCTCTTAGCACACTCAGATGAACCACCCCAACCTGCTCACAATGTATACCCTGCTGAACTAATTCTTGATCAGACAAAGCAATTGCTTATGGAAATATTAAAGTAGGGCTTCTGAGAACAATGAGAAAATTAAATTATTGACTGTATTTGAGATATCCAGTTGTGTGCTACAGAATGACAGTCCTATCAACGACAGCCCATGTACACTACAGTAGTCTCCTAAGATTATAATATTGTATTTTTACTACCCCTTTTCTATGTTTAGATATACACAAACTTAGCGTTGTGTTACAACTGCCTGCAGTATTCAGTACAGCAATGTGCAGTACAGGTTTGTATCTTAGGAGGACACTCATTCAAGGACACTTATCCCCCTTCCAAAAAATAGGTCTCAATGGAGACACCTGAAAAGGATCTGAACAGACACCCTCCCTCATCTTCCAATAAGAAGGCCTCTGAATGGAGGCACTTAAGCTTGGAATGCAGGAATACCTATGAGCGTGGTCACTGGGTTGGAGAAGGTGCTGGGAGGCTGAGTCCTCCAATGCAACTCCCTCCACAGACAGCAATGCACTAACTATACATCAAGCTTGAACTGTGCAGGGCAGCTTTCTTTCCATTAGCATGGCCAGGTAAAGCCTTTGTAATTTCTATGATCATGTTTGAAAGATAAGATATTAAATTGTGGCCTAGAGCCAAACTTCTCAGTTATAAATTAAAATTATTTTTGTTTTCACCTTTACTTACATCTGTTATGCATGTACCTGTGTGCGTGTGTGTGTGTGTAATTTTCCTCCATTGTGTTAAGTAGGGATCTACCATATGTTCTTAAATATAGGACCCTAAGAGTATTATTTTAATTTATATACTTCTAAAAAGGAAAGAAAATGCTTCCAATTAAACCGACTCTCCGCTAACTATAAGAGATAGACATTTCAGAAATGTTAAAATATGAAAAGAAGTGGTGTTAGAATCAATGAAATGTAGTAACTTTACCTATTTTATTGCAAGCTGACACTCAATGGTCTTTCTACAACTAACTGAATACCTCACACTTTTCTCACTTACATGAAATTTTTCTAAATAAATTATATTTTCACATAAACATAGGTTTTCTGCACTCTTCATTTTGTTCTATTAGTCTTTCCATCAATTACTAGATGAATAACATCCTATCTCAATTTCCATCTTTTACTTTGATGTCATTAGAATATCAACTTTTCTAATAGACATTTAAATTGTTTCAATTTTTTGTACTTACAGACAACGAAAATTTAAATTCATACAAGTTCATTTTTGCATTAAGGTTAAATTTCTGAAGGTGAAATTAGCAAAGGGTATAAAATTTAATTTTAATAGATACTGTCAAATTTTTCTCCAAATATTGGATTATCTTAATGTTCCATCAACTGTGTATCTATATATTTATTTCTCCATAACTTTATTAACTCTAAATATAATAAAATGTAAAAATAATTTCTGCTAACCTGGTAGTTTTAAACTAACATTTTATTGTGGCTTTATTTGCATCTTCCTAATCATATGTGAGACTGAGAAGCTTTTCATATTCTATTGGTGAGTTATAATTCTTTTTTTAGATTCATTTTGTGTAATTTGTTATTCATTGCTAATTCTTCTCTTCCCCCAGCTGACCAACATTTTATTTATATGCAACTTTGTTTTCCCTTAGTAAGGAAACCTTTTTGGTCTTCTCCATTCTTCCACATATCACATTTGTTATTCCATCCTCCTTTTAATATTCTGGTAGCTGATATCTTTCTCCCCTTAAAAATTTTAACCCCATTGACCCAAATGGAAAAATAAAACTTTTTTCTGTAAATGATTAATACCTTTCCTTTTGGCCAAGTTTGTCTCAACAATTACTGCCCAACATTCCTGAGCTAATTGCTCAACACCCACATTATAAATACACACAGCTGAAGGCTTGGCTGGTGACTTAACAATACAGCATGTCCACCAGGAAATAATTTTCTCTTTTCATATACTCCACCAAACGTTTCCAAAGCACAACTTGTTAGCATGAATGCCAATCCACTATCCTTCCCATTATAGCATTTGAGGTTGAATTCACATATCTTGGAGTTTTTTTGGGTTAGAATTCATTCTAATCACTTTTCATTTCAGAAATCTTTTCCTCACATAGCAACATTCATTTCATATCATTTTAAAAATAGCCAGGAAAGCTAATGTAGCTGCCAAAACTGTATGGACTCCAGAAGCTGAACTCCTAGACCTAGACAACCCCTGAGAGGAAGAGGTGTAGGTCCATCCCCTACCATATCAAACTGCCACATGGCCATGTGTGTGTCACTGACCTAGGCCTCACACACAGTCAGCTGGAGGTCCATGATGATGGAATGGGGAAATATTAGAGAATAGAAGAGGAAATGACTTGGTGAGCGCTACTGAGGGACCAGCAACATTACACAATGAGGTGTTGGAGTGCAAGGGATCACATGGGAGTTGTTCTTGCAAACATAATTTATTTAGAAAAATTTCATGTAAGTGAGAAAAGTGTGAGGTATTCATTTAGCTTTACAAGTGGCCCCTAGGGTACTGCTATAGCTTTGAGGTAGCCCATGGCCTTCAGCTTCACCCTGATGGCAAAGTCAAAATTACTATAGTACAGTAAGTGTGTTAAAATTTGTCTTAAATTTCAGAGAACATCAGGTTCTTAATATTCTTCAACACTAACAGAACTTCAATCCAGAGAAGCTGAGCAGTCCCCTAATTATGTGGTGCCCTGTGGATTGTGGCCACCCTGTATTTTATATTCTTGCTTATCTGGGAGTGTCTGGTGCTTACCCAGTTTCAGGCCATTGTCTAGACTGTTGAGTTTTACATCATTCTGTGGAAATATTCAAACAGAACAGACTCTTATATTGTATAAGATTTTCCTTTTAATTAAGTAAGCTATCTACCCACCATAGTGCCTAAGATGAAGCCTATATAATGTTGTATTAAACTGTGTGATTTAAAGTGGATATATGTTCTCTGAAACCCAAAGGGAAACAAGAGCACTGGAAATTGAGAAATAATCAGAAATAAGAAATAGAAACATACAGATGGATACTCCAAAAAGGAAATATCTCAGAGTACTGAACAGAATGACACCTCTTACCTACCACATCATTCCAGCAGTCTACCAATATGCTGGAAGCATCATGAACCACCACACAAGGAACCTGCTATTCCAGCAACCATCAGGGATGTTCCAAGAAAGTTGACATAAAGTCTTCACAAGCAAACAAAAAAACAGAAAACAGTCATGCTTATACTAAAAGAAAAATACAAATCAACTAGCACACCAACAAGAAGCAAAGCAAGAAGGGGTGGGAGTAGGAGCTCCTCAACAGCAATGAGAGCAGTCTCATGGGATTTGTCTCTACTTCTTATTCTGTTTTACACAAATGTTTGTTCTGATATAATTTCCCCTGTGTTCAACTCTCTCAATTACTTAAATTAAAGGGATGTAATTTTAGCTTTCTGGCATGTCCCTAAATCTCTGCCTTTTGTCTTATATAAGAATTGAAAATTGCTGGGAATATAATTCTTGGATCAAACTTCTTTTCTCTAAAACTTTGTTTTCTTAGCCTACATGAGAAGCCTGATGCTGTTTTCATTCTCTTCCATCTGTAGGCTTATAAAGTTTTTTCTACCTCTGTCATTCAGAAAATTCCCTAGGTATATATTTCTAAATTAATCCTATTCTGAACTCAGTGAGGCTTTCTACTTAAGAATTTAAAACTTTCTGTTATTCAAGTTTTCTTCTATTGTTTGGTCATTTCTTCTAGCTCAACTCTCCTTCTCTCTTTTTAGGAAGCCCTGGATCATTGCCATGTCTCATCTTTTCATTCGTGTTTTCTATTATTTTTGCACTGACTTCCATTTGGTCTTCCAGAGAAATAATTTAGTTACATCAGTTTTGAGTTTCCTTATTGAAATTTTAAACTTAAACACCATTGATATAGTTTGGCTGTGTCCCCACCCAAATCTCATCTTGAATTGCAGCTCCCATAACTCCCAGGTGTTGTGGGAGGGACCCAATGGGAGATAATTGAATCATGAGGGCTTTCTCATGGTAGTGAATAAGTTTCACAAGATCTGATGGTTTTGTAAGAGGAAACCCCTTTCGCTTGGTTCTTATTCTCTCTTGTCTGCCACGTAAGACTGGCCTTTCACCTTCTGCCATGACTATGAGGCCTCACCAGCAACGTGAAACTGCGAGTCCACTAAACCTCTTTTTCTTTATGAATTACCCAGGTTCAGGTATGTCTTTATCAGCAGTGTGAAAATGGACCAATACAGTAAATTGGTACCAGTAGAGTGGGGGCACTCTTGTAATTATACCAGAAAATGTGAAAACAGCTTTGGAACTGTAACAGACAGAGATTGGAACAGTTTGGAGGGTCAGAAGAAGACAGAAAAAAAATGTGGAAAAGTTTGGAACTTCCTACAGACTTGTTGAATAGCTTTAAATGAAATGCAGATAATGATACGGACATTGAAATCCAGGGTGAGGTAGTCTCAGATGGAGATGAGAAACTTGTTGGGAATTGGAACAAAGGTGACTCTTTCTATGTTTTAGCAAAGAAATTGGTGGCATTTTGCCTCTGTCCTAGAGATTTGTGAAACTTTGAACTTGAGAGAGATGATGTAGGGTATCTAGTGGAAGAAATTTCTAAGCAGCAAAGCACTGAAGGGTGACTTGGGTTCTGTAAAATGCATTCAGTTTTAAAAGGGAAACAGACCATAACAGTTTAGAAAATTTGCAGCCCAACCAACGACACAACAGAAAATAAAAACCCATGTGCAGAAGAGAAATTCAAGCCTGCTGCAGAAATTTGTATAAGTAACGAGGAGCCAAATGTTGATTTGTTAAGACATTGGGGAAAATGTCTCCAGGACATGTCAGAAGTCTTAATGGCAGCCCCTCCCATCACAGGCCTGGAAGCCTAGGAGGAAAAACATGGTTTCATAGCTGGGGCCCAGGGCCACTCTGCTGTGCGCAGCCTAGGGACTTGGTGCCCTGCATTTCGGCCAATCTAATCATGGATAAAATGGGCTGAGGTACAGCTGAGGCTGTGACTTCAGAGGATGCAAGCCCCAAGCCTTGGCAGCTTCCACATAATGTTGAGCCTACAGTTGCACAAAAGTCAAGAATTAAAGTTTGGGAACCTCTGCCTAGATTTCAGAGGATGTATGGAAATGCCTGGATGTCCAGGCAGGAGTTTGCTGCAGGGGCAGGGTCCTCATGGAGAACCTCTGCTAGGGCAATGTGAAAGAGAAATGTGGGGTTGAAGCCTCCACAGAGAGTCCCTACTGGAGTACAGCCTAGTGAAGCTGTGAGAAGACGACCATATCCCACAAACTCCAGAAAACGGTAGATCCACCAACTGACTGCACCATGCCAGAAAAGCTGCAGACACTCAACACCAGCCTGTGAAAGAAGCTAGCAGGGAGGCTATACTTGCAAAGCCACAGAAGCAGAGCTTCCCAAGACCATGGAGACCCACCTGTTGCATCAGTGTGACCTGGATGTGAGACATGAAGTCAAAGGAGATAATTTTGAGGCTTTAATATTTGACTGCCCCCCGGGATTTCAGACATTCATGGGGCCTGTATCCTCTTTGTTTGGGCCAATTTCTCTCATTTGGAATGGCTGTATTTACCCAATACTTGTACCCCCATTGTATCTTGCAAGTAACTAATTTGTTTTTTATTTTACAGGCTCATAAGCAGAAGGCATTTGCCTTGCCTCAGATGGGACTTGACTTTTGAGTTAATGCTGAAATTAATTAAGATTTTGGGGGACTGTTAGGAAGGCCTGATTGGTTTTGAAATGTGAAGACATGAGATTTGGGAGGGGCCAGGGGTGGAAAGATATGGTTTGGCTGTGTCCCCACCCAAATCTCATCTTGAATTTTAGCTCCCGTAATTCTCACATGTTGTGGGAGAAAAACAGTGGGAGACAATTGAATCACGGGGATGGTTCCCCCAAATTGTTTTCATAGTAGTGAATAAGTCTCATGAGATCTGATGGTTTTATAAGGGGAAAACCCTTTCACTTGGTTCTTACTGTCTCTTGTCTGCCACCATGTAAGACATGCCTTTCACCTTCTGCCATGATTGTGAGAACTCCCTAGCCATGTGAAACTGAGAGTCCATTAAACCTCTTTTTCTTTATAAATTATCCAGTCTTAGGTATGTCTTTATCAGCACCATGAAAATAGACTAATAAAACCATGTTTTCCATTTTCTAAAACTCTATTCATTTTGTAGTTTTCTAATTGTTCCATTGTGGTATGAAATCATAATAATTTACATTACGATTCATTCAAGATTGTCTTCTGTTTTAAAACTAAACATTTTCTTAATAGGAATCACTGCTTTGATCACTTGATTTCATCTAAAATTAGTGTGTTCTTATGAACTATTCTTTACCTTTGTATTCTTGTCTTTGGGTAACGGTTCCCTCAAACAATTCTAGTCATCACTTTAAATTCTCCAGGGAACCTGATCTGAAATCATTAGGAATGCCATATGTGTTTCTTGGCTATTAGGCAGACAGTGACTCTTTTGGCTCCACTGAGGCTAATTCTTGCTTAGACCTTCACTTCATATGTCTTTCTTGTAAAAGTGGAGAGAGATAGACTTCTCTCAGCTGCACTGAAGAAGAGTGTATTCGAGCAGTCAATGTCTAATAATAAGTGGTTAGAAACATCCTTATTATTTTTATATAATTGCACATATAGGGCAGGACATAGTCATTTGGAGACCCTAATCACTGAAGACATAACAATATGCCTGCTGTCTTCCTCCATACTATATGTAACTCATAATAAAAAATAATAACTAGGCAAGGGAGGATGAAGAGGTATGGCACAGAGGATGTTTAGGGCAGTGAAACTACTCTGTATGATACTATCATGGTTTATATATGTCCTTATACATTTGTCCAAACCCATTGTTCTGCTCCATTTGGGCTGCTACCACAAAATACCTAAATTTGGGTGGCTTATAAACTACAGAAATTTACATCTTACGGTTGTAGTGGCTGAGAAGTCCAAGACCAAAGCATGAGCAGATCTGGTACCTGGTGAGAGATGGTTTCCTGCTTCATAGATGGTACCTTCTCACTGCATCCTCACATGGTAGAGGGGCAAATGAGCTCCCTTCAATCTCTTTTATGAGAGCAGTAATCCCAATAATTAGTAAGCTCTGAAAGCCCCATCTGTTAATACTATCACATTGGAGATTAGGTTTTGACATATAAATTTGAGGAAGACACAAACATTCAGACTATTACACCTATAAAATACAGAGCACCAAGAATGAATCCTAATACAAACTATTGACTGGGTGATAATGATGTGTCAATGTAGGTTCATCAATTGTAACAAATGCACCACTCTGTTGCGGGATGTAGATAGTAGGGGAGGCTATGTAGGGGTAGGAGTTAGATGAGAAGTCTCTGTACCTTCTACCATGACTCAGTACTTTTCTAGCCATTCTCCCCTCCTTCCCCTAGGACTCAAGGTCTGTAAAATGTCAGGAGCCTAAGTTCAGGGTTCCCATTACAATGAGACAATTTCTTCCACCTGTACTGCTAGTTTTCTGACTTACCCTCACCTGGAGCCATTCCATGGGAAGAAATGGAACACTGAGGGAGCCAGAACTCTTCTCTTTTTGGCTCTTGCTTATATACTATTGCAGTAAGTGAGTAAAGATTTGTTGCTTTTAGTTTGGCTCATTATCCTAAGTGACCACCTGGATACCTCATAGCTGATGACAATAATTACATTAGTGAAAACATCATAAAGAAAAATATTTTTATAAGCTTAATTACATACCAACTAAAATAGTATATTAAGAACCCCTACAGGCCAGGCGCGGTGGCTCAAGCCTTTAATCCCAGCACTTTGGGAGGCCGAGACGGGTGGATCACGAGGTCAGGAGATCGAGACTATCCTGGCTAACACGGTGAAACCCCGTCTCTACTAAAAAATACAAAAAACTAGCCGGGCGTGGTGGCGGGCGCCTGTAGTCCCAGCTACTCGGGAGGCTGAGGCAGGAGAATGGCGTGAACCCAGGAGGCGGAGCTTGCAGTGAGCTGAAGTGAGCTGAGATCCGGCCACTGCACTCCAGCCCGGGCGGCAGAGCGAGACTCTATCTCAAAAAAAAAAAAAAAAAAAAAAAAAAAAAAAAAAAAAAAGAACCCCTACAAAAAGATAAAATCCACAAGACAGACAAGGAGAAACTATTTGCACAATATATAAAAGAAAAATGCAAAGCCAGCATATATAAAATGTTTCCACAAATTAATAAAAAAAGAAAAATTCACAGAAAAAAATAAAAACAGATGACATAACTAATACAAACTCACATACAATAAGGGAAATAGGGATAGAAATAAAATATTATACTCATCAAAGTGGTAAAATCTGATTTAAAATATTAATAATACTGAATAGACTATGACAAAACAACCTTCCCCATATACTCTTGGGGTATATGTTGGTATAAATATACTCTAGTTCCAAAATTATATTTATAGGTCTTCATTTTACAGAAATATTTTCCCAATTGCACCAAAGCATAAGTCTAAAGTTATTCCACTCAGAATTGCCTCTAATATTGACAAAATAAGAACAAGCTATATATTAGGTATATTTTAACTAAATTCAAAACATCTATATTATGATTTGTCAAGCATCCATTAAAAATTATGGGTTTAGATTTCTGAGTTGAAATGGAGGAATAAAATAAGAGTTCCCTTTTTAATCTTAAATATATGAATAAATAGGTAAAACACAGAAACAAGGAAGAAAGAAAACATTTATAAATATCCATAGCTAATTTTCTCCTGCGTTAAATTAAGGAATAAGAGCATGAAAGATAAGTAAGAAGGCAGAAGATAAAATAGAAAAGCAGCCCCTCTGGATCTTGCAGCTTAATAAAGATATGACTGAAATGTAATGGTTTTATCTATTCTCTCACTTTTATAAAAAAAATCCAAAGGTTACAGAATTAAGATCAAGAAAACTTATCTGTCATACCAATTAGTATAAAAGGGATTAATTAGTCTATTAAAACAAACAGATTAAATTTGAAAGTAAAACCAACTGTATCCTGTATTTAGGAGAGAAAATTAAAGCAAGTGACTCACAAGAGTTGGAAGTAAAAGAGTGGGCAATTATATAACAAGTAAATGCAATTAAAAATAGGAAAATTGACATATTAATATTAACCAAAAGGGAAATTGAAGCAAAAACTTTAAATGAGTCAAGTGACAACTTTATTAATAACACATTGCAAAATTCACAAAGAAGACAACATTTATTCATCTGATTATATAAAATCTGAATGTATAAAACTAATATTTCAGGAAATGTAACATAAAATAGACAGCATATTAATAACAAAAAATTTTAACTTTCTCAGTCTCTAAATAATCAGGTAAAAATTTTTAAAAGGGCAAACAGGAAGTATAAATAACAAAAATGTAGATCAAAAATATATATTAATCTATACACTCTGAAAGCCATGAACACACTTTTAAGTGCTTACATATTTCGAAGTTTGACTTTATATTATTCCAAAAATTATCAATGTATTATAAAAAGATAAAATCATGAGAAAAAATTCTTATTACAAGTTTGTAAAAATACAAAAGAATAACAAGAAGAAAATGCCAAAACATTAGTTCCTTGAAAATTATTTTTAATTTCGCTTCAGAAAGAAAATGGAAATAGCCAATCACCTAAAAAACAGAAAGTATTTTTGTAAATAATAAATAAATAAAAATCTATGACTTTATATGTTGATTTTGTGGAAAATAAAGCCACTGTGTTAATTATCCAGCACAAAAAAATTAGAGTCAAACAAAACAAACTCAAAGAAATAAAAAATAAAGATAAAACAGAAAATTATATATTTGGGAAAAAAATGGAAAACTAATACATTAATTCCAGGGGTATTTCCTTGAGAAAAGCAAACAAGCGGTAAAACAATTAAGCCTATATTTAACCTAATTGTGAAAAAAGAGAGAAGATACAAACACACACAAAGACATACATATGAGGTAATCATTTCAGATGGAGAAGAAATTAAAATAATAACAAAGCATACTGAAATCAATGCAATTAAATTTGGTAATCTGGAAAAAAATAGATAATATACTAGGAAAATAATTTCTAAATTGATCACTTTAAAAAGAAAGATACAAAAAAGTTGTGTAACTTTTTTGAATGAGATAAGTTACAGAGCTGCTCTGTAGACATGATAGGAGACAGCTAGGTGGGTAGGTGAAGTCCATCATAACTTTGGTGGAACAAATATCTCCGACTATCTAAAATGCTCTGGAGCATATGAGAAAAATGAAAGATTCCAAATTCTGTCTATGAATTAAATATAACATATATCACACAACTGTACAAAAACAATATATTAGTCCGTTCTCACACTGCTGTAAAGAAATACCTGAAACTGGGTAATTTATAAAGAGTTTTAATTGGTTCATGGTTCTGCAGGCTGTACAGAAAGCTTGGCTGGGGAGGCCTCAGGAAACTTACAATCATGGCAGAAACTGAAGAGGAAGCAGGCACTTCTTACTTGGCAGGAAAAGGAGAAAGAGATGCTACATACTTTTAAACAACCAGATCTTGTGAAAACAAACTCACTATCACCAAAACAGCAAGGGGGAAATCCACCCCCATGATCCAGTCACCTCCCACTAGGCACCTCCTCCAACACTGGGGCACACCTCCAACACTCAGACATGAGATTTGGGCAGACACACAGATCCAAACGATATCAAAACAGAAAAAGAAAGCCAAGGGGGATACCCAACCAATCACATATAATAATATCAATGCAAAATATTGGCCTACAGAGTTAACTAGAATATTTTCTAGAAATGAAAAGTTGTTTCAGTATTACAAACTCTCTTAATGTTATCCATTGTATTAATAGCGTGGCAGGTTGTGTAGACTGTCCCTCTCAATAGCCATTTAAACCCCCTTGGGGTATGCTTTCCTTATACTGCAGAGGCTGAAACTCTGAAATCTGCATTTCTGAGTCACACTTGCATCTGGGAAGCTGGGTGTGATTTAGGTTCTGCCAATCAGGCAGGCAAATCAGACTTCAAGGCTTGAAGTTGAAACTGAGTTAAGAGAAAGAGAGGCAGAGAGTGAGGATCTCCTTTGTGGTAAGAATTCAGGTGCAGCCCTTTGGAACCATAGTCGAGCTCCCTGATTCAGCAACTTCAGTAACAATGGCAGCTGCTTTCTAGATGAGGGCAGTGAGTATGACATGAAAAGAAGCTCAAACTGGAGCCAGTTACTACAGCTCTTAAAAAGATTTCGAAATCCATAAAATATCTTTTAAGAAATCTTTTTCTGCACAAACTAGCTGGAGAGATATTTGTTGCCTAACATTTATAAACAGGTCAAAGAAAAAAGAATATATGACCAGCCACCTTGATGTCAAAAAGATTTTTATAAAATTCAATTACTTTCTTATTAGAATTTGTAAACAAAATTGTAATATAGGCAGATACTTTCTTAATGTAATAAAATATGTTTTTAAAACAAGTTGATATTATGCTTGCTGGATGAACACAAAGTATTCCCATTAAAGTACAAAGTTGCACAAAGTTGTGCATCCTCACCAGTATTTTTAAAGGCATTTTTGCTGGCAGTACCAACCAATATAATTGGAGAAGTGAAAGGAAAAAGAAGTATAACAATTGAAGAGAGGAACAATTTTTTATTATGTTTATGACTAGAAAATTCAAGAGAATCAACTAAAATTACTTGAAAAAATAGGTTATATAATGGTTAAATGAATATACGTAAGTCGAGCTTTTCTGTTTACAAATAATCACACAGAAAAAAATGAGAAGAAATCTTATTTATAAGACACCAAACACAAAAAAGCCAAAACAAAATGGAACTTTAATGTAATAAGCAATGTGTCATTCTCATACAAAGATAACTTTACAACTCCAAGAAACATAAAAGAAGACTTAATTTCTTACTATATATGAACACAGTATTTTAAAGACATCTAAAATATGCATCTACACATTTTATATGGTTCCAATGAAAATAACATGAGTATTCAATATCCATGTATTGAAATTAGATTAACTGATTTAAAAATTTAAAATGCAAAGCATGCAAGAAAAGCCATAAAAATTCTAAAATGTTAGAAATGAGATAATTTATGACTATAGCTACCAGCTTAAAACAAACTTGGCAGCTATAATCATTAAAATAATATGTTATGGTTCATGATTAGATGGAGAGTTTTCAGAAATAATCTTAATTAAATGTCAGCAATTAGTATATGACAAAAATGGCATAGCAAAATAGGAAGAAAAGATGTTTTTTGTTTTTAATAATTTTAGATAGATGAAAGATTTAAGTGTTTAAAAATAACTGCAAAACTGCTAGAACAAAAAAGAGGGAAAACTTGCATCCAATACTGCAGTAAGAAATTCATCTCAAGATGACAAAATACACAAAAGCCATAAAGAAAATTACTGATAATTTTAAAATAAATAAAATTTTTATATGGTCATAATATGCTAACAATATTATAAGCTAAGTACAAAGGGAAATAGAAAAATGAGAAAATATAAAATTACAACACATTAGTCAAATTATTTATTTACATTTTTTCATAAAAGCTTTAAGATATAATGCACATGCCACACTCTTCCTGATTTAAAATGCAGTGTAATGGCAGCTAATATATTCACAATCAATTTTAGAATATTTTCATCATTCTAAGAGAAGTCCTGTATTCATTAGCAGTATTCCCATTTCACCCCAGCACTGTGCTCTCAGCCCGAGGCAACCTATATTCTGTCTCCATAGATTTGCCTATATGTTGTCTTTTGTGATTGGCTTCTTTCACTTAGCATAATGTTTTTCAGGTTCATTTATGTCGTATTGTACCATGTATCAGTATTTCATTTCTTTTTAGTGATTAATAATATTTTATTGTATGTATATTTATCCATTATCAGTTAATGGACATTTAGATTGTTTTCACTTGTGACTATTATGAATAATGCTGCTAAGAACACATGTATGTACAAGTTTTTATGTGGACATGTTTTTATTTATCTTGGGTATATACCTAGAAGCAAATCACTGGGTCATATGGAAACTATTTTTAAATAATTGAGGAACTAACAGACTGTTTTCCAAAGTGCCTTCGCCATTTTATATTTCCAATCAAGGTGCAGGAGGGTTTGAAGTTCTTCATATATTTGAAAACAGTTGTTATTATTTTACTCACATTACATACAGAAAATATGTGATATGCATATATGTATGGCCATGAGATGTTGGGTATGAAGTGTTAGCTCACTGTGGTTTTTATTCACATTTCTCTAAGGGCTAATGATTATGAGAATCTTTTCATGTGTTTATTATCCATTTGCATGTCTTCCTTGAAGAAATATCTATTCAGATCTCTGCCCACTTTAAATTCTGTTTTCTTTTGCACTGAGTTGCAAGAATTTTTCAAACTTTCTGATTACTAGTCCTTTAACAGATAAATGATTTGCAAATATTTTCACACATTCTCTGTGTTGTCTTTTAACTTTCTTGAAAGCGTCCTTTGAATCTGGTCTTCAGTCTTTCCTTTTCCAGCTTAGAATTAATACCCTACTAGGACTTGGGCTGAGAGCAATCAGAGTCCAGCATTTTGGGCTTTCCATGCCTGGAATAGAGCCTCTCATCTATGCATGGGGAGCAAATGGAAGAAGGGAGCACCCAACCTCTTGGCCCCACTTGTCAGAATTTTGCCAGCAATTGAGAAATGTTGGTAGTCTGCTTCCCCGGGTTAGATACTGTATCACTAGATCAGGAGCTGAAGGCACATGAGGCCTCCCCTTTTTTGCCACACCACCAGGCCGGGAATTCCATTATCCGATGAGCTGGGAAGTAGAGGCTGGAAGGGAATGAGTGGGTCACGGCTCAAGGGTTACAGACTCTCATTCTTTGGAAATATTTGGTAGGATATTTTCCAAGTAAATGTTTCTACATCTGCTATTTGTGCCTAAATTTCCAGAAACTTTGTTTTCTTTTTATCAAGTATAATTTAATTGTTTTATTTTAATCAATTATTATTGTTTTACTGGGGACAGGTCCACAGGATTCCTAATACAACTGTTCAGGAAATGGAGCTGTGCTAAAAGTTCCATTTACAAAAAGAATTTTCTGTTCATTTGTATGTATTTGTTATTTAATAAATAGACAGGCTCTCACTGTGTAACACAGGCTGGTCTCAATCTCCTGGGCTCTAGTGATCCACCAGCCTCAGTCTCCCAAAGCATTGGGATTACAGGCATGAGCCACCACACTGAGCCTAAAAAGAATTTTAGAAAAAAAAAGTAGCAACTTTTATTTTATTTATTTATTTATTTATTTATTTGGGGGGACAGAGTCTTGCTCTGTCACCCAGGCTGGAGCGCAGTGGCGCCATCTCGGCTCACTGCAACCTCTGCCTCGGGGGTTCAAGTGATTCTCCTGCCTCAGCCTCCTGAGTAGCTGGGACTACAGGTATGTGCCACCACACTGGGCTAATTTTTTTGTATTTTGTTTAGTAGAAACAAGGTTTCACTGTGTTAGCCAGGATGGTCTCGATTTCCTGACCTCATGATCCACCTGCCTCAGCCTCCCAAAGTGCTGGGATTACAGGAGTGAACCACCTGCCCAGCCGCAACATTTATTTTTAATATGGCCATTCTACCTGTTATATCTGAATCACAGAATGTTAGAAAGAACTTTCTGAAATCATTAATTACAATTCTTCATTTTACAAATAGGGAAGTTATCTATTCCTTTTGAATAGGTAAAAAGATTTTGCTAAGCATTGCAACTCAGTGCCAGAGCCAGTACAGGCTCCTGTGCCATGTGACTTATGTTCTTAATGTCAACTTGGGAAAGAAGTCTTTATATAACAAGTGCCCTAACTAATTCCAGGCAGAAGTGACAAATATTATCATTGCTTTATTCCTTTGTGTTTCATACCTTCATCAAGTGCAGCAAGACTCTGTTTTCTTCACATATAATGTTGTGTGTTACAATGAGAGCAAAGCAAGGTGTTCGGGATAGGAATGAAAATGGGTAGGACAGGGGATGGGCCATTGTTGCTGTATTAGCAGCACTAGTATCTTCATCGGCAACGTATCTGATATTTTTCAAAATTTTGTTTTTGAGAGACAATGTGGTAAGCCCTTCCTACTAAGAACATAAAGGAAATGATCTTAAAAATAAATTTATTTATCTGAAATATTTGCTCTCATTACTTTTTCTGTCACCCAAATTAATTTTGTGTTTTCAACATGTTTTGTGCACTGAAAATCTTTTTGGATCTACAAAAGAAATCTTGGGTTTGACTAATAGTGTAAGAATAACTTTAAAAGTACTGGCAAGATTGATATGCTAGGGATTTAAATACACCTATCACTGAATGTTAATTATTACAGGTAGCAGTGTCACCCATGGAAATTAAATTGCTAGCTATAGATAAATATACTAAAAAAATTCACAAGATTTCCAACTATTTTACCAACCCAGTTTTAACAGTCTCACATCTACCCTCTCCCACTGCTGCCCATGGGCTAAAAGAACACAGGCATATGACTGCAGGTGAAAAAACCCACAAAACCTTACCATTCTCCAATTCTCTGCCTTTCTCAGCCAGATAAAATGCCCAGTTGGCTGACTTTGAGGTCAAATTGCAAACCTATTTATGTAAAATATCTCTTTTAGGCTAGCAGTTTTAATATGTTATTTTTTTCAGTTTTGAGTTGCTGCTAAGTCTTGATTTACTTGATTCTTGATGTAGTTTTTGAAAAGACATAATCAAAAATCCACTAAAATGTCACATTAAAGAGGGAGGATGGGATAAGATAAAATAACAATAAAATGTATCTAAAGAAAATGCATTGTTTGAAAGAAGGAAGAGAAAATTGGAAATAAAAAAGGATTTAAATATAAAAAGGGAGAAAATGAGTAAGAGCAAAGTGGACAATAGGTATGATAAAAACTAAGAATGAGAAAAATAAATTTAAAAATAAAATAAATAATAAGCGAATAAAATAATGGGAAAGATTTAAACCTTATAATTAAACAGTTTTAACTGCTAATTTCATATTTCCCTGTACAATTATTTCTACTCTCATTAGCCATCATTGTTGATGGTTTTTTTTTATTATTATTATTTATTTGTTTTAGGTTGGAACACAAAGACTTGCAGGATTGAGTAATACCTCACATCTTTTGGATAACTTTATGTTATCATTTCAAACTTCAAAATAATATCCATTCACATTCACTATTAGTCAAGCAAAGCTTTTATAGGAAAAGTATGCAGTTAATTTAGTATTAACTCAGATGTTAAAACACATAAGAAGGAAGTTTCTTAAATATTCTGATCACATTAACTGCCTATTTCTCCCACCACCAATTCTGAATTATGCCAAGGCATGGATCTGTTACTGAATCAAAGGAACATCTTTAAGAGGTAAAGGGTAGATATTAATAAAAGCTGGATAGAAGCCTGAGAAACTCAGCTGTAAATAAAACGTAGGACACTTGGAGCATGATCTTTCTGAAGTTTCTTTTGGCTTCTAAGAGAATTCTCCTACAGGATTTTCAAGAATAACTGTGCTATTGCTGTGTCTTCTAGATTAACAGATCTCTGGATGTGTGAGTTGCCACTGAACTATTCCCAAAGGCTGTCCTGTCGACAGGTCAGCATAATGTGGCTACTGGGTTTTCCTGCCTCGACAGTTTGGGAGACACAAATTACAAAGCAGGGAACAACAGTTCAAAGCAAACACACTTGCTCATGAATAAGAGATGGCTGATCATCAATAAAGAGAGAATACTCTCCCAGAACATAAAAATGGCTAAAAATTTTGTTTAAGTATAGAACCCTAGAAGCAGTGAAACACAGATAATGATAGACAGATGATAGGTAGGTAGGTAGGTAGGTAGGTAGATAGATAGATAGATAGATAGATAGATAGATAGATAGATAGATACAAACATACATACATACATACATAGAGAGACAACATTTACCTTTGGAAAAGTCTCTGTACCATACACAGTATATTAAAGAAGCTGTTTCATAAAGTTCATCCATGGAGCAACTGGCTTATCAACCTTATCAACTCTAAACCCTGCTGTGTCACCTCCTGCACTATTATCTATAGCTTTAATACTTTCCAAATTCTAAACTAGAAGGTTTGGTTTGGTTCATCCTAAACTTGCATAATAGGGGCTTGAGAAGTCAACCTAGCTTTCTCTCTCCATTCTCACCTTTCACTGGGGATTTATGTTCCTCAATGGTGACTGGCCTGGCCATGTGTTCAGTGCACTAGATGTCTAAGATCTGCCTCATTCTCCAGTTTTCCCTGGTGTTTGAATCTTTCTGGTGGCTCAATCCCTACTCTTTCTAGTCAGAACTACCTGGTGCCACGTTCTTCTCTACCTGGATTTCAGACTCCTCGGTCTGTCACTGACCCCACTGACCCTCACAGGCCCTTTGCCCCATCTTCCCTCTCTGCCTGCTGACAGCCACACTCATTCTTCTGCCAGGGCTCTGACTGACCTCAGGCCTCTGGCTGTCTCATCCTGCCTCTGCCCAAGCCAGGATGATAATACTCTGAGACCACTGGAAAGAGTTCAAGGTCAATCAATTTGCTCAATTTTAGAAGATAAAGATGATAGAAAACATTTACATAAACTGTCATTAATAAATATTACAGAAAACATGAGGTCAATGAATTTCCAGATGTCTGTAAAAGCAGGTCATGTATAAAACCTCATTTTTGAAACAGCAGATATAAGTAAATGCACATATTTGTCATTTTTCCATTTGGCACAAATATACTTAAGATGAGCACTGTAAGATAAACTCAGTGCTAGTTGCTGGGGGACATAAATGTCAATCTAGCCCAATCTCTTCTCAGGGTCTGTGGGAGGAGAGTTGTTTCTGCTTATGGAAATGGAAAGAATATTACCAGAAGCAAAAGCCTCAGTGTGCACATTAGAAAAATAATATGTCTTGCATTCAACTCTACATTGATGTGAAATATGGAGAGGTTAAACCTCTAAGTAAGATAGACCAGATCCTTTTCCATATTGAGTACTTTTGCTCTTCAGTGTGGGTTTAAAGACAAGGTCTTTCAGGTGAAGGCTGGTAAACATTCAGATCATCCTGCCACTTTTGGCTATGCCCTTAGGCTGTACCAAAGTTTAAAGGATTTGTCAAAACCTCATTGGCAGCTGCACACCTGTGACTGCCTAAATAGGTCTGTGCTCTACATAGCAGCCTAATGCAAGTTCCAAGCACCTTTATATTAATAGAGCCATTTGCCTTGTCAAGAAAGCAGCAGCAGGCAAAAGACCCTGTGATCCTGTTCCTTTTGCATGTCTCTTCATTTTACTGTGCAAAATAGCACACTTCAGTCCCCAGTGCTCATGTTTTATGATAACATATTGAGAGGAAAATTCATTACAAAGCCACTCATAGGCAGAATATAGGAAAATTTCCCCCATATTTTGAAGAAAGTGCATCAAAGAAGAGGTTGTTTTCTATATGGATTTTCTTTCTTTTATTGCTACATTCTCATGATTGGAGGGCCACCAACAAATCTCTCTTTTGTTCAGAGGTCGCATTCTGCCTGAGAAAATGGAGGTGTGAGATTCACGTCATATAACCAAGGCAACTCATTGATCAAAAATATTCTGACAGGAAAACAAAGTGAACTATTTTGTGCTATTAATCATAGAATAAAAACATACATAAAACCAGGGTCCATTGTCAGTAATTCTTGTATTGACCTAAAAGAGAAAAACAAGTGAATTAAATAACTCAAGCTTATCACATTAAATGCAGTAATATAGCAAATAGTGTCCATGTCTCATAAGTAAATTTTGGTAAATTTGCAAGCACTATTTTCAGCTGCTTCTAAAGTATATTAATTTTCTGTATTTTTAACACCCTTTCTGGTGTGCTATGACAATAACGAGATGCTTAAACATCAGATAGATACAGAGCATGGAATAACACCAAATTGCTATGTCTTCTACTGGTGAGACATATAGTCATCAATCAATTGACTGGTTGATTAACAAGTTGATAGATTTGGTATGTACCTGATGCCAGGCACTGAACCACTTATACCACGACCCAACAGGAATAGTACTACCAGATAGGCAGAATTTTGCCTCTATTAGAAGCAGGATTTCTGTGCCCATGGCTGCTTGACATGTCTATCATCACCAGGTAGATTTTTAATTCTATACAGGTTGTGTATATCCTATGAAGACGAACATCAATTCCATCAAGCAAAGGAACTATTTTAGCTGGAAGATAACATATATTCACTGATCCAGCATGAGTAGTAGATTTTTTTCTAGTTTGCATTATGACTTATGCATTAAAAATGATTGACATTCATGGTCTTAAATTAAAATGAATTAATATTCACAAAATTGTCTCATACACTCTAAAGCTTTGCAGATTACAAACGTTTGTATCTTCTTAATGGCGGTTTTTACAGGAAAGAAAATACAAAATAAATTGACTATATCTGCATAGTCATTATTGACAGCCATTCAATCGTTGCATTAGCAACAGTCAAGTTATATAAATAAAAATAACAAGCTTATGGGTCCTGCTTGAAGAAGAAGACCTGCTAGCTGTCGTACATCTGTGAAGGTGCACAGATTTAGCTCCAGGAGGCTGTAGAGTAACCTTGGAAGACAGGTATCAATGGCAGAGCCATCTGGCGATTAAGAAATAAGAAATATACTTTTATTTTTATTGTTTATTTTAGTTAGGAAACACTTTGATTTAATTTGATTGTCTGGATATTCGAATCTTTGGTGAAGCAGTTTAGCTGATGTTTTCACTAATATAATTTATAATCTGCCATCTATATATTTATTTAGATATGTTTATTCAAAAAATATACATAATGGTTGCTTTATGTATAGCTTTTTAAATACATGAATTTTATTGTGCTGTAGACTTCATTCTATTTCCATCTGCTTACCCCAAACAACACTACAATAAACATTCTTACCTTTCTTAGTGTATATCTTCAAGGCTTTTGGGGCTTTGTTTAAAATAAAGATACAACTGCAATATATATACCTATAGAACCTCACTAAGATACTGCTAAGTAACTCTTCTGAATTTCTTAACTAGTTGTTATGTCACCAGTGGTGAATGAGGGTCTCTCTTGCCAACATTCTTGTCAGTACTTGATATTATCCAATTTTACAATTTTTGTCAAATCTGGTTGTGAAAATTTGTATCTACTGCTGCTGTTGTACATTATATCTTATTCTTTTTTTTTAAATTTACTCTGTTGCTCTTTTTCTTCTTGAAATGATCATTTAGTTAATTTATTTTTCAATCATTTTTGATACCGAAAAAACTATGAAATCTATCAACTTTTTATAAATGCTGCATTAACTCTATTTCACACATTTTGACATACCAAGTTTTTGTGAGGAGGAGGGCATCCATCACTTCAAGCATTTATCCTTTCGTTGTGTTACAAACATCCAATTATACTCTTATAGTTGTTTTTAAATGTACAATAAATTGTTGAGAGTAGTCACCCTGTTATGCTTTCAAACACTAGATTTTCTTCATTCCATTTTTACTTTTGTACCCATTAATCATCCCACTTCCCCCTACCTTTACAACCCTTCCCAGCCTCTGGTAACCATCCTTCCACTCTATATCTCCATAAGTTCAATTGTTTTAATTTTTGGCTCCTGTAATTAAGTGAGAACATGCAAAGTTTGTCTTCCTGTGCCTGGCTTATTTCTTTTAAGATACTGTCCTCCAGTTCCATCCATGTTGTTGCAAATGACAGGATCTCCTTCTTTCTTTTGGCTGAATAGTATTCCACTGTATATATGTACCACATTTACATTATCAATTCAAATCTTGGCTATTGTGAATACTGCTGCAATAAACATGGTATTGCAGATATCTCTTTGATATCTGATTTCTTTGAGTATATGTAGCAGTGGGATTATTGGCTCATATGGTAGCTCTATTGTTAGTTTTTGATGAATTCTTTGGAATTCTCCAAAGAATTCTCCATAGTGGTTGTACTAATTTATATTCCCTTCAACAGTGCATGAGCATTCTCTTTTCTCCACATCTTTGCCAGGATTCATTATTGCCTATTTTTTGGATGAAAGTCATTTTAACTGGGGTGAGATGACATCTTATTGTAGTTTTGATTTGCATTTCTCCGATGATCGATTATGTTGAGCACCTTTTCATATACCTGTTTGCCATTCGTATTGATATACTAAGTTTTTATAGCTATCCATTTGTTACCCATACTCGTTGGGGAATCTAGCCTATATGAGAGTAATCTTAGAAATTATGGGGGCTTTTGGGAGAACTAGTACATTATCAATATTTGAAACTATTCTATGTGTGTTTTAAATGAATATGAAGTCTGTATTTGTTGTAAAGATATGTTTGTATATGGTGTATATATGCTCAGAAATTGACTGATCTTGCTATTCAATTTTCTGTACTTCTACATATATTAAATTTGTTTAATCTATTAACCTCTGAATGAGGTCTCTAAAAATTTCCAATTCATATTTATAACATACCCCTTCTAAAATGAGAATCAGCATGGTTAGTTGCATCACAGCTAGAGAGCAGCACGAAGAGCAGAATGTCCAGAATTTAAAAGCTAAGCTTATACTTGACAATATTTTTCATATTCATGTAATTTCTTCCTAAATATTTTTAAATATTGCTTATGAAATATACTTAAGGATCTCTTTAACTGTCCCTTTGGGAAGTTGGGGAGATGGCTACTGCTAGCTATGCTGTTTCGACTATCATTATTTAATAAATGAATTTTAAATGTATTATTTAATTAGGAAGCACCGTCTGTGCAGACTCAGTTACTAAAAAATAAAGTAATACCTTTATTTTGAAAACATTACTGATATGGTTTAATAAGAAAGAGCTTAAAAATATATTATACATTAAAGTATGTCTTTATATGCATTTCCTCTTTGCATTTTTTGACCAATTCCCTATAAATTGTAGCCACTTCATGGTAAAGAAACCTTAATTAAAATACGAAGTGCAAAGGAAGGACAGGATTTGGATGACATGTGAATGCAAATGAAAATTACTCTATTGGGAAAGTGAGACTTCATTGAAGGTGACATATTTATGGAAAAAAAGATGTGCTGAGCAAGCACCTTGGCTGAACAAGCAATTTGGGGCAGTGCCATAAGCTGCAGGCATTTTAGTAAAAAATACATTAAAAACATAAGTGGGAAAGGCTTGGGTAATCGGACTCCAAAATGCATCAATCTTTAGAACTACAAAGCTTGAGGAAAACAAAATGTCAATCAATAAGAAATGATGATAATGCAAAATCAACACTAAGTATACACACAAGAAGAGGTGCACCTTGTTTTAACATTTGGGTAAATAACATTATAAAAGTCTCCTTTTAAGTTAAATGTATACAGACATAGATTTATCCATTTCACATTTAGATAGAGGTTTGTGTGTTCCTTCAAGTGTGTGTATACAAGAGAAACAGATATGTTACCACAATCTGAACTGTCTTAAGTACAAATTGGTGTTCTGTAGCACTCGGATTTTGTAAGAGATTCTAGTGGAATTTCAGTCTTCTCTACAACAGAAATAGGAATGTGGAGGGAAAAAAAGAGAACAGTCCAAGAAGCCTTCTAGAAGAAAAATTTCTATCCTCATTAGATTTTTTTCTCCAGACTAATTAAATTTTGTTATATCGAAGCCAAAACAAAAAAGAAATCATTATTGTTTTCAAAGGCAAGATGGAACATATGTGAATGCAAAAACAAACAAACAAACAAACAAACAAAAAAACAAACAAAAAACAGGGTGATAGGGTGAAGATTTGAAAAAAGAAGAGTTTTTCCATTCGGTTTCCTTAAATGATACTTAGTTTAGAGGTAAATACTCACAATTTCGCTCTATTTTGGAAAATGATCAAGTCACAAATGTAATTTACATAACCATAGGCCTTGTCAAACACAGACCACTTGAGAAAATCGAGGCTTTTCTATAATTCCTGGCTGACAGTTTAGCCTCTTTATATTTCCTTTCTCAGACATTGGTAGATTTGAACAGCGCTTATAATAAAACGCAAATTCCAAAGGTGACCATGCCTAAGGTCACCTGGTTGACCATGCCTAAGCACGTGGTTGAATAGCTGTAACTGAGGTAGCTCAGGAATAAATTATTTCTCCAAAAGCTAGAGTAGCATAAGATTCCCATAATCTAATTATGTCCTCATTCTCTCAAATACAAGATTATCTAAGCCATCTATTCTAACAATTCACTTATTCAATAAATATTTATTGAGCCTGTACTGTATTCAGGCACTGTAATAGATTGTAGGGACAGAGCAGTTTTTTTAAAGCACAAAATTAAAGCCCTCATGGAAGATATATTCTAATGGGAGATAGACGATAAATAAGAAAAATATGTAGCATATAAATTAGTGATAATTTCTGAAGAAAAACATAAAGCAAAGAACAGGAACAGAGAATGGGGTGGTAGCAGAAATCTAATTTTAAAAATTATAATAATAAGTATATAAAATATGGTTGGTGAAGCCAAAACAATTAAAAAATAAAGCAGGATAAGTGAAAAAATAAATATGGCTAAAGAATGAGCTAGTGAGTTAAGAGACTGGATTACGAAATTCTCTCATAAAATGGTCGTAAAGGACAAAATGGAAATATACTTAAGAGATGGAACCAATGTGGATATGTCTAATTTGCATAGTAAAAGTCCCAGAAGAGGAAAAAATCAAAATGAGAAGCAGAAAAGATTTGAAAAATAATGAAGATAAACTTTCTTCAAATGGAAAGGAGTCATAATCTAACCAATTTTCACTACCTTCACTGCTGCTATCTTAATCAAAGCCATCACCTCTGTCCTTAACAACTTGTAGTAGCCTCCTAGTAGCACCACTCTTGCTCTCTCAGTCTAGTCTCATCAAAGAAACCAGGGGAAACTTTCACAATTGTAAATCACAACACATGATTCTTCTCTCAAAACTCTGCAATGGCTATTCTGATTAAAAGTCAAAAATTTTATAATGCAGCTAGAGTCTAGATCTTGGCTTCTAATACCATTGTCCTATCAAAACACAGGGCCTTTGGGAGAAATGGCTGATTCTAAGACCAGGACAGGAAATAAACAAGATGGTCTTGCAGCATCTTCTAGTGCCAAAAAGCACGTAAATATGCAAAATAAACACAACAATGGGTGTATGTCAAAGCAACATTGAAGCCAACTAAAAGAGCTTTTAAAGGCCAAATTTAGAACATTATGAGCATAAAATATAAGTTAGTATTGTAGTATAACCTAGAGGTTAAAAATAATCCATGAGTTCATATTGATGAGAATAAATGTTTGAAGAAATCAATACACGAAGAAGAATAAATCAGTCACTCATGCTGAATTCCAAATAATTCAGGTCCATGTTTGAGTCTGAAATTCTACCACTTATGTCAGATGATGAAGTTCTGCTCTGCCTGCCCAAATTTATTGTTTGGTGTATCAGATAATGCTCAGTTCATGATGAACAGATCATGTTACATGGTAATTTGGTGGCCCATGGTTAACTAGTAAAGTCCAGTAGCAGGCCAGGAGCTGTTTCTCAAAACAGGAGTAGTTATACACAGAAGATGGCAGATCTTTGCTCCAAAATCCTAAGGGCTTGCATTACAATTTACACATACAGGCCTCCCAATACAACACCTACAGAGCAAAAGTCAAATGCTGACAATCACCAAGGGCGCGGTGAATGTAGTAAATGTGATGGACAGCAGAGTCAAAGCAGCAATTAAAATAGTTCAACAGGATGCTCTAAACAGCATTCCTGTCAGCAACTAACACTTCCAGCATCGACAGATCTGCTGGATCATATGGTCCAAGTGGCAGAGCAGCTTGCACAGCAATCTGAATCTGTTGCAGAGTCTTCTTTTTCCTAACCCCCAATCAAAACTAGCAGTTTTTTGAGTCACTCAATAAATCGGCTGGGGTAACATACTCAAATAAAGAGTACATGGCCTGTAAAATCTAGAAGCCCACTAGGCGTTGTACCACTTTTTCTGATTGTAGGAGGAGCTAAATTCAACAACTTTTCTTAGAGGGGATATCTTTACCTGCTCCACATCACTGGACCTCCAGAAATTTCACTGAAGTAGAAGGCTCCTAATCTTGGTTGAATATGTTTCTTACTCTATCTTGCACAAGTGTCTTACCAATGAGTCTAAAATGGTTGCCACTTCTTACTCACTAGGTCCAATTAGCATAATGTCATCAATATAACGTATCATTGTGTTATCTGGTGGAAGGGAAGGCAATCAAAATCCCTGAAAACTAAATTATGATGTAGGGCAGAAGAGGTGACATAATCCTGAAGTAGGATGGTGAATGTATGCTACTGGCCTTGTCAGTTGATGCAAACTGATTCTGAAAGTCTCTATGGACTGAGATGGAGAAAAAGGCATTTGCCAGATTAATAGCTGCATATGAGGTACTAGAAGAAGTGTTCATTTGTTCAAGCAATAAAACTACTACAAATTGAAGCTGGTACAGCAGCTTCAATTTGAGTCACCACCTAGTTAAGCTTACAATAATCCATTGGCATTCTCCAAGATACAGATGTCTGTTCTGCAGGCCAAATAGGCGACTTACATGGAAATGTGGTTGAAGTACCACCTTTTGCATCTTTCAAGTTGTTGATAGTGGCATTAATCTCTGTAATCCCTCTAGGACTATAGTGTTGTCTGTGGTTTACTATTTTTCTATGTAGAAGCAGTTCTAGTTGCTTCCATTTGACCTTTCCCACCAAAATAGCCTTTATTTCACATGTCAGAGAGCCAGTGTGGGTATTGCTCCAGCTGCTGAACATACCTATTCCAATTATGCATTCTAGAACTGGAGAAATACCCAAAGAATGAGTTTAGTGACCCACTAGGTTACTATAAAACAGACCTGATCTAAAACTGCATTGAGCACCTGACCTTCAAAAGCCCCTACTCTAACTGGTAGACCACTCTAATGTCTTGGGTCTCTGAAATTAGTGTCAGTTCAGAACCAGTGTACAGTAGTTCCCAAAAGTTCAGATAATTTTCTTTTCCTCAGTACACAGTTATTCTGGTAAAAGACTGTAGGTCCTTCTGCAGAAGTCTGGGGGTAAGATTAACAGTGTAAGTTTTAGGGGGTCCTTCTTCAAGACGACTCAGATTCCAGTTTATTCACATTGTTCTGAGTCTTTAAACTGGCTCAGGGCTGGAAATTCATTGAGGATCTGTGACTCTCAACTCTAATTTTTGACTCAGGTTAGACTCATGGTCACTTAACCTAGGAATTTGCTGTTTCTACAGATGAAGCAAGGATTCGGTAGGCTTCCTATTTCAATTCTAGAAACAACATGATTAACTAGCCAAAATCATACAGTTTTGTGTAAACTGAACTATATTGATGCTTTGACTCTGCTGTTCATTACATTCACTGTGCCCACCTTGCCTTTGCAGGTTGAGTTTCAGCACTTGACCCTTGCTACTCCACAATAGTTATCCCCCAATGCATTTAGATACCCCAGATCAGTAACTCCAATTCTCTCTGTAAGCTATGGCCTACAGAAAAGGGCAATCACAGAGCTCTTCAAGGATTCAGGCTCCCCTTACAAATTTCTTTCCCACAGTATTAATGAAAGGTATGTCTTCTAGACCCTTTCAGGCTCAGTGACTATGTCTTAAATCACGAATCCACTCTGACATTTTAATCTTTTAAAGGCTTTGAATCCCTTTTTCTACATTAGAACAGGGCAGATTCAGCATTTCCAACCCACTCACTGTGGGCCACCTTTTGGTCCCCAACCAAACAAATAAATTGTTGAAGTCCTTTTTAACTCCCTGAACTGCAACATTAAATCCAGAACTGCTGCTTAATTGGCTCATATTAATAAATGCGGCCTGATGCAATTTTTTGTTTATTCCACCATCGTCTCACACTATTGATATCCATTTTCACACAGGTTTCCCGGATTTCTGTCTGCATAAATCTTAAAACTCAAGTAGTTCTTTTGTGATATAATGTACTTCCTCATGGGTCACACTTTGTGCCTCACTTTTAGGGACCTTCCGGGACTTGTGTGTAGTTACAGGTCTAAAAGTAAATGCGGTAATGGGGGTGGGTCCTGAGGAGACTTAGCATTATTTTGTATGGCTACTCAAGGGATGCCCTGATAGTGAGACAGCCAGGTGGGAGGGTCTCCACAGGAAAACTCCAACCAACCTGCGTACTGGGGTGGAGCCACAGATGTTCATGTCCTTTTCAGCAGGGAGGAATCAGCCCCTCCTCTTCCTCTGTGGAAGCTGGGATTTAAATGGTGGGTGGGAAGTACTCTAGAGGAGGGACTCCGGCCTTGTGAGAGTCTGTTTCCCCCTTTTCTCCTTTTTCACCTGATAAAACCCTGTCTTACTCACCATTCAAATTGTCTGTGAGCCTAAAGTTTCATAGCTGTGGGACGGACAAGGACCCTGTCTTTAGTTGAACTAAGGAAAAGTCCTGCAACATTTTTCCTGTGCAATGTGGGGGTTCAAGAAGTGGTGAGTGAAATAGGGACTCAAAACCTCTCATTGTCACTTCTAAACCTTTTCATCCTGGGATCCCTAAGGGTAGGGGAAACTATATCCCCACCTCTTGTTGCTCCCGGGGTCAGGAACCAACCTGACCTTTCCATACCCCTTTGCTTCCTTTTTCAAGAGAGACCAGTAAGCAGCAGCTCCCCATCGCCCTCCTCTCCCTGCTGGGCTGGAATGCATGGCCCAAGTTGCCCTGAGTAGCTGACTGGCAGTTTCTGCCTTGTGCCCATGGAGTGTCTTCCTCTTCCCTCCAGGGAGGCCAGCTCTGACCCACAGCAATTAAATTTGTCTCCCTGTTGGAGGAGCCACTTGCATAAGAATAAGAAGTTCTTCCCCAGGCATTTTAAAACTTTTTCTTTCCTGTTCTCAACTCCAACAGCAGTTAACTTATTCTCTCTAAAATTTTAATTGTGAAAAAGGATTTGTGGGGCTAACCTTGGGCTGTGGCCAATCTGGTGTGCTTTGCATTTCTGTATGGTTTGTGCTGCAAACCTCCATCTTGTTTTACATCCTGGGGGCATAGCCAGTAACCACATGGGAAGGCTTTGTTTAGCACTCCTGCCCTAGGGAGGAGCCCTCTCTGGTTGGATATCTGCATGTTTTCCTAGTCCTGTCTCTTAAAGAGACCCACCCAGCAACTGGGTTTTCTTCTTCCTGTTTGTGTGTATACTGTGTGTAATGACTGTAAGAAGAGTTCTAATTAATTTGGCCTAAAGAAAGACAAGTGCGGCTGGGCATAGTGGTGCATGCCTGTAATCCTAGCACTTTGGGAGGCCAAGGCAGGTGGATTGCCTGAGTTCAAGAGTTCAAGACCAGCCTGGGCAACATGATGAAACCTCGTCTCTACTAAAATACAAAAATTAGCTGGGCATGGTGGCATGCACCTGTAGTCACAGATACTCAGGAGCCTGAGGCAGGAGAATTGCTTGAACCCGGGAGGCAGAGGTTGCAGTGAGCCGAGATCACGCCACTGCACTCCAGTCTGGGCGACAAAGCGAGACAAGTGCTTGGATCAAGCATTTTTTTAAGGAAACTTAAAAGTTGTAGTACCTTTCAGTTCATTTGACTTTAATCTTTGAAAAGTAAAAACAGCCTTAAAGATTATTTGTAAAATGCATGTCAGATGCAAGGTTTGCTACGTGTTTTAAAGTTACAAACTGCTTTTTGCGTTTTGAAAACTCTGTTTTGTCTGTTTTACAATTGGTAGGGCCTGGGGACGTATGAAACTAACCACACCTTTAATTAAGAAGGCAAATCTTGGCTGCACTTAAAACAAAATTAAAGCAACTTACCTGGTTTTAACTTAAAGTTAAAAATTGCTAGGAGTTACCATTATAATGTGTAATTGAAACTACTGAAAATAGATTTACATGCAAGGTGTACAAGCACAGTAAAATGTATTTTTCAGTAAAAGGTTATAAGAAATCATGTAAATGTAAACTTTTGCCTAGGGTTAAAGGATAATTTTGAGTTAAAATAGGGAAAAGCTGAAGGTTCAAAGAAGTGGTGGAAGAATTGTGGAAATTAATCTTGCAGAAGAGGTTCTCAGTGTGAACATATTGACTAAATTCAAAAAAGGGTATTATCCGGTTTTTCTGTAAATTGAGCATTGAAATAAAGCATAGCAAGGTTTTCCTAAGGTGCTAATCTGCTCTTTGCCCAAATTTGTAAAGGGTTATAAAAGGTTTTTCTTCCTTAAAATTTCTGAGTCTTCATTTTGGCAAAAAAAAAAAAATAATAATAAATAAATAAATAAATAAATAACTTATGGTAACCTGGAGTTCTATTTCATAATATGAAGTTGTATAAAGCTTGAACATTTAACAGCCTTCCAAAAATCAAACTTGATGTCCCCAAGATCCTTCATCAAGGTTTTCCCACATGTCCCCATTCCAAATTTTAAGGTTTCATTCCTTCCTAATCAATGTTCTCACATAAACAGTAGATATTCTGTCAGTCTGGGAGTTCAACTGAACTATTATTAAGTCAATTGGAAAATGAGATTCTGTGTTTAATTTTCAACAATTCCAGGCATGCTAAAGGAGATATGGGTCTCCTTGAGGGCATATATCAGGTGATTCATGTGGCCCTTGGGCTGAAATTTAAGCCTCTGTGTTCATCATTTTCTATCCCCACTTTGTCCAGCAACAATAGAAGCAACTGTTTAATCTCATTATATAAATTAATTTGCAAAAAAATGTTCAAAGGTATCATACACACAGTCCCCCAGATCCCTGATTCTTATATTATGGATTAAGAATATTCAATGGTAATATTTTGTGTCTGTCTATTGCCATATCAAGTCATGTATATCAGTGTGCTCTTTATTACTGGAAATAAGGTAAGTAGGATCTTCAAACCTAATCAGATTAAATAGCAAATTCCATAAATCCCTGAACCAGCTCAGAAAATTCTGTTTCTCTGGAACTCTCTCTCTACCAAAATTTGTGTTAGAATTCTCCAAACAAAAAAAATAGGACAAAGATGATAGACAGATACATAGATAGATAGACAGATAGATAGATAGATACATAGATAGATACATAGATATATAGATACATAATTAGATAAGAAATTTGCTCACATGATTATGGAAGCTAAGAAATGTCAAGATATACAGCCTACAACCTGGATACCTATGTGAGCTGATGGTGTAGCTCCATTCAAACTGTTTTAGTCCATTCTCATGCTGCTATTGAGAACTGCCCAAGACTGGGTAATTCATAAAGGAAAAAGGTTTAATTGACTCACAGTTCTACAGGGTTAGGGAGGCATCAGGAAACTTACAATTATTGCAGAAGGGAAAGAAAACATGTCTTCACATGGCAGCAGGGAGAAGAAAAATGATAAATGAGCAAAGGGGAGCCCCTTATAAAATCATCATATCTCATGAAAACTCACCCACTATCACAAGAACAGCATGGGATAACTGTCCCCATGATTCAATTACTTCCCACCAGGTCCCTCCTATGACATGTGGGGATTATAGGAACTACAATCCAAGATGAGATTTAGATGGGGACCTGGCCAAATCATATCATTTGGTCCCTGGTCCTTCCCAAATCATCTGTCCTCACATTTCAAAACACAATCATGCCTCTCCAACAGTCCCCCCAAATCTTAGCTCATTCCAATATTAACTCAAAAGTCCAAGTCCAAAGTCCCATCTAACACAAGGCAAGTTCCTTCCACCTATGAGCCTGTAAAATCAACAGCAAGTTACTGCCTAGATACAATGGGGATATAGGCATTGGGTAAATACACTTGTTCCAAGTGGGAGAAATTGGCCAAAACAAAGGGGCTACAAGCCCCATGCAAGACTGAAATCTAGTAGGGCAGTCATTAAAACTAACATTTCCCAAATTATCCCCTTTAACTCCATGTCTCACATCCACATCATGCTGATGCAACAGGTGGGCTCCCATGGCTTTGGGCAACTCCACCCCTTTGGCTCTGCAGGGTACAGCCCTACTCTCCACTGCTTTCATGGGCTGGTATTGTCTGTGGCTTTTCCAGGTGCACAGTGCAAGCTGTTGGTAGATCTACCACTCTAGTGTTCTGGAAGACAATGACCCTCTTTTCACAGTTCCATTAGGCTGTGCCTCAGTGAGTACTCTGTGTGGGAGCTTGGCCTCCACATTTTCCTCCCACACTGACTTAGCAGAGATTCTCCATGAGGGCCCCACCCCTGCAGCAAACTTCTGCCTGGACACTCAGGCATTTCCATTCATCCTGTGAAATCTATGTAGGGGTTTCCAAACCTCAATTCTTGACTTCTGTGTACCCACAAACTCAATACCACTTGGAACCCATGAAGGCTTGGGGCTTGCAGAATCTAAAGCAGTAGCCTGAGCTGTACTTTGGCCCCTTTTTGCCATGGTCAGAGATGAAGCAGCCTCTTACATCAGACAAACTTTAAGGCAGCAGCAGTTAAAAAAGACAAAGATAGACATACTATAATGATAAAAGGACTAGTCCAATAGGAAAATATCACAATTCTAAATATATATTCACCTAACACTGGAGTTCCCAAATCTATAAAACAGTTATTAATAGATTTAAGAAATAAAATAGATGGCAATACAATAATAATGGGGAACTTCAATACTCCACTGATAGCACTAGACAGATCATCAAGACAGAAAGGATTCAAATTATAACCTACTGCAAATGAACTTAAGAGATATTTATAGAACATTCTACCCTGCAACTGCAAAATATACATTCTGTTAATCAACACATGGAACATTCTTCAAGACAGACCATATTACAGGCAAAAAAACAAGTCTCAGTAAATTCAATAAAATTGAAATTATATCAGGTACTCTCTCAGATAACAATGGAATAAAATTGGAAATCTACTCCAAAAGAAACCCTCAAAGCCATGTAAATATAAGGAAACTAAATAAACTCCTCTTAAATGATCATTGGGTCAAAAACAAAATCAAGATGGAAATTTTAAAATTCTTTAAACAGAATGACAATAGTAACCCAGCCTATCAAAACCTCTGGGACAGAACAAAAGCAGTTCTAAGAGAAAAGTTTATAGCATTAAATATCTACAACAAAAACTCTGAAAGAGCACACATAGACAATCTAAGCTCACAAATCACAAAACTGGAGAAACAAGAACAAATCAAACCCAAACCCAGCAGAATAAAAGAAATAATGAAAATCAGAGCAGAACTAAATGAAATTGGAACAAAAAAATACAAAAGATAAATGAAACAAAAAGCTGTCTTTTTGAAAAGATAAACAAGATTGATGGGCCATTAGTGAGATTAACCAAGAAAAAAAGGGAGAATATATAAATAGTTTCAACTTGAAACAAATGAGATATATTACTACTGATACCATAAAAATACAAAAAAAAAGAATTCAAGGCTACTCTGAACACCATTATGCACATAAACTAGGGAAACTAGAGCACATGAATAAATTTCTAGAAATATACAACCCTCCTATATTAAACCAGAAAGATGTAGAAACTCTGAACAGACCAATAACAAGCAGTGAGATTGAAATGGTAATTTAAAAATCACTAACAAATAGAAAGCCAGGACCAGATAGATTCAAAGCTGAATTCTCTCACACATTCAAAGACAAATTAGTACAAATCCTATTGACACTATTCCACAGGATAGACTAAGAGGGAATCCTCCCTAAATCATTCTATGAAACCAGTATCAACCCAATACCAAAACCATGAAAGAACCTAACAAAGAAAGAAAACAACTGACCAATATTCCTGATTAACGTAGATGCAAAAGTCCTCAACAAAATACTAGCTAATCAAATTCCACAGCATATCAAAAAGATAATCCACCATCATCAAATGGGTTTCATACCAGGGTTATAGGTATAGTTTAACATCTGCAAGTCAATAAATGTGATACATCACATAAACAGAATTAAAAACAAAAATCACATGATTGTCTCAATAGATGCAGAAAAAGCATCTGACAAAATCCAACATCTCTTTATCATTAAAACTCTCAGCAAAATCAACATAGAAGGGACATATCTTAATGTAATAAAGCCATCTATGACAAACCCACAGTGAACATTATACTAAATGGTGAAAAGTTAAAAGCATTACCCCTGAGAAATGGAGTAAGATAAGGATACCCACTTTCACCACTTCTATTCAACATAGTACTGGAAGTCCTAGCCAGGGCAATCAGAAAAGAGAAAGAAATCACAGGCATCCAAATTGGTAAAGAGAAAGTCAAATTGTCATTGTTTGCTAATGATATGATTGTATACCTAGAAAACCTTAAAAACTCATCCAAAAAGCTTTTAGAACTGGTATATGAATTCAGCAAAGTTTCAGGATACAAAATTAATGTACACAAATCAGTAGCTCTGCTATATACCAAGCTGAGAATCAAATCAATAACTCAACCCCTTTTATAATAGTTGCAAAAAAAAAAAAAATACTTAGGAATATACCTTACCAAGGAGCTGAAAGACCTCTGCAAGGAAAACTACACAATACTGCTGAAAGAAATCATATATGATGAAAACAAATGAAAGCACATTCCAGGCTCATGGATGAGTAGAATTAATATTGTGGCAATAACCATACTGCCAAAAGCAATCTAAAAATTCAATGCACTTCCCATTAATATACTACCATCATTCTTCACAGAACTAGAAAAAAACAATTAAAAAATTCACATGGAACCAAAAAAGAGCCTGCATAGCCAAAGCAAGACTAAGCAAAAAGAGCAAATCTGGAAGCAACACATTACCCAACTTCAAATTATACTATAAGGCCATAGTCACCAAAACAGCATAGTACTGGAATAAAAATAGGCAAACCAAAACCTAAAGTGGGGAAAGACACCCTATTCAACAAATAGTGCTGGGATAATTGGCAAGCCACATGTAGAAGAATGAAACTGGATCCTCATCTCTCATCTTATACAAAAATTAACTCAAGATGTATCAAAAACTTAAATCTAAAACCTAAAACCATACAAATTCTAGAAGATAACAATGGAAAAATCCTTCTAGACATTGGATTAGGCAAAGACTTCATGAACAAGAACCCAAAAGCAAATGCAACAATACAAAGATAAATAAATGGGACTTACTTAAACTATTAATAAAAAGCTTCTTCACATCAAAATAAATAATCAGAAGAGTAAACAGACAACCCACTGAGTGGGAGAATATCTTCATAATCTATACATCCAGCAAATGACTAATGTCCAGAATGTACAAGAAACTCCAACAAATCAGCAAGAACAAAACAAACAATCCCATCAAAAAGTGGGCTAAGGACATGAATAGATAATTCTCAAAAGAAGATATACAAATGGCCAACAAGCATACGGAAAAATGTTCAACATCACTAGTAATCAGGGAAACGCAAATCAAAAACACAATGTGATACCACTTTACTCCTGCAACAGTGGCCACAATCAAAAAAATAATAGATGTAATCATTGATGTGGTGAAAAGAGCACATTCGTACACTGTTGGTCAGAATGCAAACTAGTACAACTACTACGGAAAATAGTGTGGAGATTGGTTAAAGAACTAAAAGTAGATCTACCATTTGACCCAGTAATCCCACTACTGGGTATCTACCCAGAGGAAAATAAGTCATTATACTGAAAAGACACTTACACGTGCACGTTTATAGCAGCACAATTCACAATTGAAAAAATGTGGAACCAGCCCAATGTCCATGAATCAACAAGAGTGGATAAAGAAAATGTTGTGTGTACAAATATATGTACACACACACACCATGGAACACTATTCAGCCATAACAAAAATAATAATAATAATAATAATAATGGCATTTGCCACAACCTGGATGAAGTTGGAGTCTATTATTCTCTAAGTGAAGTAACTCAGGAATGAAAACCCAAACATAGTATGTTCTCACTCATAAGTGGAACTTGAGCTATGAGGATACAAAGGCATAAGAATGTTACAGGCCGGACGCGGTGGCTCAAGCCTGTAATCCCAGCACTTTGGGAGGCCGAGATGGGCGGATCATGAGGTCAGGAGATCGAGACCATCCTGGCTAATACAGTGAAACCCCGTCTCTACTAAAAAATACAAAAAACTAGCCGGGCGACGAGGCGGGCTCCTGTAGTCCCAGCTACTCGGGAGGCTGAGACAGGAGAATGGCGTGAACCCGGGAGGCGGAGCTCGCAGTGAGCTGAGAGCCGGCCACTGCACTCCAGCCTGGGCAGCAGAGCAAGACTCCGTCTCAAAAAAAAAAAAAAAAAAAGAAGGTTACAGTGGACTTTGGGGACTTGGAAGAAAAGGTGGGAGTGGGATGAGGGATAAAAGGCTACACACCGGGTACAGTGTACACTGCTTGGGTGATAAGTGCACCAAAGTCTCAGAAATCATCACTAAGAATTTATTATTCATGTACCAAACATCACCTGTTCCCCAAAAGCATATTGAAATTAAAAAAAAAAAATCCAAAACAAGAAAAGAAAAAATAATAAAGATAATAGATACCAGTAAAATAAAAAACAAAAGGAGGCTTAAAAAACAAACATTGGCTACTTGAAAAGATAAATGAAATGTTAAACCTCTAGAAACATTGATAAAGAAAAAAGGAGATTATATATAAATAATATTTTGATTAAAGTGTGGGAGAGATTACTGCAGATAAAGCAGATATTACAAAAGTAATAAAATGATAAATATCAACTTTGTGATAATTAATTTTAAAATTTAGTTCCCTTTGACAAATTCTTGAAAAATGTAACTTACCAAAACAGACTCTAAAAAAATAATAATGCGAAGACTCCTATATTTGAAACCATAGTTTAAAATTATCTTACAAAGAAAATAAGAGTCTCAAATGATTTACAAGTGGGCTTTACCGAATTTTCATGGAATAGACCATTATAATATACTAGAAACACCTCTGGACAATTGAAAAATAGACTATATCTCAAACCTTTCAAATAATAATACAACACGTACACAAAAACAATTATAGGCTCTCCTCATGAATGTCTGTCTCTCTCTTTCTCTCATATGTCATATAAAATGGATCATATATGACCAGGCAGGTTTATCCCAGCAATGGAAGGATGTAAGGATGGGTCAATATTAGGATAGGTGAACATTTCATATATAAATGCCATTCTTCCTTGATCATCTCGATAGAAATAAAAAAAGAACAGAAAGTCTATACAAGAACTTTGATAAAATGTAGCACAAACTATTGATAAAAATTATTAGTAGTTGGGTGCGTTGGCTCACCCCTGTAATCCCAGCACTTTAGGAGGCTGAGGCAGGCAGATTATGAGGTCAGGAGATTGAGACCATCCTGCCTTACATAGTGAAACCGTGTCTCTACTAAAATTACGAAACATTAGCCAGGTATGGTAGCACACATCTGTAGTCCCAGCTAATTGGGAGGCCGAGGCAGGAGAATCGCTTGACCCTGGGAGGCAGAGGTTGCAGTGAGCCGAGATCGCATCAGTGCATTCCAGCCTGGGCAACAGAGTGAGAGTTCATCTCAACAAACAAACAAACAAACGAAAAAATTAGTAAACTGGGAAAACAAGAAAACTTCCCTTCTCTAACCTAAAAATTCTACTATAAACATCATCCCAATAGGTATTTCCATAACTTCTACCTTTTAAAAAAATTTTATTGTTTAAGAACACCTAACAAAACCATATAATGTTAGGCTTAAACGTATGCATGAATGTATGACGAAACTTTTTAAAGTTATGTTCTGTTAAAATAGAATTCAGTTTGGCGGCTACCCCTTGGTAAGGATGGAGAAAAGACAGGAGTCATAAGACAAGGAAAAACACCCTGGTAAATATATGTTATTGTCAGTCTTATAGATCTCAGGTTGTATAGTAGTGATAAGACATCTCCTAATGAAAACCAAGTCTAAAATTCAATATATTTTATAAAGAGTATAGCACTAAGCCCTCATAGTGGCATTTAAAAATTTTTGTTTACACCATTAGTGAATGGAATTGTAATCACATTCTTAAGCTGTAACAAAATGTCATCCTGGTGGGAAAAATGCATCACAAATATTTTCTTTTCTTTCATAAGGAGCCACATTTCACATACATCCTACTGAAAATACAGTCTTCTTGCTTTTCAGAATTATTCTGTGCATAAAAGCCTATCTTTGTTTTAAGGTGAAACAAACCCTTGTGCTCCCTGAAACTAGATTCAAACCACAAACTCCCCGATAATTGGTTTCCTGTGAGGACCATTTATTAAAACTTCTGGATCTTGTTCTAAGTCTGGATTGTATATTCACTAGAAATGACTATATCATTGTGCTGATTATCTGATGTGGTCAGAGAAACAGATTAAATCAGAAACAGACAAAAATTCTAAAAAATGCAACATAAAACTTTTGCTTTAAGGACTTTCCTCGGGGAAATATACAGCTTATATTGGGTTTTCTTCATTGGAATTCTAAAGGTAGTCACTTCTGGCTTTTTATCTTTTCATTTTCTAATCCTGAAACTCTTAAATTTGACTTATTCATATCACCCATTTCATCAAGATTTCTGAGCAGCTGATAGTTTAAAGCTCAGGTTTACATGAGGAAAGAAAAGAATTCCTGACATTACAAGGGAGAAGGCATGAAAAATATTTTTCTTAACACTTTAGTTTTTCACTGACAATACAGTTGAATATAATCTGTTTCATTCCACATTTAATATGATTTGATTATTATCACAGATGCATTTTCAGCGTAGGACTTAAAGGATATTTTATCATATTGGATTTGTTATCCATAGAAGGAAATTATGTAAACAAGAACAGTTCATGGCATTCATGCATTGTGGCTTGACAATGCAAATCAATCAAGGAATTACCCAAATCTCCAAAAGCAATCAAATATTTTTCAAGTCTCAATATAAATCAAACTTTCCTCAAGACACAGCAAATCAAATGCTGTCCATGACAGTAGGCAGAAACTGCAGTTATTCTTGTGACTTGCCTTGCTATTGATGGGTAAGAAACCAATCAATGATATCAAAAGCTTTTTAACTTAACATGACATTTAAATATTCTAAGATGAGAACAGTACTCCAGAATATTCTAAAACTAGACATCATATGTTGAAAATGCAACAGAAACTTAGAGGGCAGAATGAAGTTTCTAGGGATAAAAGCAATCCTGTAAATTCAATGAGCATATAAAAAATATAACAAAATAGATAACTAAGATTTTGGGGAGCCACAGATTTGAAATGTATTCAATACATAAAATGAATTAGGCCAACATCATTAAAATACAGAAATTCATGAAAATCTTTATTTTATGTGTACATTGTTTGCTTTTTCTGATGGAACTATAAACTTAATTTGAATTAGAAAAATTGTTGACTATCTTGTTTTTTTAATAAAATGCCATTTTCATTCCAAAAGACTAAAATACATGTTGTCTAATGTTATATATTAAATCCACTTGTTAGAAGTAGATGAAGATTCTTAAAAGTTTATCAACTTAATGGCTTGCCAAAGGTCACACTACAATTCTAGGACAGATTCAGGAATACAACTAGGAGGTTGATATCAGGTTGAGGTGACACACACTGCATTGGGAAATAGAAAAGTAAAATTACAACTACTCATGTTTTCATTATTATTGTTACAAGAACTTTGAGAATTATGTTTAATAGTAATATTTTACTTGATACTCATAAGTTTAATAGTTATATTTTTTGCAAGTTTTTATTTTGGAATACATATAAATTCATGTAAAATTGCAAAAAAAAAAAAAATCATAGGAGTGTCCCATGCATTATTCACACAGCCTTCCTCATCTTGGATGACTACAATATGATATCAAAACCATAAAATTGGCATTGGTACAAATCATAGCTTATTCATATTTTGCTAGTTATATATAAGTGTGTGTGTGTGCATGTGTGTGTGTATGTGTGTAGCTATCTGGAATTTAATCACATGTGTAGCTTCATGTAACCAACACAACTTTCAGCACATTGAATAGGTCATCCCATTGCCTCCTGGCCTCCTTGGTTTCTGATTATAAAACAGCTGTTAATCTTTGAGCTTTTTGTGCGTGATGAGTTGCTACTCTTTTGCTGCTTTCAAAATTCTGCCTTTGTTTTAAGCTTTCAACAGTTTAATCATAATGTGTTTAGGCATGAATCATTTTGAATTTATTCTACTTGGAGCTCATGGAGCTTCCTGTGTGTGCAAAGTAATGTTCATCAAATCTTGGCAGTTAACCATAATATTCAAACATTCTTCTGCCCATTTTTTTCTTTTTTTGGATTCATATTTTGCTAATTTGGTATGCTTGATGCTATTACGTGGATCTCTGTGTCTCTGGTTTTTTATTTTTTAGTCTTTCTGTTCCTCAAACTGAATAATTTCAATTACCTTATCTTCCAGTTTGCAGATTTTTATTCTGCCTCTTCAAATATGCTGTTGAGCCAATGTAGTAAAAGTTTTATTTTATTTTACTTTTCAACTGCATAATTTTTCTTTTTTCTTATATTACCTCCTTATTGATATTTTCTTTTGAGAAGACACCTATTTTCATACTATTCATTGGTTCTGTGATTGCTGATTTAGAGTTTTTGTCTCAGTCTTCATCATCTTAGCTTTCCCATGGACTAGTTTCTATTAACTATTTTTTTTCTTTTCCTGTGTATTAGACATGTTTTCTTATTTCCTTGCATATCTTGTGATTTTTTTTTGTTAAAAAGAGGCATTATAAATAATATAATGTGAAAGATCTGGGAATCAATTTCTCACAGAAGGTCGCAAGCCTTGTTAATGTCCACAATTCTGAAAAGTAGATTTTGACAATTTTTACTAGTGTTCTTTTTGCCACTTCAGAGGGAAGAATTTTCAGAGGTTTTTATTCTGCCATTCCCCATAACGTCACCTCTGATTGCTAAAATTTTATTGAGGATTTTTGCATCTATGTTCATGAGAGATATTGATCTGTAGCTTGTTTTGTGTTATGTGCTGTATTATTAAGGTGATACTAACCTTTTATCAAGGTAATAGTAGCTTTATAAAATTGGAAGTTATAAAGTGTTTTCTCCACTTCTATTTTCTGGAAGATATTGTATAATATTTTTATTAATTTTTTTGAAGGTTTGGTAAAAATTCTCTGTTAAAACCACCTGGTTCCTGATCTTTCTTTTTAGCAGCTTTTAAATTAAAAACTCAATTTTCTTAACAGTTATACAACTATGTAGGTTATCAATTTCTTCTTGGCTGAGGTTTGGTAGTTTGTAGTTTCCAGTAAATTGGTTTCTTTCTTTTAAGCTATCAAATTTATTAGCATAAATCATTTGTAATATGTCTTATTATGCTTTTAAGGGCTGCAAAACGTGTTCTGCTATTCCCTGTTTCATTATTATTATTATTATTATTATTTTTTTTTTTTGAGACGGAGTCTCACTATGTCACCCAGGCTGGAGTGCAGTGGCCGGATCTCAGCTCACTGCAAGCTCCGCCTCCCGGGTTTACACCATTCTCCTGCCTCAGCCTCCCGAGTAGCTGGGACTACAGGCGCCCGCCACCTCGCCCGGCTAGTTTTTTTGTATTTTTTAGTAGAGACGGGGTTTCACCATGTTAGCCAGGATGGTCTCGATCTCCTGACCTCGTGATCCGCCCGTCTCGGCCTCCCAAAGTGCTGGGATTACAGGCTTGTTTCATTCTTGATATCAACTATTTGTGTCTTCTTTCATTTTATGTGGGAAAATAAAATTTCCCTGGATTTCCTGATGTTCCTGCAAAAAGCATCAGCTTCATGATTTTTTTCATATAATATTTGTATTGATTTGCCTTGTTAATTACAGTAATCAGAAAAGATAGAAAACTTATTTTTTTGTATATTATCAATGATTACTGTTCTGGGCTAGGTTCTTGGGTTAAACTCTAAAGCCAGAAATTCTGGAACACTGTCTCCCTGGTTATCTACATTTCAAGAAAAATTAGGCCAGAAACTTGAAGACATCTACAGGTCTGAGAGAAATGGGTTACATGGCTTCTGGAACGATTTTATTTACATCCTAATATGCTGAAGTAAGGGGGACCTTCTAAAGCAAGAGAAACCACTGCCTCCTTCCTTTACCGAGCAGTGACAAATCATTTTGCCTTGTCTCTCACCTGTGGTGTATCTAGTTACTCATGTAAGATTTACCTAATTTTTATCACATTACAACTAGTGATCTAGTAAGGACTAGATCAAAGAATTCAGAGAAAAGAATATGATACGCTTACTTACTACAAGGTATTTAATGAGAAATCTGTCTCTGTTCCAGAACTCCTTGTGTGCACATTAAGGATAAAAATAAAGATAATGAAGATAAATATTTAAAATCCAAGATAAATGAAGATAAATATTTAAAATCCAACATTTTATCATTGACAATCTTGGCAGAGGTTTATAAGTTGTGTTGTTTCATTTATTTAAAAAAAAACAGCTTTTAGTTGCACTTAATTTCTCTGTTGATTTTCTATTTTCAATGTTATTTCTTTTTGTCATTATCTTTTTTATGTCCTTCCTTCTGCTTTTCAGGGGTTTATTTTTCTCTTCTTTTCTAGTTTCTTAAAGCAGGAACTTATATTGATTTGAAGTCTTTCTACTTTTTAGATTATAAGTATTTGGTGTTATAAATTTATTTTTCAGTACTGCTTTAGTTACATCCCACAAATTTTAATATGTTGTGTATTAATTTGAATCAGTTAAATATATTTTTACTTTATTATGCTTTTCTTGTTTGACTCTGGATTATTTAAAAGTGTTGTTTACATTCCAAGTATATAGAAATTTTTCTTTTCTTCTGTTATTGACTTCTAGTTTGATTCCTTTATGTAAGTGAACTTACTTTATGTGACTTCAGTTCTTTTAAATGTTTTTTTAATCCAGCATATGCTTTTTCATGGTTCATGTTCCATGGGTACTTGAAAGGAACGTGTATTCTGCTTCTGTTGGGCCTAGTGTTCTCTAAATATGATGGTATCCTATTGGTTGATGGTGTTGTTCAGGTCTTCCACATCCCTGCTGATTTGTGGTCTAGTCATTCTTTTGGTTCCCCAACTATAATTGTGAATTTCTCATTTTTTTCTTTTGGCTTGTTTTGCTTCATATATTTTGAAGTTCTGTGATTTGATACATACAAATTTGAGAATGTCATATGTACTTGGTTAATATATTCTCTAACAGAAAACAGAAGAAGGCTAGAATCTTTGTAAAGGAAAGAATAATAGAATAGGTAGAAATAGAAATAAAATAGACTGTTTTTCATATTATGAATTTCTTTAATTATATTTTATGGTAAAAGCAAAAAGTTACACACCATCTGATGGGGTTATTTCTCTATGTAGAGAAAATGCTTAAGACAATTATGTTTAAAATTACGAAGAGTAGAGGGATCTAAATAAAAGTAAGATTTCTATACTTCATTGGAAGTAGTAAAATATCAACCCCAGTATGCTGTGATGAGCTATGTATATATCAAGCAACAATATCCGGGACAACAATTAAGAAAACAGAACAAAATGATATCCTTAAAAACAAACAAATCATAATGGAACTCTAAAAATGCTCAAGTAACTCACAAGAAGACAAGAACAAAGAAGCAGAAGACTCAAGAACAATGTTTGATACAGTGGATAACTAAAACTGATCCAACAATATGCTGCCTACAAGAAACTCACTTCAAACATAATGGCATTGGCAGCGTAAAAGTAAAACAGTGAAGAATGATGTTCTGAGGGATTGGCCAACATGGCCGCCTGGAAGCAGCTAGTGTGTGCTACTCTTGTGGAGAGAAAAGGAAGTGGTGAGTAAATACAGCACCTTCAGCTTAAACATTCAAGTACATACATTGGGACTCATCAAGACAAAAGCTTGACCCATAGAGATTGAAGAAAAGCAAGGCAGGATGACTGCCCACCTGGGAATGACGTGAAGTCAAGGGAGCCTCCCCATCCCAGAGAAGTGGTGAGTGAGTGAGTGAGTGACCCCAGGGACTCATGCTTCTTCAGTGGATCTTTGCATCCCTCAGGTCAGGAGACCCTCTCATGAACCTACTCCACCAGGGCCTTCAGTCCAACACACAGACTTAGGTGGAGTCTCAGGAGAGCTGCCACTCAAGCACATGCAGAGATACTCGGCTTCCCAGCAAAAGCAGCTGCAACTATGACAAAGCAGGGGTTTCGACCCTGGTACATATCTCTAGGAAAGGGGCTAAATCCAGGGGGCTGAACAGTGAAAGACTGCAGGCCCTGCTTTCATGGTATCTTGCAGGATAAGACCCACTGACTTGGGAATCCAGCCAGCCACTGGTAGCAGTATTTCACCTCCCTGAGATGAAATTCTCGGTGTGGGGAGTGGGACTGCCGTCTTTGCTGTCTCACAGCCTTAACCATTGTTGCTTTTAGTTTCTAGGGAGTCTGAGGCAACCAGGCACCAGGGTGGTCCCTCAACACAGCCCAGTAGCTCTGCAGAAAAGTGGTCAGACTGTTCACATGGACCCAGGATCCCATTTCTCTACTGAGTGGAATCTCCCATCTGGGGTCTCCAGTCACTTCCACCAGTGTTTTCTTTTTTTTTTTTTTGCTTTTTGTTTTTCAGATGGAGTCTTGCTCTGTCACCCAGGCTGGAGTGCAGTAGCATGATCTCGGCTCACTGCAACCTCCACTTCCTGGGTTCCAGCAATTCTCCTGCCTCAGTCTCCTGAGTACCTGGGACTACAGGCGCATGTCACCACACCTGGCTAATTTTTTGTATTTTTAGTAGAGACAGGATTTCACTATGTTAGCCAGGATAGTCACTATCTCCTGACCTCATGATCCACCTGCCTCAGCCTCCCAAAGTGCTGAAATTATAGGCCTGAGCCACCGCACCTGGCCCCCACCAGTTTTTGCTAGCTGACAGCCATTTCTGCTAGCTGACAGCCATTTCAAACCTTCTTGGGATGGAGCTCCCAGAGGGAAGGGCAGGCTGTCATCATAGCTGTTTGACAGCCTTAGCTTTTCTTGCCTTCAAGTTTTGGAGAGTCTGAGGCAACTGGGGGTATATTCCTAAGTATTTTATTATTTTATTTATTTATTTATTTTTGTAGCTATTGTAAAAGAAGTTAAGTTATGATTTAATCCTCAGCTGGGTCGCTATTGGTGCATAGCAGAGCTACTGATTTGTGTATAGTAACTTTGTATCCTGAAATTTTGCTGAATTTATATACCAGTTCTAGGAGCTTTTTGGATGAGTCTTTAGGGTTTTCTAGGTATACAGTCATGTCAACAGCAACAGCTTGACTTCCTCTTTACTAATTTGGATGCATTTTATTTGTTTTTCTTGCCTGATTGCTCTGACTAGGACTTCCAGTACCATGTTGAATAGTGCTGAAAATGAGCACCCTTGTCTTGGTTCCATTTGTCAGGGGGAATGTTTTCAACTTTTCCACATTTAGTATAATGTAGCTGCAGCTTTGTCAAAGATGGCTTTTATTGCCTAAATGTGTGTCTCTTTTATGCCAATTTTGCTGAGGATTTTCATAAAGGGATGCTGGATTTTGTCAAATGTTTTATTCTGCATCTATTGAGATGATCATGTGATTTTTGTTTTTATTTTATTTCTGTTTATGTGGTGTATCACATTTATTGACTTAAATCATCCCTGTCTCCTTGGTATGGAACCCACCTGATGATGGTAGATCATCTTTTTGATATTCTGTTGAATTTGATTAACTAGAATTTTATTGAGGACTTTTGGATCTTTGTCATCAGAGATACTGGTATGTCGTTTTCCTTTTTTGTTATGTCCTTTTCTGGTTTAGGTATTAAGGTGATATTGCATAGAATGATTTAGGGAGGATTCTCTCTTTATCTTTTGGAATAGTGTATAGGATTGGTATCAATTCTTCTTTGAATGTCTAATAGAATTCAGCTGTGAATCTATCTGGTCCAAGACTTTTTTTTATTGGTAACTTTTTAATTATGATTTCAATCTTGCTGCTTGTTATTGGTCTGTTCAGAGTTTCTACATCTTTCTGGTTTAATCTGGGAGGATTGTATATTTCCAGAATTTATCCATCTTCTCTAGCTTTTCTATTTCATGTGTGTAAAGGTGTTTATAGTAGCCTTGAATGACCTTTTGTATTTCTGTGATATTGGTTGTAATATCTCCCATTTTGTTTCTAATTGAGCTTATTTGTATCTTCTCTCTTCTTTTCTTGGTTAATCTTGCTAATGGTCTATCAATTTTATGTATCTTTTCAAAGACCAGCCTTACATTTCATTTATCTTTTGTAATTTTTTTTTCATTTCAATTTTATTTAGTTCTGCTCTGATCTTGGTTATTTATTTTCTTCTGCTTGGTTTGGGCATGGTTTGTTCTTGTTTCACTAGCTCCTTCAAGTGTGTGCTTACATTGTATATTTGTGCTCTTTCAGTCTTTTTGATGTAGGCAGTTAATGCTATGAACTTTCCTCTTAACCCTGCCTTTGCTGTATCCAAGAGGTTTTGACAGGTATGTCACTATTATTGTTCAGTTTAAATCATTTTTTAATTGCCATATTGATTTCATTGTTGACCCAATGATCATTCAGGAGCAGGTGATTTAATTTCCACGGTTTTCCATGGTTTTTAAGTTTCTTTTTATAATTGATTTCCAATTTTATTCCACTGTGGTCTGAAAGAGTAGTTGCTACAATTTTGATTTTCTTAAATTTGTTGAGACTTGTTTTGCTGCCTATCATATGGTCTATCTTGAAGAATATTCCATGTGCTGATGAACAGAATGTATATTCTGCAGTTGTTGGATAGAATGCTCTGTAAATATCTGTTAAGCCCATTTGTTCTAGGGTGTAGTTTAAGTTCATTGTTTCGTTGTTGACCTTCTGTCTTGATGACCTGTCTAATCCTGTCAGTGAAGTATTCAAGTCCCCCACTATTATTGTGTTGCCATCTGTCTCATTTCTTAGGTCTATTTGTAATTGTTTTATAAATTTTGGAGCTCCACTGTAAAGTGCATATGTATTTAGGTTGTAATATTTTCATGTTGGACTAGTCCTTTTATCATTATATATTGTCCCTCTTTGTCTTTTTAAACTACTATTTCTTAAAGTTTGTTTTGTCTGACATAAGAATAGCTACTCCTGTTTGCTTTTGGTTTTCACTTGAATGGAATATCTTTTTCCACCCCTTTATCTTAAGTTTATGTGAGTCCTTATGCATCAGTTGACTGTCTTGAAGACAGAAGATACTTGGTTGGGAAATTCTTACCCACTCTGACATTTTGTATATTTTAAGTGGAGCATTTAGGCCAATTAGATTCAACCTTCATATTGAGATGTGAGGTTCTATTCTATTCATTTTTCTATTTGTTGCCTGAATACCTTAATTATTATTACTTTTTTATTTTTCACTGTGTTGTTGTTTTATAGGTCCTTTGAGAATTATGCTTTAAGGAGATTCTGTTTTGGTGTGTTTTGAGGATTTTTTTCAAGACTTAGAGCTCCTTTTATCAGTTCTTATAGTACTAGCTTGGTACTGGTGAATTATCTCAGCCTTTGTTTGCCTGGAAAAAACTGTATATTTCCCTCATTTATGAAGCCTAGTTTCACTAGATAAAAAATTTTTGGTTGGTAATTGTTTTAAGGAGGCTAAGGATAGGAACCCAATCCCTTCTAGTTTGTAGGGTTTCTGCTGAGAAATCTGCTGTTAATCTGATAGGTTTTCCTTTATAGGATACCTGATGCTTCTGCCTCATGGCTCTTAAGATTCTTTCCTTTGTTTTGACTTTAGAAATCTTGATGACTACGTGCCTAGGTGATGATCTTTTTGCAATGAATCTCCCAGTGTTCTTTGAGCTTCTTGCATTTAGATGTCTAGATCGCCAGCAAGGCCAGGGAAGTCTCCTTGATTATTACCTCAAATATGTTTGCCAAAGTTTTAGATTTCTCTTCTTCCTCAAGAACACAAATTATTCTTAGGTTTGGTCATTTAACATAATCACAAACTTTTTGGAGGTCTTGTTCATTTTTTAAAATCCTCTTTTCTTTGTCCTTGTCAGATTGGGTTAATTCAAAAGCCTGGTCTTCAAGCTCTGAAGTTGTTTCTTCTCCTTGTTCGATTCTATTGCTGAGGCTTTCCAGTGCAAAAGCAGTTCCTTAAGTCTGTCCTTCATTTCCAGAAGTTGTGACTGTTTTTTATTTATGTGGTCTATTTCACTGGAGATTTATCCTTTCACATCTTGTATCATGTTTTTGATTTTTTTAAGTTTGACTTCACTTTTCTCTGGTGCCTCCCTGATTGGCTTATAGTAAGCCTTCTGAATTCTTTTTCTGGTAATTCAGAGATTTCATCTTGGTTTAGCTCCAAGATGAAATCTTGGAGCTAGTGTGATCTTTTGGAGGGTGTTAGGGAATCTTCTTTTGTTATTTGTTTATTTATTTATTTAGAGACAGAGTCCCAGGCTGAAGTGTAATGGTGCTATCCTGGGTCACTGCAACCTCCACCTCCCAGGTTCAAGCAATTCTCCTGCCTCAACCTCCCCAGTAGCTGGGACTACAGGTGTGTGCCACCACACCCAGCTAATTTTTGTATTTTTAGTGGAGGCGGGGTTTCACCATGTTTGCCAAGTTTGTCTCAAGCTCCTGACCTCAAGTGATCTGACTGCCTCGGCTTTCCAAAGTGCTGGGACTATTGTTTTATCATATAACCAGAATTGTTTTTCTGGTTCCTTCCCATTTGGGTAAACCATGTCAGAGGGGAGATCTGGACTCAAGGGCTACTATTCTGAATCTTTTGTCTGACAGAGTGCTCTCTTGATGTAGTGCTCTTTCCCTTCTCCTCGGAATGGGGCTTCCTGAAAGCTAAGCTGTAGTAATTTTTTTTTTTCCTCTCTCTTCCATATTTAGCCACCCAGTGGAACTACCAGGCTCTGGTTTGATACTGGGGAGTGTCTGAAAAGAGTCCTGTAATGTGATCTGTTTTCAAGTCTCTTAGCCATGGAAACCAGCATCTGCTTTGGTGGAGGCAGCAGGGAAGTGAAGTAAATTCTGTGAGGATACTCGGTTGTATTTTTGTTAAGTGCGCTTCATTTTGTGATGGTTGGCCTCCAGCCAGGAGGTGGTGCTCTCATGAGTGCATCAGCTGCAGTAGTATAGGGAGAATACTAGCTTTCCCTAGGTTCACCTTTGGGTAAGTATTCTGCTATCTCAGATGGTGGGTGGGGCCAAAGAGCTCCCAAGAGGTTGTGTCCTTTGTCTTTGGCTGCCAGGGCAGGTAGAGAAAGACTATTAGGTGGGTACAGGGTTAGGGATGTCTGAGCTCACACTGCCCTTAAGCAGGGCTTGCTGCGGCTGCTATGGGGGATGGCAGTGCGGTTCTCAGGCCAATGAAGTCATGTTTCCAGAGGGATTATGGCTGCCCCTGGTGTATCACACAAGTTTTCAGGGAAATGGAGCAAAGCCAGCATCCATAGGCCTCTTCCAGCTCTCATGTACCCCCACAACCCACAATTTTGGTGTTACTACTCCCATCCCTGCCCCGCCCAAAGGCGACCAACAGCATAGCATAGAGTTTATTTCTAGGCAGTCAGTAAGCAGGGTGGGAACTTGCTTCAGGCTACAAGCCTCCCCACTGAGAAAACAAGTTCCTTGGCTCACAGTTCCTTGACTCACAGTTACTTGGCTGTCCCGTGGAGCCTGCAGGGGCAATCCACCTCCTTCAAAGGGTCTATGGATCCTCTCAGCTTTCCTGGTATGTTTCTGGTAATTCATAGAGCAAAAGTTAAGGATGTGTGTCTCCACAAGCCATACTGTCCATCTGAGTGGGTCTCCACATGCTACCCTGTCCATCTGAGTGGGAGCTGCAAGGTAGTCTTGCCTCCAGCCTGCCATATTCCTACCTATCTCCCTCCTTTATCTATTATTGAAGAGTAGATCTATTAACAACAATTTTCTTAGTTTTCTTTCATTAGAGAATGTCTGTATTTTTTCTTCTCCCCTGAAGGTTTGTTTTGCCAGACATTGAATTCAAGATTAATAGTTCTTTTCTTTCAGTGCTTGAAAAATCTTTCATTTCCTCTGTGCCCAATGGTTTCAGATTAGAAATCTATTATATGGATAATGTATTCTTTCTCTCTGGCTATTTTAAGATTTTTTTTTCTTTGTATTTAGTTTCCAGAAGTTTAATTATGCTGTATCTTGCTGATGATTTCTGCAGTTTATCCTAATTGAAGGTTTTGAAGTTCTTAAAGCAACATTTATGTAGTTTCGTTTTCAAGTTTATGTTTTTCACCAAATTTGGAAGTTTTCACAACTATTTATTTGGACACCTTTTCAGTTTCAGTCTCACACCTTTTCTCAAGTAGGATCCTACTTTTAATGGCAAAAACCACAATTACTTTTGTACTAACTTATGTTTTGTTATTATCCCACAGAGTCCTGAGGATCTCTCTCTCTCTCTCTCTTTTTTTTTTGTTTTTTTGCCTTTTGTCTCTGTTTTTCAGATTGAGTAAATTTTATTGATCTGTGTTTAAGCTTACTAATTCTATCCTCTGTCATCCCCATTCCACTACTGAATCCATCTAGTAAGATTTCACTTGATTATTAAATTTTTAAATTTTATAACTTCTATGTTGCCCTTTTTAAAACTTCAATTTTTTTTGGATGGGGGGGTTCTGTTTTTTTCATTTGTGTTCACGGCATTTGTAATTGATAACTGAAACATTTGGATGACAGCTGCTCTTTATAATCTTTGTCAGGTTATTTCAACATCTGATTCCTCTCAGTATGGATATCAGTTGATTGTTCTTCTCATTCAAATAGTTGTTTTCCTGGTTTATTGGTATGACAAGAAATTTTTATTGTGTCCTAGATATTTTCTATGTTAGGATACTTTTGATTTTATTTAAGTCTTCTATTTTAGTTGGTGTGTAGGTTCTGTTCTATTTTTTTATGATTTAGCTACAATGACAGTTTAGTTTCCTGAGTGCTTATGTTATTCTGGTCTGCTTTCTTCTTATGGCACTATGGGGGTTCCCACCAATCCCTACTGATACTATTTACAGTGGGAGAAGCATATCCCTTTGCACCCTGTTTTTGGTGGGCAATCTTCTGGAAAGTGCAGACGACACTAGGTTTTGATTCCTGTATGCCAGTGGGGTGAAGGGCAGGGAGATATGGGGCTTCATTGTCACCACCATTGCCACGAGATTGGAACACCTACTAATGACCCAGTTACAGAACAAGGGCTGGGATGGCCAGGGCCTTTATTGCTCTGTTTTCAGAGGAATGGACTGCCCAATAGACTAGTTTGTAGAGCTGTGATTAGAACTCCCCACTGGATCTCTGTTGTACTTCTCCTTTCTCAGTGCACTGGCCAGATAGAGTAGGCTTTCTTGGATTTTTTGTTTGTTTGTTTTGTTTTGTTTTTGTTTATGTAGTTTTTTTTTTTTTTCTACGATTGTTGGTTGCAGGCTGCAGCCCTCTCCAACACCCAATCCCACAGTATATGAGACATAAAAAGAATATCCAGAGAGATTACCACATTTTCGTTCCCTGATTCACGATGACCTTAGGAAGCCCACATTCTTCTGTCAAGATTTCAGAGTTGATATAATTTGGCTGTGTTCCCACCCAAATCTCATCTTGAATTCCCTCATGTTGTGGGAGGGACCTAGTGGGAGGTAATGGAATCATGGGGATAGGTCTTTCCATACTGTTCTGATGATAGTGAGTAAGCCTTACAAGACCTGATGGATATTATAAGGGGGAGTTTTCCTGTACAAGTTCTCTCTTTGCCTACTGTCATACATGTAAGATGTGACTTGCTCTTCCTTGCTTTTGGCCAAGATTGTAAGGCTTTTCCAGTCACATGGAACTGTAAGTCCAATTAAACCTCTTTATTCTGGTCTCAGGTATATCTTTCTCAGCAGTGTGAAAACAGACAAATACAGTAAATTGGTACCAGTAGATGGGGCATTGCTGAAAAGATACCTGAAAATGTGGAAGAGCCTTTGGAACTGGGTAACAGAGGTTGGAACAGTTTGGAGGACTCCGAAGAAGACGGGAAAATGTGAGACATTTTGAAACTTCCTAGAGACTTGTTGAATGGCTTTGACAAAAATGCTGATAGTGACATGAAAAATAATGTCCAGGCTGAGGTGGTCTCAGATGGAGAAGAGGAACTTGTTGGGAAATGGAACAAAAGTGACTCTTGTTATATTTTTGCAAAGAGACTGGCAACATTCTGCCCCTGCCCTAGAGATTTGTGGAACTTTGAACTTGAGAGAGATGATTTAGAGTATCCTGTGGCAGAAATTTCTAAGCAGCAGAGCATTCAAATGGTGACTTGGGAGCTGTTAAAGGCATTCAGTTTTATAAGGGAAGCAGAGCATAAAAGTTCAGAAAATTTGCAGCCTGACAATGCGATAGAAAAGAAAGACACATTTTCTGAGGAGAAATTCGAGTGTGCTAAAGAAATCTGCATAAAGAAGGAGGAGCTGAATGTTAATCCCCAAGAAAATGGGAAAAATGTCTTCAGAGCATGTCAGAGGTCTTCACAGCAGCCCCTCCCATCACAAGCCTGGAGGCCTAGGAGGAAAAACTGGTTTCCTGGGCCAGGCACAGGGTCCCCATGCTGTGTGCAGTCTAGGGACTTGGTGCCTTGCATCTTAGCTGCTCCATTCATGTCTGAAAGGAGCCAATGTAGAGCTCAGGCCATGGCTTCAGAGGGTGCAAGCCTCAAGCCTTGGCAGCTTTTACATAGTGTTGAGCCTGTCAGTGCACAGAATTCAAAAATTGAGGTTTGGGAACCTCTGCCTAAATTTCAGAAGATATATGGAAATACCTGGATGTTCAGGCAGAAGTTTGCTGCAGGGTTGGGGCTCTCATGGAGTATCTCTGCTAGGGCAGTGCAGAAGGGAAATGTGAGGTCAGAGCCTCCACACAGAGTCATTACTGGGGTAATGCCCAGTGAAGCTATGAGAAGATTGCCACCATCCGTTAGACCCCAGAACGGTGGATCCACTGACAGCTTGCACCTTGTGACTGGAAAAGCTGCAGAGACCCAATGCCAGTCCATGAAAGCAGCCCAGAAGGAGGATGTACCCTCAAAAAACCACAGGGGCAGAGCTGCTCAAGTCCATGGGAACCTACCTGTTGCATCAGCATGACCTGGTTGTGAGACATGGAATCAAAGGAGATCATTTTGGAGCTTTAAGATTTGACTGTGCTGCTGGATTTGGGACTTGCATGGGGCCTGTAGCCCCTTTGTTTTGGCCAATGTCTCCCATTCAGAATGGCTGTATTTATCAAATGCCTGTACCCCCATTGTATCTAGGAATTAACTAACTTGCTTTTGATTTTACCGGCCAGGCAGAAGGAACCTGCCTTGTCTCAGATGAGACTTTGAACTGTTTACTTTTGAGTTAATGCTGAAATGAGTTAAGACATTAGGGTACTGTTGGAAAGGCGTTACAGGTTTTGAAATGTGAGGACATGAGATTTGGGAGGGGCCAGGGGTGGAATGATATAGTTTGGCCATGACTCACCCAAATCTCGTCTTAAATTCCCACATGTTGTAGGAGGGACCTGGTTGGAGGTAATTGAATCCTGGGGTCAGGTCTTTCCTGTGCTGTTCTTGTGATAGTGAGTAATCTCATGAGATCTGGTGGTTATTGTAAGGGGGAGTTTTCCTGCACAAGTTCTCTCTTTGCTGCCATCTATGTAAGATGTGACTTGCTCTTCCTTGCTTTTCACCATAATTGATTGTGGGACTTTTTCAGCCACGTGGAACTTTAAGTCCAGTTAAACCTCTTTCTTTTGTAAATTGCTTGGTCTTGGGTATATCTTTAACAGCAGCATGAAAATGGACTAATAGAAGAGTACTTTTATCATTGTCTGTTGAATGATGTCTAGGGTGTTTAATTTTATTTAGAGGAAAGAAACAGGCAAAAATGATTCTATGGCATCTTGTTACAGAAGTAGAAGCCAATATTTTAATTACAAATCATGGCTTCCTGGACAAGTTGAAATTGCCACCAAAGAATGACCTTGCCAGTAACTGAAGTGACTAGTCAAGGATTATACAAACCTCTTACACTGTAAGATAAGAATATTTGCTTTAGGCTTTTCTATTTTGTGGCTTGCCAGCTACACATATCTATTTTGATATATTTAAATAAACCACATTTCATTGTTAAGACATCATTAATTTAATCTGGTAGATCACTGAGTTAGCTCTACTAACAAAATTTTATCTCATTTGTAGTCTGTTTTGTCCTACATAGTAGTTAGAGAGGGCATCAAAGAGATGAACAGGAATATGAATAGGTGCAAATGCCTGTACATTTGCTAATGTTTGATGCCTTCATCCAAAATAAAATGAAACAAAATAAATACAAGAGGTATCACTGCAGACTGAGTTGCCTCTGTGTTACAAAATATAACCAGAATATAAGGGTCTGCCTATCTTTTAAGATACTTTTGAAGATATATATATTTTACAATTAACAAAGTGCTGGGCTCCTGTTAAACTTTTTACAAACAGAATTTGAAATCACTATAAATGCCAGGAGAGGAGATGTAGAGCTCTCTGGCATAGCACAACCCCCTATCCAGACAAGTGTTTAATTACTGACTTTAAAATTTAGGGTCAGACACGGTGGCTCATGCTTGTAATCCCAGCACTTTGGCAGGCCAAGGCAGGAGGATCACCTGAAGTCAGGAGTTGAGACCAGCCTAGCCAGCACGATGAAACCCCATCTCTACTATAAATAAAAAAGCCAGGCATGGTGGCAGGCATCTGTAATTCCAGCTACTCAGGAGGCTGAGGCAGGAGAATCACTTGAACCCAGGAGACAGAGATTGCAGTGAGCCAACATCGTACCACTGCACTCCAGCATGGGAGGCAGAGTGAGACTCCTTGTCAAAATAAATAAATAAATAAATAAATAAATAAATAAATAAATAAATAAATGTAGAATCTCAAGGCAGCCATCATAATTACATAGAGCTATTGGCATAGAATTAAGGAATATTTATTTTCATACCTCAAGGATGACCCCATTTCAAATGTATACTGTTACTTGTAAATTAACTTAGCTAATGTTAGCAGTTAGTGTGAAAAACAAAAAGAATCTTTCAATTTTACCTATATTAGCATTCTAACTCTCTCAATCTATTTTTTTATTATTCTGCAAAGCTCTCTTTTGAAGAGACTATCTTTGAACACTAATATTCTCAGATAATCAGTACATGCTTTTTGTACTTACAAAGTAAATGGGCATATAAGTAAGAGATTTTATCAAACATATATTTAATTTTTTAAATGGCCACTCTCTGTCTTCAGTTATAGTAATCATTTAGTCATATTTCCAAGAAGTAAGCCAAGACTGATAATGAAAGTGCTTGGCTAAATTATTCCTTTAGTTTTTGAAGTCCACCCTGAAATAACATTAAGATGCTTTATAGGCTCAGGTAATGAGGAATTAAACAACCTAAATTCTTGTGAAGTGAAATCTAGTATTTGAAATGTTAGAGATGTGGAGAATGAAAAGCACTCAATAAATTCACCGTCTTTTCTCTTTAATACTTTTGTTAATACATAATAGACATATAATAAATTGTGCATATTTAATTTGTCTAGTTTGATAAATTTGCATGTATAAATGCATGTGAAACCACCAGCACACTTAATAGAATGGAAATATTCATTCAACCCCCAAAGGTTTCTTGTCACTCTTTATAATCCCACATACTCTCATTTCCCTTACACTCATCCACAAACAAGCAGTGATCTTTATGATACTATAGATTAGGGGACATTTTCTAGGATTTTATATAAATGTAATCATATATGTGAATTTTTGTCTAGCTTTTTTTCATTCAGTATTTTTTATTTTATTCATGTTGTAATATGTTTCAATAGTTTCTTTTTATTGCTGAGTAGAATACCATCACATGTCTATAACACAGTTATATATCCATTCACCTACTGATTGACATATAGATTGTTTCACATTTGTGGTTATTACTAATAAAGCTACTACAAACATTCTATTATAAGTCTTTGTAGGATTATAGCCTCTCATTTCTCTTGGGTAAATACTTGGGAATAGAATGTTTAGGTTATATTGTAAGTATAGCTTCAACTTTTTAAGAAACTGCCAATTTGGTTTTCTAAAGTGGTATGTGATACTGCTGTTAAGAGGGCCCCAGTGTCTCTATATCCTTACCAATATTTAGGATGGTCAAGATTTGCAATTTTAGCTTTTATAATAAATAGGTGTTAGTGGAATTGCATTGCGTTTGCCTAATGATCAGTGATGTCTGGCATCTTTTCATGTCCTTATTTGCGTATGTGCACATGTATATCTGCTTTGATGAAGTTTCTGTTTAAATATTTTTCCCATTTTTAAAATTTGATGCTGTTTTGTTATTAAGTTTTGAGAATTCCTTAATCTGCATACAAATCCTTTATCAGCTATATGATTTGCAAATGTTCTAATTTGTCTTCTCATTCTCTAATACTTTCAAGGAGCAAATTTTTTTAATTTTTTAAATTTTGATAAAGTATAATTTATCAATTTGTCTTTTGATGTGCCATACTTTTTGAGTTAAACATCCATTTTGAGTTAAATATTTTATATGATGAATAATATAGATTGAAATTCTCTTTTTCATATGGATATCTAAATTGTTCCAGCACTAATTTTGAAAAGGCCATTTTTGCTGCATTGCCTTTGTGGCTATAGTAGAAATCAGTTGATCTATTGCTATACATTGACACCAAAGCTGTAATCTTGATTGCTGCAACTTTTTCATAAGTTTGAAATTGGATAGCATTAATTTTCCAGTTTTCTTTTTTATTTTTTCAAAATTATTTTGTTTACTCTAGCTTCTTTACATTTCTAGATGACTTTAGAATCAGTTTTTCAATTTCTACCAAAAATTAGCCTACTGGGATTTTGACTGGGATTAAATTAAATTTATGAATCAACTTGGAGAGAATCGACATCCTAATATCATTGAGTCTTCCATCCATAGATATGATATATCTATTTATTTAGGTCTTTATCTCAGTAATATTTTATAGTTTTCAGTGTACATGTCTTTCACATGTTTTGTCAGATTTATCCTTAAACGTATCATAATATGATGCCATTGTAAATTATAGTCTTTATTTTAATTCTCTAAAATTAATTGTAGTAAAGGTTGCACAACTTTGTGAACATACAAAAATCCACTGTATTTTCTCTTTAAATAAGCAGATTGGCATTATATCTCAATAAAACTGTTTTTTATAATGCAGGCATACATCAAATAAACTTAGCAATACAATGCCCAAAGAAAAGAAAATAAGTCAGCATACTTAACCAAATATGGTTTTAAAAATATAAAATACAGTGGAAATCAAATTATATCTATATTATTATTGAAGTAAAACTCAGAACCTGATGATCGATGTTAAATCAATCATACTAAAATAAATTAGCTATTAAGATTGGCTGAAAGGTCCAGATTTTGGTCAATAATATGCATATCAATAATTTTTGTAACGAAGGAAATCCTGTCATTTTCGACTATGTGGATGATGCTGGAGGGACTTATGTTAAATAAAATAAGCCAGACACAGAAAGACTCACTTTTTTTAATACCTCATTGTCTCACTTACATGTAGAATCTAAAGAAGTCATACGCACAAGCAGAGAGTAGAATGTTGGTTACCGGGGATTGTTCAGGGGATTGTGCAGGGAGATGTTGGTCAAAGAATACAAATTTCAGTTAGACAGAAGGATTAAGTTCAAGAGATCTATTGTACAACAGGGTGACTGGAGTTAATAACAATGCATTGCATACTTTATAATTGCTAAAAGAGTAGATTTTAAGTGTTCTTACCACAAAAAACTGGTATGTAAGGTAATGCATAATGCATATGTTAATTAGCTTGATTTAGTCATGCCACAATGTATATATATATTTCAAAACATCATAAATATATCCAGTTTTTATCAATTAAAAGCTTAGTTAATTAATTAAAAATAATTTCTGTAATGAAATTACAGAACAGGTCCTTCATGTTCTCTTAAGCAGCTATATGTCTTAGAATTTTCTCCTTTTGCATAAATTTTAAGAAAAGTTCCAGCTATATATGGGCTTACTTGTTTATGTCCTATAAGACGCCCACTTTAACATAAGTTCTGTGAGAAAAGTGGTACAATTCACCGTTTATCTCCAGTGCCTAAGACAGTGATTGGGCTGGGGTTGGCACCCAATGGAGATGTGCCAAATCAATGTCCAGATAGCAACTCAGAGCCAGAAGACACTGCAGAGAAAACTGAGAGCATGAAGCTACTTCAAAGTCACACATTATACATGGTAGAAACAAGACTACAACTCATTTTCTGGATATTCTTTCCATCACGTTTCACATTTTCACAAAGCAAAGCATGGGTAAGTGAAAAGTCAGGATTTGAAGTAAACGCATTTAGGTTTTAGTCCCATTTCCAATACAGTGAACTCATTTAAATAACCATGGCAAGCTATCTTGAAAATTAAATTTTCTCAATTGGAAAACAGTGATAATGACACTTTATTCATAGGACTGTTGTTAGAGTTAAATGAAAGTATGAAAATGAGTAGGCTGGAACTATAAAGCATTGGGAGAAATTATATACTGCCATCATATCTCCCTCTTCATTTTTACTTTTTCTCTAAAAGGCAATTAATAGCTCACAGAAAGAAAGAAAACAGAATTAAGATAGAATTACGATTACCATGTTTGTCGGTGCTCTAAAGCATTTTTGACTGGCTTAGAAATACTATACGTTCCTTGAATTTAAAATCTAACTGAGCTTATCCTTACCTAAATTCTGAAGTTTCTGAAGTTTAAAAATGTGGGATTATTATAGGTTTTTATATTTTATGTTTTATATTTTGTAGACCTCTTCTATAAATTTATTAAAATAATATTTATGAAGTAATAATCTGGAAAATGAGGTTAATAAAACATTTTTATAAACATAAAATTTGATATACAATGAGCAAGCTACTAAAGAAAGTGGGCATCTACATTTCATACCCATTCTATAATATATAGACTTTATAGAAGATTTTAATTTTCCCAAGATCAGCTTGAATTAACACACGGGAATTTTTTCACTGTTTGAATAACTAACTTATTATAGATATAATTAACAAGAAACCTCAAGTCCCAGTGCTTTTCATAAATCACCAGAAGTGAAACCAGCAAAAGACTAATTTCAAAGAACACTTCATTATTTCAAATCCTAGGCTGATTCAAACTAAAAAAGACTTTTTTTCCCAAAGAAAAAAAGAAGAAACATATAAATTTGAATAATTGTTTTTCAAAATATCAAAGAAATTGTGTGCTTCAATTAGTGATATATCAAATGACAAGCCTTACCTGAATTCACCAAGGGCCTAATACTCATGCTTCAAAACATTTTCAAAACGCTTATTTTTCAAAGCTTATGGTTTTCACTTGGAGCCCCATATTTCAACTTTAATTGATTCCCTACAGAACTGGACCTTTATGTTAGTTACAGTATAACTCACTTGAAAACACTTCAGCATAGACAGTGCGTTAGGAGGAGTGTGTTAGATTAAGCTGCGACCCAGGAGCAGCTGGCATTCTAATCAGTCATGCACAGTCGGCTGAGGAACAGATAGATTCTAATCAAGAATGCCCAGTCCAAAAATTTGAGGATTAAAATAAATAGTGATAGTAACAGATTATAACTCATGGAATAAAATAGGAACCATGAATACATACTCATAAATAACTAAAGAAAGAAAAATGTTAATGAGGAAAAGAGATAGGGCTATCAGTTCTGCGTATCACTCTTGTGGTGTTAGGAGGCTTTTATGTTGCCTAAAATTAATTTATTCACTCAGCAATTGTTTTATGTCTACGAGAACCCAATTTTATTTATTTTATTTTATTTTTCTAATTGACAAATAATAATTGTGATTACTCATGGGGTACAAAGTGATGTTTGGATACATATAATTTATGGTGATCAGATCAGGGTGATAAGCATATCTATCATCTCAAACATTTATCATTACTTTGTGTTGGAAAAGTTCAATATTCTCCTTCTAGCTATTTGAAACCGTATAATAAACTGTAGTCATCCTACAGAGGTACAAAACAGGAGAGGGCATTTCTCCTATCTAGCTGTAATTTTGTATGCTTTAACAAATCTCTTTCTATTCCCCTCTTAGATTTCCCCTTCCCAGCCTTCATGGTATCCTCAGTCCTACTTTTCACTTCTATGAGATTGACATTTTTTAGCTTTCATGTGAGTGACAACATTTCTGTTCCTGGCTATTTCACTTAACATAATATTTAACAAATATTTATTGGGAACTTAGTATATATCAGGGACTGTTCTAAGCAGGTAAGATGAAACTATTACAAATAAAAAGACACACATAGAGCCCTCATAAGATGGCTACATTCTTTCTCACTTATGAAAACTATTTCATAGAATAAACTCTGTGTGAATGTAAGTTAGGTTTTTGTATAGTAAACTAAAATTTGTCAGGTCTTTTAAAATAATTATCATTTCCCATCCTATTTCTTTGGAATTCCACACCAATAAGAACAAGATAATATAAAAGAAGAAGGAAGTGGAGAAGAAAGATTAGTGCTGTTGAGTCTCAAATATTCAGAAACCTAGAGACTACACAATTAATTAAACTAATTGGGAAATTTCACAAGAGTAAAAATTGTTTAATAACAATAATAGCAGTATTAGTAATAACAATAGTCTAAAATGGAAAGTAGGGTTAGAATTGAATATCACCTCAGTTGGCAATTTCCAGAACTGGATAATTAGGACATCTTCAGGATCAAAAAGACTCTAAAATTGCTTTTATCTTGGGGATATACAGTGAAGGTGACCTCAGGCTGGGATATTCACCTGACTGCTGAGAAGCTTGGAGCATTTTGTTGCAAACCATGCCAGCCCACCAAAGCAGCAAGCTGTTTCTGCTTCTCCCAACAAATTCAGAATGGAAATGAAATTCCAATTTTGCAGCAAATACAGGTAGTATAATTAAAATTTCTATTTCATTACATCACATCCTTTAACTGTCTTAGGATGCATTGCTGAAACTATGAACCTGTAGACATCAGCCACGAGTAACTCTATAAAAAGCAAAATGTTGACTGATTTGAGTTTGCATTTTTCATTTAAATATACCATTATTAGAAACAAATGTGCCTTTTTGTTTTAAGATGGCCGACTACAAACATTACAGTCATAATTGTTGCAAGCAGAAGTTGCTAAAATTAGGCAAAAGTTTGAGGAGAAACATTGCATACCCACATTGTATTGCCCTGAAGATATTTAACCAATTACAAGGGCAAATATAGTGGGAAAGTCAGCAGACACCGCCTTAACCAAATGATCCAGGTTAACATCACCAGTAAATAAGATATATCATCATAAATACCTTTGATATGATGCAGGGACACAGATGGACAATAACATCACTTCTGAGGTATTCTTTCCAAAAATGTACAGTCTCAACCTTAGGAGAAAACAAAAGGCAAACTCAAATTGAGAGATATTCTAAAAAGTAACCAATTAGTACTTATCAAAAATGTCAAGATCAGGAAAGAGAAGAAGAAACTGAGGAACTATCACAAATTGGTAGAGACTATGGCAACAATTAAATGTAATGTGGGACTCTGGATTAGATCTTAGCACAGGAAAAGTATATTAGGAGCCAAAACAGTGAAATTTGAATAAAGGGTGTAACTTCATTAATGGTATTGTAATAATGTGAATGATAATTGTTTCATGGTTTGTAAATTGTAAAAAGAAGGAACCGAGGGAAAAGAATATGTGAATTCTGTAATATTTTTACAACTCTTCTGTAAATCTAAAACTATTTCAAAAGGAAAAAAGACAGGTAGTGGATTACATTTTAGAAAATATAATCCAAAGCAAGTTGTTGATTCAACATTAAAACATCCTGTAGTGGCCAGGCGCAGTGGCTCACGCCTGTAATCTTAGCACTTTGAGAGGCCCAGGGGGATGGATCACGAGGTCAGGAATTCGAGACCATCCTGGCTAACACAGTGAAACCCCGTCTCTACTAAAATTACAGAAAATTAGCCGGGCATGGTGGTGGGCACCTGTGGTCCCAGCTATTCGGAAGGCTGAGGCAGTTGAACGGCGTGAACCTGGGAGATGGAGCTTGCAGTGAGCCGAGATCGCGCCACTGCACTCCAGCCTGGGCGACAGACCAAGACTCTGTCTCAAAAAAATAAATAAATAAATAAAAATAAAAAATTAAAATAAAATCTTGTAGCATTACTCTTTCTAGAATAAAAATGAACAAGTGACTTTTTCTCCCTTGCATTTCTTCTAGATTGAGACCAGACCTGTCTAAATTTTCATTCAGTCACGTTTGTTATGACTGAACTACAGATCCAAAATACTGCTTTACAATGGAGAACACACCTTTAACTAAGGTGTGATTTTTTGTTACTGTAATCTTTTTATATAATTATCAAAGCAAGCTGCACCAAACAAGCCAGAGATTGATATGCTGGGGTGTCCATCTAGCTCTTTCCAGATAGGCTTCAATTTGACTAAAATTTAGAAGTATTTTTCTTGTGAGCACATCATATGGATGTCAAAAAGTTCTCTCCAAAACTTACGCTGTCAGCTTTAATAGAGCCTGCTTATATAGATGAAAAATAAAAATTTCCTCCTTAAAAAATAACAACACAGAGATTCTTGCCACTGAAAACTTGCAACTGAAAATTATTTGAACTCTAAATAACTATAGACATTTAGATATTATTTCTTGAGGGCAGAACATATTTTTGAGTTAGAGGTTATAATGAGAAATCTTGAACACTTGTGGAGTGATGCCAACTCCAAATAAACTGCAACTTGCTTGCCTTTTCTTCAGTAGCAAATATTTAGCTCTTTGTTGCATTTTTTTTTCTATACATAGTCAGTACCGAAACTTTTGAAAGATAATTTATGTCGCCCAGTAGGACCCAAACATGAAAAATAACATAGGCAGTATCTGGCTCATGGGTCCTGACATTTATAATCTATTCAATTTCACTAATCTTACTTCATTTTACTCATATCACAAGTTGAAGATTATAAAATTTCTACTTGGTCACTGTTGTAACAATCTATGTTAATGGAAATAATTAAGTACCTCAATTTAAATCTAATTTCTCAATGATACTTATTTTGAGATCTAGCAGTGGTTAAGTAATTCTGTAATTAAATTATAAGTTATTGTTTCATCAGAAACCATCACCTTCACAATTATCTTAAAGCTAAATTACTATGTACATAAATTGTGCAAAGCACTATGCAAATTTTCTTCTCACAAGAACAAGAAATGAGCTGACATCCTCTTTCTTCCCTGTTGGCTTCCCATTTCCTCTCTTCTGTAATCCATAAGATACGTTTACACTGTTTTCCTGTCCATCATTTAAATGACTTGCAAGAGAATATTCCGTATTCTTCAGTTTTAGCACTAGATTACATATTTGCTCTCCTTTTTTTGTTCTGCCGTAATTTAAGTGACTGTTCACAAGGATAACCTTTCCAACACCAGAGCCCTAAAGTTTCAAAGTATCTTGACTCTAATGATCATCCTCTCCACTTCAGCCCACATATGCAGCATTACCTTGAAACACACCATCACTTCTCACTGATCAGCCTTCAAGATCTGATCACAGCATCAGTTTCTTCCAAATCTCCCAATGTGTACATCCTTCAAATACTGACTTTTACTGCACAATTTAATCCCTTCCTCTTGTCCTATTCCCCAAGCTTCTCTTCTGGCCTCATTCACTTCCTTAACCAGACTAACCATGGTCAGTCTTTAAGATGTGATCTCAGATAAGCAGCCAATAATTAATTTTTTGCTTTACATACTTTGGTAGTTCCTAATTCCACGTTAATATTTCTGTTTCTCCATCTCCATTTGAAATGACTAAGTATAGCAAGAGAAAACTAATGTTATTGCACAAATTGGTCTTGTTACAAACTTAAAATCTAACTGCAACTGATTAAACAATATTAACAACAAATTATTTATTATTTATCCAAAATTAATTATCTCTTCAATAACTGTCTCCCAGTAATTTAGACATTTGCCAATCTCTAGATGCAGCCCAATCTATAAGCAAATGATTTTATCTTGTTTATTTAAAAAGTTCAAAATTATTTTCAAATTATTGAATTCAAATTCAAATTATTTCCCCTTTTTCAAATGTTTTCTATAATTTATCATTCATTATTATTTGCCTTGTGACACAAAGGAAAGAAATAATATAAAAAAGTAAAAAATGAATTTGCCACTTACTTAGTGGATAATCTTTGTCTTTGTCTTTGTCTTTTTTTTTTTTTTTTTTTTTTTTTTAGACGGAGTCTCGCTCTGTCGCTCCGCGTTCCGGGTTTACGCCATTCTCCTGCCTCAGCCTCCGAGTAGCTGCGACTACAGGCGCCCGCCACCATGCCCAGCTAATTTTTTGTATTTTTTTAGTAGAGATGGGGTTTCACTGTGTTAGCCAGGATGGTCTCGATCTCCTGATCTCGTGATCCATCCGCCTCGGCCTCCCAAAGTGCTGGGATTACAGGCGTGAGCCACCACGCCCGGCACTTACTGGATAATCTTAAACCAACTATTTATCACCTCATTTTCTTCCAATTTAAAATAAACGTAACAAAATATGAAAGGAAAATATCTTGGGCCCCCCAAATCACTAAGGAAAACTCAAGCTGGAAGCTGCTTAAGGTGAAGCTGCCTCCCATTCTATTGGAATTATCCCTGTGCTCACTGAGACAGATGCATATCTGATTACCTCCTTTGGAAAGGCTACTGGGAAACTCAAAATAATGCAACTGTTTGTGTCTCACCTACCTGTGACCTGGAAGCTCCCTTCCACTTCTAGTCTTCCTGCCTTTGCTTCAAGTTGTCCCGCCTTTCTGACAGAACCAATGTACTTCTTACATATATTGATTGATATCTTGTCTCTAAAACGTATAAAACCAAGCTGTGTCCCAACCACCTTGGGCACAAATCATCAGGACTTCCTGAGGCTTCACGGGCACGTCCTCAACCTTGTCAAAATAAGCCTTCTAAATTAACTGAAACCTGTCTCAGATTTTCTGGGTTCATAAATTTTTACCTTAAAGTTGTTGTGAAAATTAAATGAAATCTTCTAAGACCTGACACGGAGTGCTTCATGGCAATTATTTGTATTTAAAGAGCTCTGTTCTTTTCCTTCATTTAACATCCTAATTTCAGTCTGTCTTCTTTTGTCTAATCATTTGTTTCCTTATCTACCCCCTAATTTCACCCTGTGTCTTAATTAATTATCTCAATCTCAGTCTATAAACACACAAAATTTCCTCGTTTCTTAAAAAAAAAAAATCACCTTCTTTCCTTACCCCAGGTTTTCCTCAAGTTATTATTTCTTATTTCTATTTACTTCAAAGTCTTGCAAGGCTTGAAAATGTAGTCTGGGTTTGCAGGCTATATTTAAATTTGACTCACCATCCCACCGATATCAGGATCCCTTGCCCACTGTCTGTGTACCACATTTCTAGCCACCTTAGTTTTGTGTTAAAGAAATATTTGGCCGGGCACGGTGGCTCAAGCCTGTAATCCCAGCACTTTGGGAGGCCGAGACGGGCGGATCATGAGGTCAGGAGATCGAGACCATCCTGGCTAACACGGTGAAACCCCGTCTCTACCAAAAAAATACAAAAATCTAGCCAGGCGAGGTGGCGGGCGCCTGTAGTCCCAGCTACTCGGGAGGCTGAGGCAGGAGAATGGCGGGAACCCAGGAGGCGGAGCTTGCAGTGAGCTGAGATCCGGCCACTGCACTCCAGCCCTGGCGACAGAGCCAGACTCCATCTCAAAAAAAAAAAAAAAAAAAAAAAAAAAAAGAAATATTTAAGTCTTTTTTCTTTCCTTAGCAGTTATGTCAATCAACACATCTGGCTGTTTTTAACATGAAAACATTATGAGATCTGTCCCTTTCATTCTACTCACTTTCCATTCTCTCAGATTATTATACATGTATGGTGTAAAACAAGAACTTTCTAAAGTGGATTATAACCCCTGCCTCATTCGTTCCTCCTACTACTTCCACTTTTACCATCTGAAGCAAACAGAGCTAATCTACATCACTATGGTCCTTTAAAAAAATAGAATATTCACATTATCTAAAATAGCATTTTTTTTTGCATAGATGAATTTTGAGTGCATGTCCCATGTACAACCTAATTGCAAAAGATATTATCTTCTATACCTCTCACCTTGCACCACAACCTATAGTCATGCTGAACTTCATTTTTCTTCTACTGTCTCTAGACATATGTACATATCCTTTCTATCTCATCTTCCTGTTAAATCAAAGCCAACTTTTAACGTGCAGATTAAATGTCTTCCAGATCTACCTCCATATCACCCAGTTTTTGTCTCTAGTTCTTTAAGGTGCTTTGTAACTGCATTGTACAATTAGTTCAGTTTATTCTTATTGTGATTGTATATGCATTGGTAATTCCATACAAGACTGTCCTTTCTGAGGCCATATGTTTTAGTACAATTCCTCAAACTATGATCTAAAGAGTAGGTCGTTCAAAATCACTTGAAATACTTGTTAAAAATTAGATCGTAGTGCTTACTTTAGACTGACTGCATCTCTGTTTCTAGGGATAGGACCCATGAATGTGCTTCTAAATAAGCTAATATTAAATACACTAACATTGTGAGAACTATTATTAAATAGAATAGAATTGATTTTGGCAGAAGATGGATTTGCGTGAAATTATAGCTCGATGCCTTTGGGCGGTATAACCTCTCATGGCATGAATTTTGTCATCTGTAAAATGAGAATAAAAATAATAACACCTACCACATGAATCTGGTGGGAAAAATAAACATAATGAAATACGCCTAAAATATCACAGACCTAAAAATTAAATATTTTTACAAATAAATAACATTTTATAATATCCCAGACAAATAAATTTAGTTTTCCTTCTTTAACTCCTTTCCCAGAGCCTCACATCCTCGAAAATGCCATATTGGGTGGGTTTTTCTTTTCACACGTATCAGATAGTATCTACCATAATTCCTTGCAAATCAGAGGGGCTTGAAAATGTTTACTTTTACAGAAGGCAATGAAGAGAGAAAATTTGTTTCTATTAGTTATATTTGTATGCATGATATTGAAATTAAGGCAAACTTTAGAAGGTTGTTAAAAGTTTTACGAGCACTTATAAAATCTATCAATGATTAAAAGAAATAATGAGTACTATCTGATTTGCTTTAATGCGACCCCCAGAGCAAATGACAGAGAAAAGGCAAGTAGGCAAGGCAAAAAAAAACTTTATTTACAAGCCAAAGTGAAGGAGGGAGCAAGGTTCACCGGTCTCCGGCGGTGGAGGCCGACGAAGTCGCTCCAGCGTTCTCGGGCGAGGTTCCTAGATCCGCACAGGAGCGGGGCCAAGGAAGTTCGCACCAGCGTTCTCGGAGGAGGTTCCTGGGTCCTGCGTAGGAGGAGGGGCCAAGGAAGTTCGCACCGGCATTCTCGGGCGAGGTTCCTGGGTCCCACGCACGAGCAGGGGCCTAGGAAGTTCGCACCGCACGCCCGCCCGCGGGAGCGGCTTTTATGTCCTGGGCCCGGGAGTGGGCGGGCAGTGGGCGGGACATAGGTGGGTCAGGGGCGGGGAGGTAGGCGTGGCTAGGCGGGTTCCGGTTTTTCTCCGTCGGAGGTCGGGTTGCGCCTGCGCAGTCGACCCGTGTCTTTCCCGGGCGCGGGAAAGTTGACGGTGAAGAACCCGGAACTGCACCATCTTGCCTCCGTTTGTCCAAACACTATCAAAAGTTATGGAAATCTAGTCTCACTTTAAAAATAGAGTATTAGCCTTGAAATGAAGTTCATATCAAGGACATTGTGCATTCTGACTTCAGCAAGGCATTTAACAAAAACATATCAATTGCCTTTTGGATATAATTGATAAATATGTTTATTATACTGCTGGGTATACTGACAGCTGCCTAAACACCTGTGTTCTAAACAATTGTGTATTGAATAAAGAGGCAGACTTGGGGTATTAGAAAAAAAAAGAAATGGACTTTGAGTCATGAGACCTGATGAATAAGGAGATTGCAGTCCAGCGTGTGTCTGGACATGATGGAGCTCGCCTGTAATCCCAGCATTTTAGGAGGCCAAGGGAGGCAGATTTCTTGAGCCAGGAGTTCAAGACCAGCCTGGGCAAAATGGCACCCAGGTGAAACCTCACCTTTACAAAAAAATACAAAAAATAGCCAGATGTGTAGTGGAGCACACCTGTAGTCCCAGCTACTCTGGAGGCTGAGGTGGGAGGATCACTTGAGCCTGGGAAGTTGAGGCTGCAGTGAGCCATGACCATGCCTCACACCACTGCACTCCAGCCTGGGTGACAGAGTGAGGCCCTGTATTCAAAAAAAAAAAAAAAACAAAAGAAAGAAAGAAAAGAAAAGGAGGAAAGAAAAGAAAAGAAAAGAAAAAAAAGCAATCCCGCTTGCATTTCCATTCAGCAAGCCATGTGCATGTGCCTTGAGTGATGCTATACCACCTGGAGGAAGCACATCCACAGAAGGGCATTTCTGCTCTCAGGGCTGATCTGCCCAGAGGGGGCTCCATTTTTTAATATGCACACAATCTCTATGTGGTAGTTGTACAGATTAGAGTCAGCTTGATCCCTACATGCAAAAATATGGAGATACAGAAGACAGAGTTTTCCATACGAAGTGGCAGAGTTTTCCACACCAAGGGGACAGTATGATTCTGTACATCCCAGAGTAGTACCAAAGTGATAATGACCCTAGTCAGATTCATAGTTTACTAAAACCCAAAAGAGTATGTGGGAAGGGTATGAAAGTATATGAAAAACTGAAAAGGCCTACTGCTTAGGACAAAGGATGACTCAGCATCTACCTACAGAGACCAATGACTAAAGACCAGATGGAAATAAACACATCCCAGCAGTGCCATCTGGACAGAGGGAGACACTGAGTAACAGATGCCCTCCCATCCTGTGAGTTGGCACTCTGCCAGCCTCTAGGAGCTTAATGAGAGCCTAGGCCCAGGAGTAGGTAAACCCTGAACTAACTGAGATTAAACTTCTTTCAGCTGACAAAATGGGAGATAAAAATGAATCTTAAGTAATATTGAAAGTAAAACATTACATAGACCGAGATTCATACCTGCTACCCAAACATAGATTGAAATTAAATGTTAGGTTAACTATTTGAAAGTTGGAGTAAATTAGATTATATTTACATAATTAGTACACTTTACAGAATCAGAGGGTAAAAAAAGATAATTCAGGGGAAACACCATATAATTGGCTGACTTAGCACTGTTAACTACTATTTTGGAATATATAGATTTCTAAGAACTGCCTTCATGGATATTGCTTCTTGCACTTTCCCTCTTGCCTCTCCCAGGAGACTATCTTGGTTTTCATGCACTTGTAGAATACACTTTTAAAAGCATCCATGCAATAGCACAACTGTTTTACATCAGTAGTTTTATATGCATCCATGCAATAGCACAACTGTTTTACATCAGTAGTTTTATTGCACGTGAATGGAAAATTAAGTGAAATGTATATGCTGCAAAAAGTCTAAAGAAAATTAGACTTCCAATTATAATACTTAACTTTCAATATCACACTTTCTACTGTTACCAAGATTGTATAACTGAATCTTTAGCTTTTAGTTGGGAACCTCATTCCCTCTAGGGCCTGACGTATGCCATTGATTAAATCTTAAACCATCTAAGGAAGTTAGAGAGGCTCCAAAGCCTGGTAAGTCTCAGTCTTGCTTTTCTTTAGCCTGCATATAATTAGTCAATGTCATGTCTGATCTCTGCACCTAACTCAGGAACTGAATGGAGTATTCATGGTTAATTGGCAGAGAAACCCAAAATTAATCTGTCTGCTCATTGCTTCTGTGCTGAGATTATATAATTTGACTTTTTCTCAGTAAATTAGACAAGATTTTCTTTCTTTACTTGTTTCTTACTCTTTCTCAAAACATAATTACTTAAATTTGAATGGAATAAAAACAACTCTTTAACATATGTAAATTAAAATGATTTTAGTTGGCATCAGAAACTTTATGAATGAAAATAATGAAAACACTTTCTCATAGAAAGGCAAAAAAAGTTCTGTGAATCTGAATAATGTATCTTTTAAAGCAAAGCATTAGTATTTTTAGAAGATCCTTTATCTTTTAAATATAATAAATACTTTTTTGTTCATTTTAGAAACATTTGAAAATTCAGAAAGCAACATAAATTAAGAAAACTAAGGCAAGTGTAGGCAACATAGTGATACCCTGTCTCTAAAAACAGTAAAGCGAAACAAAATAATTTGTATATGGTGGCATATGTTTATAGTCCCAGCTACTTGGGAGGCTGAGGTGGGAGGATTTCATGAGCCTAGGAGGTTGAGGCTGCAGTAAACCATGATCATGCCACTGCACTTCAGCCTGGGCAACAGAGTAAGACCCTGTATCAAAAACTGAAATAAAATTATGGATAATCCACCTGTGAGAGATAAACCTAGCATTTTCACTTGTTCTATTCCATTTCATTTCCATATCAGGGAGGGGGGAGAAGTGTCAAAAAATGCATATTTGGATTTTTTTCCTTAATAATATATTCTGAACATCTTTCAATGTAAAGAAATATTCATATGCAGCATCATTTTTAAAGCCCACACAAGATTCTATTGTAAAACTTTAACACAAGTTGATTAACCCATTACTCATTGCTGGGCTACCTTGTTAAAAAAAAATTAACTCTGATAAATTGGCTTTGATAAATGATTGATGTAGTAGAATATTTATAAATATCCACAATGAATTCTTAAGGATAAGCTTCTAGAGTTTAATAGCAGACCACAGAGTATCCACTTTTGGGATTGGATTTTGGCTATCATGGCCAATTCATCCTCCCAAAAGTCTCTACCAGCATTAGTCTCCTCCACAATTGTCAGTGTTCACATTTCCAAAACTTCACCAACATGAGAATTTCTCTCGTTTTACCAACTTAAAGTATATATCATACCAATTTTACTTTGCATTTATTTATTTACTAGTGAGTTTTAACCTTTTTAAAATGTTTATTTGTCACTTCTATGTATTCATTGGTGATTTAAAAAAAATTGTCCTTTATACATTTTTAAAGAGTGTTGTCTTTTTCTTCTTTATTTTTAAGAGCTCTCTTTGAACTATTAAAGAATGAGTATTCTGTGTCAAATATATTGCAAACATTAGTTTTACAAGTTTACTGTTACTCTTTTAAACTCTGTATTCAAGTATAATTACAGAAAAAGTATATTTATAAAGTGTACAGCTTGAATAACTTTTGCAAATAACACACCTGTGTATTAGCACCCACATATGGAAACAGGGCAACATGACATCCAGAGACCTTTCTCCTACTTCTAGTCTTTATTTTCCCAGTAAAGATGATCAGTATTCTAACAGCATAAGTTAGTTTTATGTTTGTTTGCATAACCTCATATATTTGAAAGCATGCCTGTTTTCAAGGCATGTTTTCTCTTTCATGCCTGTTTTCTCTCGCTCAACATTTTATTTCTGAAATTTTTTCATAGCATTGCATTCATTCCACTGAATTCCCCTGTATTTCCTTTGTGTGGTACTAACCTCACTTATGATAGGTATTTGGGTATTTTTCAGTTTGGGACTAGAAAATCTGAGAGATGCAACAAACAGAAAAATAACCAGTAAATTGAGCAGGTGAAGTCATTTTAAACATAAATGAAATAAGCAAATTTCCCCCAGCTGAAAACAAAACAAGACTTCAGATTGAAAGGGACCACCAAGCTATAGCAGGACAAATGAAAGCAGACCTATCATTAGATATATCAATGTGAAACATCAGTATGGCAAGAAAAACGTCATCCAGAAAGAGGGAGAAAACAGGTTATATTCAAAGCAACAAAAATCGCATTGGCATTTCACTTTCCACCTGACATACTACAGGTAAAACACAATGAAACAATGCTTTCAAACATGTAGAAAATCTATTTTTTCCCAGAAATCCATATCCATCTACCTCATTAATAATTCTGTAGGTAAAATAAAGATACCAACAGACATGTACAAAGCATTAGAATATTTATCTCCCACATATTTTTTCTGAGTAATTTATTTAAGGATTTTACTCTGAAAAAAAAAAAAAAAAAAGTGAGAGTGTAAACATAAAATAGAGACACTGGATTTAACCAAGGAGAGTAATGAAGGAGCTCCTAGCTGTACAACTGTCCAGCAGGTCTACAGAGCAACCAGGGAAAACTTCAGGACGGTTCAAAGAAATGCAAGATCTCTGGACTTCAAACATAAAGATGCTCTCCAAATTGGAAAAGGAATTCAATGGCCCTCCATTCAGGGGACCAGATATACTCCAAGTGATACACAGATCAAACAAGAAGAGAACTCCCAAAGGTTCTACTTTTAGAATCAGTTTTTTTAGGAAAAGTTATAAATATTTAATTATGGTTAAAAATATATTGCAATTATTATCTACTTTGCATATTTGTAAAAGTACAGAGAATAGCTGTTGGGAGGAGGAAAGGAAGAAAAAGGTGGAAGAAAACGCAAATGAGAAAATATATTCATCTTTCAAATTGAGGAAGTACAAGATATTGATTGAGTGATAATTAGAAGTTTAAACATATAATTTGTATGAAAATATTACCATGCTGCCACTTAACAGCAGTACAAAAACCATGTAGTTATTTGCTTCTAAAATTGATTTAATCTTTTTAGCAAAGCTCCTATTACATCTATTGTTTCCAATTTAAACTGTTTCTTTTCGGTAACTCAATTTATTCCACAGAAATTCCTTGTCTTCAAGATTTCCTTTCCCTCAAATACTTTTCTTCATCCAACACCAAATTGATACAGACTCTCAGCAGGAGAGGGCTATGTGAGCTCCTGTGCCCCGTTCTCTGGGTCCCTGGGGCTCCTCAGGGTTGTTCCTTATGTGCTGGGTACGCTACTCTCTTCCCCTGCCAGTGTCTGCATTGAGGAATTGTGTTTTGTTCTCTTAGCTCTGTCAGGCCTGCTGAATTTCTCTCCTTTTGACTGAAGCCCGCTTCAGCTCTATTTGCTCTGCCATCCCTCCAGGTCTCAACAAAGTCCTCCTCCAGCCTCTGGCTCAGTTCACACATCCAGACATCTCAAGCCTCCCCACTGAAGCCCCCATGCCAGGCCAGCTGGTTTTCATCTTAGCTACTTCACTGTCCTCCACAGGACATGCAGGAACTCGTGAATCGATTCTTTATTACAAAGAACAATTTGTATATTGTCTCTAGAGAGTCTCTAGAGAGACTCAAGACGTCATAAATTACACACTTTCGCTGCTAATCGCACTGTGCCTCCATGCCTATCTGGCTGTGCTTGTTCAAGCACACATTTCTACAGACTCCCTGTGGTTAGTTTTCCCACAGTTCTCCACCCTGCATCACCAGTGGTGGGAAGCGAGGGGAAAGTGTGGAAATGGGTGTTTCTACTGCTTCTCTCTCTTACTGTTGTCCAAAATCTACTGGCTAGAAAGGACTTTGATTTACTCCCCTTCTTGTCTGGCAAAGATACCCTCAGCATCTTATTTTCTATATCCCATTTGATAACCCCTCTTCTTTAATCTATGGTGACTAAATTGCTATAGGAGAAAGGAGGAACAAGAAATACATTAGTTCAATGGTTTCCAAATATCTTGACTAGCTATTAAAAGTTAAATTTAACCAACAGAGATGTAAAAAGAGTGGTAACTCTATTATTATAGTTACGTAACTATATATTTGGAGAAAAAAATGTCGTGTGCCAGAAGAATTGAAACAAAACTGCTAAAAGCCCTGCTAAGGTAATTAGACATTAGAAGGGCAAGAGCATGGGATGATTGTTTTTTTATTATAAGTCCTTGCGTACTATTTAACATATTATTTTACAAACCACAAGTTTTTAGTTATTTACACTCATTGTGCCAAGAATTCATAAGGAATAATTTCCAACAGCTCAGTCTCCTTGCCATTGATTCTTAAAGTGAGCTTCTTTGGGTGGAACGAGCTGGCGCTTCAGTTGAACACAAACACCCATTTCTTTGTTTTATTTTCGCGATCATTTTCCTTCATACATTTAGAGATGCTGCCTCCACGCTCTAATAACTTCATGTACCCAATACACACGTGAAATATCTTGACAGCAATCTAGCCCTTAACTTATTTAACATGATAGATCCTCCCAGCTTTGCCAAGTGAACATTTGTGGGGCAAGGATTGCATGACATTTGTGGGGCAGGTTCAGTTTGAGGCACTAGTGACACAAAGACATATTAAGGCTAAACACTTGTACCTAAATTTCTTGGCTGTTGGGTTAATTATTTATATTTTAGAAATAAAAAAATGTACAAGAATATGTCTAAGAATTTTTTGCGTTACTTTTTCTTGGTAAATAGGAAATTTTTAAAAATCCCATTCGAATGTGCCTTGCTGAAGAATATATTCATTCCTTTTACAATATTGCATTTTTAAATTTTTTATTTGTTTTATTTTCTCATTCAGAAATACAATGTTTTCTTATAGTAGATTACTAACTTAAATTCTATTTATTATAATGTCTCTTATAATTGTCCTATCATATTCCATTTTATTTTAGACTATTGTTTGTTTTACTACATCACTGATTTGATTTTCTATTCCTCAGTATCTTATGCAGATTTCTATTCTTCCATTGAATTTCTAGTTTCCTACTAAAAATAACATTATTTTCTCGTCTCCCCAAACTTCCTTTTTATTTCTATCTTTTCTATTAAATAGTCACTCATTTTTTTTGTAAGGTCTGTGATTCCTTGAATTTTTTACTAACTCAATGCAGAAAGTTTTGAAAATGTATTTCAGTTTTCCTGTAGTAAAGCTTTTTCAAGTATACATTTTTTTTCACAACTATACTTTTATATTATTTTTACTGTTGAAGATATGTCTATAGACCTCAGTTCATTGGATATTTTTTTCAACAGTTGACTCATTCTAGAAAAGAGAGAGATTTATGCAGGCCAAATGTCTACAGGACAGAAGGCCCATAGAATCCTTCACTGACCACCTGGTTGCTATTAAAAATCTATTCTCAGATATGAAGTTTTGATGGAAGGCTGTTTGATAAAATTTCACTTCGCCAATTCAGGAATCCTGGGGAGAATTGCAAAGAAGCTGGAAGTTTTGAAGGAGAACTCAGTCTCTCTAGGCATACTCTTCTTTTTAGTGAAACTGTAGCACTAATGTCTAAGCCTGATTTCCAACTTTTTTGTTGTCCAGCCTTCTATGTCAAGTATGAGATGTGATTCTACCTGCTCTCCTTTTTGGTTATAATACCAGGCAGATCACAGGGAAACTGCCTCACCCTACTAGATTTTTGCAGCGGACAGTAGTGAAAATATATGACTATCCTCAGGTCTATGGCCTTCTCTTGCCCTTCCATTTTATGGAATTTTTCCCTCTTCAACCAAAAAGAAATAGAGTGCATTGGCATTAAAAAGTTTAGAGTGGTATAAAAATTTAAAGAAGATGAAAGTGCAATTTTTTTCTCATCATATTTTGTAAAATCAATACTTACTCCTTTAAAAAATCTAAATAATCTATAAGGAAAAGGTTAAACTTCCTAGAAACTTTATTACCATATTCTGACTGTTCAGTTACTAAAAAAGAGTTAATATATATGAAACACTTGCCTTTGACTCACAAGTTATACAGTTTACTAAATAATCTTGGCTTTTCCTGGATGTGTTCGCACCGGCAGCCTCTCTGCCATTTTCTTTGCTCACCTTTGTATCCTGGTAAGAGGAGGCTGTAGGGATGTGAGATACTGAGTCTGTGCAGCTGCACTTCCCAGATTTTCATGTATCTTGGCTTCTGGCTGTTTCTCACACAGGAAGGCACTGGTGGGACATTGGAGAGTGGAAGAAGGGAGAGGCAGCCAGCATACTCCTGCCTCTGGGCCTCAGTCGGCATTTTCAATACTTTGTTACTCTTTCTCCGGATCCCTCCTGCTAGACCCATTATAATTGCATCTCCGGGTTGATCCTGTGCTCTGGACTTTGGGAAAACTACTTCTATTCCTTGTTCTTCATTATAGGATTGGTGGCTTCCTGCAGTTAAATTCTGGGTTGCCTTGCCAGCCTACTGGCATCTTAATTCTTTTATCACATCTGTAACCGATTTCCTACATTAAATTTCTTCTGTTTCAAGTTCTTAGCGTTTTCCTATTTATACTCAGACATACACCAAAGTCACTTTATTACTACACATAGCTATCTCAAATTTATGTCCAAATTAGTGAACTATGCTGGTTCACTTTAGTGCTATGTTCTCAGTATTCGTTTAATTCTATTGATGATTAGGATTATATACAAATAAATGCATATTTTAAACACCTTTCTCAGATTCCTCCTCAAATCTAAAAAAAAAAAAAAAAAAAAAAAATGTTTCCTATAAAGGAGTTTAAATTTTTAAAGAGCTGACAGCAATGACAGCAGGTGAAATAACACTTTCATAACTTTTGCTTTATATAGAGTAGTTTTTGTAAAATGTAGACTTTTCTTTCTGTTTTCCTGTATTTAACTGTGTATCAAAACTGGGCAAGTAAGTGTGTCGACTTGATTTAGTTACAGAATCTTAAGGCATCAATTAATTGTGTGCCAATTAACCAATAGCTGAATGCTATTATTTCAAATAATTTTTAAATATTAAATGATGTGGTATTTATTTTCTGAGCAACAAAATATTTTTATGTGATATAACCTGCATATTTTCCCTTTTTTTATAAAAATAAAATAGTCTCTTAATTGAAAAAGTGTCAGATTTTTTCTCCATGTTTAGTAAAGTTATCGACCCCCATTTTGTAGTTGAGAAATGGTTAGCTATATACCCTTAAGCATTGTATTTTGCAAATCATGTGCTCTGTTTAAACAGGAAGAGCAATTCATAGTCAATAAAAACCAGTAAGAAATTTTCCTTAGAGTCACTTAAAAACTGAACTGAAGCCAATAGGTGTTTCCTTATAAGTACAGAATGGCCCATTTACACAGCTTCTGCTAATACAGTAAGGTTTTCAGTGGGCCAAAGTCTTCTGAGCCTTTGCCAATAGACTTGAAAATTTCCTGTAATCATTACATCTGGGTATTTTGCTAGAATAATGTATGTGAAAAGGATTAGGAAAGTTATTGGGTAAATTGATCTGATAATTGTGACAGCTTTGTTATATTTTATCTTTTTATTACAGTTTATGAGTTCAGCTGCTAATGGCTTTGGTTATTTACTTTGTGTGAGTCTTGGAATTTTTTTCCATGAGACACTCTCTGCTCTTACCTACATGTCATGTTCCTCTATGGAAACCATTCACTCTGTAGCTTACTGTCTTTTTCTCTAGCTAGAACTCCATAGATAGAACAAATTGACGCCCTGACACAGTGAGAAAATTACATGCATACTTCGCATGATCCACATTTTTTATTCACACAAAAGCACATGTTTTGTCCAGATAATTAACACCAGGAAATTCCTGATAGATTTGTTTGCCTGCTGCCCTATGACATTACTCAATACTCTATTCTACGATATCATCAATCATCTAAGAACTTCAGAAAAAAGTCAACCCTAAGTTAGCCCAATTTTATTCCCATACTGAAGATTAAAATGACTTTCCTATATAGTAATACACGTGGTTATGAAACGTTTTAGCTATATACCCTTAAGCATTGTATGTATTTTGTATATATTTAACAAAAAATATCACAAAGAAGTAACTATAAGTCACAAGTAGCATTGTAATCAGGAAGTCTGCAAAGCAGGAGATGGGCATGATATGTCAGTATGAATGAGAGTGTGAGAGGTCAGTGTTAAGGATTCTAAAAGTATAAAAAGTGAATGAAGAAAAATTAGTAAGTAGTACAGGGAAGGTTTCCCTACGCCAATTATTAAGCTATTGTCTTAGGGCTCTGCTATGGTCTGAAAGGTTTTTCCCTCCAAAATTCATATGTTGAAACTTAATCCCTAAAGTACTAATATTACAAGTGAGGCTTTAGAAGGTAAGTAAGTCATGAGGGTCTAGCCCTTGTGAATGGCACTGGTGCCCTTATAAAAGACGCATCAAGAAGCCTGTTTGCCTCTTCTGCCATGAGAAGATATATAGAAGGCACCATCTATAAGCATCAGGCCCTTATCAGACACTTAATTTGCTAGCATCTTGATTTTGGACTTACTAGCCTCCAGAACTTTGAGCAATAAATTTCTGTTGTTTATAAATTACTCATTTATAATTTTATATTTTGCTATAGCAGCCCAAATGGAGTAAGACATGTTCCAAATCTAACTTTTTCTTCTCTGCATTCTGCTATTGAATCTCAGACTTCAACCTACATTTCTGCTTTGCCAGATGGATCAATGTTAGACTCTATCAATAGGAGGTACTAAAGGAAATTGAGAGCCTGGAAGAGGAAAGAGGGACTTGCTCCTTCCTATTTGTTTCCTGTGGTCTTCCTGACTTCCTCACTTCTGTCACCCTACCAATACATTTTTTTTTTCTTTTTTTTACCCAAACAAGGACAGTTCCTTCTCATAGAAAATACTAAATCCTGGTTTCACTTTTTCCAAAACTTGCAGAACCAGCTTCATCATGCACTGCTCTTTGGATGCACTAGCTTCAGCTGGCTCATGCTCCTGTTTTCAAGGTGTGGTTCCCAAGCCCTGGGAGCTCTCATTTAAGCTTCTAAGTTTTAATAATATCTATCTCTTCCCCAAGGGTGGTAGCTATTTCTTGCAGTTGCTCCCTCTGCAAAAGCTTATAGTTCTCTTTTTACCTTTTCAATTACTTAAGTAACAATTGTATCCCTCATTAACAATTCTTCATATTAAATTTTCTCTTTTTAAATATATAATGTCATTTCTGTTTTCTAAATGGACCGTGGCTGATAACTTCTCAAAAGATGCAACCAGATTATGACTTGTTCTTTAGATAATTGTAAATCCATTCTATCAAGACAAAAAGGTGAAAAGAAGGACCCAGGATGCTAGCAGAAGAAAACTAATAGTTACCATAAAAAAACTTAAGCAATATTTTTGAACTGTGCGTTGTATAATGGAGGAAGTCAATAAATGCCAAAGAATTAAAAGAAACATGACCTTGAGGGGAGCAATGGCACAGAGGTTGTGGCTTCTATTGCATCAGAGCTCAACCAATTCTCATCTCTTCTATGCTCCAATGATACTGAGTATGAGTTTTATAAAGATAAGCAGACACCAGGAGAATAAGGACTTTATGATATACATAGTATTAATGATGAAACACACGTAGTATTAATGATGAAACATAGTAAACTATTGTTATATATCTCATTATTAATTTTATTTCTATAACTCAGCAAATATTATTTTTAGGGAGGTGGATAAGACTGGCTTTTCCATTAATATGCTAACATTCCTGGAAATTTGGCGAGACTATAAACAACATGAAGCTTGTCTTTACCCAACTAGTCACCAAGAGATCTAATTAAAATATGTGGCTGATTCAGAATCTATAAAACAGAGATTTATGAATAGATCAATTTGCTATTTCCAGTAAAACATGTGTAAAATAAAAAGCTTAATGAATGCTATGGTTTGAATATGTTCCCCAAATACCATGTTTAACTAATCGCTAACACAGCAATGTTGGGAGTTGGGGTCTAAGGAGTGGCATTCATGTCATAAGGGCTTTGTCTTCCTAAATGGATTAATGCCAATTATAAAAAGGACTTAAGACTGCAAGTTCACTTTCATGTCCTCTCTTGCCCTTCCACCTTCCACTATAGAATGATGCAGCAAGAAGGCCCTCACCAGATGCCAGTTCCCCAATCCTGGACTTTGTAGCCTCCAGAACTGTGAGCAAATAAATTTCTGTTCATTATAAATTACCCAGCCTCAGGTATTCAGTTATAGCAACAAAAATGGACTAAGGCAATGAAGAAATGAAGCAAGTAAAGAACTGAAACTGTAGGTGAATATTTATATAAATATGGAGTGGAATAGGACTTTTGAGACAAAACAGTAAGGTCAGAGACCATTTAAGGGAAACATTATAAATTTAACAACATTAAAACTTAAAACATTTGTACCTCCAAAATGACCACAAATAAAAATTAAAGATCAAACTAAAAATATTAGTCACATAAACCTTACTGTATTTCGCAAATCAATATAAATTGATGAATATGCTAATGGGAAAAGATGGTTAATATATAATTCATAAAAAAGAAAAACTAGTCAGTAAACATCTATAATAATAAAATTTAAAAATTTAATAAATAAATGAATTAAATCAGATAAAATGTTTTAATCTATTAACCTGTTGGCACTTTATACACTGTCAAGGAGCAAGGGGTGGAAGAAGAAATTCTTTCAACAGTTTCATCAAACAACTCGGAAGAGATATACTTTTAAAAACTTTAAAGTATTCATACCTTTTAACCTAGAAAATATTTTTCTACAAATTAATCCAACAGAAATATCAGTAAAGTGGGCAAAAATCTATATACTCTATAAAAAAATGTATCTTTATATTGTTTACAATTCTAAAACAACTTAAATACCTGATACATGACTTTGAATCTGTTTCTAACTAGTATTCTTTTCAAGTTACTTAAACTCTCTAGTAATTGGGTCTTTCATTTTTAAAGTAGTTACAATAATTCCTAATCCAGGGAGCTGTTACCAGGGATTAATGAGATAACAATATAAAACTGAGTATAATTCCTCAAATATAATAGAAAAGTGATTTAGTACTACAATTAATCCTAACAATAACTTGTGAAGTTGCCCATTAAAATTTATAGTTTATGGTTGAGAAATTTGGTCTTCAGAAGATTACGTTACTTGTTAATGTCAGAGTCAGAGGGTCCAATTGATCAAAACCTTCATGCTCTTCGAGATTTCTGGTGAGGGTTAAGGTATTATTGCTGGTTTACCTGAACTGGAGTGGGCAGCTGGACACAAACATCCTACTCCTTCCCTGTGTGCCCTGAACACACCCACTCACAGAAGATGGAGAACTGCAGGGCTCCCTTGGGGAGTCGACAGATCCTGCATTGGTTAGCACGTGGCATGGGGTCAGAGGACAGTACTCTTCTGAAGGCCAGTACACTTGCTGGAGGCCAAAAGATAGGATCATACATGACCCCTAAAATTGACTTATTTTCTACTTGCTCTCCACAGGAAGTGCCCACTACTCACTCCATAGGAAAAAGTAAATGTGGCATGGAAAAAAGGGCAAAAGTATTCTGCAACCTGTCCCCTATAGGGCAGAAGTACAGATGATCCCCAACTTAAAATGCTTCGACTTACCATGTTTCAGTTACACAATGGTGCAAAGCTATTGTTTTTCACTTTCATACAGAATTCAATAAATTATGTGAGATATTCAACAGCTTATTATAAAATAGGCTTTTTGTGTTAAATGAGTTTCCCCAACTGTAGGCTAATGTAAGTATACTGAGCACATTTAAGGTAGGCTAGGTTGAGCTATGATGTTTGGCAGGTTAGATGAATTAACTATTTTTTACTCAATAATACTTGCAAATTATGATGTGTTTATTGGGACAACCTCATCATAAGTCAAGAAGTATCTCTATTGGCAGAGTTTAAAATTGGAATAGGAGAAACAGAAGCAGTAAAACCTTACATTTGGTTAGTGAAAAATTTAGTCCATTCCAGTCTTCTGTTTCCAAACTTCGGGACATTTACTAAGTCATAATGCTTGACTTGAAACAAATAAGACCTTGAGCAATCTTACCCATATAAGTTTGGGTAAGATTGTGTTTTCTTTGATCATTACCTGGCCTTTAAACTTTTAACTAAACTAACTTTAAAGTTTGAAGGCCAGGTAATGATCAAAGAAAACACAATACTAAAAATACATAGTAAGGCTCTTTACAAAATATGTAAATTTAAAATGAAACATTTAATTTCCTAAGGCATGAGCACATTTTAAAAATAATTATATTAATAACTTGAAGTTGACACAAAATCAGCTGACAATTTTAGGTGAAATCTGAAATTTGGCCCATAAATATGAAAAGGGGAAGGAGGACCTAATGTGTATGCTCCCCAAATGACAATCCACTGTGAATAAACTACTGAATAAGATTATATTTTGGCTGAATATTTTAAATTCTTCTTGCCTTCCCAAATTTGTTAAATTATATACTAAAATGTCTGTGTCCTTCAGTTTTTTCAGTTCCATCTCAGCTTGCAGTATTTTTGTCACTGTTGTTAATCATTGTTTCTTGACCTTACTGCAGAGTTAAGGAAGAAATGTAAATAAAGAAGCATACAAGCAATAAATATTTTGCAAAATTAAATAATATATTCATAAGTTTTATTTTTATTATGTAGCATTATGAAATGAATCTACAAGTTACCTCACCCCTGATAATATCCTATTTCCTCTCATTAAATTAAACTCTTGTTCTGAACTCTAGTTCTCTTTCTGTTTAAAATGATTAAAGAAATAGAAGAAAAGAGTGTTTAAAGAAAAATTATCCTGTATTTAAAGTTATATATGCCATGTTACCAGTTTTACGTGTATACAGGTGTTTACCTTGAGAATGAAATTAGTCCTCTATTATTTTCTTAAAAGAATTAGAATTAAAATACTGGAACACTTTAAAATCAGTTTAAAAAAGTATTAAAGATATTTCTCTCTAGTCTCAATAGTCTTCTCTAAAGGAGAAACAACAACAACAACAAAAGACACAATCCATTCCTTAAAGTCCTGTGTAATAGTTAACTTGAAATATGTAAGTTGTGGTCAATAATACAAGGAAAGTATTTTTCCTTCAACATTTCCTGAGGACATTAAACAGAGTCAAACACAGAGGTGTACAGTTTCGTAGAAGAATCTACAATATGAGGACATAATTTAACTACAGTGAAAAAGCACTTCTCTTATTCCACACTTTTGAAACAAGGTTACCAGTGTTTAAATAGAAAAAAATATATATATTGAAGATGAATGGAAAGCCTTATCAAGTTAATTTCATGCCATTTTACCATAAACTCCTCTTAGTCCCCTGGAATTATAATTATGGCATGCTAGTAAAGCACATATTAGAAAATGGTTACACCATTGTACAGTCATTGAGGGCCACATTAAATTTAATAAATGGTAGTTGAAAGATTTGCCAGTGTAAATGCTACTTTTTAAATTGTGAAGGAAGCATGGGTTGAATGGTTATATATGAGATGGTTTTAATCTAACAAAGGAATTATGCTAGAAATAACTAGTAATTTTGAAAAAGTTACAAGAAATCTATACATGCAACGTTTTCTTTTATTTAATGTCGGAGTTGGAAGAGAGTAATTAGAGAATGCCAATACAACAACCAGAAACAGAAATAGTGTAATTACTTTTCACCATTTATACATAGTGAAACACATATCCTCAAGAATAAATGTGTCAACTGGGTGCAGTGGCTCACGCCTCTAATCCCAGCACTCAGATCATCTGAGGTCAGGAGTTTGAGACCAGCCTGACCAACATGGTGTAACCCCATCTCTACTAAAAATACAGACATTAGCCACGTGTGGTGGCACGTGCCTGTAATCCCAGCCACTCGGAGGCTGAAACAGGAGAGTTGCTTGAACCTAGGAGGTTGCAGTGTGCTGAGATCATGCCACTGTGCTCCAGCCTGGGTTACAGAGTGAGACTCTGTCTCAAAAAATAAATAAATAAAAAATAAATAAAAAGTAAATGTGTCATTGAAAATGCACCTTATTAATTATAAATTCACTTATATTTTTTCAGTTGACCTTACAATATAAAAATATATTTATAGAGATAAATTGGAATAAAAGATTTCAGAATATAACTTATTGTATTGATAAATTCAATTTCATATTCTCTTACAGAACCAAATATTTTATATAAAACTAAGTTGAAATGTATACCCGGTACCGGCAGATCTTTTCTGTCATTTCTTTACTATCATGTAATATAAGTATACCACATGTATACAATATGATATCTGTATAGGATAATATAGATTTTACCTATTAAGCAAAAATCAAATTTTTTTCAGAATGAAGAATCATTTTTCTTCCAAATCCCATGCTTTTCTTTATATGGGAATAATTACCAACCTTTTCCAAGTGAAGAAGGTTACAGCTTTTAAATGCTGTAACTTGAAATTCTTCAAGAGGATGACTTTAAACTATATAAGATACCCTATTTCTATCCCGGTATATGATAAACAAACCATTTGCTTCAGCATTTTCTAAAATTGCTCTAAAATTAATTCTCTTTATACAGTGAGAAATATTAAGCTCAGACTTTAAAACTTTGTTGTGATTTCTTTGCTTTACGTTTCTAATCAGAGCCTTAGAGAACACATCTTTCTAGAATATTCTCAATGTGGCAGCACTAGTCTCAGGGAGAATGAATGCATTAAGGTTTTATAGCCTAAAAGAATGATGTTCACATCATTCAGTTAATTACCAGACCCAATAAACAATCAGGTTCTACATACCAGAAGAGACTATTTTCCTCCACAAATATTACTGTCTAATCAGTTCTTGAATGTGAAATAATTGATCTTGGAACTTCCTTCTTTGTCTTTATGAAATGAGGCAAAAAATGAAAACCTTAAGGAAAAAAAGCTTCATTTAGACTGTCTTTTAAAGAATGCTGTAAACCTAGTTTTTCTTTATTCTTGGCAGTAGCATTGATGCCCTATTAGGCAGGAAATGTCCTCTTGGTGCATCTCCCTACTTAAAAACAAATATTTTATTTCTGACTTCACTACACTCTAGCTAAGAATTAAAGCCCAAGTGCAGTGGCTCATGTCTGTAATTCCAGCACTTTGGGAGGCCAAGGTGGGCAGACTGCTTGAACTCAGGAGTTCAAGACCAGCCTGGGCAACATAACAAAACCATGCCTCTACAAAAAAATACAAAAATTAGCTGGGTATGGTAGCATGTGCCTGTACTTTCACCTACTTGGGAAGCTGAGGTCGGAAGAGGGCTTGAGCCCAGGAAATGGAGGTTGCAGTCAGCCAAGATCACACCACTGCACTCAAGCCTGGGCAACAGAGCCAGACTGTTTCTCAAAAACAAAACAAAATGAAACAAAACAAAAAACTGCAAGAATTAAATATGTTACTACCCATGATTATATACAAAGTAACATAGTAACTATAAGGAATATACAAGATACAATTCTGATAGCTGATTATAGCCTCTCCTGGCTTAGGATCTAGGGGCAACTTTAGACTATTCTAAACTGATCTGGTTCTTTGTCTGCTTGTCTTACAACACTCCTGGTACTGTCCAAAATGCTTTTGTTCTAGGTTCATTAATCAGACAATTTAACTTGAATCCTCTGTGTCTGACTGCTGTTGATATTTCTACACTTGTTCAACATCCAACAGTCAAAGATTATGGGAAATGGGTGTTACATCATTTATTTTTTGAAAAAACATTCCATCCACAATAGGAAAGGAAGCTTAAAATACATAAAATATTAGTTTGAAAAAAGAATACAATGATATTCCTTTTGCTATAGTAAATACTATTTACATTCTCCACACGTCGCCCAGAATAGCATCTGAAAGTTTTACAGAAGTGAATTACCTCATGCTTAATACCATTTGATTTACAGTATACTTTGTCCCACTACAAATTAACACAAAACATCTTTGTAACTGAAAAATATATTTGCTTTTTATATTTTTCCTATCATACCTAACCTCTTCCACTCTTTAAGATGATGAAAATATTAATTACCAGTGGATCTTCTGTTCACTGGCCTTTCTCATATTTAAAGATAGTCTTATGTGCTGGATGTGGAAGTCCTGGACAAATACAGAAGCCTGGATATAACTCTGTATTATGTTAGGGTGGTCTAGACATCAAGAAAATGAGATTCAGAGGACGAGCAGGAGATGGTGTTGGAGGAAAAAACAGTTGGTAATTAGTAGCTGAGGAGACTCTTGGGGAAGAATAATTTCAATATAAAATTTATTTGCAGGTTTATGTAAACTATTTACATACGTATTTTGTCTACTTGACATGAAAATGATCAGATTAAAAATCTTTCTTTGCTTGTAACATATCCTCTTTTACTATTCCATACTTCTAACAATTATTGCTTTGCAGATTTTGAAATTATGTTATTTAGAGCATGAATGTTCATTATCTATGTATTTTAACTGTAAGTTGGACATTGCAAATACAAGCAATTATTTTTGCTATTTTAAGCCTTTTTGTCTTGAATTTTTATATCATCTGTTATTAATATTGTTATTCTTGATTTTTTGTGTGCTTTCAATGCCTGGATAATATTTGCAATGTTTATTTTAGCCTTCTTCTTAGTTTAATATTTTATTGTGTGTATCATAAGCAGAATGTCATTGAATTATTTTATAATTTATTTCTCTAAACTGAGTCTCTTCTTTTAATAAGACTTTGAACTCAATCATATTTATAATAAAAACTGAAAACTTTGTTTATTTGTAAGATTATTGTATATTTTCTTATATTTCTCTTTTTGTTTTTATTTTCATGTATTGAGCATGGTTTCTTAGCTCATGGTTTTTTTCTAAAGACTCAGATGTTCTCTATCTTCTTTTTAACTCTATTGATAGTTATCTACACACTTTCTAAAATGTGAACATATACTTTTTGAGCATTATAAATCAAAAAACAATAACTACTCTTTCCCTCATTTTAACATAAAAAATTCATTTTATACCCAGTTGCCTCTCTCATACTTTCTTCTTGCTGTTGTTGTTGGAATAATCCAAAACTTACTTCCATATTTTGTTACTGCTTTGCAATATGTACCGTTACTTTTATGAACCATTTGACAGCTGTATTAGTCTATTTTCATACTACCATGAGAAACACCTGAGACTGGGTAATTTATAAAGAAAAAGAGGTTTAATAGACTCACAGTACCACATGACTGAGGATGCCTCACAGTCATGGTGGAAGATAAAGGAGGAGAAAAGTCACATCTTACATGGTGACAGCAAGAAAGTGTGTATAAGGGAATATCCCTTTATAAAACCATCAGATCTTGTGAGACTTACTATCATGAAAACAGCGTGGGAAAAACCTGCTCCCATGATTCAGTTACCTCCCACCGGGTCCCTTCCACAACACTTGAGGATTATGGGAGCTACAATTCAAGATGAGATTTGGGTGGGGACACAACAAAACTATATCAACAGCTGCATTATTTAGTAATAATAGCCACAACTTTTAGACAATAACTAAGTTTCACTGGTTTTATTGCCCATTTCTTTTTATTATACTTCCCCTTCTTCAATCTTGAGTGTTCTGATTTATTTCTCAGTTGGCATAATTTTTCAAGGCTTTCCAGGATGATTATGGGAGTTGTAATTTTTTTCTCATTCCTCATATTCCTAAGACTGTCTTTCAATTGCCTTCACACATAAATAATAGCTTGGTCATCCTCTCATGTAATATATTTCCCTCAAAATTTTAGAGATATTTTTTCCAAGGAACTGTGTTACAGTTTGATACTAATTAATTTTTTGTTATAAGACAATATTTTTATTGCTTGGGTTATGTAGATTTCTTTACACCCTTTATTTTTATCATTTCAGGCTGTCCATACACATTTGTTTCCTGCACATCTTCAGGTCTATTGTTGCTCTTTGTCCACATTATTCCACATATCAGAAATTCTTCCCATTGAATCATAACTAAGTAGTTTGCTAAACATACATCACTTTCTTCAACGAGCCTTCTCCTATTGCTTTAACATATTTAAAGTTTGAGTTTGAATCCTAGCTCTGCTGATTGTTGTCTGTGTGACTCTGGGCACATTGTTTAACCTCTCTATACTTCAGTGTCCTCATATGTAAAATGGTATAATGCATACATTATGGGACTGCTTTAAAGAATAAATAACATAATGGAAGCAATTTTATATTTAATAATATAGAGTGAACACAATGGCTATCTTCATGAAAGGGACCATTGTCTGGTCCTTGTTATCGCTAATGTTACCTACTGTAATAACAATATCTAAGTATTAAATAGATAGAGAATTAAGCAATTGAAACAGTCATGTTTGTTTAATGAAATTTAAGCTATTCATTTTATCAAACTAATATTAATGTGAGATTTTGGCTAGATTTAAGTAATAGCTAAAATGCTTATTGCTATGTGATATATTGGCATTTTATTTTTTCAAATAGGATTATAACCACATGCCTACTAATATACAATGACAACATTTGAACTGATGTGAACACATATACAGTGATGTAAACAAAATGATACTTCAGCATAAAGGGAAGGTGATAATTGCAAAGATGCCTCATTTTCCTGTTTGTAAATCATTAGCAGAGTGGAATGCTTTGTGTTTCTACAATAAAGCACAACATGTCTACATTATTTTTTTTTTCCTGGCAAAATTCCACCAGACAAATCTGTTTGCTATTCCAAAATGATATGAATATCTTCCCAGAATTGATTTCAGAGAACAGAATTGAGCATATTCTCAAGTTTTACAGGATAATTTTCTCCAGTTTTTCATGACCAGATTTAAAGGATACTGTTATAAAAGTCTGCAGGGAAGAATTCTTCTCTGAGAAATCTCAGTTTAAAATTACCTCATCCAAAAGAAATCCCACTGCCATATGTTTGCTTGGCCTAGATTTCATTCAACAAGGTTTCCTCCTCATACATTCTTCAGGGAGAAACAAAATTAAGAGTAGTGTGGTTGCCAGCCATCAAATGCCTATGGCCTGTGTTAATTTTTAATCAGATCCTGTAGTAACATTTAACAGATTCTTGCTTTATAGCTTTAAAATCACAGAGAGAGCAATGTGATTAGAATTTTTCAATGCTAAGAATTCTTAGTTCCTGCTTTTCTTTCTGTAAAAATATTGTCTTCTTTTTTTTCTTATGGAAATTCAAAGCTCCCTTAATGTTCACAATCTAAGTTTGTTTATTTAAAATGTATGTGCTGTCTTCTTTCTTGTTTTAATGTCACCCTTGATGATTTGTTTACTTCCAATACCTTTATGAGGATTAGTTATTGTTGTGAAAATTGAAGCTATTTAATAACGTAATATATGTGACGCCATTATTCTTGACCCACAGTGTACATTAAATGTTGAATGAACATTAAAAGAGAGGGCAGGGAGCGAATGTAAAATTGAAGTAGCGGGTGAATGGATTGATGCAGAGTTACCATCTCTACCTGAAACTAAAATGATAGTGCAGAAATTTTAAGGATAAAGATTTAAAAGTTGAGTTGCTACGGTTAAAATAATATAATTGTTAAAAGTATAATTACCATAAAATATTTGTTAAAAAATTTAAAAACTTGTACACTGTCAGTGTTAAAGTTTATATTTATGAAAGCCTGTTACTATTATTGCTGGATTGAAGTTTACAAATAATAAATCATATTCCAGGCCTTAAATGTGGTGAAATTTTCACCACAGAATCATTGAACAGAAAATTTTGGTTGACAATGATGATCTACCATCTCTACACAATGTCTGGTCAACTGTTAAGAGTCAGGATTCATTTGGCATTAGGTTTCCCTTTTATTATCAATAAGGCCATCAGCAGCTTTCTGGGAATGTTATTTTACATTGTCATAAAGACTTCCATCCTTTTCAAAAATGTTCTACATCATGCCTCATCAGGATAACTTGCTCTTATAAAATTGAAATGTTGGTAATTAGAAGCTGCCATACACTGATACTCTGGACTATGCCATAAACATTCTGAAATGGCAGAAATAACTCTCATGCATAGTTTGTGGAGTGCTTTAAGGAAGTGCCCTGCATTTTTTGTCAAATCCTCCTGAATCCTTTGGTGTACAGGGTACTTAATCTAATGGAGCCAGGTTCTATGTACACAACTCAATGCTCAGGTTTAAACACAGAGTAAAATAATCTAGTATTTTGTTAACTAGAAGAACACAAAGTATGATATATGTTTTTATTTTTAAAGAACCCAGGGATCAAAATTTTCCTTTTGATTGCATTAATAATTATTGCTCAAAACAACTTAAAAGACAAATGCAGAGGCATAATTTATTTAATTATCCATTCATATACTATATTCATGCCAAAATATTCAAAAATGTACCCAAAGATTCTCTCTTTGTCCTCTATTCTAAACATTCTTAGTTAAAAAGCATCTTTCCTGCTCTTTAATAAGGATTGAACACAGAGAAGCAGAGAAGCCAGTTATTGCCTGCTATTCTCAATGGAATTCTTTTTAATTGCATTTTGATATTAACTACTAATGAAAGGTAAAAATGTCTGCAGAGCCCTGGAGACAGACAAAAAAATAAAAACTGGAGGGTGACACCTAAAAGAATACAAATGGTATTTTAAAAATAAGTGCACTCCAGTGGATTATATAATATTAATAAAATATTACATAGTACAATATGAAACAAGTGGTTTATGACAAAATTGAGTGATACTCTATAGAATTTAGACCACTGCAGAAAAGGGAATGTATTTTTTACAAAGGATTTTTTTTTCTTATACTTTCATTTATAAAACAATAAAAAGATAACATTGCAAGCCCTACTTAATGATTGAAGATGACCTCAGGTAGCTGTTGAGCTTGCTGTGAGCTCTAGGATAACAGACAATTGCTGGGGAAGAGCCCTGTGAGAGAGTTATAGAGAAGAGAACACTGTAAGATGTGTGAAAGTGGTTAAATGACAACATGACTATCTGCAGCAGACTGCAACTCTCAAATGTCAAGTATTGAAAAATTAGATGATCTCCAAGGGACGTTGCAGAAGATGTATCCAAAAGCTTTAAGTTCGAATAAATTATTTAATAAGTGAATTATGAGAACCGCCATTTAGTCTAATAAGTCTTTTCTTGTCAACTGTAAAATGTTATTTTACATTTAAAAACTCCTTTTTCTGTTATTTATTAATTATGCTTTGTTCTTGGTTCAGTGTGTTTAACAAAAATCTTTGAGTTGTAATTTAGTGGGAAAAGAAACACAGATAATATAAAATAATTATTATATGCAGATTTGTTTTTCACTATTATTTCTGAAAAAATGAAGTGTAGATGGCCATGAGCAAAAGCTGCATTTTAAGAATAATTATTTTGCATATTAAAACCATTTGAAATCTGTTCTAAGCAATTTTGAAGTATATATTATTATTAGCTATAGTCACCATGCTGTGTCATAGATCTCAGAAAACATATTTCTTTTGTCCTACTGAAACTTTGTACCCTTAGAAAAATATTTTTATAGCACCCATTGCAAAATAAATGCAGTACTTGTTTATGAATTCTGTATAGAAAAATAGGGCTTGTCTTTTCTAGCTGTGTGACTCCGTGCAACTCAGTAAATCCAATTAATATCCATTTCTTATCAGTAAAATAGGGGTGGTCATATTTATTTTACCTGTTTTCATGAAGATTAAGGGTGACAGCCTGTGTAAGTGCTCCACACATATTAAGTTTGATAAGATTATGTCTCTTTGCCTGTCAACTCTGGGCAAGATACTGTTGCGTTGCCCCTAAAGAGTCTTTATTGACTCTGGAGTTTATATGAAGAGTTTTGTTATTATTATTATTATCATACTTTGAGTTCTAGGGTACATGTGCACAACATACAGCCTTTGTTACATAGGTATATATATATGTGCCATGTTGTTTTGCTGCACCCATCAACTCATCATTTACATTAGGTATTTTCTCCTAATGCTATCCTTCCCCCAGCCGCTCACCCCATGACAGGCCCCAGTGTGTGATGTACCCCGCCCTGCGTCCATGTGTTCTCGTTGATCAACTCCCACCTGTGAGTGAGAACATGCAGTGTTTGGTTTTCTGTTATATGAAGAGTTTTTAAATGAGCAATTATAAAAAGAGGAGGGGAATTAATAAACTCTAAATGAGTGATTTCAGTGCTATTAAACACATATTCTTATTGAATATGGTTTAAAGTAATTTAAGATGAATGATTCTAAACTACATGACATTGCTGAGTTGAAAGAACATAGAATCTGAGATTTTAAGGTTCTAAAAGTTGGTCGTTAATATAAGTTTGAACTATAGTAATATTAATAACCATCTAATGGTTTGGTCATTTCCTCAGAAGTATTAAACATTTTTAATCTAATTCACATTCATAAATCATCTGCTTCTATGAGTTTCTTTATGAAAACTGTGATTTTCCGAATTTATTGTAGGTGAGATTGGACAAGGGCCATAATGACTGAAGAAACAAAGAAACTAACAGAGTGAGTTTAGCGTCTAAATATTTCTCTTGCTTGCTTTCTTTTCATGTGTTCCCTCTTTTTTTGACCAGACACACTGATGTTATTAGTAATTCCTCCAAATCATAAAAGAGTAAACCAAATAACACATAGCATTTTCATCTTAACCAGATGAAATATCAGAATATTGATTACAATCAACTTTCTGACATACATATGTGAGTGGTGAGGGAAATTATCAGTATTATCCTTATATATCTCAGTTTTCTTTATGTAAGACAAATGTCATGCCTAGCATATTCATTCATTCATTCATTCATTCATTCAACACTCAGTAAATGTTATTGGCTATCAACTATAAGCAAGGAACTCTTCTAGGCACCAGATGAACACCTATGAGCAAGAGAGAGTCCCTGTTGTAGTGGAAATTACATTCTAGGGAAAAGAAATAGGGAAAAAGGGAAAAAAATACACAAACACATATATTGTATTACATATATATGTGTATATGTGTGATATACACACATATAAACACACATATGTATCTATGTGTGTGTGTGGTAGGAGAAAATTAAAAGGGAGAGAAAATACAAAGACATAAAGAGTGTTTGTGGTGTGAGGGTTAAGGGAGTCCTCTCTGACAGGTGACACTCGAGAAGGAACCTGAATAAAATGAGTAAGTTGCATGGGTATCTGAAAGCAGAACATTCCAGGGAAAGGGAATAGTAAGGACCTGGGCAGAAATGTGGTTGGTATGTTCCCAGAAGGCAGTGTCGTTTGAGCAGTGTGAGGGAGAAAGTATTTGTTGCTAGGGCTGCCGTAACAATGTACCACAAACTGGGTGGCTTAAACAACAGAAATTTGCTTTCTTACAATTCCTTAGGCTACAATCTCAAGATCAATGTGTCAGCAGTGTTGGTTTCTTCAGAGGCCTCTCTCCTGGGCTTGTAGGTACACATTTTCCTATGGTGCTTCCTCTGTGTGTGTCTGGGTACGAATCTCCTATTCTTATAAAAACATCAGTCAGATTGAATTAGGGCCAGCCTCACAAGTGTCTTTAATTTCATTACACTCTCCAAATATACAGTCACATTCTGAGGTACCAGGAGTTAGGACTTTGACATGTGAATTTTGACAGGCACAATTCAACCCATAACAGAGGGAGAGATGGTGAAAAAGAACAGTTGCTTATTTAATTTGTGGTTCTTGTTTTATGTGTGTGTGTGTTGGTTTTGCCTTTTGTTTTTGTTTTTGAGTGATTAGGGTAAGCCAAAAAGACAACGGAAGGAGAAGTGGGACGGCGAGTTTCGGGGAGTGAGCTTGGGGGAGTATTGTTGCATGGAGTTTTGAGACAAAGAGGAGCAGCAAAATGGAGCAGTAACCTGAGAAAGCATGTGGCAAAAGGGAGGGCTCTTTTTAAGCTGAGATTGCATAGCGAGTTTCTGTTCCCACGAAGAAAAGAGATAGTTGTAGGGAAAAGGTCTTTTTTAACACAAAATAGAGATGGTATTTATGCATTCGTGAAGAGGTTCTATTTAAACAGGAACATGGTCAAGCAACTCCACTTCATTCTTGGGCTTCTCCATCTGTTTAAATGCATCTCTATCTCCTACTCCCACAATTTTTTAAAAAGCAAGAGAAAATGGGAGGGTGGTTAAATGTTTAAGGCTTATGAATTGGAACTTCTTAAAAATAATTATCCCAATAATTCTTAGAAAAAGAGCTATATTTGGAAACTACCTGTTGGCGGGAGTAGAGCAGGAAATTTGAAGATCAGTTAGAATGGAGGATTTAGAGAACAGGAGCAATTGCTGTGTCAAAGCTAAAGGAAAGGGCTTTGGAAAGAAAGAGAAGAGCAGAAACGGGCTGTACTGAGAGAGGTGGGGGAGGGTAAAGGACCTTCAGTGGCAAGAGAGCCAGAAAGCAACTTTTGAAGGAAAAAAAAAATGTGTAATACAAGTTTTTAAGTGGTTTCATTACTTCCTGTGGCCAAAATAGATTAATAGGAACCAGATTTACCCTCCTCCTGCCAGCAACAACTAAAAAACTGGACAATTTTTTTTTTTTTTTTAGACGGAGTCTCGATCTGTTGCCCAGCCTGGAGTGCAGCAGCACGATCTCGTCTCACTGCAACCTCTGCCTCCCGGGTTCAAGTGATTCTCATGCCTCAGCCTGCAGAGTAGCTGAGACTACAGGCGCCCGCCACCAAGCCTGGATAATTTTTTGAATTTTTAATAGAGATGGGGTTTCACCGTGTTAGCCAGAATGGTCTCGATCACCTCATCATCCTCCCACCTCGGCTTCTCAAAGTGCTGGGATTACAGGCGTGAGTCAACGCGCCCGGACCGAAAAAATATTTTTACAAAAAAAAAAAAAATGCAGTGCAGGACAGTGATTCGTAAAAATGAAGTGATTGAATCATTCCTGTAATTACCCTAGCTATTACCTCCAGAGAGTGTGGCAGCCTAGGCAGGGGGAATCTTGGTAGATCCCAAAGGTAACTCTAGGAGGAAGAGACAAAGTTGGAAGACCAGCAAATCCAAGCCAACGTTTATAAGGTACAGGACAGAAGAAGAGAGAGCTACACAGAGAGAGATCTCCAATGACTCTCTGATGAACATATTTGCATAAGAAAACCACCCAAGGCCAGGCAAAGAAACACTAAAAGAAACAATTTCTCCCGGACCTCAAACGGGTCTGGGAATGATTATATTATCATATTCTCACTACAAATTCTCCTTGATTTACAATAGGGTTATGTCTGATAAACCAATTGCAAGCCAGAAAATATTTTGATTAGAAATGCATTTAATATCCCTAACCTATCAAACATTATAGCTTAGCCTAGCCTACCTTACGTGTGCTGAAAACACTTACATTGGCTTACAGTTGAGCAAACCATCTAACACAAAACCTATTTTATAGCGAAGTTTTAAATATTTTATGTAATTTGTTGAGTACTGTACATTACATTGGAGTTGTGCCAGTTTCACGCCATCGTAAAGCTGAACCATGGTAAGTCAGGGACTGTCGGTAGTCAGATTGGAAAAAACTTGTAATTCACAGGGTGTCAGGTAGATCATCTACATGGTGCAGTAAAATTAGCTTTAGACTAAAGATTGCTCCATGTCCCACCTCAAAGAAAAAGAAAAGGAAGAGGAGAAGGAGGAGGAGGAAAACAAGCCGCAAAAAGATCAAACTTTTTATATGTGACTTAGCTACATGCCAGATCAAAGCTCAAAACATCCAACAAGGTAAAATTCTCAAGTGTCTGCTATCCAACTGAAAATTACCAGCTATGCAAAGAATCAGTAAAATACAACACTTAATAAGGAAAAAAAAATCTATCAATAAACGCACACTCAAAAATAACAGACGATACATAGATGATAGATTAGGACATTAAAACAGTTATTGAAGCTTTTCCATACAGAAAAAGTAAAGCTAGAGTATGTTGAGTAGAGATATGAGAAGATGTTTTTCTAAAAATACAAAAATCAAACTTATAAAGAAATAAAGATAATATGTAAAAGAAAAAATACACTGCATTGGGTGAACTGCAGATCAGACACCATAGAAGAAATAATTAGTGAATTTAAAAAAATAGCAATATGAACTATCCAAAATGAAAAACAGAGAGAAAAAACGACTGAAGAAAAAAATGCAAAGAGCCGGTAAGCTGCAGGATAACATCAAGTAGCCTAATTTGCATGTAATTTAAGTCCCCAAAAGAAGGCAGGGAGGGTGCAGATAGAACAGAAAAAATATATATATATGAAGAGGTAATGGCCTAAAATTTTTGAAATTAAATAAAAGCAATAAATCCATAGATCTTGAGAAGCCCAATACATCTCAAGTACAAAATTTAAAGAAATTATCCCAAGGCACATCAAAATCAAATTGCTTATAAACATCTAAAATGACATCTTAAAGGGCAGCCAGAGGGAAAATATATATATATGAGATTTACAGAGGAACAAATAACCAAAGATTTCATGTCAGAACAAGGCAAGCCAGAAAACAGTAGAGCAATTTCTTTAAAGCACTGAAAGTTGTTGTTTTTTTTTTTTTAAGGTAACTAGAATTCTCTACTTAGTGAAAATAAGTTTCAAAAATGATGAAATAAAGACTTTCCCAGATATACAAAAGCTTAACAGTAGACCTTCACTGCAACATTTTACACATACATGTATGAGGGCTTCATGCAAAAGGAGGATGATAACAGATAAAAATCTAGATGTACAGAGAGGAATACAGACCACTAGAAATGGTAAAAATGTAGGCAAATATAAAATACTTTTCATTTCTTTTTAGTCTTTTCTAAAAAGATAATCAAATACTCAAAGCAAAAATAATAACAATGTATTTAGAGGTTCTTAACCACATGTAGATATAACATACACAGTATTATAAAAATGGCAAGAAAGTCAAGTGTGATCTTCTGGACTCTGGGTGACCTCGTTCATTCTGAGTCTGCTGTGCTCTTCTATATGTCATATTTATCCCATCCTTTAGTCAAAAAATTACAAAGAAGGAAAAAAGCATTTCTTTATATAGATTATTTTTTATATATTCAACTTTATTGAAGACCTAGGGACCGGTAAGTAGGTTTTTCAATGTGTAGTCCAACAAGGTAGTCATAAATCCAAAATAATGTGTGTTCCTTTTCCTTACACAGTTTTATTGAGGTATTAACTGACATATAAAAACTGCATGCAGGTAAAGTATACGTATTTTTTGAGCTTGGGAAACTTGTTTATTCCTGAAAAACTGCTTCATAATCAAAATAAGGTACACATTCAGAGAATGAATCTAGTTATGCAGGAGTCACAAGGCATCCATGTCAATGGATCTAGAAATATGCAGAAAGGGAAGGTAGAATTAAGGATATTTATAACAAAGTTTCTCAGTGATATGGTTTGACTTTGTGTCCCCAGCCAAATCTCGTCTTGAATTGTAATCTCCATGTGTTGAGGGAGGGACCTGGTAGGAGGTGATCAGATCATAGGGGCGGTTCCCTCATGCTGTTCTCATGACAGTAAGTGAGTTTTCACGAGATCTAATGGTTTTATAAGGGGCTCTTCCCCCTACATGCTCTCCCTCTCTCCTGCTGTTTTGTGAAGAAGGTGCCTTGCTTCCCCTTTCACCATGATTGTATGTTTCCTAAGGCCTCCCCAGCCATGCAGAACTGTGAGTCAATTATAAACCTCTTTTTATTTTATAAATTACCCAGTCTCGGGTATTCTTTATAGCAGTGTAAAAACAGTCTAATACACTCAGATATTAAAACAGAGTGTAGCCCCCAGCTGATCAATGAGTTATTTGAAATAGATTTCAGTTATTTCCTATTTTTCTTTTCAATAAGAATTTGTGTCATATTTTGTCATAGTTCCTGGAGTTCCACTTGCCAGACTACCACACGATTGCTGAATAACATCTATATGCAATGTGGGTTACAATACAGGAGAGAGACCCTGAGCTTAGGGAACTCAAATCTTTGTTATGAGCAATAAGCATGCCAGCCCTTTGCTCCAAAGGGAGATAATCTTTCTATCTCCCAAGGCTATTCCTATACAAACATCCTTGTAAAGATAACTCAGAATAGCCAGTCAGTGTCTCTGCTCACAAGATGCCAAAAAACATAAGGCAATCTTATTGTGTCCCAACAAAATTCACTCCTCACTTTTACATCATCTTGACTTCTGGTGAATTTTTTCATGAGTACACCATTTCATGATTCCATCAGCCACTTTGATTAATTTGATTCACAGAGCCTCAAACCAAATCCATTCAATTTGTCCCATGCAACATTTAATTAACACTACTCTCACAGGATAAGAGCAACTAGCAGTACTGACCTCAACCAGGCCCTTAGAGTTCTGGACTCAAATAGCTTCATAGATACCACAAACGCTTAAGGTCTACCTCAGAAAGTGTTTTACACTGCTAGGGCTGCCATAACAAAGTAACCACATACTAGGTGGCTTCAACAACAGAAATATATTTTTCTTGCAGTTCTGGAGGCTGAAAGTTGAAAACCAAAGTGTCAGCAGGTTTTGTTTCTTCTGGGGCCTCACTCCCTTTCTCACAGATGGCTGTTTTCTTACTGTGTCTTCACATAGTCTTTCCTCTATGCTCATGCAGCCTTTGTGTTTCTTCTTCTTCTTATAAGGGCACCAGTCATGTAGGATCAGGGCCACACCCTAACAGCATCACTTTAACTTAAGTTCAAGATCAAAGTGTCAAAAAGGTTAGTTTCTTCTGAGAACCTTTCTCCTTAGCTTATAGATGGCTGTCTTCACATGGTCTTTCTTCTGTGTGTGTTTGTGTCCTAATCTCCTTGATTTATAAAGACCACAGTCATACTGCATTAAGGTGCACCATAATGATCTTATTTAACTTAATCGCCTCTTTAAGGACCTCATCTCCAAATGCAGGTACATTCTGAGGTACTAGGTGTTAGGACTTGAACATATGGATTTTAGGGAAACATAAGTCATCCCAAAATAGAAAGTGAGCTGGCTTTCTCTTTAACTTTCTGTATTGACCTTTCCACTTGGTGATTGTAGACTCCACAATGGCATGTAAGGATAATTCTATCATCTATAGCAATCCTGGACAGTGAGAGGAGGCTAAACTGTATGTCTTCCAGGGCTTTAGCTAACGTTAGGGAAAACTTTCTCACAATGCTTTCCTATATGAATGATGTGTATCACAGGGATAACTGCCAACAGGGGCCATGTAATTAATGACTCAGTGATTCATCCAGGAAGCTCCCCAGAGCAAGCAACAGTAGCTTCATATTGGAAAGAACTCCACGTCATCTGAGAACTACATGATCTACTGATGGTATTCCTTAATTCCAGGCAGTCTCAGATGTCTGCCTCAGAGGAACAAGTAGCTGTGTTTTCAGGAGGGAAGCAAATGAATGCCCAGAATCCACACAAAATGTTCAGTCCCAGAGACACATGTGGTGACCCTAGAAAGAAAAGGTTGTTTGCAATAATTGAGCCCTCAGTTGGGGTAGCACATGTTAATAGTGCTTCCAAATTGTTCTCATATCCACATAATGGATCTTAGGGTTCCCATTTCAGTTCAAAAACTGAGTTGAGTCCTTTGGTTTAGGAGACACTGAGTGAGGGAAGTAAGTCCTAGCAGTTGTCTTGCCTTATACCACAGCTGGGTGGGATTTGTGTGTTCCATAGAACGAGCAGCAGCTCCAGGAGTGGAGCTGATACAGACATCTGGAGGTGGTGACAGATGTTTTGCATGGAAGATGCAGGAGCTCAGACCATCCTCTGTTATTTCCAATAAATTTCTTAGTAATATTAAGGGGAATGATTGTCAAATTGTAGTCAAAGCTATGTAGCAGGAGACAGAAGATTCACCAATATCCTAAATTTAATTGCAACAGTTTGGAAAAGCCACCCGTTATTTCTCATTCATAAGAAAGGCTATAGGGATGATTCTGAAAGAAAAAAGATCATTAATATCCTTCCCTTTCCAGTATTTTCTGTGGTCTGAGTAATCTCTTTCCCATGCCAAAGTCATTGTTTTCCCTTCACTGCCACAAAATTGATGTGTCTCATTCCAGTCGCTATAACTTTACCTTTTAAAAAAAAACATTTTTAAATCACACCTAGGCCTTTCATCTATGAGAGTCTGGTACACAAAAGGCAACAGCATTTTTTTAAATTTTATTTTCTTAATCAGTTTTATTCATACAAAAGTTTACAGTTTTAAGTTTAGTACAAGTCACTGATAAAATACAGACTGGATTGTTTTCAGCATTATGCTTTGGGTATATATTGTCACAATTCTTTTTCTTATTTTTAATTTAATTTTAGATTTAGGAGGTACATGTGCAGATTTGTTATATGAGTATACTGCGTGATGCTGAGGTTTTGGCTTCTAGTAATTCCATCAGCCAAGTAGTGAACAAAGTACCTGATAGGTAGTTTTTCAACTCTTATTTCCCTCTCCCCTTTCCCCATTTTAGAATACCCAGTGTTCATTGTTTCCATCTTTGTCTCCATGAGAACCCAATGTTTAGCTTCCATTTATAAGTGAGAACATATGGTATTTGATTTTCTGTTTTTGCATTAACTCATCTAGGATAATGACCTCCGGTTGCATCCATGTTACTACAGAGGACAAGATTTCATTCATTTTTATGGCTGCATAGTATTCCATGGTGCATATGAACCATATTTTCTTTATCCAATCAACTGTTGATGGACACCTGGGTTAATTCTATGTCTTTGTTGTTATAAATAGTGGTGTCATAAACATACAAGTGCAGATGTCTTTTTGGTAGGATGACTTCTTTTCCCTTCAGTATATATCCAGTAATGGGATTATTGGGTTGAATGGTAGTTCAATACAGTAATAGGGTTATTGAGCTGAATGGTAAATCTCCAAACTGCTTTTCACAGAGGCCAAAATAACTTGCATTCCCACCAACTGTGTATAAGCATTCCCTTTTCTCCACAACCTTGCCATCAGTTATTTTTTTACTTTTTAATAACAGCCATTTTGACTAATGTGATATGGTATCTTATTATGGTTGTGATTTGTACTCTGATGATTAATGATGTTGAGCATTTTTTCTTTTATTTATTGCCTACTTGTATATCTTCTTTTGAGAAGTGTCTGTTTATGTCCTTTGCCGACTTTTTAAAGGGGTTGTTTTTTCTTGCTGATTTTTTTTTAAAGTTCCCTATATATTCTGTATATTAGTCATTTGTTGGATGCATATTTTGCAAATATTTTCTCCCATGCCATAGGTGGTCTGTTTATTCCGTTGATAGTTTATTTCGCTATGCAGAAGCTCTTTAGGTAAATTAGGCCCTGCCAATTTTTATTTGTTGCATTTGCTTTTGAAGTCTTAGTTATAAATTCTTTGCCTAGTTCAATGTCTAAAAGAGTATTTCCTAGGTTTTCTTCTAGGAATTTGTAGTTTGAGGTCTTACATTTAAGTCTTTAATTCGTCTTGAGCTAATTGTTGTATATATAATGAGAGGTAGGGAACCAGTTTTATTCTCTCCATATGGTTAGTCAGATTTCCCAGTACCATTTATTTGCCCATTGTTTATTCTTGTCAACTGTGTTGGTGATCAGTTGGTTGTAGATGTGTGGCTTTATTTTATTTTATTTTATTTTGAGATGGAGTTTTACTCTTCTCTCCCAAACTGGAGTGCAATGGCACAATCATGGCTCATTGCAACCTCCGCCTCCCAGATTCAAGCAATTCTCCTACCTCAGCCTCCTGAGCAGCAGAGATTACAGGCACTCACCACCATGTCTGGCTAATTTTTATATTTTTAGTGGAGACAAGGTTTCACTATGTTGGCCAGGCTAGTCTCATACTCCTGACCTCACATGATCTTCTCACCTTGGCCTCCCAAAGTGCTGGGATTACAAACGTGAGCCACCATTCCGCATCAACATGTAGCTTTACTTCAATGGTCTCTGTTGTGTCTATTTTTGTGCTAGGTACAGGAAAAGCATTGAATCTGTAGCTTGCTTTGAGCAGTTTGGACATTTTAACAATATTGAATCATCTAATCCATAAGCATAGAATGCTTTTCCATTTGTTTGTATAATCTATAATACATTCAGCAGTATGTTCTACTCCTCATTGTAGAAGTCTTTCACCTCCTGGGTTAAATGTAATCTTAGGTATTTTATTTTTGTTTGTGGCTATTATAAGTGGGTTTGTTCTCTTGATTTGGTTCTCAGCTTGAACATTATTGTTGTATAGAGATGCTACTGATTTTTGTCCATTGAGTTTGTATCCTGAGACATTGCTGAATTCATTTATCAAGGCTGGGAGTCTTTTGGCAGAATCTTTAGGGTTTTATGGATAAAGAATCATACTGTCAGCGAGAGAGATAATTTGATTTCCTCTTTTTGTATGTAGATGCCTTTTATTTGTATTGCCTGCCTGATTGTTTTGGCTTAGCTCTTCGGTACTAAGTTGAATAGCCTTATGTAATGAGAGTGGAAAATCTTGTCTTGTTCTAGTACTTATGGAGAATGCTGCCAGGTTTTGCCCATTCAGTATGACATTGGCTGTGGGTTTTTCATAGACGGTTCTTATTATTTTTAGATTTGTTTCTTCAATGCCTAGTTTGTTGAAGGTGTTTATTATGAAAGGATTTTGGCTTTGTCAAATACTTTTTTGCATCTATTGAATGATTACATGGTTTTAGTTTTTAATTTGATTTATATGGTGAATCGCATTTACTGATTTGCCTATGTTGAACCATAGTCTTTACCCAGTCTTTACCCAAAGTAAAGACTATTAGATTCTGCATCCCAGAAATAAAGCTGGCTTGTAGTGATTTAAGTTTTTGTGTGTTGCTAGATTAAGTTTGCTAGTATTTTGTTGAGGATATTTGCATCTGTGTTCATCAGGGGATTGGCCTACAGTTTTCTTTTTTGTTGTGTCTCTGCCAGATTTTGGTATCAGGATGATACTGGTTTCACAGAATGAGTTTGGGAGAAGTTCCTCCCCCTTTATCCTAGTTTCAGTAGGACTGGTTACAGTTCTCCCTTGTATATCTGGTAGAATTTGGCTATTAATCCACACGGTCCAGGGCTATTTTGGAAGGTAGGTTACTTATTACCAATTCAACTTCATTAATAGTTATTAGTCTGTTCAGAATTTAATTTTCTTCTTGGTTTTATCTTACGAAGTGGTATGTTTCCAGGAATTTATCAATTTCCTCTAGAATTTCTAGTTTGTGTGCGTAAACATGTTCATAGTAGTCTCTGAGGATCTTTTGTATTTCTGTGTGATTGGTTGTGATATCACATTTGTCATTTCTGATTGTGCTGATTTGAATCTCCTATCTTTTTTTCTTTGTTAATCCAGCCGGTGGTCTATCAATCTTGTCTATCCTTTCAAAAAACCAACTTTTTATTTTATTGAATCTTTGTATGATTCTATTGGTCTGAATTGCATTTAGTTCTGCTCTGACTTTAGTTATTTCTTTTCTTCTGCTAGCTTTGGGGTTAGTTTGCTCTTGTTTTCCTACTTTCTTTACATGTGAGGTTAGCTTGTTAATTTGAGATCTTTCTATCTTTTGATGTAGGCATTTTAGCACTGTAAGCTTTCCTCTTACCACTGCTTTTGCTGCATTCCAGGGATTTTTGGTATGTTTTGTCTCTATTTTTATTAGATTCAAAGAATTTTTATATTTCTGCCTTAATTTTGTTTTTAACCAAAAAGTCACTCAGAAACAACTTGTTTAGTTTCCATGTATTTGTGTGGCTGCAAGAGCTACTCTTGGTCTTGATTTCTATCTTGATTCCCTGTGGTCCTACAAGATGGTTGTTATGATTTCAGTATTTTAAAATTTATTAAGACTTGCTTTATGACTGAGCAGGTGATAATCTTAATGTATGTTCCATGTGCAGATAAGAATAATATGTATTCTGTGGTTGTTGGGTGGGATATTCTGTAGATTTCTATTAGATCCAATAGGTCAAGTCTTGAATTTAAGTTCAGATATTCTTTGTTAGTTTTCTGCCTCAATGATCTGTCTAATGCTGTCAGTGAGGTTTTGAAGTTCCCCACTATTATTGTGTAGCTGTCTAAGTCTTTCCTGAGGTCTGGAAGTCACTGTTTTAGAAGTCTAGGCCCTCCAAATTTGGGTGTATATATATTTAGGATAATTAAGTCTTCTTGTTGAATTGAACATTTTATCATTATGTAATGCCTTATTGTGTTCCTTTTTACTGTTGTTGGTTTAAAGTCTATTTTATCTAATACAAGAAAAGTGGACACTGCTCTTTTCTGTTTTCCATGTGTGTGATAGATCTATCTCTATCCCTTTGTTTTAAGCCTGTGGTTGTCATTACATGTAAAATGGATCTCTTGAACACAAGAGAAGGATGGATCTTGTTTTTTTTTTTTTTTTTTATCCAATTTGCCACTCTATGTCATTTAAGTGGACCATTTAGGTAATTCATGTTCAAGGTTAATAGTGATATGTGAGCTTTTGTTCTTGTATTTTTTTACTAGTTGCTTTGTAGTTTTTATTGTGTAGCTATTTTATAGAGTCTGTAGGCTACGTTTTTGTGTGTGCTTTTGTGGTAGCATATATTGTTCTTTCATTTCCATGTTTAGAACTTCCTTAAAAACCTCTTAAAGGGCCTGGTGGCAATGAATTCCCTTAGTGATTAATTGACTAAGAAAGACTTTATTTTTCCTTCATTTATGAAGCTTAGTTTGAAAGGATAGAAAATTCCTGGTTGGAATTTCCTTTTTTAAGATTGCTAAAAATGGTACCCCTATCTCTTTTGACTTCTAAGAGTTCTATTGAGAAATCTGCTGTTAATCTGATGGGTTTCTCTTTATAGGTAATATGACCATTTTCTCTAGCTGCCTTTAAGATTTTTTTCTTTCTCATTGATCTTTGATAGTCTGATGAGTATGTGCCTTAGGGATAGTCATTTTGTACAGTATCTCACAGGAGTTTCCTGGATTTCTTGTATCTACGTGTCAACCTCTAGCAAGATTGGGGAAATTGTCATGAATTATAACCTCAAATACGTTTTCAAATTGCTTGCTTTCCTCTTCTCTCTCAGGAATCCCAGTAAGTTATAGATTTGGTCACTTTACATAATCCCATATTCCTTTAAGGCTTTGTACGTAATTTTAAATTCTTCATTCTTTAGTTTTGCCTGATTGGGTTGATTTGAAGGATCTGCCTTCAATGTCTGAAATGATTTCTTCTGTTTGGTTTAGTGTGTTGTTAAAGCTTCCAATTGTATTTTGAAATTTCTGTAGTGAATTTTTCAATTCTGTAAGTTCTGTTCAGTTCTTTCTTAATATTGCTATGTTGTCTTTAAAATTTTGGATCACTTTTCTTCCTTCTTTGTGGTGGATTTTAATTTTCTCTTAGATCTCACTGAGTTTATTTGCCATACATATTGTGAATTTTATACCAGTCATTTCATACATTTCATTCCAGTTAAGATGAACTGCTTGGGAACTATCCTTTGGAGATGATGAAACACTCTGGCTTTTTGTGTTGCTGGAATTCTTGCACTGGTTCCTTCTCATCTGAGAGAGCTGATTTTTTTTTTTTTTTCTTTTTTTTTTTTTTGCTATTGTTTGTAAGGAGCTTCTTGATTTTTAATTCTTTTTTCCTTTGAGGGTATTACTGTGGTAGTGTACTGTGTATAATTGATTGGCTTCATTTCTGGGTGCTTTCAGGGTGTCAAGGCTCTGTACATGTTCCTTGGTTGCAAACAGGTTTGTGCTGTGGTTTTCTCAGACATTTCCTATTGTAGCAATCTAACGTTGTATGGTGATGTAATTCCGGGTTTAGCCCAGTAGGTGGCAGTTAGGAGTAAGAAATAGCATGTAGGGGCAGGGGAAGAGAAAATGGAGAAGCATTTAAAAAATCCTCCACCAGGCCGGGCGCGGTGGCTCAAGCCTGTAATCCCAGCACTTTGGGAGGCCGAGACGGGCGGATCACGAGGTCAGGAGATCGAGACCATCCTGGCTAACACGGTGAAACTCCGTCTCTACTAAAAAATACAAAAAACTAGCCGGGCGAGGTGGCGGGCGCCTGTAGTCCCAGCTACTCGGGAGGCTGAGGCAAATAAAATAAAAATAAAAAAAATAAATAAAAAAAACCCTCCCCCAGCACACATTCACCTTCAGTGGGGGTGGAGCTGCTGGAGAAGTCTGAGAAGAGGTCACTTTCAGCTCATGCTTCTCAGTCCTGATGGGAGGATCTGCTGCCAAATCCACACTGGTGCACTGAGTAGAGATGACCACCTCTTCACATCCATTCCTAGGCTTTGATGATATCACCTTCAGCAGCTGGTGCCACAAAGAATATTTTTATAAAATTCACAGAGAGACATTAGGCTTCCTGCTTTGGCCCTCATGAGTCTCTATATAGAACTCTACCAGCAGGTATATTCAACCAAGTGGTCATTATTTGTATGATCTAGGACCATGTCAATCCAACAGCAAACTCCAGATGGCTGAGCCAGAACTGAATTTGAATACACTATGCCCCCACTTTTGGCCATGGCAAGTTGTACCTGAAGGGTACATAATCAGGCCAATTTGGGTTGCAATTAGGGGAAAGAAAGATGCATCACACCCTGGAAAACTCAGGTTGAAATTCCAAATTTTCAAAATTCATCTGTAGAACACTCCTTTCCTTCATCTTTATTATTACCCAGTGTATTTGTTTCCTAAGACTTCTATAACAAATATCACACACTTGGTGGCTTAAAGCAGCAGAAATTTATTCTTTCTTTGATATGAAGGCCAGAAGTAGAAAATCAAGGTGTAGACAGGGACATGCTCTCTCTGAAGTATTAAGAATCTTTCCTTGACTCTTCAAGTTTCTGGTGGCTCCTGGAATTCTTTGACTTATGGCAGCGTAACTCCAATTTCTGCCTCCATATTAACATGGACTTCTGTGTGTCTCTCTATGTCCAAATCTCCTTGTGTTTTCTCTTATGAAAACATCAGTCATTGAATTTAGGGCCAATCCCAAATCTAGGATGAATTCACCCCAAGATCCATAGCTAAGCACATCAGCAGAGATTGTTTTTCTTAGTAAGATTACATTCTGAGGTCCCAGGTAGACATGAATTTTGGGTGAGCACAATTCAACCTACTATATACCCAAGTAATGATTAAGGGAAAGTAACTACTTTTAGGTGACAGTCACATTCAGTGACCAATCTTACAAGATATGTGAACCAGAAGAAGTTACAGTGGGTAAAATCAGAAATTATTTCAGTTGATTTTTGAGGAGGCCAGTTAAACACTCAACAGTATTAGTTTGGCTTAACCAACAGTTAGTGAGGCTCAGGCATTTGGGGAACCTCTGTGAACTGAGAGCCCTGTTGAGCCGGTAACTTTACTTTAGAAGTCTAAATAAGTGATAAAGTTTCTGTCAAAAGAATAGTTGTCACTTTTTAATATAAAGCTGAGATGATGCTGGAGCCAGGTCAGCTGTGTTCTTGGCTATTTTATTTTCACTGCATTTTACAAGAGAAATGGGCTGGGCTTTTCCTACAGGCAGAGTCCAAGTTGACCCATCCCAAAGTAAAGACTATTAGATTAAAGTCACAAGGCTTTCACTGGCCAGGCATTCAATTTCAGTCAGATTTCATGGCAAGCTAATAGCTGTTTGTCAAAAGGAGATTACCTGAGAGCCTGTGACATGGAGGAGAGAAATACAAAACCCCAAGGGGTATACCTTAACACCAAAGGATGAAGGCTGCCTCCCAAGGCCAGATGCTACAGTCCTTAAAATAATGTCAGAGAAACTTGTAGCTCAAAGGTGTCACTAAGTTGTGGGGTCCCAAAGGTTCTTATTCTTGATTGAGGGACTCTCTGTGGTATTTATAGAACAGGAACGAATATACGAGCCTATAACTACTACACATTCAGATTTAAATCTAAAGCAACAGAACATTGACTTGGCCTCAAATGATAAGTCATACAATGTCACGTTAGCTTCCAATCACTACTGTAGAACTTTCTCAGGCCCCATTAGTTAAATTTGGGTTCCTGTCCCCATGTGGGACAGCCTAGGATAAAGATTTGAATGTCTTTCTCCAAAAACCTCATAAAAATTTGAGTCCTTCTCATTTCTGAAGTTCCCCAGCATACTAAGACAAGTGCACATTGTCTAAAAACCCTTTACAGACGAGAAGATGTTGGTGTCTCCACTAATCATCTTTCTACTTAAAGCAGCTGAGATTAGGTGAAAAGAGAAAGTGAGAGATCAGGCGATGTGGAGGGAGAAAGAGGCTCCACACAAGTGAGTAAGGCATATTTGTATTCAGTTTCAAGCAGTATAGAGGCTGCTCACAGATGAACCAAATTTCTAATGTTTCCATTTCACCAAAAGCCCTATAAGAGGTAGCAAGGTTGTCATTACTGATTCCATTTATTCAGCTTGGAGAATGCTTTCCCTACGTAGACATAGCTTACATGGTCTTCTGTCTAGAGCTGCAGGTTTATGCCCATCAGTTAACTTGGGATTGACTTGAATAGCAGTAACTCTTAAAGGTGATGCTGGTGGCTGGGCATGGTGGCTCAAACCTGTAATCCCAGCACTTTGGGGGAGTCGAGGCAGATGGATCACAAGGTCAGGATATTGAGACCATCCTGGCTAACACGTTGAAACCCCATCTCTACTAAAAATACAAAAAATTAGCCAGGCATGGTGGCAGTTATGTGTAGTCCCAGCTACTAGGGAGGCTGAGGCAGGAAAATGGTGTGAACTCAGGAGGCGGAGCTTGCAGTGAGCCAAGATCATGCCACTGCACTCCAGCCTGGGTGACAGAGTGAGACTCCATCTCAAAAAAAAAAAAAAAAGTGATATTGGTTAGATTATGGAGAAAAGGGAACACTTACACACTGTTGGTGGGAGTGTAAATTACTACAACCATTGTGGAAGACAGTATGGCAATTCCTCAAAGACCAAAACAGAAATACCATTTGACCCAGCAATCCCATTACTGGGTATATATCCAAAGGAATATAAATTGTTCTATTATAAAGACACATGTACATATATGTCCATTGCAGCACTATTCACAATAGCAAAGACATGGAATCATCCTAAATGCACACCAATAATAGACTGGATAAAGAAAGCATGGTACATATATGCCATGGAATACTATGCAGTCATAAAAAAGAATGAGATCATGAGGGACATGGATGGAGCTGGAGACCATCAGCCTTAGCAAACTAACACAGGAACAGAAAACTAAGTACTGCGTGCTCTCACTTAGAAGTGGGAGCTAAATGATGAGATCACATGGACACCTAGAGGGGAACAACACACACTGAGGCCTTTTGGAGGGTGGAGGGTGAGAGGAAGGAGAGGATCAGGAAAAGTTAATGGGTCCTAGGCTTAATACCTGTGTGATGAAATAATCTGTACAACAAACCCCATGACACAAGTTTACCTATGCAACAAAACTGCACATGTACCCCTGAACTTAAAATAAAAGTTTAAAAGGGAACTAATAAGCACATAGAAGAATAAAAATAAATAAATATAAAAATAAAAGTGTGCATCTTAATCCAAGTCTTTTGTTGCTATGTTGTCATGATAACATCTCTCAAATTTTCACCAATTTTACCATAAGGGATAGGAGTGGTTTGTAGGACAGCAGGTCTGACCACAAGAATTTATCCAGGTCCTTTTGTGTCAATGTCTTATTTTACAGTATTTCACTTTCATCAGCATTATGAGCCTAATCCAGGGCAGTAAGATCCCAAACACTAGTTAAAACCTTATTTAATGATTTCCCAGGGAAGTTTGTCTATCTAAGGGAAATCTTGAACTTCTGCCATCATCTCTGAATGACTCTAAATTTGGCATGATAGACTGCAGCGTGGCACAGTACAACTCTTGCCATTCTTCCTTGGCAGAAAGCAATGGCTCTATCAACATCCCTTCGTTTTTTTTATAAACTGTCAAAAACTCTGAAGGGCATGAGATTTTATCCTTCATGCAAGCTAACAAGTTAGGTTGCCACAGTTTGAGAAAAAAAGAACTTGGCACAGCAAGTAGCCAACATATCAACAAGTTTTGCAAGTTCTTTGAACCCCAATTTCCACAGGGTGATTAGAATAGAGTCAGGTGACTGCTGCATATGCAGTGGTATGCACTATAGGAGAGAATCCTTCAGTTCAGGGACCTGAATCTTTTACAGTGAGCAATAAATACATCTGCTCTTTGATACCGAGGGAGACGCTACCTCTATCTTCTAAGACTTGCAAGACATGCAGAAAATGTGAGTGACTCATAGAGAATTGTCTTCTAATACCAACACCCCATCTATACTTTATTTCTTCCCAAAGGTTGAATTTTTTTCCCTAACTTTTTAAGCAGATGTATATGCAAGTCTTCTTGGGAAATAGCACCTATATTGGGCAAAATGATAGATTATCTTCCAATGTGTCTACAGATTACATGAAGGGTATTGAGAAGTGTAACAGGGCAAATTGGAAACTGATTTTTTAATTAGATAATCTGAAACAAGAACAAGTGAATGGGGTTCAAGCACAGGGAAGGTGAGGAATGTGGGTGCTGAATTAGCAAGCTAGTCATAGACACTATAGCTTTTTGCGGAGGTAAAGACCTGGGCCCAAATGTGGCAAAAATTACTGAATATAAGCCTAGACGTATAGGGTGGAGAAAATACTCCAGCCAAGATATAAGGGAAATAACATGTAGTTATCCTTAGTCACTTGAAAAAAGATCAATTGTTTCTCTTTTTTAATAAAAATGAAACTTGCTATCTATAGCTCAATGACACTTGACCTCTGAATTTGGTCGTAATCAGATCATTTATGAAACACTTCAGCAGCTCAATCTCACCTCCAATAATACTATGAATTTCAAATAATAATATGAAACTCAATAGTTTGAGTTTCAAACTCAAAAGGACCACACCCGGCCTTTCAAGGTTTCTTTAAAACACACACACTTGGCCGGGTGCGGTGGCCCGTGCCTGTAATCCCAGCACTTTGGGAGTTCAAGGCGGGCAGATCACGAGGTCAAGAGATCGAGACCATACTGGCCAACATGGTGAAACTCCGTCTGTACTAATAATACAAAAATTAGCTGGGTGTGGTGGTGCACACCTGTAGTCCCAGCTACTCAGTAGGCTGAGGCAGGAGAATCACTTGAACCCAGGAGGAGGTTGCAGTGAGCTGAGATCACGCCACTGCACTCCAGTCTGGTGACAGTGAGACTTTGTCTCACAAAAAACAAAATAAACCAAAAGAAACACACACACTCACATTTTTGTATGGGTTCTTTGTACAAATTATGATATTGGGAAAATCAATAAAATTAGTTAATATTTTATGTAGAAAAAATGTAAATTAAAATAATATACATATATTAATGAATATTAATAACACATTTGAAGAAGACCTATCATTTTTTGCTTTTGATCCTTCCTTCCACCTTATAAAACAGAGTGAATGCTATTTTCCTGACATAATGAAACTGAGATTAAAGATGCCAACCAAGTCTGATTTTTCTGAATGCAATCTAATATTCCAATCACTAAATTATGATCCTGGAAAATCAGTTTTACAATCTCACCAGTGTCTGGCAGTGAATTATTATATACTAATGTGTACATTAAATAATTACATCATTGATCATATTCTTATGCATAATTTTTGCATTAGTTCCATGACAGCTGTGTCAAATGTATAAGGACTGTTTAAAAATCTGTTTTACATTAGTGCTTTATGAACCATGAAATAACGACACAAATATATTTTAAATGTTGAACAATTCACAGCAATTTCACCAGACCACACATGAAACATTTTTCTGTAGTTAAACATACACTTTTATATTACACAAACTTGCAAACATCTTTGTCATAAATCATAAATAGGAAACTATTTTCCTCAAGAATTTAAAAATGAGTGTTTTCTATATTTTTTCAGATTTTATAAAACCTACAAATTCTAAGTCTGAGAATTCCATGCTTAAAATATTTACTCTAAAAACAACTTTAAAATTGTTGTTTCACTACCCAAATTTTTCATGACTATTTCACGGCAACTCTGTTCATTCGGGTAAAAATCCAAAGAAAAAAATTTAATTGTTCAAGTAAGCTGAATTTGCCTTTGATGTTTTTTAAATTAAAATCCCTATTGCCTTAGAATGCTGTCTCCTAAAGTCATTAATGAAGCTGATGTCACCTTAATTTCTTTAAAGCATTCTTTTGTCCTGGGTACATATGGACATAAAGATGGGGACAATAGACATTGGAGCTACTAGTCAGGGAGAGGGAAAGAAGAGAAAGGGCTGAAAAACTACCTTATTGGGTGCTATGCTCACTACCTGGGTGGCAGGATCATTCATTCCCCAATCCTCAGCATCACGCAATATACCCATATAGCAAATCTGCATATGTACCCCTGAATCTAAAATAAAAGTTGAATTAAAAAAAAAAAGAAGCTGTGGTTTTTTTTTAAGGCCTAGAAGGCATTTTAAATTAACCATGAGAGTGAGAAGCCTTATTAGAAGAGAAAATTCTAGAAGAGCACATGTAAGACTTCGATCAACTTTTAGTTTAGAAATGTTTAAAAAACAAACTTTAAATAATTCATAGATTAAAAATGAATAAATAATGTGATTGTTTAAGAGAAAAAAAAGAACCTAGAAACAAGTTAACTATAGTTAAAAAGGTTGAACTAGATCTGTAAATACCAATATAAATATATCTCAAAAACATAATAGGAAGAAAAAGAAAAATATAGAGGATATAGAGAAAATATCACAATAGCAATAATAATAATAAAGCATTGTTTTGGGCATATCTCTGCCTTGTTCTTAAACTTTGAATGGTCTATTTAGACACACACCGTGTAAGCCAGGAAATGAAAGTTTTCAATGGCCAGAAACTAGCCATTGTTTCTCACAAAAGGAAGAAGCCCCCTAATCCTGCCTCCCACACTTTGCACATGCCACTTTTTTCTCCCAGCGTAGACTCCTATCACCTTCTTATTTGAACCAAGGTTTTTGTCACCTCTACCAAAACTGCTCTTTGAAAGGATGGAAATGGCCTCTACGTTTCTAGTCTCAATAGTTATTTCACAATTCTTACTTTATTGAAGTAATCAGAAACACTGACACAATTGATCACTCCTTTCTCCTTGAAACATATTCTCTGTCTTCTGAGACATCTCACTCTTCTGGTCTTTTCCTATTACATAACTTGTTCTGAGTCTCCTTTGCTGGCTTCTCCTCATCTCCCCAGTCTCTACATGTTGAGGTATCCCAGGATACAGCCCTGAACCTCTTCTCTATTTACCCTTACTCTTCAGTGATCTCATCCAGCTTCATGAGTTTACACACCACATATCTACTGAGAACTTATATGTACATATCCCAAGCCTGGATTTATCACCTCAATGCTAGAATCTTACATGCAACTGCCTACTTGACCCTGTACTTTATCACCTTGTACTTGGATGTTAAATAGATTTCCAAACTTAACATGTCCTAAATTGAAAGCTTGATAGTTGCTTTAAAAACTATTCCTGGCCAGGGGCGGTGGCTCACGCCTATAATCCCAGCACTTTGGCAGGCCGAGGTGGGCAGATGATGAGGTCAGGAGTTTGGGACCAGCCTGGCCAACATAGTGTAACTCCGTCTCTACTAAAAATACAAAAAATTAGCTGGGCATGGTGGCAGACACCTGTAATCCCAGGGAATTTATAAACTTGGGAAGTTGAAGCAGGAGAATCACTTGAATCGGGGAGGCGGAGGTTGCAGTGAGCTGAGAACGTGCCACTGCCTGCACTCCAGGCTGTGTGACACTCCAGACAGTGTGAGACTCCCATCTCAAAAAACAACAAAAAACAAACAAACAAACAAACAAAAATAAACAAAAAACTATTCCTCCAAAGTTTTCCTCAAATTAGTAAATGAAAATTCTACTGTTCCAGTTTCTCAGACCTTAATCCTTAAAGTCATCCTTGACTCCTCTCTTTCACATCCTACTTTTATTTCATTGGCAAATTTTATTCATATTCTCCATTATTAATACTCACTTTCAAGATACCTTTCTGTATCTATCTATCTATTTATCTATCATCTATCTAATCTATCTCTATCTCTCTCTCTCATAGGGAATATTAAATATTCTTCTAACTGGTTTTCCTGGTCACTTCTCTCATCCAATGGCTTCTTGTCTTGTTCATAGTAAAAGAATTATCCAGATTGTCTACTGGGCTTTTCATGATTTGGTCCCTGACCTCTGTGATCACATGCACTACAATCCCATGGTTCATCCTGAGTTCTCCTAGCAACAATTAAGCTGGACCTTAAAAGGAAGAGTGAAATTTCGATGATCAAGTAGGGAAAGGAGAGGCTGCCATTTTAAATAGGTATTCTCACCAGTAGAAGAACATTTGAGCAGTGACCCAAGGGCGGTGAAAGAATGACCATGTGGCTCACTGTTCCACTAAGGGAACAGTGAGTGCACAAACTCTGGGGCAGCCATGTGCTTGGCAGGTTGAAGAAATGAGAGGAGTCTGAAGTCCAAAAGGCCAACCTAACAGCCCAGGTGAAAAGTATAGAAGATACTACCTATAGATGTAAATATAAATATAAATATATTTATATTTATATTTATATTTATTTTTATATTAAATTATTTTATTTTATATTTTTATATTAAATATAAATATAAATATAAATAAATATAAATATAAATATAGATATAAATATAAATACTACCTATAGGTGTAAATATAGAATTTACACCTGTCTTGGTGTAAATAGGAATTGAAAAGAAGAGACAAGAAGAAATGACGTAAAAAAAAAATTATTGCATGAACAAGTGTTTATCAAGTAACTCCTCTAGGCAAAGCAGTTTCTTAGACATAAGAGATCCAGTTAGACCAAAATGGTGCCTGCTTTCACAAAATGTATGGTGTTATATAGAATACAGACATTGAGTGACTGGCAATTGGTTTTATGATGTAAGGCAATACAGAGAGGGGATTTCAAAATGCGATTGGAACTTTGGTGGTAGTTCATGAATATAGTTGTATATGAAGTGAAATTTACATAGGACACCTACGAAAGTTCTTAGAAACTTCTTTATGGATGAGAAGCTCTTCAACAATGATCCCACTGAGAGGGGCTTCTAATTAAATATGTAAAACAGGCAATATCCTCAGTTGAAAAAAGGCAGAAGAACATACTGGCAACAGAGACAACTAGCCCTAGGTTTAAAATTGTATCTCTGTTACCTAATATCTCTAATCTTCAATTTCCTCCTCTGAAAGATAAGGTTAATCATTGTACCATCATTACAAGGCTGTTGTGAAGCTTTAGGTAAACCACTTCACATGATAATTTCAGTAAACGTTCTATATTTGTATAATAGCTAGTATGTGTAGAGAGACTTGAACAACTTAAAGACTTTCTTAGACAATACCTACTACTGATGAGGAAGCTCTCATAATATACATCTTATTAAGAATTTCTGTAATAACCTAGTGAATCAGTGCTTGCATAAGGCTTTGTTTTATTTTTGATGGAATGAAATAAAAACCAAATAATATTTGATCTTTCATTTTATTTGTAAAACCCAATATTCTTCCACCTCACATAAAAATAGAGATGAAAGAATTTGTTATATAACTTAGAATTTCCTTAGGTCATTTAAGTGAAAGAAAGTTCAGTGCAGAGAAATATTTGTAACAGCTAGCATTACCCATTCACTGTGATATTCAATATCTTCTACACTAAGAAATACCAATAGCATTAACACATGCTCAGTTTTATAGAAAGATGTGTGGTAATAATCTATGGGATCTTTTTATATTGCAAAATTCCATTATGAGTAAGAGAAGGGCACTGTTATCTATTTAAAAAGAGATACCAAAAATAAATACCAAAAAATATTTACCAAGATAAGAATCAACATAGTGAATGCTGAGAGCTGTACTATGCAGAAAGATAATCACCATCTTCTGAGTGCAAAAAATTGAAATCAGGCAGTTCAGTGGCTTAAAAATGCAAGGAGCAGGTGAGAATATGAGCCCTGGGTAGATGGTAATCACAGATCAACTTGAGTTAAATGCAGGCATTTTTATTAAAGAGTCTAAAGATTGTGAGTTTGGGGTCAAGGTAACAGATTTAGTCCCTCTTGAAAATATATTATATGGCAGAAAAATAATTTTCAAATGAGAAACAATCAGTAACAGTAAAGATAATTGAAGATGAGCAGGGGAATAAATATATAAGCTATATTAAATAAATTTTAAAATTCAGAAAGCAGATAAAAGCATTGGATGGACACCACAGCCCAGGGGAATATGCTCAGAGCTTCTGACGCAAGTGTGGATTTGTTCAATTCCTGAATTTCTTATAGTATATGAAGTTTACAATTATGATAAAGGCATAAAGATAAATCTTTTACATTTTCTTGTAATATACTGTATTTTCCAATGTAGAAAATATCTTCTTTCCATTCAAATGTATCCTTCATATGAAAATATCTTTATTTTGAAATCACATTTGAATTTTTTGGCAAAATAAAATCTTCACATTTAAAATAGTTTTTATTTAGAACTTGGAGGCCACTTTATATTAATCTGGCTTTCATTTCTTTGTAAGTTACCTATACTTCTTTCACTACTTTCTGTATTTTCTCTTCGTTTGGAATTCTGAAACTTCACCAAGCTTTGTGTGTGGGACTTGTTATTAGCCCTGCCTGACACCAGGTGGACCCTTGAGAACCTTTCCCAGATGAACACTGGAACTTCTTCACATTTCTGAGTACTTTTGCTAGACTTTGTGCTTTTTTATCATGTAGCGCAGTAGACTAGTAACTTGCCCAGGCTTGCTTTTCTGAGTCACTAATTCAGTCTTTCCCTGTGCTAACTCTCCTAGTACTAAATCTATCTAATGATGATTTATTTTTAATTGAAGCAATCACATTTTAAATTTTAGTATTCTTTCCTCAAAGCAAGTTTTGGTTTCTTTTCTTGTTTTATGAATGTGATATTCTGTTATGCCTCTCTACTGATGTTAATTTGATTTATTTTAATATGTTCTGTTTCCTTTATTAACTCTGTTCATTGAAATATGTTCTCTGTCAGCATTATCAATTCTTAGTTTTCTGTTTGTTTATATAAAACAGTTAAATAAATAAGGTCTACACTTGAATACTTTTGTGGCTAAGATGTATTTCTTAAATTCATAACCCCAGGTGTGTTAGACTGGAAACGAATACAGATCTAATTATAGAAGTCCTCCAGTGATTGCACTCGAGAAGTCCAAATGGACATGTTGTTTCTGAGGGTGGCCTCTTGGTAAACCAGAAGTAGTTATTTAGAGCAGTAATTCTCAAACTTAAAAGTTTCACGGCAGATCCCGAGGTCAAGAGATAGAGACCATCCTGGCCAACATAGTGAAATCCAGTCTCTACTAAAAATACAAAAAGATTACCTGGGCATGGTGGCTCATATGAGTAATCTCTGCACTTCGGGAGGCTGAGGCGGGCAGATCACAAGGTCAGAAGATCGAGACTATCCTGGCTAACGTGGTGAAAGCCTGTCTCTATTAAAAATACAAAAAATTAGCTGGGTGTAGTGGCACGCACCTGTAGTCCCAGCTACTCGGGAGGCTGAGGCAGGAGAATCACTTGAACCCAGGAGGTGGAGGTTGCAGTGAGCCAAGATCACACCACTGCACTCCAGCCTGGTGACAGAGCAAGACTCTGGCAAAGAAAAAAAAAAAAAAAAAAAGTTTCAATGCTCAGACCATCCTCAAATTACTAAATCAGAATTTTGAAAGGTGGGATGTAGAGTTTACTTTCTTCAAATTTCGCAATATATTCCAATGTGTGGCCAAGTATGAGAACCACTCCATTAGAGCACTTCTATTTTTCTAGTGCCACACATGCTGCAGAAACCCTCCTGCCAGAACTATCCTTTCGATATGCTATTCTTAGCTTTGTGCCAATGCAGGTATCAGACATCTTCAGAGAGTAAACTGACTAGCCTCTTTCATCGTATTTAGCTACTTTTTTCCAGTTTTATGGTCTCTAACCTTGGAATTGTCCCAAAAGTCTGCTGGGAAATCTCCTATGTTTTGTTGCTATCTGTGATTAGAGATTTCAACACTCCACTCTCAGCATTAGACAGATCATCTAATCAGAAAACCAACAAAGAAACATTGGATTAAAACTTCACTTTACACCATATGGACCTAACAGACATCTCTGCAGAACATTTTATCCAACAGCTGCAGAATACATGTTCTTATCAGCACATGGAACATTCTCCAGAATAAAACATATGTTAGGGCACAAAACAAGTCTCAACAAATGTTTAAAAATCAAAGTCATACCATGTATCTTCTCAGACCACAATGAAATAAAACTAGAAATCAATAACAAGATGAACTTTAGAAACTGTACCAATGCATGGAAATTAAACAACATGTTCCTGAACAACCACTGGATCAAGGAAGAAATTCAAAAGCAAATCAAAAAAATTCTAGAAACAAACAAATATGGAAACACAAAATACCAAAACCTATGGGATACAGAAAAAGCAGTGTGAAGAAAGAGGATTATAGCGATAAATGCCTACATCAAAGAAAGTACACAGATTTTAAATAAACAATCTAATGATGCGCCTCAAGGAACTAGAAAAGCAAGAACAAGCTAAGCCCAAAATTAAGTAGAAGAAAAGAAATAATAAAAATCGGAACAGAACTAAATGAAATAGAGAATGAAAAATACAAGGCGTCAACTAAGTAGAAGAAAAGAAATAAAAATCAGAACAGAACTAAATGAAATAGAGACTAAAAAATACAAGGCATCAACAAATACAAAGTTTTTTGAAAAGATAAACAAAATTAATAAACAACTAGCCAGATAAACCAAGAAAAAAAGAAAGAAGATCCAAATAAACAAAATAAGAAACAAAAAAGAGACGTAACAACAGATACCACAGAAATGTATAAGGTGACCAGAAACTATTATGAGCAACTATATACTAACAAACTGGAAAACCTAGAGGAAATGGATAAATTCCTGGACACATACAACCTACCAAGACTCATTCAGGAAAAAGTATAAACCCAAACAGACCAATAATGAGTAATAAGATTGGTGAATAAGCAACAAAAAGTCTCCCAACAAAGGAAAGCCCAGGACCGAATGGCTTCACTGCCAAATTCTACCAAACTTATAAAGAACTAATAACAATTCACTTCAAACTACTCCAAAAATGTGAAAATGAGAGAATTCTAATTCATTCTACAAAGTCAGCACTATCCTGACACCAAAACTAGACAAGTACATGACAAAAAAACAAAAACAGAACTACAGCCCAGTATCCCTGATGAACATAGATACAAAGTGTTCTCAGCCTTGTTGAGTCTTAACATCAATTGGTTACCATCAACCTTTTGTTATACAGAAATTCTGCACTATTGTGATCTATTAGTAATAACACCTTCAAGTCGCCAATGTTGCTATGAATTCATGTTATCTTCTTTCATTTTATTATGACAGGAAGAAATCTTATTCCACCAAGATCTAGAAATAATCAAGTTTGCGTTCATTCTTCTTCAATTTAACAAGTAGACATTGAGTCCCTGCTCTATGTTCTAAGTTCAAAGAAGGATCAAAAGTGCAGATCCAGCCTCATGTGTGTTTTTACATTCTTATGTATTTTTTATAGTAGTAAGTCCCTACTCCCAGCAAATCAGAAGCAATCTAAATGTTCAGTAATATATTGTTGGTTCAGTGAGTTAAGGTAACATACATATATTGAAATACTATTAAGTTTTTATGTATATTTGAAAATTATGGCATAAGAAAAATTCTTACAATATGAGGTTAACTAGAAAAAGCAGCATGCAGAAGGACACATAAAGCGTAATTTCAACTAAAAAAAAATTGTGGTTTTTGCCCCTGGATTGAGGCACCCTGGACAATTAGTGCAATCTTGTGTGTATTTTTCTCTTTTTTTAAACTTAAGTTCAGAGGTACAAGTGCAGATTTGTTACATAGGTAAACTTGTGTCGTGGGAGGTTGTTACACAGATCATTTAATCACACAGGTATTAAGCCTAGTATCCATTAGTTATTGTTCCTGATCCTCTCCCTCCTCCCATCCTCCACCTTCCAAAAAGCCCCAGTGTCTGTTATTCCCCTCTAAGAGTCCATGTGATTTCATCATTTAGCTTCCACTTAATAAGGGAAAATATGCAGTATTTGGTTTTCTGTTCCTGTTAGTTTGCTGAGGATGATGGCCTCCATCTCCATTCATGTCCCCACAAAGGACATGATCTCATTCTTTTTTATGGCTGCATAGTATTCCGTAGTGTATATGTAACACATTTTCTTTATCCAGTCTATCATTGATGGGCACTTAGGTTGATTCTATGTCTTTGCTATTGTGAATAGTGCTGCAATGAACATACGTGTGAATATGTCTTTATAATAGAATGCTTTGTATCCCTTCAGGTATATATTCAGTAATAGAATTGCTGGGTCAAACAGTATTTTGTTTTTCACGTCTTTGAGAAATTGCTACCCTGTCTTTCACAATAGTTGAACTAATTTATATTCCCACCAACAATGTATAAGTGTTCCTTTTTCTCCACAAGATTAGCCAGCATGTTATTTTTTGACTTTTTAATAACATCCTTTCTAACTGGTGTGAGATGATATCTCATTGTGGTTTTGATTTTTTTCTCTAATGAACAGTGATATTGAGCTTTGTTTTTTATATAATTGTTGGGCTCATACATATCTTTTAAAAAGCGTCTGCTTATGTTTTTTGCCCATCTTTTTATAGGGCTATTTGTATTTTTCTTGTAAATTTGTTCCTTAGAGATTCTGGATATTAGACCTTTGTCAGATGCACAGTTTGCAAATATTTTCTCCCATTTTGTAGGTTGTCTGTTTCTTTTGTTGTGCAAAAGCTCTGTAGTTTACTTAGATCCCCTTCATCAATTTTTGCTTTTGTTGCAATTACTTTTGGTGTCATAATTGGGAAATCTTTGCCCATGCCTATGTACTGAATGGTATTGCCAGAGTTGTCTTCCAGAGTTTTTACAGTTTGGGGTTTTACATTAAAGTGTTTAATACATCGTGAGTTAACTTTTGTATATGATGTAGGGGAAGGGATCTAGTTTCAATCTTCGGCATATGGCTAGCCAATTATCTGAGCACTATGTATTGAACAGGGAATACTTCCCCCATTGCTTGCTTTTGTCACCTTTGTCAAAGATCAGATAATTGTAGGTGTTTAGTGTTATTTCTGCGTTCTCTATTCTGTTCCATTGGCCTATGTGTCTGTGTTTGTACCAATATCATGCTGTTTTGGTTACTGTAGCCCTATGGTGTAGTTTGAAGTTAGGTTGTGTGATTCCTCCAGCTTTGTTCTTTTTGCTTAGCATTGCCTTGGCTATTCAGGCTCTTTTTTGGTTCCATATGACTTTTAAAATAGTTTTCTTTAGTTCTGTGAAGAATGTCAATGTTTTTCAATATCTTCTAATACAAACATGTCTTTTTAATACAGTGTTTTAAATTTACTTTCTTTGAATAAATTAAAGTATCAGAAATACGTTTTTATGTCATATCTATTTTGACAGTAGAAGTGCAAATAGCAACAGACAGGACCTAACTATTTCACTTTAAATTATCAGTGGGCACAGACCTAGAAAATAAAACTTGCAACCCAGAAATCAAGTGAACCTTTAAATTTCCCTTAAATATTTTACAGTGTAAGTCTTGAAATAAAGTGGTTAAAAAACTTTTGTTGTTGTTGTTTATTTTTGTTTTGGTAGAGAACCTTGCTAACTCATGTGGTTCATTAATTATTTCAGCAAAAATAGATGATACATTTTAGGTCAAAGGATTGTTGCCCTATGCAAATTTTAAGCTTTCACATTGAGTCTCTTGCCTCAATGTAGAGGTTTGCTTGAAGCCTTTTAACTCATAAGCTCTACTGATCCCACTCCATGTCAGTTTTAAGTGGGATAATACTTCTCAGAATTTGGCACAGCCCCTCCTCCCAACCCATTATTAATAAATGAGAAAAAGGAATAAAAAAGTAGAAAATGGATAAGGAGGTAATAGGGATGCCAGATATATTTATTGTTTATATATCTTCAAGGCTTTGAACCAAAGTAATATGAAAGTGTCTTCTTAAAAGTCAAAGCTGGTGGAAAATGCAAGCAAGAAAGTCTCCTTCCACTTTTGGTTAATGAGCCTCTTCTTGTTTGTCAGTCAGCCAACCACACCCCTCTTGACTATGTAATATCTACACGTGGCTTGGAGATCAAGCATTACCTTCCGAAGAAAATACTGCCACTGCCGCCCTCCAGAGCCTCTCTCTCCAAGGGTGGTGCACAGCCATGGGGAATCCAAGTACATGAGAACATAATCATTCTACTATGTAAGAGAGCAAACTGATCTATAAAAAGCTCTGGGCAGGGCTGCAAAGATGCATTTCACTGACTTTGAAGGAGACAGTTACAGTATTTTCCATTAAGTGCCATAGAAGATGCTAAAATTGAGTCAATATTTCCTGTGATATATCATGGAGTAATGCGTCATATTAATTTACCAGTTCAGTAGCCAGGTAGATAATGTCTGACTAAATGAAAATCAAATTTTAGAATTTTTAATTACATAAAAAACAAATATGTAATACCTAATCTGTTAAAAATTACATGTAGAAATTATTCTAACAATACATTGTTTTATCCATTATTACCCCTATTTTTGTGGTAATATAGTTTTGTTTCTTTTATGGTGTTACCACACAGCCAATTTTGATGAATGGTACTCTTTAATTCCAAACGGCACTACCAAATGTTTTATATAGTTGTTCAAGTATTTTTTTAAAAAACTAATATATCAATCTTTGGAGGAATACTGGGCTTACCATTCATTTTAATAACAAAAGAAATTTCTTGAAATTTAGTTTTAAACTGTAAAATATGTACTGTGATCAGAATGTACAATACATTCTAAATGTTTCAGTATTTCTATCACTAAATAGTAAATTATTCTACTGACTTTATCATGGATATTTAAATATTTGGAATAATAGTTATTATTTTTTCTAAATGCTGTTTCCATAGAAACAATACTCTTTACTTATTAGGCAAAAAAAGACCAGAATTGACTCTACTAAGCTGTGAAGTTCCTTTAACCTTTGAGTTTACTGAATTCACATGTAGATTAAAATGCATTTCAAACATTAATCCATTTTGTATAATACATACTGTCTTTTTCTATATAATAATATATTTAGAATGCTAACGTTTTAGCATGTTTTATTACATATTTGTTTATAGATATTTGCACACACAAAGAGAAAGAGACAGATGTAGATAATAATGGTATCTTTACAAGTCTATTAATTGTTCTCTAGAAATATTACACATTTAGAAATGCATTAATGTAAAAATAAAGTAGTTTTGTTAAGCATATTTGCAAAGCTAGGTTTTTAAATAATCAAGATATTTTAACATAATAAGCAGTCTACCATTATATATTTCAGTGTACAAATTCTCAATAGGTCAAATGCATCAGTGCAAAATTGGGGAATGTAGAAATGGCTGGTAAGTATTTGGGACCTGTTTTAACAAAAAACAAAAACAAAGGGATGACATATAGGAGTGGAGTACAGTGTGATTTTTTAAAAACTGTATTCTTTTTAAAAATGTTTTAATTCATCAAATGATTACCTGCAAAGAGTTAAGTCAGAGAAAAATCAACATCTAGAATATATAGTATTTATAAGTAACACATATAATTATCTCTATTCACTCATCAGTCCTAGCCCAGTAAAAGCTCATATTATCATATTTTCACAGATGGAACCACCCTTCCTTTTTGGTGTACTACACTTGAATGAATAAGCATCCTGTCTTGGAGACAAAGCTGTAAAATAAATAGAAATAGTGATGTAATTAGCCTTCTGCCCTTAACACCTGATATGGTTTGGCTGTGCCCCCACCCAAATCTCATCTTGAGTTGTTCCGATAATCCCTATGTGTTTACTGAAGGAAACAGGTGGAGATGTTAATCATGTGGGCAGCTTATCCCAGCCTGTTCTTATGATAATGAGTTAGTTCTCACAACATTTGACAGTTTCATAAGAGGCTTTCCCCCTTTTGCTCATTCTTCTTCTTCCTGACATCATGTGAAGAAGGACATGTTTGCTTCCCCTTCCACCATGATTGTAAGTTTCCTGAGGCCTCCCAAGCCCTGCAGAACTGTGAGTCAATTAAACCTCTTTCCTTTATAAATTACCCCATCTTGGGTATGTCCTTAAAGCAGCATGAGAATGGACACCAATACTTACTAGGATCTGAAAACTCTCAGTAGCCCAAAAAAAAGTTATTTAATTTAATCTTGGTATGAATTTAAATGAGAAAAATGGACCTTTTGATCAAACAAATACAAAGCCAAGTTTTTAAGTGTAACAGTGAGTTCCTTGTCAGTTCCTCTAAGGTTAGGGCAAATGGCAAAGTATTTAAGTTTACGGAAGAATGAGTTCTGATTAGGCATTAAAATAATGTCTTGATACAGAGGAAGTCACGGAGCTTGTTTTGTAAAATGTTATGATCCTAATGAGATCAGCCAAAGGCAAAAATGTGAGGTAAGTGAAGTCTATCTGTGCACCATACATGCACTTCCTATTCTAGATCTTAACTTCCTACCTCTGCCCACTTATGTTTCTCCATGACATCCCCACTCCTCTATCAGATCTCACCAAGCGGTGTATACAACCAGCCTACCCTGATAGAATCCACATCTCCTCATCCATGCATTGCTGTTTCTCAATCAAACTTAACACCTTGTGAGCCATTCCCTAAAGTTACTGTTAAAGTGGGCTAATAACAAAAACAATGCCAGAAATATACATTAATGATTGCTGCTTGCTTTATCTATTTTTTGAACTATTGAACTATAGAAAGACAAAAAAAAAAAAAAACTTATTTTCTTTGGTAAGTGTTCAAGTCTTACTTTAGGTACTTTGTTATAAAATATTGTTGCCTCATTTAAATTATTTCTGAACTCCTGAAGACTCAGTTTTGAGTGAGATGTTTCTTATATGCCAGTTTGAATTTCTAAATAGCAAATTATATTAATAGTAAGATGTTTTCTGACAATTGACAAAAGAGAAGCCTAAATTCAGCAGGTTTTTTTTTTTTTTTTTTTTTTTTCTGAGATGGAGTCTCACTCTTGTCGCCCAGGCTGGAGTGCAGTGGTGCCATTTCAGCTCACTGCAACCTCCACCTCCCAGGTTCCAGCTATTATCCTGCCTCAGCCTCCTGAGTAGCTGGGATTACAGGCGCTACTCACCCACCACCACACCTGGCTAATTTTTGTACTTTTTAGCAGAGACGGGGTTTCACCATGTTGGCCAGGCTGGTCTCGAACTCTTGACCTCAGGTGATCTGCCTGCCTCGTCCTCCCAAAGTGCTGGGATTACAGGCGTGAGCCACTGTGCCTGGCCAACATTCTTTATCTATAACAGGATTTGAGATTTGATAAAACACACATGCGTTAAGAAGGAAAAAAATAGCAAAAAGAATTGGGTAGATTTTAAGTTCTTTTGCTTTATTAAGTGATACTGTACAAAAATGTTATGGTATTTATTTGTGGAATTCAAAAGTGACCAAAGCTCATAATATCAGACAATTTGACCATGTAAGCCAGCCAAAGAGATTGTTACTTAATGAGCACTTTAATAAGAAAAAAAGTAATACATTAAAAGGCAGGGTTTTTTATAACAGAAACACTAACTGTAACTTATTGTTTCATTTCACTCTTCAAAGGAAGTCAGTGGACAAATGATTCCAGTACATTTGAATAAAAGTAGATTTTTAAATGCATGTAACAACTTCAGGCAATTCCCATCGATTGGGATCTTTGTCCATGCTATAAGATAAAACTAGCCGGGCGTGGTGGCGGGCGCCTGTAGTCCCAGCTACTCGGGAGGCTGAGGCAGGAGAATGGCGTAAACCCGGGAGGCGGAGCTTGCAGTGAGCTGAGATCCGGCCACTGCACTCCAGCCTGGGCGACAGAGCGAGACTCCGTCTCCAAAAAAAAAAAAAAAAAAAAAAAAAAAAATCTCAGCAAAGATTCCAAGAACACACAGAATCATGACATCTACAGAAGAATTCATGCATAAACAAAGAGGGAATAAATTAAAGTCCAAAATTATTTTAGTTGGCATTTAAGAAACAAACATGGGGGCAAAATTGATCTCTGATATTGATCTTAGCCTCTGCCTCTCTTTTCTTGTCTTAATGTGCTTACATATGCATTCCCTTTCAGTATTTGTCAATCACGTCATCAGTTCTGCTCTACTCATAATCCGGAGAGCCAGATCCCTAAGATAAACCAGAACAGTGCCCCAGTCCTAAGTGTGACTTTGTGGGATGTCCAGCTCATATATTAATAGCTGTTTGATTTGGGGATTTCGCTGTACACTGTCCACTCCAGATTGCCTCTCTGGACAGACGGCCAACTGTTAACATTTTCGCCTTCTTTTCTGAGCTTAGGTATTTGTGCTTTCCCTCCTTTCCCCTAACCACTGTGACTTCTGATAGAGGCTTTTCACCCTGGGCTGAAGTTTCTGTTTCAGGGTGGCCTCCCAGGCTGAAGAGAGTGGTTTTTACCATGTGTGGCTACAGATGCTAGAGATAAGTGAGGAAGGAGAGAGAGGGATCTATGTTTTGGATGACCTATTACCTTCCAGGAAAGGACCTAGCCACTTTACATGGCTTCCACTCACATCAACACTGTAAATTATGGTTATTAGTTTCACTTTCCAGTTTAAAAAACTGAAAATCAAAAATAAAGTTTGCATATTTTATGCTGCTAAGCTGTCAACTGGATGACAGGGTTTCTACTTCCGGCTCTGCCACTGAGGACTTTGGTCAACTCCCTCAATTTTGTTCGCCCTCAACTGCCACATCTGCCAAATACGGTTATTGTTGTCAGGCTGATACCTTTGAGGCCCAATGTCTCTCAAGTTTTCTGAAATCATGATAGAAAAAAGTTACTTCTGTGATTAAGATTGTTTAAATGTGATAGTGGGTAATGGTATTTCATTATACTATTCTCTTTACTATGTTATACAATTAAAGTTTGCCATAAGAAACATTTTTTAAATCTCTATTATCTAAGGAACAATACACCAGCCCATTTTCACTAAAACATGTAAATTAGTGGTAATTTAGAAATTATCTTAATTATCTTCATATTTATTTTACACATGAAATAGGCAAAAACTGCTACCAGTGGCAATTGAATTTTTCTATCTGTTCCATATTTTGCTAAAACAAAATCCTTATGTAATAAAATCAAACAAGAATATTCTTCTCCACTTAAAAATAGCCTTGAATCAAGCATTTCGTTTCTGTGGGCACCCACTCTGGTATAACTGAACCATATGCTTTATTTACAATTCTGTCAGACTTTCCCCAGATTCCTTTCTTTAAAGGGTCGCTAGCTGGACAAGAGACTTGTGTTCTAACAGACACTTTCACCCTAGATATCATTGAGTAGAGAGTTAAGAGATTCTGACTGCTAGAAAATCCACCCCTTAAACCACACCATTTCTGCTGGGGTATGCGATGTTCACCAAAAATGAGCAAGTTAATTGAATGACAAACAATTTCCCACATTACTAAGCTTTCAAAAACAATGCCATGTTCTCTTTTGAAAGTTCAGAGTTATGAACAGCAACAATTATCCCACTTCAATTTCATTCATTCGAATAGTGAAAGCAGGAATGCTTAAAATATAAATAACTAGCAAAACTCAACCAGATGTTTATCACGGGTGATTTTTTTTCTTTTCTTTCTTTTTTTTTTTTTTTAATAGCTCAAATTCCCTGAACCAATTGAGGAGGAAATAACTAATGTAAGATTTAAAATGTTTCCTTTAAATTTTTATTTAGTTACTAAACTTTATCTCCTGTAAGTTCAGAAAAGAATGGGAATTCTTACCTATCATAGGACTATCTGTTTTTCTGGAATGGCAATTCCCCTGCACTCTTCAAAATTCAGTGTGAGGCATACAACATTTGATTGGTGAGAGGCCCTATTTGAAATGTGGAATTAAAGAGTTACCCCTTTATTGTGTCTTACAAAGCTTGGAATCCCAAGCCAGTTTAGTATTTACAGATTGTTTGTGACTGTGAAATAACTGCATGTTAGAGTCCAGATGTATGAGTTTGATATTTCAAAATTCATTAGTTCAAAATTCAATTCTGTCCCACCCAGAAACATGAGATTAAATGAAGAGACCAAAAACCAACACATTCATCACATAACTACTTGGTTGGTACCAACATCCTCCAGCACATAAATGTAAAGCACACGTCTTTGGACATGAGAAAATTAGTCAGAAGTACTCTATTGTAGAAGCAAATAAATGGTTTTAAGAACAGCTGTTACTGCTGCAGGGAGGGTAAATATTTGATTCTGTGACACAGAAAATACTAAGCAAACATGGTCCTTTAAAGAAAGGGCAGAGATGGGCATATGGTACTTCCAAGCAGCATTTCCAAATATTCTCATCCCACCAAAAGAAAGAACAGAAACAATTCTTAGTGAATGCTTGAGAGAAAAATCACAGATATGAGCAGTTTTGTAATGGGAAAGAGGCTCAATGAAACAGAGTTTATTGAGACAACAGGACCTTGGAGATCAGAGCCTTTTTATAATTCATTCTTTTCCTTTTTGCACATTCAGGCCCACATGATATAAAAAGTACCCATTCTATATGAAGAAGTTCAAATGACCAGATCTAAATGAAGAGTTAGAGGGATGGAAGAGTTGATTCCAAATACAGGAAATAAAAACTGGGGCTAGAAGTTCAACTTAGTTTCCAGTTATATGTAAAAATGGAGTCAGTAAATGTAGCCCAACACTCATGTTTGAAATAAATTTGTAAAACGCCATAAACTTCGTAATTTTACCACTTTTGATCACTTCCCTCTAAAGACTAGTAATAATGTACTAAAATTGTGAAAGGCTTATATTTTGGGTATTTTTATTAAAAACCTCCCACCTTACCCACCATACTCTCCATCCTTCTTCACTTTGCTTATGCTCCATCTGGGAGGTTGATCTGTATGGCATGCACCAATGGCTGCCACATCCTCTGGCTTCTGGTTGGTTTGGCCAATGAGAAACACAAGCAGATGTTGAGATGATAGAAAAGGATGAGTTTAGGATATTTATGGATTCCCTTAGGACTCTCCCTGCTGGGTTGCTGGGAGTTGGTTTCATCTTTCCTGAAGGTCCCAGCTTTTGCCAGATGGCCCTCTCCATAAGTCCATTCTCCTTGGTTTTAGTAAAGCTTCTCCTCTTCTTATGCCTTCTCCCTCACACCCTGCAAAATATAGCAACCCAAAAGCGACACCACATGCCTGGGTGAATAGAAAAAATGAATTCCACAACAAACAATCTTGTAAATGTAGGGGAAGTTGATTCATACCACGTGTTCATCTAAATAGCTTGTTTGGCTGCTGCATAAGCTTGATAGGTCTTGGATAATGACTGAGTTATGTTTTAATCTGCAGCTCCAGATGAAGAAAAATCAATACAGTCTTCAGCAGCTAGAATACAGCTGTTGACTTAGCCAGTTAGAAAAAAATCTGTCAAGGAAAATTAGAAGCAGTTTCATAGATACAAAAGTATATCTTTACTACTTTGCTTCAGGACAGTCAACTCTCCTGCCCAATGTCATAATTTAGTCCTTTATAGTCTTTATATACCACAGAACATCACAGAGGCTTGTTTGTTATATTGATGATGTTATACTAATGAGTATGGGGAGCAGGACTAGTAAGACCCATGTAGATAAGAGGATAGCAACTAAACCCTGTGAAGTTTCAGAGGTTTGCCACATTGGTATAGATTCCTAAAACTCCAGTGATTTTGGAAATATCAGGATATTGCTTTGAAAGTGAGATATCTGCTCACCTACCACAAATAAAGGCACAATGCTTGGAGGACATGTTTGAATTTTGGAGCAAAATAGAGCAGGTTTAAATTGTCAATGTGGAGTGGGTTCCACTTCAAGAAAAGGCTTTGCAGCAAGTCCAGGCTGTAATAAAAACCCTGCAGACACTTGGACATTTTAACCCAGAAAAGCCTGTGGAGGTAGAAATTCTGCTATATAAAGAACGGCACAGGGAGGAGGTCTAGAAGACTGGAAGAGAGGGAGGTGCAGGCTCCTATTCCCTCAGCTACCTTCTGCCTGTTTTGGCTATCTCCACTGAAAGACCCTGTTCTTCCCAGGCATCCTTCCCCACAGAGCCTCTCTCTACCTTCTTGTGACTGCTCCTTTCCTTGCCTCTTTAGGCCTAGGAGTGACAGTGACTCCTGGCTGTGGCCAAGCCCATAGGACCGCACAATTATTTGATGATGTTTGTCTACCCTTTTGTAGTCACTTTAATAACCTCTTCTGTTTCAAAGTGACATCTCTTTCCTATGACTGCTTGTTTTCCGCAAGAAAATAGAGAATCTGATGAACTAGGATCCCATTCTACAGAACAGACAGGAACCCTGTGGATATTTGGCAGTAGCACAATCACAGGAAGGTAAAATAGAGCTGTAAAGATAAATTGAGGTATTAACTGTGAAACTCATTGTTCAGTGCCTGGCACTTACTAGGTTTTCAATTTATGTCATTCCTTCTTCCTTGGCCTTGCCTCTCCCTTCTATATTACTTCAGTTGCCATAGCAACTGTTCTTCAGTGGCACCTAGTTTTTGAATGATCTGCTTTACACAGCCTTAATCATTTTCATAGCACCTCTGGTGAGGGCACTGTGCTTCTGTCACTAACCACACTGTTTTCTGATGGTCTTTCTCTTTTTTCCCTGAGATAACATTTCTTCCAAACCACCATATCAAGGTAGGCTGATTAGGGCATCTCTTCCAATGTTTATGGCTATTGTAATAATGCTTTAATGTTCTGGGTCATATCCTATATTCTTTTTAAGATTTAACCCATCTGCTTATGACTGATCAGTCTTTCATATGTAGGCACACTCAAATATGGGATAATTATGTTTCCTTATAATTACGTGACAACTCCCCTCCAACCACTTTTTTGCCCCTATTGGAAATTCCTTGGAATTAAACTTCTGTTATAGACTATCCTTTTTAAAAGGGTGGTAAATTTGCCAAGCTCTCATAAATTCAACAAGTATTTATTGTGTGCCTACTTGATGCTCAGAGTATAATAGTGAGTATATTTCTACCTTTAAGGAATTTGTAGTCCAATTGGGAGCGCCCAGATTGTCTTGTCTCCAGAATAGAAATCCCTTCCTTAAGACACGGTATCCTATTTGTCCAAAGGTGGGTAGAGTTCTTACATCTCCATCCCACCATAGAAAGCATTATTATTGTATCAACTCAGACCTGAGATAAGAAGGCCTGCATTCAAATTACGACTCCTCAAATCTTCGGCTAGCCACTTACTAGCTGGGGGGCTTTTTACTGGATTACTTAACCTTTCCTCACAGGGTTGTTTTGAGATTTAAATGTAATAATCAGTGTAAATCACCTAGTATAATACCTGGAACATTCACTTAAAAACAAGTCTCCTAGAGAAATACATTACGGGTGAGGAGAGGGTTCCAGGCAGAGACATGGATCATGGTAGTCTCCAACCATAGATCTTTCATAACTCAACCAGTGTTCTCAGTTCTGTATTTTAAGTAGACTTATCTGTGTGTTACATTTTTAAGACTTCCTTTAAATGCCAGATATTTAGTTTTCAATTCAAAAACATGATTTAGGCATCAGCCAAGAAATTACTTGCCTGCCACCATGCATACAGAAATCAGATGCTTGTAGTACAAATATTTTCATTTATTCAGGTTTCCAACCAAGTCTCTTTCTCTTACAACTTTCAACCCAGATGGTTTACTCTGCTTGCCTTGTTGTTTATATATTATCTAATGGAGTAATGCTAAATGAAGTATTCTACTTAATGAAGTACTAATGAAGTAGCTTTTTGACAAGTTACTACCACTGTCATTTGGTAAATGTTAATGTACATTTTTCCTTCTTCCTGTGACTCTTAAATAGTAAAGAACCTTGGTAATGAGAAAAAAAATAGCCCATTTAGTAATTTCACTTCATGCTATTTTTATACTAAAACGAGTACCACTCATTTTGTATTTCATAGTGGAGCCAACTATCAGGTAAGTAGAGACGCAAGTCAAGACTGATGTAATCCACCTGTGCCATTTTCCTTGCAATTCCTTCCAGTGTCACACCAGGATACGGTTTGAAGAAACACTACTTTGGGATCTGTAGACATGATGCTTCTGCCAGTATTGTCATTGAGTATATTTATGACCTCGGGCAAGTAATTTCACTTCACTTCATATCTGTAGCTCGAAGATGGAGGGTCTCATCCATTGTGACTCTTCCCTTTCTAGAAACCTACATCATGTACCAGACCCTTCTCCTGTGTTTCTCTGGGTAGGTGTGCAGCACGCCTATTCATGCCTACCATGCCTATGCCCAAGCCACAGAACATTGACTTGATTTATGTTGACCTAAAAACATGTAAGAATATTTCAGACATGAGAAAAATTTAAAAACATAAATAACACTGCTCTTCAAATGCACTGAATGATTAATTAAGAATATTCTTTTGGTTTCAGTGACAATAGTCATGAAATAACAGACTCTAATTGGAAACCAATAACATTTCCCAAAAGGCTATCTTGAAAATGATTTTTGTATTGCCCATTGGATGTTTGCATACAACTTTCATCTTTGGCCAGAACCCGAATATAGACTGGCCTAGAAAGGTAATGGCAATAAAACAAGAGACTTTTGTAATGAAGTCGAGCAAAAGAAAATAAAGGCATTCTCTAAAATACAAGCTTCTAACAATGGTTGCTTTGAATTCACTGCTATTAATGTTTCTCCACAGGGTAGGCGTCCACCTTTATACAAAACTGGCAGTGTTATAAATCCCAGAAAACTCATTTAGTAGTATAAAAGCATCTCTGTTTCTTGTATAAAATGTTTTGCTCCTGGTGATTTTGAGCTAATAACATTGTCAAGAGCACCGAGTTGGCAAAAAGACACCTGCATGGCCATTACATCCCAAAGGCAGGAGAGAGGAGACAGTTTTTCACTTCAATTACTGCTTATCTACAGCTGAGAAAAATGTAAGTTCACCTGAGAATAGAACTTACTTTTGTTGCACATCCATGTCCATCTAAAACCTTTATAAGGAGAACTAGCTTAGACATAAATATTATTGTCAAACGTCCTATGATAACAAATAAGGTTAATTAGTTACTGATAAAGTGTAAAGCATTCAAGGTCAAAGTGGAAAAACAATGCTAGCTTGGGGATTTACACTTATTGTATTTTTTCTATTTGTTTGTTTTGAGACAGGGTTTTGTTTTGTTTTGCACAGGCTGGAGTACAGTGGCACGATCATGGCTCACTGCAACCTTGAACTCCTGGGCTCAGGTGATCCTCCCACCTCAGCCTCCTAAGTAGCTGGGACTACAGGCATGCCATCATACTCAGTTAATTTTTTTTACTTTTTATTTTCAGTAGAGGTGAGGTCTCACTATGTTGTTGCCCAGGCTGGGACTTGCATTTATTTTTAGAAGAGAGGTGGATTAAATATTAGCCTTTCTGCAGTGGAATTAGAATTAGTTCCTTCTTTCCTGCTTCTTCTTTGTCCATATAAAATTTGAACCTTGAAAAAGAAAGAGTTAAGAATTCTCAAGTATAAGTAAATAAATCTTTCAATAATTCTTGCCTATGTGATTGCAAGAAACACCGTAAGGAGGAGAAACATTCAGGAGGTACCAGATGAGAAAAAAATCAAAGTTCATAGAGTAGAATATATGAATGATTTCTTATGAAAGTTAGAAGTTAAAGTGCCTTTTTAGTTAATTTAAAATATCAGATAAATCAATTTTTTTTTAAAAAATGACATGTACAATAAAAATCTTAAGCGTTTTTTTTTTCGGTTTCTTCCTTCAGAGATTTATATGTGAATATATTCTAAAGTGATTTTAATAGAATTAAAAACACAAATTTGGGGTTTGAAATAGAGGATTGTCCAAAAGTATTAATGATGACTAACATTGGAGTAGCTTCTTTTATGAGGTAACCTCATGAGACTCTTATAAAGTATATTTAATCATTGTTGGGAATGCTGCAGTTGGTAAGATATTAGACATAATCTTCACATTTTTTTCCAATGGTTTAAAGAATACTCCACAGCACTTTACAGCAGCCAAAAGGTGGAAATAACACAAGTGTCTATCAATAGATAAATGGATAAACAAAATGTGGTATATACCTAACATGGAATCTTATTCAACCATCACAAATGAAGTATTGACACATGCTGCAATGGATAAACCTTGAAAACAATATGCTAAGTGAAAGAGGCCAGATACGAAAAAGCCACACATTGTATGATTCTATTTATATAAAACATCAACAATAGATAAATCCATAGGGAGAGAAAGAAAATTGGTGGACTGGGCACTGTGACTCACACCTGTAATCCCAGCACTTTGGGAGACCGAGGCAGGCAGATCACCTGAGGTTGGGAGTTTGAGACCAGCCTGACCAATGTGGAGAAACCATCTCTACTGAAAATACAAAATTAGTCTGGCATGGTGGCGCATGCCTATAATCCCACCTACTCCGGAGGCTGAGACAGGAAATCGCCTGAATCCCGGAGGCGGAGGTTTTGCTGAGGAGAGATGGGGCCATCGCACTCCAGCCTGGGCAACAAGATCGCAACTCTGTCTCAAAAAAAGAAAGAAAGAAAGAAAGAAAGAAAGAAAGAAAGAAAGAAAGAAAGAAAGAAAGAAAGAAAGAAGAAAGAAAGAAAGGAAGGAAGGAAGGAAGGAAGGAAAGAAGGGAAGGAAGGAAGGAAGGAAGGAAGGAAGGAAGGAAGGAAGGAAGGAAGGAAGGAAGGAAGGAAGGAAGGAAGGAAGGAAGGAAGGAAAGAGGGAGGGAGGGAGGGAGGGAGGGAGGGAGGGAGGGAGGGAAGGAAGGAAGGAAGGTAGGAAAAAGAAAGAAAGAAAAGAAAAGAAAAGAGAAAGAAAATTGGTGGTTCCCAGGTTCTGAGGAGAGGGAGGAGTGGGAACTGACTGCTAAATGGGTGTGGAGCTTTCTTTGGAGTAATGAAAATGTTTTGAAGTTCAATAGAGGTGGTAGCCGCACAGCATTGCAAGTGTACTAAATGCCACAGGATTGTGGTCTATGTAAATTTCACCTCACTTTTTTTTGTTTGTTTGTTTTTGTTTTTTGAGACAGAGTCTTGCTCTGTCAGCCAGGTTGGAGTGCAATGGCAGGATCTCAGCTCACTGCAAACTCTGCCTCCCAGGCTAAAGCAAATCTCCTGCCTCAGCCTCCCGAGTAGCTGGGATTACAGATGTGTGCCACCCGCCCGGCTAATTTTTGTAAATTTAGTAGAGATGGGGTTTCGCAGTGTTGGCCAGGCTGGTCTCAAACTCCTGACCTCAGATAATCCACCCGCTTTGGCCTCCCAAAGTGCTGGGATTACGCCACTGTGCCCAGCCTTCAATTTTTGAAAAGAAAAATAATTGTAATATTAGGGAAGTTTGGTATCACTGGAGGAGAAATAAACAACCCAATAAGAAAATAGAAAACCTGGAAAATTCATATGTTTATGAAAAAATACTTATTTCTATGATTATGTGTTACGCTTGTAAATTAAATTTAAATTCTGAATTAAATTTACAGTTACTGTTGTCATATGTGAATAACAGAAGTAATTTATTTATAAAATTACACCATTGATTGAAACAGAATAATCCACTTCCCCAAGATTTTGACAAAGTTCTAATGAGATAATCATGAGAATATAGTCCCATATGTCTTTCAAATGAGAATTATATATTTATATATGTTTCCTAAATTTATTGAGGGTCAGAGAGATAAGTTGACGAGTCAGTTAGCTGTCAATTATCTATGACAATGGAATTATAGAAAATGGCCCGAATAAGTTGCTAATCCAAAAAGATTCATTAATTGCTTTGAAGATTGTTATGATTATTTTTAGGATCTTTATCTCTGTGCTAAAATGTAATTCCATTGCTTTACTGCGGGCAGAATTAGATCCTAGCTTGAAAGCAAGAGAAAAACAACTTAGAAAAGCAAATTTACCATTATAGAGCAATGAAATGCCTGGACTGATCTCATTTGTGCAAGCTATTCTCTTGTGAAATCACCTACTATGCACATGTCTTTCTAATTGTGGCTCCTAATTTAATTGTTTAGATTAAATCTATAAACCAATGATGCCAAAGTCACTCTTCATCTTTGTCCACTTCAGAGTAAACTTTACTTCTTCATTTTTATTTATACAATAAATAATTGCTGATTGCTAAATATATCACAGGCATCATTCTACATAATGGGGACAGAGCAGTGAGCAAAGCAAATTAAAATCCTTGCCTTCATAGAGTTTACTTCCCAGGGGAATAAATGCTCATCTCATCAGTGACCTTTATTCATGAGAAAGCCATCAGTACTCTATCGACTGAAGGGTCTTCAGTGCCACGGCAAGTTTATGATAGAGTGCAACAGGTTCCTAATTCAAAAAAATCTCCTGGTAGAGATTTTTCTATCCCAGCAGAGTCTCCATTGCCACTACAAAGCCTTAACAAGACTGAACTCACAAGTTGTCCTAGGGATTAAATTAGATGATATGGAAAAAAATAATTTACAAATTTGTAAGTTATATATAGTTATATGTATGTGTGTGTATATATAAATGATTTAGAGCTATGTATGCTTGCTTTATGTATTCATATGATAGATATTATCATAAAATTGTTACATTGTATTTTGGGACCATTGTATGTCCTCAGTGTCTCTCATGATACCTGGTAAAGGGAAAACATTCATTAAAGTTAATTAATGGATTATTCACCAACAAGTTCCCTAATTATATGAATTTTATTTTTAAAATATTCAATATTACTTCTTTCCATACATAGTCCCACAGTTGCCTATTATTAAATTTTCCAATAAAGGGGCATTTTATCCATCAGGAAATAGTTGTATTTACTTTTAAATGAGAACAACCAGTACATTTTTTAAAGCATAAAATACAATTTACAATAACATGTACATTATTTAAAAATATAAAATGCCAAATGCAATAGTGCTTACAATAGTAAAAACTACCAAATTCTTACAATAAGTGTACAAAATACATTTAGCGTCTCTACACAGAACATTGTAAATCTTGATGGATAGAAATGTTAAAAGACATACATAAATGAAGGAAAATGATGTGATCATATATTAAAGGAATCAATATTATTAAAAACATTAATTTTTCTCAAATTGGTGTTTATGTTTGCTTTCTGTAGAGCTAGATAACTGATTCTAAGATTTATGAGGAATCACAAAGGGCCAAGAATAGCAATGCACACTTGAAGCAAAATAAGGTGGGGTTTGTTTTACTGAATATCAAGACTTATTATAAAGCTGCAATAATTAAGGCAGTGTGGTATTGGTACAAGAATAGAAAAAGAGTAAAATGTAACAGAAAAAGGAGGTAATAAATATTTCTACCTAATTTTTGCCAAAGTGGCCCTTTAGCACAATGAGGAAGAAATGGATCTCTTGATAAATGGAGTTGGTTTAACTGAACACCCATATGAGTTGTACCTCACACCACACACAAAAAACAATTCCACATGACATGGATATAAATGTAAAAGCAAAGTAATACAATTTGATAAGAAAATACAAGAGCATATATTCACAAGTAATACAATTTGATAAGAAAATGTAAGAGCATATATTCACAATCTTAAGTAAAGTTTTCTTAAATATGAAGCAAAAGTCCTAACAATAAGAATAAAAAGATCAATTAAACCACTTTAATATGTAGAAATGGTGTTTATTAAAATATGGCATTAAGAAAGTTAAAAAAAACAAGTCATAGAATGAGAAATGAGCAAATATATTTGTTGCACATATACCAGGTAAAGGGCTTACATGCAAGATAAATGAAACACAAGTACAAAAATCAATATAGAAAAAAAACACAGCCTCAGAGAAAAATGAGCACAAGACCTATAAAACATTTCAACAACATATACAAAAGTATGGCATAGTACCAGTAATTAGGAAAATTAAAATCACAATGAGATAATACTGCATACCCATTAGAATGGCTAAAATAAAAGGCCTTTCAGTACCAAAAGATGGCAAGGATATGGAGCAGCTGAAATTCTCGTACACTGTGGGTTAATGTTTTAATTGATACAAGGAATTTGGAAATCTATTTGACATTATTCACTAAATTTGAACATATACACACCCTATAACATGACAATTCCACTACTAGGATTGTTTCTAACAAAAACGCTTGTACACGTATTTCAAGAGGCATACAGAAGAATTTTCATAGCAGCACTAGTCATAAAAGTCAAAAACTGGAAATAACCCCAATTTCCATCAACAGTGAAATGGATAGAAAAATTGCAGAACCTCTGTCCAGTGGGACAATAAATAGCAATGACAGAGAATGAAACACTGCTGCTCATAACCACATAGATACCTCTTACAGGCATAATGTTTTAAGAAGAAGCCAGGCATAAAAAATACATATTTTATGATCCCCTTTACATACTTTTCAAGTCAGCCCAAATTAAGCTGTAGTAAGGAAGAAGAGGATAGAGATTGGGAGTGTATGAGGGGATAGGTCTTCTGTAGCACTGGTAATTTTCTATTTCTTGATTTGAAAGGTGGATAATTTGTTGATGTTTACGTTCTTATTTTATGTACTTTTTGATAAGAAGATGATATTTTAAATAAATTCAAAAGCAAAATGGATCATATTTTTTCCAAGAAAATTTTAACAGCCATAAGATACCATATGAACAGCTAGGCATGCATTAAAGGTAGAATTACTAAACATTTAGATGACATTCTCACTGAAGAGAAAAATGTTCATGGTTTATAGCAGAGAAAAAAAAAAAAAAAGACTATGTTTGACTCGTCTTAAATGATTTAAATTTCCAGTGGGAAGTTTCCACATCAAAGACTGAAAACAGGATTCTATCAACATGGTCATGGGTTGGAGGAACATTTGTCATCGATGAGAAGTTGGTTAATAGGGGAAAAGAAATTTAAAACAAACAAACAAACAAACAAAAACAAATTGTAATCTCTGTATTAAAATGTATAAGAATATGAGTTAATATAAGAACATGTACAAGTTGACATTTTTATAAATAATCTTAATGAGTAAACAATAGCCTCTTTATGCTTACTTTGGCTAAATTTTGATGAAGGATGAAAGTCTGCCCCCTTGATATTCCCTCTTCTTTCCCTCTGAAATCTTTTTGTATTACTCTTGTTGTTGAATTACTCAGTTGTTCATTTGTTTCATAAATATTAACCGGGAATTATTGCATATAGGCATTATGCCAGGCACTGGAATTTCAGTGGTAAATAAGCCAAAAGATGACCTCACTGAATTTGTATTCTTGATTATTGCCCATAGAGAATATGAACATTAACAGAATATCAGCAATTATTGCCCATAGAGAATATAGGCAATAATCAAGTAAATAAGTAAGCAAGCAAGATAAGTAAGTGCAGACTAAAAACTACAATGAAGGGAATTAAAATGTTATGGGATACAGTGCAATTTAATCTAGGGTGGAAGCTGTTTCAGAAACAGTGGTTAGAAAAAGCCCACCTTAAGAGGGGATATTTCAGCTGGGATCAAGGATGAAATTTATGCATTTACTTAACTCAGCAAATACATATTGAGCACCTACTCTGTGACAGGAACCATTCCAGATGCTGAGAAATCAACAACAAACAAGAAAAAGATGTGACTTTCATGTCATTGACATTGAAGTCTGCAAGGAAATCTTACATGTTGATGCAACAATGACTTCAAATACCCTGGACAGGAAAAGCCTTTGATGGCTTCATTAAACTTCTGAAAGGCTAGAATGTCATTAACAGTGAACAACTGGCAGAGTGATCTGCAACGGATTTGAAGAAGTGAATAGAAACCATAACATGGGTGATTCTGTAATTCATGTAAAGAAGTATGCCTTTTATTCTTAGTAAAATTAGAAGCCATTGATAGGTTTTATGCAGAGGAATAATAAAATTTGACTTACCTTTTAGATCACACTTGCTGCTTTGTGGAGAATAGTTTGAAGGGAACAATAATAGACAAAGGAAACAAGTTAGTAAACTATCTTCCAGACAAGAAAGGATAGTAATCTGAACTGAGACAGGAAAGTAGAGATGGAGAAAGGTAGACAGATTTGAAGAATAATTTGGGAATACAAGATACGAGAGAATACAAGATTCTATTGTATTGCTCATACAATACAACAGAACGTATCGATGGATGAGTACAGTAAGGGAGAAATAAATACATTTCTGTTTTGCTTTTAGAAGAAACAACTAAGTGGATTTTGATGATGTTTACTAAGGTGGCAAAGAGAAAGGAGACTTTGGAGAGATTTAGAGTAGAAAATCATGAGTTTCTGTTTTTGGATAGATTGTGTTTGCAAGGTATATGTAACACCCAGCTGTATTGTCAGATAAACATTCTGAAATGAAATTCAAGAGCTTGGGGATAAATATAAACCTTTGGGAGCCATCAGAATAAATACTGGGTTCACATTTATGTCAATTGATGAGAACACCTAGAAAATGTTTGTTGAAGAAGTAAAGAAGATATAGAACATAAAATTAAGAAGCCCAGATATTTAAAGGAAGGGTAACCAGCTAAGAAAATTAAGAAGATGCCACCATTAAGTTTAAAAAAAATCAGTAGGGTGGTGGAACAGAAGCCAAAGTAGAAAAGTAAGTGGGAAAAAAAATAGTATTTACTGTGTCACATAATGGTGAGAAATCGAGCAAGATGTAGACAATGAAATGTTAATATTGACCCAGTTACGAGGTTTTTCAGCGGAATGCGGGGCTCAGAGAATTGGGCAGAGATGCCTGATCACAGCGGGTTGTGGTGTAAATGGAAGGGGAAGAAGTGAGACAGCACAATGAGCAGCTGTGAGCAGAAAGAAGCTATGGGTGGTTTGAAGAGAAAACAGAAGGTATAAAGTTCTCATTTTCAAAGTGGAAACATGATCCTATTAGAAAAAAATGAAAAGATAAATGAGTGGTATGGAGCGGAAGTTTGAAATTTGAGATCACAGAGTCGTGTGATCTTTCTCCAGCAAAGTTTCCCCACTCAAATTAAATCATAAAAAGTCACATGGCCAAGTTTTGCAGAGTAACTAAAATGGAAGGAGAGAAGGCTAAGGGATTGAAGGATATTTGCCATGGAGTAATCTCATGATGGACAGAGATCACAAACACCAGGCTAAAAATGAAGCTTGGAGTGGACTGATAACAAGTGTGGCTCAGAGTTGGAGACTTGATGTATTTGAAGAATTGTGGCAGTAGAGATACCTGAATAAATGCTCCAGATAAATAAATGATCATTATTGGACAATGGAATATTTAAAACCAAGATTTCAGAAGTGGTAAGTTTTCTGGGGCTGAAAAGACATTAAGTGAAAGTGGTTAGCCAAGAAGGAAAAGAAATTTAGAGATGAGAAGATGAAAGAACCAAAAAGCCTCCATTTTACATGTTTTATTTACGTGGATGCTGAAGTCACAAATAAATATACTGTACAGAATTTAGGAATCTATATGCTTGAATAAAAGGGCCTTACTACATAGGTAAATAGACAACAGTAACAAAAAGATAGAGGAGGCATATGCCTCAAGAACAGTGGTAGGCATTTGCAGGAGGGAGACGGATAAAGAGCTGATATTGCAAACCAAAATCAAAGAGGACCCCAGCCAACCCTGTCATACCTCATGTAATCACTACGAGAAAGAACAACTTTCTATTGAGAGGGCCAAGTAAAGCTGACAATAAAAAGGGACAGACAGTTTTTTAATAAAGCAAGAATATAAGGAATGTTCCTAGAAAAGATGACACATTTGAGGTAGTTTTATCATGAAGAACAAGAGAAATGGGATGGAAGTGAGAGGATCAAATTAAGGGCTTGGCAGAAAAGTATAGGGATGAGTTCTGTGAAGATAGGTATTCTTGTAGTCAAACGTCTAGCCATGACTAAGCAATGCAGGGCTATTGATCCATCTCTCAGAAAAAGTAGAGCATCTAGAACTATTAATCTTGTACAAAAATATTATCCTTGATGGTATAGAAGCTTATTAGATACGAGTTCCACAAGACTTGGACTAATGTGACTATGCAATCTGAGCAACTCCCCAAGGCGTGGGGCAGGGTGCTAGCACTCACAGGCTGCTAGCAGCTTCCCAGGACTTTGAACCATATCATGTCCCATCAGCTGGCAAGCATTTTTCACAGCCTTTCTCAGGTTTCACTTCCTGAAGTGAAACTTTACTCACCTTTCTAGACCACAGTGCTTGAATTCCTATTAAACTTACCGTCTGCACCATTCTTGTTATTTAACTACATAGCAGCTTTGCTAGAAAGTATTTCATATATATTTAACTCATTGTTACAAGTACCTAGTAAGTCTACAAAATGCAGATATTATATTTTATCCTCAGGTAAAGGTACACATTTCTCAAATCACAAGTTCAGATCTGCTAATAGCCAACTCAATTTTTTCCACAACTAAACTCAGTGTTTGCCCATTCTTCTTGATGGGAGAAACTTAATCAGATCGATTTCAAATATATTCTTACATTTATGGGTTTCCCAAGAACATATAAATGGTATCTATAAGATATGTTCATCTATGCTAGCATATTGGGTTAAAAAGCTATACTTTAAAACTCAAAAGAATAAATTTAAAACAAATGAATCATTACCTCATACAGCTCATAATGAAAAACTTTATCTCAGAAGGATATTTAGGCCAGTCATTCACTCAACAGATATTTAGTATCTGCTATTGGTACCAAAGCTTACATTAGACACAAGAGACACAAGTAGGAGACAAAAGTTAATTGGACACAGTTGCTTGTCTCAGAAAACTTGGAACATATTAATATAAATATAAATTATTTCCCATAAGAAAGTGGTATATATATATAGCTATGATGGATCTATCAAATGAGATCAGTATACACCATTTACAAGGACAGGATGGAGTGAATAAGAAAGGAAAGGAGAAGGGGATTTGATGCAAGTCCTCAACTTTTGAGAATGATGTCAAGAAAGAAAAACCACCCCTTCCATAGGACCACCACAACCACTGTCAGTATCTAACAGCCCACCTCAAAATAAACAGATCAGAGGAGCAGATCTTATGTTTTTACACTCTAAGGTCAGATATTTTCAATAACAGTGAAGGTAGTCTGTCTTCCTATGGAGTGCAAGTCCCGGTGTGTAACTCAACTACCATTAAGGGGTTATTAAAAGTTTTTATCAATAAACTACTGCATTTATGATATTATAAATGAGCTATTAATTGAAAAAGGCATCTGCCAGGTAAGGCATGTGTGTAAGTGGCAGACCCCACACATGATCCTTTAAAAATGGTAAACCAAAAATTTAGGCATTGTCTAATTTATGATAGTTACATTGAAAAATGATTATCATTCATTTATGTCCCCAAAAGAAAATACTACACTTTTACTGTGCATTAATCACCTAGAAGATCTTAAAATATTTGTTTATTTTGATTTATATTTCCAAGTAGTATTTTTTATAATCTGAAAACAAATATTTCAATGTTTCTTCTGTTTTTTAACACAGAAAAATTTTTATTCCACCCAGGTGTATAAGCAAAAGTATTTGACTTTAATATAGCAAATATGCAGAGGTAGAAAAAATAAGTTTATTAAGTGCTCATAATTACTTATAAAATATACAGCAAAGGTGACAAAATCATAACAATTTATGTAATACTGGAATATTCTATAAAAGATGGTTGTCCTTTGGTTTAAATGATACAATTTTGAGATTAAACGTGTTTCAACAAGCTTTTTTTAAAAAAAACTAGTAGACCACGGGGATAAAAAAATCCTAGGGTGGTCATGAATAAACTAACAGAAACCAAAACAAGCAAGATACAAAGTACGCCTTATTTAATTAAAGTTCAGAAAAAATGTACACATACTACAAATTTAATCTGTCCCTAGGCATTACTAACCTATATAACCAAATCTTACATAGTTGATTTTTGTGGGGAAATCTAGCATTACCACAGTTTGTAGTCAGTATTCAATGAGTCTTCTGAATTTTGCTCCTTTTTCTTCGAGGTAAGAGAGTCAAGTTACTAGTCAAATAATTACCTAAGAATTAATTTACAAATAGTAATTACACTTGATCTTTAAAGGAAGAAAACCAACACTGATAGTAACAGGTAGGTGGTTTTCTTTTTTTTTTTTTTTTTTTTTTTTTGAGACGGAGTCTCGCTCTGTCGCCCAGGCTGGAGTCTGGAGTGCAGTGGCCGAATCTCAGCTCACTGCAAGCTCCGCCTCCCGGGTTCCCGCCATTCTCCTGCCTCAGCCTCCCGAGTAGCTGGGACTATAGGCGCCCGCCACCGCGCCCGGCTAGTTTTTTGTATTTTTTTAGTAGAGACGGGGTTTCACCGTATTAGCCAGGATGGTCTCGATCTCCTGACCTCGTGATCCGCCCGTCTCGGCCTCCCAAAGTGCTGGGATTACAGGCTTGAGCCACCGCGCCCGGCCGGTAGGTGGTTTTCAAAACTTTAAATATATGTGACCTCAATAAAAGAATTCCCATTTTAATTAATTTGCTAAGAGTTAATTACCTAACCTGTATTTATGTCGCAAGCTAAAATGTATGTGATTAAAAAAAGATGATAGATGATAGATAGACAGACAACATACAATATAAGTTATTTCTGTTATATTCTTAATCACATGCATATACATATATAACATATATACACAGAAATCTTAAACAGAAATTTTGATGGCATTCTTAAAACATCACAAAATGCCTATTTATTTAGTGCCCCTTCTATTTTTGACTTAGACTAAATTTGACTTTGAATTGTGATTCAGACTTCTTCCTACTTACGATAAAAGAAAGAAAAGACTTATCCATATTCACCAAAAAAGAGAAACATATTAAAATGGGAGGAAGTAAAACTGACTATACTTGTTTGAAGAGGAAGCAAAGGCTAGTAGATCTTTCAGGTTGGGCCAATATGAAGTATGTTTTGCAAGAATACAGTAAACAAATACCTTCTTTGAAATGGGTTTACATTTCCACTCACTCAAACGTCACAATATTTGTAAGGAACATTTTCATGGGTAGAAAGTGAATACAAATTTAATTTAAAATCCAGATTTTATTTGAAAATTAAATAGGTTTATTTAAAACTAAGTTACACAACAAAGAAATTGTAAAGGACCCTTTCAGTTACTTTGTTCTTGCAATAATACAGATACAATACATTGCCTAAGTGACAGCGGTTCTATTGGGAAGTTAAAGGCAAAGGTGGAAGAATGTTTCCTTCAGCATCTTCACCCATGCTTTCTAAATTAATTCAACAACTCTTCTATGAAATAGTACTAATTACAAAGCCAAAAGTAAGCACTCCATCTCTGTTAGTTATTGCATTAGTTTGTTAAGGTAGCCATAACAAAATACCAAAAACCGACTCACTTGGATTAAGGCCCACATCACCATTCCCATTTTAATGTAATCATCTCTGTAAAAGCCTTATCTCCAAAGCAGCTTCATTCTGAGGTACTGTGGGTTAGGATTTCAACATATGAAGTTGGAGGGGATACAATTTAGCCTATAACAGTTATTATTTGTGTCATCATGTTTATTACATTAATTCATTTAAAAATATTGTTTTATTTAATCTTCATAGCTACACTCAAAGGTATTTTTTTTAAAATCTCCATTTAACAAATGATTCTAAGACCTCAAGTATCTCCATCAAGCTTCTTAAACAAGAAGTGATGAAACAAGAACGCCTTCTGTGAAATTAAGTTTCTTCTGGAAAGTGTGTAACCAAGAAAAGTTCCAATGTGGACATTTTTCCATATCATCACTCTTTCCAACCTGCTGCTAGGAAAGTCCAACTTGTAGCTTAAAATCATGCTCCCTTTAGACAGGCACAGCAGCCACACACAAATTAACACTATAAATTGTTGGCCCAGCAAAAGTTCTCCAATTCTTAGTTGCAAATTCTTTCTCACTGGTCAGGATTCAAAGCTTCAGTCCCAAAGTGTTGATGAGCCTTTATCCTTCATCACAAGTCTTGCATCAGGGCTTCAGCTTTAATGTTTGGAAATGAAAAACCAGCATCATGAAAATGGCCAAAAGAGCATATCTAAATACATGAGACTGAAACACTCACACTTGCTTGGGAGCGTAGTATGGTTACCATGGCAGCAGCTTTGGTGACAGACAGCAGAGAGCAGCAGCTACAGATTCTTTTAGTCTATATATTATATACATATAATATATCAGGTATTCAAATAGTCATGTGCCACAAAACAACATTTCCATCAATGATAGACCACATGTACAATGGTGGTCCCATAAGATTATAATACCACATTTTTACTGTACCTTTTCTATATTTAAATATGTTTAGATACAAAAATACTTGCCATTGTATTAAAATTGCCTACAGTGCTCAGTACAGTAATATGCTGCGCAGGATTGTACCCTGGGAGCAATAAGCTATGCCATATAACCTAGGTGTGTAGCAGGCTATACCATCTAGGTTTGTGTAAGGACACTCTATGATGTTCACACAATGACAAAATCACCTAATGATGCATTTCTCAGAAAGTACTCCCATCATTAAGTGACTATATACTATATACTATATCCTAAAAGCTATTCAACTGAGCTCAACAGACATACTCTGGAACCCTCCTCCGTGGACTCTACGTTTGGGAAGGTCTTTATTTCACTAAGACTAAGCTCTTTTCAGAAGTTTCAGTACTTTCTCCAGTCCATAGAGATCACTCTGTAGGCCTCCACACCACATTATTCTATTAGACCACACAGATGTCTTTATTCTTGTTTTTCTTTCACTCCTTATTCATTCTTTCCTCTTTTCTCTAAGGAATAAAGTAACTGAAAAAAAGGTGCTTTCCAACACAAGCTCCAGCAAAAATCTAATGTGTTATTTTATTCTGATTTAGAAGCATTTAGATGTAACAAAGAGAAATTGTTAGGGAAATAATATTCAAAGCTATGACTAAAAGAGTAGATTTTATCCTCTATAATTTTCACTTGTTTATGTTCATAGTTAGGAATAAAGATATGCTATAAGAATCTCTAATGATTTAAGCTGGAAGGATATATTTGCTTGTTTTGTCACATTATATTTTCCAAATTCAAAACTGTTAAATAATTTTACTGTTCTCTTACTCCTAAATGCCACATAATAGAGTAATATTTTGAATTAATTATTCTTGCTAGTTTATACAGATTATATATTATGTATAAAACAGAAAAAAGATATAATATATGTATTATGTATTATTTATGTATTATATATAATATACATAATATATAAAATATAAATATATTTATAATATATAATATATAAACATATATAAACATACAATATATATTTATATATAATATATATTTTTATTATATATGAATATATATTATATATTTTTTCTTTGTTTTTCCAAATGACATTTTAACAGGTGATAGCATTTCATTTTAAACAACATAACAACAATGACTACTGATTAAAAAAAAAATTCCATTTCAAAAAGGAAATTTTCTGTGCAATATGAAAATAACTTAGGATATTTATGTCCTCTTTACTCATTCCATTATTCCACCCTTTTATAATCATACTGTTTTATTCTACTATAAAAAGAGGGAAATACTTTAGCTTTCGGTGACTTTCTGAATCTGCCCTGCATCACTAATGTGAGTGTTCCCTATGGCCTTTTCAAAATTGACTTCCTGTGAACCAGTTGAGTTTTTGTGCCTCCACCCTAGTAGCTATGATAAGGCAGTTCTCAGGCTAAGAAGTGTCACAATGCCTTTCAAAACCAATTGATTTTAATAGTTTATTTTGCCAGTTGGAAAGGAAAAGTACATGAGATATGCATGGGTTGGGTTTTGTTAGGTTATAAGATAAGTTTTCTTTATACTAGAAAATACTTAACAAAGGAACCAGTTAATTTGTAACATAATTTTATTGGTAAGTCTATGAAATGGCAGATGTCCTTTTTCTATTTATGTGTTAAGTTCAGTGCTCACATTAAACTCAATAACATGCAGAGATACAAACTTTGAGAAGGTTAGTTTCAATACAAAAGCCTATATGCTGACCTTTTAAAAAGTTGATGTTGGTCAGAACATAGGAAGTTGGGAATAAATTCTTAAATATTGTGCAATCAACCTATTGGTAACATGTTCTCACGATTTCTGCCAGCTGGCACAAGCATAGGAACTTCACTCACAAAGTAAAAGTTTAAGAAACTTATTGTTTTCTTAAATGAAGTGGTCGGAATTTGAAGAAACAGTTAGTATATAAACTCTGACTAAGTAGAGGTAACTGGGCTGATCCTGAGTATAAAACAAGGCCTAAAAAGAAAGGCTATGCCTTTAAGAAGTTTACAAGATACTTTCAAAAAAATACATAAACACAAAATACACCAACTCAAGAAACTGGTCACCATATCCTATGATTATGAGAAATAGGATATTCAATGGATGAACAAACATTCTCTCACAGTCCTTAATGAGTCTTAAGACATGTTTTCTCTAAAAGGTTATCTTCCATATGTAAAATAACCTTCACCCACAAGGCCAATTGTTTTTTTCATAAATCTTTAAAAGGATGGCATCCGGAGCTTGCCAGATTTTCAAGACTCTAAAAAAATTATTGGCTCAAAACTATGAAAATAAAATTATAAATTAAAATTATTAACTGATTAATAAAGTGTTTTCAAAATAGTATGTTATACCAACTATTCAATTACACTGAAACACAGTTTATCTAATTACATATAAATGATGTTGAATGTAAGATGTGGGACCATCTTAATATATTTGACTAACACAGTCCAACCTCTAAGAGAGTCTAGATTCTATGAAGGCTTTTGAATGGCCATGTTCCCACCAAAGCAGTCACATGACATTGCTAAGTACTTTGAGTAAACAACATTTTTAAACAAGAAATCAATTTTTAGTTCTACCAAATGATATTGTTAAACATTTCAGGTAAACAACACTTAAACCAGAAATTAGTCTTTAGTTTGGTCTAGTACTTATATAATTAGATAGCGGAATTAAAAGCATATGAATAATTCCACAAAACTTGAAGGAAATAGAATGTCTTTACTAAAATAAAAAAAGAATACAAAAGGTATAATCGTCCTCTGATCTGAACTATGTAGTAAAATTTTAGTAAATGTAACACCCAAATCACAGCAGTGACATTCTAATTGTTCCATTTTCAATCATTCCCCCCACTACTGCTAACTTTGTTGGGAGATGAATTTTCTCTCTGAAAAAAATTGTCGTTCTTGCCTCCAAGTCTCAATTTATGTTTCCCTCAGGGGTAAACTCTTTGCCTTTCTCTTCCCAGATCCAAATCTACCTATCTTTTCAAACTTTGCATTGAGAGAAAAATACTTTTTGTGAATTAACAAAGATGTGATGTCTTACTGTTACTGGTCACGAAAGACACACCTATTTCTTTACATTTTTTTCTTCAATTTTAAGAAGAATTTTAACTGCCTTAGTCTTTTTTATCTGTTTCTTTGCAGCCACAGAATGGGAGCTAAATGGGGAGAACCGCAATATCACATCAGACACCATGGCCCAGAACCGCCTGTGCTCACACAAGACCCATAATTGTGTGCTCCCTATTGCCTACTCCTATCCCCTGAATCCAAGAGGGCTGCCTCAACAGTAACCTGGAGTTGGACTATACACACTGTCACTGGTGAATGATCCTCCTTCACTGGGCTCTGATCTCTCCTGCCCAGGTTCTGCCTTGGTTCTTGATCAGGGGTTCTGGGACATTCTCACTAAGTTCTGGATTTGTTCCCTCTCTGGGCTATGCTTCAACACTATTGACAATTTGGTTATTGCTCTCTTTATGGTTCTGATCTTCACTTTTTATGCTTTCCCACTTTAAGGCCTTCTCTATCATTCTGAATTGCTCATCCATGGCCTCATTCACCATTTTCCTTTCTTCTTATATTATTTCTTAACTCTCAGCTTCTGAACTCTTCTCTAATCTTATTCAACCAATCTTGTTCTCTTGGTTGAAGGTATACATCCTACATTATAACATTTATTATTGTTTTTAAAACAATTTTATTTTTCCCCAGGTTTATTAAGGTAAAATTGACAAATAAAAATTATATATATTTACAGTGTACAGCTTGATGTTTTGATAAGTGTATACATTGTGAGACATCGTGGTCATTGCATACATTGCGACACACTATATATCTTGTGAAACAGGCTAATAGATTTTTTTAAATAATGTTTATCCTGAGTAACAATATTTTGATAGGTTTTTTCCATATTGTTTAATCTGGCAGCACTTTACAAAGCAGGTTATCATTTTTCCCTCATTACTATAAGAAAAGTGAGACTCAGCAAACTTAGATCTTGGTCTCTCTGACTTCAAGTCTACTTTCTGGTCATTACAACAGTAGCTCCCATATTAGAGAGATTCCTAAAATAAGATTCTCAGGACGTATCTTGGAACTTCTGATTCCAGAGGTTTCAGGGGCCACTCCAAATGACTCCAACAGTGATGCAGGTTTGGGAACCAATGTACTGCACATATTGCCACCATCCTACTGTAACCTCCAGTATGATGCAACCCACGTTTGAAATTAAACTGGAATCATTTTTAAAACTACAGTGTGTTCTTACAAATTCATGAGATGTATTTTGTTCACAGGTGTTTCACTTACTAGTCTGCTCATATGAAGAATATATTATATGGTCTAGATTATTTGCTAGACCCGTTCTTTCTCCTGCTCTGTCTTCTCACCCAGACCCATTTGAATGACAGTCAGTTAACACCAGTACTTCAGTTTAAGTCTTGGAACGAGAATTTTTCTCTGTAGGCCTAGCAGACCTACATAAGGACCAAAACCCTGTCCATGAGGTCATAATCATATAGCCATCTCTAAGTTGCATTGTGTATTGGGAAGAAATAAGAATGCAGTAGTATCGGCCTGGTCTTCTATCATAATTAGCATTGAAAAGTGTATGTAATTGTATTGCTTATATAAGGAGATCAAATTTTAACTTAAGTATTCTAAATAAATATTTCTCTTGGAATATAGCCAGGAATATTTTTCTTGACTTCAGGATATACTTTATTATATTGCTATATTCCAACAAAAATGAGACAAAATTCTATTCTTTCCTCTCAGACCTTCTAGGTTTGCAACCTAAAGTCACATATTTTAAAAATGCAAAATGAGATACATAGAATAGTTTTATATATATATAATTATTTTGTTTTTTTTTTTTTTTGCTTCTGTGCTTTCCACATCAAACGTACGTCAAAACACTCAAGAGCTTTAGGACAGTGAGGAAATCTTCAGACTGATGGATTTAAAAAATAAGATCAAAGCCTCTAGACCGCTATTTACCAATCATGGTAGTGACCATAATTTTTCCACATTTATACAGGCAAGGAAATGAGGTATAGAGATATCCAGTAATCTTCTAAATCAATTAAGGATTCACCAGAGATACACAGAGAAAACACAGGATTTACGACTGAAGACTGTTTTTTGGACTCAGTAGTACCTCATGATGCTGTCATTAATGTTTCTACAATGCTTTCTCATGGATACAGAATCCTCTTAGTCAACACTATCAATTGTGTTTATCCTGTAAGTCAATAATTTTAAAATATTTTTTTTAAAGAGATGGGGTTTTGCCATATTGGCTAGGCTGGTCTCAAGAAATCTGCCTGCCTTGGCCTCCCAGTGCTGGGATTAAAGGCGTGAGCCACCATGACTGGCCCAAAAACTGATCTTTTCAGCCCAATGTAAAGAAGGCCAAAGGAGGAATGTTGCCTCTGCCTGGCTGTCTCATCTGTGGTAGAGCTAAAAGTAAACAGATCAGGGCCTTAGTTGGTGAGGACTTCACTTTAAAAGTTTCAGTTGAATATAGTTGATTTTGGGATAAGTCCAAAGAGAGAAGGTGGTTCTACTTCTGAGATGGAAGCCTATGAAGACATTATGCCAGGAAAGATTTTAAAAGCCAGGAAATGAATCAGGATGGTTGTGAATGGAGAAAGTCAAACACATCACTAAATCAGGAGGGCCAGGCAGATGAGAAACCAAAAAATGCAGCCAGCTTTGGCAAATGCTCATTACAAATGAGATTCCAGCCAGAAGAGCTGATGGTTTATTCATTCACGCCATTGTTCTTTTTATCTATGACATAATGGTTCAGTGTAATTTCCATAAAGCAAGACAGATCTATTCACTTTAGGTTGTTGTGTTCGTTAAATGGAGAAATCATGTTTTCTAAATGCTGACCTATTGTTTGGTTTTGCACCTTTCATGAACTCCAAAAATAATCTAAGAGGAAGATCTTAAGCTTTAGTATACGTGGCATCTTTTTTCAAGGATGAAAATTTAACATGGAAGCTAGTGTTAAATTCCTGACAAATATTCATTCATGTATTCAACAAACACGCTTTTTACTGTACTCAAGACAGGATGGTGTTAGGAGCTAGAGACTGAGCATATTACTAAATGGCCATGGCCTTGAGATTTAGTAATGTGAATTTAAGGGAAACAAGAAGTTCTCCAGTTCTCCACTTAAATTATTATTGCTCAGAGCAAACTATTAGATATAAATCTGAGAAACAAAAGAAAGACCAATTAGATAATCTATTTATGCCTTGGAGAACGAAGCAAAATGAGAATGCTTCTAATTTGCTTTGCTTGAATAAACTCCAATCAAAAGACTGCCCTTCTGCATAATAACCATAATAACATAGTAGACAGTTTTATAAATCTCACATTTATAATTTGAAGTTTTGACAAGGCATTTCTAAGTGGCATTTCAGGATTCTTATCAATTATTTTATCGAATGTAAAATTACATTTAGTGACTTGCTTAGGCTTTCTCTGCAAATCAGGAGTTAAAATCAAATCCTTGCTGTACTTAATAATACTATTTCTGAACACCATAAAATTTTTCCAGTTATAAAAAGCACTATTTTATCTGTTATATGGTACAGCTATGGATTGTAGTAAAAACTACAGACTTTTTACCACTTTTCTTGATCCTGAAGGAAAGGAGACAGAAGATGTCCACGTCTGCTTCATAAAGCATTAGAAAAGGTGGTCTTATAGATGGAAAAACATTCAATTGAGATAATTGTAAAATTCAAGTCTAATTAAACCCTGGCATTGAGAGGTTTATTATTGCTGCTTCTTATTTAATGTATAATCATTGATAAAGAAATACCTCTAAAATGGACGTTTGAAAACTAACATGTGCTTACTTTTTCTGTAACAAAAAGGTGAGGGAACTTGAAAAGTTAGCTTCTTTATATGTTTATGTGTGTGTTTTGAATGTGTTTAATTTCCTGTTTATTTAGTTTTCTTTTATAATTTAATTTTGCTGCTTATTAAAATACTAAGTTATATAAAGTACTTAGAAAAGACATACAGATATTTTTAAATTATATACGTGTCATTAAATCCTCACGACAACCCTATGAGATAATAAATTATTATCCTTATTTAGTGAATTGAGAAACTGAAGCACAAAAATATGTAAATAACTTGTCCTGAACATTCTCATTTTATATTTCAACAGTATCACTGAAATTTGCTGTTCAAGTATCACAAGTAAACTATTCCTTGAAGGATTTTCATGTAATATAAAAATAACAGGCAAGGAAATTCTCCTTTCAATTGTTGATTTTTAAGTTAAAATGTAATTCCTGAGTTAATTTATTTGTCTTTCTTGAAGTTAGACAGCCAATGTGCATTTTTGTTTAGGACTGAATTCAAGCTAGGAATTTTCATAGAAATTAACATATACAAATATAAGTCATTATTTAAAAATATTTCTCCGCTATAAATAGAAAAGATTTTTAAATGAAGTAAGTAGATACATTAACTATCTTTCTTTTTCTTTCCCTCTAGATATTGATTTTTCTTTTTTCCAAACATAAGTATCTTTAAAAATTATATTTGTTTGGCCGGGCGCGGTGGCTCAAGCCTGTAATCCCAGCACTTTGGGAGGCCGAGACGGGCGGATCACGAGGTCAGCAGTTTGAGACCATCCTGGCTAACACGGTGAAACCCCGTCTCTACTAAAAAAATACAAAAAGCTAGCCGGGCGAGGTGGCTGGCGCCTGTAGTCCCAGCTACTCCGGAGGCTGAGGCAGTAGAATGGCGTAAACCCGGGAGGCGGAGCTTGCAGTGAGCTGAGATCCGGCCACTGCACTTCAGCCCGGTAGACAGAGCAAGACTCCGTCTCAAAAAAAAAAAAAAAAAAAAAATTATATTTGTTTATAATCACTGATTTTACTTCTTTATCAAATCCAAAGCGGGGGGAGGGGCATGGTGGAAAGATATCCAAATAGAAACAGCTCAGGTCTGCAGGTCTGCAGCTCCTAGTGAGACCAGTGCAGAAGGTGGGTGATTTCTGCATTTCCAACTGAGGTACCCAGTTCATCTCATTGGAACTAGTCAGACAGTGGGTTCAGCCCACAGAGGGTGACCGGAAGCAGGGTGGGGCATCCTCTCACCTGGGAAGTGCACGGGGTCAGGGGAACTCCCTCCCGTAGCCAGGAGAAGCCTTGAGCAACTGTGTCTTGAGGGAGGGCGCACTCCAGCCCAGATACTGTGCTTTTCCCATGGTCTTCTCAAACCACAGACCAGGAGATTCCCTCTGGTGCCTACACCACCAGGGCCCCGGGTTTCAAGCACAAAACTGAGCAGCCCTTTGGACAGACACCAAGGTGGATGCAGGCAGTTTTTCTTCATACCCTGGTGGTGTCTGGAATTCCAGTGAGACAGAACTATTCACTCCCTTGGAAAGGGGGCTGAAGCGAGTGAGTCGTGTGGTCTTGCTCAGCGGATCCCACCCCCACAGAGCCCAGCAAGCTAAGATCCACCGGCTTGAAATTCTCACTGCCAACACAGAAGTCTGAAGTCGACCTGGGATGGGATGCTTGAGCTTGGTGGGAGAGGGGCGTCTGCCATTACTGAAGCTAGAGTAGACGGTTTTCCCCAAATAGTGTAAACAAAGCCGCAGGGAAGTTCAAACTGAGTGCTGAACCCACTGCAGCTCGGCAAAGCCTCAGTAGCCAGACTGGCTCTCTAGATTCCTCTGCGGACAGGGCATCTCTGAAAGAAAGGCAGCAGCCCCAGTCAGGGGCTTATAGATCAAACTCCCATCTCCCTGGGACAGAGCACTGGGAGAAAGGAACAGCTGCGGGCACAGCTTCAGCAGACTTAAAGGTTCCTGCCTGCAGGCTCTGAAGAGAGCAGAGGATTTCCCAGCACAGCGCTCGAACTCTGCTAAGGGACAGACTGTCTCCTCAAGTGGGTCCCTGACCCCCACGTCTCCTGACTGGGACACACCTCCCAGCAGGGTTCCACAGACGCCTCATACAGGAGAGCTCTGGCTGGCATCTGGTAGGTGCCCCTCTGGGAGGAAGCTTCCAGAGGAATGAGCAGGCAGCAATCTTTGCTGTTCTGCAGCGTCCACTGGTGATACTCAGGCAAACAGGGTCTGGAGTGGACCTCCAGCAAACTCCAGCAGACCTACCAAAGAGGGGCCTGACTGTTAGAAGGAAAACTAACAAACAGAAAGCAATAGCATCAACATTAACAAAAAGGACACCTAGGCAAAAACCCCATCTGAAGGCCACCAACACCAAAGACCATAGGTGAATAAATCCACGAAAATGAGGAAAAACCAGTGCAAAAAGACTGAAAATTCCAAAAACGAGAATGCCTCTTCTCTAAAGGATCACCAGTCCTCACCAGCAAGGGAACAAAACTGGACGGAGAATGCGTTTGACAAATAGACAGAATTAGGTTTCAAAAGGTCGGTAATAACAAACTCCTCCAAACTAAAGAAGCATGTTCTAACCCAATTCCACGGAAGCTAAGAACCTTGATAGAAGGTTACAGGAACTGCTAACTCAAATAACCAGTTTAGAGAAGAATATAAATGACCTGATGGAGCTGAAAAACACAGCATAAGAACTTTGCAAAGCATACACAAGTATCAATAGCTGAATTGATCAAGTATATCAGAGGAAGAAAGGATATCAGAGATAGAAGATCAACTTAATGAAATAAAGTGTGAAGACATGATTAGAGAAAAAAGAATTAAAGGGAATGAACAAAGCCTCCAAGAAATACGGGACTATGTGAAGAGACCAAATCTATGTTTAACTGGTGTACCTGAAAGTGTTGGGGAGAATGGAACCAAGTTGGAAAACAAACTTAAGGATGTTATGCAGGAGAACTTTCCCAACCTAGGAAGACAGGACAATATTCAAGTTCAGGAAATACAGAGAACCTGACAAAGATACCACTTGAGAAGAGCAACCCCAAGACACAACATCGTCAGATTCACCAAGGGTGAAATGAAGGAAAAAAGTTAAGGGCAGCCAGAGACAAAGGTTGGGTTACCCACAAAGGAAAGCCCATCAGACTAACAGTGTATCTCATTGCAGAAACCCTACAAGCCAGAAGAGAGTGGGAGCCAATATTCAACATTTTTAAAGAAAAGAATTTTCAACCCAGAATTTCATATCCAGCCAAACTAAGCTTCATAAGTGAAGGAGACATAAAATCCTTTACAGTCAAGCAAATGCTAAGGGATTTTGTCAACACCAGGCCTCCCTTACAAGAGCTCCTGAAGGAAGCACTAAATATGGAAAGGAACAACCAGTACCAGCCACTGCAAAAACAAACAAAAATGTAAAGACCATCGACATTACGAAGAAATTGTATCAGCGAATGTCCAAAATAACCAGCTAGCATCATAATGACAGGATCAAATTCACACATAACAATGCTAACCTTAAATGTAAATGGGATAAAATGCCCCAATTAAAAGACACAGACTGGCAAATTGGATAAAGAATAAAGACCCATCAGCATGCTGTATTCACAAGACCAATCTCATGTGCAAAGACACACATAGGCTCAAAATAAAGGGATGGAGGAGTATTCACCAAGCAAATGGAAAGCATAAAAAAGCAAGGGTTGCAATCCTAGTCTCTGATAAAACAGACTTTAAACCAACAAAGATCAAAAAAGACAAAGAAGTGCATTACATAGTGGTAAAGGGATCAATGCAGCAAGAAGAGCTAACTATCCTAAATACATATGCACCCAATACAGGAGCACCCAGATTTATAAAGCAAGTCCTTAGAGGCCTACAAAGAGACTTAGACTCCCACACAATAATAGTGACACACTTTAACAAACCACTGTCAATATTAGACAGATCAATGAGACAGAAAATTTACAAGGCTATTCAGGACTTGAACTCAGCTCTGAACCAAATGGACCTAATTGACATCTACATAACTCTCCACCCTAAATCAACAGAATATACATTCTTCTCAGCACTACATAGCACTTATTCTAAAATTGACTACATAATTGGAAGTAAAACACTCCTCAGCAAATGCAAAACAACAGAAATCATAACAAGCAGTCTCTCATACCACAGTGCAATCAAATTAGAACTCAGGATGAAGAAATTCACTCAAAACCACACAACTACATGGAAACTGAATAACCTGCTCCTGAATGACTACTGGGTAAATAATGAAATTAAGCAGAAATAAGTAAGTTCTTTGAAACCAATGAGAACAAAGACACAACATACCAGAATCTCTGGGACACATTTAAAACAGTGTTTAGAGGGAAATTTATAGCACTAAATGCCCACAGGATAAAGCTGAAAAGATCTAAAATCAACACGCTAACATCACAATTAAAAGAAATAGAAAAGCAAGGGCAAATAAATTCAAAAGCTAGCAGAGGACGAGAAATAACTAAGATCAGAGCAGAACTGAAGGAGAGAGACACATGAAAAACCCTTGCAAAAAATCAATGAATACAGGAGCCAGTTTTTTGAAAAGATTAACAAAATAGACAGACAACTAGCCAGACTAATAAAGAAGAAAAGAGAGAAGAATCAAATAGACACAATAAAAAATGATAAAGGAGATATCACCACCGACCCCACAGAAATACAAACTACCATCAGAGAATACTATAAACACCTCTACACAAATAAACTAGAAAATCTAGAAGAAATGGATAAATTCCTGGACACATAAACCCTCCCAAGACTAAACCAGGAAGAAGTCGAATCCCTGAATTGGCCAGTTACAAGTTCTGAAATTGAGGCAGTAATTAATAGCCTACCAGCCAAAAAAAGCCCAGGACCAGACAGATTCACAGCTGAATTCTACCAGAGGTACAAAGAGGAGCTGGTACCATTCCTTCTGAAACTATTCCAAACAGTAGAAAAAGAGAGACTCCTCTCTAACTTGTTTTATGAGGCCAGCATCATCCTGATACCAAAACCTGGCAGAGACACAATAAAAAAAAGAAAATTTCAGGCCAATATCCCTGATGAACATAGATGCAAAAATCCTCAATAAAATACTGGTAAACCAAATACTGGCACATTAAAAAGCTTATCCACCATGATTAAGTCAGCTTCATCCCTGAGATGTAAGGCCGGTTGATACACAAATCAATAAATGTAATCCATCACATAAACAGAACCAATGACAAAAATCACATCATCATCTCAATAGATGCAGAAAAGGTCTTCAAAAAAATTCAACAACCTTCATGTTAAAAGCACTCAATAAACTAGGTATTGATGGAACATATCTCAAAATGATAAGAGCTATTTATGACAAACCCACAGCCAATAGCATACTGAATGGACAAAAGCTGGAAGCATTCCTTTTGAAAATCGGCACAAGACAAGAATGCCTTCCCTCACCACTCCTATTCAATGTAGTATTGGAAATTCTAGCCAGAGCAAGCAGGCAAGAGAAAGAAATAAAGGGTATTCACATAGGAAGAGAAGAAGTCAAATTGTCTCTGTTTGCAGATGACATGATTGTATATTTAGAAAACTCCATCATCTCAGCCCAAAAATTCTTTAAGCTGATAAGCAACTTAAGCAAAGTCTCAGGACACAAAATCAATGTGCAAAAATCACAAGCATTCATATACACTAATAATAGACAAACAAAAAGCCAAATCATGAGTGAACTCCCATTCACAATTGCTACAAAGAGAATAAAATACCTAGAAATACAACTTACAAGGGATGTGAAGGGCCTCTTCAAGGAGAACTATAAACCACTGCTCAAGGAAATAAGAGAGGATGCAACAAAATGAAAAAACATTACATGCTCATGGATAGAAAGAATCGAGAGTGTGAAAATGGCCATACAGCCCAAAGCAATTTATAGATTCAATGCTATTACCATCAAACTACCATTGGCTTTCTTCACAGAATTAAAAAATTCTTTAAATTTCATATGGAACCAAAAAAGAGCCCATATAGCTAAGACAATCCTAAGCAAAAAAAAAAAAAAAAAAAAAAAAAAAAAGGCTGGGGGCATCATGCTACCTGACTTCAAACTATACTACAAGGCCACAGTAACCAAAACAGCATGGTACTGGTACCAAAATAGATATATAACCCAACAGAACAGAACAGAAACCTCAGAAGTAATGCCACAGATCTACAACCATCTGATCTTTGACAAACCTAACAAAAACAAGCAATGGGAAAAGGATTTCCTATTTAATAAATGGTGTTGGGAAAACTGGCTACCCATATGCAGAAAACTGAAACTGGACCCCTTCCTTACACCTTATACAAAAATTAACTGAAGATAAATTAAAGCCTTAAATGTAAGACCTAAAACCATAAAAACCCTGAAGAAAACCTAGGCAATACCATGCAGGACATTGGCTTGGCAAAGACTTCATCACTTAAATACCAAAAACAATTGCAACAGAAGCCACAATGGACAAATGGGATCTAATCAAATCAAGTTTCTGCACAGCAAAAGAAACTATCATCAGAGTGAACAGGCACCCTACAGAATGGGAGAAAATTTTTTCAATCTATCTATGTGACAAAGGGCTAATATTCAGAATCTACAAGGAACTTAAGCAAATTTTAAGAAAAAAAAGTCCCATTGAAAAGTGGGCGAAGTATATGAACAGACACTTCTCAAAAGAAGACATTTATGTGGGCAAGAAACATATGAAAAAAAAATCATCACTGGTCATTAGAGAAATGCAAATCAAAACCACTGTGAGATACCATCTCACACCAGTTAGAATGGCAATCATTAAAAAGTCAGGAAACAAAAGATGCCGGAGAGGATGTGGAGGAATAAGAACGCTTTTACACTGTTGGTGGGAGTGTAAATTAGTTCAACCATTGTGGAAGACAGTGTGGCGATTTCTCAAGGATCTAGAACTAGAAATACCATTTGATCCAGCAATTCCATTACTGGGTATACACCCAAAGGATTATAAATCATTCTACTATAAAGACCATATGCACCTGTATGTTTATTACAGCACCATTTACAATAGCAAAGAATTGGAACCAACACAAACACCCATCAATGATAAACTGCATAAAGAAAATGTGGCACATACACACCATGGAATACCATGCAGCCATAAAAAAAAAAAAAAAAAAAAAAAAAAAAAAAAAATGAGTTCATGTCCTTTGCAGGGACATGGATGAAGCTGGAAACCATCATTCTCAGCAAACTAGCACAGGAACAGAAAACCAAACACCGCATGTTCTCACTTATAAGTGGGAATTGAACAATGAGAACATATGGACACATGGAGGGGAACGTCACACACCAGAGTCTCGCTGGGGATGTGGGGCAAGGGGAGGGATAGCATTAGGAGAAATACCTAATGTAGATGACGAGCTGATGGGTGCAGCAAACCAACATGGCACACATATACCTATGTAACAAACCTGGACGTCCTGCACATGTATCCCAGAACTTAAAGTATAACTTTAAAAAAAGAGAGAAACAAAAATAGAATTAATAGAACATAAAGTAAGAGATGCAGAAAGCATAGTCAAAATGTATAAATCTGTTTAATTGAAGTACTGGAAGGAAAGGAGAGAATAGGGCCAAAGCAATATTTAAGCTAAAATAGCCTGTTCCACAACCTTTTCTCTTTATTTCTGAATTCATTATTCTATCCTTCAATGACAATTTTTGCCTCAAGTGTGTTATCTGGTAAACATTCTCTTCTATTTTTGAATGCCTGCTGTGTGTATTGAGTAAATGGAAGAGCTGAGCTTGAAGGACAAGTCTTGCTGATGCTGGAGTTTAAGGATTGCCCTTTCTCCTGTACCATGCTGCATTCTTTACACCCTCTGGCCCCTGCTCCGATGCTATATTCTCTCTCAGCGATACTCTTTTCATCTATGCAAATAGAAAGACAACTTTTCATTTGCCACATTCCTTTCTTTTCTCTCAGGAATCACTGTCCTGTGCTGCCTGGTGTTCAAAATCTGAAAAACAGTGTTTTACATACTTTGTTTTTCTAATTGTTGCTTGAAATGATAAATCTGGTCCCTATTGTTTTATCCTGGTGGGAGCTGTTCAAGTCCATGCACATAATTTTTGTAACTACAAATGGTTGTTTATACTTTGTAAGGACTTCTTACAAATGGGATATTTCACATAAAGGCAGTTCATGAAAAAAAAGAAAAAATCCAAAAGATATTGAACTAGTACCTGTGAATAATTGTATAAGGCAATTTCTTGTTAGAGTGATCATGCTTAATAGGTATTACACAATCAGATAAGGTTTAGGTGAGCTTTTCACTCATCAGACTTAAAAGAACAGAGTCCTACTCAGGATGTTAGTGAAAGCACACCTCTCCACTCAGGTGTGGAGATTTCCTGAAAGAGGGCTTTAGATCATTCTTTGCTGGTGCTTCAGTGTTTTCTGGCAGTCTTTTCTATTTGCCTCCTCTACAGGGAACAGCAGAATTCCATGCATCTCACTCATAACTTTCAAGGTAGGTCTGCTTACCATTTGCAAAAAAAAAAGGGATTTTTTAAAAGCTACTGCCAAGAGTTTTAGAACATTTACTTAGAGCCGACTGTGAATCACAGGAAGTCATTTTGTGGCCAAAGGCTGACTCTAACAATCTAACTAGGTTAGTAGGTCATTGAAATTTTTTTCCTTCACTTGAAGCTGATCTTTTTGGTGGTGCCGGGTGGGGGGAAATGCCATAATCAAATGTCAACATGATTCATTTTTCATAATTAGCTAGGAAAGAGTTACAGTCCGTGAATTACATTTTAGAGTCTAAAAAGAAGCCCCCATTTGCCCATCTCTTTCAAGGTATGCTGCCAACAGTAGTGTGACTTAGGGCTCTTTTCCTAGCTCCTGTCTTCCCGTAACTTGCTGTCTTCACTGAACCAACTCACAACATAGGTAAATATATAGTCTCTACTTTTATTTTACCATGATAATGGTGAAAATTCCTTAATTTTCCCCTCAGTGCTTCTATGTTCATCTGCATGTTTTAGCACTGAGATGCATGTTCTTGGTTTTTCTATTTACACAATTCATTTTGACCAATTTAGTTTTTGTCACTTCAATTATTATTCACCCCAAATTTTTAAATGTGAAGTTACAATTATTTTGTTTCTTTCATTTTTAAGTAAAAGATAGAAGTGTTTAGAAGAGAGGAAAAGGCAGCAAAATGCAGTAGAAGTAGTAGCGGACAAGAGGGTAAGGGACCTGAGTGTAAAGCACACTCATTCATTCAGATATTCTGTAAGTGTTTCTATATCTCAAATTCTGTGCCAGATACTGGCAACAATAATTGTGTGCAATGCTTTCATGATCCCTGCCCTCATAACACTAACAGTCTGATGGGGAAGGCAAGAGGTAATCACATAATCACAAAATAAAAATGTAACTAAAAAATCTGATAAGGGCATTATAATGCAGAAGAACTTGAGAGAGGTTAAAGAATGCTTCCTGGAGGAAGTGTTATCTAACCAGAGATATGAGATATAAGGTGGGGTAGGGAGCAGGGAAGGCTGGTCCAGGCAGATGGAAGAGTTTAAGGAAAGGCCCTGAGCCAGTGGAGTGGTTTAAAGTAAGGATGAGAGTAGTTTAAAGTAGGTAAGGGGAATAGAGGTTCCAGAAGGGACAGGAGAAGTCAGATCTTGCAGGACCTAATGGGACTTCTTAGTGATTTTGGTCATAAAGCCAGCAGTATTTCAGAGGAATTGAATTGATGTGATTAGATTTTCATTTTGAAAGAATTCTTGTGCCCATTCTGTGGAGAATAAATTAGAAAGGTGCAAGAGCAGAAGCAGCAAAGAGACTTTGCAGGATTTCAGAATGTAGCCTGTGGTCCTTTAGGATTTCATGATGGATTATATGTAGTGAATGAGAGTGTCAGCTGAGACCTGCATCTTGCCATTAACTGAAATGAGGAACATCTTTGTAAGGGAATAGCATGGATTTGGGTTTAGACTATTAACACTTTAAATATCTTTGAATATCTTTGAAACTGAGACTTTCAGGGATTCACTTTCTGTATCTATAAAATGAGAAAGTGAATAAATCAGCCCTTAGATATTTCTTTTTGCTATCTACTTTGGCTTTATTCTGTCTCCTTTAATTCTTATCCATAGAAGAAACTGGGATACATTGCCTGATTATAACCAGAAAATTTTAGAATTGGAAAAGAAGGGACTTCATGCTAATATTGACCAAGTATATTTTCAAAGTTAGAGGAAAAGATGTTTGGGGTCCAAACTGTCAACTATAGTTTATTGTTCTTGTCTCTAAACTGAATACAGCATTAAATTCCCTATCTGATTTATTTGCCACCTGTTCTTATTCATTACAGGTCTCTTTTTCAAAGGAAGTGTGGGTATATTAGTTTGCTCTCACACTGCTAATAAAGACACACCTGAGACTGGGTAGTTTATAAAGGAAAAAGGTTTAGTTGACTATTTCACATGACTGGGGAAGCCTCACAATCATGGCAGAAGGCAAATGAGCAAAGACATGTCTTACATGGTGGAAGGCAAGAGAGCTTGTTCAAGGGAACTTCCATTTATAAAACCATCAGACCTCGTGAGACTTACTCACTACCACAAGAAAAGCATGGGGGAAACTGCCCCAGTGATTCAACTACCTCCACCTGGCCCCACCATTGACATGTGGGGATTATTACAATTCAAGGTGCGATTTGATTGGAGACACAGCGAAACCATATCAGTGGGAGAACCCCAGTTATACCAAAGAATTTTTTAAAAGAAAATGCCTTTAAAAAATAGTTAAAAGGTAGTCAATACACAAAAATAAAAGATCAATAAATAACTTTTAAGGTCAAGTCTACAAATGCATTCATTAATGGTGCATATATCTCAGAACATCTAAACCATCATTAGCTCAAGACAATACTGCATTTGCAATGATAATACAGGATTCTTCCTGAAAATAGTGGCAATTGCAGCCACCTACATGGGAATACTGAAAGTAGGAATTCAGCTAGTGTAGCAGGCAGCCTCTAAGATGGCCCCTAATGATCCTACCTCTTCTCATTTACACAGTTGAATGAGGGCTATACTTATTGACTCTCTTCTAACAAACAGAACATGTCAGAAGTGATGGAATGTCATTCCAGGATGCAGTCTTAAAATCTCAAGGGAACAGCAAAAAATGTTCCCATGCTACAATCTCTTCCAACTTCCACCTCAGGCAAGTCTTGAAACAACATTAAAAAATCAAAATCAAAAAATCAAAAGACCATAATTTCTTGAGAGACCTTGACCTACAGGCAACCAGCCAAGGCATGCTGGGATTTTGTACTCAGAAAGTGTGACAGAATACATGTTTATTGTTTTAAAACACTAAGTTTTAGAGTAATTTGTTATGCAGCAATAGATAGCTATTATAGCTACAGGAAATATTCACCAGACATCATTATAAAACACTAAATTAGATTCTTCAGTTAACTGTAGTAGAACCATGCCAGTTTGGCTCATGAAAAACAAAATTTTATTATTCCTAGTAACTCATTTTGCTGTACTAAGTCATCCTTGGTTGTATTAAACCATGAGTTTGTAGAATTCCCAAGCCATTTTTCTATAAGAAATGAAGAGGGGATGCAAATTTCTGAATCAGTTCTTGATTTCTTGGCTGACACTGACTGCCTACCAGTGGGCCATAAACTTTACTTAACACAAGAAATAAACAAAAAAACAAACACATTAATCTATATCATCTGTGCTTTCTTTAAAATAAATGCAAAGTGGAGAATCTTGGGCTGTGGAGATCAGTATCTTCTGATAAGATGATCACTTTTAGTTGGAGATTGAGTACAGTTTAGGAAGAACCAAATTAGTGTGTTTCCCCAGAGAGCAAGATAATATCAAATGGAAGTGAAGGAAAAGGGCCACACTTCCACTTAGGATGTATAAATATGCAAAAAGAGCATCACTCGCAATATAACAATGAGAAAAACCTGGATAATCTATTATGTAAAATAGTCATTTTAATTGAGAGCTTACATCTCAAGGCAATCAGGTGAACTCCATTCCAAAGCGTGCCAAGCCACTCAAGAGAAATAAGACACATGAACTGTTTACCTTTGGCAGAGTATGGGAAGAAGAGGTGACAGTCACAAAAGCAGTTAAGAAAAACTCTGCAAAAATTGTAACAAATTATTAAAAACTGAGGGTTGGCTAGCATGAGTATTTAGAATCTCTAGGAGCCCCAAACACAAGGAGAGTCCCTATCCATTCATTAGCTCCACAAACCTCCTTTAGGTGCTCAGAAGAAAGACTGGGGACAGGGCAGGAGACCTGAGAGATCCTCTCCTTGGTAGCGAAGTTTTAGTGCCTGCCAAAGATTGAGGGAAGAACAGGAATACCTAGAGAAGCCCATCCAAACTTCAGGTTCTGCTGCTGGGAGACAGAAACAAAACCCACCGATGCACCAAACTTTTCTCAGATATGAAGCAAGACTACGAGAAGAGCGAGAAATCCACTCATGCCCAGGATCTGACCATACTTTGACATGAGGCCAAAGGTGTTTGCAGCGGTTGTATGGGCATTCACACCTCTCTTCTTTAAAATCTGCTCTTACCAGATTTGCATTCCTTTCATGTTATTGAAGTTTTCACATTCTGGTTTTTTTTTTTTTTTTTTTTTTTTTGGTTTTACTTCCTCCATTAACTCCAGCAACTCTCCAATCTCTAGAGCTGTGTGCGATGTGTGGAGAAGCACTCCTTAAGCCCTTTCCCCTTCTCAACCATTCTCTCAGCATCTCTCAGATGCTGATATTCACCTTTGGCAGGAAGGAGCACTCTCCAGCCAGCCACCCAAGCAGGCTTCCAGCTTCCATCCTCTTTGTTAGGGTTGACATTCCCAAAGAAAACCTTGTCCCTTGGGGTTAGCCCTTAGCAACTTGCTTGGTAAGGTGTGCAATGGGAAGCAAATGCATTGTCTTCCACTGAAGCTGATTTGAACAGAACTTCACTGTAAGCTTCCAGAGGGAGATGGAAATTCTGCCATGTGGGTGGTAGGTTTTGTTTTATTTTTCCACATGGGCTCCACATTCCTAAAGAGAAAAGAACATCTGCTGTACCAGGAAAATTGCACATTAACTCTTAAAGCCACCCTTTCTGGAAAGGAAAAACAGTTCTCCAAGGCAAGACAACCTCTGATCAGGGAAGGTGGCCTGTGGGCCAAAGTGTAATTGCATTTTGCTACAATATTGCCATTGGTGAAAGAGGACTTGGCTAAAAAGTCAAAACTCTATTATCCTTTATTCTAGTGGATGGTGTGACATACTTCTTAAATGTTTGTCGAATAGAAATAGAAGAAAAAAATAATGAATACAAGAGTTATGTTATTTTAGTGTTCTTGTGAAAGGCGACAGCAATCATTTTTCAGCCAGACATTTGGTAGAATTTAGCAGCAAGAAATAGCAACAAGACTTTCCCAACTAAGCTTTCATTTCTAAAAGTGGGATAGTGGGGTTATTCAATGAGGCATTTTTAGAAGCTAAGAAGCAATAAGAAACATGCCAGAACTTTCATATTTGCTGAAGATACTTAGACAAGGTAGGAAGGACTCTGTTTCATGCAACATCAATTTCCATGGTCCCTTTTGATTCAGCTAATATTTATGAAGCACTTGCTATTGAACAAGCATGGTATTAGGCCCTGGGACTAGAATGGTGAACAAAAACTGACCTAGTCCTTACTCTAGTGTGTGTGCTGGCGGGGATGAGTAAGGACAGGAATTAATCAAATAACTACGCTATCTTTATACACTGAAATAAACATTGTGAAGAAAAGAAACATGGAGAAAATAAAGGGCAGAGCTGATGCATGGTCAAATATATGATTTTTTAAAAAATGTAATTGCTGATTATAGAAAATGGATTCGAGGAAAGTCAAATAATTACAGACCTCAGTAAGTAGTAAAATATTCTGATGTCATTTTGCAAGAGGATTGACTTTTATATTAGGTTAACAAAAATATACATAGAAGAAAACTCGTGCACTTGTCTGAAACTTTGTAAGACAAACTATATACTATGTGGGAAAGCAGTAAATTGGGCAGTGTTGATGCAGAGTTTTCCTATGTTCTTAGTGCTTTTGATGTGTTATTATATATTCTTTTCATGCATGTCTTAACTGGAATAGGGACTGAGTGGGTGGTAGGCAAATACCCTTTGTTAAAACTTGTTCTAATTATTTGCTCCAAAATACAGTTCCCAGTGAGACCAGATTCAACTAGTTGTTTGTTACTTCTGAATCAAAGAATTAGGTCAACAACATGAATCCTTAAAAGAAATCGCAATACAATATATACCCTATAAAATAGATTCCTCTAGCTATTTACTGAAAATAACATTGGTTTACAAAATGCAACTGATAGACATGATGTAGAAATGTTAAAACTAAAATAGTATATGAAAGTGTTATGCTTTTATTGAAAGTTATTTAAATAAAACATGTTTCAAAATGTATAATAAGACAGCTATCACATTTTTATCTTTCCATCTACAGTATTCTTTCAATTTTATCTTTTCCTATATAACCTAGAATTATTTAAAACATTTGCTTACCATTCCCTATCAGTCTTGAATTAAGAAGTCTTCAAGCATCACAAAGAATTTACTTATTTTCCTAGCACTTTGGTCTTTTACTGTTTCACAAGGTTTGAGCAAAAAAATTCTTTCATTTCAAACATCATCAAAGTTGACAGCAGTGCAAAAAAAAGAATAATTAACCAAAATCAAAATTTTCCACTTAATAGTTTATGAAATTGAAAAGCTCCCATCCCACTAGCAATACACATATAATTATTGATTATTTTATTTTAAATTCAAATACACGTAATTGGATGATTCCCCAAGGAGAGACTATATATTTAAATGTATATTTACATGTAAATTTTTTTGCTAAAACTATTAACATACCCTCATAAAGAAAGTACAGGTTTCTTAAATGATTTCACACAAAAAGAAATTCATGAAAGTTACAAAACTAGTTTCTGTGTGGCATTAAACTGAAAGAAACAGAAGAAATACATTCAGTTTATTCCCAAGAGTTTTGAAGGTGGATATTTTTAATTAAACTTAAGTCAGACTTTATGGCTCAGAATACTAAATATGCTGATAGAAACATCTGCAGAAAATCTGCTTTCTTATTTATTGTGGCAAGAAAACACAAGATAATCACAAGGGGAAACATTTCCCATAAATTTATTTCTATGAGCCAGATCTTTGATATTAAAAGGAAATTATATCAATTGCAATAATGTTTAAATCAATGGAGTAATCAACATATTTCTCATGAGATTATTTTAATATAAAAATTTGACAAGCCACATTTTAAAATATGAAATGCTGTTTTAAAAAGTATCTCTAAAACCTTATCGACGAAATAAGAATTCCCTCTTTTGGACAAGAAATGTTCTAAAACATCTGCTTTTGTTTTAGTATTGCCAAACCACAGTCTTATTGGTTCAGTTGACCCAGTGATTTAAGATTAAATGGTTCCTAAGAGGCTGGGGTGAGGGAAGGAACAGAGAAGGGAAGGAGGGGTACCCCCCAAGACTTTCATCATCATAGAAAGAATATTCCTTGAAAATTCGACTTGCTTTTTGTTGTTGTTTTTTTTTTTTTTTAATTTTTTTTTTTATTATACTTTAAGTTCTAGTGTACATGTGCATAACATGTAGGTTTGTTACATATGTATACTTGTGCCATGTTGGTGTGCTGCACCCATCAACTCGTCAGCACCCATCAATTCATCATTTATATCAGGTATAACTCCCAATGCAATCCCTCCCCCTTCCCCCCTCCCCATGATAGGCCCCGGTGTGTGATGTCAACTTGCTTTTTGAAAATTAAATTCCTTCTGAACTAAGTGTAAGAACTGACCTAATAATTTACCTATAAAATGTTGTGTTTTAAAAATTTTTCTAGATTAAACTCTTCTGGTTAATTTATAAAACAAGGAGGAAGACACATACTTTAAAATAATAATAATCAAGACAATGACATAATGAAAAAGCAAGCATGGAAGCCAAGGCAAGAGGCCCAGACTTTTATTATCACTTAGGCAATGGTTTGCTATGTACTTTGAGAAAGTCATATAACAATTCCTAGCCTGCCTTTGCTTATCCTGAAGCAGATATATGGAAATAGTTATCAGCTGTTTCCAGGTTTAATGAGCCTGGGTGGGGTCTTCCTATGTTACATAAATACACTCCTGCCGCTAGGCCTGGCCAGGCCTGTAGGTAGCAAAAAGGGATAGGCTCGATCACCACAGAGCAATGGTCCCAAGCCGGAAACCACACAGGATGGCGCCAGGCAGCTCAGGTGAGAGTGTGCAAAGATCGAGGCTGGGCATCCGGGGAGACAGACTCTCAGTCACCGCAGAATCATGAACAGAGAGGGCAAATATGGGCAAGGGACAAAAAGAAAAAGGCAGGGCACACAACCAGCACATTTTCAGCATCTGCTGTAAAGTGCAAATAGCAATAGTATCTTAGAGAGAAATTATGAGAATTGAATGATTTGACTTTTACTCATTAAAACTCTAGCAAATTCCTGAAATAAGAAATACTAAAACATTGTTGGTTTTTGAGGAGTGGCTTGGAAGCCACACTGACTGGGTTTAAATCCCTATTCCAATACATTAGCTGTGTAAATAACTTCCCTCTGGCTGAGATCCCTTCATTATAAACTGGAGGTAAAGATATTACCTACTCCTAGGGCTAATGCAAGGATTAAATGTGTTAATGCATACATAACACAAAGAAAACAGTCCCTGGCACCAACAAGCCATTCGATACTTGTTAGAGGTACAATGAGCACATCACATCTTGCCAGGTACTGTGAATGATGCTTTTACAACTGCATCTCATTCCCTATGCCCAATTAGTGTTCTCTGGGGGGAAAAAGGTGATATGGTAATTTGAACTCTCTCAAAGCAAGATATTATGAAGACTGCATAGTGTTTCCAACTCAAATAAATATGATATACAATATTTTTAAATGGAGACTATTGCACAATATACTATTACTAATCTTGGAGTATCCCAGTAGAAACATGTCCACTGAATTCACTTCTTTTCCACAAATATTTACTAAATAGCCACCATGTGGCAGATGTGGGCTGAAACTCCGTATATATCATATTAAAGGAATCTCTTTCTAAAAGGACCATTTTATTATTTTACAAAGATCAGAACAAACTTTCTTCCCAGTTCAGTATGTTATTACTTCCATTCCCAGAAGCCTTTTCTCTGGATGTGATTGTTCATTTGTCTTACAAGTTCTTCTTTTTGCATCTTCTTTCAAAGGAGTTTTGCATCTACTTTCAAAGAAACTATTCCACTCTATTTTCTCCTCACTCTGGTCCCTGGAATCAGTTCTCACTGGTCTTCCCATTCTCACCTCAGGAGGCTCCTCCTTTAGGACGAGCCTCCACTGATGCTGACCCTTTGCTGTCAGGTATGATGTCGGTGTCGTAACCTGGGCACAGCCAGAGCCAAACTTCCCACTCAGCAGGAGGACGGGTACTGAGTAACAACCCCACCCAAGCTGGGTAGCATAAAGCAACCACCAGTTTATATGGTGATTCTGTGAGTAAGCAGGGCAATTCTTCTACCCTGGGCCAACTTGCTAAATCTCTCTGGTCACCTAGTGACTCAGCTGGGATGATGATCTGGGGTGGCTTCATTCATAGCCATTAGCAGGCTGGCTAGGCCTAATGAACCTCATCTCTGAGACAAGGGACAGCTCATCTATGCCTCATGTTGTCTCTTATCCTCCCATAGGCTAGTCCTGGTTTCTACCCACAGTTGTCTCCAGATTCTGAAACACAAAAACAGAGAAGCCAAATCTCAAAGTACAAGCATGTTTTAAGCCTCTACTTGCAAGTTTACTCATGTCCCATCAGCCAAAATGAGTCAAATGGTCAAGCCCAGATTCAAGAAATGGAAAAATAAATGCCTTCTCCTGATGGGAGGAGTTTTGCAAAGGGTCTGCACACAGAGATGGGAAGACTTTACAACCAGTTTGCATGGGAGACAAAGCCAAAAAAAAAAAAAAAAAAAAAGACAAGATGTTACAAATCTTGAAGGGAAAATTAAATTTTTGATATTTGATATTTCAAAAAAGCATTAAAGTGGTTATAATGGGAAAATCTGCACTTAGCTGAATTTCCTTATACTTATGATGGCACAGTATCTTGATGTTTTAAATTATATGTGGAGCAAAGTTAGGCACAACTTCTTTTCATTACTTAGAAACTCTCTTTAGTTATCCTCCTCCTCTTCTCCCTCCTCCTCCCTCTTCCTTTTTTCCCTCTTCCTCCTCCTCCCCACTCCTCATTCTCTTCTTTCTTAGTATCCATAGTTGATACAGTTTTAGAAGAAGCAATTTCAGAGTAAACCTAAAACTTAACAGCTCATGCTAGTTTTACAGGTCAGTAATATTAACATGGATTCATGATACATTCTTAGTATTTTAGGGTCAGAAGCTCTAGCTCTATTGTATTATTTCATATAAGCATGAGTGGGTAAAAAAAAAGTATGTGTAAGCAATTTACACTAACTAAAACAATAAGAAAGTGATTGTAAAAGTCAGAATGGGGCCCAGTGTGGTGGCTCATGCCTATAATCCCAGTGCTTCAGGAGGCCAAGGTGGGAAGATCACTTGAGCCCAGGATTTCCAGGTTTCAGTGAGCTATGATTGTGCCATTGCTTTCCAGCCTGAGTGACAGAGTGAGACCCTATCTCTAAAAAACAAAAGCAAATCAGAATGCCAATTTATTATTTGGTAATGGATATATCTTTTCAGTAGCCAGACAGATTGCACTTTCTATTTGATATGGTTTGGCTGTGTCCCCACACAAATCTCATCTTGAATTGTAATCCCCATAATCCTCACGTGTCTAGGGAGAGAGCCTGGTGGGAGGTGACTGGATCATGGGAGCGGTTTCCTCATCTTGTTCTCGTGATAGGGAGTGAGTTCTCATGAGATCTGATGGTTTAATCAAGGACTCTTTCCCCTTCACTCTTCACTCTTCTCTCTCTTGCTGCCAAGTGAAGAAGGTCCTTGCTTCTCCTTTGTGTTCCACCATGATTGTAAGTTTCCTGAGGCCTCCCCATCCATGTGGAACTGTGAGTCAATTAAACCTCTTTCCTTTATAAATTACCCAGTCTTGGGTATTTCTTTATGGCGGCGTGAGAACAGACTAATACACTATTGAAGGTAACCGCTTTTTATTTTCCTTGTACTATGAATACTAACAAAAGGTCAATTTGCATGAAATAAATCAAGACAAACAGATGTGATGATTCTTAGGAGATATTTCACTAAGTATAGATAGAAGCTCAGAGTAGCAAGGCTCCAAAATGAAGAGAAAAACAAATCTATGTGTTTTCTTTATTAAATTTAGCTATATCTTTTTGGTATGAGATTAGCACATGCATATAAGCATGAATTATATCACAGCCTATCTTACGTTGATTACATTTTAGCCTTTCTTCTTTGTTTTTTTTAAGATGAAGTTTAGCTCTTGGTGCTCAGGCTGGAGTGCAATGGTGTGATCTCGGCTCACTGCAACCTCTGCCTCCCGGGTTCAAGCGATTCTCCTGCCTCAGCCTCCCGAGTAGCTGAGATTACAGGCATGCACCACCACACCCAGCTAATTTTGTATTTTTAGTAGAGACAGGGTTTCTCCATGTTGGTCAGGCTGGTCTCAAACTCCTGACCTCAGGTGATCTGCCCACCTTGGCCTTCCAAAGTGCTGCGATTACAGGGGTGAGCCACTGCCCCCCGCCTTAGCCTTTCTTTAGTTCTTTCTAAAGCTATGAGAGCGAACCTTCAAAATCATTAAGTAGCAAGGAAGACCCAGCTGTGATTGAGTAGCATTAAATCAAGGAACACACAGCAGCATGGAAACAAAAGTAAAGGAAATAGAGTTGTTTACCTAAAGTTGAGATGCAATTGCTCCCACATTACATTAAGATCCTGTTTTAGACTCTCATAGAACTATATACATCACCTTCACAGCACTCATCAGAATTGTTTCTAATCACCCAATATCCAGTATTGGTGTACAGTTTACCCCCAGTAAACTGTAATCTCCATGAAGGCATGGGCCATGTCTGTCTTCTGTCCTGCTGTATTTATCTCCAATGACTGACTCATGGTGGACCTTAAATGGAAATAGTAGAATGAAGGGCAAGGTAGGAGGAAGAAAAGAACAAAGTGAAGACAGAAGCGTATCTCAGAAATTGATTGAGAGAGTTTGGGGAGGGTGTGGCTGCATTGGGTGAACGCGTAGCAGAAAGGCCTGCCTGCATAAGTTAATAAAGGAAATGATCATCCACTGTTCTGACAGGAATGAAAGTAGAGGAAAGGCATGAGCAAAGATTTTTCATTTTGAGAGATTAGGAGGCCGAAAGTGAAACTGAGCCTAAGGGTGGTTAAAGTGGAGCTAAGTAGGAGCTTAAGCAATTAAACAGGTTAATCAATTAAGGATCCAGGAACAGGACTTCAGACTTGGGCAAGAGAGACACTCGCCCCATGTCCCACCCTTTAGAGGGGCTACTTTCTGTCCCTCCTCCAGTCCTGTTTCTCCACAGAGGACAAAGAGCACAGAGTACACATGCCCCCTTCAAAATCACATTTTCAATATCTGAGACTCCAATATTTTATACACAGTTCCCTTTTCCAGGTCTGTCCCCCTGAGAGGGACCACACAGCTATTGTCTGCTCCCTGGATCAAGAAGAGAACAAGAAAGGACTGTCTGGGGCAGGGATGGTGGGATGGTAGGAAAGTTTGGACATGTGGTTAGGTTATGTATGCCTTTGGATCCGAAGGCCTCAGGAGATGCAGAGCAGGGACGGAAAGAGAAAGAAGTGAGCTTGGGCTGTTGACCAACCACCTGTACCACCAACTCATGATGTGGAACTCCAGCAAGTCCAGGAATTTGAATCTTGAACCAGATCTCCAGATCATTCTGAAGGGAAATACAGCTTCCCTTTCTTCTAAACATACTATCTAATTCGAACTAGAATTTGAACCTGGTCTTCAACAACCCTTTTATTTTTCAATTAAGGAAATAAGTAATAGCTTTACAAAATGTGAAGGTTTCTGTTAACAAAACAAGGTATGTAAATGTAAGTGAATACATATATGTCCTTTTACCATGAGACTATGGTGTGTTAGTCTTTGAAAAGATCAATTTCTCAGTTGGCTTCTGTTTGAAATCTCTCTGACTTCATCAATGTAACTGGAGTCCAACTGGCTTCTGCCCTAGAAATCCTGCACTTTGCTTTATTAAGGGGAGAGAAAGGAATATAAAAGGAAATCAAAGAATATAATTTTAGGGCTGGAATTCAGTAACTCTTTATATTTACTTGAGGTCACTGAAGTTCAGAAAAGTAAAGTGAATCGCTGTGTATCTCAAAGAAATAAAATAGAGAGCTGGGCCATGAAACCACATCAGATTTAGAATTCTCAGGTTTCCCTTTTCTCTGTGTCCTGTGAAACAAACTTTACCCACCCCGTGAATTTTATTATCGTTTCCTTACTTTTATACCATCCACTATTCTGTTGAACACTGTCTCTGTCAATTATTCAAAATTACCAATTTGAAACTATATATATCTTATGTAGAAATAAATACATATGTCTTATATAATTAGCATATATTTAATATATGTTATAGTTCTGATATACAAAATATATTTTTCAGTTTCCACATGTATTACATTATAAGCATATTTTAGGTTTATTTATTCAAAATGATCACTTCTAATGGTCATAGCATCACATCAAATTCATTCATTTCCTATTATTTAATATTAAGGTTACTTCTTTTTTTTTCCTTCTTAATGTTTACCAAATATTAAGGTTATTTCTGTAGTTCTGTTATAGATGGTACAATAACGACCACATTCATGAATATACCTTTGAATTCCGCTGAATCATTTTCTTGAGGTAAATGTCAAAGGATGTTATTACTAAGCTAATGTGTAGAGATGTTTGTATTCTTTGTGATTATTGCTATGTTATTTTTAAAAGGACTGTATCAAACCAATGTTCTCAGTAAATTATCAGTTTCACTCCAATATTACCACTATTACATATCATACACCATTATTTCTACTAACTTAGTAGATATAAGTATATGCCATAAATTTGCTTATTTTATATTTCTTTAATCATAATAAGATACATATTTTTACTTTTTTATGCATTTCTATTTGCATTAATTGTTTGCTCAAGCTCTTTACATATTTATTATTGGTGGTTAAGATATTTTTCTTATAAATTTAAATGAATTTTTTAATGAAATGCATATTAAACTCTGTTAATTTCCTGGAAATATTTTTCTAGTTTATTTTCTTTTTTGGGTTTAGTTTTTAAATTAATTTTCATACAACTAAAAATTTTATCTAATTGTTACACTGAACAAGCACAACCAGTTACTCAAGCAACTTTGTTTTTATTTCTCAATGTCACACTGAATTCTGTGGGCCTGATTTCTCTGACCTCTGAGACTTCTGGAGTCACTTACCCAACAAATGATCTCATGAGTGCTGAACATCACAAAACCTGATCTCAATTTAGAATTCGGATGTCGAAAAAGACATTTTGTAAAAACTGTAGAGTTTGGTTAAAGTAAATCTTTTGTCCTTTTCCCAGGTCAGCACTACTTCAGTGTGGACAACTAGAGTATGTCTCCCTTTCTCTGCCTAGTATTGCTCCTCCTCATTCCCTAGCTTGACAGCCTCATGAGGAGCCAGCCAGCTTCTGTAACTGCCTCTCTTCCTCTGGTTCATCAGCAGCCAGTCCTGAGGCTTTCCTAGTATTTCCTAGCTTGTTAACTTGAACTTCTCCTCCTCCAGGATCAATGTGCAGACAGAGACAAAAGTTCTTAAATGACCAATATGGTGCAGTCTGGGGCTGGTAGGTGTACAAAGGTGATCTTTTGAATATAGGCTCCCCACCAACCTCTGAGCATCTCCTATTTACAGTTCCCTTGAAATGGGACAAGGTATCTCCAAGTATATTCTGTGGAGTCAACCCCTTAGAGTGGAGAACTACCCTTGATTCTCTTTATAGAGGGTTGTTCATGACTGCAAGAAGCCCTCCTGCACAGGACCAAGGGCAACCCCAGGCCAGCTTTTTTCATATGTGGCCCACACCTGGTTTCCAGGAAATACTCAAGTATCCTTCACCCCAACAAACTCGTGGAGAGCTAGCCAGCTTCTATAACCTCCTCCCTTCCTATGCTTCAGCAGCAGCCAGTCCTGAGGCTTTCCTAGGCAGAAGCCAGATGCCACTTGAATTTTATGGGTCAGGTCAGCACCTTCCATCTTGGACTATGTAGGCAAGTGTAGGTGTACTCAGGGCACATCAACTTTTAAAAAATGTCTCTCATAAATCTTCTGTGATGTGACCCTTTTATTACCTTGATATGGGTAGGAATTTTAAGAGTTGTCCAACTGGTTTTTAATAATCTTTGAAAATTGGCACCTTGTTCTGGCACACTTCTTTGGAAAATCACAGCACTGAATCTTGGCACCTCAGTTAAGACTTCTGATTTAATAGTCCGTTTAATGTATTTTATAATCAATCATGTGCTATTGAAATTTCTGTATCATTTAGAAACTGAAAATAGAACAGTTTACCCACATATCTTTCAATTAAGTTTTCTGTTGGGTTTCTTTAATTTAATATATTTTCATTTAGATTTCCAATTTCAGCTAGATATGTTTTTCTTTTGGCATGTGCTATAAGATGTGGATCAATTTTTTTAGGATAAGGTGTCTGGGAATGGCTAACTAATGCTTTTTTCTTATCTGTGAATTCACTGGCATTAACAAAGATACAGATCCAAAGTGTCAAAGTATTGATAAGTACAAATGATCTTGAAAAGAAAACAGGGTTTTACCTTGAAATCTGCACAATTATGCAACACATATCAACACATTTATTCAAATGTTGTGTTTATTACTCAGAATGCTTACCCTTTATTTCATTTTGAAAAGTTTATGTTGACATATTATTTTCTTATAGCATGAGATTTATTTTTTTGTCTCTCCTTTCTTTCATTAACCAGTATTTTTTATTCTTGTATAATATTATGTACTACTATATAATAAGGTTGGGACCTTCTTGTTACTGCTTTGAGATTACCATGTGTTAGGTTCCAAATTATTGTCATCAGATTGAGGTTTTGATGTACATGATGTTAAGCTATAAGTTAATTTATGAAGAATTATAATAGGAATAGCAAATTAAAACAAACATTAATAGTGCTTACAATAGACCTAGCACTGTCCTTATGTGTTTTTCACATATTAACTCATATAATTCTCAAAACAACCATGGTAGATGTAATTATCAGTCCCAATTCTTCCCTGTTTTCTATGTCCATAGCTTTTTTATAGCCTCTTCTGGGAGGTATGTATTTCCCATCTCTTGACGCTGGGCTTGGTCATGTGTTTTGCATTGGCCAATGGGATATAAGCAGATACTCTGAGTCTGATATGTGCTTCCTTGATGGGGCTTGCTCTCTTATACTTCAGCCATTGCCATGAAAGAACATGTGTCTACATCACTAATCTCAGGAGGACACAGGAAACACTTGGGGCCAAGCTGGCCCAATGCTTAGATTTGTAAGAATAAATTATTGTTGCTTTGAGTTTGGGGATGATTTGCTAAGCAGCATTATTTGGCAATAGCTAATGAGCATGACACACTATGAAGTAGACACTATTATTATCCCTATTTTAGAGATGAGACAAATGAGGCAAAGGGAGGCTAAATCACTTAGCTAGCAAGTGCAGAGGATGGCTTTAGAGTCTATGCTCTTAACTATCTTTATAATATTTAGTTCTTAGTTTTGAAAAAAGTTTATTCAAACAAGTTTATTCAAATTCTTTCATCTCCCTGTATAAACATATACTCTTATGAAATACATATTAAATTTGAGGTCACTGAAGCTCAGAAAAGTTAAGTGAATTGCCATATATCTCAAAGACATAAAAGGAAGAGCCATGCCATGAAACCACATGTCTCATCTTGTTTATTTTAATGTTTATATTTTTTGGTGGTTATCAGTTCTTTTATACAGATTTCAGGGTAAAACTTTGGTTTCTTTTCAAGCTAATTTCATTTATCAATACTTTAACACTTTAGAACTCTATCTGTCAATGCCAGTGAACTCCCACATAAGAAAAAGGCATTAGTTAGCTATTCACAGAGACCATATCTTTGTAAAGTAAAATCTGCTAGAATATGTGCCTTATGACACTGGTCTTCTCGATTACTCTTGACTCTATCAACCTCTCCCACTCCCTGGTGTGCTGGCTTACTGTCCCTTGGCTATATGATATCCTGCTCTCTTATGATGTTCCTATTCTGCCTCCTACTCTTTCTACAGTCACCTGGTGTAACTCAACCTTGATTTCCTCATATGTCCCTACCTGCATAGGGTGGTTACAAAGAGTGTGGGGATAGTTCACATAAAACCACTTAGCATAGTTTGGAACCATACCATTACTAAGTAAAGCTCAATAAATGCTGCTATCTTTACAGTTACGTTTCTCTCATGACTTCTTGTCTCCTTATGGACAACATGTCATCTTCCCTATCCTTAAAGAGTTATCTCCCAGACCCCGTTCTCACTACTTATTCTTCACCTTTCCCTGGAAATTTTGTCTAAACTATCTAGAGTCCAGCGGAATTCCTCGTCCTGCCCTCTTTCCTGAGGTGAAGGCCTATATATGCACCTCCCTACTGCACCCCTCTATTGGGATGGTTCATAGACCTCAAAATCAAAGTACTTTTTGTCCACCTATTCACCAAACCTGCTAAATTCCTTCAGGATTTCTACCATTATAAATGGCACCACTATTTATAGTTACCCAAACCAGAAACTAAGTATAATCATCTATTCCTCCCTCATTTTTATTCTCCAATCACCAAATTCTATTGATTTTATCACTGGGTATCTTATTAATTCACATTATTTTTTACTGCTTCCTGGATGCCACATCAGGCACTTACTCTTGTTGATTAGCCTGACCCTGGATTCCACATCTGTCTAGACCCATTGAAACTAGACAGCAGCCCACTTCAATCTCAAGAGGTCGGTACCTCCCACCTCTGGCCCATGCCACAAGGAGAATGCCAGGAATCTTGCCTAAAGACTTCACTTTGGAGGAGCTGGATTTATAATTTAGCTTGTTACCTGGTCTTTTGTTTAAATGTACTCTGAATCCAGCAATGCCTGCACGGACTGTTGCCTCTGGCATTCACCCACTTAGGCTTTAATGCCTCTCTATTCTTTTCTTGATCCTGGTGACTTGGCCATGTCTCAGCCTTGCTTCTTCCTGCCATCTGACAGAAATTAGGTGCTCAGCCCTCAGATGTTCCAACTCTAGACTTGCCCATTTGTTTTTCAGCTGTTTCCCATATTGCATTTGGTAAATGACTCCAACTTTACTGAGTAAGCAGTCCCATTAAAACTTTTTCATGATTTAGATTGTAAATCAGTGGTTTTCAAAACTCAACACACACAGGATCATCTGCAGCACTATCTGTAACGTAAATAGTTGCAGACTGTGGGTATTTTGATTTTGGTCTTAGGTATGGGAATTTTCTTTTTTAAAAAAAGATCCTTAGGCCAGGCATGGTGGCTCACTCCTGTAATCCCAACACTTTGGGAAGCTGAGGTGGGCAGATCACCTGAGGTCAGGAGTTTGAGACCAGCCTGGCCAACATGGTGAAACCCTCTATCTACTAAAAATACAAAGTTAGCTGAGCATGGTGGTGGGCACCTGTAATCCCAGCTGCTGGGGAGCCTGAGGCAGGAGAATCACATGAACCCAGGAGTTGGAGGTTGCAGTGAGCTGAGATCGCGCCATTGCACTCCAGCCTGGGCAACAAGAGCATAACTCTGTCTCAAAAAAAAAAAAAAAAAAAAAAATCCTTAATGGATTCTAATGGCCAGGTAATTTCAGGAATTGATAGTCTAAACAGAAAATTTCTATGTAAAGAATATAGAACTTTATTTACAATTTAAGTAATAGGAGTGGATTTTTAAAATGCAGAAATTTTAGGATTTTCTCATCATAAAAATTTTGTTTAAAAGTCTGCTTTTGGGTAAAGATGTTTGTTGAATGAAAGAAAGATCTTTTTGACAGTTTAAATTTTCTGAGTTTCTGATGTCAAAAACCTTGCTACTTTTGGGTAACTACATTTATACATGGTTGAAACTTTAATTCTCCCACATCATTCATCTTTTCTTGACAAATTATTACTGTTACTATTCAACAGAGACTTTCCAAAAGAAGGAAGCTGTATTAGTCTGTTCTCATGCTGTTAATAAAGACATACCTTAGGCTGGGTAATTCATAAAGGAAATAAGTTTAATGGACTCAGTTTCACATGGCTGGGGAGGCCTCACAATCATGGCAGAAGGCGAATGAGGAGCAAAGTTATGTCTTACATGACAGCAGGCAAGAGAGTGTATTCAGAGGAACTGCCCTTTGTAAAACCATCAGAGATCAGGAGACTAATTATTTACTGTCATGAGATAGCAGCACAGGAAAGACTTGCCCCCATGTTTCAATTACCTCCCACCAGGACCCTCCCTTGAAACATGGGAATTATGGGAGCTACAATTAACATGAGATTTGGGTGCAGACACAGCCAAATCATATCATTCCACCCCTGGCCCCTCCCAAATCTCATGTCCTCACATTTTAAAACCAATCATTCCTCCCAACAGCCCCCAAAAGTCTTAACTCATTTCAGCATTAACTCAAAAGTTCACAATTCAAACTCTCAACTGAGACAAGTCAAGTCCCTTCTGCCTATAAGCCTGTAAAATTGAAAGCAAGTTAGTTACTTCCAACATTCAATGGAGGTACAGGCATTGGGTAAATATAACAGTCCCAAATGGAAGAAATTGGCCAAAACAAAGAGGCTCTAGGCCCATGCAAGTCCAAATTCCAACAGGGCAGTCATTCCATCTTAAAGTTCCAAAATGATCTCATTTGACTCCATGTCTCACATCCAGAGCACATTTATGTAAGAGATGGGCTCCCATGCCCTTGGGTGACTCCACCCCTGTGGCTTTGCAGGGTACAGCCCCACTCCTGGCTGCTTTCACAGGTTAGTATCAAGTGTCTGCAGCTTTTCCAGGCACATGGTGCAAGCTCTCAGTGGATCTACCTGATCCACTGGGGTCTGGAGGATGGTGGTCCTCTTCTAACAGCTGCTCTAGGCAGTGCCCCAGTGGGGGCTCTGTGTGGGGGCTCCAACCCCACATTTCCCTTCCACACTGCCCTAGCAAAGGTTCTCCATGAGGGCTCTATGCCTGCAGCAAACTTCTGCCTGGACATTGAGGCATTTCCATACATCCTCTGAAATCTAGGTGGAGATTCCCAAAGCTCAATTCTTGACTTCTGTGCACCCACAGGCCCAACACCACGTGTAAGCCATCAAGGCTTGGGGTTTGCACTGTCTGTAGCAACAGTCTGAGCTGTATGTTGGCCCCTTTTAGCCACAGCTAGAGCTGATGCAGCTGGGACGTAGGACACCACGTCCTGAGGCTGCACGCAGAAAGGGGGCCTTGGGCCCAGCCCGGGAAACCATATTTTCCTCCTAGGCCTCCAGGCCTGTGATGAGAGGGGCTGCCCCAGAGGTCTCTGACATGCCCTGGAGACATTTCCCCCATTGTCTTGGTGATTAACATTCTACTCCTTGTTACTTGTGCAAATTTCTGCAGCAGGCTTGAATTTCTCCCCAGAAAATGAGTTTTACTTTTCTATTGCATAGACTGCAGATTTTCAAAACTTTAATGCTCTGCTTCCTCTTGAATGCTTTGTGGCTTAGAAATTTCATCCCCCAGATACCCTAAATCATCTTTCTCAAGTTCCAAGATACGCAGATCTCTAGGGTAGGGGCAAAATGCCGCCAGTCTCTTTGCATAGCAAGAGTGACCTTTACTCTGTTCCCAACAAGTTCCTCATCTCCGTCTGAGACCACCTCAATCTGGACTTCATTGCCTATATCACTATCAGCATTTTGGTCAAAACCATTCAACAAGTCTCTAGGAAGTTTCAAACTTTTCCACATTTTCATGTCTTCTTCAGAGTCCTCCAAACTGTTCCAACCTCTTCCTATTACCTAGTTCCATAGTTGCTTCCACATTTTCAGGTATCTTTACAGCAACATCCAACTTTTCTGGTGTCAATTTACTATATTAGTCTGTTCTCATGTTGCTAATAAAGACATACCTGAGACTGGGTAATTTATAAATGAAAGAGGTTTAATTGATTCACAGTTCCACATGGCTGGGTAGGCCTCACAGTCATGGTGGAAGACCAAGGAGGAGCAAAGTCATGTCTTACGTGACTGCAAGAAAGAGAGAATATGCAGGGGAACTCCCCTTTGTAAAACCATTAGATGTTGTGAGACTTATTCACTGTCATGAGAACAGCACGGGAAAGACCCTCCTCCATGATTCAATTATCTCCCACCAGGTCCCTTCCACGACACATGGGAATTATGGGAGTTACAATTCAAGATGAGATTTGGGTGAGCACACAGTCTAACCATATCAGAAGCAAACTCAACTTAACATTTACTAAACCAGAAAGTTAGCCATCCTACTTGGTCTTGGTCAGAAAGTGAATGTTGCTTGTGATAACTTAATGGCTCAAAGCAGCCTAAGTTCCATAGCCTAGTAAAGAGTTAATAATACTTAATAAGGAGTTTATTATATGTCATCCATGTCAAAACAATCATATTAGGGTAAACATCTGTTTTAGACTATTTGTGTATTAATTTAAACACAGTGACATTCCTTTATTTTCAGTAATGTACTTGTAAATGCAACCAAGCAGCAATTGGATTTTAAATCTTTTTAATAGTCCATAAATCTCTGGATTGGCTGTGTTCACTATTTTTAAACCTACACTTAGCCGTATCTTTTTGAAATTTGAGTATATGTTTAGTTGAAAATAAGTACCTACAGAAGAAACAGAAATGGTGTGGCAGGCATGCTGTCCTACTAGGCATCCCTTCAAATATTTTTTTAGGTTTATGAAATTCATAAGCTATTCAGTCCATGCATACTGGGAGGCTGTGGGAAATGTCATTTTAATGGTGAGATTTAACATGGATGTTTCAAAGAAATAGTGTTTAGCTACCCACTTTACTGCTTGCTTGTGATTTTCTTAGCTTTTATGTTGACTGACAGGCTCCCCATACCCAATCCTTCACTCCACCCTCCAACCTCTGGGCATCCAGTACCCTTTGTCCGCCTCTTGAGGAACCCCAGACACCCTGTGGTGCCTTAATCATACCATCCCTTTTTGTTGGCGGTCATTCTCCCAATTTAACCTATTCATTCTTTTTTATTATCCAGTCAAACAAGGTCCTATCTTGGGTCCCTTATTCTTTTGTCCATTTTGCCCCCCTCCTAGTTGATTAAATCTTTCTGAGTTTTTAATAAATGCTCTTCTCCCATCAGGTAACAAAACCAAAGCATAGTTTTTTAACCTAAGGAATATTTTGCTGCACAATTTTTACACACCGTGGCAGTTGTGTGATTCTAGTCTTTACTCCCTCAAGTCTCTCCCTGAAAATGCCCTGGGAATTCTTTTCCTATATTTTTCATCATGTCTTACTCTAATCAAGGAAAAAAAAAAAAAAAAAAAAAACAAAAAAAAAAACACTAAGAAGTCAATAGGTTCAGTACCCTCAGAGTAAAGTTACAACTCTTCAAACTTTGACGGACTGAAGCAGCTCATTTGTAACTTCTATCCCTATAAATCTATCCCAGAAATCACCTCACTAAAATAGTTTATCATGTTATATCCTACTCAAAGGATTTCATTCCTCCTAATGCCCTCAGAATCAAGTTCCAGCTCTTCATACTTTTCCAAAGTCTCTCAAATCTGGTGTCACCTGAACTTCCTAACATTTTTTTCCCATAATCTTCCAATCCAAATGTGTTCAGCAAAACTGGCTTTCTCTTTTCTTTAACTTGAAATGTCCTTCCTTTAACTTTCTCTCCTACTTCCAAATTTTTATCATACTTTAAGGCATAGCTTCATCTCACCTCCTGATTAACCCTCACTTGAAGACTCAATCCATATACATTTCATTTCTAGGCAGTTCTATTTTTCTTTTCTTTTTTTTCTGAATCAAATAACAGCTTAAATTTTTATATAATCACCCCACAACTAGAGTTTGTGTGTAATATAGGCATATTTAAGCTGAAATAAATCTAAGATGCACATCTGTAAGGCCAGCTGATGCCTGAATACTAAAATGCTGATTCTAAAATCAGGAAAGAACTAGTAAGTTACAGAGGGTCTTTAACTGGAGACTTCATGAGAATGCTAAAACTGTTGCTTAGAGCACATGAAACCCAATCCTATAATGAGAAATGCAAAGCATATGTACTCATAATACCAGTATATGCACTATAAAGCTTAGGGCATTCAATAGCCTCTGATGCCATTCTCCATGTCTTCCTTAGGGATGTGAAATAAGTCTTACCTACTGTGGGTAGGGCACTCAGCTGCCTTTGATTTTCCTCTTTGAGTCACATCTCATTTGGCCTACTGTGGCATGGCCATTCTTGTTTCTTGGCTCTTATTAGTAATTGTAAGTAGTTCTTAGTCTTTCTTAGTGTTAGTGCTGATTAATACTGAAATGGCCTTTTAGGACCTGACTTCTGTCCTTCTATCCTGAGCATAAAGTGTCTGCATGCCTCGTGTGGGGACTAGAATTCTAACTCTGGCAGCTGTTTTATCTCTGTGCTATGTGGCTGGCAAAGACTTTAAAGCCCATTTGTAGGAAGAATATCTTTTGTAAACCATCGGCTTTGAAATCAGATTTCTAAGTCTAACTTTTCTGTAGAAAGACAATGACAAAAAAAAAAAACATGTCCTCAGTTTAAAGATGACTCCCCTGAACCACCCCACCCAGTAGTTGTACCCAGTCTAAATTGTTTTTTGTGTTTTAAAATTTCTTTGAAAGTGTTCCTTTTTTCAGAATATTTGTATAGTAAGTAACATAGTACGTAACTATTGGAGTTGTAGGGTGATTCATTGATGAATGTATTTCTTCTCCACTCTGGTGTATATTTCAACAGAGCAGAGACTGATTTATTTCATCATTACCTTCCCGTCCTCTAGCATTGGCCCAGCTCCCCAAATACTTGTTGAATGGAAGAATGCCTCATAAGGTTGATACAGAAGGAAAATAAATAAACTGTATACAGCACTATATAAACAAACATACCCAGTCAGCCCTCCGTATTCCCAGGTTCTACATTATGGGACTCAACCAACTATAGACTGGAAACATTTGAGAAAAGAAGAAAACAATAAAAAATGACAATACAACAATAAAAATAATACACTCTAACAACTATTTTCATAGCATTTACATTGTATTAGGTATCATAAGTAATCTAGAGATGTTTTAAAGCATAGAAGATATATTAATATGTAGGTTATATACACATACTGTACCATTTTACATAAGGAACTTGAACGTCCATGAATTTTGGTATCCCTCAGGGTTCTGAAACTAATCCCTGATAGATGCAACTGTATATGTGTGTATGTGTCAGTATAGAGTGCTATGGTTAGTACATGTATTCCAAACATTTTGATTTATTATTATTATTATTGCTTGGAACCTCAACAGAAAATGTGCCTCCTTCTCACACAGAACATGGATACTTCTTGTGCTATGTCACAAGAAGTCACTATCTCCCCAAATAAAAGGCTAGATTGATCAGAATGTTTGCATCTTTCCCATTCAAGCACCTGGCTAGGTCCATTAAGCCTAGAGCCCTACCTCTCAGTGCCTTTCAATCCCCTGACACTCAGTACTCTCATTACATATTTAGTGACTTAATTTACAGAACTGCTAAACTCACCTTTCTGAACATGTCTTCTAAAACTGACTCTCTCTCCCCAGATTAGCCAGAAGGGCTACAGGGTAGAGCAGAGACTAGAAGGCCTACAGCAGCTAGCAAGGTTAACTTCAGGGAGCACCATCGCGCCTTTCAAAGTTCCCATTTCACAAAGTTTTGCCTGGGAACTCTGCAGGAACTTTAGCAACAGGAGAGAATTAAAAATAAATGACTAAATGAAACCTAGATTTATGTTTCAGTCAATTGAGAGAATCTGACATGGTAATGTGCCAGCCCACAGTAGGTGTTCAGTAAGTAACTGTTGAATAAATTTGGTGCTAGAAAAAATGTCTCAGTGGCTCTTGGAATCCATTGCCTCTTCTATAAAGAGAGACTGTACTAGACATCCCTCTCCTGCCTTTGAGCCGGGCTTTAAAACTGTGACTCTGGTAAAATCAAGAGTATTTTCACAACCAAGACAAGTTTTTACAATGGTTTTACTCCACACAGTAAAAAAGAAAGAAAGAAAAAAATGATGAAGCTCCCCGAATTACTGGATGGGAAACACTGGCTTCTTTAATGCAGGAATGCAGACTGGCTTTGTGGTTCTTGAAGGAGAAACGCATAACTCTTCCTCTCCACGCTCTTGGCTGGAGACACCCTGTGGGTAAGTTAGGGGAGAGGTAAGAGGGAGCAGGCAATTCCAGTATCTTCACGTAGGGAAAAGGTAACGAAGAATCAGGCTGTAAAAGCCAGCTATTGGGAGAGGAAATAAAACTTAAAATTTGTCATCGTTAGTCAAAAAAAAAAAAAAAAAAAAAAAAAAAAAAAAAAAAAAAAAAAAAAAGAGGTAGGGACAAAAGGAATAAGAAAATGATGGGGGTGGGGGAACTAGTAAAGGAAAACCTGAAAAGGAAGTTGGAAAGAGGAAAGAGTGTCCTACGCATTTTGTTTTTACTCCTGCTCCTTCTCTCTGACTCCCTCCAGAAGCTAGAAAAAGTTTGCAAGCGCAACTTTAGGGATAGGAGACAGGGCTCTTCACCAACAGACCCACGAAAAGAAGCGCTCGCTTCACCCTTCCCCATTCGTGCCGCCGTCCTTTCCCTCTCGCGGGGTGATGGGCAGGAGGCAACACTCTTGGGACGCGGTAGCTCAGGCGGATACCCCGGAATCCCGTCAGGCTCCAGCAGCACGCAGCTCTCCCTCTGGCAAAGCCTCCTCTGCCTTGGCCATCCACCTCCCGGAAAAGAAAAAGGAAAGATCGAGCCTCTAAACCGTCCTTTCCCCCTCCCCCTCTTCCCGGAGGAGCTAAGGAAGAAAGTACCGTTCTGTGATTCACTGGAGAGAAAAGAGGGAGGAGGCAAAAGAACTCGGAGTGCCAAAGCTAAATAAGTTAGCTGAGAAAACGCACGCAGCTTGCAGCGCCTGCGCCGGGTGCGCCAACTCCGCAAAGGCCAAACGGGCTCCGCGCTGGCCGGCGACGGGGCTAGGGACCCGGGTTTGGCCTTCAGGCTCCTCAGCAGCCGGGAAAAAGAATTGCTGCCCGGAGTTTCTGCAGAGGTGGAGGGAGATCAGGAAACGGTTTTTTCCTCACTTCGCCGCCTGGTGAGTGTTGGGGAGATTGGCAAACGCCTAGGAAAGGACTGGGGAAAATAGAGAGCCCTGGGAAAGTGGAGAAGGTGATCAGGAGGCCGGTCCACTACGGCAGTTTATCTGTCCGATGAGAGCCCGACGCGACGCGTCCACTTCGCAGTTCTTTCCAGGTGTGGGGACCGCAGGACAGACAGCCATTCCCACTGCCCTCCGTACCAGCACTCCCAGGACAGTCAGCCTTGCTCCCCAACGTCGAGGGCGCTCTGGCCACGAAAAGTTCCTGTCCAGTGTGATTCTCAATTCCTCGCTTGTTTTTTTTTCTCCAGAGAACTTTTGGGTGGAGATATTAACTTTTTTTTTTTTTTTTTTTTTTTTGTCCTTGGTGGAAGCTGCTCTAGGCAGTGAGGAGGAGGAGGAGAAAGTGAAATATGCTGGAGAAGAGCGAGCCCTCCTTGTTCTTCCGGAGTCCCATCCATTAAGCCATCACTTATGGAAGATTAAAGTTGTCGGACATGGTGACAGCTGAGAGGAGAGGAGGATTTCTTGCCAGGTGGAGAGTCTCCACTGTCTGTTGGGTGCATGTGTGCGCCCGCAGCGGCACGGGGCGCGTGGTTCTCCGCGTGGAGTCTCGCCTGGGACCCGAGTGAATGGCTCCCAGGGGCTGTGCGGGGCATCCGCCTCCGCCTTCTCCACAGGCCTGGGTCTGTCCTGGAAAGATGCTAGCAATGGGGGCGCTAGCAGGATTCTGGATCCTCTGCCTCCTCACTTATGGTTACCTGTCCTGGGGCCAGGGTTTAGAAGATGAGGAAGAAGGGGCCTTACTAGCTCAAGCTGGAGACAGACTAGAGCCCAGCACAACTTCCACCTCCCAGCCCCATCTCATTTTCATCCTAGCCGATGATCAGGGATTTAGAGATGTGGGTTACCACGGATCTGAGATTAAAACGCCCACTCTTGACAAGCTCGCTGCCGAAGGAGTTAAACTGGAGAACTACTATGTCCAGCCTATTTGCACACCATCCAGGAGTCAGTTTATTACTGGAAAGTAAGTGTTCCTACTTCTTATATTTATTCTTTGGAGAAATCTTAAGCATTTAATTAAGATCCAGCTCCAAACATAAGGGAGTAACAGAAAATATGGGGAACAACTGAATGAATGAATGATATATGGTATTGGGGTACCGTGTTAAAATGGATACAATGTTAATGATCTTAATTTTCTAGTCACTAGTGTAGTCTAGTTTTCCTTTTTACAGAGTCAATTGTAAGTTTTTAAATGAGATGAGAATGTATAAATACCCACCAACCAGAGATTTCCAGAAATGGTCTCCTATTCCAAATCTATTCTACTTTTGAGCATGCTCAGATTTTGTTTCAGATGTCATACTAGAAGTCACACTCACTATCACTGATAAGAAAGATCAAAATTTTATTTTACTCTTGGTGCATTTTTAAATCTAGAATTGAATTATCAGAGAAAATGAGCCAACGAAACAGATATAATGTAAAATATGACCAGTTTATGTACGACTCTGCTTTGGTCTTTGATGGGTCATTTTCTCTAATGAGACCCCCTAATGAAGGCCATATTTAATTACCAAAGCAGTTCTCAAAAGGCAAGGAAATACAATGGAAAGTGCTCAAGAGGAGTCAAAATTCATCTGCAGTTTTCTGCTGCTCTTCACAGGTCTGGAATTTTCTGACTAACCAACAGAAATCAGACTATTTGTATGCTTAAGTAAAGTGCTTTTCATATTGTTGCTGTTTTGCTAAATAGCTAAATCTTCTACTTAAAATTGTTCACACATTTTCATATTTTTACTCTATCCTATCAGAACATAGGCTACTGTAATTGATTTGGATGTACAAATTCGGCCTGTGGAACAAAGATAAACTAGGAAGGACAGGGGTTAAGCTGGACAGAGGTAGAAGAAAAACCTTAGCCATTTCAATCTATGTCTTGTGATTTCAGTTGCAGGACAGGGAACCCTTGCTTCTGTGAAGTTGTTCTTGGAATTGGATCCTATAAAAGTAGCCAGTATCCATTGGAAAAATAAAGACTATTTTGTAAGAATCTCTGTCTTGCAGAGACTTTTGCTTACAGCATGATTTCCACTGCTTAGCAAACTGTCAGAACTTAGCATCATTGCCAGAAAAGAAAAAAATTATTATCCTTCCCTCTCCTGAGAATGAGAAAAGTCTCACTGTACTTCAGAGTCATTTTAAAGGTTAATTGTGGCATCAGAAAATCAAGGGTATTTGATATTTATAAAGGAATAGATTATTGGCTGGAAAATAACAAGTCCATCTGGTGGCCTGGAGGTCAAGTTCTTCATGTTTAATCCCAAACACGCTTATATTTGGCTTATGAAATAAATGTCTCACAAAGCCTCACTGGACCTCTTCAAGTAACTTATAGAATATAGATTTACACAGATAGCCAACAGTGGTTGAAAATATGTAACTGAACTATATGAATTTATTTTTCATAATAAAGTGTATGTTCAAGACTTTTCACCAAACAAGAAAATTTGTTCTTAAACATTATCTTGCATTGAAACAATATGTAGGTTTTATCTTTTAACCATTAAGTTTACTTAATAAAATGAAACAGAAACTATGCTGAAAATATTTCCTAATTTTTTCTCTTTGGTGAAAGATTAACATCTCTGTAATTTCAATGCAATCAAACATCTGATGAGATTTCTTTTCTCATTAAAAATTTTTATTCAGTGCAACAGGTTGTATAACTTTTATAGACAAAAAGTACAAATAGCTACTGTGATTTGATTTAATTTCTATTTGAATTAAACATTTGAATACCCTTTCACTTGCAATTTCTCCTTTTAGACAAATTGCTGGAACCTTCCTTTAAATGAACACAGATGTAAGAAATATAGCGATTATGGAAGCCCATTTCTGGACTCATTAACCCATTTATGCCTGAGGTTGCAATTTTTTGAATTTTTGCAATCAGACTCTGGTAATGAAATTGAGCAGTAGTATATAAATAACTCCCACATGCTTAGAATTCCAATAATAGAACACTAGGCATAAATGAGTTAATAATGCAGGTCCCAGAGAATATGGTCATTTGTTCTCTCTGTGAACACATGTCTATGCCTTGTGGATCTTCTTTAAAAAAAGGAAGCAATACAAAATCTGAAACGAGCTAAACTATTTTAAGGGAAATAAAATGGGTTATGTGAAGTGTGACATGATTCAAATATCTTCACATGACAAAGAGTTTACATAATTGAAGCTGAAGTTACTTTTGATACTGTTAACAAAACAGCCCTCCCTTTATATTTTTCTGGAGTCAAAAATTAAAAATATATTTTCTTTTACTACACAAATCTATGACAAATTGCAGATTCCCTTAATAATTTACATCACACTAGTCTGGCAATATTGAATATCAGTCAGCCTATCAATAAGCATTCATATGTACAGACCCCTGCATTGGAGCTATGAAGAAAAAACAAGAAGTAAGCCCTAATCTCTGGATAGTAGTTCTCAAGCTGTAATGTGCAAAAAGAATCAGTCCAAATGCTAGTTAAAATGCAGATTTCTGGGCCCTTCAGCTTTGGTTAGGTCCAGGGTTGAGTCTAGAAATCAATAGTGATTTAATGAGCATATCAGGTTATTATGATGATGACATTATCAAAAATAAATTAAGACTGTTAGTATTAAATGTTACCATCTGCTGAGCAGTCACTGTGTTCGGGGTAATGAATTTTATATGCATTGTCTCATTTAATCCTTCCAACAACTTTAGATAGTTGCTATTGTTATGCCCATTTTATATTGATGTGGCAACAGATTCCAAGAGGAGTAGTAATGTAGGGATTCTATGCACTGGCCTTTGAGAAATAGCATTCTAGGTGTTCACAGTTGTCCTGATGAGATAAAAGGTTGATTGGGAAAGTGACTGCCTGTGTTTGATTTATTTCAAAGTAATTTACTCACTTTTGTTTTTACAGTTTTGCAAATAAAGATATGGATTAAAAATATCTTTCTTTTCTTAAAAGAGAATATAGTGAAGGCTTCATTAAGAGAATTATAAGTTTTGCAAAACCTAGACCTGTTTTATGCAGACTTTAGAGAAGGAAAGGTTGACAATCTGAATTGAATTCACATCTTTGATAGTAATTTTGTGTTTTTACTATTTTGTTACTCATTTATCCCACTTGAAATACCATGATGATCACTGTTAACAAATGCAAAGGTAACTCAAATAATGTTTATTTCTAATAGGATATTTGATAAATTTGCTGTGCTTAAAACAACCCCCTACCCAACTGGTATCCCTCACCATGGATAATCACTTTCCCAATTTCTCACACCTTAAATTAATTTTGCCTGGTTTTGAATTTTATATAAATTGAGTTACAGAGAGGATACTCTTCTATGTCTGGTTTCTTTTAGCATTATGTTTGTAAAATTTTTCAATGTTGTTTCCTGTATATATAAATTATTCACTATCACTGAATAGTATTCCTTTGCATAAGCATATTACAATTTATTTACCCATTCTACTGTTAATAGACATTTGGGTTGTTTCCATAGCTGGGTTATTATAAACTGTGCTACCATAAAAATACTTGTGTATGTTTTTTTGTGAACATAGGTATGCATTTCTTTTAGATATCTATCAAGAAGTGGAAATCCTGGGTTAAAGGGATATGTATGTTCAGTTTTGGTAGATACTGCTCAAGTTTCCCAAAGTGATTCTACCAGTTTATACTCTCACCAGTAATTGTATAGAAAGTTCTACTTGCTTCATATCTTTGTCAACATTTATTATTATCTTTTTTCATTTTAGTCACTCTGGTCATTATGCACTGCTACATCATTATGGTTTAAATTTGTGTTTTCCTGACAATTAATAAAGTTGAGCATCTTTTCACATTTTTATGAATCAATTTTATATCCCCTTTAAAGAAGTATTTATTCAAGTATTTTGCCTATTTTCTCTTTAGATGATTGTTTCTGCCTTATTAATTTGTGGTACTTATTTATATATTCTATTCCTTTGTTAGATATTTGTATTGCAAGTCTCTGTGGCTTGCTTCTTCATTCTCCTCAACAGTGTTTTGGTTTTTTAGTGTATTTTTTTTAGTGGTTGTGGTGTGTTTGGTTTCTGTAGTTTTTTTTGTTTGTTTGTTTGTTTTTGCTTTTTTTCTTTTTTTTTTTATTAACAGGAGGTTTTAATTTTCTGGTAATCCATGTTACAATCTTTTTCTTTTTATGTCCTATTGAAGACATTCTCTCTACCCCAAGATCATGACCATTGTCCCTAAGAGTTTTATTGTTTTGTTTTTATATTTAGATTATGATTCATCTGAAATTAGTTTTTAGTATGGTATAAATGAGAGTTCAAGATTAGTTTTTCCATGTTTATACCCATTTGACCTACACTGTTTATTAGAAAGACCATACCGTCTCCATTACACTGCAGCATCACTTTTTCATAAGTCAGATGAATGCACATGTTTGGTCTGTTTCTGCACTTTTCCATTCCAATTCTCATTGTTTTCACTGTTTAGCTATTGGTTTTGTCAATGCTATGTTCTCTTAACTACTATAGCTTTCTAATAAATATTAATACCTTGAATGTAAATCCTCCTGCCTGTTCTTCAAAATTGCCTTGGCTATTTTTTACCAGTTCATTAATTTTCCTAGGAAAGAAGAGACAGTATAGATATACAGATGCAAATAGCTTGGAAGATTTGGTTTTGAGACTCTGAAGTAGTTCTCTTCTGAATTATCCTACTTTCTAAGTAAAATAATAAATGAAGTAATTAGCTGAGAATGAAGATCTGAAGGTTTAACGAGTGAGGGAGAGAGATACAAAATATCTGCTAGGAGAGTGAGAAAGTGAATTGGGTAAAGAAAGGCAGTAAAAATACTGGGCTGTAATGAGAGCCCACTTGAGATTTGTGGTCATAAATTTTAACAGACATCAGGCATTTTTTGTTTGTTTTTCTCCCACCCTGCTTGGTGCTTGTGTGCAGAAGTACGGTTGAAGAGGTGGAATTAACTAGTTTTTGAGATTTGCCAAATAAATAGCATGGTGGATCATGGACTCTTTGCAAAGAAAGGGGGAATACTATAGGGGTTTATGTTTTCTTAAAAAGTGCTGGGGTCAATAAATTAACTGTCTGTATGTCATTGAAATGAGAACACTACAGTAAACTTAGAAAGTTGAAAACAGATAATAGTGATTGGGAAAGTGTATGCATGGGATCAAAATTTAGTTATGTAGTACAGGTTTTGAAAATTATAGGGTAATGAGTGCTAAGGTTGGATGGGGAAAACATCTTTGGAAGTAAGGAAGGCAAAGTATTTGAAGGACAGAGTTTTGAATAATCACTCCCATGGATATCTATTGAGAAATCACTGAAAACAAAAAGAGAAATAGTAGCAAAGAAGACAGCGAGCCAGTGCTGGGATCATCTATGAATGAGTGTCAGTGAGAAACTAAGATGGCACCCATACCTGCTCCAGGTTCTGTGAATATTGGGATGTGAGTAAAAACCCAACCCCAACTTGAAAATATGGCAGGGACAGTCAGCAATTAATTACAGCAAAAAGGTACAGGGGCTGTCCAGGGAAGAGATGAAGTTAAAGAGGATTTTGCTTTCAGACCAGACTGCACAACATAGTGAGACCCTGTCTCTAAAAATTAAAAATAATTAGCTATGTGTGGTGGCATGCACCTGTAGTCCCAGCTACTAGGGAGGCTGAGGTGGGAGGATCCCTTGAGCACAGGAATTTGAGGCTGCAAAGAGCTATGATTGGGCCACTGCACTCTAGCCTAGGTAACAGAGCAAGACCCCATCTCTTAGAAAACAAAAGTTTTGAGGAGGATTTTGCTAGGTAACAGTGGGGATATTGGAAAGTGTTAGGGAGTTGGGATGGGGAAAGGATTGAGTGAGAGTACAGGAGGGACATATACATATAGATGTTAGAATCTGAATGAAAGCAAATATATTGGAAAGTTTGGAGTTTTGGTAAAGACTTAAATAAACAGGGATGAAAAGCATGGTGGGATTTTTTTTCCCAGATAATCTCAGAAAGTGGTGAGTTTCTGGTTTTAATTATAGCCTCATTCTGGAGATTGACTCAGCTGGGCCTTGCCAGCTACAGCCACACTGTATAGTCAGCCACTCAGTTGGGAGCTCTGGTGGCCTAGTTTGGTCTAGGAAGATAGGATCCAGATAGGCCTCCTCTGTGGATGGCAGTGGCCTGTCAAGGCGGGGGAATGTTTCTTCCAGTTTATAAAATATTGCTTTTAGATATTAAATTTTCAAGTTAGAATTGTCCTAGTGTAGGAAATCCTGAAAAGGTAACTGAATTCTTTCAGCCACTCTGATAGGAGAAAGAGTCAAGTAAGCTTAGGGGAATAGAGTTTGATTATTTCATTTCATAGGCATATGTGTACACACACACTCATTTCCCATCAGCTTATTGTAAACATCACAGTCACGCATGCTTCCTCTTCCATCCACTTCTTTTATTCAAGGCCTAGTTTTAAGCAGCATGTTACACCCAGACAATACTCAATAAATATCAATTACATTAGTTATATGAGTTCAGTCATTACTTTCATAAATACTTAGTTGATACTTAAACATTTAGAAAAATTTACATGTTTACTGTTAGAAGTTCAGGAAAAACAAGTTTCCTTCAAGCCTTACTTTGACTCTGTAAAATGAATATAACAAGTGGAGAGGGTGGCTTTGACACCTCACACATCCATTTCAAAAAGAATGGCTCAATAGTCAAACCATTTGACAAAGAGCTGCCAATTCCTATTTGACCATATGGGTTTTCGGAGACTAGAATTGTAGTCAAGTAAACTATTGGCACACTCTTAAGCTCAAAGTCCATAATTTTCAAGAGTCTTTTAAAAAAGCCATTGAGTGAATCCCTATTCGGTAATTCTGTTGAGTTTCCTAAATAGCTGTACTTAAAGGTGGAAATTATCCAGGTGCAGAAGGCTGACAATATCTTGTGTCATCCAAATGACCTGTCTTAGAAATCAAAGATAGGAGGACTAAAAGACCTAGAGCCCCTGTTTTTAATATGAGCTCAGTATAAAAGTCTTTTTATTTCAAAGTTTGGTTTCGTTCAGTTTTTTCCTATAGCAATATTCTAAAATTAATTTTGATTTCTTCTTTTTCTGTAAGTACTTTATCTTGATGTAATTAGAGTTTGTTTCAGTGTTCTTTTATAATTCTAGATATATTCCCAGAAGCGTTACCTCATTGAGGCATTTTTTCCATGCCTTACTGTAAAACATAATAATAATGATAATGAAAGACTTTCTGCTTCTCATCTTTTAATCTCTCTCTCTTCTATTTTATGCTATTTATTTATTTATTTTTAGTGTGTTTTGAGATAGGGTCCTGCTGTGTCACCTAGGCTGGAGTGCAGTGGCATAATCATGGCTCACTGCAGCCTCAACCTCCCAGGCTCAAGTCATCCTCCTGCTTCAGCCTCCCAAGTACTTGGAGGACTATAGGTGTGTACCATCATGCCTGGCTAATTTTTGCATTTTTTGTAGAGACAGGGTTTCCCCACGTTGTCCAAGCTGGTCTCTAACTCCTGGGCTTAAGTGATCCCCCCACCTTGCCTTCCCAAAGTGCTGGAACTACAGGAATGAGCCACCTTGCCCAGCCCCTGTCTCCTCTAATTTACCCAACACATTTGATTTGCTAAAACTGACTCTCATGACATCACCATCCTCAGCAAACACCCTCCCTGTTCCCCCACTGACTCCAAAGAATAGGAAAATAAATAATTTTATACTGAAGGCCTTCTTGTGCCATTTGTTTTTCAGACATCCTGTTATTTGATCTTCACATTCACACTGAAGGTAAAAATTTTTTTATTTGAAAAATATTTCTCAAATATTTTACAAATGTCCACATTTTATGGATGGCATATGAACATTTTAGAGAAATCATATAAATTGATCATGGTCACACAGTTCCTTAAGCAGCAGAGCTATTTGAACCTAAACTTGTGTGACTTTATTATTTTTCATCACCACATTCTGCCTCCTATGAAAGTTATGAACACCTTAGTCCAGTTATTAAACAATATTTTTAGCCTTATCTTTCTCCTTCTACCTTCAAACTCTATGCCAGAGAAATGAATGCTTCACAATTTCTCAAGAACATCTCGATTTCCTCTCTTCTTTGGCTCATTCTGTTTTCACTCCTTGGAATTTACACGCTATCTTTCTTTGCCCAAATGCCAACCACTCATTAAGACTCACCTAAAATACCACTTTGCTTATACAGCTTTCCATGATTCCTTAGCCAGAAATAATTTATCTCAATGATGAGCTTTCGTATTCCTTTCTGTAACTGTCTCATTAGGCATGATTTTCCACTCCTTCACAGCTATTACTGAACCTCTTATTTCCCTTGCTGGTCCCCTAAGCAGCAAAGCTGATTTATAATCTCCATAAATCTCACAGCACCCAATCCAGTGTTTTGTACTAATAGGCACTAAGTAAATGTGTGAAGAATGAATGAATGAAAGAAAGAAAGAAAGAATGAATGAATGAATGAATGAATGAATAGATGAATAAATGATTATTTATTTACCCCTGGCAGTCAATATGATCAAGAAGAAGTAGCATATAATTTATATCAAGGAAATCTGAGTTACGGTACAGTGCTGATTCAACAAATTACTGACTTTGACCTTGAATAAATTTTTTGGTATTTCTGAGATGCATTGTTTTCATCTATAGAATCATAGTAATGATGTTATTTACTTACCAATCTTAAAAGTTATTCCGCTCATCAACTGACATAACATATGTGAAGGTACTTAGAGAATGTTACACATTATGTAATTTTAAAGTAAGCATTCTTTTAAATTTAGAGTTATGTCTCCATAATTGTAATCATATACAAACCTTACAAGAAGTGGCTTTTATTCTTTTTTAAAGCTTTCTGTAAATATAGTCATAGCTCTCATCCAACTTTAATCTGTTGCTTTAAAAAAGGGTTAAAATTAAACCCCATATGTTTTAATTTTAACATATTTTATCTGGCATGGTATTCTGCATGATATTGTTGGTTCTGAGATGTTCAAAAAGGTGACTGGGGTGTATTTTTTAAGGTCTCTGCACTTGCAAACTGTTTTAGTTGTTGGTTGTCATGCTTGGCAGAATCTATTGGAACCCTGCTAAGCCTGTGACAAGTGAGAGCAAATGTATATTTAAACAGTGATGTCAAAAGTATAACACTAAATGAGACATTGAAAATAGGGTAATGGAAAGGCCAGTAATTAATTACTTCAAATTCCTTCAATGAAAAATGTGAAGACATGTTATTGAATATTATTAATATATCTTGTCCAGCTTTGAATTCCAGCTCACCCTGGGACTACCAGTTAGAAGGTACACAATGGTTTTGAATTAATATATTGTTTTAGTTTTCATAGGGATTGAAACATCTGTGCTCTATGATCATTGTTTCAATAACCTCCTAAATTATTATATTGCTTACAGCATCTGAATCCACCTCTACAATAAGACCTAAGTAAAATTCCTACAATAGTCGAAATCATGACACTTCCCTGCTTAAAATTTTTAGAAGTTTCTACTACTTGGAGACCAAAGCATAATTTCTAAGCATTCCATATAAGGGCCTTCAAAATCTGGCCTCTGCTAAGGTTCTGCTGCAATCTCCCAACAATTTTCCGTTTATACCTTCTTTGGATTATCAGTGCCAGAGTACTTGTACTTTCCCACGAGGGCTGCATCCTCATACCACCCTGTTTCCTTCTAAGCAGGGCTTCCTTTGGTAGAATGTTCTTCATTCACCTCTGGGAAAACATCATTGCATCTTTCTAGACCCTCTACCACCCTCATCTCACCAATGCTTTTCTGATCATTTTCTCTCCCCACCTCAGGCAGAGTCAAGTGCATTCTGCCCTGTTCCTATCATCTTTTCTGCATTCCTCTGTTTCAGTTTTTATACTTAGTTACCTCTTTCCTCTTAATCCCTAAGTGTACAAGAATACACTAAATTGTAAACTTCATATAGTCTAATTAAAAAACACATAAATATTATATGTATATACAAATTTCTCACATATATGTATATATATATGTGTAATACACACACACATATATATATATCTCACAGTGATGAAAAGCAAAGAACTTATGTGACATCAGCCATATAACTTAAACTAGCTATCCTTCAGTTTTTTCATGGGAAAATGGGGATGATCATTATAGTACCTCATGGGGTTTATTATGAGGATTAAGTAGAATTGTGTACCTAAAGCATGTAGAATAGAGCCTGCCACATAGAAACCCATATAACCTGATAATCCTGGTTACCTCCAGGCTGGGAAACTTTAAGTTAACCCATAAATAGTTAATGAATGTTTGCTGATAAGCAGACTCTCAATAAACATTTATGCAATAATTAAACCAAGTGAGAAGCTCTGAATGAGAAAATATTCAAAAACTATGTTAAGTGTTTTATGACTGACATTGAAAATGTCAGAATGACATTTTATATTCATTCTGAATTTTAGGAGCTTTCATATTTTTCATCTGTTAGTACAATAGCTTAAAATTTAAGGGAATGTTTTCATTTAAAAATTGTTAACATCGTATTACCATTGCTCATCAACTGAGATATGATGCCGTATTTGATAGAGTTGGATTAACATAGATATTCAGATTGGTAGCAAACTTTAGTAATTGTTCAAACATAATTTCAAATTATATCACATTCAGAGAAAGCAGTTATTTTAAGTGGAAGTTATCTGAGAAGCAGGAGGCATAGGATTGGATACCTATGTCTAACCCCAGCTCTACACTTCAAGTGAAACCTTAGGTTACTTAAAGCCTGTAGATCTCCTCATCAAATGAGAGTAGTAGAATTTAACAGACCATTCGTTCTGGTATGTTTATCTTATTAAATAAGATCATAAGGGAGAAAATACATAGAGCATTACCTGGCATATAATAAATGCTCAATACATTCTAAGTTTTAGATTTAACTGAACTTTCAGGGAATTTATTTTGAATAGAAAGGGAAAAGTATTTTCAAAGTCTCAACTACTCTTATAAATTTTGTTCCAAATGGGCATATGTAGAATCCATATCAGAAATGACAGCATACTTACAAACCTTTTAGGTTTACCTTATGTAAGCTTTACACACTTTTTCTTGGGTATAATAAGATGTGGCAGCCAACAAAGAGTGATAGAATTTTTAGAGCTCAAAGAGATGTTGAATATTATTTTTCCCAAAACCTTCATTTTATAACAATGAATTCTCTCTCCACTGACTGAATATAATCAATAATAAAATTTCTCTATCCTATCACCAACACCAAATCTACAAACCAACTGGGCCTCTTAGGGAGACATGCCAGAAAATAATCACTAGGTCATTGTCCCCTTCTTGAGGAGATACCATGATATGCTTTTCTTAAAACTCAGTTATTCTCAAGCTTAGCAGAGAGGGTAAGGACCAGCCATAGATGAGAAAGAGGATGTGGCAACTGACTGGACCCCGCCAGAGTGCTGAATTGTTCCATGCACAAAGCCCAAATGGGCTTGACAGGCATGGTTTGGCAACATTCAGTGCCCAAGAAGGTCCAGCCAGCAGTTGGACACAGCAGCAAAAATTTGGGTGGCAACCAACCCTTGATTAAATTGAATTCATAACCACAAATCTAAAATAGGCACTAAAATATGCCAGCAGTTTTTTTTTACCTTCTTATATTATGTGTCCATTCTTCAGAGCTACTATTTCCAAATTTCTCATCTCCTCAAACTGCTAATATCCTTTCATCAGCTCATTGCCTTACTTAAAAATTCCATTGAGAATTAGAAGCAATAATAAATTAGCCCTTTCATTACCAACATCAAGTTTACCAACTTACCAGCATTGACAGCATATGTGCACCCTTCCTCTTCAAGTAGGCATTGAGGTACATGCATCAGTCAAAGACCCATGCCTCCCCAAGCCACTTTTTTTCTCCTCAAGGACTTAGTTTTTACAATTTTACATTCTTTCTTTGTCATTTTCTATCTCTACTAAAGCACTTCTACCATCACATAAATGAGTTTAAGTTCCTTCTATCTAAAAATAAACCAAAACAAAGTGCACAATGTACTTGACTAAATTTTTCTGCACTTCTACCTAGCAAAAATTCATAAATTATATATATACTAACTCCATTTCAATTATTAACCTATAATATATTAATACATACTGTAAATTTGATAGCATACCTGTATTATAATATTAATTCCTCTCTACTATAATCTATACTATAATTGAAAATTTTAAAATAAATTTATAATGTATTAGAAATTTATTTAAAACATTATCCCTAATCTTCAATCTGAAACCAAAGAATTTTTACATTGTTTTATCAGATTTTTAAAAATTACCTTTGGGGTTGAACATTATGAGGTTAAAGACTTTGAACACACCAGGTTCTTGCACAGGACAAGGTCATAATGAATGTATGTGAACGGAGTGGTTCAGACTCAAATTAAAATTTAATTTGGTTTAGATATTTTTTAAATAATTTTGAAAATTATTTTGAAGATTATTTTGAAAATGTAAACTCAAACATTTGAAATCAATTTTTTACTTTGTTCCTAGTTTGGCTATCTTTGTAACTCTGTAGTTTAATCATACATTTTTCCTAACTAAAAGATTTAGTTGAGCACAAAATCTTGTTAATAGCAATTTAACATTTATTTGGCATGTATGTGCTAAGAAATATACCTTATGTACATTACTCTCTAATATATATTCTTAGTACGTCTATCTCTAAAAAATATGTTTATCTCTCTATATATGTGTATATCTGTATCTGTGTCTCTTTTATATATTCTCCAAGTCTCACAACTCTAGAGTAATTATTATTATCCACATTTCACACTTGAAGAAATCAAGCTCAGAGAAGTAAGGTATCTTGGCCAAGGTCCCATGTAAGTAATGAAGCTAGGATTCCAAATCCAACACTATGATTTTTCTATGACATTATTCAGATGGCTGACAGGATGGGTTTGTTATCCCTGCACAGCTTTCTTTAGAGTAGAAAACAATAAATATCTTTCGTTATTAAAGTAAAGCAACAGCAGGCTAAGTAGATACAGTTATTCTAAAAACCAGATACTCTTATTCAAAATTATTTCCCATACTGTTTTGGGAAGTTGCAAGAAGTTCTTGTTCTTTATTTGTTTCATATATAAATTAATGATGTCAATATTACCTTTCAGAATTTCTAAGAATACTTAACCTATTAATCAAACTATGCTTTCTCTTGTTGAGAGATGAAATGAAGAACTTAAATATTTGATAACTGTAGATGCCACAAGGCATTTAAAATATAATACCAGTTCTATTTTAGTTACTGTGTTTTGAAGTAATGTCTAGTTCCTATACAATCTTTTGTTTAAATTTGACTGTGAAAAGTTTTTATAATGTTTTCCATATATATTGTTGATCCTAACAACCTCTCAAATATTAACAATTAGATATTTAGGACTGTAAGATGTATATAATAGAGCAATGTATAAGAATTACTCAGAGAACTTGTTAAAACCATATGCATATGCCTTTGGTCCTACTCTAATATTTCAGAAGGGCTAGGGTGGGGGTATTGGTTTTGCATTTCCAATAAGCTCCCTGGTGAAGGTGAAGTTGCTGGTCTGGGAACCATACTGAATAACACTGCAGTAGAGTTTTGATTTTTAATGCTCCATGGTGATTTATTGCCACCTTTGTCTCTTTTTTTTTCTCCCCACCATTTATTTAACACTTGCTATATGCATATGACTACTTAATTTAAGTGCTATCTTAGAATCAAGTCAATTGACTTGTGTTTTTCCTCCTAAAGTCTGCAATTGAAAGCTCATTTAAAGTCTCATAGAGTTGACTCTTGGAAGAAACATCCCTATTAATGTGTGTCTGTTCTCCCATAAAATAAGTGATATATTCTTATTTTAGGCTTAGTAATTGGTTCAAGACCAAAAAGCAACTGATAACTGAATAATTAGTTTCTGAGAACTGAATCATGAAAGTAAAGGTACTAGGAGATGTAAACGTTTTGGAGTATAGTCCTTTCTTATGGGCTCCTTTTCTAACACAGTGTGAACTTGAAGAAAACAAATGCTTATTTCAGTGTGCTGTTTAAATCAGGAAGCTATGAATTTTATCTGGTTTTCATCAGTTTCAGAGTATGTGCATATACCGTATATCATAATTTTCTAAAGTGTTGTAGCCATCTTAGCTAGGGAATTCACCGTCATTATCTCTAAAAGAAAATTGGGTCAATTGGATCAATAGTCTGAGATTTGCTACAATTAAAATAATTCAGTGTTTTGTTTCCAAGAATAGAGCTTTTTAGATCTGTTTTCTTTTCCACTGTGTCTCTGAATGATTCCAGATGTCAAAATAATAAAACAAAAAACAGAAGTAATTTAAAATAGTGTTTCAAGATCTATGTTAATACACTGGATTATGTCATTCAATCCTCACCTCAAACCTATGATGTAGCTGAGCGTGATTATTTCTTAATTACATAAAGGAAACTCCCAAGGTTAAATGTATACCTTTAGAAATTCTGAAAGGAAGAAAACTACTCATCAACTAATTTGTAACCCTTGTGACTCTCCATTACCAGCTAATGGTTCATTAGGTAATGGCCCTTAATTTAAGTGGTGTCGTTTTTATTTCCCTGAAATTCATCCGTCATTCATTCATCCATTCATTCAACATTGAGAACCTACTCTTTGCCAGGTGCTGTTCTAGACACTCAGTGATTATGGTTTGGCTTTGTTCCTACCCAAATCTCATCTTGAATTGTAGTTCTTATAATCCCTAAATGTCCTGGGAGGGACCGCACAGGAGGTAATTGAATCACGGTGGTGTTACCCCCATGCTGCTGTTCTCATGATAGTGAGTGAGTTCTCACAAGATCTGATGGTTTTATAAGGGGCTTTTCCCCCTTTTGCTTGGCACTTCTCCTTCCTGTCATCATGTGAAGAAGGACATGTTTGCTTCCCCTTTCCCCATGATTATAGGTTTCCTGAGGCCTCCCCAGCCGGGTGGAACTGTGAGTCAATTAAACCTCTTTCCTTTATAAATTACCCAGTCTTGGACAGTGCTTTATAGCAACATGAGGATGGACTAATACACTGGGAAACATATAAGTTGACAAACCTATAAAAATCCCTGTTTTCATGTTGTTCATATTCTAGTGCAAGAAGACACAAATAAGAAAACTATATAGTATGCTAGAGGGTGACATGCTCTAAGAAAGAAGATAAGGCAGGAAAGAGGATTGGGAGTTACAGAAATTGAGAGGAGAATATTACAAAGGTCACAGAAGGCCTTGATAAGAAGGGAGGCGAGGAAGGGGTCATTGTATGTAGCTTTTCCAGGCAGAAAGAAGAGTGAATGCATACGTGTTACGACAGGAACCCCCTTGGTATGTTCAAGTACCATTACAGGACAGCCCCACTAAGCTAGTTCAGAGACAGACCAGGAGAGAGTAAGAGGAAATGGGTTCAAAGTAGTTAAAGAAGCCAGATTCTGTAGTGTAATGTAGGCCTAGGCAGGGGCACTGACTTTCACTCGACTGAAATGGGAGCCACTGGGAGGCTTGGAGCAGAAGGGGAACCTGATCTAACTTCGTTTTCAACAGAACTGCTTTAGTGGCTGTGTTGAGGATAGATCATGCAGGTTGGATGGAGAGCAGGTGGATCTGTTAAAGAGACCATAGCATTAACCTATGTGACAGATAGTGGGATGGAGGGAGGGGTGATGGAAAGTGATGGATTCTGAGTATATTCTGCAGATAGAGCAGACAAGATTTTTTGATGAACTACAAATGCAACAGGAAGAAAAGGAGGAGTCAAGGACAAATTCAAGTTTATTCATTCAACTATTAGCAAAAAAAAAAAAAGGTGTTTGCTCAAGCAGACATGTATCACAAGTTACAGGAATCTCTCTGAGAATTACATTTCACATTTCAAAGCCTAACAATAAGTAATAGTCTTTGTTTCTCCCTTCTCTTTCTGACTCCCACAGGTTTTATATTTTGAAGGATTGCAGTTATAGATTTTTTTTCATTTATCATAGTAAGTGGTATCAGACGGTCTGCATCTGAGTTCTGGCTGAGCCACTTACTAACATTTCAAAAGAAAGAAAAAGCAGCATAGGTGAATATGGGGGAAGGGTGCTGCATTAGGGCAAGCATGCTTGTCTGGCCTTACGTCTGTCCCAGAGTAGAATGAACTGGGTGAATTCACCATTCTCCCTTACTTCATTACTTTGGACTTGTAGCCAAAACTCTGCACATTATTAGTGCATCCATATGGTCAGATGGTTGGTGATAAAAAGAAATCAACACAAAAAGCCAATGTATGAACTCAACTTCCCTATTTTCATCAAAATGAAAGTGTTCCTACTTCAGACTATTGATTGTATCAAATATCAAGTGTTTACACACACACACACACACACACACACACACACACACACACACACACAGAGAAAGAGAGAGAGAGAAACACAGCCACACATACATGTTTTTTTCCCTTTCTCTTGGATTAATGTCAAGGCAAAAGAGTCTGAACAATAGTTGGTGGTCCTGCACTTACATTTTTAGAATTATAATTTTTAAGGATTTACATCTGGCAAGATTTTTATTAAAACTTGAAGTCCACCTATTTTGCTTCTTATTTTAAAATGGCTAAAAATAGGTCATTTGATTTAATTTATAGAACATAGTCATTTATTACAACTTTTCCACATTGGTGATCTCTTCTTTTTGTTCTCCAAAAGCAAAGTACTCACTAAACAGTTTATGAGCCAGCCTGAATAAGTTGTATTACTGCTGGCTTTTGCTGCAGTTTTCTGGGCCAAAGAGTTAACAGCTGTGCAGACACTGGGAAAGATTTCATTGAGAGGAATGTTTGTTTTAATGCATTCACCTTAGTTACCACACATAGTATTGAAATCAAAACGTCCAACCTCCATCTGATGTAACATGTTAGCCCAAACATTCCCTTTCTTAGATTTTAAGAACAAGCACTACAGAACATATGCTGCAAAAGAACATTTGTGATTGTTTATTTTTTAAAGAACGCAGAGTCTAATAATCTTTTACAAGTTCAAATCCCTCCTCTAAGTCCCCTTATTTTAAATCTTAAAGTGTAAAACTTTAGGCAAGCCAGGTTGTGTTATCGGGTAAGTGCTATTTCACTTCCCACCTGCTGGAGGCCTCCTCCAGGTGTCATCAGAGTGTGCATGTCACATCTCCGTGGTGTCTGCTCAGGATCTGCACTGTAGTCTGTCTCTCCTGTTGCTGATTTTTCACCTAGAGGAGCTGCCCATTTCACATTACCTGTGTTTGCCATAGGTAAATTGGTTTATTTCCTTGTTGGACTTGAAACTTATTCTATAATTTTTCAGACATTTTTCACTGTGGCACTTTACAGTCAAATGAATTTCTTGATGGAAAAGAAGCCCAGCATATAAAACAAAAGAAAGTAGAGCTGCTAGTGCAGGTTCCAGCCTCAACCCCTTCCTTCTAAGGCAGGCTCGGGACACTTCTGCCAATCTCCAGGGCTCCTGGGTCATTGTTTGAAATACACTGGTCTATTCAATCTACTCTGAGGGAATTTTCTTAACATATCAAGAAAATAAGTTACTGATATAATGTTACAAATAAGTAATATGTTAATAAGGCAATCATTCTCAAGAAGTACCAGCATCAAGTCATAAAATGTAAAAATAATGACTCAGCAGCGGCACCAATAAAAAGCTACAGATCTATTAAACACATCTTTTATAAGAAAATTATTTGATTCTTTCTTTTCTACAAACTGTGGCTGTCATTCTGATGAATACACCAGAATCAATTATAGCTACTAAGGTTGAGGCAGTTCACTAATAATCCTGCAGTGTTATAACACTACCATGGAGGTGAGCATGAAATACTTTAACATCCAAACCAGGATACTGGAGGTACACAGAAAATAATCATAAAACAGCAATGTTTGTAAAGTAGAGAAGCTTTTTCAGATGATCTTGAACTCTCAAAATTTTCACTTCTCATCAAATTCAATAGCCCCGTAATGAGAAAAGCATATACGGAAACTATTATTCATAACTAAGTTGTAGTTAGGCATACCAGAACAGGTGTAGGGAACTACACATAAAATTTATTCTCCATCAGTGTGTATTTTGTAAAACGCCTACTACAACTCATTGTCAATGCCTCATTTTCTTATCATTTTATCATTACCTAATTGTTATTTTATCAATGTCTCATTATTATTTCTCTAACTCTAAAACAGGGAAACCAGTAGGAAACTGTCTGGATGAGAAACAAAATACTTAAAAAAACATAATGATAACACTAAGAATGGAAAGAGAACAATAATTCAAGAGAGAAACAATGATAGAAGATACATTACTTAATGCTCCAATGAACACAGGCTTGAAGACAAGAGAAACTAGAAGACTTTCAGAAAAACAAAATCTATTTGGGTGGCTGATAGATCACAGTAAAATACAAGGTGGGGAATATTCTGACTTCTAGCTGTGTCATTTGGTTCCATACTTTCATTCCATTTTTCAGAAACCAAATTCCATTTGATAATATGCAACTATGTAAACACATTCTGATGAAACAGTTAATCTCATGTTGATTATAGTTGCCAAATGTTCAAGAAAAAACATGTTTAATATACATAAAGTAAAACATACTGATTGTCTATGAAATGTGTATTTTAATGCTACACATGATCATTGCAATCTCTGTAAATAAAAAATGATAGAACAGAGGTTATCCTAATCAATGTTACAAATTCAGAAAAGATAAGACATGAAAACAGGGAAGTGCTGGTTCTCTCTTACCCAGTCTCTCATAACAGTTAAAAATTCTTTCTTGAGGCTGTGAAATTGTTCACAGGTTTATATATGTCCCTAAAGTTCAAACAGTGAAGTGTCTCCAGAGCTTTATTACTCTGACTCATGTTTGGCCAGATGACTCATTATTAGGGAATTGGTTTACTAAGTCAGATCTAGTGTGTGCATTTGAAACATTAAACAGAAAATTTTTGAAAGGAAATGTCATGCATATTTAGAGGCAGAGCTGTTAACGGGACAGAACACTGAACTGAGGGCAAACAGAAATTATCCCCCCAACAGTATGCTGTTGGCTTTTGAGGTTTCTGTTCTGTGTGAGCCATTCAGAAAAATGTCTACCACAACATGAAACAGATTACTTAATTTCACATTTGCCTGAAAAGAAATGTTCTCTTCAGACACCTCTAGTTATTACTTAAATTCTATCGTGCTTTTAAATTGCTATTTTAAGAAGAAAGTCATCATTTCTATCTTCCCACCCCCATCCCACTCCCAAAACACAAATGGTTTGATTCTGGAGAGCTTATCAAAAGGATTGGTAGAGTAGAAATGGCAAAAGTGGGTGTAGCCTGTGTGCAGGGTTTAACCTTGCAACAAAGGAGAGAGAAATGTTGTGGCAATTTAAAAACTGGCAGGTTCAAAGAGAGGATATTTTCAAGATAGAGACATATGCTTGAAGGTAAAGGCTGAGGATAAAATGTAGGGAAATTAGTGGAAAGTAGAAGATTAAAGAAATGGGAGAGGTAAATTTATACCCCAATCACCCTCTTCTCAGCCTATTTGAAATTTTATATTGAAATATTGAAATATTGAAATTTTATTTCTCTTCAAAGAGCTACATCAATGATACATCCTTCTCCCAACCTTCCATGCCTTAAGCTCTGTTATGTATCTATTTGTATATATATATCAGCTAAAGTCAAAATATGCAGGTTAATATCCATAGAGAATAATTTCAGAGAAATAACCAATCTATGATGTAGGAAAAATAACCAATCTATGATGTAGGAACCTAATCTTTATCAAAGTTAGGGGTTCAAAGGCCTTTGGTTATCATAGGTATCTAGTTTGGAGAACATAGTGCAAATAGAAAAATAATTAACAGATTCTTTCATTTTTCTACAAATAGGTGAACATTAGACATCATGCTGTCTTTAGTCATAATATTGATAATGCCTTTTGTGCTGTTGGTAACGCACTTAAATTTTTTAACATTAATTTTGTTTCTATATCTCTGTCCTTAATTCAGCTGAATTTTCATTGTACACTTTATGTAGAGCAACATTTAATAAGGAGGCTGATTTTTTCATCTCCTTTTTGCCAGACTGCCTAATTCAGTTCATGTTGCATCAGGCAGGAGAACTGGTGTTCAGCTTGCTTTTCCATGGTTTGTTTGGAAGGAGAGAGTAAGAGGAAATAGAGGCTCCAGGCAGTGGCAACAGCTGGAAGGCATCTCTAATTAGATTCCAAGCAAACTTGGGCTGCATTTATAACTTTCCATATGCTGGCTTACAGTTTCTTTTAAAATGCCTCCCGAAACAACATGCAAATTTAAAAAGATTTGCTGCACTTGTATATGTCACTCAATATGAAGTTGTTTTTCTTGAGCACCTTAGCATAGAACTCAGACTAGTAATCACTGAGTCCTAACTTTGAAGATGTTATCCAGACAAGATGGTCTCAGACGGTCTGTGTGCTTGACCAATTTTTTGTTTGTTGGTGAAAATTTTTAGACTGCCATTACATCATAACAATTAAGAGACGTTTTTAAGTCTTATAGATGAAATTCTGTCTCACTTTTAAGTTTGTTCCCACATAAGCAATTTGGAGTCTTTTTTGCAAGTTAATGTTACTTTTTTTAAATAAGCACAAAGGAAGCAAATCGTTATGTTCAGTACACAAATCAGTCACCATGAACTATGAAAATAAATGTTGTACCTTTGTAATTTTGGTTTTTGTGCTCAACAGTAGAGAGAGAGAGCTCAGAGTTGATAGGTTTTGTTTTTTAATGTTCTATCCTGGAAAGTTTGATTTAAGATTTGCCCACTCAATGTAACAAAAGACCATATTTGTTGCAGAAAAATGACTTTAAAGACTCACTTCCATTTTTAAATAAACAGTTCTCTGCTTATTTTTATATTTTTTCCCAATACAATGTATTGCTTATTAGTTTTGCAAACATAGTTTATCTTTCTATTTTTTCTCAGGAGAGGTCTCTGAAATGAACTTTTTTTAAAAGAAGAAGAAATCCCTAATATTTAAGGATGTTAATAGAGATATTTAAATAAAATAGTGGAAATACTTTTTGGAGAGCTAAAATTAAAAGAACTGTCCCCATCCTAAGACGTCGGACATCACATTGAAGGCTTCATTCCTATTAGCTTACTATATAATGAATCTTCCTCACGGCCTTCCTCCCCAAACCTATCCTTGCTTGAAAACATTTTATATTATGAACTGCCTGCAATTATTAATGGCATTGATTATTCTAAAATAAAATACACCCTCTAATTTAGGACCTATAATTCTATAGGCCCAGCTTGCTGCTACAACTGCAACTGCCTGTAAAATGCTGCATTGTCACCAGTCTCTTCTCATATTAAGCCGCTGGAATTGTCTTTCTAAATTGCACATTCCACGGTGCTACTGCCTGCCTGAAAAGCATAAGGCTATTGGCGCCCTGGAGCCTGTAAAGTCACTACACCTCGTTGTGTCATCAAAGACCCCTCACAAACCGGCCCCTGCAGTCTTTCAGACTCCTTTCTCACCACTCCTTCAAGTACCTGGTGATCTACTTGCAGTGATCATGTCACCATTTCATGAACTTAATCTCTTTCTCATACTTTCATGCCATTGCATGAGCTGCTCCTTTTCAAATGCATTTTACCCATTTCTCATCCTGTGAAGATACAATTTATCCTTCAGAACTCAAATGTAATTTTACTTCCCTTGCTTATTCCTGCAGACAAGTTTCTGCTTCTCAATTCAAACATTTTATTCATTGCTTTCTTCTCCATTGCACTGTGAGCTCTTCAAAAGGATAGGCTTTGTCTTATAAAATTTAAATTTCCCCAAGTATTTGGCATTATATGATATATAGTAAATGGCCAGTAAAGATTTATTAAGTGACTGTGTGGTCCCACTGATTTCTAGTTTATTTAAAACATTTCTTCCCATTTTTGCTTTTAATGTCTTAGAACCCCTTCTCCTATTCTTCCTGTTAAGTGATTAACAATTTACTCTTTATGTTCTAGGGGAATATATTAAATGTTCCCTATAAGGAGAGGTGGCTCTTTATTCTTATGGATTTAAACCCTAATCTATTTTATTCTAAGCACATGTTTCATAAAGTAGGCTTTATCTAGCTTGCTTTCCAAATCACTACAAACTCTCTGAAACCAGCCTGGGCAACATGACAAAACCCTGTCTCTACAAAAACTAGCCAGGCATGGTGGTGCATGTCTTTAGTCCCAGCTACTCAGGAGGCTGAGATGGAAGGATCACTTGAGCCAAGGAGGTTGAGGTTCACAAATGAACCAAATAACAGTTTTTAAATAGATTTCAATAATGTTTTCCAATGTTCGGTTTCCATACTACAAATAACTCAGAAATATGATCTCATAAAATATTAGCTACTGTGGCTGGAAGATACTAAAGGGCAACATTTTCTAAAAATTACATTAAGAGATATAATCACAACATTATTGTTGTTAAAATATTTTCAGAGAGGCACCACAAGGTAGCAGAAGCTCTGGATTTGGAATCAAAAAACTTCATTTTAGAGTTGAAATTTATGGTTTAAAACACTGTTTTTTTGCTGTATGCTCTTAACTAGATCACTTTACCTCCCTAAGCCTCGGTTTCCTGAGCTATAAATGAGGATTATAACAGTTATGAAGGTTAAACAAAGCAACATGTAGACCGGAAAGCACTCTACAGATGTTAGTAATTATTATTTGCATGGTATTTACTGAGTTCTACCCATATGGATTTGGTGCTTGGAAAAACCAGTCCGACAGCATCCTAATAGTAGTGCTTTTATAATAAAAACTATGGCACAGCCCCTGTAGATGGCATGGAACCTGGGCTTGAGTATTGCCACTGAATCTTTTTTTTTTTCCTAAATATCCTGATTGATTATACAGTCATTTGGATTACCATGAGTCCATGTAAATTTACGACCTAAAAGAAGCTGGCAAACGGAGTTAATATTTAAATAATAACCAATCTGTCCATTTATTTTGATATATTTTATTTAGAATTTGGGGTGAGGAGAAGGTAAGTGTATCTGCAATAACTGCTAATGGACTTTCTCAATCTAGATTTATGGCAGTGCCATTGGATCTATGGAAACTCTGAGAAGTGACTTTAGTTTACTCCTGACAGTGCCTCTGGTTTTCAGTTTTTGTTCTACCCTTTCATTATCTTCTGCTGATGTTAAAAGTGCCTTGATCTTCCTTTTCTCAGATTTCTCCAATAATTATTTTCATCCATCTGGCATAGGCTTGGAAACAGATGCTGTATGCTCACATATGTTCAAAAAAAAAAAAAAAAAAAAGAAAAAGAAAAAGAAAAGAAAAGAAAAGTCAAGAAATTGAGAGGGAGAAGAAAGAACATACTTCTGTTTACGGCAGGGACAGAAGGAACCAAAATAAGACAAGACAGATAACTGCAAAGAAAACAGCAAAGGGAAAGATATGACTATATTAGAAAAAATAAAAATTATCTCTAAGAGCTTCCAGACATCTGGCTCAGACTATAGGTTTAGAATGCCCATGGACATTTTAGAAACAACCTAACTTTTATAAGCTTCCATGTTCAGCAAGTAGGACGTTGTTCAGTTAGTCCCCAGTGTGAGCTGGGCTCATCTATCCTGCTGCTATGAGATAAATTATCACCAATTGGTTACTTGTGCATCAAAAAATGCCATAATAACTATGTACATCTTTGGGACAATTTGTGCGTCCAAGTTAAGGGAGAGAGATGTGAACTTTTAAAGGACACGTCTATGTTTAACCTTAAATAAAATTAGAATGAAATTTCAAGTTTTTTAAATACAGGGCTCTCCAAGTATTTGGATTGAGGCAGAATTTAAAACAAACATCCCATTTGTTTTTTCAAATATTTAAAATCTGTATTTTCAGAAATGGTGAAAACTCAAACAAATAATATGAATTATGGGTCTCTAGTCTATAAACCTGAAGTTGTTTTCTATTTCATATTCCCCGCAAATTACGTTTTTTCGATCAGAGAAATCTGCTAAGAAAACATTATCTATTAAGTTCAAGGAAAAAATTTGTATTAATTGCAAGGAAACTTTTATTTGTATTTGTTCTGGAAGAAGAAGACAAACAGGAGGGAGATCATTGTTAATAGGTTTAAACACATTGAAATATGTAATGGATATATTCAAACATGTGGTGAGATGTTGGTGACTTGAGGAAACCACAGGAAGTCCCATCGGAAGACCTAACATGGATTTTGATGGTAATATATTATTTTAATTACCTCTGTCTTGAGAAAAGCATTAGAAACCCAGAACAGGAAAACTATAAAGAACCATGCTTATTAGTACAGTACCCTAGCTTGTTTTAGAATGCTTCCAGTATGTTTAGAAATATTGCCTTTTGAAACTCAGATTTCTTGAGACAATTTTATTCAAACATCTATATACATCTTTGAAATCAGGGACCTTATTGCCTGAGCTATCTTGTGAATCATTTTTTGAACTTTCTCTTTACTTCCATTAAGTTATTTAAGGTTCAGTGCTTTTAAAATCCTTTTATTATGCTGCTACTGATCATTTTATCCCCGAATTCATTTACCTGTTCACCTAATATTTGTCTTTACAGATACTAAAACTGAAAATTATTTTACCCCCTATAAACATTTGCTCCCTTAACCACTTAATATGCATTTTTACCAGATAGACCTGGTGCCATGTTTATGTGGCCAATATTTGGGCCAAGAGGTGCAGATCCTATTGGAAATTCAAATTGTCACTGAGAATTTTCACTGTACTAAGTTTGTATTCATTACATATAACTTCTAAAAAGCCATGCATTATGTTTATGAAGTATTCATTTGCCTTGACTTGAAAGAAAATAAAATGTATTAATAGGATATATTTTGTTTGCGTGATCCTAAAAAAGCAGAATGAACTTCAAATCTGTGAAGGACTGATGAAATTTAATTACAGAAAATAGAAGCCTATGATAAGCGAGAAGATGTGTCTACTCTCCACAAATTCTAAGAGAGAGCGCCTTAGAGTTGAGGAGAAAATTGTTCCAAGCTTTTATAGAGCTCTCTTCCCAGAGTTCTAATTATTGAATCAGAATACAGTATTGTCCAGTCTTTCAGCATAGTGAGTACATGCCTTGCAGCTCAACTAATCTCTATTGAGATTCCAGTTCTGCCACTTACATTTCTTAAATCCTGTTCTTCAGTTTTCTTTTTGTGAAATGGGGAAAATATTACTTTCCAAAGCTTATTCCAAGAATGGGACATAATATTGGTTCATTGCTAGACATACAGTAGACAGTCAATAAATTGTAACGATTGTTGCTGAATTGATGCAATTTTGATCTTAACTTTGACTACAGATTTCAACCATGACACCAAGACTCCTGCTTCAAGGTCATTTTCTGGCATTGATATCAAACTTCCAAAAAACGTCGTCACTGATGTGTCTTCCAACTGAGTGCTGACTGGCTGATCTGTCTTGATTGCATTCCAGTTCTATCTCTGTCCTTATGTGAACCATATCTAAAGTGGAATTTCGGGGTAAACCTGAGAGTAGCCTCTTCTACAGAGGTCTAGCCTTCTCCAGCCTATCCTTCTCCAGCCTATCCTTCTCTTGGTCCTTCTAACCAGGGGTCGACCATTCCTGTACCTAGTTTTCAGCCCTCTATTTCCCTCTAGTGACTGCTTTCAGCATTACCTCACCCAGGGAGGGTGTATGGAAGTGCTTGGTTTCACGGGTTAACAGACTGTAAGAACAGCTAAATTGAGAACCCAGAGTGCATTACATTACGTGCCATATTTTAAATATTGATATGTGTATGAAAATATTTTAAAGCATGCATTGAAGACATCAGAATACTGAAAACATGTAGTATCTCAGTGTCAAAAAAGAGAGAAGTCTGGATTTTAGAAATAAAACTAATTAATAGGTTGATTATGGTTCCCTGATTTTAAAAAATCAAGTTGGCTGGGAAGTTGATTTTTATTCAGTAAGTTACTACAGGAATTGGTGATTATTAGAAGTGGCCTTAAATTGTTTGAAAATAATTCATGCCCAAATATATCACTTAAATTTCTTGCAGTGGTGCATGCCTATGGTCCCAGCTACTTGAGAGGCTGAGATGAGAGGATTGCTTGAGGCCAGGAGTTTAAGGCTGCCATACACTCTGAATGCACCTGTAAATGGTCACTGCACTCCAGCTTGGGCAATATAGTGAGACCCTATCTCTTAAAAAATGAAAAAGAAAAGTAATTTTCTTCCAGCATGCAAAATCTGGGGAGGTTATACATATGCTATATCTCAGTTTCAACAAGGCTTGTAGAAAAGACAACCCTTTTAATCAGAAAAAAATAAACTGAATGGTAAGTAAAATGTTGAATGTGCCATTCAAAGTGAATTGAGTAACAAATCAAAGTTAACCTAAGGTCAGTTATTCAATATCAATTTATAAAGCTTTGTTCTAAGTTAGTTCTGTCTCCTCAAACTCTTGAACACATGATTCAGATGACAACACATTTTTTACCAAAATTAACAGGAGGGATAGCTAACATATTGAAGGACAAAATTAAATATCTTCTAGATCTTTAAAGAGCAGGAACAATGAGAGAAAGCATCAAGAAACAAAGCATTCTCTCTGTAGATTCATAAAGTAAACTTCTCTTCTACAAGATAGAGGACAACTGGCTTAAGAATAGCGAATATGGAAAAAAAAAAAAAAACTCGGGGTTTTAGCTTCCTACAAGTTCACCGTGTGCCAACAGTATGACGTGCTGCCAAACAAGCTCGTGTGAGTCTTAATAAAGTGTCGACTTCATATCAAGAAAGGGAGTAGTCCCATTGAACTTTACACTGTCCAGACCACATCTGAAGGATTATGTTCAATTCAAAGTGCCAGATTGTAAGAGGGACATTGACACACTGAAGTGTGTGCCAAGGAGATCTGGCAACCAGAGAGCATGAGGATTGGCTGAAATAACTGAGACAACTCGGAAACATGGTAACTGTCTTCACATATTTGAAGACCATTAACATAGAAGAGATTCCAGATTTATTAAGATTCCAGACAAGAAGAGCCTGAATTAATCCAAATGAGAACGTTCTATTAGTAAACTCTTCAGAAATAAAATGAGCTGTCTGGTGATGTACTGAACTTCTCCCTACTGGAAGCATTTTTGACAGCTGTAGTACTAAGTAACAAGCACGGATCTTTGTAGCTGTACTACTCTGGGTTTCTGATGCCTTCTTGTAAATCTTTACCTTTTATGATTCTGGTTTCTTTTTCTCTTTTATATTTGTTTCTTCAAGCATTTTTAAAACTTCCATTTATTTCCTTTTATTTCCAATCCTTTCTCCCATTCTTAGTCTTGGACAGAGTCGGCAGTGTTTGGTGCCATAAACAGAAAGACAGGACACCACATCAGTATACCAGTGCTTCAAATGTATGCAAATTTCTTTAAGAATAGGGTGCTGTCTCATAACAAACTCCAGAGAAAATAATTCCCATTCTTATGCCTAGTCATGGTATAATCAGGAAAGCATACCCTCTTAATGTGCAAGACTTAATAGCTATAAAAATAAAAAGAATACAGTCACTTTAGCATAAATTTAAGGGACTGATGTGTAACATTTTAATATTCATATTACAGAACCAAATAGGATTTATATACCTCCAGAATTTGCAGGCCTTTTGAAGCAAAATTACTATGTCTCCCCTCTTCCTCTCCCTCTCTTTCTTCCCTTTCCTTCATCTCATATTCACCCATTTTCCCTCTTTCTCTCTTTCAAGATTTATCTCACAACTGTTGGATAATGTTTCTCAGTGAATAATTCAATGTCCCCTGCCCATGCTTCTCTTGAGCTGTTTCCTTATTACCAAACCAAACCTACTACCAGTTCCAGGGCTCATCTGGCTGGGGCTTCCTACATCTGCTGTGCTGGGAATAACTTTTCCCTTCACCAGTCAGCCAAAAAGCAATGATGAGGTTGCAGGAGGGGCAGGTATTAGGGGAACATAAAAGGAAGGGGGAGGGTTAGAATAGGACTGTAGGACTATTCTTTCTTTTCTATGATGGATTTCCTTCAGGCAGCTCTGGACAGCTGAAATCACTTCAAAAGGAGGGAAAGGGAGAAGCCGTTCTTTCAGAAGCAGGTTTCTCCTTTCAGACAGTCCCACATTATTAGTGCCATATAATCACTTTTCAGTACATTTTATTAGAACTTCATTTTATTTCCTGAGAAACCATATAGCTTACATCTGAATAGCATCCATTTCTATGAACCCGCAGAGCCTGGGCTTCTCCAGTGTCTGCCTCCATTTCCAGATTAAAAGTGGGGCGAAACTAGAGGAAATAACATCTCCCACACCTCTTTTATGTCCACCAAAGAGCTTTTAAAAGTAAGGAGAAGACAAACTGTGTGCCATAGCAATGGTCTTCTACTTCTCGAGGGTGTTGGAAGACATAAGGATCTAATAAAATACACTTGGAGTGGAGTACAGATCGCAAAAATGCGTTAACAGTGAAGAGATCATCAGTTTTCACTCTTTTTGCCTTTGTTTCTTCATATCTAAATGACACTAATATATCTATTCCATGGGGCAATGAGGAGCAAATAAGGAAAGGGAGGTTAAGTCCTTAGTACAGAGACTGGCATGGACTAAATCTTCAATAACACTTGGCTAGTAACATCATCTCCGTCTACGTTTCAGTTGGGCCTTAAGGGAGCCATCAGTAAATACCTATGGAATGATGAAAGGCTAGTTCTTGTTCACTGGGTGCAGTTTCTTTAACTTCTTTCGGAAATGGCAAGGTTCAGTGTCCACCACCTCAAGTTGTGTCCATGAGGCTTTTTTACCTCCTTTGATGAAAGTCAAGCATAGAGGAAAGAGTTTGTCTCTGGTACTCACCAGATCTTCAATTCTAGCCAGAAAAAAGTGCTAGGGAAGATGTAGCATATTTCATTTTGTTATTGTTGTTTTATTATTATTACTATACTTTAAGTTCTAGGATACATGTGCAGAACGTTCAGGTTTGTTACATTAGGTATACATGTGCCATGGTGGTTTGCTGCACTCATCAACCCGTCATCTACATTAGGTATTTCTCCTAATGCTATCCCTCCCCTAGCCCCTCACCCCCACCCCCCGCAGGCCTCAATGATGTTCCCCTCCCTGTACCCATATGTTCTCATTGTTCAACTCCCACTTATGGGTGAGAACATGTCGTGTTTGATTTTCTGTTCCTGTGTTAGTTTGCTGAGAGTGATGGTCTCCAGCTTCATCCATATCCCTGCAAAGGACATTAACTCATTCTTTTTTATAGCTGCATAGTATTCCATGGTGTATATGTGACATATTTTCTTTATCCAGTCTATCATTGATGTGCATTTGGGTTGGTTCCAAGTCTTTGCTATTGTGAAAAGGATGTAGTACATTTCTTAGAGGTGAACTTTAACAAACTCTTTGAGCATCTGTTGCAATGAAGCGATACAGAAAATTCTGAGAACAAAGCCAAATACCAAGAGGCCTAGAAGAGGATGTGGAATGGCTACAGCCAACTCCTCCATGTCACTGTGCTGGATTGTTTCCTTTAAGCTCCTGCACTAATATAATTGTTAGGTTTTCCAACATGTGCTATGAAACTTGGTTCTAAAGTATGATCACTTAGATATATACATATAGCTAAAATCAGTGAAGCATAATAAATAACTCGAGACTAATGATAACATTAACAATATGTCTGGAAAAAAAATTCTAGAATATAGCATGCTTGCAAATATTATTATAGCATAATAAAGGATAAGTGATTTAGTTTTAAAATAAATAAAGTTGCCTAGATACTATAAAATATGACACTTAATATACTTTTAGGGTTCCAGAGAATACTCAAATCTTTGTTAACTCTAAGGAAATTTCTGAAGAAGAGAATAACAATTTTAAAGTTTTTCCTGATTCAAATTTCCTGTTGATGTCAGTAAACCATTTAGATTTACTGATCTATAGTTATGAGTCAATATAAATTTCAACAGGTAATTTCCTACTCAGGATAATATAAATAAGACAGTGTGTTGAAGCTATAAATAACTCATAAGCCCATTACTTCCTAATATAATAAAGAAAATACTATGTTAATTTTTTTTAAGGCAGAATCTCGCTCTGTCACCTAGGCTGGAGTGCAGTGGCACAATCTTGGCTCACTGCAACCTCCACCTCCTGGATTCAAGCAATTCTTGTGCCTCAACCTCCCAAGTAGCTGGGACTACATGTGTGCACCACCACACTCTGCTAATTTTTGTATTTTTGTGAGAGATGGGGTTTCACCATGTTGCCCAGGCTGGTCTTGAACTCCTGGCCTCAAGTGATCCACCCGCCTTGGCCTCCCAAAGTGCTGAGATTATAGGCATGAGCCACCATGCCTGGCCAATGTATTTTGATTAAACGTTTAAAGACTTACTTTTGAAAATGCCATAATTAAATAAAATATCCATATTCAGACAAATTAGATAATATGTTTTACTGTAATACACTTAGAGAAGTATAAAATTTCTCAAGCTTAATGAACAAAAAAGGGTAAAATTTATGCAATAACTTATAAAACACAGTCCATATACTTTTTAAAATTTAATTGCTCAGGTAGACTATTCTCCACCCAATAAAGATAAAAGTTATTTTTCAATGTTTTCAATTTTTCAATTTTTTCCTTCCTTCCTTCCTTCCTTCCTTCCTTCCTTCCTTCCTTCCTTCCTTCCTTCCTTCCTACCTTCCTTCCTTCCTTCCTTCAGGCTTCTTTCCTCCCCTCCCCTCCACCCATCTTTCCTTCCCTTCCCTTCCCTTCCCTTCCTTCCCTTCCCTTCCCTTCCCTTCCCTTCCCTTCCCTTCCCTTCCCTTTTCCCTTCCCTTTTCCCTTCCCTTTTCCCTTCCCTTTTCCCTTCCCTTTTCCCTTCCCTTTTCCCTTCCCTTCCTCCCTTTTTCTGTCTTTTGAAACAGAATCTCATTCTGTTGCCCAGGCTGAAGTCCAGCTGCACCATCTCAGCTCGCTGCAACCTCCAACTGCCAAATTCAAATGATTCTCGTGCTTCAACCTCCCGAGCAGCTGGGATCACAGATGCATGCCAAGACACCCAGCTAATTTCTGTATTTTTAGTAGAAATGGGGTTTGCCATGTTGCCCAGACTGATCTCCAGCTCCTGGGTTGAAGTTATCCTCCTCCTTTGGCTTCCCAAAGTGCTGGGATTACAGATCTCAGCCGCCACATCTGGCCTATTTTTCAATTTTAAATCCCTATTGGAGGACCTAAATATCACAATTTAAAATATCTGAATATATATGTCTATATTACAAAATATCTTATTGACAAAAACTTAAAATAATGGTTTTTACCTAGTTTATGGAATTGAAGAGAGGTAATACTTACAATTATTTTTTAGTGAATCATCAAATATTGGATACATTGGATACCACTTCATTTTGCTGATGCCTCTTCTCCAATGTATGAAGGTTTAAAAATCATAACTTCCAAATTATATACATAAGCTGAACTATTATAATATCCTTAACATTTTTATAATTGATAAAGTAAACAAATTTTAGAAGAGAAAATAAGGAATTAGAAATCACTATAGAGAAAAACAAAACAGCTGTAATTCAAGTCACCAAAATAATTTTAATACTGCCTTTGTTTCCTCATGGAACAGCTACTGAGCTCAGTTATAATAACATGTGTGAAAATAAATTGTACAATTTATGCAAAATGTTATGGGTGCGTTATTACTATTATTGAGGTCAAGGAGAAATGTAGATTTATGTGCATTAAAATAGAAGTTGGAGAGTTTGGCATATCAAGTATATAAATCATATTTACTGATGTGTGTGTGTGTGTGTATGGTGTGTGTGTAAAACCACTTTTATTGATTTTTTTTTTCTTACTTTGAAATGCCCATTGTAGATAATGTGCAAAATTAGGGCTCCTAGTCCACTGTAAAACATGATGTTTTAAAATTATCTTTAAGATCTTAACATTCTTTTCTTTTAGGCACAATTTTTTATGCACCTAAAAATGCCATTTGACATGCAAAGGAGTCTACTTGGTGTGAAATTTCAATGTGTGCCTGCATCATTGTTTTCATGCATGGTGATTTGCAAGTCATTAAAAAATGGTGGCTACATTTAGGATTTCTTTTCATTTTAATTTTGGAGAGCAAGCACAGCCCCTATTGTCAACAGTTCAAGAAAAGCATAAAGCAGGCAGATGAAAAAGTGAAGCAAAAGACTAGAAAACGGTGGAGGGATAAACTCTGGCTTTCTTTTTACTTTGTTTCACCCAGCCAGGGGAACATAGCTAAAAGTGACTTACAGAAGTGACTCACATCCAAATAACCACAAAGCAAATTATTTTTATACCAAGAAGAAAAAGCAATTCTTAAGGAAAAAAAATATATATTTAAAGAGAAGGAAAGTATTTTATAAGAAATTGCTTTCCTAGATCACTCTGCCTGAAACTATGAACAAACTGACATTTGTAAGCCCCCAAGAATCCTGTCTACCACTAAGATTGTTGGTTCAAATCAGAAAATAAGTTTTGTGGAATTACTTGGGAGAATTATTTTTCTTTTCATCAGGAAGCAAGTGAGAAGAAATCAAAGGACAGACAAAATACAAGTATACAGCGTACTTCTAAACAATGGTTGTTATATCTATTTATATAAATGTCAGATACATAAAAGTAAACTGCATTGAGAATGTTAACATGTAAATGTAGCAATGGAATTTATGATAGCAGTTAAGCTGGTTTTCTCAGAGTTGTTTATAATGCCTTTTTTGAAATAATGAGCTCCCTCAGAAAAAATTCCTCTATAGCATGAATGTCTTAGGATCAATTCTATTTGTACTCAAATATTATCCATAACTCTACCAATCAATGTTGATCCCAACTATTAAAAGTTTACTTACTTCTGTCATCTCTTGTGTCATTGTCAGGAATTAGCATTTGAAGAGACACCACAAAAGGGCCAGGCATAGTGGCTCTTACTTGTAATTCCAGCACTTTAGGAGGCTGATGTGGGAGGATCACTTGAGCCCAGGAGTCTGATACTAGTCTAGGCAACATAGTGAGACCCCCTTGTTGCAAAAAATACAAACAATTAGCTGGGTGTGGTGGCACACACCTATAGTCCCAGCTTCTAGGAAGGCTGAGGTGGGAGGATTGCTTGAACCTAGGAGGTCAGTGAGCTATGATTTCACCATTGCACTCCAGCCTGGGTGACAGAGACCCTGTCTCTTAAAATATGTCTACATATTTTTAAAAAGAGACACCAGCAAAGAGCATACGAGTTTTCTACTTGAACTTCAAAAATATCTGCACTAATTTTACTCTTGTTAAAATGTAACTTCAAAAGGTAAATAAATTATTCTTATTCATATATAAACATGTCAAATATTTTATTTATTTAAGTCATTAATTAAGGACAGAACAATTAAGATGCCAATACAAATTCAAGTGGGAATTTGAAGACAGGTAGATAGACATACAGATATAGATATATAGATACATATATACACACACACACATATATATATGCAATCAGAAATGTTAAAATGAATTTGTTTATAATTATAAAATGTTAATAATCATAGGCAACAAAATATAATGTTAGGATTCATCTTTTCTAGAGGGTAGAAATCAGTTGTACCTTTCCTGAACAAAATTCATTTTCATTGCTATGGCAAAAATCATTGGTATTACTCTCAATCTTCTACCATTTAACTTCTACACCTATTAAGCTGTAAAACAGTCTAGTCAATCATAAGACTCACACCCCTATAGAGTTGATGATCCCCTGAGAGCTGTTAGAACACTCTACCTCCTGGCATTTTCCTGAAAGGAAACCCAGTTATCTCTTTGGCCTGTTTCTAGATCTTGGACAATATGTTCTCGACACTGCATATAATTTTATTGGACATGTTGTTTTAACTAATTTTATTTTAGTTAATGGATCTCTTTTGGTAACTAGATGAGTCTAAAATTATGAGATCATTTTTCTTGAGGAAACCTAAGATACCTGCCTACCTGACAGGGAACTATGAGATTAATGTAGTAGTCTCAAACTTTTAAGAGAGCTATTCATTTCTCTCTCTCTCTTTTTTTTTTTTTTCATCATTGGCTGAGTTGTTCAAATTGGAATCCCACATGTCATCCTGCCTCTTGTATATTCATCTTCCACATCCCAAACACATAGATCCATACAGATTCATAAATAAACACACACATATACACATGCATCCCTTATTTGGCCCTGTCACATCTACCTGCAAATTATTTCCTAAAGATCACTTCTCAGAGTCTCCTGGTTCAAAGCCACAGCCCAAACCACAAACATCACTTGCTTTTGCAGCAGCATTCATATTGTTTCTTCTTTGCTACCAAAATTCTATTCTCTCTAAGTCAACCAGAGAGATTTGTAAAACTTAAATTAGATCACATTTCTCCCCAAATTTTTAATGTCTTTGCCATTTCAATGAGAATAAAATACAAATTGCATGACTTGGCCTACAAGGTATGACATATTCTAATCCCTGCCTACCTCCCTGGCCTTGTTGCCTGCCATCTTCCCTAATTCTGTTCTCTAGCCTGTCTTTCTCTCTGTTCATGAACATACTGATCTGATTCCCAGCTCAGGATCCTTATGTCTACTATTCCTTCTGCTTGAATGACTTTTCCCATATCTGCCCTTGACTGACTCCATCTCATTATTCAGGTGTCAGCTCAAAAGCTACACCCTCAAAGAAGTCTCCCTTCCCACCTTTTTAAATATAACTGCCTTCTGTCACTCTCTGCCATTAGCTTATTTTGCTTTTTCCCATAGCAGTTATCACTAGCTGAATTTTCTTGGTTGCAAAGTGGTTTAATTTTTTTTATCATCTGGCTCCCCCTGTGGGAAGTGAGAAGCCCTGTCTCATCTATACTAGTACCTGGCACAAAGTAGTGTTCACTTAATAGTTTTTAAAAGAAAGGAGAGGTCAATCCCAGGAGAATGTATTTGAGATATTTACAGAGGAATTCTGCTCAGTTGGGGAATCCAAACTGCTTCCTGTCATGTGATGGAACATCACAGAATGGTACTCAGGGCAGTCATGATCCTAGGGCCCTGTGTCACAGGAGAGCAAGAAGTGTGGCAAGGATTCCTGCACAGGGCTGTGGCAGATAATATAGGAGTAGGAGACACAAGTCAGATCTTAAGATGTGAGCTAAGATATGAAGCACTGATTCAAGACCATATGATTCCCAAGAGGAAAAAGCAAGAGCAAAGAGGGTTGAAATTGGAGGCTATGGCACATGCTGGCTACTCTTAACTTTTAAAGTTGTCTAAGCAAGTTTCAGTCCACAGTGATGCACTTGGGCAAAAGGAGGTTAGTGGCTTCCATATACACCCTAACACTGATTGGGTTGAACTGTATTGGGATCCACCAAAGAGATTCAAAATCTACCTTTATGAATCAATATCTTGGAATTCTTAGTAGAAAGATGTTTTGCACTGCACGTTGTTACTTTTTTTTAATAACTAGGTAAATTTCTGTCTCATAAGGCAAGATATTTTCTTCACATATATCTATTAGCTGCGCCAAAGGGATAAGAATTATTCTTAGTTATGATAGAACATACATCATGTGTCCTATTTAGTAATTTTAAAAGAAACGTGTGGTAAATTTTCTTCATATTTTTTAAAATCACTTTTCCATTTTAAGAAAAACCTCTGAAATTCTAGCAGCACTGTTTGTTGTACATACGCCAAGTTAAAAAGGAAATCTGGAAAGATCACTCAGAACCACTGCATGCTGAAATTGAAGAACATTCCAAGTTCTTGTTGATTGTATTCTACCTTGTGCTTAAAGGGGAAAGGAAAGTCCATGACAGAGATGGCATTCGAAGCGGCCTGTAAATGTGGAAATGGTTCCAGATCAAAGATTTATTCCAACTAAAGTCCTAGGAGTGATATTGTTTGGGGTTTATTTGGAACAGAGAGGAAATGGGCATTTGTGACTTGGGTTTGCGAAAGGTTGCAGCCATAATTTCAAGAGTCTAGTGTTCTGAGATATCTATATTTTGGGTACTTTGTAGGTTAACTGGTTTTATTTAGTAGTAGGATTACATCATTGGGCTTTACTTATAAAATATTGATCTGGAAGCTGTTTGTTAAATTAATTTGAGCAGAAGGACATGGGAAATGAGAAGTAGGAGTGGAAACATAAATTTAGAGGCTATTAAGTTCTGCCATGATCTGACCTTTCGTTGCTTTTCCAACCTTTATCACTCACTAATCATTCTTAAAATTCCAGTTAAACTTGGCTGTTCTTGCACTCTTGGACTCTTCAAATTCACCTCATTTACTTAACAAGATTCCTTGTAACTGGAATCCAGTCTGCCTTCCTAGGTATCTTAACATTCTAAACAGTCTAGTCATACTTCAAGGATTTCAAGTTGTTGATACCTCTGTCACCTCCTCCACCCTCTACCCCTGAACCTCTGCTTTCTGGAAACATGTCCTTCTTACATGTTTTCACTTTCTAAAACTCCAATTTCTAATCTGTAATAATTAATGTTATCTGCCTCAGAATTCTGCTAAAGTAGATAATGAAAAGATTTTTAAGCATTCTTGTTTTGAATTGTTGCATCTTAACTTGGCAATATTAATTTAACATTTTGCCTTGCTGACAGTAATTTGCATATATAAATTAGTGATTTATCTAGATCATAATTTAATTAACATTGGAAATTATGTGTTTATTTCATTTCTACTGCAGAGTTTAGTTTGGTGCCTTATACATTATATATTTAATTCCTGTTTTGATTTTGAATTTAATGACATTTTGTAATTTGTAACAGCACATCTATCTTAAATTATTATTTTGATAATGTTCTTAAATGTTCTACAATGTTATTAAATTATGATTTTGGGGGGCTTCTTGGCAATACACTGATACTAGACACAAGTTGTTTGAGGGCATATAGCCATGCCTTCTCATCTTTGCATTATCCTATTAAATTCCTAGTAAATTTTCTTCCATGTGGTAGAAACCAAATAAACATTTTCTGAATCAAAACATGAACACAAAGAAGTGGCTCTTGTATCCTTTAAAATTACTGGAGGTACAAAAAAACTACACTTTGGATTGTTCATGTATATAACTGCAAAGTGTTTGTTTTGTTTTGCAACTTTGCAATGTCCTTAGAAACTGAAAAGTGCATTGTATTTTCAGAATATGGAGTGTATTCTCTTGTTGCTGCATATATCACACCTATCTAGAAAGAATTCATTCACCTTTTCTAGAAATATATTTGTAGCTTCTACAATGTTCCCAGGTCTGTGAAGAGTGCAGAAGTTTAGATATAGAACCAAATCAAAAGATCTATTTGCTCTCTGTCATAACTCTTTGAAGGCTACTCAGCTATCTGACCACCTTCTTATTCTCTGTAACCTGGAGGTTTACTTTAGAGAGGACATTGAAGAAAATGGAAGAGAATAAAGAAATCAGTTGTATAAAGGACCTCTAAGACCTTACCCTAAGAGTAATTTGCCTTAACATATATGCCCAGACTCCACAATGCATGTTGCCTGTAAAAAAAATTTGAATTCAAGATAAAAAAAATTATCTTATTTTAAAATTTTAACCCATTTTGAATTTACTCTTTAATGTAACTCTTCTTAGAGCCCGTTCTACACATAGTTTTAGAGTGGGTGAAATCCTATTTTGGTAGTTCCGCCTCCTTCTTTGGATACTCTGTCTTTATCCATTTTTTTTGTAAGTTCAAGGGTACATGTGCAGGATGTGCAGATTTGTTACATAGGTAAACGTGTGCCATGGTGGTTTGCTGCACCTGTCAAAACATCACCTAAATATTAAGCACAGCATGCATTAGCTATCTTTTCCTGTTGCTCTCCCTCCCCACAACCCCTACCCCCTACAGGCCCCAGTGTGTGTTGTTCCCCTCCTTATGTTCATGTGTTCCTATTGTTCAACTCCTACTTGTAAGTAAGAACATGCACTGTTTGGTTTTCTGTTCCTGCATTAGTTTGCTGAAGATAATGGTTTCCAGCTCCATCCATGTCCCTGCAAAGGACATGATCTCATTCCTTTTTAAGGCTGCATAGTATTCCATGGTGTATATGTACCACATTTTCTTTATCCAGTCTATCATGATGGTCATTTGGGTTGTTTCCATGTGTTTGCTATTGTGAAGAGTGCTGCAATGAACATATGCATGCATGTATCTTTATAACAGAATGATTTATATTCCTTTGGGTACAAGCCCAGCTATGAGATTGCTGGGGCAAGTGGTATTTTTGGTTCTAGGTCTTTGAGGAATCACCACCCTGTCTTCCACAATGGTTGAACTAATTTACATTTCCACCAGCCGTGTACAAGTGTTCTTATTTCTCCACAGCATCACCAGCATCTGTTGTTTCTTGATGTTTCAATAATTGCCATTCTGACTGGCATGAGATGGCATCTCATTGTGGTTTTAATTTGCATTTCTCTAATGATCAGTGATGTTGAGCTCTTTTCATATGTTTGTTGGCCACATAAACGTCTTCTTTTGAGGAATGTTTGTTCATCTACTTTACCCCATTTTAAATGGGGTAGTATTTTTTTTTTTTTTCCTTGTAAATTTGTTTAAATTCTTTGTAGATTCTGGATACCTCTGTAATCTACCTTTGTAGATTCTGGATATTACACCATTACAGATGGACAGATTGCAAACATTTTCTCACATTCTGTAGGTTGCCTGTACACTCTGATGATAGTTTCTTTTGCTGTGGAGAAGCTCTTTAGTTTAATTTGATTCCATTTGTCAATTTTTGCTTTTGCTGCAATTGTTTTTGATGTTTTCATCATGAAATCTTTGCCCATGCCTATGTCCTAAATGGCATTGCCTAGATTTTCTTCTAGGGTTTTTATGGTTTGGGGTTTTACACTTAAGTCTTTAATTGATCTTGAGTTAATTTTTGTATAAACTGTTCTAAGGAAGGGGTCCAGTTTCAATTTTCTGCATGTGGCTAGCCAGTTCTCCCAGCACCATTTATTACATAGGGAATCCTTTCCCCATTGCTTGCTTTTGTCAGGTTTTTTGAAGATCAGATAGTTGTAGATGTGTGGTCTTATTTCTGAGTTATCTATTCTGTTTCATCGGTTTGTGTCTGTTTTTGTACTAGTACCATGCTGTTTTGGTTACTGTATCCTCACAGTATAGTTTGAAGTCAGATAGCATGATACTTCCAGGTTCGTTCTTTTTGCTTAGGATTATTCACGGTATACCAGCTCTTCTTTGGTTCCATATGAATTCTAAAGTAGTTTTTCTAATTCTCTGAAGAATGTCAATGGTAATTTAATGGGAATACCATTGAATCTGCAAATTACTTATCAGCTTAAGTAACTTTTAGACTGAGATCATGGGACTTTCTAGATATAGGATCATGTCATTTGCAAACACAGACAATTTGACCTCCTCTGTTTCTATATGAATACACTTTATTTCTTTATCTTGCCTGATTGCCCGGTCAGAACTTCCAATACTATGTTGAATAGGAGTGGTGAGAAAGGGCATCCTTTTCTTGTGGCCATTTTAAGGAGAATGCTTCCAGCTTTTGCTAATTCAGTATGATATTGACTGTGGGTTTGTCATAAATGGCTCTCATTATTTTGAGGTATACTCCATCAATACCTACTTTATTATCCATATTTTCTAGGCATCTGGAGCTTTTCTGTGGCTTTGATTCAGTAGGATCTAATTCTTCCTAAGGATTCGTGTTCTTGTGTGTCACTACAGGATCATTAGCATGATTTGAACAATTATTCGTGGTCAAAAGTGGTGGAAAAAGTATAACATAAATAATGTGTGAACATTGAGAATCTCTGGCCCTTGCATAGAGCAGATATTGAAGGAAATGAATCTTCCCAGTACCACTGAAATTACAACCAGAATATGTTCATAATCAGTGAATATTACTTATTGAGTGAACACATTTATTAATAAATGATGGCATATGCTTTTCTATGTTGGTTAATTTTCTTTGAAAATAGTTTTGTGTATGTGTTGAATTTTACAAGATTGCGTGCTCTTAGCTGCAGTAATGTTCTTGTGTTCTCAGACTCAGTACAGTATAACGAAAAGCAAGGATATGAACATATGAACAGATGTTAAAGACACATTAATATTTTATCTGAAATAACCAAATGTTTATTGTATTCTCAGAGGTTATTTTTTTAATGTTTTGCTTCATGATTATTCTGCTTTTATGAGTTCCAAAATAAAAATACTTTGGTATTTGAGCTATAATAAAGTAGCATCACCTTTATGATTAATGACAGTGCCCTTCTAATTATTTTTAGATTAAGGAAAGCCTACGATGAATCTGATTCTGATTTGACAGGGAGGCATGCTGCCTTTTAAAATATTTTTAATAATTAATTTTGTGGTTAGATTATTTTAGTGTAGTAAAAAAGCAGAATTGAATTTTTTTAAAACTTAGTTCATTATTTTTCATTCTAGCTGTTAAAAATTTGTCTTCTTTACATAGCAACATTCTCTAGTCAAATCAAAATGTTTAATGAAAAAATATTTTTCTGTCTTGATGGGTTATAGTGGAGAAGATTATGTTGTCTTCATTTTATGAACATGAATTATAAACAAAATCTGTAATTTTTTATATTATTTTTCTGGTTTTTAGTACTTAAATTCCATATAGTATCCTGCCCAATGACACATAAACCATAAAAATTCAACAAATATCACTTATCAGTGATGAGTCTGTTTTTCAAGGCAAATTTACTTGTTTATAATAGTTAATTTTACTGTCTTATCCACTCTGCCATGCTTCTACATTAATGCTTTTACTAATGCTACACCATTTGAGTTACACTGTGCATCAGGCACTGTACAATACATCAACACAGTGATAAAGATGCCAAAAAAGGCCCTGGCTGCATGGAGCCTGACATCCTAGTGGGCAGTGAATGAGGGGCAAATAACAACAGTATGATCATTTTAGACTATGCTAAAATGGAAATGAACAGGCAGATTTGATGGCAAATACTATTTAAGATTCAACATTTACTTCTTGATGTATTTATACATTTATTTGTTGAATAGCTATTATGTACACCAGAAATTGCAAATTCAAGTGCCTATATATGAAGTGTGGGAAGCAGCTACCTAATGGAAGTCGTACATGTGTTTTTCAAGTAGTCTTCACTTCATATTTTACTGCTAACTGAGATTCTCCCTTGGAATACATCTGACCCACTTCTGGTTACCACAACATGCAAATGTCTTTTTTGGGGGGATAGCAGATACATCCTTTTTCTTTTGAATGGCAGTCTGTTCCATGGACATACATATACAGAAAATGCATTCATCTACTTATTTACTCATTCATTCAATGACCTTTTAAGTGACAATTTTATTTCAGAATGTATGTACAAAGGGGAGAGCCACAATGGTAAGACTCAGATACTACTCTTCACTAACTTACAAGCCACATGACATGAACCCTTTCCTTATTTTTCTGTCTAGTCAGCCAGAACTAGCTTCCTCCTCTTTAGAACACCCAAAGGGTTTTCTGTCTCTTGTACATTTCTATGTCTTGTCCTTCTTATTTAGCTCCTTTTTATATATCTTGCATGACGTTCCTCATGGCATCAAAAACTGTGCCTTACTCACCGAAGCTGCTCAATAAATGTTTACTATATGAATGAGGAAAAGATCAAACTAAGTCAGAGCTGTTGCCCATATGATCACAGTGCTTTTTGTAGGTTACAACATCATATTTTGCATTTATTTACATTGCAAATTATCATGAGGATATAACAGACAGTACCTTCTCCAATTATTTGGTTTTGACATTTAATTTCCTGACTAGCTATCCTTAGTTAATTACCTCAGTGTTGAAAGAATGTTTAAAATACATTTTAAAGTTTTATACAGACTTTCAGAAGGAAAGTAATTTGAAATCCAGACATTGCTAATTTCCATTTTAGGGAAAGTTTGAGAATCATAGTATATACTTAGGCTAAATGGGAAAGTAGAGAAATAATTGACCAGTCCATCAAATTAAGAAAATAGATTAATTTCTAATTCAGATTTGCACTGGAAAAGTGGCTTAGTTTGCTCTTATTTCTTGGGTCAATTCATATTCCAGTGTAGTAAAAGATAAATCCTAAGGTTTAGAATACACAATTTAAAATTATTAATTAAGAAATTTTTTGTTGATACCTAGTAGACATACGTATTTTCAGGGTGCATGTGAAATTATATTAAATTATCACATTTATGTTTATATTATATTTATATTAAATTATCACATGTAGCCTGAAAATATGCACATCTAATAGGTATCAATAAAATACACTCATATAATCCAATCAAAGTAAATGGGATATTCATCTTAAATATTCATCTTCATAATAGGTACATTCGAATTATTCTCTTCAGGTTATTTGGAAATGTACAATCAATTAATATTGACTACAGTCACCTTACTGACTTTACTGATGATCACCAATCTACTCTCAATCTACTTCAATCTCAAAGACATGATATTTTCTAGTTCCCATATATGAGTGGAAACATGCAAAATTTATCTTTCTGTGCCTGACCTCTTTTACTTAATATAAAGACCTCCAATTCCATCCATGTTGCTGGAAATGACATGAGTTAATTCTTTTTTATTGATGAATAATTCTCTTGTGTGTATCTACATACCACATTTTTTTTTATCTATTAATGAACATTTAGGTTGATTTCATATTTTGATTATTACAAATATTGCTGCAATAAACATGGGAGTGCAGATGTATCTTCAATATATTGAATATACACCCAGCTGTGGAATTTGCTGGATTACATGGTAGTTCTATTTTTAGTTGTTTGGGAAACCTCCATACTGTTTTCCATAGTGGGTGTACTAATTTATATTTCCACCAACAGTGTACAAAGTTCCCCAGCATCCGTTATTTACTGTCTTTTTGATACAAGTCATTTTAATTGGGGTGTATCTTAATTTTGTGTCCTGCAACTTTACTGAATTCCTTTATCAATTCCAACAGTTTTTTGGTAGTCTTCAGGCATTTCTAAATACAAGACCATGTTGTCTGCATGCAAGGTAAATTTGACTTCTTTTTTGCTAATTTGGATGCCTTTTCTTTCTTTCTCTTGCCGAATTGCTCTGGCCAGGACTTCCACTATTATGTTTAATAAACATAATTCTGTAAAAATGCTAAAAACAGGAATCCTTGTGCTGTTTCAGATCTTAGAGGAAAAGCTTTTAATTTTTCCTTGTTCAGTATGATGTTGACTATGGGTTTATCATATATATGGCTTTTATTATTTTAAAGTATGTTCCTTCATACCCAGTTTGGTGAAGGTTTGTCGTATGTTGAATTTTATCGGAAGTTTTTTCAGCATCTATTAAAATCATCATATGGGTTTTTTCCTTGCTTCTGTTAATGTGATATAATTTATTGTGATAATTGTTCTGTTAATATAATAAGTAATTCATTCATTTACTTATTTTGAGCCATCCTTGCATCCCTAGGATGAAATCCCACTTGATCATCGTGAAAACCTTTTCAATGAGGAGTTGAATTGAGTTTGCCAGGATTTGTTGATAATTTTTGCATCCCTGTTCATCACTGATATTAGCCTGTAGTTTTCCTCTTTTGTTGTGTGTCTGTATGGTTTTGGTATCAAAGCAACACTGGCCTGGTCGCATGAGCTTTAATGCATTCTCTTTTCTTCAATATTTTTTTTTTTTTTTTTGAAGATTTTTAGTAGAATTAGTAATGGTTTCTCTTTAAATGTTTGATAAAATTTACCAGTGAAGCCATGAGGGTTTTTCTTAGATGAGAGACATTTTATTAGAGTTTCAATCTCATTACCTATAGATTTGCTGAGATTTTCTGTTTCTTCATGGTTCTATTTTGGCAGGCTGTATGCATCTACCAATTTATCCATGTATTCTAGGTTTTCTAACTTGTTGGCATAAAGTTGTTTGTAATAGTGTCTAAAGATTCTTTGTATTACTGTGGTCTCAGTTGTTATGTCTCCTTTTTTGTTTCTGATTTTATTTATTTAGGTCTTCTCTGTTTTCTTTTTAGTTAGTCTAGCTTAAAAGTTTGTCAATTCTGTTTATCTCTTCAAAATACCCACTTTTCACTTAAGTGATCTTCTGTATTGTTTTGTTAGCTCAATTTTACTTATTTACAATCTGATCTTTAGTATTTCTTTTCTTCTACTAAGGTTGAGTTTAATTTGCTCTTGCTTTTCTATTTCTTAAGGTGCATCATTAGATTGTTTATTTGAAGTTTTTCTACTTTTTTTACATAGGCATTTATTGCTATAAACTTTCCTCTTCATACTGTTTTTGCTGTATTCCATACCATAGATTTGGGTATGTTATATATCAATTTTAATTTGTTTGGAGAAAATTTAAAGTTTTCTTCTTAATTTCTTCTTTGACCCACTGGTCATTCAGGAGCATGTGTTTGTGCAGTTTCCAAGGTCCCCCTTGCAGTTGATTTCTGGTTTCATTCCATATTGGTCAAAAAAGATATTTGATATGATTTCTACTGTATTGGATTTTTCGAGACTTGTTTTGTTGCCTAAGATATGGCCTACTCTGGAAAATGTTCCATTTGCTGATGAAAATAATATGTATTCTGGGTTAAACATTCTGTATATGTCAATTAGGGCTATTAGTCTAATGTCTAGTTTAACTTTTTGTTGTTGTTGTTGATTTTCTATCTGGATAATTTGTCTATTACTGAGACCAGGGTGTTGAAGTTCCCTACTGTGATTACATTACAGTTCATCACTGCCTTTAGATCTACTAATATTTGCTTTATATACATGGGAGCTCTGGTGTTCAGTGCATAGATATTTACAGTTGTAGTCTCTTGCTAAATTGGCCACTTTATCATTACACGGTGACCTTTTTTTGTCAGTTTTTACTATCTTTGATTTGTAGTCTATTTTTATCTTATATAAGTGTAGAAAGTATAGCTACTCCTGGTCTTTTTAAGTTTCTAGTTGCGTGGACTATCTTTTTCCATTCCTTTGCTTTCGGTTTATGTGGGTCATTATAGTTGAAGTCTTGGTTTCTTGCAAGCAGCATGGAAGTATACAATTCCAGCCATAGTTTGTTTATTTGTTATGAATTCTCATCATTCTTTACTGATTGGGATTAATTATTTCATTCCATCTGTGTTTACATTTTGGTTTATTTTGATTCAGGTATTAAAATTACATTTTAGTGTCTCCTGGATCGAGCTATTTCTTGTGTTTCCATTCGATTCTAATTGTTGTTATTATTTTTTATATCTATTATTTATTTGGTCTTGCAATTATTACCTTTTTCTTGCAAATACCCTGAGCCCCTTGACATGAGGTCCTGCCTGTATGTAAGGCTTGCTTGCTCAGAGGAGAAACATATTTAACCTCTCCAGATTCCAAAATAATTTAAAATGTATTTTTAATTATAACTGGTAAAAATAGTTTATTGAAGACATTCACTTTTATAGAAATACTAGTAACATAAAATGAGGCATGGAGTATGGGAGATTACATCTTCTTTGTTAAGGGTGGCATTACTCTACTGTAAGCAGATGGAAACAATGGCTGCTCCTTTCATAGCTCAAATAGCCTCCTTCTTCTGTACCCTTTGTGTTGTGGTTATCTCATTAATGCCTTTTCCTTCTTCTTTTCATTTAATCTTGGATCACAGTAGGTCCAAGAGGAGAGTAAAGTTGTTAATGAAGAGGAATATTCTATTCTTGTTTCTCTTCTTGCTTAAAATGTAGAATGTCAACCAAAGTAAAAGGGTAGCCTTTTATGTACATTTATTTGTACTTCAAAATTTTAGAATTAAGTTATAAAAAAAAAAAAAGGGTCACTTTCAAACTGGGGGCTGTAATAATTTACTAATAGTAAAAACTACCAATTATTAAATGCTTATTATGATGGTTAATATGAGGTGTCAATTTGATTGGATTGAAGGATACAAAATATTAATCCTGAGTGTGTCTGTGAGGGTGTTGCTAAAGGAGATTAACATTGGAGTCTGGCAACCCACCCTTAATCTGGTGAGCACAATCTAATCAGCTGGCAGCAAATATAAAGCAGGCAGAAAAACATGGAAAGGTGAGACTGGCCTAGCCTCCAAGCCTACATCACTCTCCCATGCTGGATGCCTCCTGTGCTCAAACATCAGACTCCAAGTCCTTCAGTTTTGGGACTCTGACTGACTCTCCTTGCTCCTCAGCTTGCAGACAGCCTATTGTGGGACCTTGTGATTGGGTAAGTTAATACTTACTAAACTCCCATTTCTATTAGTTCTGTCCCTCTAGAGAACCCTGACTATACAGATTTGGGTACCAGGGATGGTTCTAGAGGAATGGAATATTAAGGATAGAGTTCTTTCATTGGTTTTGGGGTTTCTGGAGTTGGCTCCTTAATTTGATTAGACCTAAAAATGCTAAGGACTCTACTTCTAATAGCATAGAGAACACTGATAGCCCTTGACATGAACTGTTTAGAGAGTTGTGCAAAATCAATGCATTTGACACTCCTGATTCACTCACTACTTGTGAGAGGCAAGGAGTTTAGTGACTTTATACATAATACCTTTGACCATATGTGGAGAACCAAGGAACATAATTAAGCTGGTTGGTTGTTCCTAAGTTCAGTTGACAAACTGATGAAAGAAAATGATGAACTAAGAGATTCTGTCCCATGGCTTCAGAAGTGGATACTGAGCCTCAACTCTGCTAAGATTGCCCTGAGCGAGAGTCTTATCTCCTGTAGAGAAAGAGCTGAAATTGTGGAAAAACAGATACAAACTCTTATCATGAGAGTGGCTGACATGCCAAAAAAGGTGCATGCAGAGCCTCACCAGGTGTCTACTATTAAAGTGAGGGCATTGATTGGAAAAGAATGGGACCCTACAACTTGGAATGGGGACGTGTGTGTGGACCCTGATAAAGCTGGGGACCACTGAGTTTGTAAACTCTGATGAACCTTTTTTGCTGAAAGGGACAACTTCCCCATCCCCAGTAGTGGCAACATCCCCCCCACCCACCCCGCCCCAACCCATGCTGCCAGCAGCCTTTCCACCTTTGTCTGAGGAGATAAACCCTGTGCTGCCTGAGGCAACAGTGATGGTCTCCCCTGAGGCAGTTGCCAGGCAAGATAATGATTCTCCTCAGGAGCCACCCCAACACCCCTGTTTCTTTCTAGACCTATAACTAGACTAAAGTCCCAGTGGGCCCCTAGAGGTGAGTTTCAGAGAGTAACCCATGAGTAGATGTGCTACACTCAAAAAGTACGTTTTGAGTTCTCTAATTTATATAAACAGCAATCTGGAGAAGAGGCATGGGAATGGATATTAAGGGTATTGGATAATGGTGGAAGAAACATAGAGTTGGATCAGGCTAAATTTCTTGACTTGGGACCACTAAGTAGGGACTCTGCTTTTAATGTTGCAGCTCGAGGAGTCAAAAAAGGTTCTAATTGTTTATTTGTTTGGTTAGCTAAATATGAATTTAAAGATGGTCCACTGTGAGCAAGGTGGAAATGCCTGATTTCCCCTGGTTTAATGTAGAGGAAGGGATCCAAAGGCTTAGGGAGATTGGGATGGTGGAGTGGACTTGTCACTTTAAACCTATTCATCCCAGCTGGGAGGGTCTAGAAGATATATCCTTGACCAATGCCTTGCAAAACAGATTTGTGAGGGCAGTACCTGCATCTTTGAAGAGCCCTGTAATTGCTCTTCTCTGTATGTCAGATCTAACAGTGGGAACCACAGTCACTCAACTACAAAATGTAAACACAATGGGAATAATTGGATCCTGAAGTGTCAGGGGCCAAGTGGCAGCACTCAACCATCAAAGGCAAGGTGGGTGTAGCCACCATAATGGACAGCAGAGACAAAGCAGCAATCAGAATGGCCTGACTCGTGTAGACCTCTAGCACTGGCTAATTCATCACAGTGTTCCTAGAAGTGAAATTGATAGGAAGCCTACTACATTCCTACTTAATTTATATAATGAGAAAACTTCTAGGTCGAATGGACAAAAGGCTATTTTGAATTCTAAAAACAGAGAATCACAGCTCCTCAATCAATTTCCAGACTTTATCCAGTTTACAGACCCCAAACCCCTTAATGAAGGGGAGGCTGGTTCCTCTTGAGCAAGGACCCCACTACATTACAGACATTTTTTGCAATGAATCTTTCTCCCATCCTTCCCTAAGGAGACCTCTGGCCTTTTACAAGGGTAACTGAGCATTGAGGAAAGGGAAATAATCAGACATTTCTGGGACTACTGGACACTGGCTCTGAGCTGACATTAATTTCAGGGAACCCAAAACATCCTGTGGTCCTCCAGTTAAAGTAGGGGCTTATGAAGGTCAGGTAATTAATGGGATTTTAGTTCAGGTCTGACTTACAGCAGGTCCAATGTGTCCCCAGACTCATTCTGTGGTCATTTCCCCAGTACCAGAATGCATAACTGGCATAGACATACTTAGCAGCTGGTAGAACCCACACACTGGCTTCCTGACTGATAGGGTAAGAGCTATTATGGTGGGAAAGGCCAAATGGGATCCATTAAAGCTGACTCTACCTAGAAAAATAGTAAGTCAAAAATAATATTGTGTCCCTGGATGGATTGCAGAGATTAGTGTCACCATCAAGGACTTGAAAGATGCAGGGGTGGTGATTCCCACCACATCCCCATTCAACTCTTCCATTTGGCCTGTGTAGAAGACAGATGGATCTTGGAGAATGACAATGATTCTCCTAAGCATAATCAAGTAGTCGATTCCAATTGCAGCTGCTGTACCAGATGTGGTTTCATTGCTTGACGAAATTAATACTTCTCCTGATACCTGGTATGCAACCACTGACTTGCCAAATGCCCTTTTCTCCATTCCTGTCCATAAGGTCCCCCAGAAGCAACTTTCCTTCAGCTGGCAAGGCCAGCAATATACCTTTACTGTCCTATGTCAGGGGTATATCAACTTTCCAGCTTTGTGTGATAATCTTATTCAGAGAGAACTTGATCACTTCTCGTTTCTGCAAGATATCACACTGGTCCATTACATTGATGACATTATGCTGATTGGATCCAGTGAACAAGAAGTAGCAAACACACTAAATTTATTGGTGAGACAGTTGTGTGTCAGATGATGGGAAATAAATCCAACTAAAATTCAGGGACCTTCTACCTCAGTAAAATTTCTATGGGTCCAGTGGTGTGGGCTCCAGTGGAGTGAGGTCTGTCATGATATTCCTTCTAAGGTGAAGGATAAGTTGCCACATTTGGCCCCTCCTACAAGCAAGAAAGAGACACAATGCCTAATGGATTTTTGAGGCAACACATTCCTCATTTAGGTGCATTACTCTGACCCTTTTATTGAATGACCCAAAAGGCTACAAGTTTTGAGTGGGGTCCGGAACAAGAGAACGCTCTGCAACAGGTCCAGGCTGCTGTGCAAGCTGCTCTGCCACTTGGACCATATGACCCAGCAGATTCAATGGAGTTTGGGGTGGCAGTGGCAGATAGGGATGCTGTTTGGAGCCTTTGGCAGGCTCCCATAAGTGAATCACAGCAGAAGCCTCTAAGATTTTGGAGCAGGACCCTGCCATCTTCTGCAGATAACTACTCTCCTTTTGAGAGACAGCTCTTGACCTGTTACTGGGCTTTGGTGGAAACTGAACGTTTGACTATGGGTCATCAAGTCACCATGTGACCTGAAGTGCCTATCATGAACTGGATGCTTTCTGACCCATCTACCAATAAAGTGGGTTGTGCACAGCAGCATTCCATCATCGAATGGAAGTGGTATGTACATGATCTAGCTCTAGTAGGTCCTGAAGGCACAAGTAAGTTACATGAGGAAGTGGCTCAAATACTAATGGTCTCCACTCCTGCCACCCTGCCTTCTCTCCCCCAGCATGCACCAATGGCCTTATGGGGAGTTCTCTGTGATCAGTTGATAAAGGAAGAGAAGACTAGGGTCTGGTTCATAGTGGGTCTGCACAATATGCAGACACCACCCAAAAGTGGACAACTGCAGCACTCCAGCCACTTTCTAGGACATCCCCAAAGGACAGAAGTGAAGGGAAATCTTCCAGTGGGCAGAAATTTGAGGAGTGCACCTGGTTGTGCACTTTGCATGGAAGGAGAAATGGCTGGATGTGCAATTATATACTGTTTCATGGGTTGTCGCCAATGGTTTGGATGGATGGTGAGGGACTTGGAAGAAGCATGATTGGAAAATTAGTGACAAATAAATTTGGGGAATAGGTATGTGGATGGACCTCTCTGAGTGGTCAAAAACTGTGAAGATATTTGTATCCCATGTGAGTGCTCACCAACAAGTGACCTCAGCAGAGGAGGATTTTAATAATCATGTGGATAGGGTAACCCGTTCTGTAGACACCACTCAGCCTCTTTCCACAGCCATCCCTGTCATTGCCCAATGGGCCCATGAACAAAGTGGCCAGGTTGGCAGGGATGGAGGTTATGCATGGGCTCAGCAACATAGACTTCCATGCACCAAGGCTGACCTGGCTATGGCCACTGTTGAGTGCCCAATTTGCCAGCAGCAGAGACCAACACTGAGCCCTCGATATGCTGATCAGCCAGCTACGTGGTGGCAGGTTGATTATATTGGACCTCTTGCATCATGTAAAGGGCAGAGGTTTGTCCTCACTGGAATAGACATTTACTCCAGATATGGGTTTGCCTTTCCTGCACACAATGCTTCTGCCAAGACTACCATCTGTGGGTTCATGGGATGCCTCATCCACTATCATGGTATTCCATACAGTATTGCCTCTGACAAAGGCACTCACTTTACAGCTAAAGCAGTGTGGCAGTGGACTCAACGGTCATGGAATTCATTGGTCTTACCCTGTTCCCTATCATCCTGAAGCAGCTAGATTGATAGAATGGTGGAATGGCCTTTTGAAATCACAATTACAACGCTAACTAGGTGACAATACTTTGCAGGGCTGGGGCAAAGTTCTCCAGAAGGCCGTGTATTCTCTGAATCAGTGTCCAATATATGGTACTGTGTCTCCCATAGCCAGGATTCACGGGTCCAGGAATCAAGGGGTGGGAGTGGAATAGGTACCATTCGCCATCACCCTTAGTGATCTACTAGCAAAATTTTTGCTCCCTGTTCCTGCAACATTACCTTCTGCTGGCCTAGAGATCTTACTTCTAGAGGGAGGAACGCTGCCACTAGGAGACTTAAAGATTCTATTAAACTGCAAGTTAAGATTGCCACCTGGACACTTTGGGTTCCTCCTACCTTTAAGTCAACAGGCTAAGAAGGGAGTTAGTGTTGGCTGGGGTGATTGACCCGGACTATCAAGATGAAATCAGTCTACTACTCCATAATGGAGGTAAGGAAGAGTATGCATGGATATAGGAGGTCCATTAGGTTGTCTCTTAGCATTACCATGCCCTGTGATTAAGGTCAATGGGAAACTACAACAGCCCAATCCAGGCAGGACTACAAATGTTCCAGACCCCTCAGGAATGAAGGTTTGGGTCAGTCCACCAGGAAAAAAAAAAAAAAAAAACACAAGCTGCTGAAGTGCTTGCAGAGGGCAAAGGTAATACAGACTGTGTAGTAGAAGAAGGTAGTCATCAATATCAGCTACAACCACGTGACCAGCTGCAGAAACAAGGACTGTAACTGTCATGAGTATTTCCTCCCTCTTTTGTTAAGAACATGTTTGTGCATGTATAACACCTATGCTAAGAAAATATCTTCATTTTCTTTTCTTTTCCTTTATCATGTGTCATAAGATTTATTGACTTTTAAGTATTGCTTTTTAAGCTTTTAAGTATTATTAAAACTTTATGTAATAGTGTTTGAGTGGGGATTGGTGCACTTCTGGTTGTATGAAGGATAGTTGTATTATGTTAGGTGTAATTATGACCTTATTATTGTCTTATTTGAAGATTATCAGGAGATGTGTATGGGTTCAAGTTGACAAGGGGTGGACTTGTGATGGTTAATAATGAGTGTCAACTTGATTGGATTGAAGGATACAAAGTATTGATCCTGGGTGTGTCTGTGAGGGTGTTGCTAAAGAGATTAACATTTCAGTCAGTAGGCTGGGAAAGACGGACCCACCCTTAATCTGGTGGGCACCATCTAATCACCTGCCAGTGAATATAAAGCAGGCAGAAAAACGTGAAAAGGAGAGACTGGCCTAGCCTCCCAGCCTAAATCTTTCTTCCATGCTGGATGCTTCCTGCCCTCGAACACTGGACTCCAAGTTCTTCAGTTTTGGGACTCTGACTGGCTCTCCTTGCTCCTCAGCTCGCAGACAGCCTATTGTGGAACCTTGTGATTGTGTAAGTTAATACTTAATAAATATATATATATACACATACACACATATATATATCCTATTAGCTCTGTCCCACTAGAAAACTCTAATACACTTATAAAATGTCAAGTGCATTACAAACATTATAATATTTAAATCTCAAGATAATCCAAGGTAACAAATTCTATTATTAGTATATTATCTATGAGAAAACAAAGCACAGAGAAGACAAATTCACTTCGATAATTAGCTCCAGAACTAAATTTGAACCTATGCAGTCTTATGCTAGAGAAATGTGATCCAAAAGAACTTTTATTTTATAGCAATTTTGTTTTTATGGAAATTTTATTTTAAAGGATCATTTTATTTTTGTAGGAATGTTCTACATTTTCACTATCCAATACAGTACCCACTAGCCACAAATGGCTATTGAACATCTGAAATATGGCTAATATAACTAAGAAACTGAATTTTCATTTTATTTAGTTAAATTACTTTTAACGTAAATAGCTGCTTGTAGGTAGTGCCTCCCATGTTCGACAGTGCAGCTCTGCAGCCTAATTCTAAATCACTGCATTCTACCACCTCCCTTAATTTTAAACATGGACAATGGCAGTGCAAATAGGATGCTGGAAAGGATGCTGGAAATATATACACCATTGACAATATTTGTTTACCAAGAAAATTTTAAAAGAAACTAAAGAACAAAAACTTTCCTGTTTACCATTTTATTGAGCAATAGAGAAAATCTAATGCTAATTAGAGAAACTTGTTTACAATTTTCAGTGTGAAATAAAACTTTTTTCCTCTTTCTTAATTTTTGTCTCATATTTTCTTCTGAAGAACAAGTAGAATTCAGTTTACTCTGATCTACATAGGCTGAAATCTAAGAGCTATTTTCCTCAAATTTTTGCTTCTATATTATTTTTTATTCCCTGAAAGTTCAAGAAATATCAAAGGCATTCAAGAATAATGTATTTCTAAGACACTTTAAAGGCATCTTTTATTATTCCAAGAAATAGTTTGCATTAGCCTTCTATAGAGAAAGAGAACAGCAGGATGTATATAAACAGATAAAAATAAATTTATTTTAAGGAATTGGCTCATGCAGCCATGGAAACTAGCAAGCCCAAAATCTACAGGATAGGCCGGCAGGCTGGAGACCCAGGGGAGGAAGACCCAATGCAGCAGTTCAAGTCCTAAGGCAACCTGCCGGCAGAATTCCATCTTCTTCAGGAGACATCAGTCTTTTTTTATTAAGGCCTTCCACTAATTCAGAGAGGCCCATCCACTTTATGGAGGGTAATCTGTTTTACTCAAAATCAACTGACTTAAATTATAATCTCATCTTTAAAAATACTTTTACAGAAACATCTAGAACAGTATCTGGTTACCATATCCTAGCCAAGTTAACATACAAAATTAAACTTTACATCCGTCATTTAACATTTCTGTATGCAGTACAACAAACTGCACTGTTCCATGGAGTACCCTGGAAAGAATCTGACTCATACTAAAGAAAATTGCTTTCATATAACCAAGCAAAATTGGCATGTTTAACAAATCACCAGATAGAGCATTCTAAATTGTTACATTGTTTCATATCACTCTAAAATCTGTTTGATGCTATCTAATTATCATCAAATAGCACTTTCTTGTTTTCTATAATGTATAAGTAAAAGCATGAAGACAGCTGTAAATATTGTCATTTTCCGGGTAGTGAAAATATAACAGTGATTGATCAGAGTTGAATCTACCATTACGTCCATCAACTATAGAACATGTCTAATATATTTGCGGGAAATATAGTGCATAGCAATAGAGCTGATGGGATGATATCATGTTAGACATTTCATAACTAAACATGGACCAATAGTAAATCATAAAGAATAATTAGAATATTTGTTAGTAATCCTCCTATTTACATATCAAATATGAAAATTAAGTGTTAAATTACATTTCTTTGTTGATTACAAACTCTTAGTAATTGAAGCTATTTAAAATTGAATAACAATGTTTGATTTGGGCTGGTCTGTAATTTCACACCATGAATTTCAGCACAGTACTTTTCTAACATATTATCTTTGACTAAGGCATGAGATTTTACTTAATCAGAAAATGTCTCTTGGGAAGAGAATTAGAGAGAGAAAGATACTTCCTTGATTTTTAAAACGTTCTTTCTTGTAGTAGACATTACTTCACATTCCTCACAAACTATGATGTTGATACTGCTTTCTTTCACATTCGTATGGGGAAGTTGGATCACAAGATAAGGAAACAACTGCCCTGTCCGTGTCATTCAAGCATGATGGCTATTATTTGATTTCTTCTTAGAACTATTTGAGAATTCCTTACAAATAGTCTAAACTATTTGCCCATTTATTTAGACTCACTGGCCACCTGAAGTTTTCACCAAGGTATTCCATTCTTGGTTGTTGTGCCCAGGTTGTCTGCATGTGGCTATTGTGAAAGATGAAATTGTATGTCATATTTGGCTGAGAAACTGCAAGATGTAGTCTTTATTTCAGTAGTTTGCAAAAAATAAAAAATAAAAATGAAAAAAGCTGGCCTCAAACTGCAGTAGCAATCTGACTAAGAAGAGAAGCTAGGCTATGTGACAAGTTGAATTAACACAAGGCTAGCGAGATTATTCCTAAAGTAATGGATGAATATTCACTAAGCTGGTGGCTTTGTTTACAGCCTGGGTAAATAAAATTCACCATAACAAGCCACTGAATCTAACTGGCTTTGTGATATCTAGAGCCCAGAGCCTTGGTTAAAAGTTACATTCCTTATGCTTTTAAATACATTTTGTAGTTTCAGGTGAATAACTTCGAGAGCCTTTGCCCCTTCTCAGTCAACGTTAAAACAGAAAAGCTATCATCCAAGATAATAAGAAAAAGAGCTTATATAAACAAAAAGAATCTTAACTAAGGAATCTTAACTAAGTCTTTTGCTAACACACATCCCACCCCAAAGTCCTAACAGACCTGTTCTTTGTACACTTCCTTCTGTTACTGAAATGAGTAATACTCAGCACAGTTTATGGAAGTTACAAAGCACATATGTCAGCAAGATTCTTTTCTCTCAAGGCTTGTAATCAATTTTTTATGGCCCATGGTTTTATTTAAGTTTGAAGCTTATGATTTTTAGTTCTTTATTTTGGTTTCACAGTTACAATAATTTGAAGTGTATGTATGTGTGTGTGTGTGTGTGTGTGTGTGTGTTTCAGGGAATTATAAACAATATACTTTACTGTCTCTTTGTTGGATGAATCTAAATCAACTCCATGCAGCACCTATACAGTCCAGCTATCTCATGTCATGTAGCAAGCTCAGCTTTAACATTCCAGGCTGTTATTATTAATGCCACTTCTCTTTATTTAATGTCTTCTAATGCTTGTCAGTGCTTCAGATTAAATTGTTCGAGAATATGAATGTGACATTTGTGGTTTCCTGGGCCTCATTGACACTTAAAACTTCTAAAACTTCATTTTTACTCTAAAATAGGATGATGTATATAAAATGCTTGCCAGATTGACTTTCTTATAGTTGACACTCAAAATAGACAATGCTCAGAACTCTTGTCCCCTCATGGACTTCAATAATAACTACATGTCACACTTCTGTCAGCCTCCAAAGAGACTTACAGCCTTCTGAATTCTTTATGATTTGTCTTTTTAAACAAATGTTTAATTTTAGGAGAATTTAGTCTATATTTCAGCTTTTAGTGGCTAATAAAAGTCATTGACTTACAGAATGTTAGAAGTGAAACCCCCTTGAGGCTCCCTAATTTCAGACTCCTTATTTAATAGAAGAAATTTTGTTAGTGTTTTGAAGAGTTTTCTTAATGTCGACTAGTATGCTTCTTTAAGGTATCACCAATAGTTATTTGGACTTGTTTCTGCGAACATATTATTGTCCACAACGTACAGGGATGTTGCAAAGTGATCTGAATGATTTTTGTTGTGTTTTATGAATGTGTGATTTGAGTCTGCTCATCTGTATCTATTACTTATTGATACTTTTCTATAGAATATTTTACATTTGAACACTCATGCGAACATGAATACTCTGTGGAAACCTTTTTAACCTCACCAAAATCATCTTGTATAAGAGATAGAGAACAATTATTATCTTTGGCAAAACAGTGTTTTTAATTTTTTTAACTCTCAGAAACTGTAACTGTCAGCTCTAAGTTCCTACTCCAACAAATATATGAAGGAATATTAATCAGTCCTCTCTTTTATTAAAATGTGAAGGGGTAGACAGCATGGTATACAATATACAAGAAGGAAGTGCTTTATTTCTATAGAAGTAGCTTATTTCTAGCTCCTGCCAAAAAAAAAAAAAAAAAAAATCTTTAATAAAACTTGACCATACTCACTTTACAAGCAGGGTTCCTGCTAGGTACAAAACTACTTCAACACCCAACATTTCTTAGCCTTTTTCAGGCTGCCCTCCTGCATTTACCTATCTTTCAGATTCCTCTCCTTGTCATGCTGAGTCATGAGCCCCTTGATTCGCAGCGCTTTTCTAAGGCATTACTAATTTTTCTATAAACATGGGGTTGCGTTGCATAGCAACAAGCTTCTGCCATCTCTTTGGCTCCCCACCTCACACACTGCCCCTTCCCAAAGCCCACACCATCACACATGTCCCTTCTACTTCATATGGATAGAGAAATCTAGGTTTAGAAAGAATAAGCGAAAGAGCCAAATGATGGAACGTGACCTGAAAGTCATGTGGTCTGACTACATTCGGGGCTCCTTTGGTTACTTTCACAATATCAACAATAACAGTTTGTTGAGCACGTTATAATTTATGTAGATATTTCATTTACATGAACACATGTAATCTTTTAAAACAAGCCTGTGAGGTAAGTAATATTGATCCACTTTATAGAATCAGATGTGAATATATAGAGAAGTGACTTACCTAAGTCTATGGTGTAACTTTGCTGTCACCTTGGTTTGGCCTTTTCTTTGAGATTTCACTATGTAAGACTGGTTTCTATTTCTAGTAGTCCAGTAGTCTTTCAGGGATTTCAGTTTATTATTAGGATTTCACAGCCTCATGATCACTTATTTCTGCAACTGAGCCCTTGGTCTCAGCTGAATATCATCTTCTAGTCTAGGACTACACATATCTCAGCTTCAGGGCAACCTAGATAGGAAAAAAAATGGTATTTATATATTTATTTATTTTTAACTTTTTGTAAAAACTAGAGCCAAATATTCTAAAAGTTGAAGAAAGCAATATGGAAAAATTTCACCACTGACATGAATGCCAGGATCAGCCTAATATTTTGGCATTAAAGATAATTTAAAGAAAAAATGTTCTGGGCATGGTGACATGTGCCTGTAGTACCAGCTACTCAGGAGGCAGAGGTGGGAGGATCACTTAAACCTGGGAGGTTGAGGTTGCACTGAACTGTGATCATGCCACTGCACTCCAGCCTGAGTGACAGAATGAGACCCTGTCTCAAAATAATAATAATAATTTTTTTATCTTACTACAGCATTAGTAATGGATTCAGTATTAGAATTGAAAATCCAAATCTCATATTCTTTTTACTGCAAAACACTGTATCATAAAATCATGTTATTTAGGTTTTATAATATGAGATTTTTAAAATCTAAAGAAAGAATGTTTGACATAAATTGGCATTAATATATCTATTCAGAAAATTTTCACCATAAAATAATTTAAAGAAATTTTAGACATTAGCAGTTCTCAAACTTTTTGGCATTAGGACCCATTTGTATTCTTACAAATCACTAAAGACCCCAAACAGCTTTTGTTTATCTGAGTTACATCTATTGATTTTTACCATAATATAAACTAAAACTGAAAAATTTTGAAAATTATTTATTCATTCAAAGTAATAACAAGTCTTTTACAGATAACATAAATATTTTATAATATAAAGATATTCTATAAAATAGAAGATGAGTACTGAAAAGTAGCATTATTTGTCATTTTTTCAAATCTCTTTAATGTTTGCTCTAATAGAAGATAGCTGGATTTCTCATTGCTATTTGTTGTTTCTGTTGAAGTATATGAGGACAATTCAGCCTCGTGGAGATATGTAGTTGGAAAAGGAAGGTGTGCCTGAGTCATGTTTTCTGATAATTGTGATATTCTTCTTTGTTACTGCACCAAAAGTTGACAAGTGGTGGTTTATTAGAGATTCTTACTACTCATTGGTTAGGTAAGAGCAGATAATAACCAATAGGTTGGGAAATGTGAGGTTGATAAAATTCTAACAACCATATGGAACTCTCTAAGTTTTTAAATATTGTGTTTCTATGTGTTAGGCATTATTCTGCATACCTCACATTTATTAGCTCATTTAATCCTCACGGTAACTCAGTGAGAAAAGTGTTATTATTAATCCCATTTAATGCAAATTAGGAAACTGAGACATAGAAATTCTTTGAAATGGTTTTGCCATTTTGATTTTCAGTTATATTGTTTTACAGGATAACAATTCAAAGTAAAATAAACCTAATATAAAGGATGCATAATAGAACTTCAGAGTTATTGGTAAGTATTCATATTGAAGAATCATATTGAAGATTCATAAGAATCATATTGAAGATTCTAATAATATGCTGGTAAATTTCAAAGGGAAATAATGTAATTCTCTTTTAGAAGGTCAAATCACTTATTATTCTCTTAATATTCCTCTAATTATATTGTGATGAATGATTTATTTTTAACTTGTATTCTAATACAATTTTTTCTGAATGTGACATATAAGAACTTCATTAATATGGCTTCTGAACATAATTTTTAGCTAATCATTGCAATTTTACATGCATTTTCACTTACATTATTATAAAATACCCTTAAATTAACTTTGAGAATCTGTGTCTCATATCTTGGTAAAAAGACAGCTAAAACAACATTTTGCTTTCCAGGTTTGCAAAAGCTCAATAATATGAAGGCGATAGTTTTGAATGTTATAACACAAATTTTGAAAGGAGGTGGCAGGCAAGGCATAGCATGAGGACACGTAATTCCTCTCATTGGTACAGGAAAGGGGGCAATGGGCACTAAGAGAAGCAACACTGTAAAAAACAGCTTTGACTGCAGTGAATTTTAATGGTACTTTCTGGGTGCTTCCCAGAATACAATCAGCCGAGAAACCTGTGGTCAAAAATGGGGAGGCTTTCCCAGGGTAATAGATGCAGTATTTGTATAATGTTTTGGGAACATATCTGTTATGATATGAGTAAAGAATAAGAAAAAAATTGGATGGAGTATCCCAGCTGAGATGTATCCATCAGTTGGTTTTTGAGTATAAGTAATTACAACTCAGCATACCATGAATTTTCCTTTAGGTTCAGCACCTATCCTCCTTATTACAAAATGTTTCTGTTCCACATATTTATTTTTTTGTAAAAATAAAGTTAATTGGCAAGTTAACTTGTGTCTCCCTCTAGAGCACTGTTAATTATTTATTTGCATTCCTCTATAGATATTTAAAGAACTGACACATTAGTCAAATAAAAGGAAAAACAGAAAGCAACTTCATGGGTTGAACTTCAGTTTGACAAGTGGAAATTCCAATCTGACTACTAGGAAAAAGAAAGAGAGTGGGCAAGATAGTATTTCATGAGACCCAAGCAATGGTATCATGTTTTGCTTTGGTTTAGTTTTGGTTTCACCACTTGCACACGATAGAGTAGAAGGGGGAGGAAGACATGGAGTTGAAGAGATGATGGACCAGAGGACAAAAGAAAAAAAGAGAGAACATGTAGTAACAATTAGTTATAACTAGCATTTTTATAAAATTTTGCAATTTGCAATATGTTTAATATATTTTATTTCATTTTATTATATACCTCACCAACCAAAAAGAAAAAGAAAATCCTGTGGCATTGGTGTGCTGCTGTCATTAATATCTCCCTTATAGATGAAAAAACTGAGGTTCAGGTTGAGCAACATGCTCAAGGTTACACAGCCTGTAGAGCAGAATTCAAATCCAGGCATTCTGATTTCTAATATTGTGGGTTCTCTCAATAGAAAAGGTCGCCGGATTGTTTCCACAATACATGCTGGAGAAATTCCTATGACGTCAAGTCATTAGGCAGATGTCCAGAGATAAAGTAAGCCCTCTAACAATCTCTCCACCCACCAGATTTATAATAAATATAAAATATTCATTTTCTCACATACCACCCAGGAAATACCCTGTGAGACATTGGGCTATGGATTCAACCCTGACCATGAGGGGCAAACTTTCTGCAGAAAATAAGACAGTTGCCAGAGAGCATGTGAGATTAAAACTGCGAGTTTTCCAGTTAGTGTCCTTTCCAGTCTATAAGCAGTGAACCCTCACTGGAGGAAAACGGTCTGCCTAGGCAGTGATCACTTCTCACTTGTAATTTTGGGATGTCTTTTCTGGGAACAAAAATATGATCTCTATTGTTGTAGAAAGAGTGCAGAGCATCTGCTTTTCATATTCAGTGATGACAGGAATGAGGCAAGTATTTTACCTGCAGCAGATGAAGGATAACTGTGATAAAGATGTTCTGATCCAGAGGTAGAGTGGGGAGAATTTCATCCTGGAGGCAACAGTTTTATTTATTAGAGATCTTCAGGGTGTATTTATTTTTTCTTTTTATTTCTGGTTTTAAAAATTATTATCTCTATAATATATTTCAAATAAAAACTCTGGGTAGTTTTCTACATAAAGGAGAAAATTAAATGAAAAGAATTATATAAATTAAGTCAGCTATAACCATGCTACTGTACATGTAATAGAGGAGGAAAGATGATCTATAATAAATATCAGGGCAAAGGGTCCATTTTAATTTGCTAATTTTCTTACTCTCATTTAAAGCTACTTATAAAGTTCACTTCAGAATATAAAATGTTAATTCCATATCTTGATCTGCCAGGACTAATTGCTTAATAATACTGCCATAATAATAAATCCTCAACTATTCAAAATAGCTCAATATCTGTATTAGAGACAGAGCCAATAACCATTAGTATTGGAATTTAGAAAAGATGCTAATAAAAGGGCAAAGTCACAGATAGATTACAAGTTCAGAGATTTATATTTTAGGGAAAATATCTAATATCTGTTAATTGAGCTTATATACTATTTTTAATGATACCTGTAGCCTACATTGATAGTATTAATCAGGTATCACTGTAGCCTACAATGATACCCAGATACCTCTAGCCTTGAGAGTCTGGTCATACCAAATTAATGCAGTGTTTACTCAATAATTCTCTTTATTTTCAGCTGAAACTGCTTTATAACACAGAATTATAAATGTCCTTTATAAATAATCAACGGACAGTACCACAAACTCAACTGTTTTGAAGAATAAGCAAATATATTATCTTCTCAACTTTCTCTAAATCATAAAATTTATTGTCTACTTTGGATATATAGTATGTCACAATGTTTCTTAAAGAGTTATTTGTCATAAACTCTCACTATTCTTTATGTTTCTCCACAGTACAGTGCCTGGAATAGTGTGGGTACTTAATAAATTTGTGATTTTTTTTCTGGAGACTACTCATTTTCTCTACTAAGTTATCCTGAATTTCAGTTTGTTGTCACATGGCTTGCAACTAAGACACTGATATGTCCATATGAGTTTGACATGAAATACTTTCATCTATGTGTGGCTAACTGCAGGTGCAAAGACACCTAACCATGGCTAAAAGAAAGCAATTCTGCTCAAGAATGGAAGAACATTATCACTTTTGTGTTGGGCTGTTTTCTGGAAGAGCCACCTGGTGAACATAATACGAAATTGTGATAATGTTTCTTTCTTCAAAGTCAAAGGTACAAAGAAAATGTTAAAATTCTTAAATATGGCAGTCCTGCCCATATGAGAATAACTAAATATTAATGGACCAATTCATATAAAGCAGAGTGAGAGATCATATTTTCAAAATATTTAAAAGGTTTTAGGCCGGGTGCGGTGGCTCACGCCTGTAATCCCAGCACTTTAGGAGGCTAAGGCGGGTGGATTACGAGGTCAGCAGTTCGAGACCAGCCTGGCCAACATGGTGAAACCCCATCTCTACTAAAAATACAAAAATTAGCCGGGCGTGGTGGTGGGCACCTGTAGTCCTAGCTACTCGGGAGGCTGAGGCAGGAGAATCGCTTGAACCTGGGAGGTGGAGGTTGCAGTGAGCTGAGACCACGCCATTGCACTCCAGCCTAGGCAAGAGAGCAAGACTCCATCTCAAAAACTAAATAAATAAAAATTATAAATGAAAGAATTTTAAATTCTCTTTAAGCAATCTATACCTTACATTGAGGATTCTAACTAATATTACTATGATATTTCTTAAGGATATCTTCCTTAACACATTCTGTCTATAGGGCAAAGTTAGTAGTATCAGGAATAGTTTCGTATTTAAGTTACTCCCCAGTCTGTTCATCTAAGTGCAATTTCTGCTTAGAATACAGGAGGTAAAAACTAGTACATTTCTTTAAAACTTAATTTTATATTATTCTGTGGACATATTGAAAATAGTAAGAAAAATATAAATATTATTTTGACAGTATGGGTCCACTTGCTTTATGGAGTGTATGTATACTTGAAACAGTCTCTGTAAATTAGATAATTTAAAAATGTACCCCTGGAGTTCACTCTTAAATTTTTTTCTGTAAGTAATTTTATAAATGAGAGATTCATTAATTACATAAGTGAATATTCATGTCAATAGGTACTTGGTAGTCTGTAACTTATATATTAAATCTTAATTTTTGAAGTATAGGTCTTCAAATAAATAATTCCAAAAAAGAGAAAAGAACATGAGATAATAAGAGTCAAAGAAAAGACCATCTAGTAGGAAAGAAACTTACTTTTGGATGAAAACTATTTCCAGAAAACAATCACATAGCGTGTTATTTGTAGCTATGTTTCCAAAGAGACCAGGAACATTGTAATCAATGTAGAAAAAGCTTTGGTGTCCTGAAGGTTCACCGACAATGGATGAGTAAAGCAATTGCAAAGACAAATAGCAGAGACTAGGAAAGATTATCCAAAGGCAGAAATTTTAAAAGTTACTTGACAAGTTTCCTCATCTGCTTGTGTAGTGAAAGGAGACATTTTCTCTGGATTTCAGGGGTAATTACAGAATTTATTTAGCTCATTCCATCCCCTTTTGTCTAGACCAAAGGTAATCTCCTGAGCAGATGTCCCTGCTAGGCAGAACAGGAGATGAGTGAATGTATCCATTCATTTGGCATTTAGATTTAATCTTTTTTATTTCAAATTAATTAGTTGCCTTGATACAATTAGTCTGAGTAGAATAAGCTATTGTTTTTGAAACCTAATCATCTAAATTTTATTTATTTATAAATTTACATAACAAGTTGAAAGCTTCTCTCCTCCCACAATTATTATGTTCCCAGAAATAATCATGTTCAACGGTTTGCTATATATGTTTACATTTTTCTTTATCTTTATCTCTTTATGAACACACACACACACATACACATTCTCATTTATTCATTCAACAATTGATGTGCTGTTATGAGCCATGTATTGTTTCAGGTGATATGGATATACCAGTGAACAAACTTCCTGCCCTCATGGAACCTATACATTTTTTATTGTAAAAATGTAATAATACAATAGATATTCTGCCATAGCTAGATGATCTTTTACTTAATAATACATCATAAACACTTTTCTACATCAGCACTTATCGTCCCACCATATTCTATTTTTTTTCCATCTATGTATCTTGAAATACTGTATGCTTACCATCTATACGTTTTCACTTTCCATTCATGTCTCAATCCACTATAATCCGGTTTCTTCCCACACCATTCTACTAGAGAATAGCTTATAAGGTCTGCATGCTTATTGCCAAATCCAGTTGCTCCTGTGCAATTCTCACTTTCCCTGGCTTCTCTATAGTAAGTGATGCAGTTGACTCTAAAACTCTTCTCCACTGCTCTAGCTCACAGGGTAGCTGATTTACCTCAGACTCTTTTAATGCTGCTCCTTGCTTTTCTTCTAAATGATGGTATCACCTGGGCTCCATGTATGGCCTTCTCCATTTTGTCTTTAGATGATGACATGAGTTCCTATGAATTCACCTACCGCCTAAAAGTTAATGAGTCTCAAATCTCTATTTCATAATTAAATTATTGCATTTTTTTTGTAACATTGCTTTCCACTATTTTTCATTAAGAAATACATATCATCTTAACTTTAATGCAGGTGAAAAACATTATGGTGACCTAATTTGACCACTATTTTCTTTTAAATAAATTTTATTGTGTATATTTAATGTATACAGTATGATATAATGGGCTATCCGTAACTACTAAATTAGTTACTATGGTGAAGCAAATTAACACATTCAGCATCTCACATAGTTACCCTTTTGTGCATGTGTGTGGCAGAAGCAGCTAAAATGTATTCATCAATTATTTATTTTACTTTATCCTATACATCTCCAAGTGGATATCTGACAGGTGCCTCTAGCTAAATGCAGGGCAGGAATCATTGTCTTCCTATTTATTCCTATCCCTTTTTTCTGGATTTCTTAACTCAATGTAAAGATTTCCCTTCACCCGGCTACCCAGACCAGACACTTTGGACTCATCTTTAACATTTCCTTCTCCCACACTTCCCACATATAGTCTGTAACCCTATCAAATGTCTCTCTTTATAATATCTAATCTTCCCTTTACTGCATCCTCACTGTAACAAATCTTAGTCTTGGATGTCACCCTTTATCTCTTAGATCAGGGCACATCTTCCTGCCTAGGTCTTGTTCCACTCCAATCCATTCTTCACACTACAACCAGAGTTGATTTTTCCAAAGCAAAGCTTCGATTGCATCATTCTCATTTCAAAAGTATTCTGTGACTTCTTGTGACCTTCACATTAAGTAAGAAAACCTTAGCACAGCTCTATCCTCTAATACAGCACCCTGTCATTGAACACCTACTTACCTCTATAGTCTCCCATCAAGATGTCTGAATCTCTACCCTTATGTTCTAATATTATAAATTGTTGAGCTACAGAGACCCAAATTCTCTCTCACTTTTTGCATTCAAACATTCTACACTTACTGAAACACTTTCCTTGTTTTCCCTTCAACTCTTCACCTGGATGGCTCCTCCTGCAAAAATCATATCAGATTCACCTTCCCTTGTGAATGCTCTTTTGTCCAAGTTGTTTCAGCTGCTCGCACTACCTGCTTTCATTCCACACTCACCCAAATACTCCTGAATGCACTAAAACTCAAATGAAACATGGCCCCTTCTGAGAGGTTTCCTGACTCTACTATGAGCACCCATAAAATGCTGTGGTTCTCTACTGTAACACTTAGTCCTATCATAATAATGCCCTAATGGCTTGTCTGTTTCTCCAATTACACTGAGTTCCTTGAGAGCAGAGACCATCTTATTCACCTCTTATAATCCCCAAAGCTAGCACAGTGTAGAAGGAGTGTTAAGCAATTAATTCACTAATTCATGAGATTAAACAACTAGGCATAGATTTGTTGTTGCCACAGCCTGCCCCTCTTTCACCCCTTTCCAGATGATATAATTAACTGAAAGATAAAATTAAGGCCCATAAATAGAATATATTTATAGACAAGAGAGTCTTTTGGAAGGCAGTCATAAGCAAACACCTTTCAGAATACGGAAAATTAGTTATATTCTTCCTACATAAATATCTGAGTGATATTTGATTTGTAAAGTATAGTCTCTTGCACTTATTTCCTTCCCTTCAAAATATGAATTTCTACTCCACTATTGGCCTATTTTTTACTCCCTAACCATTCTGGACTTTAAAGTCTGCATAAAACTATTAGTATTCATATTTTATCCCACTTACAAGAGTACACTAAATATGTAATTAGGTTAAAACAATAGCATTACCTTAGACAATATTTTCAGTCAAAGGAGAATTCATAGACTATAGTATCCAGCACCCAGTAATACAAATTAATATAAAAAATTATAAACCTTCACATATTCTAATGCCAAGCTGAAATGTGTACTTAGCATTTTTCTTTTAAGTTGGCAGTAAAGTTAGAATGATGGCGATTGCTTTTAACAGATTTGGCAACAACTCTAGGTTTACTATTATTCATATGGAATTTTCTTCACAAGGTAGACAGACTAAAAAAATCTACTAAATTTCAAAATTATTTTATTTTTTAGCAAAGGTAATGCAAGCATTTGAAATATATTATATAAAAATTCTGTTTTTAAACTAATTTCATCTTATACAAATAAATGTTAAATATATCATTGATATTTGTGGAATCTTCCCTATGAAATATCTGTAAATTATATTATAAACTTGGTATTGTGAAGCTGTTCTGATGTTAAATGGAGACCCTTTATTGGCACATTGAGCAATAGTCTTTGACTCATGGATTCTTACAGTTAGAAAGAAACTTAGAGGTGTAGTACTCTGTTCTCATGCTGCTATAAGGATATACCTGAGGCTGGGTAATTTATAAAGAAAAGATGTTTAACTGACTCACAGTTTCACAAGGCTGGGGAGGCCTGAGGAAACTTACAAACATGGCAGAAGGGAAAGCAAACACATCCTTCTTCACATGGCGGTAGGAGAGCGAAATGAGAGCCAAGCGAAGGCGGAAGCTCCTTATGAAACCACAGGATCTCCTGAGAAGTTACGCACTATCACGAGAATAGCATGAGGAAAACTGCCCCCATGATTCAATTACCTCTCACCAAGTCCATCTCACGACATGTGGGGATTATGGGAACTACAGGTCAAATGAGATTTGGGGGCACAGCCAAACCATATCAGAGGTCATCTAATACTTCATTTCTAATTCAAGAATCTCTTTTACAGAATCCTTGGCAAATGCTTATCTAGCCTGTTTACTATTTTTTTGTTTATTTTCTTTTTTAGAATGTTATTTTTCACATTGAGTTGAAATCAGCCTCTTTATAATATTGACCATTAGTCCTAATTCTATACTTTGAAATAAAACAGAGAGGAGTTGAACTACCCACCACTCTCCAGGTTATAAAAACAAATCTAGAAATCATTCCTAATTCCTTTCTTTTCCACTCCTTCTATCCTTCTCTCACTGATTTAATCATATCATTTCTAAATCCAAATATACATTTCATCCATCCACCTCTTTCCATTTTTACTGCCACTAGATGGTAGTCCAAGCCACCATCATCTTTGATCTAGACAAATCTAAACAATCTCTAAACAATCTCTTCTAAACAATTAGAAGAATTGTTTAGAAAAATTTTTCTCTAAACCATCTGTGTTTCAACTCTCATCTTTCTAAAATCTACTTTCTATACCAGTGGTCTCCAAATTGGAGTACATACACAAAGGGTAATGCAAGATGATTCATTAGGATGCAAAAAGAAATATAAGAAATTCTACTTACATTTATTTTTATCTCATCCCTTTTAATTTCTATTCTGTGTAAGTTTTATAATGTTCCTAAAATAATACAATATGCATGAGTGTAATTTATAAATAAGTAAATGTACATATATTGGGGTACATGCTTAAATATTGAATACTATTTTTCAGATGTGTTCTAATTAACATAAGAGGATTATTACTCATCAGAATTTACACACTGCCTTTATCTAATGTTAAGATTAATTATAATTATAGCTCTCATTTTTCTCTTTTGCTTTTTATTAAATTTGTAGTCTGATATACTTCTCAGATCCATTGATATAGTCTTATACAGTTAACATGCAAAAAGTTGATTTTTAAATAAAATATCTTTAATCTATCCCAGTTAGATTTTCTTACAACTTGTTTTAAATTTTGAGACAATCTTATAGAAAAATTGCAAGTACAGCACCAATAGCATTTTTCCTGAATTGAGAGTTAAGAGCCAACATGATGTCCTATCACCCTCAATACTTTAGTATTTCCTACAAACAAGAGTATTCTCCTATGTTAGCCACAAAACCATCAAAATCAGAAAACATTGTTATTCCATTTTAATCCCAAGACCCCATTTAAGTTTTGCCAGTTCTCTAAATACGTTCTTTATTGAAACTATTCCAATTCACAACCACATATTGCATTTAATTGTCATGTCTCTTTAGTCTCTTTCTTTTAACTCCTTACAGTTTTTCTTTTAGGTTCTAGGGTTTCATGTGCAGTTTTGTTACATGGGTAAATTGCATGTCACGGAGGTTTGGTGTACAGATTATTTCGTCACCCAGGTAGTGAGCATAGTACCTGATGGGTAGTTTTCCAGTCCTCACCTGTCTCCTACCCTCCATCGTCAAGTGGGTCCTGGTGTCTTTTGTTCCCTTCTTTGTGTTCATGTGCAAAGTTTAGCACTCACTTACAAGTGAGAACATGTGGTATTTGGTTTTATGTTCCTGTGTTAATTCCCTTAGGATAATGGCCTCCAGCTACATCCATGTTACCGCAAAGGACATGATTTTGTTCTTTGTTATGGCTGCATAGTATTCCGTGGATCATATGTATCATATTTTCTTTTTTTTTTTAATTTGGGAAATTTTTATTCTGTTTATAGGAAACAATGTTCACATACAGATATTGAGTTAGAAAAAATAGTGCATGCATAATCACTTTAAGCATCAATTATTTATGGGGATTTAGGTTGATTCCAGGTCTTGCTATTTTGAGTAATGCTGTGAGGACTTATTTTCTGAATTGTTTTTCTTTCTTTCCTTTTTTTCTGTTAAATGAAACACTCCTACCTGCTCCACAGAGTTGTGCATATCAGAGAAGAGCATATCAGTAAAAAAAAAATTCATATTATATTAACTTTCATTAAAGTGTAAGATTATCATTCTTATCTCCAACTACACTGCTAACATACAGTTGATTTTTCATTATTTTATTTAAAAAAAGAATAATGGGCAGCCCTTTCAAATGCTAAATCATTCCTAAGCTATTTACCTAATGCTGATCTTTTTTTAAAAAGACAATGAAGCTAACTTGGCAGGAGTATTCTTTTTTGACTTTGTCTCATTTGTTATTTTTGAAATGCTCACAAATCATGTACTTTAAAAAAATCATTCTCAAATTTTTCTGGGATCAACATAAGTCTCACTATCCAGTTTACACATCCTTCCTTTCTTTAATTGGAAAGTTAGAACAGATTTGCTTCTCAAGACTTCTGGCATCTTTCCTCTGCTCCTTGATTTTTCAAAAAGTACTGATATTAACTCTCAATAAGAACAGAAAGAACATCGGACTTTGCCACTGCTGATCAAGAATCAGTTTCACAACCTGATGGGGCAGGTTAAGGGTGCTGGGGAGAAAACCACAACTTCTCTACATCTCTATTTTCCCATCTATAAAATGAACTTAAGTTGGGGAGAAAACCACAATTTCTCTACATCTCTATTTTCCCATCTATAAAATGAACTTAAGTAATCTGACTTCTCACTGTTGTAATGAAACTTAAATGCAATAATGCATATGAATAAAAATCTATAAATTAAAAAGGATTATGCAAATGTTAGTGACACCCAATTCAGCACTCTGGGATAACTGTTAAAGCTATCACTGATTAAATGTACCCTCCTTACTAGACTCTGCTCCCTTCCAATGCTTGCAGCAACCCAATATGTATTATTATCCCTATTTTACAGATGAGGAAACTGAGGATCAGAGGGATTAAGTACTTCCCAAAACCAGAAAGATAATAAGCAGTGGAGCAAATTCAAACCCAGGTCTGTTTGATTCCAAAACCTACACCCTTAACTCACGCCCCAAATTATGTGAAATTTCCTCCTATTCCACCATAGAGGCTGGAACTCATTGAAACAGGAGCTGCCCTGAAAACCTCTTCCCTGTTATAAGCTGCTGTCAAACTTTTATATTGCTGGTTTTACATTTTCCAATTTAAAAACCATTCTACTTTCTACAGAAGACAGAAACAAACCTCATAGTTGATTAATAGCTCTGAACTCCTATTTATCTGCGAATGCTACACCATTTTCTGAAAGCAGCAAACCTCTTCTTGCCGTCTCTTTTATTTTCTGCACATGTTTCCTGTATTTTATGTTTTTCATAAGCCTCTTTTCCTGTTGCCTTTGTCAATAGGTGAGACAATGACCAATTTATTTAGAAATGCTTAATTGGTTTACTATTTGATAAATTGAATAGCCATTCCAGTCAAATCTATTTTCTGCATAACATAATTGTTTTATTAATAACTCATTCCCATAAATGATTCCCCAAAATTTTACCCATATAGATGTCTCCCTTTTTAATTTCCTCCAAGTTTCCATTAATGGGTATTTACTAATTTGTCATGTACTTGTGTAAAAAATTAGTTTTTTCTAATTTTAGAAAACATCCACTTGTGTCTAAAATTAGTTTTTTCACAAGTGAATGTTTTGGATCCTGGACTGGACCAAAACTTATAAAGAACAGGGCAGGTGGATCACCTGAGGTCAGAAGTTCGAAACCAGCCTGGCCAACATAATGAAACAGTATCTCTACTAAAAATACAAAAATTAGCCAGGTGTGGTGGTGTACACCTGTAATCCCAGCTACTCGAGTGGCTGAGGCAAGAGAATCATTTGAACCCGGGAGGCGGAGGTTGCAGTGAGCCAAGATCATGCCACTGCACTCCAGCCTGGGCGATAGAGTGAGACTCTGTCTGAAAAAAAAAAAAAAAAAAAAAAGATCAAGAACAGTAATAATGCCTTCTAAACTTGGTACTTATGATGTTTATGAAATGACTATTTCTTTGGGAGTTTCTTACATTTTAAATTACCACGACCATGACTATTGCAAAACTGACAGCTAAATAGATCAGCAGAGTAAATAGGGTCCACGTGAATGCTGCTTTGCAATAGTGATCAGACTTCACTCCAGCGCCCACAGAAACATCAGTGTGTGTTGCGATTAACACTTCAAAAAGCTCATAGTTTCATCATGCTATCATTAAAACATTAAATCCAAGGCATGTATAACATATTGGCCTTTCAGGTTAAATCCCTGTGAAAAAAATCGCTTTTGACCTCAATTTTTTTTTAATTTGATTCCAAGAATATCTACATATTTACCCTGACAACTTTCTGCAACCTTAATTTTATTTTCATTTTTATATATTCTATTTTAAAAGTGTTTTTGTACTTATAACTATAGAATCAATCAGTTTCAAAATGTCAGAAACTAACTGGTATGTCTTGGCCCAAGTGAAAATTCATACACTTGTGTAATAATAACCCCTTCTTGGAAAACCCCCTTTGCAAAATACTACTGGAAAGAGAAAAATGCAAGAAATTAACATTCACTTAATTTTTAACATATTAGAAAGTGTTATGCTTTCTTAGACTATAAGTGACTATAATTTTTTTAAAAAGAGACACTGTGGGAAATATACTCAAGGACTTATTACCTGTTATTTTTTGAAAAATATAATTTGTAGCACTAGCTAAAACATTTATTCTAAAATGATTTTTAAACAATAATGTATTGTTGAGAATACATTATTGTATTCTCAATTCTCAATTCTGAAATGAGAAAGAAACCTCTTTCTCATTTCAGAGATCTAACAGATTAGCTATTAAGAATGAACTATTGTTTGACAATCAAACAGGAGATTTTTCTATAATTTTTCCATGTATTTTTAGTAGTTCATAGTTAGCTTGAAATAAATGATTTCAGGAAACTATTTAGGAGCTAATGATTTAGAAGGCTCCTAGGTTAAAAGCAATAATAATAATAATACTCTGATTCTATATATCTTTTCTCCTATCTTGTCAGTTTTCAGTCATATAATTAAGAGATTAAAGTTTATTCAAATTAATTCCATTAAAAGAACTTTAAAAGACTTTGAGGCTGGGCACTGTGGCTTTGCGCCTGTAATCCCAGCACTTTGGGAGGCCAAGGCAGGTAGATCACTTGAGGTCAGGAGTTTGAGACCAGACTGGCCAACATGGTGAAACCCCGTCCCTACTAAAAACACAAAAAGGTTACCTGGGTGTGGTGGTGCATGCCTGTAATCCCAGCTACTGGGGAGACTGAGGCAGGAGAATCGCTTGAACCTAGGAGGTGAAGGTTGCAGTGAGCCCAGATCACGCCACTGCACTCCACCCTAGGCGACAACCAAGATTCGGTCTCAAAAAGACTTTGAGATAAGTGGCAAAAACTTAGTTTCAAAAGTACTGGTTTAGATTGAAATGTATTTCAAATGTTAAATAGGAAGATAATTAGAGTAAGACTTGTGAGTAAAGAGTAGAAATGCTGAATTGGTCATTTATCATTGGGGTCAATTATAATTTCACAATGATCCCCATAGAAACATTATTTAATTTAGGGATCACTGTTTTATGTACAATATCTCTTTTATCCTGCCCTGATAAAAATTTTCTCTTTTCTTAAGGTATCAGATACACACCGGACTTCAACATTCTATCATAAGACCTACCCAACCCAACTGTTTACCTCTGGACAATGCCACCCTACCTCAGAAACTGAAGGAGGTTGGATATTCAACGCATATGGTCGGAAAATGGCACTTGGGTTTTTACAGAAAAGAATGCATGCCCACCAAAAGAGGATTTGATACCTTTTTTGGTTCCCTTTTGGGAAGTGGGGATTACTATACACACTACAAATGTGACAGTCCTGGGATGTGTGGCTATGACTTGTATGAAAACGACAATGCTGCCTGGGACTATGACAATGGCATATACTCCACACAGATGTACACTCAGAGAGTACAGCAAATCTTAGCTTCCCATAACCCCACAAAGCCTATATTTTTATATATTGCCTATCAAGCTGTTCATTCACCACTGCAAGCTCCTGGCAGGTATTTTGAACACTACAGATCCATTATCAACATAAACAGGAGGAGATATGCTGCCATGCTTTCCTGCTTAGATGAAGCAATCAACAACGTGACACTGGCTCTAAAGACTTATGGTTTCTATAACAACAGCATCATCATTTACTCTTCAGATAATGGTGGCCAGCCTACAGCAGGAGGGAGTAACTGGCCTCTCAGAGGTAGCAAAGGAACATATTGGGAAGGAGGGATCCGGGCTGTAGGCTTTGTGCATAGCCCACTTCTGAAAAACAAGGGAACAGTGTGTAAGGAACTTGTGCATATCACTGACTGGTACCCCACTCTGATTTCACTGGCTGAAGGACAGATTGATGAGGATATTCAACTAGATGGCTATGATATCTGGGAGACCATAAGTGAGGGTCTTCGCTCACCCCGAGTAGATATTTTGCATAACATTGACCCCATATATACCAAGGCAAAAAATGGCTCCTGGGCAGCAGGCTATGGGATCTGGAACACTGCAATCCAGTCAGCCATCAGAGTGCAGCACTGGAAATTGCTCACAGGAAATCCTGGCTACAGCGACTGGGTGCCCCCTCAGTCTTTCAGCAACCTGGGACCGAACCGGTGGCACAATGAACGGATTACCTTGTCAACTGGCAAAAGTGTATGGCTTTTCAACATCACTGCCGACCCATATGAGAGGGTGGACCTATCTAACAGGTATCCGGGAATCGTGAAGAAGCTCCTACGGAGGCTCTCACAGTTCAACAAAACTGCAGTGCCGGTCAGGTATCCCCCCAAAGACCCCAGAAGTAACCCTCGGCTCAATGGAGGGGTCTGGGGACCATGGTATAAAGAAGAAACCAAGAAAAAGAAGCCAAACAAAAATCGGGCTGAGAAAAAGCAAAAGAAAAGCAAAATAAAGAAAAAGAAACAACAGAAAACAGTCTCAGGTTCAACTTGCCATTCAGGTGTTACTTGTGGATAAGCGCAAATATTTCCTGTTCGGTTAAACTTTAATCAGTTCTTATCTTTCATCTGTTTCCTAGGTAAACCAGCAAATTTGGCTCGATAATATCGCTGCCCTAAGCGTCAGGCTTGTTTTCATGCTGTGCCACTCCAGAGACTTCTGTCACCTGGCCGCCACACCGAAAACTGTTCTGCTCAGTGCCAAAGGTGCTACTCTTGCAAACCACGCTTAGAGTGGAGACGTTTGTTTCTCTTGCTCCTTTAGAAAACGTGGTGAGTCCTGAGTTCGACTGCTGTGCTTCAGTCAATTGACCAAACACTGCTTTAAATTATAGGAGGAGTACAATAACATACCATCCGCAAGCATGCTAATTTGATGGAAGTTACAGGGTAGCATGATTAAAACTACCTTTGATAAATTACAGTCAAAGATGTGTCACCTCAAAGGCCTTGACGAATATATTTTCTTTGTGAATTTTTGTATCTCTGTCATATGACACTTGGGTTTCTAAATTAATTCTATTTCATATATATATGTGTGTGTGTGTGTGTGTTTCTTTTCCTGTGAAAAGCTGTTTTTCTCACATGTGAACAGCTTGCACCTCACTTTATCATGCATGAGGGAATGGTAAATAAGAATGTTTGAGCACACTGCCCACAATGAATGTAACTATTTTCTAAACACTTTAATAGAACATTTCAGTATAAAAAAACCTAATTTATTTTTACAGAAAAATACTATTTTGTTGTCATAAAAAGTTATGCAAATGACTTTAATTATTTTATTTTTATTTCCTGCATACCATTAGAAGAGTTTTATTTCATTTCTTCAAATTACCAAGCACTGTAATACTATAAATTACTGTAATACTGTGCAAATTCATAGACTATAAAAACATCATTCAGAAAACATAATCATCATTGTTCAACCATGATTTTGAATGTAATAAGATGAATATATTCCTTACAAATTACTTGGAAATTCAATGTTTGTGCAGAGTTGAGACAACTTTATTGTTTCTATCATAAACTATTTATGTATCTTAATTATTAAAATGATTTATTTTATGGCACTAGAAAATTTACTGTGGCTTTTCTGATCTAACTTCTAGATAAAATTGTATCACTCATCCTAAAAAATAAAAATCTTTACTAATAGGCAGTTGAAGGAATGGTTTGCTAACAACCACAGTAATATGATTTTACAGATAGATGCTTCCACTTGGCTATGACATGGAGAAAGATGTTCCCATATTAATAAATAACATTTATATTAGGTTGGTGCAAAAGTAGTTGCGGTTTTTGCCATTAAAAGTAATAACCTTACTCTTATACAAAGTGGACACTGTGGGGAGATACAGAGAAATGGAATATATGGATCCTGCCTGGAGTAAGTTACCTTGTTTGGAAGCCACACATGCAAACGTCATGAGGATAATTAAAGGAGTATTATCAGTAATGAAGTTTATCATGGGTCATCAATGAGCATAGATTGGTGTGGTTCCTGTAGACCCTGGTGTGTTCTTTGAAGTGCCCTCTCCTAATACAGAGGCCTCGAAGCCTCACGGTATACACTTGAAAAGTCACAGATAAGCTAGAATTGTGATCTTTGAAGTTATAACTGTGATAAGAAAATGTGTGTGGTATGACAGCATACCATTAAACACATTTATATCACAGCTCAAAGGACTGATATAATACATTTATATCACAGCTCACAGTTTCTGAAAATGTATACAAGAATCTGTAATCTAGTACTGAAATTACTAAATTGGATAAGATGATTTAAAGGATTTTAATTTTAATGTTTTATTTCTAGAATATATGGCTCCAGTTTATTTTATAGTGTAAAGTTGTATTTCCTAAAGTTTGTGTTTTGTCGACAGTATCTTTTAAATGAGTCTTAAAAATAAAGGCATATTGTTCATGTTTTCCTTTCCCAGTGGCACATAAATAACGTCTTAAAATAGATGGTATCTTATACACTTTTAAAAAATAGACATCTTTACACTAAAAAAGAATTCTGAAGAAAGTAAGTTTGGGAGATGTTGGGTTAAAGAAAGTCAAAGGAGTCACTTCAATGCAGATTTTTCTTAGAATTTTTAAAATCTTAGCTTGCATTGTAACCCTGACAGAAGGAAAATGTTATACAGTATTTCATAATTTCACCACAAAACTGTTCTCTGTGGCATAATGCACAGGACTAGCATTCTGAGGAGCTATACTGTTATTGAAAACATAGTGTAAAAATAGAATCTTCTACAAGTTCCTAGAAAGATAAAAAAAGAAGCAAAGAGACAAATTAGGACTATGAAATACCAGTAGGTATCACCTATTGTGGTGTAATTCTAAGTTCTCTATAAATGATTATAATCTTCTCAGTGAAAATAATTTAGCCCACAGTGTTCTACTGGAAATGGCTTCATGGATGTTGATTACTGTTTTAGAGAGTACCTGCCACCTGCCCAGGGCTCTAGGCAGGATGTGGTTTACGAGAAGTCTCAGTGTCTTGCCCTCAAGAAATCAAAATCCTTTCTAATAGTCATATATAAGTCATGAACAAAAATATTTCTAAAAATGCTGTCAGCAAATCACTAGGAATTTCAAGATGGACAGGAAGGAAAACACTGTCCTTGAGTTTTGTGCCCTAATCACTGATGCCATGTTAATATGGGGAATTCATTCTCAGGTGTTAGTTTCCTAAACTGTGATCTTCAAGATGCGTTTCTAGGCTGCCTGTGGTTCTTTCAAGTGTAAACTGCACCTCTTTTAAACCTCTGATCTTTCTTAGGGTTTCAAAAGAAACTCTCATTAGCTTTGTCAGAAAATAATTTTTGACTATGGCTATGTTTCTGGGTTGAGAACGGATATAAAAACATTTTCTTCCAATGAAAACATCAACAATGAAAACATTTGTAGTGCCTTTCAGCCAGTGAAAACATCTACCCCAGGTCTGTCAACTGTCAAGTATAACTAAAGAACTTGTTTCATCTGTTTTTACATGCTCTTTCTTCATGAATGGATATTTTTGTTTTCTTGACCAGGCCCCTTTAAAAATTTTTAAGCACGGAGGAACACTGTCATTGATAGTTGAATAATTACACTTTTTTGTACTTTCAACATTCCTCTGTGAGAATATACCATATTAATGTGCACATCTCCACATTATTTCTTTATATTACTGAACAGTATTTTATTATATAGATATGCCATTTTTTATCCTTTCACATGTTAATGGACACTTGGGTTGTTTCCAGGTTAAGGCTAATATAACTAAAAATGCTATGTATTTTCATGTGCAGGTGTTTCTTGATTTTCTAAGGCACATGAATTTCACATCAGGATCAGCTTCCTAAGCATTTTATTCATACCATTTTTGAACATACAAATTGTGAATTTGTCAGTGGCAGAATGTGTGATGTTGGCAGGAAAAAGTTTCCTTGCCAAAAGCAGCACAATTCCTCTATGGTAAATTAATAGCTACTTTATTTCCTCATGCAATGACTTCATAGAATCCATTCACTCATTCAACAAATACATGCTGAATGTCACTCTCTCAGGCAATGTTCTAGGATCTTGGGATATATAAGTGTATGAAATGAATAAAAATTCTTACCCTTGGGCAGGTTATCTTCCAGCTGAGTGAAGCAGACAATAAATAATAAACACAACTAATTATAACATTATATACTATATAAAGTAGTGTGAAAAAAGAGTAGATCACGATAAGGGGAGGATTCACTCTACACCAAGTTTATCCATCCATTCATTCAGCATTTGTCAAGTGCCCCATGTAATGGTGTGCATGGGATGTGATGGCAAGTGACATCAGGCAGAGTCCTTGCCTTCGGGTGTGACCCTGCCTTCGGGTAGTGTACATTCTCCTAGAAGATGCAGCCATGAACCCAAAAACCAAACACCTCATCGCTACCATCCTCCCACCATGGCTACCCCACTTTCCAGCTTGATCTTTCTCATTAGCATTTAATATGCTTCAGATTTTACCCACAAGTTTTCCTTATTGTCTGTTTCGTTCCCCTAGAATGTAAGCTTCTTAAGAAAAGAGATTTCTGTAAGTTCTGTTTACATGTGCATGGCCAGTATATAAAATGATGCCCTACTCATACTTAGCACTCAATGTTTTTGAGTGAATAATTAAGATAATCACATTTATCCATATGTTCAGCCACATTTGCCTAAGTTTCCACTTTCTATTTCTGGTACAGGGATTTCATTGTTGAAAAATAGAACTTGGCCGGGCGCGGTGGCTCAAGCCTGTAATCCCAGCACTTTGGGAGGCCGAGACGGGCGGATCACGAGGTCAGGAGATCGAGACCATCCTGGCTAACACAGTGAAACCCCGTCTCTACTAAAAATACAAAAAACTAGCCGGGCGAGGTGGCGGGCGCCTGTAGTCCCAGCTACTCGGGAGGCTGAGGCGGGAGAATGGCGCAAACCCGGGAGGCGGAGCTTGCAGTGAGAAAAAAAAAAAAAAAAAAAAAAAAAAAAAAAAAAAAAAAAAAAAAAAAAAAAAAAAAAGAAAAATAGAACTAATCATCCTTAATACCTTTAGCAGCAATGATATGAAATGCAGAAATTTCTAACACTATAAAAAACCAACTCTAATATTGTATAGTTATAGGAACATGGTGTTACAGCAAGAGCAAAGCAAAAATTACACAAAATTGAGAGCAAATTTTATCTATCATCTTTATTACATAACAGGATTGAACATGATTATTCTAACGCTACTTGGAATATTACAGAATACATTAGCTTAAATGAGTTCCCAGAAAGAAGAGATGAGGGCTTAAATTGTCAATAATTTTTTGCACCAAATCATGAAAGGAAAAAAATATAATTAGCAAATAAACTTCTATGTCTTCATAGAATTATAAAGCCAAATGGAATATACCTCACATCCTTGGGTATTTTATTACAAACCTCTCCAATATGGCAAAGCCGAAATTCTGCTTTTTTAAAGATATATTTTTCTTAAATATTTTACTAGTCATAGCATCTCTATGAATTTGATTGATTCATTGGTTAAACATGGTATTATTTAAAGCACAGAACCTGAATGTTGCCTTTGGGCGTTAGGTAGATTTGAACGTATTTACCTAACTTTCAATTTCATATCTATGATTTGAAATTTCCTTATTTTCAAATTTACTGCAATCCTATAACATTTTTTGCCAGTTGGTTTATGCAGTTTCAGGTAAAATCAATCCGAATAATTGAAAAACAAACAACAGAATAGCAAAGGCATATTAGAAATGTCTACCCATCCACTCTTTGTAGAAATTCTTCAGCTGATAATTATAAATAGAGAGCATCTTATTGAACAATCAAACAAAAGTAAAATTTGCCTTTCAGTATAAAAATCCAAAAATCAGTTTTAATACCACTTCCATCATATTAATCTTTCTAGAAACAATGCTTTAAGAATTAAAGTCCTTCAACTCCAGGGTTGAACATGGAGGATGAACAGGGAATACCTTCAGCTGACCTTCTAAATCCTAAACAACTGTGAGGAAAAAAACTTTTTATAACCAAGGTTTTTTAAAAAGTCTTGATTTAATTTAGTATCTGAAATCATACTTTTTATGGCATCATCACCAGAATTTCCAGAAGCTTCCTTTGGGCAAACAGCGTTAAGTCTTCAGTCAGAGAGTTATTCTGTCTCTAAGGCAGATCCCACTAAAACTTCTCTATTTTTAGCTATTCCTGATTAAATAATCCCCTCTAGCACCTATGAGCCGGGGAATTACAAGCATAAAAAGTCCTGCAATTATTTTTACTATACAGTCAGACATAGTAGCAACAACACAATACAGTGTTTTATTAAACTTTTTTTTTTCTTTTCTTCAAGTTTTGCTCAAGATCCTAACAGTTAACGTAGTGTTTCAGAGATTAAGGTAACAGCTTCTGAGGAATCCTGCTCTCTCCCAGCTGGGAGCCATGGCGGCTGCAGTGGCAGCGGAGACTAGGTGAGGCGGGTGGGTGGAGAGGTTTTTCCCTTAGCTTTTTATTTGGTCCCCTTGCCTCTGCACTTCTCAGCATCCCGGCTGTGCTAGGGCTATTTCTTTCTGAACTCACATGCAACCATAACTCCGCATTCTACTTTCTTGGCACCCTTCTCCATACCCAAGTCCCACGTCCGTTTCTGCCACAGAACTAGGCACATTATAGCTATGTCCAACAACAACAGAGGTATCAACAAGTGAATTCCTCCCTTCCAAAGTTCTCCCAGCATAAAGGGATGAATGTGTAGAGCTATCTCAGCCTTCTGGTGACGAGAAGACCTGAGCCCCACCCCAACTCTTCAAGGAGCTGAGATCAGAGTGGGAGTGAGCAATCTGGAAGCCAACAAATTGTTCCCACCTGAGTAAGTGAGCCACCTCTCCCTTCAGGTCCAAGCAGTTTAGCAGCTGCAATGTCCAAAGCCGCTTCAGCTTTGGGAACTAATTAATGCTTTCTCTTTCTGCCCAGAAGAGAGAGCAGTGAATAAGGTAACTTCTACTTGGGACCCATCCAAAGCCTACCTTGGGTATTTCTTCTCTTCTTACATAGAGGAGCGAACAACATAGATTTCTAACATTCTCTACTCACCCACCAAAAGCCCAACGTTGGGAATTCCTGGACCCTTTCTTCTCTTGCTAGGAGAGGGCAAAAACTAAAAGCCTTCTCTAAAACCTAAAACCATCTGGGCTGCTTGTTCCAACCTACCCCCAGCCTTTGACCAACAATTGTCTTCCAATCCTTTCAAACTGTCTGCTATTGGCTCTTGCTGTCTTCTTTCAAATCCTGTTAGTTAGCCTGGAGGTCATCCTCTATCTCTTTCAGAAAACCACGTTTCAAACAGGATCCCATTCTTGTCAGTAAACTTGGTAAGTTTTTATGATCTGTATTTATTCCTTGTTATCCCGAATGCAACCATGAGGTTTCTGGAACTCAGAGTCATCACTGTTCATTACAGCAACGGCAGCAGTGTCGCATAGGTGATGCAAGGAGAGCCGCATGTTTAGCACTACATGTACAGGGGTTGCATCATAGGAACGGAAGCCTAAAATTATGAATCTGGAAATATATATATATACACACACATATATATCTATGTATGTGTATATATATATAAATAAAATGCCCTCCCTCTCCTCCCTTCCTGAGAGAGAAACATTTGCTCCCTGGTCTTTTACAGTCCTTTGGACTGTAAATAAATGTTCTGAAGAAAAGAGAGGGGAAAGTACCCCAAAATGCAAGCAGTTGGCTCTGACAGAAGTAAGTTTTATTACTCTTTAAGAGCAGATAATTCCCTGTTTAACACACTTCAACGTCCGAGCTTGTCCTTTGACCCAGGTGCCAGTAACATTTGTCAGAAAGTCCTAACTATGCAGAAACATGAGAATATTCACTTTCTGACATAGATCAGTGGTTGCAGATGGAAGTTGAAGCAGGGACTGACAGAAAACAGGTATGAGGGAAACTTCAGGGTGAAGGAGGTACCTTAACACTGAATCGTAGGGATGATTGTATAACTGCATGATATACTAAAAAAAAATCACTGAACAGTATAGTTACAATGGGCAACTGTATGACATGTAAATTTTTCCTCAAAAAAGCTGCTAAATGCAAGCCAGTAGCTAGAATAATTATTCACAATAAATATAACAACAAAAAGTCTCCAGAGTATTTAATGAACTCCTATAAATCAATAAGAGAAAATAATGGAAAGGGTCCTCACAAAAGATGACACACAAATGCACAGTCAATATATATGTGCTCAAAATCATTAGGCATTAGAGAAGTAAATTAAAATCAAAATGCTATGCCAGTACATTTATATCAGAAAGGCTAAAATGAAAAAGATAGTACCAGGTGTTGGTAAGCATGTGGAACAACTGAGTGGAAGTGTTGGTGAAAGTGTAAACTAATATAACCACATCAGAAAATGTTTTGGCTGTATCAGTGAAAGTTTAACATGTATATCCCTATAACCCAGCAATTTTATTCCTAGGAATATACCCTGGAGAAATGCGTGTATAGATATTCACCAAAAGTCATGTAAAGATATAATTCATGGAAGCACTATTTATAGTATCCTAACACTGAAAAGCACACTTAATTATTCATCAGCAAGAGAATGAGTAAACAAATTGTGATATTCTCATATAATGGAATGTTATTCTATTGAGGGGGACGTGTTGAGGGGTTACTAGAAGGGGCACAAGAGGGACTTCTGGGGTTCTGCTAATATTTTTTTCTCTGTGCTGCTTGTGGTTATATGTTCAGTTTCTAAAATTCATTAATCTATATAACTAGAGTTTATGTACTTCCCTGTGTTTGTTATACTTCTCACCACTACCAGAGTCTATGATATATATATATTTATATGATATATATATCATAGCAATTCCACTCCCAGATATTTGCCCAAATCCAGGAATAAAACTAATACATGCCTAGCAGAGTGTCTTGCACACTGTAATATTCAATTAACATGAAACACAGAACAAAAAGGCCTAATTTTACCCACCCTATTTTTTTTTTAATCATATTAACCAGCACGCAGAAATTTCTGGGACCTAAATATCCAGCCCTAATACATATTATAGATGACTACCACCAGGGGTCATGCTAGCAGGTTTGTTTCAATAGGTTGAAGCTGAATGTAATTAATTTTATAATTTTTAATAGTTCAAATCCAGTTTTTAAAAATTAAATTATGAAACAAAGGTGATGTGAATAATCATATTGAATGGTAAGTGCAATAAAATATGCATATGCATTGAATTCACAATTGAGTCATGTCCAATATTACAGTCTAACCTCAATTCCTATCAAATAATTTAAGTTAAAAAATAGTGGGTTCCATATTTATGGCTTTCTGATTATAGAGTCTTCTACTGAGGTAACATGATTCCCCTTGAATTCTTCTGTATTGTTCTTATCTTTGCAGTGACTATCCTTGTATTTCTCTGCATTGCTCCACTCCACCCCACCACTATTTCCTCTGCCTATTCATCTCTCCCTCCTTCTCTAGCTCTTTTCTCTTTGTCATCTTTATTTTCCCTTCTCCCTCTTTGTAATTATAATCTCTTTAATATTTTTAAAAACTAACCAAACTCATATGTTGCAATTTAATAAATTAGAGTCTGTGTACCTATCTTCAAAAAAATCTTTGGGCAAATTTTATACTAGGATGCATATTTCCACATAGCCACTTGTATTCCAGCCTTATCTAAGAGTGAAAATGACTGTTGACCAGAAATTAATACTTTTACTGATAGTCAAAAATAGTGATCATATTTCAACAATAGATAACTTTATTTACTATTGCCAGAAAGACTCATAATTATCTTTGTGTGTATATGTTTAATTATAATCACACTTGATTGAATTACAGTTTCCAAGAATTAATTATGGCTGTTAGTGGCTATTAAATAAGAAAATGTGTTTGCAGCTCAAACATTTGTCTTGTTATGTTTCCTAGTGGAAAAAGGCAAATACTGACAGGATATCAGTTTAAGTGAATTCATGTTACTACCCTGCACAATAAAATAATATACAGGGCTGTGCTTTGTGAATTGTGAGTTATATTAGTGAATATCATTTTCTGATTGCCTGCATCTTTCCTATTTTATATACATGTTTATTTTTGTAAGTCAAATGAATATAAAATTTAATTTGAATACTTGTGAATAAAGAGATGCAGCACTGTTTTCTATTAAACTACACTAATCCTCTCAAGCAAAAAGTAGTTTATTAAATCATATTCCATTAATTTTAAGGTGTTGATGCATTTGTCATATTACCTAATTAACACTGTGTTATGGGAGAATTTTTGTAGCATATATTTTGAATTACTTTCAATTGTCTTGAGATAACTGAATTTGAAGAAACAATAGCTATTTTGTTATCTAACTTCACTTGTAAATTTCACCTACTCATTCTTACTAAAAACAAAGTAAAAATTTTAATAAACTTCAGGTTATTAATATACTGTATTTCTCCTTTTCCCTCTAACCACCTTTTGACCATTATTTCTACTATAAATTATTTCATTTTCTTTACAATTCATAAACAAATCTTGCTTTTCATCAAGATTTATTTGTTGTGAACAATTCATTATGAAACAGTGAACACTGTGAAAAATGTTCTAATTTCCTTATAACTTGTCATTAATGCTAATTTACTCTATAATTTATTTAACCTTTAAAGCATCTTTCTTTGATATTTATCTTTAAAATCCCTTTCTAAGCAGCTGTTTACTGAGTTGAAGCATTTTATTAGCTTATTTGGATGCTGTACATGCTTATGAAATACTGACAAATAAATCCTTGAAAATTTACCCAGTAGTTGGCGTCTTTTCTCTTACACTAAAAAGTATTGTCTATACTATTTGCATGCAAAATATACATTTCTGAAACCTGACTTCTAAAGTCTGTCATTTCAATTAACTATTCTCAAATGATCTAACATGCCTTTATCCTAGAAAATGTACTGTTAGTAGTGTTCCTATTATTATTTATTTTTTCTTTAGAGAACTTTGAAGTATCCTTCAAGATACGATTCTACTATAGCTCTTAGAAATAATAGCAATAGGGTGAAATTTGCCCTATTTTAATCATTCACCTAGCTCTCACCTCACATTCACAGCATGAGTTGTCTTTGAAATTCTCTAGTAGCAGGGATTAAGCCAGCATTACAGAATGAACTCCATCTAATTGTGTGTGAAAAGAGAGAAAATGCCAATTACATAAAAACATCAATGACTTCATTTCATTTATTTTGCTCCCTTTCTCTGGATCAAACAGGCAATCTTGATATATAAGAGAAACCAAAATAGGTAGCTAGAGGCTTCACGTTGCTGGTGTGTATCCTCTACAGAGAAAAACAACAACAAAAAAACACCAATGTTTTATTAGTCAGACCAGATTTTTTGGGGTTTTTTTAAGATGAGAAAAATGACAACTTTGTAGGAAAGCTGTGATGCTCTTAGACCAGTCATTTGTACAGACTCTTTTCTACAAAAAGAGAGAGTTGGACTAAATCAAAACAAGGGAGCAAAAGGCAAAACTGATTTTTCACAAATCATAATGTTTAAAAATAGATGTCACTGATCCCCTCAAGCTTGATGCATCCCATCTGAGTCCCACCTGAGACTAACCTCATCCTTTGGCTATAGGTGGTTAACAGAGCAACAAAGAATAAAAAGCCTGAAATCAATCAAATGATTAGTTCAACCTTACTTCTCTCCTCTCAGTACCTCACACTTATTCTCCAGCCTGGAGAGACTCATAGGCAGGGAAATTGCTGTACCTATGTGTTTATAAAAATATAAAGTGATAAGTACGTAAGTGCAAGTAATGATAGAATATTATTGCTAATAATAGGAATATATTATTCTTATTTATGATAGTTAATGAAAGCACAATTGCTAACAGACATATTTAAACATATCATGTTAAACACATTGCTGTATAAGAGGCATTAGCTTAAAGTCATTAAAGCTCATGAGTAGATTAAAATGTTTTTAAAACTGCTATAAGTGACTAATCAATTAAAGTTACTGGGAGGCAAATTTCAGCTCAGAATAAGAAAGAACTTTCTAGCAAAAGTGCAGCTTTTGGTGGAATGTGGTGGCCTCTGAAGACAATGTGTTTCCTCATACTCAGAAATGGAATAGAAGTAGAATCATTGTAAGTCTGGAATATATCCAGTCTCCACGTGCAAATGAGAGCTAGAGAAGCATCCAGAGCACAGACTGCTGTGAGATCTTGAGTCAAAAGCCGCCTTTCACAAGCATCCAGAAAACAATGAGTTCCCGCTGTTTCCAAGTCCAAGGTTCCATTCCAGCAGTGATTCTAACTAATATACAGCAGTTGAGACAATATAAACATACATCTATGCAATCTATTTATTTTCCCCAACTTCAACTGAAATCAGTGGAAAAAAAGCAAAAGATTTGTGCCATATTCAGACACTCTTGAGTATAAGGCCCAATTTATCTCTTCTAAGTGCAACCCAACTGTTCTCTCTCATGACTTCATTTTTGTAGATGGCATAAACCTGCCCCAAACCCTTTTCCAGTTGTACCTCCAAGGGAGATCGGGCCACCTCTAATTACAGTTTACTTAATTTTCAAATGGTTTTTCCAATTATAATGTCAGCACAAGAAGATACCCCTGTTGCCAGGGCAACCTAAATGTACACTTCACTTCCTCAAAACCTAACTCTACCTGATCAAATTAATTCTATATTCTCAGATAATCTCACTTTTGTGTTATTAAAATGTAAGCATTCTGAAGCTTCCATCATCTTATGTTGCCTGTTTTTTCAACGTGTTGTAAATCTATCCTCTTTTCCTTTAGTTTGCTGACATTTTATTTTTCTTAACTAATTCCAATATAACTCTCACCTTGAAAGTCAGATATTTTTCTCATCATTTACATATGTCTGTGTCAAAATTATCATCTCCATTAAAAAAGAGAAATTGACTTCTATAAAGTATCTATAATTAATCAAAACTTTAGTGTATGTCTCAAATAATTTAGATTGTTCAATATATTGTGTATTTATATAAACACTGGAAACATACATGAGCATTCCAACCAGTGTGTGTGTGTGTGTTTGTGTGTGTATATGTGTGTGTGTGAATTTTTTTTTTTGTTTTGCTGGGAATTTCTTTTTCTTTTAAATTATACTTTAAGTTCTAGGATACATGTGCACCATGTGCAGGTTTGTTACCTATGTATACATGCGCCATGTTGGTTTGCTGCACCCATCAACTCGTCATTTACATTAGATATTTCTCCTAATGCCATCCCTCCTCCAGCTCCCAACTCCATGACAGGACCCGGTGTTGTGATGTTTCCCACCCTGTGTCCACGTGTTCTCATTGTTCAGTTCCCACCTATGAGTGAGAACATATGGTGTTTGGTTTTCTGTCTTTGTAATAGTTTGCTGAGAATGATGGTTTCCAGCTTCATCCATGTCCCTGCAAAGGACATGAACTCATCATTTTTTATAGCTGCATAGTATTCCATGGTGTATATGTGCCATATTTTCTTAACCCAATCTATCATTGATGGACATTTGGGTTGGTTCCAAGTCTTTGCTGTTGTGAATAATGCCACAATAAACATACGTGTGCATGTGTCCTTATGGCAGCATGCTTTATAATCTTTTGGGTATATGCCCACTAATAGGATTGCTGGGTCAAACGGTAATTCTAGGTCTAGATCCTTGAGGAATTGCCAAACTGTCTTCCACAATGGTTGAACCAATTTACACTCCCACCAACAGTGTAAAAGTGTTCCTATTTCTCCACATCCTCTCCAGCATCTGTTGTTTCCTGACTTTTTAATGATTGCCATTCTAACTGGCATGAGATGGTATCTCATTGTGGTTTTGATTTGCATTTCTCTGATGACCAGTGATGGTGAGCATTTTTTTCACGTGTCTGTTGGCTGCATAGATGTCTTTTTTTTTTTTTTTTTTTTTTTGAGATGGAGTCTTGCTCTGTCGCCCAGGCTGGAGTGCAGTGGCATGATCATGGCTCACTGCAAGCTCCGCCTCCCGAGTTCACACCATTCTCCTGCCTCAGCCTCCCTAGTAGCGGGGACTATAGGTGCCCACCACCATGCCTGGCTAACTTTTTGTATTTTTGGTAGAGATGGGGTTTCACAGTATTAACCAGGATGGTCTCGATCTCCTGACCTCATGATTCACCTGCCTCAGCCTCCCAAAGTGCTGGGATTATAGGTATGAGCCACCGCACCCAGCCAGATGTCTTCTTTTGAGAAGTGTCTGTTCATATCCTTTGCCAGTTTTTGATGGAGTTGTTTTTCTTCCTTGTAAATTTGTTTAAATTCTTTGTAGATTCTGAATATTAGCCCTTAGTCAGGTGGGTAATTGCAAAAAATTTTCTCCCATTCTGTAGGTTGCCTCTTCACTCTGATGGTAGTTTCTTTTGCTGTGCAGAAGCTTTTTAGTTTAATTAGATACCATTTGTCTAATTAGGCTTTTATTGCCATTGCTTTTGGTGTTTTAGTCATGAAGTCTTTCTTTGCCCATGCCTATGTCCTGAATAGTATTGCCTAGGTTTTCTTCTAGGGTTTTTATGGTTTTAGGTCTTACAGTTAAGTCTTTAATCCATCTGTTAATTTTTGTATAAAGTATAAGGAAGGGATCCACTTTCAGCTTTCTACATATGACTGGCCAGTTTTCCCAGCACCATTTATTAAATAGGGAATCCTTTCCCCATTTCTTGTTTTCTTGAGATTTGTCAAAGATTAGATGGTTGTAGATGGTGGGGTTATTTCTGAGGCCTCTGTTCTTTTACATTGGTCTTTATATCTGTTTTGGTACCAGTACTATGCTGTTTTGGTTACTGTAGGCTTTTACTATAGCTTGAAGTCAGGTAGTGTGATGCCTCCAGCTTTGTTCTTTTTGCTTAGGATTGTGTTATCTATGTGGGTTCTTTTTTGGTTCTGTGTGAACTTTAAAGTAGTTTTTTCCAATTCTGTGAAGAAAGTCATTGATAGCTTGATGGGGATGGCATTGAATCTAGAAATTACCTTAGGCATTATGGCCATTTTCACAATATTGGTTCTTCCTATCCATGAGCATGGAATGTTCTTCCATCTGTTTGTGTTCTCTTTTATTTCGTTGAGCAGTGGTTTGTAGTTCTCCTTGAAGAGGTCCTTCACATCCCTTGTAAGTTGGATTCCTAGGTATTTTATTCTCTTTGTAGCAATTGTGAATGGGTTTTCACTCACAAATTGGCAGTTTGTCTGTTATTGACGTATAGGAATGCTTGTGATTTCTGCACATTGATTGTGTATCCTGAGACTTTGCTGAAGTTGCTTACCAGCTTAAGGAGATTTGGGACTGAGACTATGGGGTTTTCTAAATATACAATCATGTCATCTGCAAACAGGGACAATTTGATGTCCTCTTTTCCTAATTTAATACTCTTTATTTATTTATCTTGCCTGATTGCCCAGGCCAAAACTTCCAACTCTATGTTGAATAGGTGTGGTGATAGAGGGCATCCTTGTCTTGTCTTGAAAGGGAAATCCCCTGACCCCTTGCGCTTCCCGGGTGAGGTGACACCCCAGCCTGTTTTGGCTCACCTTCCGTGGGCTGCACCCACTGTCCAACCAATCCCAACTAAATGAACCAGGAACCTCAGTTGGAAATGCAGAAATCACCCATCTTCTGCATCTGTTCTGGTCTTGTTTCAGTTTTCAAAGGGAATGCTTCCAGTTTTTGCCCATTCAGTATGATATTGGCTGTGGGTTTGTCATAAATAGCTCTTATTATTTTGAGATACATTCCATCAATACCTAGTTTTTTAAGACTTTTTAGCATGTAGAGCTGTTGAATTTTGTCGAAGGCCTTTTCTGCATCAATTGAGACAATCATGTGGTTTTTGTCATTGATTCTGTTCATGTGATGGATTACATTTATTGATTTGTGTATGTTGAACCAGCCTTGCATCCCAGGGATGAAGCAGACTTGATTGTGGTGGATAAGCTTTTTAATGTGCTGCTGTATTCGTTTTACCAGTATTTTATTGAGGATTTTTGCATTGATGTTCATCAGGGATATTGGTCTAAAATTCTCTTTTTTGTGTGTGTCTCTGCCAGGCTTTGGTATCAAGATGATTTTGGCCTCATAAAATGAGTTAGGGAGGATTCCCTCTTTTTCTATTGATTGGAATTGTTTCAGAAAAAAATGGTACCAGCTCCTCTTTCTACCTCTGGTAGAATTTGGCTGTGAATCCATCTGGTCCTGGACTTTTTTTGGTTAGTAGTCTATTAATTATTGCCTTAATTTCAGAACCTGTTATTAGTCTATTCAGAGATTCAACTTCTCCCTGATTTAGTCTTGGGAGAGTGTATGAGTCCAGGAATTTATCCATTTCTTCTAGATTTTCTAGTTTATTTGCATAGAGGTGTTTATAGTATTCTCTGATGGTAGTTTGTATTTCTGTGGGATCGGTGGTGATATCTCCTTCGTAAATTTTATTGCATCTATATGACTCTTGTCTCTTTTCTTCTTTATTAGTCATGCTAGCAGTCTATTTTGTTGATCTTTTGAAAAAAACAGCTCCTGGATTCACTGATTTTTTTGAATTTTTTTTTTTGTGTGTGTCTCGATCTCCTTCAGTTCTGCTCTGATCTTACTTATTTCTTGCCTTCCACTAGCTTTTCAATTTGTTTGCTCTTGCCTCTCTAGTTCTTTTAATTGTGATGTTAGAATGTCAATTTTAGATCTTTTCAGCTTTCTCCTGTAGTCATTTAGTGCTGTAAATTTCCCTATACACACTGCTTTAAATGTGTCCCAGAGATGCTGGTACATTGTGTCTTTGTTTTCATTGGTTTCAAAGAACATCTTTATTTCTGCCTTCATTTTGTTATTTACCCAATAGTCATTCAGGAGCAGGTTGTTTAGTTTCCATGTAGGTGTGAGGTTTTGAGTGAGTTTCTTAATCCTGAGTTCTAATTTGATTGCGCTGTGGTCTGAGAGACAGTTTGTTGTGATATCTGTTCTTTTACATTTGCTGAGGAGTGCTTTACTTCCAATTACATGGTCAATTTTAGAGTAAGTGTGATGTGATGCTGAGAAGAATGTATATTCTGTTAACTTGGGGTGGAGAGTTCTGTAGATGTCTATTAGGTCGGCTTGGTCCAGAGCTAAGTTCAAGTCCTAGATATCCTTGTTAACTTTCTGTCTTGTTGATCTGTCTGATATTGACAGTGGGTTGTTAAAGTCTCCCATGATTATTGTGTGGGAGTCTAAGTCTCTTTGTAGGTCCTTAAGGACTTGCTTTATGAATCTCTGGGCTCCTGTATTGAATGCATATATATTTAGGAATAGTTAGCTCTTCTTGTTGAATTGATCCCTTTACCATTATGTAATGGCTTTCTTTGTCTCTTTTGATCTTTGTTGGTTTAAAGTCTGTTTCATCAGAGACTAGGATTACAACCCCTGCTTTTTTATGCTTTCCATTTGCTTGGTAGATCGTCCCCCATCCCTTTATTTTGAGCATATCTGTGTCTCTGCATGTGAGTTGGGTCTCCTGAATATAGCACACTGTTGGGTCTTGACTCTTTATCCAATTTGTCAGTCTGTGTCTTTTAATTCTGTTGTTTACCCTATTTACATTTAAGGTGAATATTGTTATGTGTGAATTTGATCCTGTCATTATGATGTTAACTGGTTATTTTGCCTGTTGGTTGATGCAGTTTCTTCCTAGCATCAACGGTCTTTACAATTTGGCATGTTTTGCAGTGGCTGGTACTGGTTTTTCCTTTCCATATTTAGTGCTTCCTTCAGGACCTCTTGTAAGTCAGGCCTGGTGGTGACAAAATCTCTCAGCATTTGCTTGTCTGTGAAGGATTTTATTTCTCCTTCACTTATGAAGCTTGATTTGGCTTGATATGAAATTCTGGGTTGAAAATTCTTTTCTTTAAGAATGTTGAATATTAGTCCCCCACTCTCTTCTGGCATGTAGGGTTTCTGCCAAGAGATCTGCTGTTAGTCTGATGGGCTTCCCTTTGTGGGTAACCCGACATTTGTCTCTGGCTGCCCTTAACATTTTTTCCTTCATTTCAGCATTGGTGAATCTGACAATTATGTGTTTGGGGTTGCTCTTCTTGAGGAGTATCTTTGTGGTGTTCTCTGTAGTTCCTGAATTTGAATGTTGGCCTGCCTTGTTAGGCTGGGGAAGTTCTCCTGGATAATATCCTGAGGAGTGTTTTCTAACTTGGTTCCATTCTCTCTGTCACTTTCAGATTCACCAATCAAATGTAGACTTCGTCTTTTCACATAGTCCCATATTTCTTGGGGCTTTGTTCATTTCTTTTTAGTCTTTTTTTCTAATCTTGTCTTCTCCCTTTATTTCATTAATTTGATCTTCAATCACTGATATCCGTTCTTCCATTCGATCGAATCAGCTATTGAAGTTTGTGTATGTGTCACAAAGTTCTTATGCTGTGGTTTTTGGCTCCGTCAGGTCATTTAAGGTCATCTCTATGCTGTTGATTCTAGTCAGTCATTCATCTAACTTTTTTTCAAGGTTTTTAGCTTCTTTGCAATGGGTTAGAACATGTTCTTTTAGCTTGAAGAAGTTTATTATTACCGACCTTCTGAAGCCTACTTCTGCCAACTTGTCAAAGTCATTCTCCATTCAGTTTTGTTTGGTTGCTAGTGACGAGCTGCTATCCTTTGGAAAAGAGGTGCTCTGAATCTTGGAATTTTCAGCTTTTCTGCTCTTGTTTCTCCCTGTATTTGTGGTTTTATCTACCTTTAGTCTTTGATGTTGGTGACCTACAGATGGGATTTTGGTGTGGATGTCTTTTTTGTTGATGTTGATGCTATTCCTTTCTGTTTGTTAGTTTTCCTTCTAACAGTCAGGACCCTCAACTGCAGATCTGTTGGAGTTTGCTGGAGTTCCACTCCAGACCCTGTTTGAGTGGGTATTACCAGCAGAGGCCACAGAACAGCAAATATTGCAGAACAGCAAATATTGCTGCCTGATCCTTCCTCTGGAAGCTTTGTCCCAGAGGGGCACCCACATGTATGAAGTGCCTATTGGCTGCTACTGGGAGGTGTCTCCCAGTCAGGCTACACGGGGATCAGGGACCCACTTGAGGAGGCAGTCTGTCCATTCTCAGAGCTTGAATGTTGTGTTGGGAGAACCACTGCTCTCTTTAGAGCTCTCAGACAGGGACGTTTAAGTCTGCAGAAGTTGTCTGCTGCCTTTTGTTCAGCTATGCCCTGCCCGCAGAGATGGAGTCTGTAGAGGCAGTAGGCCATGCAGAGAGGCGAGCTCTGCCCAGTTTGAACTTCTGGGCCCCTTTGTTTACCTACTCAAGCCTCAGCAATGGTGGACGCCCCTCCCCCGACCAGGCTGCAGCCTTGCAGGTCGATCTCAGACTGCTGCACTAGCAGTGAGCAAGGTTCCATGGGCATGGGACCCTCTGAGCCAGGTACAGGAGGGAAACTCCTGATCTGCTGGTTGCTAAGACCTTGGGAAAAGTACAGTGGGAGTGTGGGAGTGTACCGTTGTTCCAGGTACAGTCAGTCATTTCTTCCCTTGGCTATGAAAGGGAAATCACCTGACCCCTTGCATTTCCCAGGTGAGGCAATGCCCCGCCCTGCTTCAGTTCACCCTCCCTGGGCTGCCCCCACTGTCCAACCAGTCCCAGTGAGATGAACCTGGTACCTCAGTTGAAAATGCATAAATCACCCATCTTCTACATCGATCTCACTGGAAGCTGCAGACTGGAGCTCTTCCTATTTGACCATATTGGAAACCCCAACCACTTTTTAATTTGAGCTTTTTCAGTTTTTTATGTGGTTTGGCTATGTCTCCACCCAAATCTCAACTTGAATTGTAGTTCCCATAATCCCTGTGTGTCATGGAAGGGATCAGGTGGGAGGTAATTGAATCATGGGAGCAGTTACCTCCATGCTGTTCTCATGATAGTGAGTGAATTCTCATGAGATCTGATGGCTTTATAAAAGTCTTTCCCCCCAACTTTGCTCTGTACTTTTCCTCACTGCTGCCATGTAAAGAAGGACACGTTTGCTTCCCCTTCTGCCATGATTGTAAGTTTCCTGAGGCTTCCCCAACCCTGCAGAACTGTGACTCAATTAAACCTCTATCCTTTATAAATTGTCCAGTTTAGGGTATTTCTTCATAGGAGTGTAAGAATGAACTAATACGGTTTCTGTTTTTGGGGTTGTTTTTCTTTTTTTCTTTTTTTTTTTTTTACAGAGTTTCACTTTTGTTGCCCAGGCTAGAGTGCAATGATGCAATCTCAGCCACTGCAACCTCTGCCTCCCAGGTTTAAGTGATTCTCCTGACTCAGCCTCCCAAGTAGCTGGAATTGCAGACACCCACCACCATGCCCAGCTAATTTTTATATTTTTAGCAGAGACAGGGTTTCACCATGTTGACCAGGCTGGTTTCAAACTCCTGACCTCAGGTGATCCACCCACCTCAGCCTCCCAAAGTGCTGGGATTACAGATGTGAGCCCTGGTGCCCCGCCTGATACAGTTTTACAATGGAATCATGTCTGCTTTAACAGACAACTTCTTTGAATTTAATTTGATCATTTTTATTTTCTTTTCTGATGTTACCTTATACACTGGGCCCTGAGAAGCCTTCTCACAGACCAGAGCCTCCTCCCCAGCCTTGCCCTTTTCCATATCACCTCTGATATTGCTGAAAGTATTCTTGATTTTGATAACATCAAGATATTTCAAGCCCATTCTTATTTATCTGATCTTAAAACATTGAGTCAGCTATACTTCAAAAAGCCCTGGTTTTTAGGAATAAAGAATATGAGAAACCATGATATTGACATTAGCTCATACATTAAACTCTTCCAAGACTATAGGTGGCAGGAAGAGGACACCAGATGACCCAACCAGTGTCTGCTTGAATCATTAAAGCATGTTGAACATTGGAATAGGAAAGTATGTTCACAAATAACATAATGATGTACAATATTTTAGCTTTTCCAAAACCATAAAAAATGAACAAAAGTAAACTTTTATGACAGTAATTTTTTAGCCTATTGAAATAAATTATGTACATCCACTAGAGTTTCCTGGAAAAGAAGAATAGGAAATCAGTTAACAATAGTGCTTGCCAAAAAAGAATTCTTCATTCTTCCTTTATATATTCAAACCCGAAGAATGCAACTTGAGGAACTTAAATTAAGATTTGTTTCTTTCCATGAATGATAGGGTTTTTAAATAGAAGGGTTAGGAAAGAGGTCCTATGCATTTTAATCATTAATTACGTTAGAAAAAAATGCAAAATTAATAATTGAGGGAACCAAAATCTCAGGTGACAATCTAAAATTCCGTGGTCATAAGTAATACCCCACCACAAAGATAAATCAACCCTTGTGTTTTTATCACCACACAATGGTTAAAATCTAAGCCTCTGTCACATCAATTATCTGGCCAAATAGCCAGTGGAAAAGTAAAAAGTCGAAGTAATTTGAAAAGAGTTTCACAAATGTTTGCTTCTGAATAATACACAAGGTAACAGGTAATTTCCTGGGAATGTATCTTGAATACACATTTCTTCCATAAAATAAAACTTTTAAAAATGATTTCTCTTTTTCAGGGTGTGGTTTTGCGGAATTGTGAAAAGTATTGCCCTTTGTTTTAACTTCATCTGGAAACTTCAGGAACAGACCAACTATTGCTAATCCAGCTGGAAGCAATTTATATGATATAGATATTTGTGATAAACCCTCCCCAGAGAGCTCCTTAAGTTGTTGCACCAGGCAAGAGTCATTCATAAACTTTAGCTGTGTTTTCAAGAGCTATTGTTTCTCCCAATTACAGCAACTACAGGCTTAATAAATTCATCCATAGATATATACTGAGCATTACATCAAAGTCAATCTTCACTTTGTTCTAACTACTCTTTGCTTTCCAATAATTGAGAATTTTGTCAAGAGATAAGGCTGTTGTCATAATTTTAAATTGGAATTTCTCAATTTCTTTCTGTTTTCTAAAGAAATATAATGGTTTTGAAAGATACTGGACTTGACATTAATGTTAGTAGTTCACCTATACATCAATCTTAAAAGACAAAAGTCTGAAATTAACTATTAGTATGAAATCAGTAAGAACTCATAAATAAATAAACATTAAGTAGAAACGAATCTTACTAAACTTTGGCCATCAGATGAGAAGACAAGAACTTAAATTGATTTTTTACTTAATTATACTTTTGGATCAATATTCTATGTGGAAGTAACTTGCCATTTTCTTATACTAATATATAGAAAGACTGGATTACAATACTTTGCATAGCTACCCAAAATTTATATTATCATTATACTAATCTGGTTAAGAAATAGAGAGACTAGAAATGAAAATGTAAAAAGAATTTTCCCTCTTAATTCAATGTAGTGTAAAGAATAGGATACATCTCAGAAGCACAAAATTGAATTTATAAAGGAAATTAACAACCCAGAATCTCTCAGTTTGAGTGGCTCTCTTCACAACTCATTCAGAACAATTGTGCAACTAGAATAATGATCTTGCCCATTGATATGATTTGGCTGTGTCCCCACCCAAATCTCACCTTGAATTGTAATAATTTTCATGTGTTAAAGGCAGGGCCAGGTGGACATAATTGAATCATGAGGGCGGTATCCTCCATTCTGTTCTCATGGTAGTGAGTAAGTCTCATGAGATTTGATGGTTTTTTAATGGAGAGTTTCCCTGCACAAGCTCCCTTGCCTGCTGCCATGTAAGATGTATCTTGTTTTCCTTTTGCCATGATTGTGAGGCTTCCTCAGCCATGTGGAAACTGTGAGCCAATTAAACCTCTTTCCTTCATAAATTACCCATCTTGGGTATGTCTTTATTAGCAGAATGAGAACAGACTAATACACCTATATTTAACTGCACAAGCCTTACCTTTATGGTTTATTTCTAATATTATTTATATTTTTATACTATCTCCAACAACCAGTTCTCCATTTTTTAAAACTTAAATTGTTTCATTACAAATGTTAGTTTTAATATGATACAGAGAATTCAATGATGTTAGTTATATGCTAATATTTATGCAAATGAAAATTTTTGTTCTTTGATGATAAGTTATGTCACTATTGTACTGTTGTAGAATACCAGTAGAAAAACTTCTTATTGTCCCCAAATTAAAGCCTAGAATCTACAGTCTAAAGTCAAATAATGCAAATGCATTTTCTCATTTTCCCAGAATTGAAAGAATCCAGTCTAATGTCAAGTAATGTCAAATTCTAAAGTCAAAAAACTACCAGCTGTGGGCTCAATCACATTCAAGAGAGACTTGCTAAGGGGCACTATTTCAGCACAGTTGGAGCTCTTCATTGTTCCAACCCTTTACTTCCTGACTTCCTCTGGACTACATAAAATGAAGGCAGGCTAGAAGTCATTATTGATGAGAATGAGAATTTGTGGAGCAGCTTCTCTTACTCCTCCCATTAGTGAGAAGCATCCATTATATTCTCTCTCATCCTACAAGATGGAGGATGCCAAAACCACTACCCCCTTCACTAAGTTGTGACTGCTGATCATCCGTTGTGTGAAATGTCCTAACTACTGAGCCGGCAGGATATCTGGTGTCCTAGACTTACAGCTGCTGATGAGAGAAAAGAAAGTCAAGAAAGATGATGAGGAGAGAAATCAGCAAGGAGAAGGTGGGGAGGTAACCTGTATGCCTGCTCTGTTGTATGGCAAGGATACAGATATTTCTGACAATCACCTTAGGTGTTGGTTAGAAATTAATTTATCAGGCTGGGCACAGTGGCTCATGTATGTAATTCCAGCACTGTTGGGGGGTGCCGAGGTGGCTGAATCACGAGGTCAGGAGTTCAAGACCAGCCTGGCCAAGATGGTGGAACCTCATCTCTACTAAAAATTAGCCGGGCATGGTGGCAGGTGCCTGTAATCCCAGCTACTCAGGAGGCTGAGGCAGAGAATTGCTTGAACCTGGGAGCCAAGATCATGTCACTGCACTACACTCCAGCCTGGGTGACAGAATGAGACTCTGTCAAAAAAAGAAAAGAAAAAAAAAGAAAAAAATTTATCAGTAAGATAAATTAATTCACCTCAAGAGAGCTACTAGAAGACAAAATTCTCAACACGAAGTAATAGAATGCCCCTTCCACAGCAGAAATGAGCAGATGGTGGTAGTCTCTAGTTACCTAGTACCTGGTTGGTGATTTAGAGAAGGGAGAATATCGGTATGGTGTGTTAGAGTTAATAAAGGAGGTGGCTGAAGGTAGAGATGGGATTGTTTGGCTTGCATATGAAAGGTATGTTCATAGGCAAGTTGTTTGCTATCTCTAGCAATTAGCTATCCTTGGAAGAGACAGTCTCTCCAAGATCAGCAAGACCCCAAGATGTCAAAGCATGATAAAATATAAAAATGCATAATTAATGTTGCAAGAAGACAGACAAGTATTAACATTTCCTTTGCAAGGGGGTTTTCCCTCAAGTTCAGTCACTGAAGGTGTTGCTGTCTGGGAAGAGCAGTCTCAGATTATTGAGGTTGTCTCTGATCCAGCCTTCTATGAAACTCAGGTTCATATTATTGGTGCTTTCTTTCCAGCCTCCATGGATGCAGGCAACCTTAAAATTCAGACTCAAGGTTACCAACTACTGGCAGATGCCGTCCAGGTAAACAGCACACACTGACTTCAACCTCATCTATTTTGGATTTGTGTTTTCTTGTCAGTTCTGCCCTCTGATGGTTTTTCTGAATTTATCATCTTTACCATTACTTTTGAAAAGATTTTCACTTTTAATCTATTACTGCAGATATGCCATGCTGGGAAGGGTTTATCTACTCAGCTTGTCAACCATTTTCCTAAAATAAAAGTCTTACATTTACATGTTTAATGTCTCTTTGCTTGTTAAAAAATTATTCGCAATGAACTCTATTAAAAGCAAGAAAAACAATCCTAAAATAGTATCTAATGAAATGTCAATCTGGATTTTCTAGCTTTCAGACAGTTTCCTACACTTTGAACAATTGCCATTAAAGTAAAAGTTACTTAAGATTTTTGACTAAATACTTTGTAATTTTTATGTTTTCTAAGAAATTTTAAACCTTTCCTGTTACACTCTGAAATCTAATTTTAAAATGTGACAATGTCAGTCTTCCCTTTTTGCTATTTAAACTATTTTTGTAAGGATGTGAATATTTCTTAATGTACAAATGTTATTTTCTAGTTCACTGATTTAGAGCATAGAAGCCATTGACCCTATCTTCAGAATATGCAATATCCTCTAAATGGACAGTACAAAAACATTTTAAAGGCCAACCAAAGAAGACTTAACTATGCATTAGACAAGAACATAAATGTGTAGTCCATAAATTGTATCAGAAAATAAAATTTGAATTGGATAGAATGTTACAATTAAAATATATTAATTTTATATTACGTTGCTTTCATTTTTGAGATCTGATACACAAAGAGAAACAAAATAATTAGATAATTCAATAATCCTAAACCAACCATTGATATGTAGACTTTTTTTTTCTTTTTTATACAGAGTCTTACTTTGTCACCCATGCAGGGTGGTACAATCATTGGTCACTGCAGCCTCAACCTTCTAAGCTCAAGCAATCCTCCCACCTCAGGGTCCCAACTACCTGGGACCACAGACATGCACCACCATGCCTAGCTAATTTTTAAAAAAATTTTTTGTAGAGACGATGTCTCTCTATGTTGCCCAGGCTGGTCTCAAACTCCTGGGCTCAAGCAATCCTCCCACCTTGGCCTCCCAAAGTGCTGGAATTACAGGTGTGAGCCACTGCACCCAGCTGACATCTATTTTTGATTATTCAGTAGATCAGTTTGAGTCTGACTTATTGTTTCATTTTAATTTTAGTTAAACTGGAATTTTATGAGCCATCTTAGCATGTTTTATGTCACCAAATAAACTTGGGAATTTAAATAACTACCATTAATTCATCATATTTCCATTGTCTTAGGAATCAAGTCAGGTTTGAGAACTAGCTGGTAATCAGGAAGCTTGGGAAAGGCCTGCATAACAAAAGAGATATGGACAAACATGTTTTGTATGTAATGACTACACCAAAGTCATTTGCCAGTTAAGTTATCTGCCTTGTGAGAATTATTCTCATCTGTTTATATGAAGAAAAACAGAGAAAAGAGGAAGAGTTTAGAATAAACAAATATTTATTTAATGAGTGTTGGTTCAATCTCAATACCAATCAAAATGAAACACAATTTGAAATAAGATATTTTTCAATTATCAGTAGTAATGAAAATGGTATCATAATAACCTTAGACAAGGGGGAAGTGAAATAGATGTTTCATGAACTGTTGGTTTAAATATAAATTACTATCAGTCATAGGAGGATGAATTGGCATTACATAGCATCAAAAATCTTTTATATATATATATATACACACACACACACTTTAGCCAACTAAACTTTCAGAACTCTTTTCTTTAAAAAAGTGCAAAGATGTAGGTATACACATGTTTATCACAATTTTACATATAATTGTGAAAATTTTGACAGGAGTGAGGGCCTTTACTAAAGACATGAGCTAAAGAATTTGCATAGTTCTGCTCCTTTAAGGAAGAATGCATCTTCAAGCCACCTCAAAGCAAAACCTTTCCTTACTAAGGACTCCCAGTAGCCTTCCTACACTGTGGTTGAGTTTTCTGACTTTACTAAACATTGACTTCTATGGTTCAGCACCTCAAAATTGACTTAAAATGTATTATTAACGTGTATAACATTTATTCCTAAGTTTTATTCTAATTTCATTATTCTTATATTTTGGATTTTCTGCCTCTCTCTTATTTTTCTTTAACTTAAATGGTGACTACTGCATTTTTAATAAAAAGAATTTGACTTTATTTGTACATTCTTAGAAACTACTTTTAGTCTTAATAATCTCATTCATAACTCTACTTTTTAGGTCTAGCTTTTTATATTGCACATATTTATTTTCAAACTTAATTGTTTTAAACTTAATTGCTTTTTCCATATTTTAAAATTAATATTTTATTTTTAGAATAAATTTTACCTTAAAATTATATTTTATTTCTGTTTTTTGTTTGTTTAGACTAATCTCTTTAATTGTCTGTTTTCAATTTCTTATTTTTAGTTTCTGTTTGGTTTTATTACTATTTTTTGACAGTTTCTTGCTCTATTACCCTTGACTTCTCAAACTCAAGTGATCCTCCTACCTCAGCCTCCCAAAAGTAACTACACCCAGCTAACTTTTTTCTTCTTTTTTTTCTTTTTTGTTTTTTGTGGAGACAGGGATCTCACTATGTTTCCTGGGCTAGTCTTGAGCTTCTGGCCTCAAGCTATCTTCCCACTGTGGCCTCCCATAGTGCTGGGATTATAGTCATGAGCCACTGTGTCCAGATGATTATTTTTAGTTTGCTCTTCTGTTGAACAACCTGATTCCATGACTCATATTCAAGACAAGAATCCTGGCCTGGCCCTGCCCACCAATGACTTCTACACCCATCTGAATGAAGAGGTTGGTTAGCTTTCTGTTCTTCTTAAACTCAATTTTCACAAGAAGTCAATTCTCCTTTTCAGTCCATTGAAACTTAACTGTGAATCAACTTGAAATCTAACTGGCAGCATGTTACAATTGCAATCTATTTATTAACAAAGGTACACTTTAAAGATGCATAATTGAGAACTGCCTAAAAGATAGGCAATCCTTCTAAGTCTCTCTAGGAGCTTCAACGTGAGTGCATGGGTTAAGCCAGATTATCAAAAATCTTGTACATGAATATATAGTGTTCTGACCCCACATAATATATAAAATTATGTTTTGGTGTTCATTTACCGGTCTAATTTAAAGAATCATATAAGAAATTGCCCTATGAAAAGTGCCTATATATTTACTGTGGAGAAATTACTAGTAACATAGTTTCTCTGGAGCAACTGGTTTGTTTTGATTTTGTGCTTATTGACATGATAAATTTTATCTTATTGACCCTCTGAACCCATTTTTTTTCCTTTTCAATTGGCTACTAAAGCACATTGAGTTGAAATCATGGCCCATGTCCAATAAGCACACAGTATCTCTTGGCAAGCAATTTACTACTCACTTCTAGTTTTATTTTATTTTCCTCATTTCGAGATATTTTCCTGAGTTATTTTCCTAGTTATATACTTTTAATTTATCTGGGCATATTATATGCATTGTTATACTACACCTTAAAGAATTTTGAAACAAATACTCTGAAAGAGAAACAAAGGTCCGCATTATAACCCCATTTTATGCTTAAGAAAAACAGGACAGTGTGATAATAATAGGCAGCCAGTCGGTAGTGAAACTAAAATTGGAACATCCATCTTTGAGTTACAAAATGACTTAAAACTCAAGAATCCAAAGTCATTAGACTGTGTTGCTCTGTTATTATTGCCAGACTCCTATCAACACTGGAGACAAAACAACAGTCAGAAATAATCAAATACATTGTGTTGAATTCTCTACTTTATTTTGAATAATATTAAAGTTCCAGAAATATATCAGCCCAGGCAAAGCCAGTTAGTGTAAGTAACTGAAAGCATTATCTCCCACCTCTTCACCATATGCTCAGAAAAATCTTAGACAAGTTCAACTGGATATTTTGTGAACCACCCATCCAGAAACACGGTAGCCTTTAGGAGGTGGGGTTTTGTGGCAACTTTAAGGTACACAAATTTAGTCAAGTGTATGCAGATTAGCATAACACAAAGATACATTTTACTGTGAAGATCCATTATTGCTATTAATATTTAATATTAAAATATTTAAATAATATTGATAAAATATTTCAAGTTGTATATAAAGTTATTCTGATGGGCCTTATTTCTTTTTTGGTTGTTTGTTTGTTTGTTTGAGATGGAGTTTCACTCTGTCACCCAGGCTGGAACACAGTGGCGCAATCTCTGCTCACTGGAACCTCCACCTCCCAGGTTCAAGCGATTCTCCTGCCTCAGCCTCCCGAGTAGCTGTGATTACAGGCACATGCCACCACGCCCAGCTAATTTTTTGTATTTTTAGTAGAGATGGGGTTTCACCATGTTGGCCAGCCTAGTCGTGAACTCCTGACGTCAGGTGATCCCCCTGCCTCGGCCTCCCAGAGTGCTGAGATTACAGGCATGAGCCCCCGTGCCTGGCCTGACAGGCACTATTTATAAGTCACAAATTTTAAAACTCAACCTCGCTCTATAGAACTTTATATTTGGAGCTCAATATTGTATTAATATCATCCAGAGATTTTTCTAAAGCCCTTCATGCTTTGTTTTGCTTTCTGATTATAAAGTAATTCTTCTCATTGTAGAAAACGAAGAAGTAAAAAGTATTTAAAAAGAAAATAAAAATCAAAACATTCTTCATATAAATGTTTAATGCCAACATTTATTAGGCATTTACTGCATGTGAGCACAAATCTGGGCATCTTATACATATTATCTCTGCCTCCCAGCAGCCCTACAAAGTAGATACATTATGTAACCCTATTTTATGCTGAAGAAATAAGGTGTGGTGAGACGAATTAAATGATTAAGTGAAATGATCACTAATAAAAGTTCTCAGTGGCATTGGATGCATTTCAGTTTTTATTTATTCATTTATGATAGAAAGAGAGAGAGAGTTATAGATCACAGGGTCTTTGGCTTCCCCTGTAATGGAAATTAACATAAGGTCAAGCAGATTTCCCAGACAAAGCTTTTATTTTGGGGCTTGTGCTGAAGTGCAAGGGAGACAGCAGAAGTGAGGTGTAAGAATCCTCTGGCTGGCTCCTTGAAAAAATCCAGTAGGGTTTTTGTTTGCTTGATTAGGCAAAGCACAGGAATTGACATCAGGGGTAAAGTATGCAGGCTGAGCTGGGCAAAGCACATGATAGGTAGGGTATGCAGGTCAGTGCATCTTGTTGCTATGGTTATCTTGAGTAATGGGCCACCTGGTGGTCTGACCAGCAACAACAAGGCTGTAAATCAATTGTTCAGTATTCATTCCCAAGGTGGGACACTCTGCAACTGTGGTTCAGTGTTAAGATTTCCTAAGGCCAACTTTTAGAATATTTTAAATAAAAGGTGTGGTTAAACATTATGACAGCACAGAAGAATGGCTATTTTCTATGTGTGACTAAAGCCTCAGGATTAGTGGGTATAGCATCAGCAAGATAGTGCTGTGGATTTTGTGAAGAGAATAAAGAAGAAAAAATACGTGAAGTGGGAGCCACATCCCACTCCTATTCTATTTCAATTCCCCCCTGAGAGATTATATTCTCCTTATTCTTAGAGAGGGTCAAAGATCTCATCTTCTGAAGCTACTTCCTACTGAATAGGATTGTCATCCCTGCCTAACCTTGGAAGGCATGGAAATTTTTCACTGACTGTTCTAAAGATTAGTAGGAACTAGGATCCTCCTGTGATGGTAAGGGTTGGACTCCTTGGGCCATCAGTAGCACGAGTTGGAATGGCTGAAGGCTGAAGACATAAACTTTAATTATCTGTACTGCTGTTGAATATAACAAATAATTATTTTAAAAATCAAATGGCACCCAGTGATTAACAAAATTCTTAAGCCCAGTTTAACAATGCTTATAAGAAGAGATCAGATGCCATTTGAAATGTAAGTGAATAGGCTGGAGAACCAACCTCCTGTTGTCAAACTATAAGACAGACTTTTAATAAGAGGCATTTACATGGAAACAGAAGAAAAACAAACATTAATCATGGGCATAATCTACCCAGACGTTAGACTCAAAGCATCTTTAGTTACAGAGGAGGAAGATGCTGGCAATCTGACACATTTTTCTTGCCTGTGTTATAAGAAATAAGTTTTAGTCTGTAGGGCCTTAGAAAAGAGATACTAGCAATTTTTTGCATTTAAGTCAGAAAAATGGAAGAAAAATTTGAAAATGTTAGTTTGGATACTCATTGCATGGAAAATAATATTTAAAAACTCAATAACAATGGACAAGACTAGAATCTAACAACATGTATATTACGGTCTTTTTATCTCCAGTTTAATTTTATCAAAGACAAATCATGGTAGTACTGATTTGGTTGCAAATAAGTTTTAGTCTTATACTTGGCCTGATTATTTGCATAAAGTACAGCAAGAATAATTATTTGTCATATAGAGTCTTGTTTGTTTTTATTGTGCTAGAACTTTGTTCTATAAGGAATCTTAGCTTAGACTTTTTAAAGCCTTGAGCCTAACCACTGATTTATCTGTCCCTACAAATACTTGTATGAATTGTGTGAATTCCTCCCCTCTTAAGGTCCCAACGTAACTTGGAGTTCCAGAACCTATTAGAGGGTGACATTTTTACTCTATACAGGGACTGCATAGACAAGGTATGAGGCAAGTTTCTCCAAGGGGCTTTTTATCAGCTTTATAAATCAACCTCAAATTTTAAAAGCAGTTGGAAGCATGCCATTTCAGTCAAACCCCTGGTAAAATACCCAGTGTCCCCAGTTGTGTTCTATTACAAAAGAAAACAGATTCTTATTGAACTTATGAAAATAACTATATTACCATACATTAAGAATAGACACAAATAGTTTCCAAATTCTGAAGAAATCAGGTAGAAAGAAAAATGCTCCAAATTTGCTTATAGGAATATATTGTACTCAATTGTTAAAAGCTATAATTAGTCCAACAGGAAAAAAGTTTTCTTGACTCTGCAAAACAAAACAAAAAGGATCAGCAGAATTTCAAGAAATTTATAAAAAGACTATTTCAATTTTTTATTAGTTTAGTCCATTCAATTAACTCTTGTTGCACTCAATATTTATTAACACATAACATCTCCAGGAAAGTCTTAGAAGTTTTTTCCTCTATTCTAATAGTCCAAACTCCAATGTTATCAGAGACCTGCTTTCAAGAGCACCTGTCAGAGTTCTATAGCTGGTTATAAAGTGCCTTTTGAAAATAATCGGGGTGGTTCCAAGATGGCTGAATAGGAACAGCTCCAGTCTACAGCTCCCAGCAGGAGTGACGCAAAAGATGGGGGGTTTCTGCATTTCCAGCTGAGGTACTGGGTTCATCTCAATGGGGCTTGCTGGACAGTGGGTGCAGGACAGTGGGTGCAGCCCACCAAGCATGAGCCAAAGCAGAGTGAGGCATCGCCTCACCTGTGAAGCACAAAGGGTCAGGGAATTCCCTTTCCTAGCCAAGGGAAGCTGTGAGAGATGGCACCTGGAATATCGGGTCACTCCCATCCTAATACTGCACTTTTCCAATGGTCTTAGCAAAGAGCACACCAGGAGATTATATCCTGAGCCTGACTTGGAGGGTCCCATGCCCATGGAGCCTTGCTCATTGCTAGCACAGCAGTCTGAGATTGAACTGCAAGGTGGCAGTGAGGCTGGGGGAGGGGCACCTCCCATTGCTGAGGCTTGAGTAGGTAAACAAAGCAGCCAAGAAGCTCAAACTGGGTGGAGCCCACCGCAGCTCAAGGAAGCCTGCCTGCCTCTGTAGACTCCACCTCTGGGGGCAGGGCATAGCCAAACAAAAGGCAGTAGAAACCTCTGCAGACTTACATGTCCCTGTCTGACAGCTTTGAAGAGAGTAGTGGTTCTCCCAGCACAGAGTTTGAGATCTAAGAATGGACAGACTGCCTCCTCAAGTGGGTCTCTGACCCCCAGGTAGCCTAACTGAGAGGCACCCCCCAGTAGGGGCCGACTGACACCTCACATGGCCGGGTACCCCTCTGAGGCGAAGCGTCCAGAGGAATGATCAGGCAGCAATATTTGCTGTTCAGCAATATTCACTGTTCTGTAGCCTCCACTGATGATACCCAGGAAAACAGGGTCTGGAGTGGACCTCCAGTAAACTCCAACATACCTGCAGCGGAGGGTCCTGAGTGTTAGAAGGAAAACTAACAATCAGAAAGGACGTCCACACCAAAACTCAATCTGTACGTCACCATCACCAAAGATCAAAGGTAGATAAAACCACAAAGATGGGAAAAAAACAGAGCAGAAAAGCTGGAAGTTCTAAAAATCAGAGTGCCTCTCCTCCTCCAAAAGAACGCAACTCCTTGCCAGCAATGGGACAAAGCTGGATGGATAATGACTTTGACGAGTCGAGAGAAGAAGGCTTCAGATGATCCAACTTCTCTGAGCTTAAGGAGGAAGTTCAAACACATCGCAAAGAAGCTAAAAACCTTGAAAAAAGAGTATACGAATGGTTAACTAGAATAACCAATGTAGAGAAGTCCTTAAATGGCCTGATGGAGCCGAGAACCATGGCACAAGAACTATGTGATGAATGCAGAAGCTTCAGTAGCCGATTTGATGAACTGGAAGAAAGGGTATCAGTGATTGAAGATCAAATGAATGAAATGAAGCGAGAAGAGAAGTTTAGAGAAAAAAGAGTAAAGAGAAATGAACAAAGCCTCCAAGAAATAAGGGACTATGTGAAAAGACCAAATCTACATCTGATTGGTGTACCTGAAAGTGATGGGGAGAATGGAACCCAGTTGGAAAACACTCTGCAGGATATTATCCAGGAGAACTTCCCCAACCTAACCAGGCAGGCCAACATTCAAATTCAGGAAATACAGAGAACACCACAAAGATACTCCTCGAGAAGAGCAGCTCCAAGAGACACATAATTGTCAGATTCACCAAAGTTGAAATAAAAGAAAAATGTTAAGGGCAGCCAGAGAGAAAGGTTGGGTTACCCACAAAGGGAAGCCCATCAGACTAACAGCAGATGTCTCAGCAGAAACTCTACAAGCCAGAAGAGAGTGGGGGCCAATATTCAACATTCTTTCAGACAAGAATTTTCAACCTGGAATTTCTTGTCCAGTCAAACTAAGCTTCATAAGTGAAGGAGAAATAAAATCGTTTACAGACAAGCAAATGCTGAGAGATTTTGTCACCACCAGGCCTGCCCTACAAGAGCTCCTAAAGGAAGCACTAAACATGGAAAGGAACAACTGGAACCAGCCACTGCAAAAACAGGCCAAATTGTAAAGACCATCGATGCTAGGAAGAAACTGCATCAACTAACAGGCAAAATAACCAGCTAACATCATAATGTCAGGATCAAATTCACACATAAAAATATTAACCTTAAATGTAAATGGACTAAATGCTCCAATTAAAAGACACAGACTGGCAAAGTTGGATAAAGAGTCAAGACTCATCAGTTTGCAGAATTCAGGGGACCCATCTCACATGCAGAGACACACATAGGCTCAAAGTAAAGGGATGGAGGAAGATCTACCAAACAAATGGAGAACAAAAAAAAAGGAGGAGTTGCAATCCTAGTCTCTGATAAAACAGACTTTAAACCATCAAAGATCAAAAGAGACAAAGAAGGCCATTACATAATGGTAAAGGGATCAATTCAACAGGAAGAGCTAACTATCCTAAATATATATGCACCCAACATAGGAGCACCCAGATTCATAAAGCAAATCCTTAGAGACCTACAAGGAGACTTAGACTCCCACACAATAATCATGGGAGACTTTAACACCCCACTGTCAACATTAGACAGATCAATGAGACAGAGAGTTAACAAGGATATCCAGGAATTGAACTCAACTCTGCACCAAGCGGACCTAATAGACATCTACAGAACTCTCCACCCCAAATCAACAGAATATACATTCTTCTCAGCACCACATCTCACTTATTCCAAAATTGACCACATAGTTGAAAGTAAAGCACTTCTCAGCAAATGTAAAAGAACAGAGATCACAACAAACTGTCCCTTAGACCACAATGCAATCAAACTAGAACTCAGGATTAAGAAACTCACTCAAAACCTCTCAACTACCTGGAAACAGAGCAACCTTCTCCTGAATGACTGCTGGGTAAATAACAAAATGAAGGCAGAAATAAAGATGTTCTTTGAAATCAATGAGAACAAAGGCACAACATACAAGGATCTCTGGGACACATTTAAAGCAGTGTGTAGAGTGAAATTTATAGCACTAAATGCCTACAAGAGAAAGCCGGAAAGATCTAAAATTGACACCCTAACATCACAATTAAAAGAACTAGAGAAGCAAGAGCAAACACATTCAAAAGCTAGCAGAAGGCAAGAAGTGACTAAGATCAGAGCAGAACTGAAGGAGATACGGACACAAAGAAAATTCAAAAAAATCAGTGAATCCAGGAGCTGGTTTTTTGAAAAGATCAACAAAAAAGGTAGACTACAGCAAGACTAATAAAGAAGAAAAGAGAGAAGAATAAAATAGATGCAAAAAAAAAATGATAAAGGGGATATCACCACCGATCCCACAGAAATACAAACTACCATCAGAGAATACTATATACACCTCTATGCAAATAAACTAGAAAATCTGGAAGAAATGGATACATTCCTGGATACATACACCCTCTCAAGACTAATCCAGGACAGAGTTGAATCTCTGAATAGATGAATAACAGGCTCTGAAATTGAGGCAATAATTAATAGTCTACCAACCAAAAAAAATCCAGGAACAGATGGATTTACAGCCAAATTCTACCAGAGGTACAAGGCGGAGCTGGTACCATTCCTTCTGAAACTGTTCCAATAAATAGAAAAAGAGGGAATCCTCCCTAACTCATTTTATGAGGCCAGCAACATCCTGATACCAAAGCCTGGCAGAGACACAACAAAAAAAGAGAATTTTAGACCAATATCCCCGATGAACATCGATGCAAAAATCCTCAGTAAAATACTGGCAAACCGAATCCAGCAGTACATCAAAAAGCTTACCCACCATGATCAAGTGGGCTTCATCCCTGCGATGCACTGCTGGATCAACATATGCAAATCAATAAATGTAATCCATCATATAAACAGAACCAAAGACAAAAACCATATGATTATCTCAATAGATGCAGAAAAGGCCTTTGACAAAATTCAACAGCCCTTCATGCTCAAAACTCTCAATAAATTAGGTATTGATGGGATGTATCTCAAAATAATAAGAGCTATTTATGACAATCCCACAGCCAATACCATACTGAATGGGCAAAAACTGGAAGCTTCCCCTTTGAAAACTGACACAAGACAAGTATGCCCTCTCTCACCACTCCTATTCAACATAGTGTTGGAAGTTCTGGCCAGGGCAATCAGACAGGAGAAAGAAATAAAGGGTATTCAATTAGGAAAAGAGAAAGTCAAATTGTGCCTGTTTGCAGATGACATGATTGTATATCTACAAGACCCCATAGTCTCAGCCCCAAATCTCCTTAAGCTGATAAGCAACTTCAGCAAAGTCTCAGGATACAAAATCAATGTGCAGAAATCACAAGCATTCTTATACACCAAAAACAGAGAAACAGAGAGCCAAACCATGAGTGAAATCCCATTCACAATTGCTTCAAATAGAATAAAATACCTAGGAATACAACTTATAAGAGATGTGAAGGACCCCTTAAGGAGAACTACAAACCACTGCTCAACTAAATAAAAGAGGAAACAAACAAATGGAATAATATTCCATGCTCATGGATAGGAAGAATCAGTATCATGAAAATGTCCATACTGCCCAAGGTAATGTATAGATTCAATGCCATCCCTATCAAGCTACCAATGATGTTCTTCACAGAATTGGAAAAAACTACTTTAAAGTTCATATGGTACCAAAAAAGAGCCTGCATTGCCAAGTCAGTCCTAAGCCAAAAGAACAAAGCTGGAGGCATCACACTGCCTGACTTCAAACTATCCTACAGGGCTACAGTAACCAAAACAGCAAGGTACTGGTACCAAAACAGAGATATAGACCAATGGAACAGAACAGAGCCCTCAGAAATAATACCACACACCTACAACCATCTGATCTTTGTCAAACCTGACAAAAACAAGAAATGGGGAAAGGATTCCCTATTTAATAAATGGTGCTGGAAAAACTGGCTAGCCATATGTAGAAAGCTGAAACTGGATCCTTCCTTACACCTTATACAAAAATTAATTCAAGATGGTTTAAAGACTTAAATGTTAGACCTAAAACCATAAAAACCCTAGAAGAAAACCTAGGCAATACCATTCAGGACATAGGCATGGGCAAGGACTTCATGTCTAAAATACCAAAAGCAATGGCAACAAAAGCCAAAATTGACAAATGGGATCTAATTAAGCTAAAAGAAACTACCATTAGTAAAAGAAACTACCATCAGAGTGAACAGGCAACCTACAGAATGGGAGAAAATTTTTGCAATCTATCTATCTGACAAAGGGCTAATATCCAGAACCTACAAAGAACTCAAACAAATTTACAAGAAAAAAACAAGCAACCCCATCAAAAAGTGGGCAAAGTATATGAACAGACACTTCTCAAAAGAAGACATTTATGCAGCCAACAGACACATGAAAAAATGCTCATCATCACTGGCCATCAGAGAAATGCAAATCAAAACCACAATGAGATACCATCTCACACCAGTTAGAATGACAATCATTAATAAGTCAGGAAACAACAAGTGCTAGAGAGGATGTGGAGAAATAGGAACACCTTTACACTGTTGGTAGGACTGTAAACTAGTTCAACTGTTGTGGAAGACAGTGTGGCGATTCCTCAAGGATCTAGAACTAGAAATACCATTTGACCCAGCCATCCCATTACTGGGTATATACCCAAAGGATTGTAAATCATGCTGCTACAAAGACACATGCACAAGTATGTTTACTGCAGCACTATTCACAATAGCAAAGACTTGGAACCAACCCAAGTGTCCATCAATGGTAGACTGGATTAAGAAAATGTGGCACATATACACCATAGAATATTATGCAGCCATAAAAAAGGATGGGTTCATGTCCTTTGTAGGGACATGGATGAAGCTGGAAGCCATCATTCTCAGCAAACTATTGCAAGGACAAAAAAAATCAACCACTGCATGTTCTCACTCATAGGTGGGAACTGAACAATGAGAACACTTGGACACAGAAAGGGGAACATCACACACCAGGGCCTGTCATGGGGTGGGGGGAGTGGTGAGGGCTAGCATTAGGAGATATGCCTAATGTAAATGACGAGGTAATGGGTGCAGCACACCAACATGGCACTGATATACATACGTAACAAACTTGCACGTTGTGCACATGTACCCTAGAACTTTAAGTATAATAAAAATATAATAAAAATTTAAAAAGAAAAGAATCAAAACAAGATAACGATTGTCTGTGGATGACAAAAGTCTTAGGATAGCCATGACTAACTAATGACACAATCAACAAGAAAATCTGGTAATCAGGCCGGGTGTGGTGGCTCATGCCTGTAATCCCAGCACTGTGGAAGGCCAAGGCAGGTGGATCACCTGAGGTTAGGAGTTCGAGACCAGCCTGGCCAACATGGTGAAACCCTATCTCTACTAAAAATACAAAAATTAGTGGGGCGTGGTGGTGCATGCCTGTAACCCCAGCTACTTGGGAGGCTGAGGCACGAGAATCACCTGAACCCAGGAGACAGGTTGCAGTGAGCCGAGATTTTCCTGTTGCACTCCAGCTTGGGTGACAAGAGCAAAACGCCATCTCAGAAAAAAAAAAAAGAAAAAAAGAAATCTGGTAATCTCTGTGGACACAATAATTTAACATAACAATTACAATTATTGACAACATACTGAGGAATATCAGAATTATAGGAATCTCATATAATTTTCAAATACATATTAACACATTTATAGGAATATAATCTAACGAAGGCTAAACAACATTTTTAATTTAACAATGTTTCTTGGATGGGTTTAATATACCAAATGAGCCAAATATATCTCTTTTGGACCTAAAAGGACCTAATGCTTGATTTGATCTTGAAAAGTTTGTCAGATATCAAAAGGTCTAAAATACTTGATTGATAAAGCAAAATAGAATCCCAGGCTATAAGCCATTTGTTTTGCCAAAGTGATAACTCTAAAAGTTTTTTATTTTTTGAGACAGAGTCTCCCTCTGTCGCCCAGGCTGGAGTGCAGTGGCCGGATCTCCGCTCACTGCAAGCTCCGCCTCCCGGGTTTACGCCATTCTCCTGCCTCAGCCTCCTGAGTACCTGGGACTACAGGGCCCGCCACCTCTCCCAGCTAGTTTTTTTGTATTTTTTTAGTAGAGACGGGGTTTCACCGTGTTAGCCAGGATGGTCTCAATCTCCTGACCTCGTGATCCACCCGTCTCGGCCTCCTAATGTGCTGGGATTACAGGCTTGAGCCACCGCGCCCGGCCTCTAAAAACTTTTTAAGCCAAAAACCTTTGCTCATTGATAGAGGGGAGACTCCACTTTCCAAACAAAAAGAGAGCATGAGGCCAGTTGAATCTATTTTCTCCTCCCTCTTTTTTCTGTAGTTATTTAAAAGGCAAAGAAAAATCTTTTGTTTTCCCTTTTAGACGATTAGTCTCTTAAGTACCTGTTCCCTGTCCTAAACAATTGTCAGTAAGGCAACTCTAATTTGTATTTCTAAAGGGACAACTCTTAGGTGAAATAAGATAGAGAATTTCTATTTTAATCAAACCAAGAAAATATGGTTTGAGTAAAAGTTCAGGTGAGATAGCTAGGAAAAGCGGATACTCTGACGCATGGAGAGTTTTCAAGAATCCCATTTTTACACTGAATCTTGGGTCCCAAAAAAGAGAGAAATACTATGGGATGGGACAGTGCAACACTTTCACAGTGTAGTTCATCGCAAGGACATTTCTCCAAGGCTGGTGGGCAACCCGACTCCAATCTGCCCACTCTGTAATCAGCCCATCCCCCATTCTATACCTTCTAGGGGCTCAAGAGCATGTTTTTCTTATCTAAATGCACAAAGAAAGGAGTACCGGCTTGTAGTAGTAGCCACTCACTATAAACAATTGCCATTAGACATTTTTAAAAGTGTATCTCTTATTTAGCTATTGCAAATTAAGGGTGTTTTTTAATAATGCAAAATAATTTCTGATGCCCACAAAAGTCAAAGAGGTCAGGTAACACAATGCAAAACAGAGCAGAGCCTTAGTTGAGAGGGAGGGATCTGCCCACTTAACAATTATTTGGGTTCCATGAGGAAAGCAGAGATTTCTCCCAAAATGAGGCCTGCGGGACCTCCTGTTTTTCCCAAGGCTGTCACAGATTACCTTAGGTCCTCTCACGTGAACTTGAGGGTAGCAAGAGGACAGACAAAAATAAATGGAGAAACAATTCAGTCAACTAAGAAGAAAAAAATACATATATATATTTTATAATATATATTTTATATATAATATATTATGTTACATATAATATATAATTTTTATTTAATAAATTATATGTTATAAAATTTGTATAATAAATTATATAATATTGTATATATTTATAAATATATACAATCTATAATATTTTATATATTTATAAATATATAGAATATATGATATTGTATATATTTATATATTATACATACTTATATATTATGTATATTAAACATATGATATATTTTATAATATATAATATATATTTTTTATATATATAAATAAATATATTTTTTTTTTCAAAAAACAAGATCCAAGAAGAGAAAAAAACATAATGGCCTTTTAAGTACAGGTATGTCTTGGATATCCCCTTTTAATTAAGTTCACTTCTAAGCATAGAGCTCTTTTATTTAAAAATTCTTTTAAATCTTTTATTACCAGACTCTAGCTGGGACAAATAGCTGACACCTCTAGCTTTTAAGCCTTCTGTTTTCCCAAAGGTATTCTCCTGATTGAAACCCATAAGTCTTAAGTAAGGTTATGATTTAACCACAGAATCACAAGTTGTCTCCAAAAAGACAGCAAGTCTTTTTTTAAAAAGGCAAGTGGTTTTTACAAGAGCTCGAATGCCCCAAAGATAACTCAAAGAAAGAAAATTTGAAGAGACAGGCTCAGAAGTTGTTCATGGAGGAGAAAAGAATCAACAAGTATTAAAGGTCACAAACCAGAAAGAACCTATTCCTTAAGTTGAGAATTGAACCGAGGCCACACACATCATGAAAGGGTGAGGTCTATAGCTACTGAGCTACAACATGTGGCAGTTGCCACTGCTCTTCCCGGAAGGAGCCTAGAGCAGTCATGTTTTAGGTTGCAAAATATTTTTAACTGCTCAATATAACTTCCTACTTTTTAAAAAAATTTGCATTTTACTCTGTTGACCAAGATGCTCAAGATCATTTTAAAGGCTAGCTATGACATTATTATGCATCCTTCTTTTATTTTAAACCATTTTTTCTTTAATTGTTGAGAATAAGAGATCTCTAAAGTCCTTTTCTTTTGATGGTGTACTTAGTTCCAACAGTGAGTGAATCCAAAGCCTTTTGAAGTTCAGATAGTAATTTTAGAGGTTTTTACTATATAAGCAAAAGGTATATCTAGAGGGAGTAGAGGAGGCATCTCCGTGGTCCCCAATAATTCATTCTCAGAAATGACCTAAGATAGCAAAAGACAACTAAAGCCAAATGGAGATGGGAACTTTTAAGACAAAATTCACTCAAGAGCATGACATATTCAGGGTAAAGAGTGTGCTGATGCAGCTCAGACTCCAGGTCCTTTCAGGCTAACTGCCTGACACGAACCTGAAATTTCCAGCCCTCCAGATGGTAGAGACCAAGAGAGGCACCTCCACGTGGTCACAAGGTCAAGCTACCAAGGACATAAGACAAGATGAGAGGGAAACCTCATCTGGCTTTTGTTTCAGGGACCCACAGCAAAGTTTGTAGCTGAGCAGTCTGCAAGGCTTGCTTGCAATAGAAGGCTTACAGAGGGCCTAGGCTTGTATTTTATCCTATGGGGCCACACTTTATGACAGAACAACACAGAAAGACAAATTTATATAGCTCAAAGTACACCAGATTTGCTACAGATGAAGGCTAGTCTCACAAATCCCTTTTCCCTTTAATCAAAGCTTGCAGGGGAGACAAACAGTGATTTTTACCATTTCATCAACTGGTTTACACAGAGAGAGAGGCCAGGAGTCTGGCTGGTAAGAAATTTTTACCCTTTTTCTGGCATGTCAGGTTTTAGGATTTCCTCTCTCTGCAGCTTCTGGAAGAACAGAGTGGCTTTTGATGACCCCACTCACTGTGCCATAGCTGTGGGGGACAAGCCATGCTACAAAAAAACAAACACAAAAAGCACATCTTTTTCTGTTTTATGGAATCATAAGCAAAAGTCTCATTTTTTACAAGATGCCACCCAATAGGAGGCATAGGGGAGTATGTTGTCACATCAAACACACAAAATGGAAAAATGGATTAGGACGTGAGCAGCTCAAACTCTGGAACCATGTGCTGTCAATTCTCTCCTCAAAAGGCAGCACCCAGAGTCCATTGGATAACATGCCCGAAAAGATAGACAACAGAAAAGTCCACAGGCTTCCCTTCCCCACAGGCATGGGAAAGGGAGGAAAAGTGCTTAGCAGACTTAAAGATGACAGTCCTACCAGCTGAACCAATCAGCCATTGCAATCTGTCCTGCACAGGTGTCTATTCAATTTGAACCGATGAAGTTAATGAAAAGCAGGAAGAAAGAAGAAGGAAAAAGAAAGACACAACAAATAGGGGACAGGAAGAGAGAGAAAGCATTGTTTGGCAGTCTCGGGGAGGCAAGAGGAAAACTTACCAGTTGTGGCAATACTGAGTCAAAGATTCAGGTGACCACCTGTCACCCGTCACCCATGAAGGGGGCACACACACCGCACGAACCTGCTGGCTCACAAGCCTCCTCCTTGGAGAAAAATGCTCCCCACATCTCATAATCCCTTCACGGTTGCCAGAGAACATGTTACAGACCACAGGCTCTTTGGCTCCCATGTAACAGAAGTTAACACAGGGCCAACAAGATTTCCCAGACAAGGCTTTTATTTTGGGACTTGTGCTTGAGCACAAGGGAGACAGCAGAGGTGAGGTGTAAGGATCCTCTGGCTGGCTCTCTGAAAAAGCCAAAATCTGCAGCAGGTTTTTTTTTTTTTTTTTTTTAATTTTTATTAAGCAAAGCACAGGAATTGACATCAGGGGTAAGGTATGCAGGCCGAGCTGGGCAAAGCACATGAGACCTAGGGTATGCAGGTCAGTGCATCTTGTTGCTATGGTTATATTGAGTAATGAGCCACCTGGTGGTCTGGCCAGTAGCAATAAGGCTGTAAATCAATTGTTTAGCATTCCTTCCCAAGGTGGGACACTTCACAAGATTCATCCAATGTTTAGTTCTCCTAAAGCCAATTTCTGGAATTCTTTAAGTGAAAGGCATGGTTAACCATTATGAAAGCACAGAATGGCAACTATTTCCTATGTGTGACTAAAGCCTGGGGTTAGTGGGCATAGCATCAGTGAGGTAGGGGTACAGGTTTTCTGAAGAGAAGAGGAAAAAAAAAAAAAAAAACTACATGAAGAATGAGTAGTATCCCATCCTATTCTATCTCCAATAGATTTTAAAATAGATAGACAAAAAGAAATACTTTTCTTACTGTTAGTACTGTAGCAGGACAAGCCACAGACAAAACCTCTCAGACACCAAATTGTAGAAGGAAGGGCTTTATTCAGCTGGGAGCATCAGCAACCTACTGTCTTAAAGTCCGAACTCCCCAAGTACACAATTTCCGTCCCTTTTAAGGGCTCACAACACTAAAGATTTCACATGAAAGAGTCATGATTGATTTGAGCAAGCAGCAGGTACGTGACAGGGACTGCATGCACCGGTGGTCAGAGTCAAACAGAACAGGGCAGGGAGTTTCACAATGTTCTTCTATACAATGTCAGGAACGTTGGTTTCTAAGTCATGAGTTTATTTTTAACTACTAGGTTTAGGTCAGGCAGACCCAGGCCTGGTTCCGGGCCTGGCGCCGGGCTGCCTGTCTTTGGTTTTACTTCATTGTTTTTTCTTAAAACAGGTACTGAATATAAAACAATACAAAACGATATGAGAGGGTTTTTCTCTTTCCTCATTTCCCCCCTTTTGAGACTCTCACTTTTTATTAGTGGGTGTTCTCACTCTTATTTTTGCTACTTATGTCTTTTTGTGCAATAGATTGATAGTGATTCATATAGTACAGTTGTGCTAAAGCATTTTGGTGAACTAAGATAGCAATGAAGCTTTTTTATCATTTGAAGAAGTACAGGTAGCAAACATCGGAGCAGTAAGCAGATTTTTATTACCATTATAACTTTTATTATAAGAGTTTTAAATCCTCCTACTGCTGGGAACTAATTTTTAAACATGGCTTCAGGGTTGAATTCATGCTACACTTGTACAGGCACATGTGACTATATCTTTAACTACTTGCTTTTGATTATCTATGTGTAGACAGTAATTAGTAAAGTTAAATTTCTTATAGATCTCTCTTTCAGCAGCTAGCAAGTAGTCAAGAGCCAATCTATTTTGATAGATAGCACTTCTTATCTGAGTTTCTTGCTGGGCCAGAATAGTCAAGGCTTGACTGGTTTTATTAGTGATGATTTTTAAAACAGCTTGCAACAATATGATACAGTTGAGCATGCAAATGGGGGTCCAGTATTCCCATGAGCCATCTTGTATCTAAGTGGCAGGCCTATAGTATTGTACAAATTTTTAGAAGGTTATTTATTATCTTTTTAATTACTTGTGGCTATGCTTCATTTTCTGTGGGAAGCACAGACAGGGAAGCCCAGTTCACCTGTCTTCATGGGCAGTAAGAAGAAATATGGTTTAATAGTGCCAATAATACAACTACCTGTCTACTGGTCAGGCAGCTTAGCATAGGCTCTGTGTCTACATATCCAGTATAACCCGGTGGGGGCAGTCTAGTCCTGGTGGAATTCTGTGTGGAACTGTTTTTGCAGTACTATTATACAGCTTTTGCCTAAGACAACTAAGCCGCCCTACAGGATAAGTGAATCCTTTTCCTTCTCTAGCTATGCAATACTGTCTAATAATTGAGACGTTTAGAACCCAAAAATTGTCAGGGTGGTTCTTTTGGGCCAGGAATGCATCAGGAACTGGGCTTGTAGGAACTAATTCTTGGGCTTCCCATGGCCATTGATCTCCTGTTACAGTTCCTCCACAAAGATAACATGAAGTGACTTTTAGAGACTGGGCTACATATTCGGCTAATTGCAAAAACAAATTTTTAGTTTTTCCTGGAATCTCAGTCACTGGCACACTTAGTTCATCATAGAAAGTCTGAAATACGGGTTCTAGAGAGTATCTTTGAACCTTGCCTTTTATTAGGAGGCTTAAGCTAGGATCTAGTCATTTTCCATCAATGCCTAATGTTACATATTTTTTTGGTCCATTTTGGGTCTGAGGGGTTTGTGATAACCAGTTCTAAAGGGTTGCAGCTCCCACTTGTGCAGGAGGGGCTGACTTTTCTTTTTTGGAGCCAAACAGGATCTTTTGTATTTTTTATTTTTTTTCAAGTAGCCCAAATGACATAAGACCAGTATTGACACATTTCACATAAATATGATTCTTGACAGATATACTTATTTTCTGCTGTGTAACTTTTTTCTCAATCTAGAGAACCACATCCCATCTCATGCTGCTTACTATTAATAGCGGCACAGGCATCAAATTTTAAGGTTACATTTTTGGGGACCCCTCTTTCTTCTGTTTTAGCTATTACTTTACTTGTGTCACTTAGAAAAGGACCAGTCCTTAATTTTATTTTAAAAATTGTGATCATGGGAGGCTTAAAATGGGTCATAATATGCATCAGGTTGGTTATTTCCTGGGCTACATACCTTGGATAGAATAGCATTATACAAACAAGTTTCTTTTTAGAGTTCTGGTACACTTATAATAACCATAAAATAATAGGACTGTAGCAGTCTTTTGTCCTACGTCAGTGATTTGATGTATACACTGGGAGCAGCCCTCAGTCTGAGGAAGGTCAGTTGAAGTCTTTACTGTACAAGTCCAAATTTTAAGGAAAATGAGTCCCACGATGAGTTTCCTCATGCTTCGGCCATGTGTGGACCAGTCAGCTTCTGGGTGTGACTGGAGCAGGGCTTGTCGTCTTTTTCAGAGTCACTTTGCAGGAGTTAGTGAAGCTGCTCCCATCCACGTACAGCTCCCAGTCTACAGATGTTTAAGGGTGGTCTCGGAGGTTAGGCCCACTAGAATAAACTGAGTGCAATACTTTTACACAGTTACGTTTAACTGGGCTCTTTGATACCAGGAGCAAGGTGGCGGGTTTAGGGTGTTGCAAACTTCAATGGTTATGTGGGGAATTTTATAGAGCAAGCTTTGGTATCTAGTTAGTCTAGCATTTATTAGCTAATGGTGTCCTTTGGTATTTATTGAAATCACCACAGCATGGGGGGACTTTATGTTTAGGTTTTGTCTAAGAGTTAGCTTATCTGTTTCTTGTGCTAATAGGGCCATTGCTGCCAGGGCCCTTGGACATGGGGACCAGACTTTGGAAACCCCATCTAGTTGTTTTGAGAGATAGGCCACTGGCCTTGGCCAGGGCCCTACAGTCTGGGTTAAAACTCCAACTGCCTTTTTTTTTTTTTTTTTTTTTGACACATAGAGTGTAAAGAGTTTTGTCAGGTCAGGTAGCCTCAGGGCTGGGGCCAACATGAGTTTTTCTTTTTAACTCATGAAAAGCTCATTGCTGTTGATTGTAATAGATGTAGTTTATTTAATGTACATTTTTATTGACTGTCATCTACCAAAATACTAACTTAAATCTTGTAACTATTTGATTTCAAGTTTAAATTGATCTGGTATTTCTTGTGGGGCTCTAATTGCATCTAAATAGATGTGAGAGTTGAAAGATCTATAAGGGGCTTCTCTTGCTTTATGATGTCTTATTATTATTATTATTATTTCTGATTGATGAAATGCCAGGGTGAAAGGGATAGCCAAATGGACTAAAGCACAAGTGCCTCTCTAGTTATTTGGCAGAGTTCCCAGTAAAGGTCCACGACAATACCACCACACATCCGATCGGGGATGAACAAGGGCTGATTGATTGATAAGCTCTTGAAAATTCTTAAGCTCACTGCAACCCTTCAGGTCTCCAAGGAATACTAAGTCTCCTCCTTTCCGTGAGAGACATGAAGTGAACTTAGTGTTGGGAGACGGACGCCGGATGGCTCTCGGGGGCTGACCCACAGGGACTTTGGGATATAGCAGAGAGAACTTGGCATGACTTATTACGCCAGGCTGTAGAATCCTGGAAAAGAGCCACCATGCAGCCCATGCCTGGTCGACTAGAGGACCACCTTCGTGGAAGGGGGACAATCAGGGCTTCTGGCCTGCCATGTGCACAAGCATAACAATTGCTTTTGTTTAACGTGCAGATGGAATATTTGATCCATTCTAACCAGGCATTTGCATCTTGGTATGCTGTCTTAATTGGCAAAGTTTATTTTAAGTCTTTAACTTCTATGATCCTCTAGTAAAATGAACGTTTCCTTTAGCACCTATTTTTATTAGTTTTTAGACCAAAAAAAGCTAAACATCATTTTATATTTAAGAATGCTTTTTGTATGATTTTTATACCAGATAAGTTAAATTTTACCTTTATATTAGTGTGTTATTAATGTTAATCCTAATTTTAAAAAAACTCATAGACATATTTATTCAATTTTTTATGTTTCACCACCAGGTAAGATTTTATAGACTCTTTTTCACCTTTTATAATTTTTGTTAAAGAGCAGGTTGATGCTTCAAGAAAAACATGTTGCATTTTTATTTTAATGTCCAGTTCACAGAAAAACTGGATGATACCTTTTTAGCTTTAGCTAATATGTTCACACACAGAAATTTTTTTACAATTAATGTTTTAAAACTTGCTTAAACTTTTAAAACAATAATTTTTTAACATTTTCATGTAGGTAAAAATCCACATTCTTATGCCTCCTTATAATCTTTTTACTAAAGGTGTATTTTACTTTTTTTATACACCTTACACATAAACTGTTTTTTCAATAGTAGTCAGGAGGCCTTATTACTTTTAAATTATATAACATTTTTTGCATAAAAATTTTTTTATAACTTTTTTCTTTTATGACTTTCACAGACAATTTTTTGACATGTTTCAACTTTTTGACTTATTACAAACTTTTTAAAAAAATAACCAGTTAATTTATTTCAGGACAAGAATTTATCATATAACTTTTTTTATATAAATTCTGCCTCTCCCCTTTTTTTCCTTTCTTGAAATTTTCCAACAAATTTCCTAGTGGGATTATTTTGCGCCTGACCCATGTTTTCTCAAGACAAAATACCACACTCACACCACACACACTCACCGCAAAACAAAGAACAGGTAAAGAGTGCACACACACACTTTTGTCATTTATACCAAACCAAAATCAGAATACCACGAAATCCAAAATTCAAGTACTGAGAAATTTAAGCCAAGTCAAAAACCAAAACCAAAGTATCCAGCAATTCAAGTCAAGTCAAAACCAGAACAAAAGTGCCAATACAGGCACACTGTAGTTGATCAGGCCACGCTTTCACTCAAATGGAGTGGGACAAGTTCCAAAGTCTAGTCTCACCAAGTCCAGTCAAGTCAAAACCAGAACAAAAGTGCCAATACAGGCACACCGTGGGTGATCAGGCCACGCTTCCACTCAGATGGAGTGGGGCAAGTTCCAAAGACTAGTCTTACCAAGTTTCAGATGTCTGGACTCCAGGTGCCAGTTCCTTCCCTGTGTTCAGCCACTGTGTTAATCCTCCATGGGGGACTGCTAGGCGCTGCTCTGGTGAGGCGTTCCACCGGGACAACTGCCTACCCAGGAGCGCTCTTTGGATCGCGTCACTCAGGTTGGTCAGAGTCCCCCCGCAGGGATGCTCCACAGGGCAAGCCTAAGCCGCCTAAGGGGCTGCCTCAGCCGTCCCTTAGTTCTTGCATCTCGGTCAGGGAACCAAGAAATGCAGCAGGACAAGCTGCAGACAAAACCTCTCAGACACTGAGTTGCAGAAGGAAGGGCTTTTATTCAGCTGGGACCATCGGCAAGCTACTGCCTTAAAATCCAAGCTGCCTGAGTGCACAGTTTCTGTCCTTTCTAAGGGCTCACAACACTAAAGATTTCACATGAAAGGGTCGTGTTTGATTAGAGCAAGCAGCAGGTATGTGACAAGGGCTGCATATACCGGTGGTCAGAGTGAAACAGAAGAGGGTAGGGAGTTTCACAATGTTCTATACAATGTCAGAAACATTGGTTTCTAAGTCATGAGTTAATTTTTAACTACTAGGTTTAGGCCAGGCAGACCCAGGCCTGATTCCGGGCCTGGCGCCAGGCTGCCTGTTTTTGGTTTTACTTCATTGTTTTTTCTTAAAATAGGTACTGAGGCTGCACTCCATCATGGCGCAGGATCAAGGTGAAAAGGAGAACCCCATGCGGGAACTTCGCATCCGCAAGCTCTGTCTCAACATCTGTGTTGGAGAGAGTAGAGACAGATTGACTGGAGCAGCCAAGGTTTTGGAGCAGCTCACAGGGCAGACCCCTGTGTTTTCCAAAGCTAGGTACACTGTCAGATCCTTTGGCACCCGGAGAAATGAAAAGATTGCTGTCCACTGCACAGTTCGAGGGGCCAAGGCAGAAGAAATCTTGGAAAAGGGTCTAAAGGTGCGGGAGTATGAGTTAAGAAAAAACAACTTCTCAGATACTGGAAACTTTGGTTTTGGGATCCAGGAACACATCGTTCTGGGCATCAAGTATGACCCAAGCATTGGTATCTATGGCCTGGACTTCTATGTGGTGCTGGGTAGGCCAGGTTTCAGCATCGCAGACAAGAAGCACAGGACAGGCTGCATTGGGGCCAAACACAGAATCAGCAAAGAGGAGGCCATGCGCTGGTTCCAGTAGAAGTATGATGGGATCATCCTTCCTGCCAAATAAATTCCCGTTTCTATCCAAAAGACCAATAAAAAGTTTTCAGTGAAAAAAAAAAAGGTACTGAGTACAAAACAATATAAAACAATATGAGAAGGTCTCTCTCTTTCCTCAGTACCATTAAATTTGAAACCTGAATCTGCTATATATAATTTATATCATAAATTTTGTAAAGTCTTAAAATTCGAATGAAAATTTTAGAATCTGCTGAGTCCATTTAAATTACATTCAAGGGCAAGGAACAGCAACCCTAATAGAAAAAATTAACATGTAAACATTTAAGTGCTTGTTCAACTACAGGAATTCTAGGGTTAGAGAGAAGTGAGGAAAGCATAGTAGTTCAGGGATGTCACTAGCAATGGCTTTGGCTCTCTCTCTCTCTCCCTTCTCTGCTATCCTTAACATATAGGTCTTCATCCTTGTGCTTTTCATTTTAAGGTCATAAGATGGCTGCTGTATTTGCAACAATCCTGTTTCAGGAAGGAGAGAAATAAAAGAGCAAAAAGAAAACAAAAGTACATGCCCATCAGCTCTGTGCCTCAGAAGCTCCTCTCCTCATTAGCCAGATCTGGTTCATACAACATTTCAGTTACCTCTTATTGTATAACAACACACCACAATACTTAATGGTGAGGACTAAAATCTGACCTTTTCTTCTCTTGCCAAAATTCCCATCTAAGGGGCCTGGAAAGTATTGCCCTACAAACCATAAAATCTCATTAAATGTTTATTAACCAAGTATAATGTGGCTTACTTTCCAACCTGACTCTGGTGTAGCATCACATGATAGATAGCAAATCCTGAAGGAAATCAAAATATTTCACCCCAAAATACTTTTATTTGATGTATTTAGAAATAGCTACCACAGGGCCAACAAGTTGAAATGGCCCTGCAAAGTCATATTTTGTGGGAGAAATTTGCACCTGTACAGAATCTCCATTAATGCAGCAGGTCTATCCTTTCTAGGCCTTTCCTGGATCTAGGAGAGATTAACTGTGAGTCTTACACCTTTAAGGCTTGAAAAGAGATATTTACCATCTATTCTCACCCAGGGCTACTACCTGAGAGCTTTATCTACGTAACAAAACCCTTAACTCAAGCATTCCTTTCTACTGAATCCAAGTCTTTGGACAATAGTTTAACTCTCTCAATTAATCGTCAACTAAAGAATCCCTAAAACCCACCTATGACTTACAAGTTCCCCACTACACAATCCCCAACTCCACATTGAGATGTCCCACCTCACCCTGCAGAATCTTCCACATATAAACCCAAACTATAACCTGACCACCTCAGATACACTTTCCCAGGACCTCTTGAGGTTGTATAACCCCAGACCATGGTCACTTATACTGGCTCAGAATAAGCCTCTTGACACCTATCTTGGCAGAATTTAGTTTTATTTCATCATCAATATCTTTATAAAACAAGAAAATAGCAGACAATTCTTCCATTTGCATACATTTCACTAGGAAAGGCCAGAGGATCTAAGATGGCTTCATCTATAAATCTGGCATTCAACTAGGATGGCTAGAGTGACTGGGAGTTGGCTGGACCTCTCTTTATGATTTTTTTTAACGATTTTTCTTCCTCCAAGATTTTTGTCTCCGTCCCCATGGATTTTTTTCTAGCCAGTAGCTGGAATTCTTTACACGATGGGTGGCTTCTAAGAGAGTGACAAACAGAAGTTGCAAAGTCTCTTAAGATCTAGGTCCAGGCGTCAACCAATATCACTTCAACACAGTCTACTAGTCAAAACACAAACAGCCTATATTAGTCTGTTTTCACAATGCTATGAATAAATATCCGAGTTTCAATTGACTCACAGTTTCACATGTCTGGGGGGCCTCAGGAAACTTACAATTATGGCAGAAGGCAAAGGGACCTTCTTCACATGGCAACAGAGAGAGAAGAGTGGAAGAGCAAAGGGAGAAGAGTCCCTTATAAAACCATCAGATCTCATGAGAACTCACTCACTGTCATGAGGACAGCATGGAGGAAACCGCCTCCATGATCCAATCACCACCCAAGGGTCTCTCCCTTGACACGTGGGGACCACAACTGAAGATGAGATTTGGGTGGGGACACAAAGCCAAACCATATTACAGCCCAGATTCAAAGGCAGAGGAAAACAGACTTTACCTCTTCTTAGAAGGAGGGGCATACTTATACAAGGATGGAAGGACTCACTGATGGCCATCTTTGCAAATAATATTTGCACATACATACTCTATTCCAATTGCTGTTCAGAGAAAGTTTCAGTAGATCAAAGAATGCTCACAACAGTATCTGCCTTAATTCAAATACCTTTTTTTTTTTTTGAGGAATTTCCATTCTTTTTTTTTTGTAACACAAATATATATGATACTCACACATATATATGATAGTGTTTACTTAATTTTAACTTACTATATAGTTTAATATTAACTTTAAAGATAGAAAACATTTGTGTGGATGAACTATAGGTAATTTTTTGTTATGTTTTCCATTATCTCTGATTTTTTATAATTATAATGTTACTTCTGTATTATTAAAAAATAATAAATGCTCTTCTCTGAAAGCTAAATATTTACTGGTGGTACCTTTTATAGATGTAACAAAAGCGATACACACATTCCCTTATAACTGGATATTTAGGTTGTTTATAATTTTCTCATTAAATCATGCAAAGATAAATGTATAAAAATCTGTTTTCTAAGAAATAATATTTCTATTAGACTTTGGCCAGCATTATATAAAACAATCTGTCTAATCATATCTTCAGCAACATTGAGGATTTCTGTGTTTTTGACATTTATTACAACTTATTTTTACTTGCTTTTCTTTTTTTTTTTTTAGGCAAAGTCTCATTCTGCTGCCCAGGCTGGAGTTCAGTGGCATGATGTCAGCTCACTGCAATATCTGCCTCTCAAGTTCAAGTTATTTTCCTGCCTCAACCTCCCGAGTAGCTGCGATTACAGGCACACACCACCGTGCTGGGCTAATTTTTGTATTTTTAGTAGAGATGAAGTTTCACCATGTTGGCCAGGCTGGTCTCAAACTTCTGACCTCAGGTGATCTGCCCACCTCAAGCTCCCAAAGTGCTGGGATCACAGGCATGGGCCATTGTACCCAGCCTTTTAATTGCTTTTCTATGATTAGTGAGTTTGAGAGTTTACACAATATTTTGTGGCCATTTTTTTTTTTATTGTATGCATTGTCTACAGTTTTTCTGTTGGGAGCTAAAACATTTTTTCATTGTTCTTTGAAAGTCTTTATATGGTAAGCATATTAACTTCTTGTGTATAGTTTATTATATTTTCCTAGTTTCTCATTCGCCTTTTGGAGGTTTTTCCCATACAGAAAGTTTTAAATTTTGTATTTCATTTGTATTTTCTTACATAGTGTATATTCTTAGATGATACACAACTATTCTGCTAATATTTAAAATTTCTCCTAGTATATTTTAGATTTTTTTTATATTTAACTTTTTGATTCACTACTGCTTGCTGTTGGTACATGATATAATGAGGTTTAAGGTGACAACTCCCGTTCCCACTGTGAAGAAAAAGGCCATTTCTCAATGTCATTTGTTGAAGAATCCATCCATCTACCTCTATATGTATAAATAAATTTTAATGAATATCATATTACATAAACATATATACACAACATATACACTATTGTTTGATTAGTTTATCAATTCTTATAACAACAAATGATGTATTTCTAGTTTTATAATATATTTTTAAATCTATTTGGCCTATTTTCTTAATAGACAAGTTTCCTGCTTATTTTTTCTCAAAAAAAAAAAGGCATTTAGCTCCTTTAAGTTTTTAATCATTCCAGATAAATACTCAAACCTTTATTTCACAGTCCTAAAATTATCCTACATTCTTTCCACTTAGAATTATAATGAGTGTATAAATTAATTTGGAAAGAACTGAGATATTTAAAATACTCTCATGAGGAATATTTTGTCTCTACACATGAGTTTTCTCTTTTTTTTGTAAAGTTCTGTAATTAATGTGAATCATGGTATTTCTTCTTAGGATTTTTCCTTGATAATATTTTGTTGCTATTCGAAATAAAATAATTTTCTTTCAGTACATCCACTAAGTAGTAATTATTACATTGAAAAACTCTTGATTTTTTGTATCCTTCATATACCTGATCCATTTTTAGAATCATTTTGTTCATTCAAGGGTTTTCAAATCATTTTCTTGGATATTCTTTGTATATGCCATATTGCCAACAAATAAATGTTTTTGTGTCATTTACTGCAAAATAAAAACCTTATTTTTTTCTACTTAATGTCTTATACATTGGCTAGGATTCAAGAATAGTATCATGATCTATTTATTCATTCAACTAATATTTAGTGAGGACCTAGCCTTTTTCTGGCTCCTAATCTGCTCTAGAATTACATCACTTTTTCAATTTCAGAACCCCATACATGTTTGAAGTGCTCATCCCTTTTTTGTAATTACGGTTCCCATACCATTTTTCATTCAGGCTTTTCACAGGGAAGATTTTTTCTTTTTTCTCTTTTTGTCTTTATAATCTTTACACAGAACCACAGAACTTCAAATATTACATATTCACTAGATGTTTTATGAATGGAGGAATGAATGATGCAGTGTGTGGTCAAAGACATGTCTATGGAGAAAAGCTAAGAAGGATGTGTTTATTTAGTATATATGCATAGCATTTCCATCCACTAAGCTTCATCAACCTGTAACAAAAGAGCTATAATTTTGGAGAACAAAAATATTATGAGCAGTACAGCTGAAATGAAGGGATTGTTATGCCAGGGAATGATCTGTGCAGTGAAAAGCAGCAGGAAGCATGGAGGTTTTGCCAAGAAATCTTATTTTTAGACTGCTTATACATAAGATGTTTATGCTTCTCTTAGCACTGAGGAGAGTCTAAGGAACAGGCTCACAATGACTTCTCTTTCATATACCTGGTATTGCATTAACTGTGAGAGCGGAAGGCAGAGTAGCTACACAAATGAAACTAAAGATTTAGATGTTGACTTGTAGGCAAAGTTCAAATTAAACAATGATAGGGTTGGTTAATATGGAGAATAATGGGCAGAAAGAATCATTTTTTAACCTAATTATCAAATTATATCCTGGGTTATCTCAAACATAATTTAGAGATTTAGGAATATATATAGTAATTCTTTGCCTTCATTGTATCTAGTTTTAATATGTATGCAAAGTCTTTAACAACCCTAGTTATCAATTTGTATATAAAGTGACTGGGGAAAGAAAAAAATGGATTCTCTAGTCTAGAACATTGGTTTTCAAAACAAGTCCCTTCTGTTTCTGTTGAGATGAGATGTCTTAAATAAACAGGGCTCCAAAGATTCCATGAAAACTACTGCTGTAGACTAATTTTATAACTAAATAAGTTTTTCTGAGTAATAGTTCTTGGATTTATGCTGGCTAACTTAGGTCATTCTATTCAAGCTGTAAACAAGATGGTACTTGTGGTCCTTTTTGAAGAATACTTTGGAGGGTTAGTAATAGTGGGCCAGGAGGGAAACATTTTCTAAAAACAGTGAAGTCTGCCCATGGAACCCACATTAAGTAAGGAATTCAAAGTAAGTGTACTTTAGATAACTTAATCAACTTTTAATCTGCTTCATTAAAAAGAAAAGATTTGTTAAATAGAAAAGGCTAGGGCATTCCTTCTTGATTAGTACTAGTGGGTAAATGTTGTATAATGGCTGAACTAATCCTTGCCTACTCAAAAATAATGAGATGATAAATTCAAACTAATTGTATTATTTTATTCCTTAAAATAGAACGAATATACCCTAAGTATCTATGAAGAAAGTTTCTGGCACATCCATCACATATAAATTGTCTCATGGACGTAGGTAAAACAAGTTTTGTTTTCATTAATTATGGATAATTAACACATAGTTACTTTACTGTGCTATCATTATAGCTTTCAAAATTGTAATAGAAGAAATTGCACACTAATACTGTGCTAGATAATAAAATGAACACAAAAGTATGTGTCACTCAGGCACAGGATTTTAAATTAGTAAGGTATGATATTATGTTCAATATATACGATCTGGGGCGATAAAGAGGAAAATAAATAAAGAATTTTCTGATGTAATATTATTCATCAGAGAGAGCCTAGACAGTCATAAAAGAATATAAATAATAACTAAGGTTAACCAAGAAACTAAATAGTTTGTCCCCTGGGCTTCAGTATTTAAAAAAAAAAAATTCCTAAATGACACTAACCTTCTTTCATAGAAAAAAAAAGTCAGAAGAAATCAGATGTCCTTAATGAGCAGTGGCTCTGTAGCTATATTTGTATATTTAATCAAACCTTTCATCATTACAAATTATAAATAAAATCTGAAGCCTTTGCTGCACACATTAGTAGTCAGATGAAACAATGCATACATAAATTATTTTTCACTTTATACATTGAACCCAAGCATGATAAGAAAGAAGCACCTACTATTTTGAAAGTTTCTAGCCTTATTTAATCTAGGCTACTGTGAATAGGAGAAAACTAGTTGCTAAAAGATGGCAGAGTTCACTCAATCCAATGAAATTTTAAAACATCTCAAAGTAAACAAAGCCAGAGAGTTCATCAGCTGATGCTGCCTCATGAGGTTATCTGCATATTAGGTGATCCCAATGGCTACAGAACTGACTTTCAGAAACACTAATGCTTTGAGAAAAAATGTGAACCACATTATGGTTTATAAGATAATATTGAATGTGTTGTGGGGCCAATTTTCAATTTTATCTTTTTCTAATACATTATCTCAAAGATTCTCATTTTCGCTTCTCTATCACTTAGTAAACATTATATTGTCTTCAATAGCAATCATTCTATGACTGAAAATTATGATTAAACATAATCATTATCATTTGATTATTTAAGTTACTAGCACCCTTTATATACATATATTTGTATATGTAAAGATGCTAGTAATTATTATATATTTATACTTAAATATTTATTTTATATATTTAAATATATATTTGCTTATATATTTATATATGTGTGTGTATACAGATGCTTCTTGACTCACAGTGGGATTATTTCCTGATAAACCTATCTAGTCAATAATATTATAAATCAAAAATACATTTAATGCCCCAATAAACCTATTGTGAAGTCAAAAAATCATAAGTTGAACTGCCGTAAGTCAGGAACCATCTATGTATAACATATATATTATATATTATATATATACACACACACACATATCAAATCATATAAGCAGCTCCCACACACATAATACAATGTGCCAGGCTCCCTTTTAAATACTTTATATATATAAATTAATTCTCTCAACAACGCTGTGTAATAGGTACTATTATTATCCCCTTTTTACTAAAGAAGAAACTGAGAAACAGGGAAGTTAAGTGACTTATCCAAAGTCATACCTGTTGTAGGTAGTGAGACTAGAATTTAAACCTATGTGGTGCAGTATCAATATCCACACTCCTAACTATGTATAGAGGATATTTTAAGAGATTAAAATTTTATTTGCAAATAAGGGATGGACGTTAGTAAATAGTGACCAGTCAACAACAACAATAAAATGCTGACCTAGGGCATCATTCATTCTTAAATATCTGACCAGTAAATGACATGGTATGTGTTTGCTTGTATGTATCCTTGTGTCCTTTTGTTCGTTGCATGTGAGATAATCCTAAAGGCAGGTTTAGCAGCACTTTTTAGAAAAAGATTAGTTATTTTTTAAGGAACATGTACTGTCTATCCATTTAGTTGAGAACAGGAATTTTTTTTTTTTTTTTACTTCCTAAAGGGATTTATAGACCCGAAGTATCTTTAGACATTCTCTTCACTTTGACATTTTTCATGTATTCAAATGTTTATATCTTTCAGGATTTAGTAGCCCCTCTACATTTCTTATAAATTCTTCCATACCCTTAATAGTGTGGATCAATCTTTTTCTCATTTTAGTTCCTAAGCACATATAGCATGTACCATTCATTGGCAAGTAAATGTTTCTTGTTATCTTCTTCTGTCTCATTTTAAAATCTCATTTCATAATTTGAATTCTCATCTCTTTAGCTTGACTGAAAACTCGGGGCTTCTACTTTTTTCCATAATGCATAGAATATTATTAAATAAATATTTGCTGATATGATTTTCATTAAATGAACTTGGACAAGCTGTTTATTTAGCAAATGTGGAATCGTGCCACAAGGAGATTAAGTTATCTATGACTGCACTAATATTTTTTAAATGATCAAAGATTATATTTCCTCACTCTTGATATAATTCCTATTGGCCTATGGATCATGCTACTTCTGCACTCGGAAAATAATTATCAGTATCTCAGTCTTTTCTTCACTCTGTACTATAAAAAAAATGAAAATATAATATTATAAATCCAGTTAATAAACATTAAATGAAAACAACAACGATTGAACTTAGCACAGAAATCTGGGGACACCTACAAATGCCACTTCTACGTCACTATCTCATAGAATGATACTAAATATTTTTGCCTATTCTTTTTCTTGGGATGTTCTAATAGCCACTCACGAAGGTGGGTGTATTAGTCAGGGTTCCCTAGAAGGACAGAACTAACAGGAGATATATCTATATATTTATAGATAAAGATATCCCGTGTGTGTGTGTGTGTGTGTGTGTGTGTGTGTATCTCGTGAGAGAGTTTATTAAGTATTAACTTACACGATAAGAAGATCCCACAATAGGCCGTCTGCAAGCTTGAGGAGGAAGGAGAGCCAGTCTGAGTCTCAAAACTGAAGAACTTGGAATCCAATGTTTGAGGGCAGGAAGCATCCAGCACGGGAGAAAGATGTAGGTTGGGAGGCTAGGCCAATCTCGCCTTTTCAGATTTTTCTGCCTGCTTTATATTCACTGGCAGCTGATTAGATTGTGTCCACCAGATTAAGGGTAGGTCGGTCTTCCCCAGCCCACTGACTCAAATGTTGATCTCTTTTGACAACACTCTCACAGACACACCCAGTATCAATACTTTGCATCCTTCCATCCAATCAAGTAGACAGTATTAACCAGTGGGCAACTACCAGTTACATAACATTCTCCTCCATTATGGTAAAATTTCTAAATGAGAAGCCATGCCTTCCTCCTTCACTAGCACATGGGAGCCTCCTGCTTAATCTAAAGGTATAAATAAATATTTATTAACATCAAGTGCAAAATGAATGAATAAAGGCCATTTATATTGAGAACTTCTTCGTGTATTATTTTTAGTTCCCACAAAAATGCTCTGGGATGGTTGCTGTTCCCACAAAAAGAAACAAACTGAGAGAGGTTAGCTGAGCTGCCCCTGGTTACAGAACCACTAGAAATGAAGTCTGTTTGCATTCTACAAGCTAACCTCACCTAGAGAACAATAGCTCCCAGCAGCCCTCCGTCTTGGCTTTTCCAGTTTATATTTGAGTCCTTCTGCAACCACTAACTATTTTTTCTCTAAACTTCACAGGTGTCAAGAGCTCACATTTTTTATTATTTTAGGTAGTTGTGAAAGGATGTATTTTGTTACAAAAATTTAGTTGAATCTGTAAATATTCTGGAGGAAATTTTTACAGTACAAAAATCCCTAACCTGAGAGGGTAGTCCCATCTGATACTGCTGCTATTTACTTTAGTCGTAAGTCAAGCTTTATATTGAAAATCAGGAAAAGAGAGCCAGGACTGTGTACTTTTGTAAAGAATTAAAAGGTATTTAATGAATACTTGACAGATGAATGAATTTATAAATTATACTAAGGTTCTGGCCTTGAAACTATTTGACTTGTGAGATGACCTATTAGTGGGTCAATAACCAGTGAACTACCTAACATAAAAGACGGTTATTTTATTTTTTACTTTATTAGAATACTTGTACTACATATACAAATTCTGAGCAGGAATGTTAAACATTTCTCCATTTATCAGGTCTAAAACTTATAGCTAAATGAACTGAAAGAAGTATTTCCAAATCACACTTAGGAATAATGATTTCTAAAAGCTAAATCAAAAAGGATTCACTATAATGAAACAAAATAAGTAAAAATTGTTCTTAGCACACTAAATCTAATTTTTCTTTCTTTTTAACTACATGATTAATTTGTGTAAGTTTGGGACATTAAATTGAAAATATACTATATATACTAAAATAGACATACATACTAAATCTACTAAATTGAAGATACACTAAAAATAAAGGACATTAGGCCGGGCGCGGTGGCTCAAGCCGCGCACTTTGGGAGGCCGAGACGGGCGGATCACGAGGTCAGGAAATCGAGACCATCGTGGCTAACACGGTGAAACCCCGTCTCTACTAAAAAATACAAAAAAAAACTAGCCGGGCGAGGTGGCGGGCGCCTGTAGTCCCAGCTACTCAGGAGGCTGAGGCAGGAGAATGGCGTAAACCTGGGAGGCGGAGCTTGCAGTGAGCTGAGATCCGGCCACTGCGCTCCAGCCTGGGCGACAGAGCGAGACTCCGTCTCAAAAAAAAAATAAAAATAAAAATAATAAAAAATAAAAAATAAAGGACATTAGGTTTAGGACATTAAATTGAAAATATACTAAAGTAAATATACTAAAATATACTAAATTGAAGATATACTAAAAATAAAAGGTACCTAAAAATGTGTAAAATGGTGGTTTCATTTATATCAGAGCATTTGAATGTAAAATTTTGTTCTATTTGATGTTATATTATTTCTTCTCATTCTTAGTTTATATCCAACAGCCTAAGCTTCAGTTCCAAATGACCCTCAGGCAAGAAAGACGGTACAGCAAAGTAATTTGTAAAGTGAAACTAACTTTTAGTGAATTCTTCAAGGAATTCACTACTTCTTAACATTTCGAATTAACCTTTTCATTTCACACATTATTAAAAGCAAATCCAATTAAGTTACATAGCTTCTGTAAAGTAATTTCCCCTTGGACCTAGGTGCCATTTCTACCTCTCCGGGGAAAATGATATTTTTAAAAATTAAAATTAATACCAAACTTGAGAAATTATCATTTTAAACCTGGGTAATACAAATATATATTTTGTATTTGAAACTATTACTTTCTTACACATCCATACTTTAAACAGCCCCCTTTAATCAAAAATACCTAAGAACATGTCCTAATTCCCCTATATAACCAAGACATGGATAACCATCAATGTAGAGAGTATCTGAAGAAATCTCATAATTACACTCTTATTTTTTAATATTTAATTTATCTTTTCTCTTGGAGCCAACATTTTTTTAAACAAGAGAAAGTAGGTAAAACAAGATGATGCATAAAATGAAGAGATAGTAGCAATAAAGGAATGAAGGAATTAATACATTTTAAGCTATATGAAAGGCATGATTTTTTTAAGTGTTTAATATGGAGATAGTAGAAAGATCAGTGGTTGCAGGGTTACAAAGAAAAGAGGGATGAATAGTTGAAGCATAGTGGATTTTTAGGAGAGTGAAACTATTCTGTATACTACTATAGTAGTGGATATATATCATCTACATTTGTCCACATCCACAGAATGTACAATACCAAGAGTGAACACTAATGTAAACTATGGGACTTCTGGTGAAAGTGATGTGTCAATGCAGGTTCATCGGTTGTAACATATGTACCACTCTGGTGCTGGATACTGACAGTGAGGAGAATGTGCATGTGTGAGGGCAGGGGCGATGAGAACTCTCAGTAATTTCTGCTCAATTTTGCTATGATCCTAAAACTTCTCTAACAGAGAAAGTATTTTTTAATATTAAAAACAAAGCAATGAATCCTAAGAGATAATGTTGGTCCACAGACACTTTCCCCTTACTCCCTTTCTGGGGCCTGAGTAGGAGATTATCCTGAGATATAAAGGATCTCATATTCCATACTTGAGATCCAGAGCAATGCTTACTTTGCAACACTCATGCATCCTTCGAAATAGCCTTTTAAAATTTTAGTCATTTGTGTTCTTGTTTTCAAATCAGTGCACATTTTTGAAAGCATTAGCTATGTTCTAAGTTCTTACCTTGTGTACAGAAAACATGCTCTACATGCAGTTAGAATACCTGAGTTTGAGCTCAGATTTGACACTTCTTGGCCTGTAGTGTAGAATAAATCCTTTGAATTCCCTAAGCCTTACTTTCCTCATCCCTAAAATGGGGAGAGTATCTACTCTGCTAACCTCAGTAAATGAAGGTCAGATGTATAACGTATCTTGTCTATAGGAAAAGCACTAAACAAGTGGATGTTATCATCATATTCCTAGTATCAGAGATTGTGTATTATTTATTGTTTTTCATCTCTTAAGGTCCTTAGTACAATGCTTATCATGTAGACAGTACTTAACAAATAATAAAATTAGAATCATGTCACATGTTCACGAATTGGAAGAATTAATGTTGAAATGTTCATATTACCCAAAGTGATCTACTGATTCAATGCAATCCCTAACAAAATTCCAATGACATTTTTCACAGAAATAGAAAAAATATTCCTAAAGTTTATATGGAACTACAAAAGATTCCAAATAGCCAAGGCAATTTTGAGGGAAAAAAAATCCAGAGGCATTACTCTCTGATTTCAAAACCCACTACAATGTTAAGTGTTCAAAACAGCACTCTACTGGCATAAAAACAGACACATAGACCGATGGAACGGAATAGAGAGCCCATAAGTAAACTCACACATTAATGATTAATTGACTTTGATCAAGCTGCCAAGAACACAGATGGGGAAAAGGACAGTCTCCTCAATGAATGGTGTTGGCAAAACTTCATATCCAGACACAAAGGAATAAAATCAGACACCTATCTCACACTGTATACAGAAACAAACTCAAAATGGATTAAACACTTGACTTGAAAATGTGGAACAAGAGCAAAAAGCAAAATACACAAATGGGATTATGTCATATTAAAAAGTTTGTGTGCAGCCGAAGAAACAATCAACAGTTAAGAGATAATCTATGAAATGGGATAATGTATTTGCAAACCATACATCTGATAAGGGGTGAAAATCCAAAATGTAAAAGGAACTCAAACAGTGAATGGTAAGAAAATAAATAACACACTTTAAAAATGGGCAAAGGATCTGAACAGACATTTCTCAAATGAAGACATACAGATGATCAACAAGTATATGAAAAAATGCTCAACATCACAAATCAGGGAAATGCGAATTAAAACCACAATGAGATATCACCTCACATCTGTTAGAATGGCTATCATCAAAAAAAAAAAAAAAAAAAAAAAAAGATAAATGTTGGAGAGAATATGGAGAAATGGGAACACTTGCACACTGTTAATAAAAATGTAAATTAGTACAACCACCATGGAAAACAGTAAGAGGCTTTCTTAAGAAACTAAAAATTGAACTACCATTTAATCCAGCAATCCCACTACTATCTGCCCAAAAGAAAAGAAATAATTATACCAAAAAGACCCTGCACACCTCTGTTTATTGCATCACTATTCACAAAAGTGAAGTCATGGAATTAACCTAAGTATCCATCAGTGGATGATTGAATAAAGAAAATGTGTTATATATATGTATATATATTTGTGCCATGGAATACTATGCATTCATAAAAAAGAATGAAATTATGTCTTTTGCAGCAATGATGATGGAGCTGGCGCCCATTATCCTAAGTGAAATAACTCAGAAAGAGAAAAATTAAATACTGCATGTTCTTACTTATAAGTGGAAGCTAAACAATAGCTATATGTGGATACAAAAAGAGAAATAATAGACACTAGGGACTACAAAAGTTGGAGGGTAGGAAGAGGGAAGTTTGCAAAATTGCCTATTGGGTACAATGTTCACTATATGGGGGATAAGCACACTAAAATCCCAGGCTTCACCACTGCACAATATATCCATATAACCCCTGAATGCTTTAGGCCCAGTCAAGCCTTCAGATGACTGCAGCCCTGGATAATGTCTGACTATAATCTCAGGAGAAACCCTGACTCAGACCCACTGAGAGAAGCCACTTCTGCATTCCTGACTTTGATAAATCTTTTGAGATAATAAACATTTATTGTTTTAAGCTGCTAGATGTTGAGGTCATTTGTTACTCAGAAATAGATAATAATACAATGATACTATGATGTATAATAATGTTCTATTATGAAAAAACACTGTAAATGAAGAATTTTATATTATCTTTATATTTTGGCATAGAGAGTTTGGCAAATTACTAGGAGCTTTTGCTTACAGAACCATTGAAGACTCAAACTGAAAAGATACAATTCTATTAGAAATACTGGGAAATATAAATGGGCCATATAACTTGATTATAGTCTTGGCCTTGACCCTGCCTAGTGCCATAATGCATCCCACTTGGGCAGTTCATTATTATATAACTTTGGACAAGCCTGTCTGGCACTCAGTAGGTATTTGTTGAATGAGGGAACAATGGGAAAGATGAGGAAACACGTTGGTCTGGGGAGAGTACAGACACCCATGTTAGAGACTGCCTACTTTGTGCCAGACACTGTGATGAAGACTTCCCATGAATAAACAAGAGAGTCCTTATATTATTCAAGACAATTGATTTGAAACTGTCCACTGTCTAAAAATCTCATTTGGGAAGAGGGTAAATAGAGAAAAGGAATCTGCTGGAAATAAAAAATATGTATGTATTAGGCAGAACAGAAGAATTAATTACATGAACCAAAGAATCCTAGAAAGTGTGCCTTAGCAATATCTCAGATGAAAAATGTTTTCCTAGACTATGTGATATTTTTTACAAAGAGATAAAACTTAGTAAACCAGTTTAATTATTGGAATGCAGTTTTCACCAGTGTTCATTTAAAACTACCTGAGGCCCAAAACAATTGCATGAATGAGACCTGCTTGCTTACCATTATCTTTACTGTTGCCAATGTAAGAGATTTTATTTTAAAGTTTCTTCTTTATGTCAGCATACTGACCTGAAGTAAACTTAAAGATAAAATAAAATGATGATATATTAAAATTTAAAGATGTTAAAATATGTATTGGTTATATGCAAAAATATTTTATTTAAACTGTGTACGTTAATAATTTAAAAATGTGTATTCCATTAAATGTCACCACCATTAGGATCTACCTATATTGTTTGAGTTCTGAAAGAAGAAATTTGGGCTTAGAAATAGCCAATTATTTATTTTCACATCCTTTCTCTTCTACCTTCAACTGAAGTAACAAGCATCAATCTTACTACCTATGAGGATTAAATGTTCATCTATCAAATGACTTGAACCAGGTTGGATGGCTCACACCTGTAATCCCAACCCAGGAGGCTGAGGTGGGAGGATCACTTGAGGCCAGGAGGCCAGGGCTGCAGTGAACCATGATAGTGCCACTGTACTCTAGCTTGGGCAACAGAAAGAGACCTCAAGCCTAAGTTAAAAATAACAGAATAAACAAATGACTAGTTTAGAACATTTTAGCACACTTTTGAATTTTGTTACTATGAAACTCATGCTCCTTCTAATTCCAAACCTATATACTTTTGAATTATACCTTTTGCCCAAACAATAATGGCAATTAAAGATAAATAAATAAATGGAACTATAATTTATATAAAGATTCTGAGCACACATCTTTCATATACCTGGTTCAGCTCAATCACATGCCATACCTAAGAAGAATTCCATGGCACACAGGCGGCATTCACAGAATGACTTTCAGAATTGCCCTTCCATATCTTGCTCTTTTTTCTTGTTATCCCATGGTGGACCTTTGCCTTGTTCCCTGGTTTCCCTGCTGCTCAGCTTGACACACTGATTGGCTGCCATCCCAGTTCCAGATTTTGGCTTGATTCCCAGAACTCAAAATCACAGCTCTTTTTCCTAACTTTATCCCAAATTATTAACTGATAATGAGTTCTTTTTTGGAAATGACTCCCGCCCTGCTGCAATACACACCGTCCTCCTGGTGGCTGACATTTGGCTAGGCCTGGCCTGCAGAGTAGGTATGAGATATTGTAGGTTTGGCATACTTGCATATGTGAGAGATTATCCACCCATGCTCTGCGTGCTGTTGTTGGACCCGCCCAGTAGAAAGAGCCTCTCGCCATCTCTGATTCTCCCTATATACCAATCTCTAAGGATATCTTGTTTCTGAAAGTGCCTGTTGCAATATCTCTCTTAAGTGCCAGATCATTTACTCTCAGTCAAACCCTTAGGTCCGAAGAGTAAGAACAATCACATATTCAAATATATCCACACCTAATTTAAAAAAGTGACCTTCTGCCCCTGAAAAGAAAAGTTAAAACAAAAACAAAAAAACACAAGTTGGTAACTTGGCACCCAACATTAAAATTTGCCAATTCCTGATATACACAAACACACAAACAATCCAGAGTGCATTGACTCAAGCAAATGAGTGATCGAAGCTCACAACAAAATCTTTAGGCCTTCAATTTCTAAAACATGACAAGAACTACTTGGAAAAGAGTATGTAAGAAAAATGACTCTGAGATCAATATTTTCCCTGTGTGAAAGGAGCTTGTATGCAAGAATCTATAGAGGGAAAACAACAACTTTGCCCTTGACCTGTCAGTGTTTTATCTCTTCACATGGCCACACACTGGTATAACCCAAGAAGCTGCAGGAGATGAATGGAACCTGGCAGTTAATGCAATTCAGCTTATCCATTCATTCAACAATTATCTTTTGTACTTCCACAATGTGCGGGATCATCAATGCCCTTGCGTTCACAGAGCTTACATTCTCCTGTAGGAGAAAGACAAGAATCAAATAAATAAGTTTAGAACACATGACAAGCAGTGCTAAGTGCTGAGGAGAAAAATAATAAAGCCGGTTAAAAAGAAGGAGTGTTGCAAGTGCTGCTATGCTAAACAGTGCAGCTGGGGAAGAACTTTCCTAGGAACTGTCATTTGATCAGGGGTCAGAATGAGCCAAAAGAGAGGGAAGCTGTGCAGAGGTGTGCAGGGAATTTCAGGCAGAAGTAATGAAGAATGTGAAAGTCTAGGAACAGTATGCTGGGAGAGAACAAGTAATAGAAGAAGGACCAGAGCACCTGCAACAGAGAAAGAAAGGTAACAAGTGGTAGAAAATTATTTCAGAAAGGTAGCCAGAAGCCAGCTAATATAGATCCCTACCAGCTACAATAAAGGCTGCGGTTTCAGGGCTTTTTCCAAGTGCCACTGGAAGCCACTTTGGGGAGACTCAGTTATTCTTCACAATGTTTCACTTGTCTGTAATAGAATTACACAGTCATATCCTTTGTGATATTTTGTTGCAGTATCCTCCTATGGAATTAGAGTATATTTCCTCATACCCTTGATGCATGTGACTTGCTTTGGCCAGTGGAATGTTAACAAATGTGACTCAGAGGGCTTAAATATGCTCACATTGGCTGTCTTGGCTTCTGGAGACATTACCTTGATTACCATCTGATATGGTTTGTCTGTGTCCCCTCCCAAATCTCATCTTAAATTTTAGCTTCCATAATTCCCATGTGTTGTGAGAGGGACCTGGTGGGAGGTAACTGAATCATGGGGACAGATCCTTCCCATGCTGTTCTCATGATAGTGAATAAGTCCCATGAGATCTGATGGCTTTACAAAGGGGAGTTCCCCTGCACATGCTGTCTTGGCTGCCACCATATAAGATGTGACTTTGCTCCCCATTCGCCCTCTGCCATGATTGTGAGGTCTTCCCAGTCATGTGGAACTGTCAATTAAACCCCTTTCCTTTACAAATTACCCAGTCTCAGGTATGTCTTTATTAGCAGCATGAGAACAGACTACTACCCCATTCAAAGAAAGGCTCTAGGTCACTGCGTCTTCAGCAATGGCTCCAGAATAAGACTCATGGAACACACCAGAACCCATCGTGAAACCTGAAGCAGACCTACCTCAGCTGCCTGTGGGAGAGAAAAATGAATACTATTGTAAACCACTAAAAGTTATGGTGTTTTTTTAAGCAGAATTGTTGAAGTAAGAGCTGACTGATACACCATTGGAGGGTTTAAATTGAAAGAATAAAGTAATCTGAATTATATTTGTAAATGACTACTCTGACAGCTGTTTAGAGAGTAGATGGGTGAAAGACAAGAGAACATACAGGAAACCAGTTTGGAGCCTGCCGCAAAAACCCAGGTGAGAGTGGTGGAGTTGACAGGATTTGTTGATGAATGGAATGTAAATTGTGTGATAAAGGATAGCTACAGCACTGTCTTATAGCAATTTTATCATCCAGCTTGTTATTTTATCCATCTCACCAGCCCAGCCTACGTTTCTACGCATAAAAATCAGCATATAAAGAGTGTTTTTGTCAACTGCTATATATCCAGGGACACAGTTGCTATAGCAGCCAAGCAATTCTCTTTGGGTAGCCAGGTGGAAACCAAATCATCTTGAAGAATCCTAGAACTTAATAGGGAGATTTTTTTCTCTAATGCCATATGACAAACTTCATAATTGTCTTTTTAAATTTTTTACAAAACTATCTAAATCAGAAGGCTCTGGTCTGGCAGATCATTATCTCCTCTGGAAACAATTCTGTTTTCCCATTTTGCATTTTGTACTAAGGATTTCATAGAGGTTGCCTCTCCCCCAGGCTTACTCTGTCAGATGCTAGGGCATCTCTCTCCTCCACTGAGGCCAGGCCAGCATGTAATCCTCATTCATAGACAGGATTTTGCCACAAATCTTTATCTTCTCTCCTAGCTTAGAAAACTAGGTCAGAAAATACTGGAGCCTCTAATACCACCTGGCCTCACTTTTGTCACTCTTCCTTCAAACTAAGAGCCACACTAGGCTGTGCGCAGTGCCTCATGTCTGTAATCCCAGCACTTTGGGAGGCCAAGGCAGGCAGATCACAAGGTCAGGAGTTTGAGACCTGCCTGACCAACATGGTGAAACACCATCTCTACTAAAATACAAAAATTAGCCGGGCGTGGTGGCATGCACCTATAATCCCAACTACTCAGGAGGCTGAGGCAGGAGAAACGCTTGAACCCGGGAGGTGGAGCTTGCAGTGAGCCAAGATCATGCCACTGCACTCCAGCCTGGTGACAGAGCGAGACTCTGTCTCAAAAAAAAAAAAAAAAAAAAGGAAATAAAAGAAAAAGAAAGAGCTACCCTAGTCTTGGCAGTCTGATCCTCTCTTTCTTTTTCATATAGCTCAATCTGGTACTCATCTGACCAAAACCAAGATCTCCTATCTGCTTAAAGTACGCCCACCTCAAAGCCCTCCCCACTTGGATGACAAATTAATAAAGATAGTCTCCAAAACTCATAGCTTTATGATCCCCTCTGTCTCCCATAAAATCTTTAGTGTCCAACTCCCATGGTCTGGGTGACACATTGTCTTATAATGCACCCCACCCACCATCTGCATGTACATATAACCATTTTTGGTGCTTCTGTGTCTATTGTGTCCACAGTGGTCCTTGACAGGCATTTGCATTCCTTCTCCTTGAGGAGATCAGAATGACAGAGGAACAGTAGTTGCCAACACTGATGAACTTATTATTTCCATTTCTAATATCTACCTTACATCAAAGTACTTTTTCACTATCATTTCTTAAGGCATTCAGAATCAAACAAGTTTTTAAAATGCCTAATGCCCACCTGCCAGCCCTGAAAGGAGTTGGTCTGGTAGATCAAATAAAGAACTAACATCTAAAGCTCATGGCTGCTCATAGTAGACAGCATTGATGTGGAAAATGACAGCTAACCATTCATTAAACTTATTAAAGTCCTAAGGAACTCAAGACTACTCAAAATAACTTGCATTTTACCACAAAGAGTTTAAGGAGAAATCTCCTAGGAAAGAGTTTAGAATTGCTTGCAATCTGTAGGAGGGATACATTTCCTGCATTTTAAGAAGAAATCTCACAAATGTTCAAGAGAGATTTATTGTCTGTAGTTTCTTTGCAGCCAGTAAGTGCAAGGAAAATAAGATGTCTTATTGGTAAGAAAGCTGTTACTTGTTCTTGTATCCTTGGTAAGTATGAACATGCAATATCATAGGACAATCAAATCCATATTTGGAAATGCTAATTAGGCACAAAATCTGCACTATGCAATCACAGTCTTCAGGGAAATTATTCCACCTCATGCTACATACGTCATAATACTCTTTTCCTTCCTATTCAGGGAAACGTGTACCACGTTGCTTCTTCAATTGCATTAGAGGTCATAAGGGACAGATGCCCTTAAATGTCTCATCAAGAGTCACAAGAATCTAGTTAAACTCAAAAGCTAATGTCACGGGTTTTCAAGACAGCCTAATAAGCCTAATACCCTCCGGAGACAATGTCATTAAGACATTATTGTTATATCTTGAATGGGAGAGAAGCGATGGATTCTTCAACATCTTTAGAGAGAGATAAACTATATTTGTCTAATGCTCACTTGAGTTAAAACTTCGGGGAGTTAAAATATGCAGGTAAGTTTCACTATTAATTCCCATAGGACCTTGAGCAATTTTCCATTCTTGACTTCTGTGTATTCATTGCCTCCGTGGTGATGAGCACTGTGTGTTTGTGCTCCTTAATGAGGAGGTCAGAATAATGAAGGGGTGAGGAGGTGCCAAACCCTCTGTGGACTTAATGTTTCTACTCCTTATTCTTACTATACAGCACTGAGAACACTATGGTTAGATAGTAAAGGAGGAGATAAAGGCGTAGAAAACAAAGAACAGGAAATGTCTCCTAAAGTTGTACAAACACTCTTAAAATCAACATACATATTTGAATAAATGCTTTAAAACATAGAAAATATATACATTACCTCAATCTCCAATTTCCTATTAGACATTTCTAGCAGTATGTCCCTCAGCACGTCCATCAAAACCATACCTAGCATTTTTTTTTTTTTCATTACACAAGTCTTCCTTCTAAGCTCCATATCTCAACATTTATCTCACCTGGTCAACCAAGCTAAAAACTGCAGAATTGTCCCCTATTCCTCTCTCCTCCACCTCCTTTGTCCCATTGCTCAATAAATCAGATATTTTGCCTCAAAGAATTCTCACATTTATTCATTCTTTTTAATTTCTATGGTCACTGTCAAACCTTCACCATCTCTCATTTGGAGTATAAAGAAACTTCTTAGATTTTCTGCCATTTGTCTCTCATTTCCCTCCAACCTATCTAGCATAGCTGCCAGAATTATCTTGCTGAAACACTTATTCGATAATGTATTCACTGACTTAAAATCTTACTTTGGTGGCTTTCTGTTGCCTGTGGGATAAAACCAGTTGTTTCAACAACTATTTTATGAGTCTGTATTGCTAGTATGAGTGATGAAGTTCATTAGGTATGGCAAAAACAAAGATGAAAAGGCATGGACTTGCAAGTTGCCCATGGAGTAATTCTAGGAGAGTCAGCTATTTTAACAGCCCTTTACAACACACTGCAATATGTGCAGCCACAAGAGCATGTTCAAGGTACAGAGATGGCATAGAATATGGAGTGATCATCTATTTTAGGGGCTTCAGAGTGGAAAGATATCTGAGTTTCGGATGGGTACACCAATTAAAAGAAATGGCATATGGAAAGTGCATAATAATAAAACTGCATTCCAGGAACTATTAGTTGCAATTATTTTTTATTGCTGGGAATCAAGAACGGAGATAAAAAGCACTGGAAATGAGTAGTTCTTGGGTGTGGTGTTGGGAGTGGTAATGGGGGTAAGGTGGAGAGCGTGGAGTAGTGAAGGCACAAGAACAAAGGGGTGTGGTGAGGGATAATACTTAGGTTGAAATATCCAAGTAAGGTCCCAGTTCAGAGTAGAATTTGGGAACAAGAGATAAAGATATGCTTATTAAGTCCATGAAATAGACTAAATCTTTTAGGGAAAAGACATGGTCTCACAAGAAGTCTGGAAGACTCATGCTATAACCCACTAAATAAAATTGAGATGCAACCTTCTAAAGTAAGATAAAAGCCACAGAAGTATGATGTCAGAGAAGACAAGAAAGGAAAACTATTTTTTTAAAAAAACTATGATTAATACTATCTCACTCTAGCATCACACTCTGACCCCAGCCTACGTATTTAGCCTCACTCAGCTTCTGCCACTTCTCCATTCTTTCCCAATCCTCTCCAGCTCTAGTAATAGTAGTAAGAATTTTAATGATGCAGCTATCTTTGATTTTGCATTTGCAATGTGAAAGATGCTATGTGATAGGTGCTTTGGTATCTTAGTTCATTTAATTCTCACATTTTGTCAGCACTATGTTTACCCCCATTTAACAGAAGAAGAAACCAAGGCTAAGATATTAAAGGCTTACAAGATTACATAGTCAGTAATGCAGCACAGCTAGGATTTAAACCTAGGCGTATTTTAACCACACTAAACCACGTGCCAATCCCAAATATGTTCAAAAGTTTTCATGTCTTCCTAACTTTGTACTTGTCTAAATTAACATTCTTTTTTTTTTTCAGTTTTCCTTGCAAAAAGTTACAATCCCCACTGACGTTCTATGCTCAAGCAGTCAACCATGTAGTCCTCAACTACAGATAATTCCCCCAGCCCAACTCAGTGGTGACTTTCCAGGTACATTGATCAGCAAATGTCTGCCCACCCTGTTTGATAGAATCCCATTCCTTGTTAGAAACACAACTCAAAGGTTACTTCTTTGATGATACCTTTCTGTGTCCTGCCTTTTCTCTGGATAGTATTACCATCTCCTTTCTTTGTGTCAATGATGTATGTGGTATGCAGAATGAACCCCCACAAAGAGATCCATGCCCTTATCCCTGAAACCTATGAATATGTTACATGGAATATTACATGAACATTATATGGCAGACATAATTAAGGTCACTGGACCTTTAAATAAAGAGATTATTGTGGATTTTATTATCCACAGATGAGCCCAATATAATCACACAAACCCTGAAAAACAGAGAACCTTCTCTGGCTGGAGTCAGAGAGATATCAGAAAATAAATCCGAAAGACTGAAAGTGTGAGGGGGACTCAACCCATCATTGCTACAGGGGACCACATGGAAAGCATGAGAAAGAATGCAGACAGTTCAGAGAGCAAAGATTGGCCCTTGGTTGACAGTCAGCAAGGAAGCAGAGACCTCAACCTTCCAACCGCAAGAGAGTTAGTTCAGCCAACAACATGAACAATCTTGGAAGCATATTCTTCCCCAGAGCTTCTAGTAAGGAAATCAGCCTAGCCAGAACCTTGATTTTAGTCTTGTGAGACCCTAAGCAAAGGACCCAGCAGGGCTTATATGGACTTCTGACCTACAGAAACTGTTAGATAATAAATTTGTGTTGACATTAAATCTGTGGTAATTTGTTATGGCAGTAATAGAAAAGTAATACAACATACCATATCATGTTCAAATTCATTATTTATAGATTTTTTAATACTTATTAGCAGTTTGGTTCATTGAGTATAGGAATCTCTTGTTATCCATGAGGCTTTTGTCCTTAAGATTATGACTGGCCCAGGGAGCAAGTGCAGTCAAAGTGAAAAGGAATTCACTGGAAGATCTTTAGACTGCCCATCTCTGCCTCTTAAGGGAGCTTCATATTGTGGCTTGGTTTTTGTTTTTTAGCTCTATCTGGATATAAGCATGTCTTTCTCTGTGCTTGAAACAGCATCTCTTTATTACCAGGGTTGCAAAATGAATATGATACTGTTCTTCCCTCAATAATCTCAGACATCATGACTCAAAGGCTACTCCAACAAACTGAGTTATTTTGTTGTCAAAGGCCTCTATAACCTAGTCCCAATCACAAGCTCTATAGCTTGCTCATTTCCTTGTCTGCCTGACAGCTGGTTGCCCTGCAGTCTCCTAAAACATAAGGTGGTTAGTGGACCTGGGGTATCTGAGTTTGATCAGGGCCCACCAGTTTTCCCTGCAAAAAGCTACAATCCCCACTGAGGTCCTATGCTCAAGTAGTCAACCATGTAGTCCTCAACTAAGGATAATTCCCTCAGCCGACCCCAGTGGTGACCTTCCAGGCACATTTGTCAGCAAGCATTAGGCTTTCCACTTCATTTTCTTGTGTGAAAGAGTTCTGCTAGTTCATAGCCAGCTTTTTCTGGGAGCAGCATCTACCTGCCTCCTTTCACTGAAGAAAAACATGATTTATAGGTTAATGAAATAAAAAAAATGCATAGATTTAATGTCAAAATTTTCTTTTTACACATTCCAAGAATATTTTGGAATCTAGTTTTTCAGTAGTCATTTAAAAATTCAAACTGCCTTTATTTCCTGGACTCCAGTGTGCCCCTGATTCCTCATGTGAAACACAAGGGCAGGAATAATGACTCAACTGTGGGAGGAATGAATGAGTTAGTAGATGAAAGGCACTTTGAACTAGCAACCACACTTTGAGGAATACATTATATAGATCTAAAAGCACTAGTAAATAAGAATATATGTATAAGGATTTTCAGCACAACATTGTGGTGGCAAAAAATAAAATGGGGAAAAAAAACAAGTATCTATCCAACTGTGTATTGTTAAACAGATGTGGTACATATACATTATGAAACATTATGTGGTTGTTTCAGACATCTCTTGGGTATTGTCTCATATACTCTCAGTCCACATTTTACTCCAGCTGTTGCTGTAGCAACCAGCTGCTTGCAGGTATGATTGACAGTACTTTGCTTTGGCTGCATGGCACACTTTCTGCTTTGTTTCCAGAGTTTCTCTGTCAACACTTTGGGACATTTGTTTAGTATTAACTCAGCCATTCCAACACACGTGCAAACCTGAAATTGCAAAGGGCATGGGACATACCCTGGCCACCAAAGAGTGGGAGCCCATAGGTAAGTGGTTTCTCTTTCTTCTGTCCCTTGGGAAGATCACTCCAAGATGCATTCTACACTGCCCTGCAAAATCCCCAGCTTCCCACAGTTCTGACCAGCTTCATATTGAGCCACTGGTTGACTTTCCTTCCTCCTGTGCTTCACTCTTTCCAGTCCTTCACTCCTGGTCCTTGGGATCACTATCTAGAATAAATTGCCTGTAGACAAGCCCTTATCTGATATCTTTTGTGAGAACCCAGGCTGAAAAAGGAGCTATTTTTTAAATGAGAAATATATCTATCTGTTGACCTATAGAGCTATCCATGGTGAATTGCTAAAGGAAGAAAACAAGTTGCAAATTCATGTGTGTTATGTCATTTATAAAATCAAACAACATTAGCATGTGTCTGTGTGTGTTTCCATAACCTTGGAATTGTTGGCATTGGTTTCCTCAAAGAGGTAGAAAGAAATCATTAGCTTTTTCTTAATAGTTTTTTCCTTGTTTCTCTAGCTGCAGTGAGCACATATTAATTTCACAGCTGAAAATACTTGGAAAGGAAAAATGATGTTTAAAATTAACATCAAATCAACATCCCAGGAAAAACAACTTCCAACCAGGTGATAAGGAAGATAGCTGTAATGCTGGACTTGAGCTAAAGTAAGAACTCTATGATACTCCTTTTTTTAACCTTGGATAAGAAAATAATTTCTTGCTTGAGTCTACATGTGTAAAACAAATACCCAAAACTACACTCACAAAACTAGCATCCTGCTTGTGACTGAGGTACACTCCAGAGACCCCTGAATGAAGAACGAGCTACAAGATAAGGACTCAGAATGATTAACAGATACGCAAATGGAAGTCTGTTCCTGCAGTGTTTCCAAAGGTGTATACAGAAGGGGATCTGTTGCAGAATAAGACCAGTGATTCTCAACAAAGAGCCTGATTTTAAAAAATGAAGGATTTCACAAAAGAAATTTTAAAACTGCAGCAAGGCTAGCATCATCTTCAGTATAAACCTCTTCAAACTTTGAACAAAGAAGCAAAGAGTAAGATTCCATACAAGATTTTATAAAAAGTTAAAATCTAATCTGAATAAATTTGCATTTGCCTCTTTGTTTTTTATTCCTTTGTGCATTCATTATGAATTACTTTAAGGGAAAGGGCATTGATTGTATGGATGTGTTTTAAGGGAAGTGTTTTTGAATACCTCCCCAAAAGGCTGGACCTCATCTGGTTCCACTAGTTAAATATGCATGAGGTGAGGGAAAAAAAATCCTTCAAAATCGTAAGAGACAAAAGAATGAAGGAAATATACTCTAAAAGATATACTCTCTAAAAAATAGTTGACATCTGTCATCCAATTATAACTGTATTTTTCTAAGGCATAAAATAAGTGGTCCAAGGAGTCAAAGCCTGTGATGCAAAAGCTAAGATGATTTACCACTTTGATGGCTAATTTTATATGTCAACTTTGCTGGTCCACAATGTCCAGGTATCTTATCAAACATTATTGTGGATGTTTCTCTGAGGATGCTTTTGGGTGGGATTAACATTTAAATCAGTGAACTTTGCATGAAGAAGATTGCCCTGCATAATGTGGGTGGGCCTCATCCAATCAGATGAAGGCCTGAATAGAACAAGAGTGACCCACCAGAAGCAAGAAGGAATTCTCCAGCAGACTGCCTTGTACTTGAACATTGGCTCTTCCTGGGTCTCCAGCCTGACCACTTTTGGACTGGAACTGTAACTCTTTCCTGAGTCTCTAGCCTGCCAGCCTCCCTCATCAAATTTTGGACTTGCCAAGACTTCAAACTCACGTGAATTAACTTTTTAAAGTAAAGATACACACACACACACACACACACACACACAGAGAGAGATAGATAAATGATTGATTGATAGATATGAATATCCCCAGACATTCAGAACTTTCATATTTCTGGGCAGGACTTTTGCTATAACCCTCATTCTAGTTCTGCCTTCCCTTGAAGAGCTATCATCGTGAACCTTTTACTCTTCATAAGTGGCAGTGGAGAGGGGTAAGTAGCTGCATGTATGAAATCACAAGCCCAAGCTCAGTCCTGGCTCTGACATTAGTAGGTCTGTGAGCTATGGCAAGTAACTTAAATTCTCTTAGTCTCTTTGTTCATAAATTAAATGGAGATACTAATATCACCTACTCCACTGGGTTCTTGTGAGGGTAATAGAAGGTAATGCTAGGAGAATACCTAGAAGAGTACCATGCACACAAACACCACACAATAAATATTCATCATTTTCCAGCCCCAAATTTACCAGCCCTGAGCCACATTTCCTCTGGGCCCTGTTATTCCTTTAACACATCAATCTGATAGCTTTAGCCTCAGAAAGGAAGATCTTACTTGTAAGGAAACATATTTTCATTTCAGGTACTTTCTAGAAACAAAATGCCTTATCCAATGATAAGGCTCTATATGCTGATATATAATAGGTCTTCTTTTGCCTGCATCTTGCTTACCACTCCAAAAAGCCCACCTCAGAGGAGAAGCACCCACTATTCTAGCAGAGTATAAATTCCTAGGGAAAGTATAACAAGAGTAGAACATGCAATTCCCACTGTGGAAAGTAAATAAAAGGAACGCAATTGAATGATTCCATTTAAATGGCACTTTAGACCCGATTGTAAAAATTAAGCTCATATGGTTTTTATATTTGTCTATACCACTCTTATTTGCACAGGGATGGAAGTTAGAAACTCACATATATCACGCGTTCTTCACTCTCCTTTGTAATTTCATGACTAATCATGAAATTATGTCCAGACCACTCATTTGCTTTTATATTCCTTTCTCCTATACCATTCACACTATAGACATCCTATCCACCACTAAATAGACTTTTAGCCTCCATTTCAATTCAGCTTCCACAACACTATACACTGAGTTTTCTGATGATTACAACTTTATACTTTGTAGATAGCTAATAAAAATGCAAAATAACTCTTACCTATAGACATGCAAATAATTTCCATCCAGTGGAGAGACACCCCTCCTTATTCTAAAATAACTGTTTTGCCTTCATTTGCACATTCATTTCAATATTCCTAATCAATAAATGTGTCTGTTCTTTGAGGTATTTTTAACATCTGCCTTTTCCATTTATTGTGAGTTACATCATCTTTTTTGTTAGACAAAAGTGACATTTATTTCAATAGCTCAAAGTGCAAATACAGCAAGTCAGTTCACAAAGTTTCAAGATACAGTTTTAACGACAATGGAAATTTGATATATAAAAATGAAAGGGTAAACAGCAGAAATAAAGCTTCTCAGTTAAAAAAATGCAAGTAACTTGAAAAATCTTTAGACTAAAATACTCCCCTTACATCAAGAAATACTTGATGCCAGTACTGCACTGCAATCTAAAAGGACTCTTCAAAGACAGAATCAGCCCAAACTGTCAGCTCCAGATAACAATGGAAGTTCTTGGTGTTGGTTTTTTCTGATTGGGAAGCTTTGATCATTCACTACTATCAATTGATAAGGTTCAATGCATGACATTTTGATCTTTAGGCAAATTCTAAATGATGTTTAAAGTTAAATATAAGGTCAACACCACTATTAAGGATTTTCTGAAATGACCAGTATATATCTAAAAGATTTTTCAAGTTACTTGTGATTTGGAACTTTGTATAATTATTCAACATATAGTTCCATGCATTTTAAAATGGTTCTCGCAGAGGATTCTCAGGTAAAACTGAATCTACATACTGCACAGCCAAGGATACTGAACTAAAGATGCTGACACTTTCATTTGTTGCCATTGTTCAAATCTCTGCAGACAGTCTTTAATTCTGGACGGCCGTGAGGTGACTGCAGGCCACCGTCACAATATCATCTTTAATGAATGTTTATTTTCTTCCTTGTAGCAGAGTCATGATTTTTATCTTTCTTTAAAAATTGTTTTTACCACCATGTCGATTATCCACTTTACAAACTTTCATTGTCTCTTTTGATGATTAAGATCCAACTTCTTAAATTAGCCTTCAAGCTTCTTTACCATCTAGATACAAGCTATCCTCTTTTTTTATTATTATTATTTTTATTTATTTATTTATTTATTTATTTATTTATTTATTTATTTTGCCCTTACACACATATTCCCTTTAGCTGGGAGGACATATTTGCTGTCCTGAGCATGTCTTGAGGTTATGGTCCTGCCTCTAGATTTAGTTTATTGTATCCCTGCCTGCCTCTACCTCCTGTTCATCCTTCAGAAACAAGCTCAGCTCAACTCTCACCACTTCTGTTAAATCTTCCAAAACAACACCACACAAATTCTTCTCTCTGTAAAGAATTTACTGCTGTCAGTATTCTTGTGAGACTTTATAAGTTGTTCTTGATTTCTTTAAATATGTATCTTTTTGTCCCAGGGACCATGTGCTTGTATTTTCCATGTCTGCCAAAGTACCTAGCCCAGTGTTTCGTACCATCCGTCAATGTGTGGTTAAAGAATTAATTGACAAGACATCTTGGGGACAGAAAAAGCCTCTATCACATTCCCAGTCTCCCACGATACACCAAAAGTATGTGCTCCACTTATAAGATCTAACACTTTTTATAGTTTGGAAAATTACTTCAAAAAAAGTGGGTGAAAGATACACGAACGCAATAATAGCTTGATTGCACTCAACAGGGAATGCATCTTAAATTCCTAGTTACGAATATTTTAATGAACAGTATCAATAAAAGCCTCTTACCCCTTGGCCTATTTGTGATGCTAAGGATTCAGTTAGTAATAACAGCTTTTTAAAGACAGAGGGAACTCAGAATAATTTATTTTTTCAAGAGCATAAAAGGCAAAGATGCTCCGGGGAAGTTTTATAAGCCACTTCCAAAAAGAAATAATTACTGAACTTACTGAAAGCATGGATGAATTGTTAGTTTTGCTAAAAACAGATTTTAATAGATTTGTCCATCTGAGAAAAGTACAGTGGACAGACTTTTAGAAAACAAAATACTTGCCAGTAGAAAGAATTCCCAAATTCTATAAAACAATGGTAAGTGCTCGAAGTACACTTGAACATTTTAAGGTTTTTTTACTAGTGAAGATTGCACATTTAAATGCAGAAGGTTTTGCCATCTCTGTTGTCAACCCCTCCCTCATGCTCATCTAGAAAGCTGAGTTATTAGAAGTGTGAAATTGGTAGCCAGGGTGTAACCTGGCTTTGCCACTTGTGTAACCTGGAGCAAGATACTGACCCTTTCAAAATCTCAGTTTATTCTTCTATATAATGGCAGTACTGATAGCACCTGCCTTGCAGGGTTCCTATGAAGATTAAATGAGATAATGCAGCTCACCCACTCAGCACAGAGTGCCACATGCTACTCTTAGAAGATGTCAGTTATAATTGTTGCATCATCATATGTCATTGGAGGAAAAAGCAAAATGCTTTTGAAGAAGTAATGATGACCATTGAGACAGATAATATCTACAAAGCCAAGAGTACTTCAGAATTTAGAATAGCTATAAGATTTAATGAATCAAGTGAAGTGAGAAGGTTCCAATATGAATGGTAACATAAATTTTGAAGCAATTCCCTTTATAGGCTGTTCTACCCTGTAATAGAAAATGGTAAACTACAATGTATTGAAACATAGTCAGATCTCCCTCAGGCTTTGGTTCATTATAAATTACTTTATTTAATGCACACATGTTGTAAACTGAAATCTCTACTGAATAGAGCCCACTATAGCACTGAATTTATGGCAGTGGACTTTAACCAAAGGCTTTTAATTACATGAAGTTCCATAAGGACCTTCTTAAATTGTGGCTACAACTATCACACATTCCTCTCTCTGAAGGTGGCATGCTAGGGAAAGCAAATATGGTGTGTGATCATAGAATCATGTAACTTATCAATTGAAAGGTTATTACAGAATTTATACAATTCCTCAATTTTTCAGCTAAGAAAATTAAGATCTTGGGAATCTAAGTGTCTAATAATGTTCTTTAGTGTAAAGTTTTTAAAACTGCAATTAAAGGGATGATCCCAGTGAGAAATGACTTATTGTGACACATCTTCAGCAGCTTCTTATTAGAGCAGAACAAGCCAGAGATGCTATAATGACTCTGAGAAAGACTTAACAAAATTCTTAGTAGACACGTATCTAGTTTTCTTCTTAAAACTTACAATGCTGGCCGCATGGTCACTTCCCTTGTCTTGTTCAGCCTTATACCCTTTTCATTTAGAGTGACCTTTACTTACTCAGATGCTGAGTCATTCTTGGTAATGGCAAATCACGCATGGTCAGCATAGAACCTATTTCAACATATCTGGAATTAAGCTTGTGGTTTTAAATTTTAGAGGAGCCCTGGTTTCACAGGTCTTCACTAACCACAGCTTTCTCATCACTGCCATGTTTAACCCATGTAAATATTCTTGTATTAACAACAAAAATAGTAGCAACAACAAAAGTCTTTTGTATGTTCATATAATGGCATAGATAATGATAATTAACCTCATTGATTACTATTACATACCAGACATGAACAACAAATAAATCCTAAAAGATAGGAGCACTTGCTCCCTATTCATAGAGATGAGAAAACCGAAGCAGAGAGAATTAAGTAAAATTGCCCAAATACATAAATTGGCATCCTAACTCGAGGAGTCTGGTTCCAGAACCTATAATTTAATCTTTATATTCTCAGTCCCTGAATCCTTAACCACTAGATTCCACATCATATGATCCTCAAAAAATATTTTGAACTAAGTATTTTTAGCTCTACTTTATCAGTGATTAAACTGAGATTTAGAGAGGTTAAACTTAAAAAGGTTACATAACATGACAAGTGTATGGGAGAGCTAGGATTATAATCCAGGTCTAACTGATTCTAAAACCTGCACACCATTTAAATAGCTGTGCTTTTCAGGCCTTCAGCAGCATTATCCCCTGAGACTAGAAAACAGGGACACTAGCTCAGCTTTTGGGGACTTCATCTTGCTCCCTATAATCCTGGTGTACTGAGAGATCATCTGGAGCCATGTGGCCATCTACCCAATACTGACTATGGCTACTTCTTACAGACCTTTTCTGCCTTGCCCTCTGTCCAAAGAGTTCACCACCTTTTGAACATTATATGCTGGATGCTAGCCACCCTTCTGATGGGAACTCAGCAAAAAAGCCAGGTTAATTCCCTCAGCTCTGGCCTCAGTTTTCTGTCCTCTTCACACAGAGGACCATTATTCCTTCTGGTCCAAATTATTGAAATCTTCACACTACAGTCTCTGTATATTCTCTCTTTAAAATGGTTTGATGTGAGGCTATTTATCAATTTTTATTTTCAGGTATATATGTGTGTATATGTTTAAGTATATGAGTTATATTTTTGTTTATATATTTTAATAACTCAGGAAATCTAGAACACTTTAAGCAAAACATACTTAGTGATGTACACATGTCTGCAACATAGTCTTAAAAACTACTTGTTAATCTTCATCATAGTGTCTTAATACTTTCCTTTGTATTTATAAACATTTGGCTGTGTTGAATGAAATTATTCCTAAGTCAAATGGGTGCCAAGCTACATTGTTTAACAAGGTATGATGTTTTATCTTTAAGTCAATAAGCTGTACTTTGAATTAGCCATGTGAAACTAGGTAAAGTAATCTAGCTGTGTCCATTTTACTCGGGCTGACTTACTAATGCTGTGAATTGGCCATGTCAGCTCCACCGCTAATGAGCAATAGCCTTTGAAAACAGCACATACCTTTTTGTTGTCCTTGGGAATATTATAAGAGCAGAATATCAAGAATTTGGCTCAAGAGATAGAAAATGCCTTTAAAAAATATTTAACATGATTTTCATGCATATTTGTGGAAAAATGAGTAGTTGATATCATGTTAAAGATACCTGCATAAAGTTAGGTGCTGCCAAAAGTGAGAGAGGCAATTTGTTTATTTTTATGTACTTCATTTTCATCCATGCCACATTCCTAATGCAAGATTTTGTTAAACGCAAAAAATAATTGCTTTGAACATTTAATATATAATTTCCTTTTATGTGAACAGCTTAAAAACATTTAAGCTGATGCCAATTCTAAAAGTGCTAACCGTTGAAAATATTTTTTCAACTAGACATCATTAATGTCTACAGTTTTAACGAAGCTTTTTCTCTTAGATCCTGAGAGTCTCTGAAAGTTATGCATTTTGCCAAAGTTGCAGTTGTTAAGAAGGAGCAATAGTTGCCTACTTATTCTTGTAAACACATTTTGGCATAATTATGTAATCGTAATCCAAAAATCTCTTCTCTGAACCAAAATGACTTTTAAGAGGTAAAATGTATAAAATTCGTCACCATCTTTATTGCTTTGACCCAGTATAATTCTGTCAGACATTCAGCAAAAGACTTTAAACTTAGCCAGACAAAAAAGTATGCTAATATGCTGATACCAATCGCATATTTTTCCTTAGATATTAAAGTGAAGAATTGTTAGTTTCAGCAACATCATTTGTAAGCTGTGGCTGTCACCATGAGAGTATTAATTTAAAAAAAATTAATGTGATATTTATATTACAACTAAACATTAGAGAGGCCCAACGTTCAGAGCAAAAGTAATCAGTGAGTAAATACAGGAATTCTGCTTCTACCACCAGGACAATTGTGAGTAATGCCTTACACCCTGAATCCACTCAAGGGTAAGGCAAGAGGTATTTCCTGAGCCTTGAAGCAGCAGTGAATAAAGGAAACAGCCTCAGCTCAGAGCTCAGATTCTGAACTGAACTGTGTGCTGTTACCTGTGTGGGTAACATTGGTCAAATTACTTGTGCACTCTGTCTCAAATTATTCTCCATATAACAAGAATACGTATGAAATATATTTCATAAAGTCCTAATTCTGATACCTCTCTCCAGGTTTTTGCCAATCAAAGCACCAGAATCCTAACTGTAAAAGCTGGATATGGGTCTTTCCACTAAGGATTCCAAATTTAACAATGTATATAAGACTTTGAACATTATAAAAATGATAAAAGTGGTTATTTAAATTAGCTGACCCCACATTTTATAATAAAAAATACACCCAGTTTACTGTGCAACCTTACATATACTGTACATGCAGGGTACTTGTACGTTTTCCTAAAGGATTTGATGGTATATTTTAACTCTGGTTGCTATGATGGATTCTATTTCCATACAGCTCTTGCAGTTCGCTGTTCAACTAATTGGGTCTGGGGTATCTGTTTTCTTCCTCCAGGTTTCTTATTAATGAGTTTTAATCGTGCTGGTATACTCAAGTGATTTCTGCAGAAGGTTTCACTCACCTAATATGCCCCAGCCTGCTGGCAGCGTGGTGTTCTTGTTCTTCAGGTCAGGATTGACGTCTTCTGCTTTAATCATTGCATTCTCTCTGCAGGAACAATATTCTTCTCTATGCTGTGGGAACTTTACGACAGTTTAAACTCCTTTAGGCAAAAAAGTAATTTCCTGTTTGGAGCATAAAATGAAATAAGATCCATATGCTCAGTGTCATTATACTTTCAAGGTAATACATTAAATACTCCTAGCAACAGTACTTTAAAGTCATTTCTATTTAATCATTTCATGCTCACTGTCTCCTAATGGACATAAAAAGTTACATCAAAAAATCCTGGTGAGATAATATTTTATTGAAAGTGCAAAGCTTTTCATCTCTGTTGGTTTAACCAGAAGGATATTTAATGGTGGGTAACAGAAAACAAATAGGTTATGGATTTTTAGCAATTTGAGGGAGGAGAGGATAAGATGTGTAGGGGTAGAACAAGATGGAGTAGCTTAAAGAAAGGTGTTAAAAACTGGAGAAAGATAGTTTTGAAAATCAGTGAAGAAGAAAGATGCTTTATTTTTTCAATGTTATTTTAGAGGTAGGTCATTGTGAGAGGGGTTCTATAAAATTCATTAGTAATTCCCTGCTTATTCCTTTAATAATTCTCTCTTCCTTCAAGAAGATTTTTGAAAATTTCAAGACCATCTACAGTATTATTAATTTCTGGCATAGTCAATATATGCATGCAAAAAACTAGTAAAGACTCTGTCAGAAAGATAAGCAGTTTGTAACCAAAGAGAGTAGCTTTCAATGAGGGTGAGACCATTAACTGAGATGATTTTGAAGAAACATATGTGATGATAAAGCACTTAATGACAATGAGTAGTCTCCAAAGATGGAAAATGATTGGTACATGAAAAATACTTAATATATTCTGTTGCATAACGCTCAAAATACAGGCACCAAAGGCAGGCTTGAGACAATTTGAATTGACTAATGTATACCTTCAGTTTCCCCTCTACTCTTTTTTTTTTCCTTATACTCCAGTCAGTTTCTTCTTCTGAAGTAAATTCTGAACATATATAGTTTGTGCCTTTGCGTATGCTGGAGAAGTTTCGTCTCCCTTTTCCACCAAACTAAATATTTCTAATTCTTCAAGACTCTGCTTAAATACCACTTTCTCATCATCTAAACTAAGTGACTCATCCTCTACATATTCTTGTCACTGAACCGTTATCATTAGCTCTTGTGCCATTCTGCCTTTGGCTTTGTTTTCTGTTTACAACTTTGCCTTTTCCAAATCTTGAAAAAATATTTAACTTATCTTTGTATATTCATAGCACAAAGAAAGTGCCTAATAACTAGTAAGCATTTAATTTTATTTGTTTAATCCAGAGTGATTATTTATAGTTTGAAATATTGGAAGAGCAATTGAAATGTCTACATATCCATTTCAGTGGTATAGTGTTTAGTTAGTTCAGACTCCTCTCAGAATTTTTCTTCTTCTTTTGCTTTCTAGAGATAAAAGTAACTGTCCTGCATTACATCATGGAACTGTTGGGAAGATCACATGAGATAAGGCATGTGAACGTTTATTATAAGCTGCAGAACATTATACAAAAATAGCATCTTGTTTTTGTGAAATAAACTGTGATTTGACCACATTTTACAAGAGTTTCCTTAAGTGACTATGCAATCTTTTCTTTACCCTTCCATTATGGCTTTTAAAACAATGGCTGCAAATTCCTTGATGTTCTCCCATGGAGAAGTGAAGTCTAACAGTAATCCCCCTCTACCACCATCACCCCTGGAATCTTGTCTTGGCCTAACGAGTTTCTCATAATGAACACAACGCACAGAGCTGATGCCATGTGTAATAAAAGACCAAAAAGTTTCCATTAGACCTTCTGGAATAATTGTTCTCTGGATGCTTCCTCTCAAATTCTGGTGATCATGTGGTAAAAAGCTCAAGCCACATGGAGAGGCCACATAGAGGTGCTTGTTGGACAGGCCTAGCTGACCCTATCCTTCAGCCATCAAGCCCAAGTGCTAGACATGTATATGAAGAAGACACTAGGGTTAGATTATTCTAACCCTGGTCATCCCAGTCCTCCCAACCAAGGCCCCAGTCACTGTGGAATAGAGAAGAGCCAGCCCCATTTTGGCTTTTGTGAATTCTGAGCCCACAGAATCCACGAGCATAATAGAACTTATGTTATTTTTATGCCACTAAGTCTTGGAGTGGTTTGTTACATATACAGATAACTGGAACAACTTCTTATATATAGCCTGCCAATTTTACACTTATCATTTATTAGCTATATTACTCACAACAGGCTAGGCAACATTGAGATAAAACATAAGCCAACAATCTTGGTGGTTTTAAATAACAAAGGCTCATTTCCTGCCCTGCATGTCCACCATGGATCAACTGGGAGGGTCACCTCTTCATAGTTATGGAGGAACCTGAGCTCATGGATATTGCCAATCACTGAGTCAGAAGCAAATCAAGCTCTGGAGTGTCTTATCCAAGCAGCTAAATGCTAGGCCTGGAAATGACACATGCCACTTCTGCTGATAGTTCTTTGGCTGGAACTAATGGCGTGGCTCCCCCTACCCAAAAAGGTGCCAGAAATATTAGTCCTATCATGTACTCAGGAGGAAGGGAGCCAGAAATATTTGGTAAGCAGCACTAATGACTACCATATAAGGACTTTCGAAGACATTGCCTGCCTGAACTTCCCAGCCAAAACCTCTCCCTCAACCTCTGGCTTCAAATTAGTACCTGCCATCATTTGTGTTGGCTATTCCTATCTCGCAAGGCCAGTTACTTTTTTACTGCTACCATTTCACCACTGGTGAACTATATGGATATATAATCTTTCCTGCCTACCCTTCCTGAACATTATCTGCATATAAAGTAGTGACTGTGGTGGTCTCCATGACAACCAAGACTATCTAGTGCTTCTGCTAAACCCTAATCATAGGGTGTTTTTTTTTCTCTCTCTCTCTTTCTGTCTTTTCTTTAGCAAAGCCAAAAATCAAGCTTATATAGCGAGTTCATCATTCCTCTTTCACCTCAATAAAAAGTATAGCCTGGACTCACATCTCTAACCTAAAATGATTACTCATACAGGGTATCAGTTAAAGATACTTATTTAAAAACATACAAGCAGTAATTGAGATGGAAGAAGGGGATTTTTCAAATGAGAAGATAGAGATAGATTTCGAAGAAGGAAAGAGAATCACTAAAGAAGGGAATGTTTTGGTGCAAATTCTTGACTAGCTAGCAATAATAACTATTAGCTACTAAATTCAAACTCCAACTCTTTTCACTTACTGACTTTTTAACATTTTGAAAGTTGAAGTCTCTTGTATATAAAATGGGGAACTAGAATTCTTCTACTTAACTAATATAGTAACTAATACAGGATAAAATTAGTCCAAGTAAAAATGCATTAAAATAGAAAGAGCCATTCAATTTCAAAGTATTAGTATTGCTTTTCTTTTTTTTTTTTTTTTTTTTTTTTGAGACAGAGTTTCGCTCTTTTTGCCCAGGTTTGTGTGCCATGGTGTAATCTCAGCTAACTGCAACCTCCACCTCCTGGGTTCAAGCAATTCTCGTGCCTCAGCCTCCTGAGTAGCTGGGATTACAGGCATATGCCATCACATCTGGCTAATTTTTGTATTGTTAGTAAAGAAAGGGTTTCTCCAAGTTGGTCAGGCTGGTCTCAAACTCCCAACCTCAGGTGATCTGCCCACCTTGGCCTCCCAATGTGCTGGGATTACAGGTGTGAGTCACCGTGCCTGGCCAGTATTACCTTCCTTTTAAACAAGCATAAGAATGATGGCTACATTTGGAGTCTCTGATAGCTCCAGAAGGTTTGTAGATGGCTTTAGAAATTCTCAACCTATAATATGGCTCAACTCAGATTTTAAGACTTCTAGGTACAAGGTGGTGAATGACAAACATAATTGATACCATGAAATGTGATACCACAAATTAAACAGTTTGGGGGAAGTCTTGCCAAAGGCTAAAATCCAAAAACATACTCCTCTGCTAAAAGCCTTTGAATGGTACCAGTTTCCTAAATAATATTCTGTAGACTTCTATTCACCCACATCCTCCTTGAGATTTTAGCAAAATGTAACTGACCCTGCTCACTAGTTCTTTTTGAAATGTACCTGGTTAGAAAACCACAACTTTAAGAATTTTTCCTCTGGCATCTCCTGTAACTCTTTCTCTGATACTTTTAATGAATCCTCTTCTTTCTTATCTCCTAAATGTGGCTGTTTCTCCAAGGTTGGATCATTATTTTCCTCCATTAAAGTGGCTTCAACCAGCTATGAATCAAGGATGACAAGCAAAACTGTACTTTTAGTCCTGGCTTCTCTCATACTCTCTAAACTCATGCTTCCTCCTACCTACTAACAACAATATTATCAGCAAAACTAGTTAACTGATATTAAGCCACATTGTGTCCCTCCTCATAAGAAGAATTTTACATAAATTACCTCTTTTTCTTGTCACACAAACCTATATTCAGGTACTAAAGTTAGCTCTATTTTACAGATCAGAAACCAAGGCTCAAAAAGAAGTAATTACCCAATATGTGGTAGAGAAGCATTCAAACCTAGGTGTGTCTTAATTCAGAGCCTGATATTTTTATTCTCATGCTTGAAGATTTTTCTTGTGGATACACTATTAGCATCTCAGAATCAAAACATCTAAATTCAAAAATTCAAATTCAAAATTTTATCCTCTCTTTGCTATTTCTGTCAATATTGTCAATGTCTTATTAGTCACCTAAACTTTAAACCTTGAAATTATTGCAAACCTCTCCATATTCCTTCCACTTTCCTCCCTGTTCCAATACACTTAATTCTGTAGATTAAGTCTTCCCAATATTTTTCATACCATTCCACTTCTGCTACCATTATCTTCAGCCTTATACTTCTAACAGTTCTCTCTGCCTGACATCACTTCCCTGAAAACTGTTCTCAGGCTGATTCTTCTAAAGCACTGTTTCAAACATCTCATTCTCTACAAACTCAAGTCTGAACCCCTTAGCCTGATGCTGAAAGCATATGCTTGATCTGACCCCAGTCTCATTTGTAAGAATCCAACCGAGCAGATCTGATCACTATTTCTTGAACATTCCTCTCTTTCCTCTGCCTTTTTGAATGTCATTCCATAAAAATCTAATACCCCATATTTACTTATAAAATCCTACTCATCCTTTAGAGCTCCAATCAAATGCTGCTTCCTCCAGGAGCCCAATTGGGTCTCCTCAGTAAGAAGAGGTCTGTCTCTCCTCTGATCTCACAAATACTTGGTTTATACCACTATTAATGTGCTTATCTGATACTGTTATACCTTAAGCTCTAGTTCTGTGTAGTTATCTTACTTTATACTCCAATATTAAAATCATCAGGAAGAAAAGGCCTTATTTTATACACCTTTGTATTCCTTAGAGTATATAACTCAGCTCTTTGCACATAGTAGGAGATCAACAAATACTGTGTAAATCAATAAAAAACAGGAACTTAGACATGGAACATATCTTCAGAAAGACATAAATCACAAAAATGAACAATTTATAAAGCTTAAATTGAGAGTTTCACATGGCTTGTATATATAGTGATATATATATATGTGTGTGTGTGTATATATATATTAGTCATCAGTGACTGTGTTCAAGTATTTACATTCTAGAAGCAAACTCAGGCAGAAGGAGATTTTGTTTTGGAGAGCCTGCCTTAATTCAAGAGTATTTACTGGATCTCTAGTAGTCAATATTGGAGAGAAAGAGCAGTAATCATTTCCAAATTTTTCTACATTATCTAATGTAACCATGTTTTATGCCAAAAAATAAATGATATCTATTTTGTGTGCAATGGTAAATTAAATTATTTGGCTTATGATGGAATTGAGAACTAAACTTCTGCAAATTTCAACAAAACAAAACAGCATTTGGAGCATCAGACATTAAAAATACTATAAACGATTCTTCACTTTTTCATTTAGTCCCCTAACTCCTCTCCTAAGACATAGCGGTGTGTTCATTGTAAAGCCAGAAAAATCTATCATAGCAACTTGAAAATCAAAATCAAAGTATCACATTTTATTTTCAGTTGTATTATTATTTCTTAAATGACTTGTCATTGTGCTTATAAAATAGTTATTTCATAAAAACATATTGTAAAACCACTGTCCTTTGAAGGAGATTTTTTTGTTGAGAATGTTTACCCTAGAAATTGTGAAGTAGGAGGGAAGCTTAGAGTTCATTTCAAGTCTGCGGTTGATGCATGAATTTCTATTCATCACTGACAAGAGGCTGTGCAGCTGCTGAATATGTCCACGCAAGGTGCCTCACAAGGTATTCTCTTTCACTTTCAAACAGCGTCCACTGTTAGAAAATTCTTTATTTATCAAAATTATATCTCTGCCCTCTGGATCCTCAACAATAGGACTGATGTTTTGAAATTTTACAGCCCTTTAATTATTTACAGAAAATGGTCACATCTTCTCTCTTCCAAAGTGTTGTGAGACAAGGACTTTGTTTTAGTTCAGCATTATAAGATACAATTATGTCAAAAGCCCTAGACAAGATCTGGGACTATATGATTTTGATAAGACTTTGCTAAGAGTTTCATCTGAATCTCTTCACCCTCCCACCTCAGTCATGAACACTAATCACCTGATTTTGCCCACTCTGTATTGGCAAATCTACTACAATTTGTTCCTGACACAGAAAACCACCAGAACGCCCACTGTTAGAATTTCATATATTTGTCAAACTTTATTAATGTAATTGTGGATTCCATCTTGCTATGATTCTGATCTTTTCACTCCTATAGATTGGTTCATCTGTGATTTGCTGCTTTGAACTCCATCCTCTTGTGCCTGACCACAATTCACTATCCCTCGTTCTGTAACAGATACCTACCTATGTGCTTTACTAATATGGCAGGATTACACCTCAAAGTATTGATTCGTGTATTTACTGAGTATTGTCTCTCCCTCTGCTTTCTCAATAGTACTCTGAGACACTTTTCCTAACACATGGCTTCCGTCAACCAAAGACCTTTACAAAGAGTGAAGTCATCAGCCACTGTTTAAGACCAAAAGATTTGGAAGTCAGTTGGAAGGCTGAATTTTTCAACTCCCAGAAACAAGATGATTCAGAGGACATAAAAGGAGAGGGGCTTGATGGAGAAGCAACTCAGACTAGGGAGAAAGTGATAGAGAAACGTGAGCATTCAAAATTTGGGTGAGGTCTCTGAAAGGCATTGCGGGATGGATTGGATCAGGAACAGGTATGAGAAAACTCTTCAATCAGGAGGACTTAAACTTGCTACCTAGCTGTAGGGGTCATAAGAGGACCCGCAGTCACCAGCAGCCATCCATATACAGTGCTCTGAAAAGAGCATCCATGTATCTTTCCTTTGTAATAATTGAAGCATTGTGATTTTTACTTTTGTGCATGCTTATGTGATTAGCGTATGCTACTCTTCACCTAAGTCAACAGTTCCATAATGACTGGACCGTGCTTGGTTGCACTTATTGTACCCAGGCACCTAGAACAGTGACTGGCATATAGTAAGCATTCCATAAATGCTTACTAAATGAATGAAATGTAAAAGTTAATGATGTTAGGGTAGAGAGATTACAAATTAGTTAAGAATAGATAATCAACTACATGTGTATGCTTAAGTAACTATTAGGGACATTGGTATATACTTTATCATAATGTTGTTTTGGTTTTTCTCAAGTAGTTATTTTGTTGTATTCCATATTCCTTCATTAAATAATTTACTTAGGCATTGTAAAACAAACACATTTGAAGTGGTTAGAAGCATTCAACCACCTGGAGACCACCAATGTAGGGTTTGTTAAAAGACAGCTACACCGTTGGCATCCTGGCAAGAATAACTGCACACATGGTATCCAAGCAAGGACTATTCCAAGTTTGGATGAGCCAAGTGTTACATAATAGGTTAGGGACATCCAATGTGAGCTGTTCTCGACCATAATCTCTAGATACTGCTCCACAGTTCATTTTTGGAACATCTCAGTGATTTCTTTTTACAGCCCATTTGAATTTTCAAAGTAATAGAACAACAACAAAAAATTTCTAAGAAGTTGATTCCATTCCAATTTTTGTTATTTGAAGCACTTAATCAAGTGATTATGTGAAAATTGTTACTTTGAATGAGACTAATTTAAAAAGGAGTCATTCAGTATATGAACTCCTTATGTTGCAGCCAGGCATACTTCCTTTGACTTGAAGTCTGACTAACCAGACGATTTTTTTCTTCTCTGTTTAACAAGGATTTCTGAGAACCAGTATACTTTTTTTTGGAAGGGAGAGAAAAGGACGTAAAAACAATTATTTTTCCTCATGATGTAGCTGTCAGTACCACCCATGCAGAACAAGCATCTTTCCGTAATCTCCTCTTTAATAAAAGGTGTTTGTTTTGCATTGCTTTGTTTATTTGTTTTGTTTTTTCTGCTCGTGGTTGAGATGGAGGAAAAAATAAAGGAGAATATTGTGCTTTCCCTCCTCCATCACAATCCTTCTTACCACCTTTGCCTCAAACCCTTTCTATGTTCAATCCTCCTAAAGCAACATTGTAATTTGAGAAGGAGAGAGAAAGAACAAGGAAAGAGAAGACAGAAAGTCTTATTGGGAGAGAGAGTGACTGGGATCTCCTGAGATCGCAAGAGATCCCTGGGATCTCCAGCAGGGAGGGGACCGACCTTGCCTAGGACTTTTGAAATAATTTATCCTTTATAAAAAATATAAAGTCCTTTAATGCTGGACTAAAAGTAAGCCTCTTTCTCACAACACTTTTTCTGAAAGAGAGAAGATGTGAAAGTTGTCTTCAAATAATTAAAGGGCCATAAGATTCAGAAACATCAGGCCTGCTATTTTTAAGAGACACATATATAACAAGTAACAGAAAGGATAGAGGCAAATGCTTATGAACTGTAAATAGGTGGAAAGGTAACACAAGCTACATTTACATTTACAAGTTACATTCCCCTCTGTTGTCCTTCATCTCATTTTCCCACTGGCTTTTCTAACTTATGCCATGGTAAACAACATGTATCATGTATCAACCTATTCACAAAATAATCTCTCCACTCTTTAGCTCTAACCACAGTTTCCCTGAAGCCTCGGCAGTGGAGGCTGCTGATTCTCTCAAGCTTCATGAGCCCTGGTTTAGGTTCTCGTTTTCTGTGGTGAATGCTGTTTCCTGCCTTATTCCACCAGCCAAATACAAAAATCTGCTCTTCTTAGATTCAGACAAGATAGCTATGTCAACTTTTGTTCTCTGTTATTTTTTAGCGATTACCCTGCATTTATTACATGTTGGAACCCGGTTCATTCTATCAAGTTGGAAAATTTCAGAGTCATTCTATATTGAGAGTTTTTGCCTTACCAGTTGAGGTGGACAGTTTCTAAGGTGAACTCATGATCCCCATTTCCTGGCATTCACATCTTTGTGTAATCCACCCCCCACCCCAACTTTAATTACAGGGCAAGCCTGTAACTTACTTCTAACCAACAGATTATGGCAAAGATGATGGGATGGCACTCTAGCGTATGTCTCTTTGCTGGTTTGATGAAGAAACCATGTTGGGAAAGCTCATATGGCAAAGAACTTCAGGTGACCTGTGGCAACTGGGAATTGCTTCTAAATGATAAGAATTGACTGTAGAAGCTCAAGGCAGCTTCAACTCACAACCAACAAGAGGCCAGAATCCTCAATCCTACAACTTCAAGGAAATTCTTCCAGTAATCTGAGTGAGCTTGGAAATAGATTCCTCAACAGTCAAATCTCAAATGAGAATACAGTCCAGCCAACACATTAATTGCAGCACTGTAAGACCCTAAGAAGAGAATCCAGCTAGGCAGTAACTGGACTCATGACTCACAGCAACTGAGAGATAATGAGTATTGTCTTAACCCACTAAGTTTGTGATTTGTAACACAGCAATGGGTCACTAATGCAATAATTTCCCTTTGCATTTCTTTCACAACTACCCACTCTCATAGCTTTACCCTCCATCTTGTCGTGCCCTGCAAACTAAAATGTCTGAAAATTTTAGCTAACATTCTCTATAAACATATTTCCTATCTATTCTTTGACTTCCAAGTTGAAGACTTCCAGTAACTTGGTCTTTCTCAGATATCAATCCCTCTTTTTTTAAACAAAACAAAACAAAACAAAACAAAACTTTCACAAGTTTCTGTCTTCATTCTCCATGTATCTTGGACCTGGCTGATCATCTGAATTTTCATTCGATTTGTACCATTGCTTCTCTTATACAACTCTCCTTTCCTGTCCTTTCCAAACCAAATCACAAAAATGATAATAGTTGCATTATCAACCAATTCCTGCATACATGAACACTATTCAAGGAAGCCACACATTCATATTGACACCTCTACAACTTTAGTATCCAAGAAATTGCTTCTTCATCCCAAACTCTAATTCTGAACTCTTAGCTCCAGACATTTACAACATCCTTATTAGTTTTATTTTAATTGCTCATCTTGCTCTTTGTAAAACAAACGTACTTTTCTAAGAAATATGTAGATTATCCTGATTGCTTCAAATATTGTTTTCTGAGGGATCTTTAAAAAGATATAAATATTCTTTTTTGAATTACCCTATTTGGACCTTGTTTTCACTAGTAACCCTGTTTATGTTTGATATACAAATTAGCCTTCATAGTCTTTATAAAGCCTCATTCTCGATATATTTAAATGTCCTGGAGTTCCTGTTTCTATGCTACTTTCACCTTTAACAATGTTCTCCATAAGTTATTCGTAAGTTATTATTACTCAAAAGAAGATATTGAATTTAAGGCAATGAGTTTGATGCAAAAACATGAAGACCTATTAGAAGAAGATGTTATATACTCAACTTACTATATATTGTACTATCCAGCTTATTTTTTTCCAAAGAGTATTGTTAAACCAATATGGAGAAGGACTGATGTGAAAAGGGCAATGATTACTGAAAAGTACTATTTGTTTTGAGTTAGGGAAAAGACATTAGATTATAAAAAATCTTTTAAAACTGAATTAAATAGTTTTAAGAAAGATATCCTCATAAGATACTTGAAAAGAAGAAGTTATTAGTCATGGTTTTTCAGAGGCATTCAGTGAGTGCGGTCAGTGGGTGAGGAAATTGAACTCTCAGTCTGACTTCTGGACCACTCTTTGACATTTGACCCATCCTTGCTTAGCTGTACTTTACCCACAAGAAATAATAATTATATGTGCCCCCACAACATTTTCCAAAATGCTTAACATTCTAAAACAAAGGATTCTAAACAAAAAAAGCAATTTGATTATAAATATGAACAGTACTATAAATACCAGATTTGAATATTTCTATCTCCAAGAGCAGCTTTATTTAGAAAGTCATTATCTACAGATGGCCAAGAATAAATCTGAAGGTGTGCATGTTTGACAGCATTGACACCCATCAGAATCCAGAGTGTGGCATTCCATCGAAGTGGCAGAATTGATATAGTACTTGTTGCCTATGTTAACAAACAATTCATTGCTTAATTAATTAAAGAAATTGCTGAAGATGGCCGAATAGGAACCACTCCAGACTCCAACTCCCAGCGCGAGCGACACAGAAGACCGGTGATTTCTGCATTTTCAACTGAGGTACTGGGGTCATCTCACTAGGGAGTGCCGGACAATCGGTGCTGGTCAGCTGCTGCAGCCTGACCAGCGAGAGCTGAAGCAGGGCGAGGCATCGCCTCACCTGGAAGCGCAAGGGGGAAAGGGATCCGTTTTCCTAGCCAGGGGAACTGAGACACACAACACCTGGAAAATCGGGTAACTCCCACCCCAATACTGCGCTGTAAGCATACAGGCATTCCAGGAGAATATATCCCACACCTGGCCGGGAGGGTCCCACGCCCACGAAGCCTCCCTCACTGCTAACACAGCAGTCTGCCGCGATCTATCCGCAAGGCAGCAGCGAGGCTGGGGGAGGGGCGCCCGCCATTGCTGAGGCTTAAGTAGGTAAACAAAGCCGCTGGGAAGCTCGAACTGGGTGGAGCTCACAGCAGCTCAAGGAAGCCTGCCTGTCTCTGTAGTCTCCACCTCTGGGGACAGCGCACAGCTGAAGACCAACAGGGGAAGTAGCGGGAGCCGGTGCAGACGCGAACGACTCTGTCTGACAGCTTTGGGGAGAGCCGCAGATCTCCCAACGCGGAGGTTGAGATCTGAGAACGGACAGACTGCCTGCTCAGGTGTGTCCCTGACCCCTGAGTAGCCTAGCTGGGAGAAATCCCCCACTAGGGGCAGTCTGACACCCCACACCTCACAGGGTGGAGTACACCCCTGAGAGGACACTTCCAAAGGAAGAATCAGACAGGTACACTCGCTGTTCAGCAATATTCTATCTTCGGCAACCTCTGCTGCTGATACCCAGGCAAACAGGGTCTGGAGTGGACCTCAAGCAATCTCCAACAGACCAACAGAGAGTCCTTCTGACTGTCAGAAGGAAAACTATCAAACAGGAAGGACACCTATACCAAAACCCCATCAGTTCGTCACCACCATCAAAGACCAGAGACAGATAAAACCACAAAGATGGGGAAGAAGCAGGGCAGAAAAGCTGGAAATTCAAAATATAAGAGCGCATCTCCCCCTGCAAAGGAGCGCAGCCCATCACCAGCAACGGATCAAAGCTGGTCAGAGAATGACTTGGACGAGAGGAGAGAAGAAGGCTTCAGTCCATCAAACTTATCAGAGCTAAAGGAGGAATTACGTACCCAGCGCAAAGAAACTAAAAATCTTGAAAAAAGAGTGGAAGAATTGACAGCTAGACTAATTAATGCAGAGAAGATCATAAACGAAATGACAGAGATGAAAACCATGACACGAGAAATACGTGACAAATGCACAAGCTTCAGTAACCGACTCGATCAACTGGAAGAAAGAGTATCAGCGATTGAAGATCAAATGAATGAAATGAAGCGAGAAGAGAAACCAAAAGAAAAAAGAAGAAAAAGAAATGAGCAAAGCCTGCAAGAAGTATGGGATTACGTAAAAAGACCAAATCTACGTCTGATTGGGGTGCCTGAAAGTGAGGGGGAAAATGGAACCAAGTTGGAAAACACTCTTCAGGATATCATCCAGGAGAACTTCCCCAACCTAGTAGGGCAGGCCAACATTCAAATTCAGGAAATACAGAGAACGCCACAAAGATACTCCTCCAGAAGAGCAACTCCAAGACACATAATTGCCAGATTCACCAAAGTTGAAATGAAGGAAAAAATCTTAAGGGCAGCCAGAGAGAAAGGTCGGGTCACCCACAAAGGGAAGCCCATCAGACTAACAGCAGATCTCTCGGCAGAAACTCTACAAGCCAGAAGAGAGTGGGGGCCAATATTCAACGTTCTTAAAGAAAAGAATTTTCAACCCAGAATTTCATATCCAGCCAAACTAAGTTTCATAAGTGAAGGAGAAATAAAATCCTTTACAGATAAGCAAATGCTTAGAGATTTTGTCACCACCAGGCCTGCCTTACAAGAGACCCTGAAGGAAGCCCTAAACATGGAAAGGAACAACCGGTACCAGCCATCGCAAAAACTTGGCAAAATGTAAAGACCATCGAGGCTAGGAAGAAACTGCATCAACTAACGAGCAAAATAACCAGTTAATATCATAATGGCAGGATCAAGTTCACACATAACAATATTAACCTTAAATGTTAATGGACTAAATGCTCCAATTAAAAGACACAGACTGGCAAACTGGATAAAGAGTCAAGACCCATCAGTCTGCTGTATTCAGGAGACCCATCTCACATGCAGAGACATACATAGGCTCAAAATAAAGGGATGGAGGAAGATCTACCAAGCAAATGGAGAACAAAAAAAAGCAGGGGTTGCAATCCTAGTCTCTGATAAAACAGACTTTAAACCATCAAAGATCAAAAGAGACAAAGAAGGCCATTACATAATGGTAAAGGGATCAATTCAACAGGAAGAGCTAACTCTCCTAAATATATATGCACCCAATACAGGAGCACCCAGATTCATAAAGCAAGTCCTTAGAGACTTACAAAGAGACTTAGACTCCCATACAATAATAATGGGAGACTTCAACACTCCGCTGTCAACATTAGACAGATCAACGAGACAGAAAGTTAACAAGGATATCCAGGAATTGAACTCATCTCTGCACCAAGCGGACCTAATAGACATCTATAGAACTCTCCACCCCAAATCAACAGAATATACATTCTTCTCAGCACCACATCACACTTATTCCAAAATTGACCACATAATTGGAAGTAAAGTACTCCTCAGCAAATGTAAAAGAACAGAAATTATAACAAACTGTCTCTCAGACCACAGTGCAATCAAACTAGAACTCAGGACTAAGAAACTCAATCAAAACCGCTCAACTACATGGAAACTGAACAACCTGCTCCTGAATGACTACTGGGTACATAACGAAATGAAAGCGGAAATAAAGATGTTCTTCGAAACCAATGAGAACAAAGATACAACATACCAGAATCTCTGGGACACATTTAAAGCAGTGTGTAGAGGGAAATTTATAGCACTAAATGCCCACAAGAGAAAGCAGGAAAGATCTAAAATGGACACTCTAACATCACAATTAAAAGAACTAGAGAGGCAAGAGCAATCACATTCAAAAGCTAGCAGAAGGCAAGAAATAACTAAGATCAGAGCAGAACTGAAGGAGATAGAGACACAAAAAACCCTCCAAAAAATCAATGAATCCAGGAGTTGGTTTTTTGAAAAGATCAACAAAATTGACAGACCGCTAGCAAGGCTAATAAAGAAAAAAAGAGAGAGGAATCAAATAGATGCAATAAAAAATGATAAAGGGGATATCACCACTGACCCCACAGAAATACAAACTACCATCAGAGAATACTATAAACGCCTCTACGCAAATCAACTAGAAAATCTAGAAGAAATGGATAATTTCCTGGACACTTACACTCTCCCAAGGCTAAACCAGGAAGAAGTTGAATCCCTGAATAGACCAATAGCAGGCTCTGAAATTGAGGCAACAATTAATAGCCTACCCACCAAAAAAAGTCCAGGACCAGATGGATTCACAGCTGAATTCTACCAGAGGTACAAGGAGGAGCTGGTACCATTCCTTCTGAAACTATTCCAATCAATAGAAAAAGAGGGAATCCTCCCTAACTCATTTTATGAGGCCAACATCATCCTGATACCAAAGCCTGGCAGAGACACAACAAAAAAAGAGAATTTTAGACCAATATCCCTGATGAACATTGATGCAAAAATTCTCAATAAAATACTGGCAAACCGGATTCAGCAGCACATCAAAAAGCTTATCCACCATGATCAAGTGGGCTTCATCCCTGGGATGCAAGGCTGGTTCAACATTCGCAAATCAATAAACGTAATCCAGCATATAAACAGAACCAAAGACAAGAACCACATGATTGTCTCAATAGATGCAGAAAAGGCTTTTGACAAAATTCAACAGCCCTTCATGCTAAAAACGCTCAATAAATTCGGTATTGATGGAACATACCTCAAAATAATAAGAGCTATTTATGACAAACCCACAGCTAATATCATACTGAATGGGCAAAAACTGGAAAAATTCCCTTTGAAAACTGGCACAAGACAGGGATGCCCTCTCTCACCACTCCTATTCAACATAGTCTTGGAAGTTCTGGCTAGAGCAGTCAGGCAAGAGAAAGAAATCAAGGGTATCCAGTTAGGAAAAGAAGAAGTCAAATTGTCCCTGTTTGCAGATGACATGATTGTATATTTAGAAAACCCCATTGTCTCAGCCCAAAATCTCCTTAAGCTGATAAGCAACTTCAGCAAAGTCTCAGGATACAAAATCAATGTGCAAAAATCACAAGCATTCTTATACACCAGTAACAGACAAGCAGAGAGCCAAATCAGGAATGAACTTCCATTCACAATTGCTTCAAAGGGAATAAAATACCTAGGAATCCAGCTTACAAGGGATGTAAAGGACCTCTTCAAGGAGAACTACAAACCACTGCTCAGTGAAATCAAAGAGGACACAAACAAATGGAAGAACATACCATGCTCATGGATAGGAAGAATCAATATCGTGAAAATGGCCATACTGCCCAAGGTTATTTATAGATTCAATGCCATCCCCATCAAGCTACCAATGACTTTCTTCACAGAATTGGAAAAAACTGCTTTAAAGTTCATATGGAACCAAAAAAGAGCCCGCATTGCCAAGACAATCCTAAGTCAAAAGGACAAAGCTGGAGGCGTCACGCTACCTGACTTCAAACTATACTACAAGGCTACAGTAACCAAAACAGCATGGTACTGGTACCAAAACAGAGATATAGACCAATGGAACAGAACAGAGTCCTCAGAAATAATACCGCACATCTACAGCCATCTGATCTTTGACAAACCTGAGAGAAACAAGAAATGGGGAAAGGATTCCCTATTTAATAAATGGTGCTGGGAAAATTGGCTAGCCATAAGTAGAAAGCTGAAACTGGATCCTTTCCTTACCCCTTATACGAAGATTAATTCAAGATGGATTAGAGACTTAAATGTTAGACCTAATACCATAAAAACCCTAGAAGAAAATCTAGGTAGTACCATTCAGGACATAGGCATGGGCAAGGACTTCATGTCTAAAACACCAAAAGCAACGGCAGCAAAAGCCAAAATTGACAAATGGGATCTAATTAAACTAAAGAGCTTTTGCACAGCAAAAGAAACTACCATCAGAGTGAACAGGCAACCTACAGAATGGGAGAAAATTTTTGCAACCTACTCATCTGACAAAGGGCTAATATCCAGAATCTACAAAGAACTCAAACAAATATACGAGAAAAAAACAAACAACCCCATCAAAAAGTGGGGAAAGGATATGAACAGACATTTCTCAAAAGAAGATATTCATACAGCCAACAGACACATGAAAAAATGCTCATCATCACTCGCCATCAGAGAAATGCAAATCAAAACCACAATGAGATACCATCTCACACCAGTTAGAATGGCAATCATTAAGAAGTCAGGAAACAACAGGTGTTGGAGAGGATGTGGAGAAATAGGAACACTTTTACACTGTTGGTGGGATTGTAAACTAGTTCAACCATTATGGAAAACAGTATGGCAATTCCTCAAGGATCTAGAACTAGATGTACCATATGACCCAGCCATCCCACTACTGGGTATATACCCAAAGGATTATAAATTAGTCTACTACAAAGACACATGTACACGTATGTTTATTGCGGCACTATTCACAATAGCAAAGACTTGGAATCAACCCAAATGTCCATCTGTGACAGACTGGATTAAGAAAATGTGGCACATATACACCATGGAATACTATGCAGCCATAAAAAAGGATGAGTTTGCGTCCTTTGTAGGGACATGGATGCAGCTGGAAACCATCATTCTTAGCAAACTATCACAAGAAGAGAAAACCAAACACCGCATGTTCTCACTCATAGGTGGGAACTGAACAATGAGATCACTTGGACTCGGGAAGGGGAACATCACACACTGGGGTCTATCATGGGGAGGGGGGAGGGGGGAGGAGGGAGGGATTGCATTGGGGAGTTATACATGATATAAATGATGAATTGATGGGTGCTGACGAGTTGATGGGTGCAGCACACCAACATGGCATAAGTATACATATGTAACAAACCTGCACGTTATGCACATGTACCCTAGAACTTAAAGTATAATAAAAAAAAAAAAAAAAAAAAAAAAAAAAAAAAAAAAAAAGAAATTGCTGAGAACATTTTTAACTTGTTAGAGTTTACCTTCCAATGGAACATAATGATCAGTGATATTATTATCATGGATCTGAGCAGTTTAACCCTAAAGCACAAAGATTTTGACCTCCAACTTTCATCTTCTCTCCCCAGTATATCTAAGATATTTCAGCAACTTATCAGCAGTCAGTATCACTTTTCTTTTTCCACTTTCAGGATGACAACTTTAATTAAGTAGTTCCTCCTCCTACTTTCAGATGCTCTCTGTACAGTAATATTTTACTTTTGATTTTCTCAGGCCTCCTACTCGTTCCATTAAAGAGTAAGCCAGGAGCAGACTTTCTCTGACTCAAGTTTTTGGTTCCTCCTTTGTTTCTCCTGACAGATAAAGTTCCCTTATTATATGTAACACCTACGGTAATTGCTGTTGCAAAAAAAAAAAAAAAAAATGTAAACTATTTTCTAAATGTTATGAAGACATGCAAAAAGAAAAGTTCTTCACAAAATACAGGTTTACTTTTATTTCCATTCCAGCATTCTCTGAGGGGAAAAAAAATGTAGAAAGCTTTTCACCCTGATGTCTCATTAATTCTAACGACACCCCTAGAGGCAGAGAAGTGGCGAGAGCCATTATTCTTATTACAGTGGAGAAAACGCTGAAAAACCCAAAGAGGCTAGAGATCTTATTGAAGGTGACACACAGTTATTGGGAACCTGCAGGGAAAAAAATATACACACAAACTTTAGGCTTCTGACTCCCAGGTATTTCAGTCCTCTCATGACTCTGCACATAGGTATCTCTGTATAAAGTCTCATTTAATTAATTTAATTGTGTGGCAAAAACGTGGAGTAACTCAAAACCCTGAAAAATCCCAAACAACACCAGACAAACCTCTGCATGTCCAAACCTGCCAATATGAAGTATCATATTTCCAAGCAAATATTCAAGACATCTTAATGTAATGGGATGCCAAATACTAAGCACTGGATTGCTAAGAACTTATCCCCTCCTCCTGGTGTGCCATCATTCATTCGGAGGCTGGAAACCTGAAAGCTACATTTCCCCAGACTCCTTTGCAGTTAGTGTTCTAAATGCAAACTAGGTGCTGGCAATAAGGTGTACTTATGCAAAATTTGGAAGACAGAAGTGAGGAGGAGAACCTCTCTACGTTTCATAGTTTGCTGTTCCTAGCAAACATGGTGATGGACATGTTTACTGTTTTGCAGCTAAATTTAGCATCCCAGATGTAGAGGGGTAGTTGAGCTGGCTTTGCCAGTCCAACTGTACATTGAGGTGTCCAGTGCAAAGCTCCTTATCCTAGCAGCAGCAGTAGTTGTCACTTTCCAGCCCATATGTCACAGCTAAATGTTTCTGTGTCCTGCTTATGGGACATAAATGGTGCAATTAGGATAATCATAGACTCGAGAAAGGCTCAGAGTTAGGATAGAGCTGCCTTTGTCCTTTATTCACTTTCTAGTTATTAGCAACTTAATTCCCCTGGTTCAGGAAACAGTTTAGCTTTCTTCTCTGTAAAATAAGAATACCACTACTTACTTTGGAGGACTAGGGTGAATCTACCTGGAAGCATCAAGCATAGTACCTTAGCTCACTCTATCTTTACCATCCTATCTTTGCCAAAAGCCCCCAAAGAGCAGAAATGTTATCTGTTTGGTTCACCACTCCATCTATGATACATACTCAATAAATATATGTTTAATAAATAAACACTCCCATCAGATGTGGATATAGGGGAGAGGTCGTGTTTAAACATGGCTCCCTGGAATCTGTCCAGCTTGTTACTTGGGTTTGTGAGTTTGTGAAGGGTGTAATTTAGAAACTGACAGATGCTTCAGTGAGGCACACTACATTTATTCCCTCTCTGGCAAATATTTAGTTCTTAGTACATGACACCTTCTCATCATTTTTAGCATCACTACCATAATCATCATCAATGGAGTGCTTTTTCCATTTTTTAAAATGGTGTTTCCCCATACCCAGTGCTCCAAATTTCTAATAACCATGTGAAGAGGTGTGTGATTTTTTTTATGTTTGCTTGATGTATCTTCTAGGATTACAAATTATTCACCTAACCCCCAAATCTTGTTATGCTTAAGCCCTAGAGCTCGTTTTTCCTGAGCCTGTCCTGCCCTGGTTAGGTCTTGAATATACATTAAATTTACTTTACTGAAAACAACAAAATAGCTCAGAACATATTAGGAATATGAGGATTATATTACAGGATTATAAGTCATCTCAAAGAACCAGGCTGCTGAATGCAACACAGCTTCTAGAAGGACTAAAATCCATGAATGTAAAGCCAACAGGAATCAAGAGAGTATTTTCTCTTTCTGTATCTTTCATTCTTCTGTCTCTGCATACTGGACTTCTGGACTTCCCAGATGACGTGGCAGAATTTGGTTTCCAGCAGCTCCTAGTTTTCATGTTATAACTCCAATTACACAAAAACCAAATCCCTCTCTAGTTCCCAGCTTCAAATTCCTAGAAAAAAGTTCTAAATGGCCATTCTTGGATCTGGGCACACTCGTATTGAACTTCACAACTTCACAAGGGCAGCAACTGCATGTGTTTTGATCACCTATTACACAGTACACATAGCAGATGTTCAATATATTTTTATTACATGAGAACTCTGGCCAAGGAAGTGGGATTATGTACAAACATGGTTTCCAGGAGTCTACCCTTCTGGATTGAGTCTGGAATGCAGTTAAGAATGCTTTAGTGAACTGGACTGACCCTCCAAAATTCTCCCTTCATACTTACTCCATAATTTGGCTTATCTTTCCTCTTCAACTTTCTTTTTTTTTTTTTTTTTTTTTTTTTTTTTTTTTTTTTTTTTTTTGAGACGGAGTCTCGCTCTGTCGCCCGGGCTGGAGTGCAGTGGCCGGATCTCAGCTCACTGCAAGCTCCGCCTCCCGGGTTTACGCCATTCTCCTGCCTCAGCCTCCCGAGTAGCTGGGACTACAGGCGCCCGCCACCTCACCCGGCTAGTTTTTTGTATTTTTTAGTAGAGACGGGGTTTCACCATGTTAGCCAGGATGGTCTCGATCTTCTGACCTCGTGATCCGCCCGTCTCGGCCTCCCAAAGCGCTGGGATTACAGGCTTGAGCCACCGCGCCCGGCCTCCTCTTCAACTTTCAATCACTCTCTTCCTCACTCCTCACAATCCAGCTACAGTAGTCCACTGTCTGTCCCGTACGACAAAATTTATTTTCCTACATCCAAGTCTTTCTAGTTTCAGTTTAGGCTGGAATGCACTTCCACTGGCCTTTTCTGTAGCAGCGTATTCTCATCTTTTAACTGTATTCTCACCTTTACTCACACCTTGCAACGTCACCATCTCACCTAATCATCCTACCATAAATGGCTTTCCCCAGTTACTCTCTGTCTTACCATGCTGTTAATTTTCTTCATAGATAGCATTACCATAATTTATAAATATCCTATATATTAATTTGTTCTTTGTATTTACTGTCTCTCCTGACTATTTCATAAACTTAAGGATAATAAACATCTCATCTCTCTTCATCACAGTTCTCACCCCAATGTCTAGCACAGTGTCTGTAAAACTGGAGGGCTCCACAATCACTTGTCATTAATCTGGCAAGACGCCAGGCTCTACCCATGTCTGCTCACTCTTGAGTTACCACTGGAGGGACAGTAGTTAAGCATGAGAATAAAATCTGAATACTTGAATTTATATGCTAGATCTACCATTCAATAGTCAAGTGGCTTTATTTAAAATCAGTAACCTTCTGATTCCACATTATAAAATGGCCAAACGATACTAACTCTACCTAACTTTTCTATGGGATTATTTAAGGATCAAATAATATATTACATAAAATCATTTCATGATTGGAAAATGGAACGATAATGTTATAGTATAGCTATTAATAGTATTGTAACATTAATATCTTAAGATTGAACTTTGAAGAGATAGAACAGTTGAACAGACCAATAATAGTTTAGGATATTGAATCAGTAATAAAAAGTATCTTATCAAAGAAAAACTCAGGACCTCATGGATACATTGCTGAATTCAAGCAAACATTTTATAAAGAACTAATACCAATTCTCAAACTATTTCAATAATTGAATAGAGAAATCTTCCAAACTTAGTTTATGAGGCCAGCATTATCCTGATATCAAAACAAGATAAGGACACAAAAAAAGAAAAAGAAAACTATATGCCAATATCTCTGATGAACATAGATGTAAAAATCCTCCACAATATACTAGCAAACTGAATTCAACAGTACATTCAAAAGATCACTCACCACGACCAAGTGGGATTCATCCCAGAGGTGCAAAGATGATTCAACATATGCAAATCAATAAATATGACATATCACACAAACAGAATGAAGAACAAAAAACATATCATTGCAATAGAGGTTAAAAAGCATTTGATAAAATCCAACATTCCTTCATGATAAAAACTTTCAACAAATTAGGTAAAAAAGGTGATGAAAATGATAAAAACTCTCAATAAATTAGATACATTGTGTACATCAACACAATGAAGGTCAAATATGACAAACACACACTAGCATTGTACTGAATGAGAATAAGTTGAAAGCTTTCCCTCTAAAATCTGAAACAAGATAAGAATGTATCCTTTCACCACTTCTATTCAACATAGTACTAGAAGTCCTAAGTAAAACAATTAAGCAAGAGAAAAGAATAAAAGACATTCAATTGTTTGCACCTAGGAGTTCAAGACCAGCCTGGGCAACATAGGGAGACCCTGTCTCTATGAAAATTTTTTAAAATTAGCTGGGCATGATGGCACATGCCTGTAGTCCCATCTACTCAAGAGGCTGAGGTGGGAGGATCACTTGAGCCTGGGAGGTCAAGGCTTCAGTAAGCCATGATGGCACCACTGCACTCCAGCCTGAGCAATAGAATGAGACACTGTCTCAAGAAAAAACAAACAAACAAACAAAAACAGCGTTCAAATTGGAAACAAAGGAGTTAAATTGTTCCTATGTGCAGATGACATAAGCTTGTATACACAGAAAACCCTAAAAACTTCATCAGAAAACTGTTGGAACTAATAAAGTTACCAAAGTTGCAGGATATAAAATCAACACACACAAAAAAGTAATATTTCTATATGCTAATAATTATCTGAAATAGAAATCAAAACATAATCCCATTCACTATAGCCACAAATAAATAGAATACTTAAGAATAAATTTAACTGACATGAAAAATCTTTACAATGAAAACTGTAAAACATCCATGAAAGAAATTGAAGAAGATACAAATACATGAAAAGATATCTCACATTCATGGATTGGAAGAATTAATATTGTTAAAATGTCCATACTACCTGAAGTATATACAGATTCAATGCAATTGTCATCAAAATGTCAAAGACAATCTTACAAAAATAGAAAAAAACTATCCAAAAATTCATATGGAATCATAAAGACCCTGAATAGCCAAAGTAATCTTGAGTAAAAATAACAAAACTGGAGGCATCACACTACTTGATTTCAAAATATGCCACTAAGATATAGTAATCAAAACAGCATGGTACTGGCATAAAAACAGACATAGACCAATGGAACAGGATAGAAAGCCCAGAAATAAACCCATATACTAATGATCAGTTGACTTTTGACAAAAGTGCCAAGAACACAAATGGGTGAAAGAACAGTCTTTTCAATAAATGATGTTGGGAGAACTGCATATCCACATGCAAAAGGAAATTGGACCCTTATCTCTCACCATATATGAAAATCAATTCAAAATTGTCTAAACACTTAAATGTAAGACCTGAAACTATGAGGCTACTAGAAGAAAACATGGCAGAAATGTTTCATGATCTTGGGCTGGACAAAGATTTTTTTTGGATAAGACCTCAAAAGCCCAGGCAACAAAAACAAAAGTAGACAAATGGGGTTACATCAAACTAAAAGGCTTCTTCACAGCAAGGGAAACAATCAACAGAGTGAAGAGGCAATCTGTAGAATGGGAGAATATATTTGAAAACTATAAATCTGAGAAAAGATTAATATCTAAAATACATAAGAAACTCAAACAACTCAATAGCAAGAAAACAAATAACTAGATTTTAAAAATGGCAAAAAAATTAAATAGACATTTCTCATAAGAAGATACACAAATGACGAATAGGTATAAAAAATTTCCAGCATCACTGATCATCAGGAAATTTCAAACCAAATCCGCGATCAGAGATGACTACACAGCTGTTGGAATTACCAAAACCACAACAGGTAAAAGAAGCTTGCAGGAATGTAGAGAAAAGGAAACTCTTCCATACTCTTGGTGAAAAGGTAAATTAGTGCAACTACTATGAAAAACAGGATAGATGGTCCTCAAAAATAGAACTACCATATGATCCAGTAATCCCACTACTGGGTTTATCTCCAATTAAAACGAAATCAGCATGTCAAAGAGATATTTGCACTCTCCCGTTTATTGCAGCACTATTCACAATAGCCAAAATATGGAATCAACAGATGAATAGATAAAGAAAGTGTTATACGCACACACACCACACACACACACACACACATATATAAAATATATATAATGGAATACCATTCAGCCATAAAAAATAGGAAATTCTGTCATTTGCAATAACATGGATGAACCTGAAAGACATTATATTAAGTGAAATAAGCCAGGCACAAAAAATATATATACCACATGATCACATTTATATGTGAAATCTAAAAATAAGTTGATCTTGTAGAAATTGAGAATAGAGTAGTGGTTACCAGAGGCTGAAGATATGAGAGGGGAAAGATTGGTCAGTAAGTACAATATTACAGTTAGATATGAGGAATATGTTCTGGTGTCCTACGGGACAGTAAAATTACTATAGTTAACAACAATGTACTATATGTTACAGAATAGCTGGAAGAGAATTTTTGAACATTCACACCACAAAAATATTTTACTATTTAAGGTGATAGATACACTGGTTACCATGATTCAATCATCACATGTTGTAGGTGTATATCAAACGATCACCCCATAAATATGTACACTTATTACATGTCAATCAAAAATAAAATGAAACTTCAAAAATATTAATGGTAATTATTTATATTTAACTGTTTGCCTAGACTTAGCCCTAAACCTATCCTGAGCTGATAGGACTATAAACTGTACAATTTCCATAAAAATAACAACCATTTTTACAAAAATTTTTAAGAGAGTCATAGCACTCAAAAGCTATGGCATTGCCCAACAATTACCAGAAAAGACTCTTTCCAAAGGAACTATCAAAAGCGAAATGTATTGCAGCACAATTGCTTTTCATGTTTCCACTTTCCATAATGCTCTTCTCTTCCCTTTTTGCTCAGATCACTTCCTCCCTTTCTTACAAGTCTCACTGGAAATAACCTTGACTTACTTCAGCACCTTAGTGGCCTTCCCATAGAGCTTCATCCCTTACCACAGAGAATCTGAGGAGTAGGAGAGTGAGAATTCAAAGGCCGCCATTAAGAGAGGTGGCCAAGTTTGTGCTGCAGTTTTCTGAGAAATAATAAGTTGCAGAGAGAGGTTGATCTTATTTTCATAGTTGTTGGATTGTTTTTTTCCCTGAGAGAGGAAGAGGTTAATAGGTCAGTTGGAAAGGAGAAGAAAGGAAAGTGATATTAACTAGAAAAAGCAATGAGCCGCAGAAACGAAAGAGCAAAGTCAATGATGCTTGTTCTGGGAATCTAAAGGATCCAGGTTTTCTTTAGATTGGTTTCTGATAACTTGGGGAGAAACACTGAAACTAAAAAACAAACAAACAAACAAAACCAAGATTCTATGTTTTCCATGTCTTATACAGATGTAATGATGATAATACAACTAACTTTTATTATTGAGTACTATATGCCAAGCATTATGCTGAGTGTTCTACAAATATTATTACCTCATTTAATCCTATGATAGCAACTATATAAGTAAGTACCATTATTATACCCATTTTACAGGTTAGAAAACTGATGCCCACAGAAGATAAGTGACTTGTTCAAGGCTTCACAGCTAGTAAGTAGCAGATCGACATCTATGATTGTGGTCTTAATCACTATGCTGTAATGCCTGTCTACATTGAGATTTGCTTAGAAGGCATTATAATTTACACATTTAATTCACAAATTTTACTAAACATGTATTTCCCTTTTACTCATTTTCTGTAGCTGTATTCTATGCATATTTGCAAAGAGAAAAGAAGAAAAGAATATTGCTACCCAATACAGTATTCCTGGTTCTAAGTGGCCTGGATGGAATTATTTCCAGCAGTGGGAACACTAATGCACAAAATCCCTGCCTTCTTTGTTGAATTTTATTTATTTATTTTTATTTATTTATTTTGAAATGGAGTCTTGCTCTGTCACCCAGGCTGGAGTCCAGTGGTGCAATCTGGATTCACTGCAACCTCTGCCTCCCAGTTCAAGCGATTCTCGTGCCTCAGCCTCCCAAGTAGCTGAGACTACAGGCACCTGCCACCATGCCTGGCTAATTTTTGTATTTTTAGTAGAGACAACGTTTCACCATATTAACCAGGCTGGTCTTGAACTCCCAACCTTACGTGATCCACCTGCCTCGGCCTCCCAAAGTGCTGGGATTACAGGGGTGAGCCACCGTGCCTGGCCTCTTTCTGGGATCTTTTTATATGCACATGCTGCCTTCTGTACTAGACAGCCTGCTCTTTGTGTATAGCATTTACAAACACACAGTCCCGGTTGAAATCAATTTATAGTTTGTGTGAACTTGGACAAGTTATTTAATCTCTCTACACCTTAGGTTTCTTGTGTGTGAATGAAGATAATAATATTGAAGTATTATGAAAATTAAATTTCTATCTCCATAGCCCTTCATTGTGCTTTTTCACAAAAAAAAACTCCAATAAATATTATGCTTGCAGTTGTTGCTGCTGATAGTGAACTAGTGATGGTTAGTTGAATATTCTTTGGTGAGAACACAGGCCTCCTGATGAGTTCTGTCTTAGCCCACAATAATCTTGGACTTAGCAGGTATGAAAAAGTAGGAAAGCAAGGACAAAAGAAATTGAGCATTTTATTTTAGCCATAATTGAGATTTGGAATAAAAATATTATTTTTATAATCTACTGTCACATTTTACACAAATGAGACACATCAGTTCTTCTATAAATAGGGCACTTTCATCTAATTGTTTATTTTTTACTGCTACCACACCCATACATTAGGTAGGACATAGCTTTTCATTTCTATCATTTACACAGTGAGGAGCTAATGAAATATTTAGAAAATTTATACCTCTATTATTTAAATTCAATCAACTTTGCAGGTAGACTATAATCATTCAAAGAAAAAACATTTTATAAGCCAAGACCTGTGTATGCCATTGCCATGCATTCACAGCTAGACAACTGAAGCTGTTTTCACTTGACCCTGATAAAGGAGCATGCATCTTTTTTGCAGCCAAAGAGCGTACATCTTTTTTTGTGTGTGTGGTTAAAATGCAATACACAAACTCACACTCAGAAAATATAGCACACATCTTTTTTTCTATAAAAGTTGATGTTAAATTAATTTTAATATGTATGAAAGCATGACTAAGGTAATAACAAAATCGAAACAGAGAACGGCTATGGGGCAGATCATGAAGAAATCCTATCTAATCAAATCTTCAAGTGATCATAAAGTCAGATTTTTATTTATAATTTTAGTATCTACTGTAAGCAGAACTTGTATTATACATTGTGGAAGATAGAAGAGTAAATAAAATACCTCCTCTCAGAGAGTCTTATAATATATCATTAATTAGCATAATAAAGTAACAAATCAAGGAGCAATGGAGACTAGGGCCTTCATGTAGTCTAGATAACTTTATTCCATGATCATGATTATGATCATCATCCTAGCTAACATAGACTTCTAAGGCGGCCATACCAAAAGACCATATACTGAAAAGCTTAAACAATGAGAATTTATTTCTCACAGTTCTAGAGGCTGGAAAGACAAAGATCAAGGTGCCAGCAAGGTAGGTTTTATTCTAAGTCCTCTTCCCTTGGCTTGTAGGTCACAGCCATCTCCCCGTGTGCTCACATGACTTCTCTGCATACACACAGCAAGAGAGAAGGAACAAAACTTTCCGGTGTCTCCTCTTATAAGGGAACTAATCCCATCATGAGAGCCCTACTCCTGTGACCTTGTCTAACCCTAATTACCTCCCAAAGGCCTCGTCTCCAAATGTTGTAACTTTGGGGTTATGGCATCAACTTATGATTTGTGGGGAACACAAACATTCAGTCCATAACACGAACCGTGTATCACTTATTTGCATGTCTTCTCTCATTGACTCTTCACAATGATTCAATAGGGTAGATGCTATTATAATTTTTATTTCTCTTTCAGAGATAAAGAAATAGGTTCAGGAGTTGGAGTTCCTTGTATAGAGTTCACACACCAGTAAATAATCATTCTGATATTTTCACAAAGGGTCTTTTGGTTGGCTGGTTGGTTGGTTGCTCGGATGGATGATTGTTTTTCTTCAGCAAGTAATTTAAATGTTAGAACTATGTATATTTTGAATGATACTTCAACAATCCCTTTCTCAACAAGAATGAATGTCTGGAGGGGCCCTAAGTTTCTTCATATACAAAATAAAAGAAGTGAAAAATCATATGTAAGTTTTTTTTTTTTTTTTTTTTTTTTTTTTTTTTTTTTTTTTTTTGAGGCGGAGTCTCGCTCTGTCGCCCAGACTGGAGTGCAGTGGCCAGATCTCAGCTCACTGCAAGCTCCGCCTCCCGGGTTCACGCCATTCTCCTGCCTCAGCCTCCCGAGTAGCTGGGACTACAGGCGCCCGCCACCTCGCCCAGCTAGTTTTTTGTATTTTTAGTAGAGACGGGGTTTCACCGTGTTAGCCAGGATGGTCTCGATCTCCTGACCTCGTGATCCGCCCGTCTCGGCCTCCCAAAGTGCTGGGATTACAGGCTTGAGCCACCGCGCCCGGCCGATATGTAAGTTTTGCTTGTCTTTTCAAATGTTTTAATTTTTTAATTTAATGGATATCAAATTGCAATAACACATTGAGCATCATATGGATCAAAAGCACAAATTTTCTCTGAATTTATTATTATTCTTTTCAAATGAGTATGAGAATCCTCTGAAACTTTCCAAAAATCAAAATGAAGATAATAATGCTGCCTACACCCAATCCTTAATGTAAATTTGCTGTACAAAGGAAAGTTTTTAATATTACATTTATTAGAAATCAAAACACTGAGTTAAAGAACATTGTCAGGCTAATCAGGGTTTGGGGTAAGGTAGTTATTTTGTTATAGTTCTTTGTGTTTGTATAAAAGTGTCCCCAGGAAGAATAGAAAGAAAATGATAGAGAACTAGAAAACATGAAGAGAAACCAATAATTTAAAGCAAATCTTACCACAACTTTTGTAACTAATCAATGCAGGAAAAGCTCCCTGTGCTTCTCTCTTGCTTCTTTGTGGGAATATTAATGTGCTGTCTGGTTTCTATGCAATTTTGCCATGCCTACTTGCATACTTGAGCACATATCCATTCTTTAATTGACAGAGGAATATTTAAGCATTGAAAAAAAAGTAAGAAAACCCAGACCTGGAGCGGCATGCTCATCCCTGGGAGAAATGGGATGTATTTTGTGAGAACTGATGCTTCAATTGCTGCATTGTTCAGACTTCAGTCAGTCTCATTCCAACAAGAGGCAGAAAATCAATGATTGGATGTTGTAACTTTCCACTTCAGAGCACAAGTTGTGTTTTTATTACTAGTGTGCCAAAAGTCTTAATTTTTAAATGCTGACAAATTGTCTGCATCAATAGAACTATGATTCAACTTAATTTATAAATATATATAACAGATAGGCCTCAATGTTCTAATGCTGCTTTCCACACAGTTTGTTAAATATCAAAGCATCTAGAAAGCCTTATTCTTATGGGGTCTCCTCTGGCATTGTAATCTCTTCCTTGCTTATATGTAACACTTAAACAGTTTAGTGTTTGCTAATTGCTCCTGAAATATCACCAGCATTTATTCATATTTCTTGTATCATTGAGATGAAAGAAAGCAAATAGTCTATGATATCCTGTTTGCAAATAGCCTGGACATACTCTTCCTCTAGAAGGAACTATTGGTTCTTTTCTAAAAGGCCTCATGATGATTCATCATTTAGATTTCCTATGTTGAACTTTATTCTTGCTAGGTTTTCTCCAAAAAATGTCACAAGAAACTAGGAAGCAGAAGGTGTGAAAGGGAAGCTCAGAGAATTCTGTCATCATGAATACAGACTACTCTGCCATGGGATGATTTTCTAAATCAGATGGGTTTCTGAAGTTGGCAGAATGTTACCTAATCTTTAGTGAAACCACCTAAAGAGCTATGTTTGAGATGTTCCCTATTTTCAAGAACTTTGATATTCTTGCCATCTTATATCCAAAAGAAGTATAAAAGGAAATATAATGAATTGGTTCTTCAAAGAGATATTTTTAGATTTTATATGATGGAATAGGTAAAATAAAAATGCATTTAAGGAGAAGTCCTGATTATATAACACTGAGTTGCTTTGCCAGCTATCTCCCTGAAATGCATTTTTCTAACACATTTGTTCCAAAACACTTTCCACACAATGAGTATTCATTTCAACCAATATGGGGATGACTCTGTGGTTTATGTATGATGTAAGCATTCCAGGGTCCTTTCCAAAGTACTAATTTGACTCATAAAAACATTTTATTTTAAGTAGACTTCAAAGAATAAAGGTTTGATTCTTGATTTTTGCTTCTAACAACTATCAGGTTTAGAATGTGTTCAAAATGCAATAATCAAATATTTTAACCTCCAGGTTTTTTCTTCGTTCAAATTTCTTACTTAATTCAGACCAAAAATAATAACATAATAAAGAAATGTGTTAAAATATTGACCAAGGCAAAAGAGACATCTCTTGTGAGAAGAGGATAAAAAATTAAGCAATACTTTTTAAAGCTAACAAATAGTGCTTTTTATCTCTCAATTTAAAAAAGTATCCAGTTAAATGGCTTTGTTATTTAAATTAAGAAAAATGATTGCACATAAAAAGGGCAAATGTCTTTAGTAGACAAAATGTTGGCTCATTTTGTTCACCAAATTATTCCTATCATGGCAATGAACAAAGGGAAATGTGGATTACTGAAGTGAGGGTTTTAAACAAACACATAGTGGAAAATGAGAGGATAAGAAATTTCTGACTCTCAATATTTGCTAACTTAAAATTTTAAATATAGGAAAACACTTCAACGATACTGACAAAGTTACCATCAACCGTGTATAATTTCTGCAAAATCGTTCACCATCAAAATGCAATGCTTCTCCTAAGGCTAATATTCATTTCCGGAATGCAATTTGATTCGGAATATAATAATGCGAGAAAATAAATGATGAAGAAAGATGCACACACACACACACACACACACACACACTCACTCACACACACACACACAGTCCTAAGCAGTACAGTTCCTTGAAACAAGATTCCTGACAGTCAATACATTTCACATTATTTCAATATCTCATAAATCTTCATTCGACTAATTCCTTCAATACTGAGGAGAAGTAAAAAATATATAGTAAAAAATGGTTTGCACATTGTTGCAAATCATACTAAACATTTGCAAAAAAAATCTGGAGGTCAGGAACTGCTATTAATATTCAGATAATACTACTAATGAGGTGATTATTCAGTGCCATTATAATGAGAACTGCTGTAATTTGGATTTTATGCTTACCATCTCTCAAAACTATCAAAAGGTTTTCAGTTATGTATTACTCTAAAGGCAGAAAAGATCTTTTCTCTTTTCTCTAAAAAAGAGTCTTAAAGAATTATGTGAAAACAATTTTAAAGGAATAAATTAGAATTTATTTTAAAACTTGGAATCTGTAACAATGATACCTAATAGTAGTAATTCAGACACTATGCTCTGAGTTCTGATTCATATAATAATTTATTCTAACATATAATAGTTTTTGCTAAATTCACCCACCTTAAGACCTTTTTTGAAAGCACCCGAGTGAAAAAAAATATATATTCCCTGGAATGTTATGCTTCTTGGTGGCTTTCAGAACTACTACTTCCTTTTAAAGGGCAACACTAGGGGGAAAAATTGCATCTGCAAATGTGGTGTGGCAGACGAGACACTTTGTGCCCAGGAAATGCCTCACTAAATTATGCTAGTTTGGGGACTGGCCAAGTTTCTAATGGGGTGATGAGCATCGTGTACTTCCCCTAGGCGGGGACTCTGGTGATGTGACATTTTGCCATCAGCCCCGCTTCAGAGCATGACCCAGAATAGAGAAAACTAGGACTGACCAGGCTTACAGTAAGCAGCGTTCCTGTCTTTCAGCAGCAAGCTTTCTTCCTTCACTCTAAGGCTTTTCTCTATTGCCCTTTTAAAGCGCGACTCAGTGGGCAAAATGTTGCCATCATTGTTAGCTGGTAGCTATGAGAAAAGTTTTTTTTTTTTCTTTTAGTTTTTTTCTTTGAGAAAGGGCTTTTTTTGTCTAGGTTTTGGTTTTTTTGCTCTTTGGATTGGAGTTATTAGGTCACATCTAAATTGGATAATGCAAGCCAACATTTTGGTGATAAACTGTGGATACATATATATATATATACACACATATAATTTAAAAAAAATTTTTTACACAACTATCCTTAGAAAAACAGTTTAGTGAAGGCAAAATTTTATCTCTATCTTCTTAGGGTTTTCAGCTGGGCCTTAGAATTAATTGACAAAAGATAGATAACAGGACAAAAGCATACATATTTACTGAGTATATATTTTAGTTTTACATGACATGGAAGTCATCATGAGGAAATAAAGACGCAAAGAAGGAGTTAGCCTTGAATGCTTCTATACTGAATTGAACTGGACACTGAGTAGTAAATTATGAAAATGTGACAAGATGAAGGACTTGGGCTAGGGTAGTTAATGGTGAAAAGGGAACTAGGAAGATAAGGGTTAGTTTAACAATGTTTGTTTGTACAGATTTTTCTCAACTCTTACTCCCATCTCTGGTGATGAGAATGTTATTTTCTTTCTAGAATGAGGAGGGCATCTTCTATATGGGAGTTCTGTCTCCTGCTTTCAGGAAAAAAAAAGGGGGGAGGTCAGAGTGACCTTCTTGTACTTGCTGTTTTTTAGGTGCCTTTAGCTCAAAATAATCCTCATGCCAAGTGGCTTATTTTGGAGTGGCATATTATTACACACTTAAAAAGTCTCTTTCATTTTGTTTCCCTATATTTCAAAATCAAACAGATACTAGATGTACATATATATGAATACTGGTAAAATTATAAATGCAAGTAATATATTCAACTTAAAAAGACTATCACTTTAAATTGGCCTTTGGTTTAAGAAATAATTCAGATACATGTAATTCATTTGGTTTTTTAGCCATGTCCTTTTAAATTTGAAGTACTTTATGCTTTCTTCAAAATTAATAAATCCTATGAAAAAAGACAGAAGACTTTAAAGTCTCAGATAAATTTTAACTTAGAAATTTATGCATGTGTCCAATTTCTTACATGATGAAATGAATAAATGGGGAATATATAATCATTAACGGCACATGTGTGGTATAGCACAGAATCATTACAGTAAGAAATAATTTGCTATATAAACTCTAAAACATATGTAGTCAGAGTTGAAATTTGCAATCCACACATAACAAATAGTCTACAATTATCATTTTTATCATCCTTGTATTTTTAGCTTTGGGTAAATAGTAAATACATTTCATCTTCGTGTTGCACTGCATGATAGAGGGCACATAAAGACATGATAACTTGCTGAACTCCTTGGGTATCTCATACAGCCTTATTTCTGTCACTTACTCCACCACCCAGATCTCAGCTTTTTTTTTTTTTTTTTTTTAATCTCAGCTTTTATTCCAGTGTTGGACTCTGACTGAAGGGCATCCAGTCTATTGGCTGAGTGACACCAATCAGATTATCTAACAAGAATTTAAATGAGAGACAGAAATTGTGATTTGTCTGCAGAATAGTCAATATACTAAACCAAAGGAACAATTCCATCAACTTCCTTGCTGCAATCCTGGGTTACAGCACATTTGCAGTAAGTTTCTGCAGTTAATTTACTTTTATCTAATATGCTTTTAGTTAGAGATTCTTTTTAAAAATGAACATTGCATATATCAAAGCTTATATTATACGAATTGCATGCAATGGTAGTCTTGAGTTTGCTACAGGGGAAAAACGGGGAACCTAAAATGATGCATCTCACTGAATATACTCTACCATGAGGGGAAAAGTTAGATAACAGAAATAGTCACCAAATTTGAAAAATGTGAAGATTCAGAGACTTAAATCAAAGAGAGGTAGAATCTAATTCTTATCCATGATGATAAATTAAGCTAGTAAAGAGTAGAAAAGCTGGTAAGGATGATGTAAATTACTTCAAAAACCTTCTAGGGGAAAAATACAAAAGAATACATTTTTTCACATGTAAACATGTTGTTTTGAGGTTGAGTTAACAATTTTGGGGATCCTGCTCTGAAGTGAGTGCTTTTAGAGGTAAAAGTTTTAAAAAGAACAAAATTAAAGCTTAAAGAAGTGTGGTGACTTTCTCGTCATCCCAAGCTAGTAACAATAGAACTGAGATTCATTTTCTATTTCCTGACTTCACGTCCAATATTTCCACGTTCTTTCTATTTTTCTTGCAGTGATCTAGAAAATTGTGAGGCAGTGAGAGACTCTATATAATTTTTTTCCTTTTTAATAGTAAAAGCCGATTATCATGTAGCTGTCACATAGCTTTATAGAGCAGATAAAAACATTTGTTTAAATGAGTCTGATACCCCTGTTTTATACTGAGAAAAATAAGGTTTACAGATGTCCATTGATTTGTCCATGAGGACCCAGTTAGACAATGGTCAAGATTATAGGCAAGTGTCAGGCTTGTAGTCTACTACCTTTCATTCATCTAATTAACACAGTACTAGTTATTGATATTGATATGGACTTTTAATTCTTTAAAGACAACGTGGATATAGGTGTCATACATCTGATTGATCACTTACTTTTCACTTACTCTAATGCATTTAGGTAGAATTATAGTAAATAAAACATATAGAAGATACACACTACCTTCTTAATTATGTCACACATAAAGGAAATATTGACATTTGACAATAAAATGCAGATGAATTGACTGGCTCCTTTATTCTGTGTTTAACTAGACTTAAGATAGCTGCAACAGAGAAGGTTTTCATTGCTGCCATCTCAGCAGTCTTGTCATCCTTGTTCAGATAAAACACCCTATGTGTTTTATACCCCCATCCTAGGAGTCTTAAATTGCTAGTCATTATATAGTTTCATTCTTCAGTTAAACCATATTATAAATTTTCATATAGGAAGACAGAGTTGTAGAGGCGCTATAAAATTAGGTTACTGAATTATAATTATCTGGTATTCTAATTTAAAATTTTTATTTTCTGAGATATTTAAAATATAATGAAACATCACCAGCACTTAGTTTTTTTGCCTATAATTTTTTTTATAATAACATCTTCTCATAACCACCCCTTGCTTCTGCAGAAGAGATGTTATAGTATTCTAGTCATTATAATAATTTCCATGCCCTGTCCATATATTTGCATTGGTAATTTTATTAAGAAGTTTGTTCTCAGAGCTCAGGTCTTTATAAATTGTCAATAAAAGCTAGTGTAACCTAAAATTCATTTTATAATATTCACTCCACTTAATGTTTGGCCCTTTAACATTTTAGATTTTAAAAAATATATATATCCAATTCCATTAATCAGACTTTTAAATATTTTTAAATAAGTGCTAATATTTTCAAATAAATATACAGCTCAATGAATTATTACGAAGTGTAAATAGCCATGTAACCACCATCAGGATCAAGAAATAGACCAGCTCCAAATCCCAAAAGCCCTCTTCCCTCCTCCTCAAGGTTTATTGCTATCCTGATTTCCAACACCAGAGACTTATTTTTACCTCTTTTTGAGCTGTATAAATAAAATCATACAGAATATATTATTTTACGTATGGCTTCTGCCACTCAGGATTATGTTTGTAGAGTAATGTGCTGTTTTGAGTAGCAGTAGTTTAATCTTTTTTCATTGCCTTATCATATTTATTTTCCCATTTTACTATTGGTAGACATTTGAATTGTTTCCAGTTTTGGGCTATTAAGATTATACTGATATGGACATCTTAATATATTTATTTTGGTGCACATATGTTCCATTTCTACTTGTTATAAACCTAGGATTTCTGGGTCATTGGTAAACATGTGTTCACCATTAGTAAATAATGTCCAAAGAGTTTTCAAAAGTGATTTCACTAAAGTACAATGCTATGAGTTTACATTATTGACAATTGACATGATTTGGATTTGGGTCCCCACCCAAATCTCAGGTTGAATTGCGATCCTTAATGTTGGAGGAGGGAACTGGTGGGAGATGATCGGATTACGGGGACAGATTTTTTCCCTCACTGTTCACATGATAGTGAGCTATCACGAGATCTGGTTGTTTAAAAGTGTGTAGCACCTCTCCCTTCACTCTCTTTCTCCTTCCTGGGGCCATGTAAAATGTGCCGGCTTCACCTTCTGCCATGATTGTAAGTTTCCTGAGGCCTCCCTATTCATGTTTTTGGTACAGCCTGTGGAACTGTGAGTCAATTAAACCTATTTTCTTTATAAATTACCCAGTTTCAGGCATTTCTTTATAGCAGTGTGAGAATGGACTAATAAGCCAATGCTTAAGATAATCAGTCTAATTTCGTTTAATTTTAATCATTCCTTAGATATATTGTTCTAATTTGCTTTTTCTGATTACCAATGAAGTTAATCTTCCTTTTTTATCTATGTATTTGCCAGTAGGATATCGTCTTATGAAGTACCTGTTCATTTCCCCAGCCTATTTTTTTTTATTGGCCTGTCTTTTGTTCTCTTATTCATTTGTAAGAAGTTCATTACAGATTCTGGATACCTGTTTCCTGTCAGTTGTAAATGTTGTAAATATTGTCTCCACTTTGTCTTTTCACTTCCTAATGGTGTCTTTTGATTAATAGAAGCTTTAGATTTTTTGTGGTCCAATTTAACCATCTTTCCATGGTGTTGCTTTAAAGAAATCTTTGCCGATCTCAAATTCAAATTCACGAAATTCCTTCCTAAGCTTTCCTCTAAAAGATTATTGCATTACAATTCACATTTAGATTACAAACTAATATTTGTGTATGCTGTGATTCACTTTGTTTCATATGAATATCCAATTAACCCAGTACCATTTACTGAAAATGGTACCATAACCCAGTACCTTTTTCTTGATTGCCCTGAAGCACTACCATCATTAAAAATCAAGTGACTGTGTGTGTGTTGGTCTGTTTTTTGGACTTGTACCTTTGGTTTACTTGTCTAACCTTGCACCAGTACCACACTGTAGGTTTATGATCTTCATATTAAATATTTACATATTAAGACTCCAAATTATTCTCCCTCTTCCAGGTAATCTTGGCCACTCTGGGACATTTTCATTTCCATGTAAATTTTATGACAATTGATGATCAATTTGCACAAAAATACACATACACTCACAAAGCACTGAAATTAAGATTTGGAATGAATTTTATCAATTTGACCAATTTAATTGATCTGGAATCAATTTAATTAATTGTTTTACTATTAAACAATTTAAGAAGAATTGGCTTTTTTACAATATAGTCATTGAAACTATGAGCATGGCATATTACTCCTCTTATTATACCAACTCTTGAAGTTGGTAGTTTCCTGATCATAGTCATTTCATATTTCATGATAGGTGTTTGATTTCTTATGCCACTCTAAATAATCTTATACTCTTATTTTCTAAATATTTGTTGCTGGAAATTAAAATTCATTTAATTTTTTAAATTTTTCAAACAAACAAAATTTATATATTATTTCTAATATTTATATATAGGATTTATTTGAAATATTTATACAATCCTGCTATCCTTCTACATTTGCTTTTTTCTAATCTACAAATACAAATAGTACATTTCTCTTTGGGATGACCTCTTAAAGTACAATCTAGCTCATTTTGAAAAAAAAAAATCTTATTAATATTGATTCTTTGACTTGTTCCAGTGCTTCCTCAGATCATTTAAACTTATTCTTTTATTATCATAAGAGTACAATGTATTGCAATGTAAACACTCTGGACTTCGAAATCAATATGATAGCAATTTTGACTCCAGTTCCTAAATGTATTACTTGTTTTGCTTAAAAAAAATGTTACTAAAACTCTGAGTATTTCTTCATGTATAATTGGGCACATGGTGAGCAACCTCTAAGATGACCCCCAATATCCCCACCTTCTGCTTTTCGTGTCTTTGTGCAATACCCTTCTCTTGAGTGTGGGCTGGAATTAGTAACTCACTTCTGACTAACAGCATATGCAAAAATGACTGTTACTTTCAAGGTTATGTTAAAAAGAGACCATGGCTTTCATCTTGATGCCCTCTGTTGCTCTCCCATTCACTCATTCTGAGGAAAGCAGCCACTCTCTTATGAACTGATCTATCGAGAAATTCATGTGGCTATGAACTGAAGGAGGCTACCAGCCACCTGCCAGTGAGGAACTGAGACCTTAGTCCAAAAGTCTATGAAGGACTGAGTCCTGCCAACAATCACACAAATGCACTTGAAATTGAATCTCCTCCAATCAAGCCTTCAGATGAGAACAAAGCCCTGTCTGCCATATTGATTACAGTCTTGTTAAAGGCTTTATGGCAGAGGCACCCAGCTAAGCCACCTATAGATGCCTAACATACAGAAACTAGGAAATAATAAATCTTTTGTTGTTTTAAGACACTAAATGTCAGGACAATTTATGCCACAGTAACAAGTTACTAATACTATACAGAGTATATCCACCACAGATTATATGACCCTCAACAGGCATTCAGCATTCAATATTTCTAGTTAGTTTAAAAATGAAAAATTTTTATTGACCTTGTACAATACATACAATTCAATTAAAAGTGCTTCAAGTGACCAGGCATGGTAGTTCACACCTGTAACCCCAGCACTTTGCAAGATCAAGGCAGGAGGATTGCTAGAATCCAAGGGTTAAAGACTAGCCTGAGCAATATAGCAAGATTCTCTATCTCTCTATATATTTTTTAATGCTTCAGATAATTGGATAAGTAATATCTCTGACCTCCAGAAGTGTTGGGGTGACCCTCCTAACATCTATACTTTTATATACTAGACAAACTAGAAATACCTGAGATAGAAGGAATCTTATAAATTTTAAAAGAATGAACTGCTCTATTAGTTTTGGGTGACCACTCCAATCCCACTACTGGATTCATTTTGTTCTAGTATATAACACAATAAAATTTTCCCCCAAATTAGCAGTAAATGGACTGTTTTTAAAATTTCATTGCAAATTTTTCATATCACAAATCAACTGTAGAACCCAAATCAATCATGACTTCAGTATAAAACCTGATTAGTAGTAACTATAAAGATAGAAACTCATAGTTTCCTCAGGCTGTCATTCTTTTTATACAACTTAATGTCATAGTTATTTTCCCATCAAACCATTGACTATTAAATGTCAATTTAATTCCATTGATATGACATACAGTTTGCAGTTTATTTCCATTATATCTTCTCCCAAAGCATTGTGATCTCATCATGTCTTTACACAGACTTTTTTCCTTCCTTAAGCAATATTTCTAAGATAGAATGGCTTTTGAACATTATTTATAAGTACCCACTTTTCTAGACTGTTTGAAGACATTTTACATTTCTAATTAAATTTCTAGAATAGCACTGACAAAAGATAGTATTTAAAGTATATAATTCATTCAAGAATTCTTTGGATGTTAGCAGGCAGGCATACAGTTCCCAGGAGTATAATATAAAGGTGATGAAAAAAACTGGGAAGGAAAAATAAATAAGCAAATGAGTCAAACTGCATACTACTATAAATATTTACTGCAATGATTAAGATGCTTATATTCTGAATCATAAAACATAGCCATTAAACTTTATGGAAATAATCCTGCATAAAGCTCTGTATATCTTCTTACATTTTCATAATTGATGGAAAAAATATAGTCTAAAATGAAAACTAACAATAAGTTCATAAATCATGTAACTGTTTCCTTTGTCATGCTTTTGGCTAACCATTCACAGAAAGCAACAGATATGTAATGCCTGGTATGTCCAAGGTAACAAATACGAAATATATCTCTTACTTTTGTGCCTTTATTTTCATAGTTTTGAATTAGATGGCTCCAATGCTAGCATACATTTTTAAAAATATATCCATCATGATTCAGACTCTTTCTTAATTAGGGCCTGTGGGCCAGTCATCAACAACATTTTTCTTTCCTAGAACTTAAGCGGTCTGGATTTTGCCTGTCTTTCCTAGAATAGAGAGGCCTTTCTGCCAGCCAATCAGAACCTGCCAGTGGACTCAGGAAGCAGGCCTATTATTTGAATTCTTGGCTTTTCATTATCCTAGCTATAAAACAAGAAACGTCTAGACAAATAAGAATTTGGGATGGCTGCTAGATTTACTACCCAGTTGCTAAAGAAACTGTCAGGATTCACTATATTTCACCATGTTAGCAAGAAACATCAGTCACATTAACAGCCATCTTTAAAAGCAGAGTGAAGCATAACTTAACAGTTCTATCAATGAGCCCTTTAGCTGAAAAACTGCATCTGTCTCAGTTCATTAAAAAAAAAAGTCAGAAATTAAATACATCTTACAAATGTTTTTTGAACAGTTCCAAAAGCAAGGAATTGCTTCAGTTGCCCTTAGCTTATTTCTGGCCATTTTAAACATTTGGATAAGCATAATGTACTCTTCGGAGCTATTGCTATGTTAAGCATCCAGTGGAATTTAATGGAAGTTAAGCAGGGTTTTTTGTGTATTTTTATTGATATATAATATTTGCATATTTTTATGGTGTCTGTGGGTATTTTGTTACATGCATATAATATAATGTGTACTTTGATTATATCATCACACTTAATTTTATTTTATTTTCCTATGCCTAAGTCTATTTTCTGCTGCTGTAACAGAATAAAACAGAATGGGAGATTTATAATGAATAAAAATTTATTGGTTAACAGTTCTGGAGGCTGGAAAGTCCAATATTAAGGTGCTGGCGTCTGGTGAGGGCCTTCTTGCTGTATCATCAAATGGTATAAAGTGAAAGGGCAAAGAGAGGGCAAGAAAGGGCCAAACTTGTCTTTTCATAATAGTATTAATCTCACCCATGAGGGCAGAGCCCTATGGTCTAATCACCTCTTAATATCTTAATAATCCTAATATGATAATAATCACACCTGTTAATATTGTTACAATGGCAATTAAATTTATCATGAGTTTTGAAGGGGACAAACATTCAAACCATAGTACCTACTCTGTTTTTTGTTTTTTGCTTTTTTTCTGTAAGATGCTAGGTTTGTGTTACCATAGTAGCTACTCTGGAGGCACAGACAATTCTTTCTTTATATTTATTGAATGACTTAAATTCTTGTATTGAGAAACTCTATACAAGCATGCCGCATTTTGATTTGCAAATGTTATATGTATGTTACAAATACTAACTTATATGTTTTAAAATGTTTACCTTGGTTAATGAGGAGAGCTTTTAAAAATCCTGTTTGAATTAGTGCTTTTCATAAGGAATGACTTTTGAGTTTACCTTAAAGAATACATAAGATTCCCCTAGCCATGGAAGGAATATAAAGGCACTGTTGCATGGAAAAATAACCTAACCAAAGTCCTGGGAGAGCAAAAGTGTCTTGCATTGTCAGGAAGATCTTTTTTGCAGCTAAATGTATGCACATAGAGATAAATCAGAAATAAATCTTAAAAAGTAAGACTTTGTGTGTCATGCAATGGAATTTAAACTTAATTTGTTAGAGTCTGAAGAACAGTAGATTTTTCAAACGAAGTAGTAGCATGTTTCAGACAAATCACTGTTTCCTGATAGAGAGAAAAGAGAGATAAAAAATAATGGCAATAGAAAACGCCATTTAAATGGTTATTCAAACAACAGTGGTAACCGTATTTTGGTCCAAAACATTTCTGAACTTATTTTATCTAATTCTCTGAAAATCTCCCTCCTAACCAGCATTTTCCTTTTCTTTTAAGCTTGTTTTTATTTTGACTTTCCATGTAGCTCATTATTTTCAAATTTAAAATAATTAAGACCACAAATAGACTTTTCATCTCCGTGGACTTTTTTATACCTGCCTATGCTATTTCTAAGTTTATATAATCTGGAAATACTAATGTAAATCATTAAGCTTTAATTTAGGACCTATTGACAGCTGATTAAACTTTTATTTTCCTGAATGATAAAGTAATATTCTATTTATACTCAATTCCTGATGCTATACACTTGTATTTACAAGAAATATGGTTATATTATTTGAATTTTGCCAAAGTAGAGTTCATTTCTTGGACACAGTATAGTTTAATCTAATTTGCAAAAGAAATCCTAGGGAAAGATTAGACCCTAGCTAAAGCTTATTAAGAAGTCAAACCTCAAGAGCTGGCACATCTGTTCCTGTCTTCCCTTCAACTTCTACAGTCTTCCTTCTTTTAAAAAACCCTGTTTTCTTTATTTTATTGATATAGAACAGATGTAAATACTTTGAGGGTACGTGTGATAATTTAGTATATTCATACAATTTGTGAAGATTAGATCAGTGTAATTCGTCACCTTAAGTCACCTTAAATACTTGTCTTTTCTTGACGCTAGAAACGTTTAAATTATTCTCTTCTTGCTATTTTGAAATATACAATAGATTATTGCCGACCATAATCACTCTACTAATATATCAAAAGCTAGATTTATGTCTTCTATCAAACTATGTATTTGTACTCATTAGTCAACGTCTCCTCATCCCCTTCTCCCCTCCCCTTTCTGGCTTCTGGTAATCACCAATTTCCTCTCTATCTTCATGATATCCACTTTTTCAGCTCCCACATATAAATGAGAACATGCAATATTTGTCTTTCTGTGCTTCACTTACTTAACATAATGATCTCCAGTTTCATTCATGTTGCTACAAATGACAGGATTTCTTTCCTTTTTAATAGCTGAATAATATTCTATTTTGTATATATACCACATTTATCATTCATCCATTGATGGACACTTAGATTGATTTCATATTTTGGCTCTTGTAAATAGTGCTCCAATAAATGTGGGACTGTAGATATCTCTTCAATATATTGATATCCTATCTTTTGTATATATACCCAGTAGTGAAATTGCTGAATCAAATGGTAGTTCTGTTTTTTGTTTCTTTGAGGAAACTTTACAGTGTTTTTCATAGTGGTTGTACTAATTTACATTTCCAAAAACAGTGTACACATGTTCCTTTTTCTCTGCCAAGCCAGCATTCATTACTCCCTGTCTTTTTGGTAAAAGGCATTTTAACCGTGGTGAGATGATATCTTATTTTTGGTTTTGAGTTGCGTTTCTCTGATGATCAGAGATGTTGAGCAACTTCTCATACACCTGTTGGCCATTTACATGTCTTCTCTTGAAAAATGTCTATTCAGACCTTTTACCTATTGTTTAATTGGCTTATTTGGGGTTTTTTTTCCACTATTGAATTGTTTGAGCTCCTTATAAATTTTGGTTATTAATCTTTATTCAGATGGGTAGTTTGCAAATATTTTCTTCCGTTCCATGGGTTGTCTTTTTACTGTGTTGATGTGTGTGTGTGTGTGAAAGTGTGAGTGTGTGTGTGTGTCATAAGATTTTTAGTTTGATATAATCCCATCTGCCTATTTTTTGCTTTGGTTGCCTGTACTTTTGAGGTCTTACACAAAAAATGTTTGCCCAGTACAATATCCTGGAGCATTTCCATGATTTCTTCTAGTAGTTTCATAGTTTGAGATCTTAGCTTTAAGTCTTCAATGCATATTGATTTGATTTTTGTATACGGTGAGACATAGGGATATAGTTTCATTCTTCTGCATATGATTATCCAGTTTTCCCTGCATCATTTATTAAAGAGACTGTCCTTTCCCTATTGTATGTTCTTGGCATCTTTGTAAAAAATGAGTAGGCTGTAAATACATGAATGTATATCTGGGTTCTCCATTATGTCCCATTGGTCTACGTTTCTGTATTTATGATTGTAAAATACATGTTGTTTTGGTTACTATAGATTTGTAGTATATTTTTAAGTCAGGTAGTGTGATGCCTCTAGCTTTGTCTTTTATTGCTAAGGAATGCTTTGGCTGCTTGGCATCTTTTGTGATTCCATAAAAATTTAAGATTGTTTTTCTATTTCTGTGAAAAATGTCAGTGGTATTTTAACAGGAATTGCACTGAATCTGCAAATTGCTTTGAATTATATTGCCAATTTAACAATATTAATTCTTCTAATCCATGAGCATGGAATATCTTTCCTTTTTTTTGTATCCTCTTCAACTTAACTCATCAGTATTTTATATATTTCCTGTGTAGGTCACTTCTTTAGTTAAATTGATTCCTAATTATTTTATATACTTTGTAGCTATTGTAAATTGAATTATTTATCAGTTTTCACTGTTTCTTTGTGGAGTCTTTAGGCTTTTTAAAGTACAATATTATGTTATCTATGAACAAGGCTAATTGGACTTTTTTTTTCATTTTGGATGCCCTTCATTTCATTTGCTTAATTGCTCTGGCCAGAATTTTCGGTATTATGTTGAATAAAGGTGATGAAAGTGGGCATACTTGTCTTGTTCTACATCTTAGAGGAAAGGCTTTCAATTGTTCCCAATTCAGTATGATGTTAGCTGTGGATTTGCCATGTTTAGCCTTTGTTAATTTAAGGTATGTTTCCTTTCTATCCAGATTGTATGGGTTTTTTTTTTTTTTTTTTTCATAAACGAATGTCCAATTTTACAAAATGCTTTTGCAACATCTATTAAAGTCATTATATGATTCATTGTTCTTTTTTTTTTTTTTTTTTTTTTTTTTTCTCTGAGATGGAGTCTCCCTCTGTCACCCAGGCTGGAGTGCAGTGGCGCAATCTTGACTCATCGCAACCTCCACCTCTCGGGTTTAAGCGATTCTTCTGCCTCAGTCCCCTGAGCTGCTGGGACGACAGGCACCTGCCACCACGCCCAGCTGATTTTTGTATTTTTGGTAGAGACAGGGTTTCACCATATTGGCCAGGCTGATCTCGAACTCCTGACCTTGTGATCCACCCACCTCATCTTCCCAAACTGCTGGGATTACAGGCATGAGCCACCATGCCCACCCAGCCTGATTATTTGTTCTTGATTCTGCTTATGTGATGTATCATGTTCTTGATTTTTATGTTTTGAACTATCTTTGCAACTCTGGAATGACTGACTTGATCATGGTAAAAGAGCTTTTTAATGTGTTGTGGAATTTGTTTTGCTTTGTTAAGAATTTTTGCATCTGTGTTCTTCAGTGATACTGGCCTGTAGTTTTCTTTTGTTGTTGTGTCCTTGTCTCGCTTTAGTATTAGGGTAATGATGGCTTCATAGCATATGTTTGGAAGTATCCCTCCTCTTAAGTTTCCTTGAAGAATTTGAGTAGAATTTGTATTAGTTCTTCTTTAAATATTTGGTAGAATGTATGAGTAAAGTCATTAGGTCCCAGGCTTTTCTTTCATGGGAGGCTTTTTTTTTAAATGATTTTAATCTCATTGCTCACTATTGGTCTGTTGAAGTTTTCTATTTCTTCATCATTTAATCTCGGTAGGTTTTATATGTCCAGATATTTATCCATTTCTCCTGGGTCTTCATATTTGTTGGTATAAATTCATTCATAATAGTCTCTAAAAATTCTTTATATATCCAGGTCTACGTGTTCTGTCTCCTTTTTAATTTTTGAATTTTTTTTGAGTCTTCTCTTTTTTTCTTAGTTGATCTAGCAGAAGTTTTCTCAATTTTATCTTTTTGAAAAAACACCTTCTGTTTTGTTGATTTTGGGGGGTTTGTAGTCTCAATTTCATTTATTTCTGCTCTGATCTTTACTATTTCTTTCCTTCTACTAATGTTGGATTTGACTTCTTGCCTTTCTAGGTCTTTGAGGTGCATCATCAGATTGTTTATTTGAAGTCTTTCTGCTCTTTTTATATAGGCGTTTATTGCTATAAGCTTGTCTCTTTGCACTGCATTTATTGTATCCCAGAGATTTTAGTATGTTGTGTTTCTATTCTCATTTGTTTCAAGAAAATTTTTAATTTTCTTAATTTTGTCATTGACCCATTGTTGATTCAGGAACATATTGTTTAATTTTCAAGTATTTGTGTAGTTTCTGAGGTTCCTCTTGTTGATTTCAAGTTTTATTCCATTGTGGTCAGGAAAAGATATTTGTTGTGATTTCTACTTTTCTGAATATGTTAAGACTTTTTTGTGGACTAAGATTTGGTCTATTTTGGAGAATGTTCAATGCGTTTATGAAAAGAATATGTATTCTGCAGCAGTTGGGTGCAATGTCCTCTAAATGTTAGTTAGGCCTATTTGGTCTAGTGTATGGTTTAACTCTGATATTTCTTGATTTGTTGATTTTCTGTCTGGATGATCTGTCCATTGCTGAGAATGATGTGTTGAAGTCTCATACTATAATTGCATTGCAGTCTATCCCTGCCTTTAAGTCTATTAATGTTTACTTTATATATTTGGTAGCACCAGTGTTTGGCACATGGATATTTATAAGTCTTACATTCTTTTGCCAAATTCACCCCTTTATCATTATCTACTGACCTACTTAGTCTGTTTTGACAGTTTCTGATTTGTAGTTTATTTTATCTGATATATGTATAGATACTCCTGCTCTTTTTTGGTTTTCAGTTGCCTGGAATATCTTTTTCCATTCCTTCACTTTAAGTCTATGTGTGTCTTTATAGGTGAAGTGGGTTTCCTATAGGCAGCATATAATTGGGTCTTATTTATTTATTCATTGGCCACTGTGTTTCTCTTAACTGAATAATTGAGTCCATTTACATTGTGTTATTACTGATAGGTGAGGACTTAGTACTGCCATTTTGTTGCTTGCTTTCCGGGTGATTTGTAACTCCTTTCTTCCCTGTTTTTTTGTTAAGTGCTTTTCTCTGGTAGTATGTTTTAATTTACTGCTTTTTACTTTTAGTGAATAAATACAGGTTTACATTGTAGTTACCAGGAGGGTTACAAAAAACATCATATAGATAGGACTATTTTAAACAGTTGACAACTTATCTTAGAGCACAATGAAAAAAATAGAAAAAATGGAAAAATCTCTAAACTTTAACTCCATCCCCTCTACCCCAATTTTGGCTTTATGTTGTCTCAATGTACATATTTTATATGTCATATATCTTGACAGGTTGTTGTAGCTATCATTGTTTTTGATAGTTTTGTCTTTTGGGCTTCATATTAGAGTTATGAATTAACTGCACCTGACAATTACAGTATTAGAGTATTCTGGGTTTTTCTGTACTTAGTTTTACCAGTAAGTTTTATACCTTCAATTTTTTATTTTTGTATGTTAGTTTTCTTTTTCTTTCAGATTGAAGAAGACCATTTAGCATTTCTTGTAAGATGAGTCTGGTGGTGGAAAATTTGCCTGCCTTATGTTTGTCTGGTAAAAACTTTCTCTCTCCTTAATATTTAAAGGATAACTTAGCTGAATACAATATTCTTGAATGGCAGAGTTTTTTTGTTTTGTTTTGTTTTGTTTTTTTCTTTCAACTCTTTGAAAATGTCATCTCCCTCCCCACTGGGCCGTATGGTTTCCACTGAGAAGTTGATTGCCAGACCAATTAGAGCTTCCTTTATATGTTATTTGCTTCTTTTCTCTTGCTGCTTTCTGGATCCTCACTTTGTTCTTGACAAAGAATTTGATTATTATATGCCTTGAGGTAGTTTTATTTGGGTTGCATCTGTTTAGTGTTCTCCAATCTTCCTACACCTGGATGTTTATGTCTTTCTCAAGATTTGAAAAGTTTTCTGTTATTCTTTCTTTGAATAAGCTTTCTACCCCTTGCTCTTGCTCAAGCCCATCTTGAGCACTGATTGTTCTTAGATTTAGTATTTTGAGGTAATTTTCTTTTTTTATCATCTTTTTCTTTTCTTTTCTTTTCTTTTTTACCGGGTGTTGCCCTGTCACCTAGACTGGAGTGCAGTGGCTCAATTATCAGTCACTGCAGCCTTGATTTCCTAGGCTCAAGTGAGTTGAGGTCATTTTCTATGTCTCACAGCAATCTTTGTTTCTTTTCATTCTTTTTTCTTTTTTCTCTATTCATCATATATTTTCAAATGATTTATCTTCTAGCTCACTGATTCTTCTCTCTGATTGATTCATTGCACTGTTGAGAGCCTCTAGTGAATTTCTCAACTCAGCAAATGTATTTCTCGGTTTCAAGATTTCTGTTTGATTTTCGTCCTATTACTTCAATATCTTTGTTAAATTTCTTTGATGAATTACTGAATTGCTTTCTCCAAGGGAAAATCATAGTTCCCTGCTTGCTGTTGTTTCTTGTATATGTACATCTGTGTATTTGCATTGAAGAGTTGGTTATTTATTCCAGTCTTCTTTGTCTGGCTTGCTTTGGTTTTTACTGGATATGTTTCCTTAGACAGTCTTTGTAATTGATTCTATTATTTTCCTTTTGTCCCCCAGGTTGCAGCCTCCTTTTCAACACTAAATGGCACCTTCTGCCCAGGTTTGACTCAATTCGAGTAAGCAATCACTACCCATCCCATATGGAAGAGACCCCAAAGGGGTATCCTGATAGTGTGGGATGGCTTTCTAGGGGTTCATGCTCAGGGTACCTGTGGAACAAACCTCCTACAGCGTAGTGCTGCTGAACAGCCACTCTAAATTGCCATTTCCTTTGGCTGAATTACAAAGCAGGGTTTCCAGGGCTGGGAATGGTACTCCTGCCTCTCCCCTTTGTCTCTGACTGTCCTCAGGACATTTCTCCTTTTAGGCACCCTCTATGATTATCATGGTTGAGACAGGGACAGGTCTACTTCCAGGGATCCCCAGATGGTGGAGAATTTGGTGATTCAATTAAATCTTACTTTTTTCATTTTAGAAACTGTGAGATGGGGGAAATTTTCCATGTACTTGGTTCTGGGCAGTTTGGGAACAGGAGTGTCTCAGATATGAAAGGCTAATTCTTTTAGTTTCTGATCAGATTTTTTCAGTTCTCTGTGGCCCCTGAGAACTGTCTCCTTTTCATATTTGTGTTTTTGTATATTGCAGGTGATAATCTGGGTACTGTATATTTGATTTTGGTTTTCTTTTTGGGTAGTAAAGCCAGCTTGCTTCTACACCATCATTTTGGACCTGGAGGTTTTAAAGACTTCCCTCTTTCATCATCAAAGTTCAAAAGGAAAGCAACAAGCACAGCAATATGAGGAAACAGGTCAGAGAACTGAGCTGTCTGTTTGAGGAACTTCTCCAGTGGGCAGCTGGTTTTAACTGTGATCTAAGTTAAGGAAGACCAAAGGCAGGGCTGGCAACTAGCTATGGAGGTTAATTGGAGTCAGGAAAAGTAAGTTTTAAGGCAAGTATTAGGTCAGCTTTTGAGGCCTAGGCTCTAAGGAAATAAGTGAGAGATGACTATAATCCAGTACCATAGACAGCTTCATGGGCACATTCCAGGGAAGATGTTATGTCTCACAACAAAGTGACAATTAAAGAGGGACAAGAAAGAAATGGGGAAAGAAAATTATGTCTTGGCTATCTATGTCCTATGCTGACAAAATGACAAGTGCAAAATTAGATGGGTACTTGGTAAGAGGGAAATAGCAAGGAGGCCAGTAAGGCTGGAAGACGGTGAACAAAGTGAGAATAGGAGTAGTTAAATTCAGTGAGGTAACAGGAGGCAGATTATGTAAGGCACTGAAGGTCAGAGAATAGGCTTTGGATTTTACTGAATGTAGACAAAAATGATATAATCTGACATATTTTTTAAAAATTCACACTGATTGCTGGGTAGAAAAGAGATGCTAGGAGTCTAGAGCACAAGTGGGGAAACCAGTTGAAGATTTTTACAGTAATTCAGGCAAGAGGTATTGTATCTTGAACCAAAGTAGTAGTAATGGAGATATTGAAAATGGTCAAATTTAAGATACATTTTGAGGTATAACCAACAATATTTGCTGATAGAATGAATGTGAGATAAAGAAAGGAGGCAAATATGACTTTAGAGTTTTGCTTAAACAACTGCAAAGATGGAATTTCAATTAACTGTACACAGTTATGTGCCATACAACGTTTTAGTCAATGATTGACCACATATACAATGGTGGTCTCATAAGATTATATTTACACATGTGTAGATGCAGAAATACTTACCATTGTGTTACAATTGCCTGCAGTACTCAGTAAAGTAACATGCTGTTCAGGTTTGTAACTTAGGAGCAACAGGTCATACCAGATAGCCTAGATTTATAGACTATAACATCTAGGTCTGTGTAAGTAAACTTTTTGTTTGCACAATTAGGAAATCACCTAAGGACACAATTCTCAGAACATATCCCCATTGTCAAATGATGCATGACAGAAATTATATACGGACAAGATTACAGAAAGAGCTGATTCTAGTGTTTATGATGGGGAATAAGGTGTCTGATTTGAGACATGTGATGCTTGAAATGTCTGTTAGGCATTCAAGTGGAGACATCAGATAGATAATTGGACATACAAGAGTGAAATCTAGGCTAGAGTTATGAATCTTGAAATCTATAGCATTTAAAGCAAATTGGATTGAGATCACTTATGGAGTGAGTTTACATAGAAAAGAGTGGTACTCTAAGAATTGAGCTTTGAGAGATTCCAAAGCTTAGAGATTAGAAAAATGAGAAAGAACCCACAAAAGATGGGGAAAGAATGACTAGTGGGATAGGAGAGAGAGTGTTGTCCTAAAATCCAAGCACAGAAAGTAGTTCAAAAGCAAGAGACTAATTAACTGTACCTAATTCTATTGGAAGAGGTCAATAAATTTGAGGACTGAAAGTAAACTGCTGAAATGAGCAACAAAGAGATCACAAATGGTCTTGACAAAAGCAGTTTTGGTTAAATGGGGAAGAAAGATTTATGAAGTGGGTTCAAGAGAGAATGAGAAGAGAGGAAGTAAAGATGAGTTTAGATAATTGTTCCTTGAGTTTTGCTACAAATAGAGTAGAATATAAACAGAAGATGATATAAGAACAGGGCAGGGTTTAGTAGGTGAGAGATATTACAGTATATGTGCATGTTGATTTAAATTATCCAGTAGAGAATGAAAATTTGATGATATGGAAGGGCAGCAGTGCTGGAATAATTAGATGTAGGAATGTTTTGGCAGTAGCTAGCAACATTGTTGAGGAAGAGAGCTAATGTAATCAGTCACATCGGACTCTTCTCTGTCTCTGAATTCACCCTCATATTAATCAGAATCACTTTATTCCTAGAGTGTTAAACTTAAAATTTCTGACACCATTCTAGTATTTTGTCTTTGATTTTTAATCTATTATATACACTTTCTCTCCTTGCTACAGCTCTTGTTGCTCCTGTTAATATTGTTAGAAATAAATTTTAACTCATTTTAAGTACCAACATAAAACTTTCTTTTCTCCCTGAAAGATGCCCTCCACCCCAGCATCTTTTCCTTTATGATGTCATCAACATGATAAAATGTAAAGAAAAGAAAAATATGTTCTGAGCACCTTAGGTGACAACATATTTAAAATCTATTCTTTCTGTTTTGTTGCAAGTAGAATTGAATATTTTAAAACGTATTGATTGCTCACAGAATCCCTAGGAAAGAAAATTGAGAAAGAATGCCCAAAATCATGTTGTATAACCAATTTGTGAAAGATACCACTCTGCAACCAATCCACCTAGCACTTTTGTTGGACTTTGTCCCAGGGCCACTGCTACTCCCAGCAATGCTATCTTCCCCAAGTCCCTAATTGGGGAAGGGAATTCTTAACATGATCATGAGTGAGGGTTACATATCTTTCGAGTGAAGTTCACATCATCAGCAAAGGAGACCAAGAAAGTAAGTGTCTAGTATTTTCAACTACTTTACTGTGAAGCAGGCCCCCTTCTAAGTGCTTTAATTGACCAAGTTTCTGATTCCTATCACCACAGAGCTCCATCAGTCTAATTTTCGTAAATCTCATTGACATCTATCCTAGAAAATATAAATGATGTATATATCTTGTTGTTGTTGTTGTTGTTGTGTTTAAGTCGTTGGTAAAATTTAGAATGTCTTACGTTTTCCATATTATCTTCCTATTAGGAACAGAACATTTCTTTTAGGAGGGGAATACTTTCCAAACATACTCTATCTATAATAGAATACATTTTTGATCACCTACCATGTACCAGGTAGATACTAGTGATAAAATGCCAACACACTTTTCCTATCATTAAAAATAGAGAGTTTATTGAGATATACAAGAATACACATAATGCTGTAAAACAAAGTGTGCTTAAGTGGTAGATGAAGAAGGAAAGAAATTAACATTTATTAGGTGGCTACTCTGAATCTGACATGATGTCAGGCACTTACTTCATTTATTATCATAGTAAACTTCTATATTAAATATTATGAGAGAGATTAAATGACATGAATTTAATCCATACAGGTAATATGTGATGGAGCTGGGATGCAAATCTAAGCACTTCCTTTTCAGAATCATGTAGGTAGGAAAATTGTCTAGCTCTCTACTCATCAGTCCCCTATTCCATTCAGGTCTCACCTGCCACTGAGTACCCATTCATTCAAGTCCAATGTTTTAATAACATTTCTGGCCTTATGTAAGAGCTCTGTAAGAACATCTGTCTTAGTAGTTTTATTTTAAAGCTCATAAAAATAGTTAAGAATAGCTACCAGTAATAATAATTATCTATAACTATTCAGACTCTATGCTTCAGATTCTAGCCTCCTGCTACACATACTCAAGAGTTTAAGTACTTGAACCATCTTAATTTTCCATCTCCCATAGGTCTCTGACCATTTTGCCCTTAATCTCTCAGGCTGGTATCCTGATCCCTACAACCTGACAGTTTTAAACTGAATATTTTGTGTTATCCCTCTGTTTCCTAGCTGACCTCTCTTACCTTCCTTTTTACCATATTAGTTAATATTACTTCTACATGGCCAACCCCAGCTTCTGACTTCTGCTAACTTATCCTGCACACTTAACATCCAAGACTTAGCAGGATAGTTTAACTTTAGGAAAGTCGTAACAGCACTGGCGAATAAAGTCAGCAAATAAAATTCAAAAGTAAACATAGAACTTCTGAGACTATAGTTGATAAGTTTAGTAACACCTGAGAATAGTTAGTAACACTTGTTCCTGTTTTCTGTCAAAGTTTTAAATACTCAACAGATAAATTTTATTGAGATGTGTCCAGCGGTTATTTTAGCAAATCTGCCTCATTTGACTTAGTCTAAGTAGTAATCGTTGGGTATTAAAATAGTTCAATCTGAGTAAGCAAATGAAGGTTTGCTCACAGTTCATCAATTTTGGCAGATTAGAGAATAAAACATAAGTACCATTCTTTCAGAGATTGTGACCCACACAATTAAAACATTCTAATTTTACCAGTCTGGCCTCTTCCATATCCTGTTGGTTATATAGTGAACCTACTACTGCTCTATTTGCCCATGAACTTGAAGATATGGCTATGAAGCATCAAATGAAGATTGGACAATTATCTACTTATTTGAATAGGAATACCAACTATAAATTTATGGCCTCTGTTTTACTAGTTTTAGTCATTTTACTGAATCGTTTGATTTAGCTGGCCACTTAGATCAAGTGATTAAATAAATGCTTAAAGTATTAAGAACCTACTTGTGGACACCAAAACTGACAATCATTCCCTGTTTCAAAAAATACTTGCTGCTGCTGATGTTACTTCTACTTGTATCCTAGGTATAGTCATGGCAACCATCACATGTGCAATGTCAGCAATTGACTAAGTAGTACAAATTAAATGCAATGCCAGCAACTACTAAGTAATTGGGATACATTCATTCATCCAGGTTTAATGTGATGCTTCTGTGAATGTCCCAGAAGATAAAAATTTTTTGAAAAAAGAATTTTTTGTTGTTTCTGAGATATGAGGAAGTGCTCAAATCTTCCTCTCTTCAAAATGTCAGAGAGTACCTATTCCAGACTTGCACGCCTAAACTTTTACCAATGGTGGAAGTTGGTATGATTCTCCTGTGCCACTCAGATCATAGGATTCATATCACAGAGCTTCTGGGACCCTGGCTTGTGCAAGCTCCATATAAGCCCTGGATATTCAATAGCATTTCCTTAGGGAAGGAGAATGTTATGAAATGGAAAGCACATGAAGCTATTTGGCATCTCTTATTTTTTAAAAATGTACTATAATTTTAAGTAATTTAAATGCAAAATAGGATTTCTAATTTCATCACCTATGCCAAAATTTCCATGACATTTCATGACACTGTCACTCTAGTATTTGCATATTTCTTTCTGTCTCAGTGAAATTGGTGTTTGAGGATTCTTTGCATATTCCTAGCTGAGTTTACTGTCAAACACAGTAAAATTTGCATATTTTTGTCTTACAAACTCAAAATAAGTTTTGATCATATTTGAATTATGTAAGCCATTTTCCCCCTTTGAAACATTTTACTTTACAGAAAGTTTCTTGTCTTAAAAGTTACAGTAATAAATAATAAACATCACAGTAAAATTAACACCTTCATTTTCTCTATTTTTGTCATTGCAGTGTTTAATCTTTAGTTTGATTAATCTAAATTCTATCTCTCAGAAGAACACAAGCGGAATCAAGAGAAAACCTACAAAATCAGGATTATGTATATGCAGCTCCTAGTACAATGCTTATCCTTAGTAAACATTCAACAGCTAGTAATAATAGTAGCACAACTTAAGCAGACTTCTAATTCGCTTACTCCTCAAAGACTATTGAGGAGTAGGCCCTGAGTTTGTCAGCTGGTTTGTGGATATGATCCACCTTCTGGCACAGATACAAAGTAAACCACAGTTCTTGGGTCAGGAAGCTTAGTGTACAGTGACAGAGACAGAAGGTTTGTGCAAAGTGCTATTTGTGCAAAGTGTGTTGGGTAATAGAGGAAATGACTAACTATGGGATGTTGAAGCCAGAAAATGGTTCACAAAGCAAGGGACTTTTGGGCTTTAGAGATTCTGTGGGAGTTTTTCCAATAAATAGAATTACTTAGTAGAGAGGGCCTTTAGGGGAATTAAAGATAACTGAATTATTGCTCTTTTTCCAGCAACATCGGGCCCAAGATTTTCTGATATCCCAGGAATGAGACCCACCTCCTCCCTATCACCCCATCTTCAGCTGAAGGCAAGAACAGCCACCCCATGACCTCCAAACTCAGTGCTCTGTGGCTTCTGAAATGAATTTCATCATGTTTCCAATACCAGTTCCCTTGTATCACCATCAGAAATCCAAGCTTCCCAGCTCACCTAATTTCACAGATATTTATCACCACCCTGCTTTCAGTGTCACCTATCTGATCACATCTCCCACATTCTTGATCATCCAAGTCCTTCCACCAAAGCTTGTTTCCAGTTGTCAGAAAATTCCTCTACTTCCTTAACCTCTTTATTGAACATTTCCTTCAGATTCTTGTTGAAATTAACCTGACTCCAGCAAACCCTGCTTTCCCTAGAGCCCTTCAAGAGGAAAATGTCTTTATTTTTCCTTTTTTCCCCCCTGAGATGGAGTCTCACTGTATTGCCCAGGTTGGAGTGCAGTGGAGCCATATCAGCTCACTGTAACCTCTGCCTCCCCGGTGAAAGCAATTGTCCTGCCTCAGCCTCCCGAGTAGCTGGGATTACAGGCGCATGTCACCATGCCCGGCTAATTTTTTGTATTTTTAGTAGAGACGGGGTTTCACCTTGTTGGCCAGGCTGGTCTTGAACTCCTGATCTCGTGATCCATCCACCTCGGCCTCCCAAAGTGCGGGGATTACAGGCGTTAGCCACCACACCCAGCCTATTATTTTCGTCTTATATACTACGTACTACATGTGCTTAGAGCTTGAAGTAGTGTCCTCTCTGCTCCCTGTTGCTGCTTCCAAACTGTCACTCCTACTTCACCCTTCAAAACTCTCATGTCTTTTGAAATACATGTTCTCATACTTTGCCACTATAGATTCCCAACTTAGGGACCTCTGAGTCACTGCTATTCTCTCATTTATATATTTTCTGTCTTCATGGCTATCTACTTCAAAATCCAATTAGATGACCCAACTAACACCTTGACCTCAATCCCTTTGTTTCCTTATCTCTGATAATCTTGTTCTCTATCACTCTTCCATGACCCACTCACATGTCATATCTAGACATTGTCATCTCCCTGTACCATCTCTGAATTTCTCTTTTAAACATCTCATTGCAACTGTCATCTCCTATTCTTCTAGCCTACTTACTCTGGTACTCCACTCATGCAATTCATCATTTCATTACTAGCACTAATTCATTAACCCTATAACTTTCCTTTGTTCATCTTACCCTGTGTCCTCACATGTCACCTGTACAGCTTGTTTTTCATGTTTTCCATCACATAACTACCTTTTTTTTTTTTTTTTTTTTTTTTTTTGAGAGAGAGAGAGACTGAGTCACACTCTATCACCCAGGTTGGAATGCAGAGGCATAATCATAGCTCACTGTATCCTCACCTTTCTGGGCTCAAGTATTCCTCCCGCTCAGTCTCCTGAATAGTTTAGACTACAGGTGCTCGCCACCACACCCAGCTAACTTTCTTATTTTTGTGGAGATGGAGGTCTCACTGTGTTGCCTAGGCAGGTCTTGAACTCCTGGGCTGAAGCAATACGCCTGCCTAGGCCTCCCAAAGTGTTGGGGTTACAATCATGAGCCACTGTGCCCAGCTTTACTTTCTAACAAATGTCTTTAATGCCCCTTTTTCTTTCTCCCTCAATTATTCTTCTCTGGCAAAACCTAAACACTGGTCAAATCCACCTAACTGTTAATCTGTTCCTACATTTAAGTGGTTGAACACTGCTGGAAAATATTACATAATTATGCTTATTGGAATCAGTGTGAACAACATCTTGCTGAAGACAATGCCTAATTCTATGCTTTCATCTGTCACTTTCTGCTCATTGAAAGATTTTTTTCTGTAGATATGTTACCTATTATTGTGTGTTTCAGCTTGAGTGTACTTGCATTTAACACCACCATAAGTGCATTTTTATATAGAATTCTCTCAAGACAACATTCCATAAGCCAGTGAATTGACCTCTATCTCCTTTTCAGCTCTTCATGGAGTAACAAAAATGCAGGATTTCCTTACAACTAGCTGTAGCAACAAATTGCTACAGAACACATATTTAGTGCATTATGCGTTTGCTTTCTGTTGTGTTTTGCTTTATTTCACATGTATAGCCTTTAAGAATCTATGGCCTAGATAAGCCTTTAAATACCGAGTCATTTAACATTGTAATCCATAACCATTTTATCTTTCCCTTGTCCCCCATACAAGATTTTGGACCACATGTAATTTCCATCTTCCAACTATCAGATATTGTTCAAGGGCATTTAACTTCCTACTCTCAGATGTTGTTAAATGTACTGACTCAGTTCTTCCAAAGCCTATAAAGAATGCATCCTCACCAGGTACCTTTGCTTTGTCCTACAGCTCAAACTCAATAAGCTCCAAATCTTTAGTCTCTACAGACTGCATCTGCTTTAGAAAAACTGCATTGTGTCTGCCACAGCCCTCATTGAATGTTTTTTGGTTTTTATTTTTTTAGGGGGAGGAATGAGGGTCTATGAAGGAAAGATGTCTCCTTATTTGTAAAATAATAAGAATATAATACATATCATGAGATTTTTCTGATGTTTCAATGAGTTAATGTATGTAAATGTCAGCAGAGTCCTGGCATGTAGTAAGCATCTAATAAATGTCACTTTTATAATAATTATTAATACTTAGCCCAGTCTCTCTACCCTTGGCTTCACATTACTAATATTTACCAATTAACTCAAGGAAAAAACACTTTTTTTTTTTGGTTGGTTTTCTTTGCCTCTTTGTCATCTCTTCTCTTCTTATCTCCAGAGTCTTTTCTAGTCATCTATTGGCCTCTCTTCTGAGTAGGTATAATAAGGGCCTCTCCCTCTTGTTCATTCTAGTACTTCACTCTAATTATATTGTCTTCCACTTTCATTAAGGTGCTTTGGGAAATTTATCAAGTAATAATTGTAAAATAACCACCCTAATGCTACAGTTGTTTAGAAGTAAAAATTCCAATAAACATAAACATTAAAATTAGTTTTAACTACAACATTTGTTCTTTCTATAAGATCCATGGAGTAAATTTCTTTTCAAAATTTACCAGAAGCCCTTGAAACGTTCATCAGTATTTCTAGATTACTAACGGTGATCAGAAATTTCAAGCCCTCTAGTGGTCAATAATATCTTGCTCATTCTCTAAGACTGACAGTATTCTTCAAATAAATTGAAAAATGAGTATGACTTACAAAAAGTATTTCCACCAAGAGTGGATTAGATATTATCCATGTCCCCTTCTCAGCATACTACAACTCAAGCCAAATTATTCATTATACCAAAAAGTTGTTAGATATCAATGTTAATTAAATTTTACTAATATATTTATTTTTATTAGGAATAAGAAAAAAATCACAAAACACAAGATAAATTATCAGTTCTTCCTGACTTGAAAGTGGGGAAAATATTTTAGAAATACAATAAATTGAGTTTTTTGGCTTCAGGACCAGAGGTGGCCACTTATTATTTATACATGTTACTTAGAGGAGGTAATAGATATTTCTAAGCACCAGTTTCTATCAGCTTTTTAAAAACTCTAGACTATAATATTTACCTGAAATAAATTATAGGAAGCAAACAAGATTAAAATACAGATTTTGACTAATTTACTACATGGAGCAGAATAGGTGCTCATCAAATCCATAAAATAATCATGGTGTCATCACTATTGAGTAATAAAGGAAAATTAAGATATTTCTCTAATGTCTTACAAAATTCGTATTCTTACTGGAATTACCTGATTAAATCTAAAATCAAGTGCATTTTTGTGCATTTAAATGACAATTATTCCAAGTTGTATATGACTTAATAAGATAGTTACCTTTTTGCAAAACTCTATGATTTAAGTTTTTAATTTAACTCACAGTTTGCTATTTTTTAAACTGCAGAAACACGTCTTTTTCTTCCATTTCAGGAATTAAAAACAAAATTAATTTTATTCAAAAAAATGGCTAGCTATAAATAACTGCAGTGATTCTGTGTAGTTAACTTAAGGCTATTACAAATATTTAAAATTAAAAAGAAAAAACAGAGACATAAAAATAGTAATGCATGGAAATGACATCTGACTTTTTAATCTCTAAAAAGTAAATTAGTTTGTGATGCAATTACGTGATAATTATGTTTTATTTGTAAAATATCCTTGCTGCATTGTGTGATTGAGTATACATATAATACTTAAAAATAAAAAGACATATTATTATTCTCTCTTTTTTTCGGTTAAAGAAAATGTATAGACTTTTTCACTCATATAGACCAGGTAACAATTTATCATATTTTACTATAAAGTCACCAAGTGAAGCTTTAATGAATTTTATATGTAGGGACATATGTCTACTTCCTTGACCTAATTTCTCTGCCAAATTTAGATCTAGAAATATGTAAATATAGTGTAGCGGTTTTTTTCTTCAAGCCACATAGATTCTTAGTTGGAAAGGACCCCTGTACCAAAAGACAGATAAAAGAAAACAACAAAAAAATTAACATGTATATTTCATGTATACATAGGAGACACCCAGGGAATGAGTAATTCTCAAAGGAGTGGCTTTGAATCCCCGCTTGCATAGCATCTTCAACAAAGAACAGTAAATTTTTTAGAGAAATAAGACAAAGGAAAAAGACTTTGAATCTCGATGGGCAGCAACTTGGCGAAAGGCAAATAAATGATGGATAAAGGCTAGTCAGTAAAGCTTATTAATGTAGATTCCTTGGGTATTCCAGATGATAAGGGTCCAAACCTTTTGTCTTTATAAATCGATATACCGCTTTTAGGCAAATAAAAACTACAAATAAAAAAAGGGAGGGCAGGAAGCTTTCCTGCATTTGCTTCTTCATAATTGTCTTCAGCAAAATGTGAACAATCCACATTTTGGGACTGCATATTCTGGTCTCCTACAGTAATTCTGTAGGGTTCAATCTATACTAAAAAAGAAGTAAGTATGCCAGATAAAATAAAGAATGCCCAGTTAAATTTGAATTTCAGACAAACAGTGAATAATTATTTAACATCAATATGTCCCATGCAATAATTTTATGCATACCGTGTCTCAAATATTACATGGGCATATACTAAATAATTTATTGTTTATCTGAAGTTCAGATTTAACTAGGTGACCTGTATTTTTATTTGCTAAATTTGATAACTTCAAAAGAAAGATTAAAATTATTTTTGGTAAAACATACAAAACAAATATTTCAACAATCATACCTTATATTTTAACTGAAGAATAAATGGATCTCCAGTCCCCTAGAAATGCAAAGTCAGCCTATAAAGAATTTTAAACACATGGAGAAAAAAAAAAAACACTAGCTCTTGCTCCAAATCTAGATCATTTTTATCATTTGTACTTGTTATATTTCTCATTCTAATACAAACATAAATAATCAAGTCAACTCTTAGGAAATTTATGTGGTTAGTGAGCAGTCTGAAATATAAAAACTAGAACTGGGTGCGATGGCCCAGGCATGTAATCCCAGCACTTTGGGAGGGCAAGGTGGGAGAATTGCTTGAGCCCAAGGGTTCAAGACCAGCCTGGACAACATGGTGAAATCTCTCTCTACAAAAAAAGTGCAAAAATTAGTCAAGTGTGGTAGTATGTGCCTATAGTCCCAGCAGCTTGGGAGGCTGAAGCGAGAGGACCCCTTGAGTCCAGGAGGTCAAGTCTATAGTGAGCCATGATTATGCCACAGCACTCCAGTCTGGGCAACAGTGAGTCTCTGTCTCAAAAAAAAAAAAAAAAAAAAAAAAAGAAAAGAAAAAAGAAAAGAAAAGAGGTTTTGAGAAGAACTATCACGTCTACCAAATTCTATCTAATTGACAACTTATTTTTTTAAAACATATCCTTACCTTCTGAATCACAGCTAATTGAGCCAGGAATGGGTAGCACATTCAATCAAAATATCTTTTCTGGAGATTTGCAATTTATTCATTTTATTCATATTCATTTTCTTTGGGTGATTGGATCTGAAACATGCAAACCCATGATCATTTGATGGGGCCTCCACTTGACCATATGCTGCCTTTTGGAAACTAGAAGAGATACCCTTTCTAGGACAACTCAGTCCTCGGGGTTCACTACATGGCTAGCAGAACTAGGACTGTATTTTAACTCCCTCAGCTGAATATCCTTGTGTAGTGAGCAACCCCTATACCCTTACGGGGTATCCTTGCCCTTTTATGCCATGTAAAACAAACAGTAGAGCACAGAAAGAAGTACAAATGAGAGATGCAGTCAGAATACTGCTAGTTTTTTGATATTTTTCCATTTCTAAATTCTAAATCTCTTTGAGATAAGGATTATTCCTGTCATTGCATTCTGCAAAATATACTTGAATCGTTACAATAAATTCTTCCTCTTCTTTCTGCCACTTGAAATCAAAGAATTGCAATTAGTTACATAAATACCGGCTTTAAAGTAATGTCTAGGAATCACTGGCAGATTCTGATAAGATTCTGCCAATAACCTATATTGAATTGATGTTTGAATACATCATAGTGCCTTCCTTTCACTTCTAGATTGATCTCTTAAAATCCCTTTCAGATTCTGGGTCTCTGAAGGTTTCAGATTGATAAATCCTTCTTGAATATAGTGAACAAAAAGGATTGTCTTCAAATGAATCTAGAATGAGTTTAATTTTCATTCACTTCCTATGTATAATGGCTTCCTCAGGCTGGACAATAAGCCATATTGTCATAAAATGCCTTTTTTCCCCTTTGGAACAATTCATAAACATAAAATTGGAGAGGTGGTACAAAAAGAAGAAATCAGAAACTTATATACAAACACATTTTAATGACATAAAGAAACAAAGATGGAAACAGAGAGATAAACAAGAACCAAAGTGGAACCACTGAATATGTTATTACAATAAAACCTCTCTGAGCAGTAGCTTATAGTTTACCAAAATTTTTTGTTTTGTTCTGTTTTATTTTACTATGATGGTTGTGGGGGAAAGTCTTGTTTTCTTACACACTGTGACATCTTGGGCATTCACAGAACCATTTTCATATATTAGTTTCCTTCTAGCTGGAGGAATAGGGAGTTGGCACTCACTTTCTTTATTATTGTGTATGAGAGGTAAACTCACTTGAGCGTGTAGTTCATTATAAACATCTTTTGTAATCATGTGTTTACAAGCATCAATTTCACATAATACTTTCCAGAGGATGTTCCTGCCATTGTTTGCAGCATAGTAATAAGATATTTTCCTTCTTATAGTTACAATCACAGTTTGGATCTAAATAAATATTTCGCTGACATAGAAATTACCATTTCATGAATCTGAGATAAGAAATTTAGAGCAGGTAAAAGTATCAATATTTTCTTACTTTATACTTAATTTTATTCTATATCAACAAAAATCCCTAAAGAGTAAACTTCCTAACTTCATTTTATTAATTTTCAATTATTTTAATATATAGTCACATATAAAACAAATATTTTTATTTTCATTTAGTGATTCTCTAATATATGCATCTTGGTAGCATCTTATATATTATATTCTCAGAATGAGCTTTGGGAATACAAGAGACCTGGATCAAATGACAGAGCTATCTGCCTTCTAGTAGGTGTGACATTATGGAAGCAAATATACCACTAATTGAATCTTGTTTGCTAAAACCTACAATAGATATAATAAGCTTTAGTTTTCTGAGTTGTTGAAGAGGTTAAAAGCGACATATAAAATGTTGTTGAAAAAAAAACAGGTTCTTGTCACACGACCAGGAAAATTTAGGCACGCGGATGCATTGGAGGGTGAGTAGGGCAGGATTTATCGGGTGAAAAGAAAAAAGGAAAAATAACATTCAGCGAAGTGAGAGTCCTGCTAGCAGGTTTCCCGCCTCACAGAGCGAATCCCGGGTCACCACACAGGAACAGGAGAGGCCAGGCTCCTCCCCCTTGCAAATGGCGGGAACTTCCCAAGGCTCCACCCGGTCCTCCCAGTGCGGAGGTGGGCATTATTCAGAAACAATCAGTCGGGAAAGGCCCAGCTTCATCCACGACCAGCAGTCCGGCTTTTCAGCCTTCAGGCTGCTCTAGGCTTGAAGGTGGGGTTTCTCCGGGGACCCTTGGCTGTCTCCTGTATCTATCAGTAACATGGCTAATGATGTGTCTGGCACAGTATATGCTAAATAAGTAATAGCTATTATGGAAGGAATGCATACGTTGGGAAATTTATTTTAGGACCTAATTTCTTAAGTTGTTCTCATTTTTAATATAGGAGATGACTAATGGGAATCCTAGAAGACTGAAGCAGTGAGCTGGTAGTTAGGAAGAGGTGGCTCAATAGGTAAAACAGTCAGGAGACATGGCAGCCACTGAATACCAAGATAATAAAAGTTCCCTTCATGATGATGGCATATTAGAGGGAAGGAATAAATCCTAATATACAGATGAAAGAGATATTTTTTAATACAGAATTTGTAGGTATTAAATCTATAGATACTTGTTGGAAATGAAGAATACAAGGGAAGAGCAGTGCAGCATTACTACTCCAAGGATTGAATTTGAATAAATAGGAAAATTGTACCACAAACAGATACTGAAACTTTAGAAAGGATACGCATTGGCAACAAACAGGAAGCGGGAAATAAGAATGAGCTACTCAGAACTACTGAGGCTAATTATCATGATGTGTGACTTATCTATATGGAGATAATGGCTAAGGGCTTTGGCAGTGTTATACATGCCAAAGCTGTGGGAAAGACCCAAGTTTAAGAAAAAAGGAAAGGAAGAAGAACAAGGTAACAAAATGAAAATGAAGGAACAATTCATAGCAGTAGAAAAACCAGGAGAACTGGAATTGAGAAAGTCCAAAGAAGACAGTTTCAAGAAAAGATGGTGTGATACACATGTGTTTGGTCTTTATCACCAGTTTCTGGCATTCAGCTTCTAAAACCCTTGGAATCTCAGGAGTTGTGTCTTTTGTATGCTAATGAGATGACTGGTGGCTGTGGTTCCCTAGATAGGATGGGTTCTGGTCACTGGAAAAACTAAAGCATGAATAGACGGTTAGAAATTTCAGCCCCTCCCCTGACTCCAGGGAGGGGAGAGGGAGCTAAAGATTGAGTTAATCAGTAATGGCCTGATTTAATAAATCGTTCCTCCATAATTGAAAACCTCTATAAAAAACTCTAAATGATGAGTTTTGGGCAACAGCCAGGTTGATTAACACTTAAATTTGGTCTACATGCTGGGAGGTAGCACGCCCCCAGTTCCATGGAACAGAAGCTCCTGCATTGGGAACTCTTCTGGGCCTCTTCACCTGGCTGTTCATTGCATTCTTTGATAAAGATATGCTCTGTGATGATGGCATATAAGTGGGAAGGAATAAATCCTAATAGGAGTTGAAAGAGATACTTTTAGTACAGAATTATAGGATTTGGAAATTCCTGGAAATGAGAAACAAGGAAACAACAGTCACACATCATTACTCCAAGGATTGAAAACTCCCATCTCCGATAATAAAATGGCAAACTGTTTTCCTGAGTTTCGTGAGTGGTTCTAACAAATTATCAAACCTGCAGAGGGGAATACGGGAACCCCTCCCCACAATTTATAGCCAGCTGGTTATAAATACATGTGCCAACCTGGGACTTGGGACAGAAGTCTGAAGTGGGGACAGTTTTGTGGAACTGAGCCCTTAACCTGCAGAGTCTGTGCTAACATTTGGTGACTTCATGTTGGAAATGAATTGAGTCAAAACAGTTCAGAGGTGGTAACTGACTATGCAGATTTCTGCAGATTCACATGAGGTTGAGGCTTAACTCAATTGGCTGGATTTGGTCATTGGGAGTCCTTGGTCATAAGCAGGATTCTCAGAGTAGTAGAGGGATGGAAGCCAGACCGCACAGACTTAAACAGAGGGTGATGATAGCTATTGACAGAACCCACATGAATGTTAATCCTTCCTTTACATTTCTGAGAATATTCACATTCTGCCCTTGCCAGCCTCTTGGAAGAGCCTAGTTTAAAGATCAGGAAGCAGATCTTGGAAATGTGATAAGGATTTGAGATGGGGCTTGGGGGTGGAGCCAGGAGAATGGCATTAAGAAAATGAGTTTTATTAGCTGGTGGTGGTGATGTACAGCCTCAGGAGGCTGAGGCAGGAGAATTGCTTGAACCCAGGAGGCGGAGGTTGCAGCGAGCCGAGATTGTGCCACTGCACTCCAGCCTGGGTGACAGAGTAAGACTCTGTATGAAAAAAAAAAAAAAAAAGAAAAAGGAAAAGAAAAAAGAAAATGAGTTTGTCTCTAGTTGCTGGGATATGTAGTGAGGATTTAGGAGTTTATCGTTCCTTTCCCCCCTTTACAACTTAGTCCATATTTGCAGACCCTTACTTGGATTATCCTAATACAAAATAGAATACTAAGTTGTGGCATGGAGGTACCAGAATCAGGGAGAAGTAACAACAGAAGGTGATCCCTAAAAGGAAGAGAGGAAAGATGGGCTTAGCCAAACTTCTATAGCAGGATGTATTATAGTAACTACAGAAGTAGTGTGTTTAGAAAACAAGTCACCAATCTCTCTGGGAAAGCAGTGCTCACTGACTGATATTATTTGATACTTAGGGACTAGGTTTGCTAATTAGCAAAGAAGGAAATTCAGCTGATTTTCCTCAGAAGACAAATTACTTCTATAGTCCATTTGCTCACTTCACACTGCTCTTCCCCTTAAAAATTAGCCAAACTTAAGTAGCTAAATATTTTCAGCATTACCCATCTGAAAAGTGTAGTATATCTGTGAATATCTAGCTGTGGCATAGGAAATGAATAAAAATATGGAAGGTAATATATAGTGATTAAAAATACAAGCTTTGGGCTCAGCCTACCCGGGTTTGCTTCCTTACTCAGTCACTTCCTTTGAACACACATGACTGTGCCCATTTCCTCCTCTATAAAATGAGGGTAATAGACAACTATCTCAGAAAGTTCTGAATCATACAGCAAACACTCAACAAATTTTACCTGTTACTATTATCTTAGATATTCTTGAGTATTAAACTTGAATTGACCCATGTTTTTAGTGAGAAATAAAGTTATTTAAACATTTAATACCCAAGTTTTCTCATTCATAAAATGAAAAATATTGTATATCTTACAAGATTACTGTGAAACTAGGCCATGCAAAGAAGTTATTCCTGGTCCCTATCCTATTTCCCCATCGCCAAATCTCAATCACAGAGCTTACAAATTCCACACTTCTGATTCTGGAATCTACATTCTAATACACAAATATATGTAAATTCAAAAGTTAAATTTCTTTGTAGCACTCTTTGCTTTTATTGTACAAGTAAAATATATTCAATGAAGAAAAATTTTAAAATTCTGGGCCCAGTGCAGTAGTTCAGTCCTGCAATCCCAGCACTTTGGGAGGCTGAGGTAAGAGGATTGCTTGAGTCTAGGAGTTTGAGACCAGCCTAGTCAACACAAGGAGAAAAATACAGAAAACACAAAACATAGCCAGGTCTGTTGCAGTGCACACTTGTGGTCCCAGCTACTCAGGAGACTGAGGTAGGTGGATTGCTTGAGTCCAGGTGATCGAGGCTGCAGTGAGCCATGATTGTACCACTCTGCATTCAGACCTGGGCAACAAAGACAGACTCTGTCTCAAAAAAAAAATTCTAAAAAAAATTATTCATATTTCTACCTCCATAGGAGGTAATCATAATTAAAATTAGTTAGTTTTACTTAGAGAACTTAATATTTATCCATCATCTATCCATGTAAACAACCAAACACAAAACTGAGGTTAAAATATGTAAACTTTTGAATAACTTTAATTTTATTAATATATTGTGACACTTTTCTATCACAATACTTCCCTACAGCATAATTCAATGCAATAGTAGCCTTATATATTTTATTGTATGACTATCCCAGTGTTTCTGAACTTCCTGTGTTTACATTAACTCCTCAAAATATCTTTAAACAATCCGTTAATAAAGCGCTATGAACAGAATACCATCTTGATAGAATCCTAGTGCTTCAGAAGGAAACTAGAGGTGAGATATTTATAACATTTAAAGTCTGGCCTCCAGTGGTTTAATGAAGTCTTTCTTGAAGGGGAATTGATTGAGAATTGGGCAAAGTTCATGATCTACTAGTTTAAATTTGGTGAAAACTGTGAAGTCTTGATAACTAAACTGATAAGCAAGATGCAAGTTCCTCTCTAATCACTTGATCTGATGGAATTGTCTGAAGCAAACAGTAATTCTTTGATTTGTAGTTTTATATTTCCTGAGCAGAATTAAAAAAAAAAAAATCCAGTCATGCCAACGTAAGTGCTCTACAGTTTTATCTGATTTGTATTAACACAGAAGTTATCAATTGTCAATTTTTTAAAAAAAATTTACTATTAATTTTCCAAATATATTTTAAATATTCATTGATCTGTATTTTTACTACCACCACCTAAAGTCTAGCTATCACTTTTTCTTACCTTGTCTTTTGAAGTCACTGCTGATAGGGAAAATTCATTTTCCACCAGATAGTGATAATGAACGCTATAATACAGACATGTCACACCCATTCTTAAATCCTTTCAGTGTTTGCTCAGCTCTTCATATAATTTTAAGTGCCCCATTAGATCCTCTTCTGCCGAGTCTATAGAATCATTTTACTTACTACACTCTTACCATATCAGACCCACTTGCTTTCTTGAATTTGTCCTGTTTCATCTACTAGAATGCTTTTCCCTGTACTTTCTCTTTCATTTAGTTATTATTAATAATATTATTATTAACTATTAACTATCATTAACTAAATAATAGGGTCCTTTGGATCTCATTTTGCTCATACATTCTCAGAAAAACCTTCTGTGCCTATTCCACCAAGACAAATAATATACATTTTCATAGTTCTCCATATTCTTCCTTTGTATTACTTAATTTTTTAATGAGTAATTGGTCTAATGCCTATTTGTCCCACTCAAAAATAAACACTATAAAAGTGGAGACACTATTTTTTCCACATTATATTCTCAGAGCATCTGGCCTAACACACACACCCCAATTTATAGAATAAATGTTGCAAAATTAATTACACCAGTCTTCATATTTAAGCTGTAAGTGTCCTTCATTTTGTTTCCTATTACTATGCTGTTTGACAACCCACCATAATTACCTTCACCTTCAAAAACACCTTTTCACTCTTAAGTTGACAGCACTCTTTCCTTGTTAAACAAACCAAGCAGTTGTGAAAAAGAGGTGTTGTTCACATACAAGTTACTAATTGAGGCTCTTTTTTTTACCACTGATAAATGAAATAGAAAAGCTAGAAAAGCATTAAAAATGGGAGAGCTTTAAAGATAAAGATGCATCACCTTTTTCAATGGTATTGTCATAACTTTCAGAACCTTTAAAAATCTGTTTTCCTCATTGAATGGAAATCATGTGTGGGGGCAGTGGGGGAAGAAGGTGGGGAAAATAGGAACGAGAATGTAGTGTTTTTTTTTTTTTTTTAAATTATTTAACTATAAAGAGATTTGTTCTGGCTGGAGTTGGGCCATTCTACGATATAGCTAACTCTCAGTTACCACACTAATGGACACAGGTACAATAGACAAAAATAAAATATGGCCTTAATGCAAATCACATGTTGTCGTTTAATCGTAATTTTATTCTTAAGGTTTAAGTTATAATAAATATTTATATAGCACTCTTGATTTTAAAAATTTGTTTCCGTACTTTATTTTAGATAGTGGAGGCTAAATTACAGAAGTAAATAGATTCCTCAAAATTTGGTTCCTTAAAGAACAGGAAGTTTATTTCTTTGGTCAGAGCAAGGGTTCCATATTAGCAGCAGCTCTGTTGTATGAAGTCCTTCAGGGACCCAGGATGACACTGGTTCTGCAGTCTTCAATATGATACTTAAAAGATTGCCCTAGGAATTGCCATCCCAGTCGTTCAGAGACTGAAGAACATTAGAGAACATGCATGGGAGGTTTTCATGAGCCAGGTCTGGAAGCGGCATATATCACTTCTGCTCCATTTCTTTGCCAAAAAGTTAATCTCAAAACAGGGAAATCTGGTATTCTAGCTATGTGTTCAGCCCAAACCTTACTTGTGTAGCAGGATGGAACAGACCTTAGTGGTTAGGTTTAGCCTCATGCGTTAAGTAATTAGAAAAACAGATTTTTAAATCTTCTTTCTGCTTTTTGAAGGAATAAATCAACAAGTCTAAGCCAACTCTAGGAAACACAAAAGCAGAGGAATAAGAAATAATAGGGCCCTTGACGATGTAGGAAATGAATAAATAGCACCTGAATAATAATAAATTAGCACCAGTCGAGGTGGATCACGCCTGTCACCCCAAGACTTTGGGAGGCTCGAGACCAGCGGATCACCTGATGTCAGGAGTTCGAGACCAACCTGGCCAACATGGTGAAACTCCATCTCTACTAAAAATACAAAAAGTAGCCGAGCATAGTGGTGGGCGCCTGTAATCCCAGCTACTTGGGAGGTTGAGGCAGGAGAATCGCTTGAACCTGGGATGTGGAAGTTGTAGTGAACCAAGATCATGCCATTGTGCTCCAGGAGAGAGTGAGACTCTATCTTAATAATAATAATAATAATAATAATAATAATAATAATAATAAATTGGCTGGACCTCTCATTATGTAAATGAGACAGAGTACTATAATTCTGTAGGTTTGGTGATAATAGATTAAAAATATATTCTAAAGTCTATTTTGAGTATAGTTTGTATTAACTACCTGATATATAGCATATAGTGAATCCTTGGTATTGGCCCCTACATGATGGAAAAATAATTTTCAACTTTTGACCAAGGTAATTTAAAGGCTAAGCCATTGGCTTTTAGAAAAAGTTAAGTTTTAAAAATCAAGAATGCTGAGAGAAATGCTGCCCTCCTCTAAAGCTACATGAATCAAGAGAATAGTATTGTTAAAGGAAGTGACAAAGTGATAAATTGAACATAATAAAGAGTAATGAAGCAATCCAATGTAAATGAATATATGATTTTTTTTTTTTTAAGGTCTTTCAGGCCAGGCACAGTGGCTCATGCCTGTAACCTGTGCACTTTGGGAGGCCAAAGATTGCCTGAGCTCAGGAGTTTGAGACCAGCCTGGGCAACATGGTGAAAACCTGTCTCTACTGAAAATACAAAAAGTTGGACATGGTGGTACATGCCTGTAGTTCCAGCTCCTCGGGAGGCTGAGGCACAAGAATTGCTTGACCCCGGGAGGTGGAGGTTGCAGTGAGCTGAGATCGCACCACTGCACGCCACCGCCTAGGAAGCAGAGTGAGACTCTGTCTCCGAAGACAAAAAAAAAAAAAAAAAAAAAAAAAAAAAAAAAAAAAAAAAAAGAAAAGGTCTTTCAAACAAGTGGGAAAAGATAAAGATGGACAGATGGACTATACAGTTAATGCACTGGTAAAACTAGCTATCCATTTGAGGGGAAAAGAAAATGAAAGTAGATACCTGCCTGCCTCACACCATTCCAAAATTTTCAGACAGGTTAAAATACTAATCATAGTAAGTATAACAATATTGGAGGATCATGTAAGGTTTTTTAAACCATGATAGATTTGGGTCTTTATTTCAAGATCACTAGAGACATAACTGAAACATTTTAGCAAAGGAATGACGAGATCAAATTTATTTTCAAAAGATGTTTCTCTCAGCTGTGTGTAGGAGAGGGAAGAAAGCACAACTATTAATGCAGTTAGGAAGTTGTTTCCGCAAACTGGTTGAGAGAAGACAATAGTTTGATCTAGAATGCTGGTAATGAGGAATGGCCAGATAATTCTAGAAATGTTTAGGAGTTAGGGTATGTGTGGGTACAAGGAATGAGTATGAAACTAAGCAGGGAGCAGACTTTGAAATGCCTGGTAGGGTGTACTAAAGACTTTTTGAACTTTTTTCCTAAAGATATATGGGGAGCTAATAATGAGATCTATACTGAGAAGAGATATGATAGATTTCTTTAGTATGAATTCCTCTGAATCCAAGTGAGAAACGATGGTGGCCTAAACTAAGGCATTTACAGTAGAAATGTTATGATGTATATAGACTTGTGATTGCTTGTGGGATGACCCTGAAATTTCACTAAGATATAGAGGAGGTGCAGATGTAGAAGGAAGACATATTAATTTTAGACATGTTGAGTCAGAGGTGCAATGTACAAGAGGAAGTTTCCTGTAGGGAGTGGGCAATACGAGTCTGAAGTTCAGAAAAAGATCTTTGCTACAGACAGATTGTAGGGTCATTAGCACTTTAGTATCCAGCTGATTCTGTTGGTGCTTCCCCTCTCCATTCTCTGGAATCCCAGTTCTGTGCCCATGCCCTAATTTTGTGACTTCTGCAGTCTTTTCCTGTAGTAGCCATAATCTATCTGTGACGTTTTTCCTCAGTGGCATACTCTGGAGCCACTGGAGCTGTTCAGCCCGCCAGAAAGGATGGCCAGACCCTGACCCTAAGGGAGTTTATGTCTGTTTTTTTCCCTCTTCCATTGCTAGTGATCAATGAATGACTGGTGAAGGAATAGGAAAGCCCTTGCTTTCAGGGTAACAAAACTGGGTACAACATATACTCCAGAGCTCCCTGAAAATAAGGCTGATGCTGGGACTTTGCTTGAAGGCACATGCTGCTTTTTGTTTTTGAGTTGTCTTTGTCCCATGTTCTCTAGTTCTCTACTGGCAAAGAGTCTCTCCTTGACCAACTTTTAGTTAGGCTTCTCGCAATCCTCTTTCCTACCCTCGACGTTTGAATTTCCATGTCAAATGTTTGCATCAGCCCAATTTTATTAAGAATCCTGCTAAGTTTGTTTATCCAGACTCTTCCAGCCTACCTTCAGTAAGAATAAGAATCATGTTAGGTAGGTTTAGCCAGACTATCCCCTTACTTCAGTAGTTTCCTTTTAGTAATTTTCCATTCATCTACCCTCCTCCACCCCCACTCCTTAGATATAAGTTCCCACTTTTTCTTTTTCTTTTCTTTTTTTCTGCATTTGAAGTTGAGCCCAATATCTCTCCCCTACCGCAAAACCCCCTTGTAGTGGTCACTATACATATTGCGATAGTTTGAATAAAATCTGTCTTACTACACTTCAGCAAGTGTCATTGAGTGAGTTTTTTTTCTTTAACATTATCCTTGTCCCTGGAAACACTACCTCAATAAATCCCTTTTCCATACATTCTTGTCTTAGGGTCTACATCTGGAGATCCAAATTTAAGACATATGATAATTAACACAGTGATAGTTATGAAGGCAGCCTAGGAAAGCTGTGTAAAATGAGAAAAAAAGGCAACCTAAGATGGAATCCTACGTTGAAAGCACTACCACTTACCATAGAGGCAGAGAAAAAGGAGACCAGGAATGATACTGAAGAAAAGAGGCAGAAATGTTGTGGAATGGGTGAGGTATTGTGAATAGAAAGTGTGGTATCAGACATGAAAACCAACACAGAGAATTTCAGGCCAAAACTATGAAATTATAGAGAGAAGTCAAGTTACTTCAGGATTACAAAGAATCTACTAAATATTGCAACAAAGAGGCCTCATTATACCCTATTAAAGATTGGGCATTTTTAATATTTGGAAAGACAAGACTGTTAATACCACAATATTCTTTTTTTAAAAAAAAAAAAAAAAAAAAGGTATTTTTGAGCACCTGTTGTGGCAGAAACCCTGTGCTAGTGATGCGGTAGGGGGACTGAATGATAGTCCCTGCCAGGAAGGGTCTGACAGTCTAATTACAGTCTAGTGTAATAAGTGTTTGCAACAGTTGAAAGTCAGTGAAAATCATTATAGATACATAGAAGAGTCAAAATCTGTTAAATTATTTTCTTTATTAATGACTCTATAACCTTTTATACAATTATTGTGAATTATACATCTTACTTAATGTACCTTCCTAAGGCAATTATTTTAGCAGAGTGTCAGGGATACATGTATGTTCATGGAGGGTCAAGCATGCTGACCAATGTACTTGGAAGTAATGCAAAAGAGACATTTCTTCATTGTATGGATATCACTTATTTTCTTATTTATTTGCACATTTATTTTTATTTTTAGGAAGAAAAATCTTTCAGCACATGATGAAACAAAGAAAATCTCTTCTGTTGTTAGCTTTGCATTTATGAATAATTTATTTCGTACCTGCAAATTCATCTTGCACTAATGGATGGTCTGGTAAACAGATTATCTGCTCATCAGCAGACTATCTGTCTGGCTCTATATGGTTTAGTTATCATAGTTTGGAAAGGCAGCAACTTGCTGTTGCTTTTTTCCCCTAGCCTCCAAATCTGCAGTGAAGAGTGGCTACAACACAGCACCTGCTAAAATTTTCACAGGAATCTGCTTTTTACTGATGGACTCTGCACTTTGAGGAGCTATAGAGATAACATTATCTCTTTGTTGTTTGTTATCTTATAACTTTGTAGCAAGGGAAATCAATGAATTATCTGTTAATATCTGCCTTTGTTAATGTAAGCATTAGAAACTTGTACTTTCTCAGAGAAACTACTGAAGTCTTGGATTTTTTAAAATTCCAAGTTGCCAAAGAGGAAAGAGGGAGAATACTTAGTCATTTTATATCCTCAACCCTCTACCCTGCTCCTTGCTTGTAAATCTCCACCTGGCCTTTTAAGAGTTGGAATAGAGGGTGCGCCTAAGATGGCTGAATAGGAACAGCTCCAGCCTCCAGCTCCCAGCCTGAGTGACACAGAAGACGGGTGATTTCTGCATTTTCAACTGAGGAACGCAGCTCATTGCCAGCAACAGAACAAAGCTGGATGGAGAATGACTTTGACGAGTTGAGAGAAGAAGGCTTCAGTTGATCAAACTTCTCAGAGCTAAAGGAGGAACTACATAACCAGCACAAAGAAACTAAAAACCTTGAAAAAAGAGTGGATGAATGGATAACTAGAATAATCAATGCAGAGAAGACCTTAAAAGAACTGATAGAGATGAAAACCATAACATGAGAACTACGTGACAAATGCATAAGCTTCAGTAATCTACTTGATCAACTGGAAGAAAGAGTATCAGTGATTGAAGAGCAAATGAATGAAATGAAGTGAGAAGAGAAGTGTAGAGAAAAAAGAGGAAAAAGAAATGAACAAAGCCTCCAAGAAATATGGGATTATGAGAAAAGACCAAATCTACGTCTGATTGGTGTGCCTGAAAGTGACGGGCAAAATGGAACCAAGTTGGAAAACACTTCTCCAACCTAGTAAGGCAGGCCAACATTCAAATTCAGGAAATACAGAGAATGCCACAAAGATACTCCTCCAGAAGAGCAACTCCAAGACACATAATTGTCAGATTCACCAAAGTTGAAATGAAAGAAAAAATGTTAAGGGCAGCCAGAGAGAAAGGTCGGGTTACCCACAAAGGGAAGCCCATCAGACTAACAGCAGATCTCTCGGCAGAAACTCTACAAGCCAGAAGAGAGTGGGGGCCAATATTCAACATTCTTAAAGAAAAGAATTTTCAACCCAGAATTTCATATCCAGCCAAACTAAGTTTCATAAGTGAAGGAGAAATAAAATCCTTTACAGATAAGCAAATGCTTAGAGATTTTGTCACCACCAGGCTTGCCCTACAAGAGATCCTGAAGGAAGCACTAAACATGGAAAGGAACAACAGGTACCAGCCATTGCAAAAAGATGTCAAAATGTAAAGTCCACTGATGCTAGGAAGAAACTGCATTAACTAGCAAGCAATATAAACAGGTAATATCATAATGACAGGATCAAGTTCACATATAACAATATTAACATAAATGTAAATGGACTAAATGGTCCAATTAAAAGATATAGATTGGCAAATTGGATAAAGATTCAAGACCCATCAGTTTGGTGTATTCAGGAGACCCATCTCACATGCAGAGACACAAACAGGCTCAAAATAAAGGGATAGAGGAAGATCTACCAAGCAAATGGAAAACAAAAAAAAGCAGGGGTTTCAATCCTAGTCTCTGATAAAGCAGACTTTAAACCATCAAAGATCAAAAGAGACAAAGAAGACCATTACATAATGGTAAAGGGATCAATTCATCAGGAAGAGCTAACTATCCTAAATATATATGCACCCAAAACAGGAGCACCCAGATTCATAAAGCAAGTCCTTAGAGATTTACAAAGAGACTTAGACTCCCACACAATAATAATGGGAGACTTCAACACCCCACTGTCAACATTAGACAGATCAACGAGACAGAAAGTTAACAAGGATATCCAGGAATTGAACTCAACTCTGCACCAAGCGGACCTAATAGACATCTACAGAACTCTCCAACCCAAATCAACAGAATATACATTCTTCTCAGCACCACATTGCACTTATTCCAAAATTGACCACATAGTTGGAAGTAAAGCACTCCTAAACAAATGTAAAAGAACAGAAATTATAACAAACTATCTCTCAGACCACAGTGCAATCAAACTAGAACTCAGGACTAAGAAACTCAATCAAAACTGCTCAACTACATAGAAACTGAACAACCTGCTCCTGAATGACTACTGCGTACATAGGGAAATGAAGGCGGAAATAAAGATGTTCTTTGAAACCAATGAGAACAAAGATACAACATACCAGAATCTCTGGGGCACATTTAAAGCAGTGTGTAGAGGGAAATTTATAGCACTAAATGCCCACAAGAGAAAGCAGGAAAGATCTAAAATTGACACCCTAACATCACAATTAAAAGAACCAGAGAAGCAAGAGCAAACACATTCAAAAGCTAGCAGAAGGCAAGAATAACTAAGATCAGAGCAGAACTGAAGGAGATAGAGGCACAAAAAACCCTCCAAAAAATCAATGAATCCAGGAGCTGGTTTTCTGAAAAGATCAACAAAACTGATAGACCACTAGCAAGACGAATAAAGAAAAAAGAGAGAAGAATCAAATAGACACAATAAAAAATGATAAACGGGATATCATCACCGACCCCACAGAAATACAAACTACCATCAGACAATACTATAAACACCTCTACGCAAATAAACTAGAAAACCTAGAAGACATGGATAATTTCCTGGACACTTACACTCTCCCAAGACTAAACCAGGAAGAAGTTGAATCCCTGAAGAGACCAATAGCAGGCTCTGAAATTGAGGCAATAATTAATAGCCTACCAACCAAAAAAATTCCAGGACCAGACGGATTCACAGCCAAATTCTACCAGAGGTACAAGGAGGAGTTGGTACCATTCTTTCTGAAACTATTCCAATCAATAGATAAAGAGGGAATCCTCCCTAACTCATTTTAAAAGACCAACATCATCCTGATACCAAAGCTTAACAGAGATACAACAAAAAAAGAGAATTTTAGACCAATATCCCTGATGAACATCAATGCAAAAATCCTCAATAAAATACTGGCAAACCAAATCCAGCAGCGCATCAGAAAGCTTTTCCACCATGATCAACTGGGCTTCATCCCTGGGATGCAAGGCTGGTTCAACATATGCAAATCAATAAATGTAATCCAGCATATAAACAGAACCAAAGACAAAAACCACATGATTATCTCAATAGATGCAGAAAAGGCCTTTGACAAAATTCAACAGCCCTTCATGCTAAAAACTCTCAATAAATTTGGTATTCATTGAACGCATCTCAAAATAATAAGAGCTATTTATGACAAACCCACAGCCAATATCATACTGAATGGGCAAAAACTGGAAGCATTCCCTTTGAAAACTGGCACAAGACAGGATGCCTTCTCTCACCATCCTATTCAACATAGTGTTGGAAGTTCTGTCTAGCGCAATCAGGCAAGAGAAAGAAATCAAGGGTGTTCAATTAGGAAAAGAAGAAGTCAAATTGTCCCTGTTTGCAGATGACATGATTGTATATTTAGAAAACCCCATGGTCTCAGCCCAAAATCGCCTTAAGCTGACAAGTAACTTCACCAAAGTCTCAGGATACAAAATCAATGTGCAAAAATCACAAGCATTCTTATACACCAGTAACAGACAAACAGAGAGCCAAATCGTGAATGAACTCCCATTCTCAATAGCTTCAAGGAGAATAAAATACCTAGGAATTCAACTTACAAGGGATGTAAAGGACCTCTTCAAGGAGAACTACAAACCACTGCTCAGTGAAATCAAAGAGGACACAAATGGAAGAACATACCATGCTCATGGATAGGAAAAATCAATATTGTGAAAATGGCCATACTGCCCAAGGTAATTTATCGATTCAATGCCATCCCCATTAAGCTACCAATGAGTTTCTTCACAGAATTGGAAAAAACTGTTTTTAAGTTCATATGGAACCAAAAAAGAGCCCGCATTGCCAAGACAATCCTAAGCCAAAAGAAGAAAGCTGGAGGCATCATGGTACCTGACTTCAAACTATACTACAAGGCTACAGTAACCAAAACAGCATGGTACTGATACCAAAACAGAGATACAGACCAATGGAACAGAACAGAGCCCTCAGAAATAATATCACACATCTACAGCCATCTGATCTTTGACAAACCTCACAAAAACAAGAAATGGGGAAAAGATTCCCTATTTAATAAATGGTGCTGGGAAAACTGATTAGCCATAAGTAGAAAGTTGAAACTGGATCCTTTCTTTATGCCTTATACGAAAATTAATTCAAGATGAATTAGAGACTTAAATGTTAGACCTAAAACCATAAAAACCCTAGAAGAAAACCTAGGTAATACCATTCAGGACATAGGCATGGGCAAGGACTTCATGTCTAAAACACCAAAAGCTATGGCAACAAAAGCCAAAATTAACAAATGGGATGTAATTAAACTAAAGAGCTTCTGCACAGCAAAAGAAACTACCATCAGAGTGAACAGGCAACCTACAGAATGGGAGAAAATTTTTGCAATCTACTCACCTGACAAAGGGCTAATATCCAGAACCTATAAAGAACTCAATCAAATTTACAAGAAAAAAAACAAACAATCCCATCAAAAAGTGGGCAAAGGATATGAACAGACACTTCTCAAAAGAAGACATTCATACAGCCAACAGATGCATGAAAAAATGCTCATCATCACTCACCATCAGAGAAATGTAAATCAAAACCACAATGAGATACCATCTCACACCAGTTAGAATGGCAATCATTAAAAAATCAGGAAACAGCAGGTGCTGGAGAGGATGTGGAGAAATAGCAACACTTTTACACTGCTGGTGGGACTGTAAACTAGTTCAACCATAGTGGAAAACAGTGTGGCGATTCCTCAAGGATCTAGAACTAGAAATACCATTTGATCCAGCCATCCCATTACTGGGGATATATCCAAAGGATTATAAGTCATGCTGCTATAAAGACACATGCACACATATGTTTATTGTGGCACTACTCACAATAACAAAGACTTGGAATCAACCCAAATGTCCATCAGTGACAAACTGGATTAAGAAAATGTGGCACATATACACCACGGAATACTATGCATCCGTAAAAAAGGATGAGTTCGTTTCCTTTGTAGGGACATGGATGCAGCTGGAAACCATCATTCTCAGCAAACTGTATCAAGAACAGAAAACCAAATACCACATGTTCTCACTCATAGGTGGGAACTGAATAATGAGATCACTTGGACACAGGAAGGGGATCATCACACACCAGGTCCTATTGTGAGGTGGGGGGAGGGATAGCATTAAGAGATATACCTAATGTAAATGACAAGTTAATGGGTGCAGCACACCAACATGGCACATGTATACATATGTAACAAACCTGCACATTGTGCACATGTACCCTAGAACTTAAAGTATAAAAAAAAAAAAAAAAGAGTGGGAATAGAGTCCAATCTCTCTCTACTCCTGCAAGACCTGGTTGCAGTGGTTCTGATCACCTGGACCCCGTTGAATAAAACCTGCCTAATTATCGTTAACAACTTTAATGACCAACTTTTTATTCACTAACTCTCCCTCTCAACTTCCCCCACCATGTTCATCAGACATGCAGTTAATAAGGCATATATAATGAAATGTAAATGCATTTGGCACTAACATCCAGTGTTATTCTGTTTATAGGTATACACTTTCTACACTTTTTAGAATTTAACTCTATTTTGTAGCTATTACTGAAATGATGTTGAAGTAGAACAACAACAACAAAATCTTTGATCTGAGTACTTTTTTTTTTTTTTTTTTCCAGACGGAGTTTTGCTCTTGTTGCCCAGACTGGAGTGCAATGGTGTGATTTCGGCTCACTGCAACCTCCCTCCTCCTCCCAGATTCAAGTGATTCTCCTGCCTCACCCTCCAAAGTGGCTGGGATTACAGGCATACGCCACCATGCCCAGCTAATTTTGTATTTTTATTAGAGACAGGGTTTTGCCATGTTGGCCAGGATGGCTTCGAACCTCTGACTTCAGATGATGCACCTGCCTCGGCCTCCCAAAGTGCTGAGATTACAGGCGTGAGCCAGCGCGCCCGGCTAATCTGACTACTTCTTAAGGAGGTTCAAACTTCAGAAATAACTGTAAATATTTGTTCAAATAAGAGAAATATTTAGTCTAAAATATAAATCAAAGAAAGAGCACGTACAGCTTACGCAGTGTTTGCTGTAAAGAATGTACACAATTACTGTCTAATAATACATCAGTATTAAAACTTAGTTATAGTTCCTTTATTGTACTGTACAATTATAACCATTTACAATTATTGGTAGTTTAAATAACTGAGATAAATACTGTAATTATGTAGACTCCATTACTTGAATATTTAAGAAACAATTTTCTTCCCAGATGTAAACTTTTATATTACCTTTATTTATCGTTTTAATTTTACTTTTTCTGTTTCATTCTTAGATTCAGGGAAAAATATTAAATTATTTCATTAACACCTTGGAGCCACGTTGCTAAATAATTCAGATATTAAAAATTTTTAGCCAAGACCAAATTGTGTGTTTTTTTCAATTTATAGCTCATTTATTAATATTTAGAGACCATATTCCTTTTACGCAATTTTTGGTATCATCTTTTTCTATAGCACTACATTTTACACAGTTATTCCTTGCCTTTTATGGCTGGGAATCAAAACAACATGCGAACTTCAATTTTGTTGTATTAAACACTAAAATTTGTGAACATTTTTAGTACTTCAGTAAAAGCTCAGTCATTGGCAGAAGTGTTCCCCAGATCAGGAAAAAAGGAATTAGGATAATCTATGACCACAAAGTAACAATTAATAGTCTCTGGGAGCAAGCAGCAGCGCCTTTAAATCTTAGATTCTCTTGTGTTTGCAAGTTATGTTTTATCTTTCAGCTGTGAAATTTTAAGTCTATGAAGTAATACTACGAGCAAATTAGCAACAGGATTGCAAGGTTTTTATAGTCCGGTGCTATAGAACAAAAGGCAGTAATTTTTAAAAAATCGTCCATAACGCTGTTTTCGGTCTGCGTCTAAATTTACAATTGCATAGTTTTATTAAAGAGAACGGGAAAGAGGGCCCAGAAGTCGTTCTAGCAATCGGCAGCAATTTATCTATTTTAAATTGTAATGCATACTTTTTTTTCCCTCCTACTGCAAACAATGGCAGATATTCTAAAGGGAAGGACACATTCTTGAACCACTAAGTGGTTTTTCAGATAGCCATTTACAGAGTGCACTCAAGTCCCACTATCTGGCTGAAAGCCAAGTACACACGACCTCCCCTTTTCCTTTTTCCCTTTGCAAAGCGAAACAGGCTAGACGCGTTTACGTGATGTGAATGACGTCAGCCCCCACCGGGTCGCGTGACCGACACCCAACCTTCCTACTACCTCGCCCCGGCCGCCAGAGTGGAAAATATCGCGAGAACTCGCCTTACTATCAGAACTTACTGAGGTTACAGGGGAGTTACTTAGAAGGGAAGGGAAGGTGTGGTTGAGTGGTGGAGTTTTTGCTTTCATTCTTTTAACGTTCACAGCCAAAGCAAAGGCCTTTGGGAACTGCCAGAGTCTCAGCCACCATCCTGGAAAACAGCGGGGGAGGTGGGCCTGGAGGTGGCAAGTGAAATGTGGCTCAGGGGTCGTCATTGCCCCTTGCAGAAGGGGCTGCGGGGGAGGGAGACAACCTGCGCCCGGTTCTGGGGAGCTGGCGACGCAGTGAACCCCGCTGAGGTTGCGTTTTGCCCCAACAGTCGCTGGTGGCTGTGGGAAGGGTTGGGACCCTCTCTGAGAGCAATGAACAGCCCACATCCGGCCCCTGCTGTGTCAACTTTGAGTGGCGTAGAGATGAAGTGGTTGCTCTCCCTTGCTCGGCCACACCGGGTGTCGTGGCCCGGCAGCCGGCCTGGAGAAGTAACTGGTGCCCAGCGCGCAAAACAGGGGCGTGGGCTTCCGCGACCAAGGGCGGCAGCCGGGGGCCATCCTCGAGTTGCCCTGCATCTTCCCGCTCAGTCAGCCCCAGATTGAGGCAGGCTTCTCTGTGCGGGTTTAAATGGGTAACTGACGTCTCGCCTCATTCACCCAAACCTCCAGGCTTCTCCCCCGCACATCCTCCTCCACCCACCTGGTTTCTCCTAGACGGGTGTGCTTGTGTGTGCGACCGAAGGAGGGATAGCGAGAGATCCACGAAGGGACACGCTTGGAGTCGCTAGAGGGAGGTGTGGGACCAGCGAGGAGGGGGCTTCGCCAGGGAGGGGGTGCTGGCAGGCGGAGGGAGCGGCGGGAGGAGGCGCCGGGGGAGGAGACGGAGGCCTGGGGACAGCAGACGAGGCTTCGTCCGAGCCGAGCACTCTTTCTCTTGCTGCGCCGTCTTGAAGCCGCGCGGGCTCGTGAGCAGCGCGAGGCAGTCAAGGTGCCTCGGTTCGCTGGAGCTGCTGCTGCCCGCTTGAGGGAAGCCGGCCCCGGGCGCGCACGCTCGCCCGAGCCCCGGCGCGCCCCGCGCCTGAGCCTGCTGACAGCTGCCGCTGGGCTCTGGCGGTCCGCTCCGGGCTCCGCGGCCTCTGCCCCGCTGCACTCCACCTCCGCCCCCTCGGACTCCCTCCCCTCTGCTTCTACCCCTCCTGCCTCCAGTGCGGATCGTTTCGCAACTGCTTGCCACTCGCCCCGTGCCCGGCTGTTTTTCCATTTCCCGGCCCCCTCTTCTTGAGTACTTTACCCCCTGTATTTGGGGACAGGGACTGGAAAAGGGGCGGGTGGAGCGTCCAGTGGAGAAGAAGGAAGCGAGGCCCGCAGGAGGAGGAGGATCGGCGGACCGTGGGGAGGAGACCCCACGCCACCGTTTCTGGTCATCTCCCCTCCCGCCCCGCCCCTGCGCACACTCCCTCGCGGGCGAGCTACTTTCGGACCAGGAAAGTAAGGGCGGCCCTGGGTGACAGCGCCGCGGGGCCAATCCCGGGGTTAGCCGCGCGTCTGCTCGCTTCTCGTCCGTCGCGCTCCCAGCCAGGGCACAACCCGGACCAAGGATGGCTTCGACCACAACCTGCACCAGGTTCACGGACGAGTATCAGCTTTTCGAGGAGCTTGGAAAGTAAGCGCCTTTGCTCGGCATCCACTTGTCCCTTTTCCAGCTGAGGGCGGGTCGCGTTGCCCCCGACCCACCGGCCTCCGTCTTGGGGCGAGGGAGTTTGGGAGACGAGAGGAGTGGGACGAGGGCCCCTGGTTTGTCAGCTCTGGGGAAGGTGCTGTCTTAGTAAGGGGAGGGAGCACAGAAGGCGTAGGACCCTTGCCCCGACTGTGGCTCATTTAGATAGTCCCTAGCCCACCTTCTCCCGGTCCCCCACCCTTCTGCACTGAGAGACTTAGTGCATTTACGATCTCTGCAGTTGTAGCTGTCATCCTGAGAAGTGTGCGCGCGTGCCTGTGTGTAATGTGTGTTTGGAGAGGAAATTAGAACCCATGTAAAATGCAACATACATCATGTTTTCTGTAAGTAGAGATGCCTCCTGGTTAGCGTGTCGGCCGTACTGAGGAGAACTCACAGCCTCAGACGGTGCCATATTTATTGATGCCGAAAGTTCAACTTGGCATGGAGACTATTTCGCATCCAGTAGTTGTTCTGTCCAGGAAAAGGGCCACCCAACAGAACCCAACCCCTTGCCCTATATCCACTGTTATTCTTTGCACCAGATTACTGCTCACCATCATTCTTCCTAGGATTTACGTGTGCATCTTTGCGTTCTCTGGGAGGATTTATTTATACAGGCAGCGGAAAAGCCCTCTGGAGACTGAGAGCGCTCTTTAGAGTAGCCTAGCATTGTGTAAAACCACCTCATTTACCCGACTGGCAGAACTACTTGGAGATATTAGGGAAGGAGGCAGGAGATCTACTGTGGACTTGTGTAAAGGGACCTAGGGGCCGAGCTGTGAATGCTGATTTTAGTAGCATTGAACCCAAACCCAATTCCTCTTTCAGTAGTTTAGACTGTTACTTTTATGAAAGGGGTGGGTTTATATGTGTGTTGTTGGTTTATACTGTAATTAAAGGAAAGGTAAATATTTTTGAAGGTAATAAAAATATATATGTATATATTGTCTGGTGTTAAAACATGGAGAATATGTCGGAAGAGCAGCTTAATTCAAATCTCTCCCCTCCCCCAGCCCAAAACAAGGCATAGAGAAATCACCATACCAGGATTTGTTAAACCACACTAATGTGCTCAAGATTGATATTTTAATGAAATTAATTGCCATCTTTACTTACTTGGAACCACATTAATTTTTTGTTTCCTACCAAAGTAAGTAGACAGCAGATTTTTTTGCTGCTCTTCCTCTGCTCTCTTCTGTGCAGGGTTTTTCTCAGAGCATTTGGTGCTGTGAGTGTGAACTGTAAAATGTTTTCAAATTTTTTGTGCAAACAAGAGCGGTCATAATTGGCAGTTCCTTTCATTTTGTTGATTAATAATGTGTGCTCCCAGTTAAATAAAATTTACTTTTATTCTTCAACATTAAAGAAAGTCTAGGTTTCCAGGAAGAATTGTTCATTTACTGGATATTACTGTACTTCACTGGCAATCCACTAAAATCAATAAAAATGCTCAGATTTTATAAAGTTTTTAATGGAATGTTATATCTGTTATATTAATGACCTGCTAATTATTGGTTTCCAGGGGGGCATTCTCAGTGGTGAGAAGATGTATGAAAATTCCTACTGGACAAGAATATGCTGCCAAAATTATCAACACCAAAAAGCTTTCTGCTAGGGGTGGGTATTTTCAACCACATATATTGGTTAATTTTGTATATGTCATGTTGATTATAGGTTCTGTTGTATGTAAATATATCGTATTTATAACTGAATTTTAGACTTAGGTATCATATTACATATTGAGATTATTTTCTTCCTGAATGCTTCTTGGTCTGTACAGTTTAAAAATAAATGGAAAGATATAATTATTATTCGATACATTGCTATTAAAATTCTATCTGTCCTATGGGCAATAGCATGAATAACTATATTTTAAAGCAAATAAATGTCAGGTGCATTTTGCTTATAGTTTAAGTATAAAATAACTTTTAGAAAGACCATGGAATGGAAAAATATAAGTCTCACAACTGTCATAATTCCCTTTTGCTTTTGGGAGGAAAATAGGTCATAGCTCAGTTGAATCATATATTTCAATTGTAGTTACACTTGAACTTAATTCATCAAGGTATATTTAACAGTAATAGCTTTGATAAGAAAAAAATTATGATTGCTATATTCTAGGAAGTTTAGTTTTATTTTGATGTTTTCTGTGTGCAGCTCAGACCTTTACTTGATCTTCGCGTTAAGGCTTCACACAGACTCATGTAATGTATTTTACACATGTAGTTTATAGCTACAGAGATAATTCATACTCGTAAAATAGCTGTTGACATAAGCAAAAAACTTGGAGGACTCTCACTGCATTCTTTTTATTTAGTTGAACTCATGCAAAAGTACTTATGCTGAAATGTTAGGCATTCCAATTATTGTGGGCACGTGTCTGAGGTATTTCCATGGGAATTTATGGTTTGATGAAATAAAAATGAAATGAAAATGAACAAAATACCATAGTGTAAGCTCATCTCAGTGACCTGGTTTATTTCAAGTAATGAGAGAAGAAATTCCATTAGGTTTAGTTTTCCTCATTTAATATGTCTTTTCAAAAGTGCTTCTTACCAAAGTTCTGGCATCATTGCTTTTGGTCTCTGCTATGATTAGTTTTTCCATATTTATTGCAAATTCTACTTTTAACATGCACTTTAGGATTAGGTTGGTATTTTAGTTTATCCATTTGCATGGGATGTTGTTTTAATTTCCTTCATCTGATTTTGACATGATTCTGAGGAAGATCTATAAAGTAACCAGCACCATAGAATCATGGTATGAAAACTAATGAGAAGGATATTATGTTAATTATGTTCTCTTAGTCTCTACTCCACAGGAAGGTTTTAACAGTGAAAAGGAATTGCTAAACTCCAAGTGTCATTTTAAGTTAAAAAAATGAAAATGTGTAGTTAGAATCTTTCAGTGCTTCTCTTATTTTCTTCTGTGTGCTAGATAATTTTGGCTGTGGTGGAGGTATCATTTCTTTTGAAAGGATTACAATACCTATTCCAAGATTTTTGGTGGTGTTTCTTTCAAAACAAATCAGTGTAGTGCTTCACTTTTACTAATTTTCTTAACTAGAGCCATCCCTCTTCACTCATCTGAATTTGTGCTCCCTAAATCAAAATAACAAATATACTTGGGCCTTATCACATACATTTTACTCTCTTTTCCCTTCAATCTGTGGAGGAGAAGTCTTCTTTGGCCTGATGGAATCTCTTCTCCTTGCTACTCCACCAGTGTTCCTTACCTGCTCATATTCTGCTTCAAAGAACTATATACGTGTCCTAAAGCTTTTTACCCCTTCTGGATTTAATGATTTTAATTACTCTACTTAGGAAAAGGTACTAGGGTGAAGAGTTAGGAGACATTCTTCTTGCCTGTTCTCTGCCATTTTTTTTTCCTTGTGACTTTGGGCAAGTTTCTTAACCTGTTGTATGTTAACCAACCTAAGAGTGAGCTGGTGGTGAAGAACATTATTAATACTGCAACCAAAGGCTCTGAGTTTAACTTCTGATGCGTATACCTACTGGTTGTGTGATCTTGGGCATGTTAACTATATTCTCTGAGCCTCAGTTTCTTCATCTGTAAAATGGAAGTAATAACAGAATCCTTCCTCACAGGATTTTGTGTGCAATGAATGAATGAACATAGCATAGAACAGCACCTACCCCACAATATGCAGTCAATGAATATTATCTACTATTATTATCTAATAAAGTTGTCATTATGATCATATTAGATTACTTTTGTGAAAGAACTTATAAATCCAGTGGCAGCCTTGATTTAGCTATGAGAACTACGTTTGAATCTTTGCTCTACTAATTAGGTATAAAGTCTCTTTCCTTCTCTGGATATCAGATTCTTCACCAGTAAAATGGGAAATTATACTTATGGAGTCTCATGGGGGGTTCTGAGGATTCAGGGAATTTAATAAGAATCACTTCTTAAACTGCAAAGTATTGTGTCAATTTTACCTCTTATTATTGTTCTTCTGAAAAATTACAGAACTTTTCCTTCAAAATGGTCAACAATTTTATTTTATATTGTAACACTAATTGGAGCTGGTTGTAGAATATTTGTGCCTTTGAATGAATTCATTTGTTTAACCTGTACTCATATTGAATTATAAACTCTTGAAGAAAAAAATACCATGTTTTCAGTTTTTGATATAACATTCCACAGAATTGAGGGCATAGAAAGGGCTCAGTACAGAGTAACGAGAATCAAATATAGTTGTTGAATGACTTGTAAGTGTTAAGTACTTAATTTACTCCTAACAACAAGCAAATACTGAAAATAAATCTGTGAAGTAGCATATTAAGAGGATATGTCTTAACGTGTTAATTCTTTAATGACACTCGTTTCAGAGAAAATAATGATCCAAATAAACCATTTTTGCAGAAAAATTTTAAAAATAATGAATATATTCAAAGGCAAATGTAAAATGAATTGCAAAATAGTATGCTTGTTTTTTCTAAGGTACTGATTTTTGAGAGTTGCATATAGCAACTTTTGTGGAACATACTTTTTTTGTGCAAATTTTTGTTTGTATTTGAAATTCCATGAGTCTGTATACCCAAGCCTTTAGTCTATTTGTTTTAAAGACCAGGCAGCTTCTCCAACTCCACTAATGTTCTTTAAATATAACATTACAACTGAAAAAGAAAGGGCTATTGTTAATAAATTTAAGACCACGAGGGAATTGCCAAAAATTTGGCTATATTCCTGCATAAATTTGCACATCCAACTATACTGTCAACCAGGCATTTTTCTGTGCCTAGATTTTAATGGATTTCCAGCAGACAGTTTCAGTTGTATTTCCTCTCAGCTGTTAGTCATACATACCATATTTGGGGAACTCTGAGTCAATTGAAGAATTTCTTACCTTTTGTGTTAGCATGTGCATGCATAGAACATTCATTATACTATACTGAGCATGTAAATGAATACACTCATATATAATTTCGCTTATTTTGAAAATAAAAAGTAGTATGGAAGCATCTCAAGCATCTTATATTTTATAGGTAACTTCTATCTTCTATAAAGTTTTTGTTAGATGGGCATTGAGGGCATGCTTAGTAAATGTTGAATAATGATAATAGAATTTTTGCCTTATATTTTCACCATGAGAATTAGAAATTACACCATTTTAATCCCAAACACAGTTAGGGTAGTACTTAACAAAAGCCAACTTTTTCTGCTGTTTTGATATTCTGTTTATTTATACATGTTTAGAACTGTGCACTGTTGTCAAATTATATAAAGTCCAAGAAGAGCTGTGATTGCAGTTCAGAATCCAGTGGACTGATGGTTCTGATGGCAGATATCTTTAGAAATAGTATCTATGGTTTATTTTGCATTTCAAAGCCTCGAGGCGGTAAAATATTTTATGTGGAAGTAATGGCTTCTTGACATTCATCTTCCAGTGTATTTCTTGATCGTTAGAAACCACTTGACTGTTTATATAGAGTCTGATGTGCCACAGGCGCTGTTTTTGTAAAATATAATACATTATAGTATAGGGTTAAAAAATAAGTTATTACAAGTGTATGTTACCTCTACTCCATTGCTAAAGTTAAAAGGGATTTCATTTTATATTTCTGTAAAACTTCAGGCTTAATCAGTTAAGTCACTTTGATATTCTTTGATTTTACTAGTTTTATTAATTCCTAAATTGGTGATATTAGTAGTACATGAATCAGGACTTTATAAAACTACTTGCCCATGTATACAAAATTAGGCCTCATCTATAAAATCTAAATGTGTGTGTGTGTGTATATGTATATCTGCATATATATATATATATATCCCTAAGTAACCCTTTTTGATGTTATAAAAGGGATGTTAAAAACTAATTTTTGCTACTTTTCTTTTATTTTTGGCATCCATGTAGTCAAGAAAGTACTGTTATTTCTCAACTTCAGGGTTACTTGTCTTGAATTGGAAGTAGAACCGAAACTATATAGATGGATTAAGTTCTGATTATACATTATTGATTTGGCAAATTGGAACAATTTGGACAAATTAAAATTTGAAGGTTTCTTGGCAAGAACAGTTTTTTAAGAAAAAAATTAGTAAATCATTTTTATATTTGTACATGGAATCTCCCCAACTCTTCAGTTATGGACCCAGAAGTGGCATGTGTCATCCTTATTATTTTGTATCCTTTACTTACGTTTAGTTGTATTTACATTCTTTCATAGGTCTTGATATTAAACATTCATTTTCTTCTTTTGTTGAATGAAAACATTACTGCTATTCAAAACTGGTTAGGAGATACAAATAATAAAAAAAAAAGTATATCCACACTTCCAGGAAATAATAGAATCCTTTTCTGTATTTCATTAAATAAAGAAAACTTAATAAAGAAAGTTGTTGTCAGGTGCCGTACTGTGATATTAATAACTAGTATAAATCTCTACCTGATTGTGTGAGAACTTTGTTTAGACAATTAGATTAATTCTTCTCATTTCCATTGAAATGTTGAATAAACTGAATATAAAAATTAAAATTTAGCAGTATATCACCTTTTATGGATCTTTTGAATGGTAATAATCACAAATTACTAGAAATCTTATATGTACTGGGCTTTTCTTGGGCATCTAACTTTTTTGTTAACTAGAATTTTAATTTATTTTTAAAGTCTTTTCCTTGGGCTTATACTGAGGTTAACTCGTAGTATCTCTAGGACGGGGTTGGTATATTTTTTAACATCAGTCTTCACCATTTATTGAGGTGTAATGTATGTAGTGTTTTAATCAATGGCAATTAATTAATGATTATTTACATAGAGGCTGTATTAAATATTTTAAGTTACAATAGTATTTTTAGTAAACTACACTGCAATGCGTTAAATGGAGTATTAGCAACTTTTTAACTCTAAAACATATCTTTATATTTCAAATCACTTTATAGATCATTAAGTATATTCACATGACTTTATGTGTTTAATAAATATTAAATGATTTCAGTGGACACTGTTAGGAAAAATAAAGGCTATCTACATAAATAGACATAATAGAAGACATAAATGGCATTACAATTCAAGCATGAATAAAGTACTATGGGCTTTTAAAGGAGGAAAAGATTATTTCTGCCCAGGGATATAAAGAAAGGCTTTCATATAGTATTGATTTAAAGAAATTTTGAAAGCTATAATGTAGATGGGGCTTAAGTACCACCCCCCCCACCCGAAAACGAAAGAGTCTAAATAAACGATTTGGGGAAGTTGCTCAAAGTAGTTTAAATATCTGATTATAACAAAATATTATGTTATTCATATGGTAAATTTGTTGTAATTATCAGTATACAGTTATTTTTAGAATAAGATTATTTTAAATGAAGTAGGCTATTTCTTAAGTGACAAAATTCCTCTAATTCCAGTTGAGAGGGATATAGCAATACTTAGGAGAAATCATAGACATTTCATCTGCCATAACTTCTCTTACTCTAGCATAGGGAAACTGGCAGGTTTGAAGAGGAGAGAGGGCAGCTTTTTTTGTTAAGTTTGTTTGGTTTTGCTTTTAAATCTCTTAACTATCATTGTAATTACACACAATGACACAGTGACATCATTGGTTTTTTTAGTTACCTGACCCCCTTTTCTGGTGTTACAGTCTCATTTTAACTCCTTAGAACCATGTTTATTACTACCAAAATCAATAATGCCATCTTCATCATTAATAATAATTTAGAAAAATATAAATATTAGTAGCCATTATTTGAAGAGACCCTTCTATGAGACAATAGGTATATATTTACAAGATACTTTGCTTTATTTAACCCACACTGCAGCCTCCTAGAACAATATTATATCCATTTTAAAAAAGGATACTGAGGCTCTTGTATAAGGCCTCAAAATTAGTAACTGATTAAGAGTCAGGATTTCAATCCAGTTTTCTCTGGCTGTAAAGTCTGACTCTTTCCATTGTCACCTCCTGTTGATTGCTATTAGAAAGAACTTATCTTAACCTCTCTGTATTCACCTGTGTGTGCTTAACTGTTCTTACACACTTCAGAGTCCTTCATACAAAGCACTATGCCTTACATTTTATCTTCCCATTGCAGTGTGGGGAATTGAGTATTTCTTTGGGAAAATACATTTAGAGTTCCAACTTACGAGAGAAGATAGTCTTTTAAATGCTACTGTAACATAAGATCAAAGTGAAGGTTCAGACAGTCCCTCCATGCTATCTTCTGGAAGGAAAACAATATAGTGAAAAATGTTATTATTATAAAATGGTAGGAAAATGGTTAAAGGGGAGTTAAGTATTTTAGTAAACTTAATTCATTAACTGATTAAAAATATCTCACTATACAATAAGTTTCTAGGATTACTTCTTCTAAATGATTCAGTTGTCACTGCAAACAAAAACTCAGCCCTTCACCAAATCCCAGAGAAACCTACTCAGAAAGCTGTTCTACTCTTCTGGTTCATCTTGTTTAACCAGTGAAGAATGGAAGACAAATTTTTGTTGTTTTGTAGTTTCCTTTTGAACAACATTGTTGTATGTAGCAAATTCTTACAAAAAGGTGGCAATTTAAAGAAAAATATAAAATTGTCAAGTTCTATATTTGTTGGAAAAATAAACTTAGGTGCAGCAAGTAATATAAAGGTACATAGAGAAAGTATTGTGATATAATATTTATATACAGTCAATTGTTTTACAGTAGGTTTCCTATTTTCCTTTAGGTTGATTACATAGGAATTTTAAAAATTTTATTGCATAAAATTTGATATATGTAATTATATCATATATATTTAATTTTATAACAATAAGCACTCAGTAAGCCTCCACCCAATAACTAGAACATTCTCCCTACTTTCGAAGCTACCTGTGTGCTTTTTGTTGATCCTTATCCCTTGTATCTCCCTGAGAGCTAATCCCTATCCCTAACTTTTTTAGGAGAGAAACCTCTTTTTATTTTTATTCATACCCTGGAGTTTTTTTTTTATATTTATTTTTATTCATACCCTGGAGTTTTTTAATTAACTGGCTGATTTCAGTGGACCAATCAGTCATTCATAGAATAAATCTATGTACCCATTTTCTAGGTAAATTGTATTTTATTTTGTGTGGTATATGTGTAAACTCGTGGAATAAAATGCATTACTTCTCATATATTAGTATATAATTTTACCCTCTCTCTTAAATATAGGCAATGCTTAATTTATTTTGATTTTTTTTAGTAACAGGAAATTATTTTCTTCCTATGTCTGATAAACTTTTTAAATTATTTTTATATATATCTTTCTGAGACAGAATCTTGCTCTGTTGCCCAAACTGGAGTGCAGTGGTGCGATCCCCGCTCACTGCAACCTCCACCTCCCAAGTTCAAGTGATTCTCCTGCCTCAGCCTCCTGAGTAGCTGGGATTACAGGTGCACGCCACCACGCCCGGCTAATTTTTGCATTTTTAGTAGAGGCGGGATTTCACCATGTTTGTCAGGCTGATCTTGAACACCTGACCTGGTGATCTACCCACGTGGGCCTCCCAGAGTGCTGGGATTACAGGTGTGAGCCGCGGCACCTGGCCGAAATTTTATTAATGATAATGTATACACATTGAAATAAAACATGAATAACTTATATAAAAGTAACATTAAATGTAAATATAGTAAGTGAAAGTTTATCAAAATTTTCTGTTTTATAAAGAAATTGTGGATAGTTGAGATATGCCACATTATGCTATTAGTGTTTAAATTAAAATTTGATGTTTTGATGAGGAAATAAGTACTTCTGCATTTTTTTGAGGCAATGTTCTGGATAATTTGAATTTCTGCTGAGTGGTATTTGTTAGTAATACCGCCCCAAACTCGGCATATTCCCAGGAGACTCATCAACTTACCCCTCTGTCAATGGCACAATAGTTTTCCTAAACTTTCAAGCATACCTGATTTTTTTTTCTTACCCCATCTCAACACCTTTTTCTTTTTTTCCTTATTTTTCACCATCCCAATTTGAACTCTCTTTTCTTTTTGCTTCAACTCTTTTGTTTTGGTTTTTGAGACACCGTTTCTCTTACCCAGGCTCTAGTGCATTTGTGAGAACCTAGCTTATTGCAGCCTCCAATGCCTGGGCTCAAGTGATCCTTCTGCCTCAGCCTCCTGAGTAGCTGGAACCACAGTCATGTGGCACCATTCCCAAGTAGCTGTTTGTTTTTATTTTTTGTGAAGACAAAGTCTCTCTGTGTTCCCCAGGCTGGTTGGTCTTGAACTCCTGGCTGTAAAGCAATCCCCCCGTCTCAGGCTCTCAAAGACCTGGGATTATAGGCATGAGCCACTCACTGTGCCTGGCTGCTTCAACTCTTTTAGATAGCCTCCTAAATCGGTTTGGTAGATGATAGTTGCACATTTTTTATTTGTTTATTCAGTACATCATTAGATCTTTTAGCACTCGCTGTGCTGGGCAACTTGATACGTTTTAGAGATACAGAGGTGAAAGACGTTTCTTCCTCAAGTATTTCCTGGCCTATGAGTATGGATGACAGCCTGGCATTTAGTAAAGTTTGTGAAAGGGCTGTGATAGACGCGTGCACAGGGCCTTTGAGAGCATGCAGAGACAGGCTCAGGGAGGTTGGTCTCACATATTTCCTGAAAAGATTGATGTGTGAGGTTGTATTTTGAATAAATTAGGTGAACCTGCTAAAGAAGGGAATAGGCAGCCTGTTCACAGGGAGCCTGCTCTATCTTCCTGAGGGAGTGAGTACACCTGGTACTGTTGCAGTACTCTCTCCTTTAAGATCCAGTTCAGGTGCTGCCTCCTCCGTGGTCTCTACCTTCTTCTCTCACCTCTCCTTACTTTCTCTAGCCAGAGAGATTGTTATCTCCTTCTTTGTCCTTTCAATAGATCTTTCATATCTTATGGAGCTTGCCAGATTTCTCCCCTTGTATTGCAGTCATACATGTTGTGGCCTTCAGGCATTTGGTGACGTTTCTTAGTTTATCTTCAGTCTGTGCCTGGCACAGTAATTAATATTGCAGATACTTGTAAATGTTTGTTGGATAAATGGACAAATAATTGCATGACCAAGTAAGATTCTATATATTGAAATAGACGTGCTTCAAAGAGAAACCTATGACTGGCAAAGTAAATGAAAATTGACTAAGACTTCATCTTCATGTCAAATGGCATACAATAATTCTATAAATTAATTTCTAATTCACAAATTATTTCATAAGTTCTGTCATGACAAATTCTGCTTTATTGGAAACAGTTTTGTATAATTCAGTATTTTCTTTTTGAGCAACTACTTGCAAATTCTTATTGCTGCTTTTTTTTAAAACCATGTATTATAAAGTGGCTCATTAATGAGGGCTAACGTTCTCATGGTCTATGTGTCCATCAGCACCACTTTAATAATTCCAGACTCATGTCATGATTAAATTATTTTAACATGTTTGAGTTTAAAAAATTTTTGATCCATTCTACAGAGGTAACTGATTACTTACTTTTTCGTTTATTTTTTGACAAAGCTCATTTTTAAGCAGTATGGTGACACTTTATAGAGTTTTAGATGTACATATCATGGATGTTATTTGCTTAGAGGATGTTTGATTTTTTTAGTAAAGGCAGTTAGAGGCTAGCTGTTTCAACTGCTGTGTCTGTCGCTGAGAAATTTGGTGAGAGAGAGTGTACTTGTTTCTGTATTGGAAGGCTCTTATATGTTGAAAAGCACTTGTGTTCTCTCCTCAAGGAAATTTCTTGTGTGATATGTTGCAAGACACTGGGCGGGGGGGGATGGTTCATAATTCTATAGCTTTACAGTGCTAATATATATACTAACTTAGAGACATATTTCTGATAGCTAGTCCAATATATTTAATGTTATATATTACATTCTATTTATAGCTCTTACATATGAGAAAATATTCTTTTCATAAAAATATTCCTATCATATTTTTAAATGATGACTTAAAGACTTTAGTCATAGTGGCAATAGTGATTTGGGGAATTAGTGCAGGTGTACATTTTGGCAGTTTTGTAGAAATTGTATCCATGATGAATATTTTATTACTTTGATAAAATGAATTTTATATGCTTTAATACTAAATATTAATATTTTAGGTATAGAGAGAATTACAAACTTCAGACATACCTCTGAAATAAATATTTATTTATTACAGTTTTGTATAAATACATTTTAAAATAATCATATCATAAAATATATTCTAATTACAGAATTTGGGGAAATATGGAAAAATAGAATGAGGGAAAGACACATTTGTAGTTCATTTCCCCCAAACAAGCACTGTTAACATTTTGTCACTTCCTTTTTCTTTAGAATACTGGACTAAAATAGTACAATTTTGTGTCCTGCTTTTTTACTTAAAATTATAAAATTTCCCTATGTACTACAAATCTTTTGAATTCTTAATAAGTGATTTATACTTCACTAAGTGACTAGAACACCAATTAATTATTTTGGTATTCTTAGTATTTTTTTTTAAATTTTGCTTTTTGCTATGATGACTGGCACTATTATAAACATTCTTTTGTATAACTTTTTTTTTATAGTTCTGATTAGTTTCTTAGGAAATATTCATAGAGGAGAATTGATGGGTTAGAGGATTAAATGTCATCGAAATTTTTCTTGCCTAATTACTTCCTGTAAATTTTGTACGTTTCCACCAATGACAAAGTATGCGAGCGAGAAATTGAATTTTAAGGAGTGTGATTCTAAATTTCAATTCCAATTTAACAAAAAATGCTTATTCACCATGTTCTGGTCCTTCTGCTAGGTGCCGGATAAATGAAGGTACAAAGGACAAAAGTCCCTCCTTTCAAGGTGAACAGACGTAAAGTCAAGTAAAATTACCACTCAGGTTGATAAATCTAACAATGGGAGAGTTTACTGGGTTCTGAGGTGTAGGAAACAACTGTTGGGTTGATGAGAGGTCAGGGAAAACGTCCTAGAGGAGCTGATGTTTGAATTGGCTTTCCAAAAGAATCAGTTTTGGACTGAGAGATAGGTAGGAAGAAAACAAGTTTCAAAGGATATGATGAAAAAATACTCATGAGAAGCCAGAATATTTGAAAGTACCAATAAAGACTGAACTTGAGATAAGCACTTTCTAACTCTTGGTGATCAACTTATCAGGTATAGAGTTTTATGAAAGCATGCAAAAACGGATGAAAAGAATGGGAATTTTTTCTTCCAATGAATCATTAAGTATAGCAAGAGCTGTTGGAGGTTCTTAAATAAGGCAGATTATGGAATTTTACAACACTGAAGTATTTGAAATGAACAGGTGATAAGAGAGGAATAATTAACCTCTTTCCTAACTCATATTTTGTTTTAGTGAGCCTTGGAGCAATACAAAAAGTTAAGAGTAACTAAGTAGAAAATAAAGGACTGGAGGATAATTAGAAATTAAAAAAAAAAAAATCAGCTAGTACTTTAAAGTGCACTAGACAATCCAGTTTGTATTTATAAATAAGAAAAGGTAGTTCTGTAGTTGCAGTATGGATTAATGACTGTTTAAAAAACTTCATAGGTTTCTGCTCAAATCCAAAACTAAGATGTCTAAAAATGGTACTGACATTATTAACTGCTTGAATGCCTGTTGTCAAGATAGTGCTTGGCACCCACCACAGGTATTTATTGAATACATGAAGGAATAAAATGATTCCCAAACGCTATCATCTTATGATTAATGAATACACAGGTGGCTGTGCGCGGTGGCTCACACCTGTAATCCCAGCACTTTGGGAGGCCGAGGTGGGCGGATTACGAGGTCAGGAGATTGAGACCATCCTGGCTAACACGGTGAAACCCCGTCTCTATTAAAAATACAAAAATTTAGCCGGGTGTGCTGGTGGGCGCCTGTAGTCCCAGCTACTTGGGAGGCTGAGGCAGGAGAATGGCGTGAACCCGGGAGGCGGAGCTTGCAGTGAGCCGAGATCCCTCCACTGCACTCCAGCCTGGGCGACAGAACAAGACTCCGTCTCAAAAAAAAAAAAGGCGGAGGGGAAGAAAAAAGAGAAAAAGAGAGTTGGGAGTAATTCCAGGGATTTGTCAGGTCAAGGGAATTAACTTTGGGGATAAATAAAACCAAAGCTTATTTGAAAGAAGAGGAAAAAGACTAAGTAAGGAAGGGAAGGACTGATAATGCAAGGAAAGAGGGTAGTATTTATTGAGCACAGTTGAGGAGGTTGTGGGCATGAGTGAGAAGAAATTAGTTTAGGGAAAATGCATTCTTTTTCCTCAGCGAGCAGCAAGAGAGTGAGAAAACAGCACATACTGAAAGGTTTTGAGGTGGCGAAGAGGACAGTTACAGTTCTGCTGAGAAGAAGAGAAACAGAAGTGAGGTTGAGAAGTTGGATGGTCTTTGGAGATTGTAGAAAGGAGGCAACCAAGAGCATTGTGCAGTAGTAGTAACAACCTGAATCATTAGCAGGTTCAGGCCTTGAATCTAGCACCAAAGTGTCCAAAAATGACTCCCAGAACCTATGGCTCAGCAAGGTGAAACTGCAGAGATTCTGGCATTTTTAAAAGATTTAAGGAGAAAGGTATCTTTTGTTTACATTAATTTTTCTTAATTCACATGGCTAGTAATAATAGAACAACTCGAATATAAACCCAAACTAGCTAATAGCAAAACCCTTAATATTGTCATTCTATTATGTTCCTTCCAGGTTGCATCTAGCAGAGAGTTGAGGTGAGGGAGGCAGTTAGAAAGCAAAAAAAATTGAAAATCAAATTTATGCTCTAGGAATAACTGCCAGAATGATGTCATTTTGGAATGTTCAGTAGTATATTTCTTTTTCTATCTGAAAGTGAAACCTGGGAAATCTTTAATTTACAATCTAAGTTTCCCTTATTACTTTTCAATTTCATTCCATTTTTCTGCATAAACAAAGGACTCAACAGGCACCTTTTGATGGCTCAGGGTTGTACATAGTTCTTATCAGTAGGAAAGTACTATTTATAGATAAAAATTATCATAGATCAGAAATAGGTAGTACATGCTATGAAAACATAAGTTGGTTCATCCTGGATGTCATATTACCAAAGTTGAATATGGTTCATCATCGTGAATATTCTATTTATTGTGCCTTGCTTACATTCCTATCTATATGTCTCTGGTTTAGTGACTGTGATGATTGGGACTTTTGGTTTGGTAAGTTTTCCCAAAAGCCGTTGGTATTCCTAATGCTTTTTAAAAAAGTCTGTCTCTTTTTAAAATTTGCTTTTCCAAGTTCACTACAAAGGCTTACTTTGCTCCCTGAGGGAAAAAAAAAATGAACTCAATAATTGTTATTGAAGTAGGTGTCCTTAGTGGGTGTTTGATGTCATTTTTTCTTTTTACATAAAATGGTTTTTTCCACTTTATTATTCTTTTGCCCATTTCTTCTCTCATTACTATTACTATTGATGTTTAAAATCCAATTATTCCTGATTTTTCCCTTCTCTACCACACTATTTCTCACAAACAAAACAGTTTCTTGAGTTCAGACTTCAAAGTTCCAGAAGACATCTACTTTGTACCTTCCCTGGTTATTAGCTTTTATCTAATAAGGAAAGTTTGATATTTTTTATGCTGAAAATTTTGTAACCCTTGGACTTTGTTTATCTGGTTCCCAAGGGCTCTCATGTCTTATATTGTCCTCATTATGTCAGTCATCATTTATTTGTTCATTCATTTACTCATCTATAACAAATATTTATTGAGCAGCTGCTATGTGTAGGCACAGTTCTTGATTCTGGGGGTAGATTGGTAAACAGAGTTAAGATGAGAGACATGGCTAAAGGCATTTGGATAGATAAGTACCATGCAGTGCTATAAAGAAAATATAGAAGGGCTGTAAATTAGATAATGACCTCATTGGAGTTACTTTAGATAGAGCTGAGGATGAAGCATTTGAGCTGAGGCATTAATGATGAGAAGAAGCAAACCATGAGAAAATACGAAGAAAGAACATTCCAGGCCAAAGGACTAAGGTGACAGTGAGCTTGCACAGGAGTAGAAAGAAAGTCAATGTGGCTGGAATGTAATTAGCAAGGAGGAGAGAAGTACATGATGATGTTGGGAGGTAGACAGGGGATGGATTATGTAGTCTTTTAGCCAAGTTAAGGAATTTGGATCTTATTTTAAATGCATTGATAAACCATTTAAGGATGTGGAGCAGGGAAGTAATGTGATAGGATTTTGTTTTAAAAAATATCTCTATAGCTGCCATATGGAGAATACATTGTAAGCAAGTGTGAGTGAAAGCAAGACTATAGTAGTCTCTCTCCCCTTATCTATGGGGGATACATTCTAAGACCCCCAGTTGATGTCTGAAACTACAGATTGTACAAAACTATATATACTGTATTTTTCCTATACATACATAAATATGATAAAGTTTAATTTATAAATTAGTCAGTAGGAGATGAACAAGTACTAATAAAATGGAACAATTATAATAATATACTATAATAAAAGTTATTCTGTGCATGTAACTGTTGCCGTTTGAAGTGCGACAGCAAAACTGCATAAATTTTTTCTCCTTTTTCACAATTTTGTGGATAGATTTATTCTTACCATAGATCTTAGCATACACATTATTTTATTTCCTTATTAAGTGGAGAACTTTCATCTTTTCACTTAAAGGAAGTGAAAGCTTCCTTTGCTTAATGGCTTCTCCTTGGCATATTCCAATTGCCAGTATCACTACTCTTGCACTTTGGGGCCATTATTAAGTAAAATAAGGGTTACTTGACCACAGCACTGTGATACTGCAGCAGTCTGTGATAACTAAGATGGCTGCCAGGAGGGTAGCATAAACAATGTGCATCCACTGGACAAAGGGATGATTCACATCCTGGGCTGGACAGAGTTGGGTGTTACAAGATTTTATCATGCTTCTCAGAATGGCATGCAATTTAAAACTTATGAATTGTTTATTTTGGAATTTTTCCACTTAATAGTTTTGGACTGTGGTTGACTGCAGGTTGCTGAAACCTCAGAAAGCAAAACTGAATTAAGAGGAGACTACTATAGTTAGGAGACTCCTATAGTTAGGAGACTCTTGCAGTCTATGGGAGATGTGAAGGTGACATTAGAAGTAGTGAGAAGGATGGATTTTCGAGGAAGAAATTTAGTACTTGCTGATGGAAAGGTTGTGAGGTGTGAGGGAAAGTGAGGAGGCATGACTACTCGATCTACTACTAGATCTACTAATAGATGATTACCAGTCAAACCAACTGTCAAATGGTGGCACTGTAACTGAGAAGGGGAAAAGTAGAGTATACTACGATTGAAGTGGGAAATCAAGAGTCCAGGTCTTGGCTTAAATGTGAGATTTATTACCCCTTACCTATTAGCAATGATTCATCATTCTTACCTCTTCCTCTCCCTCAAACCCAGGCAACCACTTATCTACTTTCCGTCTCTATAGATTTTATTCTGAACATTTCATCATACAATGTGAACTTTTTTTTTTTTTTTCTGACTGGCTTCTTTCACCTAGCATAATACTTTCAAGGTACATCCATAGTATAGCACGTGTTATTGTTAAATAATATTTCATTATATGGGTATACCACATTTTGTTTATCAGTTCATCAGCTGAAGGGCATTTGGGTTATTTCTACTTTTTATCCATTCTGACTAATGCTGCTGTGAACATTTATGTCCAAGTTTTTTGTGTAGACAAGTTTTTATTTCTCTTGAGATATACCTAGGAATGGAGGAAATACTGTACATACACATATTCAAGAAATACAAAGGAAACAGTTTATAAGATAGTACTCCATAGTATAGTATAGGAATCAATTATTACTAAACAGATGAATTTGCATTATAACACATGTGCATATAATTAATAGCCAAGGAACTTGCAATAGTTTAGATATTTTAAAGTGTGAAAAGGAAATGGAGTGAAGAGGATGGAAGGGGTCAAGGGCTAAAAAACTGCTCATTGGGTACTATGCTTAGTACCTGGGTGATGGGTTCAATCATACCCCAAATCTCAGCATCACATAGTGTATCTTTGTAAGAAACTTGCACAATATCCCCTGAATGTAAAATAAAAGTTGAAAAAACAGGACATGGAAGTTGAGTTTCAGAATAGGAAAGTAGATTATGACCATTTTCACTTTGTGAATGAGAAGAAGTATTATATCATGTAGGAAAGTTTTTATTTAACCATGATTTTAAATTAACTATGCCCGGAGTTGAAAGAAACATCTATTTCATGTCAAAGAAACATCAACCTATTATTGAATGATCTCTTTACTCATGTCAATTATTACTAGAAAGAATTTGGCATGGGAGCTTTATTCGTATCATAGACTTTTGTTAGACTATTGATGTGGATGGCTATTTTTCTTTTAATTGAGTGGAAAGTTTTTTAAGTCTCATACTGGATCCACCCGTTCCTGTTCCCCTTTTGTTGGCGAGTGCCTGTTTTTGCATATTACTTGCTGGGCTGTGGCAGATACCCACAGCCTATTGACACTGGCATAAAATTTGCTAGGCTTTTGCTTTTGGGGTAGGAAGCTGTGCTTGGGATTAATAGGGGTCTGAGGACTGAGGAGAAGTAGATTGAAATTGTCTTTCACTAAAACCTGGGGTTAGTTTGATGGTCAGTGTGAAGTTTCCATTTTAATCTTTCAAATTGAAGAGTACATTTAGGATTCATTGAAGACCTAATAATGCAACACCCTGCCTTTCTTTCCAGTGAAATTTGAATGTTGAATTTCAGTTCTTTTGCAGCATTGTATTTTCTTGATCTGCCTGACAGAACAAGATTAACACATCTATGAAGTATTTCCATTTACACTGTTGTTCTAAGTGTTCTGAACAGTAAGGAATTGAAAAGAACAAAGAAAGTATTTTTTGAAGGAATATTTGAATTCACAGTTAATATTTATTTTTACAAATCAAAAACCCATTTGTGGGATGTGTTATTTATTTTTCTATTTATTTAAAATTTGATGTATATTTCCAAGTGAGTTAGTAAATATTGTTCCCCATATTACATCATTTATAAAACGCTTCAATTAATTTTTAAAACTAGGCTGGATTAATATCCTTTTAAAGCCTTTCAGAGTTGACTCTTCCCCCAAAATTTTCAATGACGTGGGAAAATTCATATTGGGAAAATTTCCCTTAATATTTGAGTGGTGAATATATACTAATATTATTTCATTGTATTTTTAGTGATATATTTAGTATATGGAGATATATACACACATAGACAGGATTCTTAAGAAGGAGATACAGGAACCATAAAAAGTTATGTTTTGCCAGAATTATGTTTTGCCAGAATCCACTAAAGAGGATAATAACACATTAAAAATATTTTTTGCATTCACTCATTGTGCAATATCCTATTTTCATTTAAAAAAAAAATCAGGTTGGTAAGTCTACTGGAAATATGAGACTGCTCAACTTTCCCACACATTCTTTCTCCCTTGTGGGTTTTCATATGGGTATATTTAAACAGCTGCATGAAGCCATTATTTGTGGAGGATGGATTGGAAGGGAACATTTACAGACCATCTTGTATAACATTTAGGTCTTCTTTAGGCAGAACCATCAGAGGACTAAGTATAGTGATTTTTATAGATAGGAGTTTATTATTTCATCTAACTTATTTTTTCTCACAATTTTTTTTCTTTTTTCAAAGAACATATTTAGATTCTTCACTCATTCTTGTGGGGTTGTGCTATACAAAACTGTGATTTATCACTTCTTTTATAGATGATTGGAAACTTTGATTTCTAACCTTAGCAAGATGACCGTAGGCAGTTTGGTTGACTTATTGTGATTTGAAGAAGCCTATTTTGAAGTTGTGAGAAATAATGAGGAAACCTGAAAGGCACATTGTCTTAGGCGCATATTTACCATGTGACTATGGCTTTCCGGATGGAGAGAACAAGTTAAAAATTAAAAATGAGTGGTTCTAGACCTTGCCTACATTCATTGACCCAAATGAGATCTCTTCACTCCTTCCCAATCCATATTCTCATTTACTAGAGAGCTTGATGTTTTGTTTTGGATCTAGTTCCAATTTTATTATTATAAAGAAATGCTATCTTTAAAGATAAACATTCACAACCAGACGATACGAAATGTTTACTAAAGCATTGTAAAAATGCTATTATACCTTAATGAAAATATAAAGGACAGTGAAGGATAGATGCAGTTAATAAAGTTTTTTTATATTATGGAAAAATATTTGTAATATAAAATCCACCATTTTAACTGTTTTTAAGTGTACAATTCAGTAGCATTAAGTACATTCACATCGTTGTACAACTGTCACCAATATCTATTTCCAGAAATTTTTCATCTTCCCTCACTAGAACTCTATATTCATTAAGTGATATCTCTCTATTCTTCTCTCCCCTCAGTCCCTGGCAACTACCCTTTCACTCTGTCTCTGTGAATTTGACTACTCTGGGTACCTCATGTATGTGGAAGCATACACTACTTGTCTTTTTCTGTCTCATGTGTTTTACTTTGCATATCTTCAAAGCTTATCCATATTATAGCATGCATCAGAATTTTATTTCTTTTTAAGGCTGAATAATAGTTCATTTTATGTATATACCACAGTTTGTTTATTCATTCATCTGTTGATGAACACGTAGGTTGCTTCTATCTTTTGGCAATTGTTAACAGTCAAGATTTTTTGGATTTGTCCAAAAGGTATATATGATTATTTTATATATATATATATATATATACACAAAGGTATATATGATTATTAAATTGAACATTCTAATTGGATGAAATGAAAAGAAAGGGTATCACTGATAGAGTTTATAATTTTGATTTCTTTATTGTACACAGGAAAGTGCAAGATCATTTTACCCCCAAATACTATTATTATGTTGTAAACTGCTTACTTTGAATGTTCTATGACATAAATAGAGAAGTTGGAGTATACATCATGATGCATACTTATTTACCTGAAGGGAAAGATGGAATTTTTCATAATGTGCATATTGGATATTCTGATGAACTCGACATTGCCAGTTCTGAACTCTCATTTATATTTTGAGTTCTTAGTGTATGATAATGTGATTTAATGAATCATGAGGAACCAGAGGGATATTTTTGCCTTTTTAAACTTTCAGCTTTGTAGTATACATTTTTTCTTTAGCCCTTCATTTGTTTTTCGTAATTGTTTTTCACTTAACTAGTTTTATCATATTAGTTTTAATATGAATGAAAGGCCATAGTGTTTGTTATGTTTTCAAATATGAAATACCCTGTACATTGCATTGCAGTGATATGGGGTGCTGTCAATGTCCTAGACTTGCAGGGAATCTATAAACTTCATTAAACTTTTATGAGTACTAATTTAGAAAGATATTAATGTGGAATACATGCCATTGCATTATCTGCTTCTTCCTGTGTTTCACTTGATTTAAAACAATACAATACAACACAACAAAAACAAACTTTGATGAAATCCAGCTGATTAGCTTTTGTAGTAAGTTGCCTTTCTACATTAGTATATTTTAAATATTGAAGTATGATATGCACAGTTTTGGTTTCTGGGACTAACTAGTTGAAGGTTATAGGGTTTATATTAATGTTTCTTTGTACACTCATTGTCTAACACTAGATATAGTAAAACTGTATTCAAAATATACCAGCATTGAAGAATAGCATCTAAAAGTTGGATTGGAGTAAGTTGGATGACTTGGAAGAATTGATTTTAAGATGGCAGTAACATCAAATACACTTTTATATAGTTGTGGAGATGTTACTGGGTGGAATTTTTTTTTTTTTTTTTTTTTTTTTTTTTTTTTTTTTTTGAGACGGCGTCTCGCTCTGTCGCCCAGGCTGGAGTGCAGTGGCCGGATCTCAGCTCACTGCAAGCTCCGCCTTCAGGGTTTACGCCATTCTCCTGCCTCAGCCTCCCAAGTAGCTGGGACTACAGGGCCTGCCACCTCACCCGGCTAGTTTTTTGTATTTTTCAGTAGAGACGAGGTTTCACCATGTTAGCCAGGATGGTCTTGATCTCCTGACCTTGTAATACGCCCGTCTCGGCCTCCCAAAGTGCTGGGATTACAGGCTTGAGCCACCGCGCCCGGCCTTTTTTTTTAATTCTACTAGTGAGTCAGGTGGCTATTTCTATTTGAAAGTGTAGGTCTTAGATTTCAAATTCAGTATGGGTTGTAGATTACATACTTCTTTGTAAAGATTTCCCATCTATATTTCCTTGCTGAGTAGTCATATGAAGATGATGGAGGCTTTTTAAGTCTCTCTGATGCTCCAACAAAGAGGATAAACAAGAGGATATTTTAATTTTTATTTTATCTGATGTTAAAAGTATTAGGTACTGTCTTTTGTAGAAAGTTATGGAAATTCTTATTTTTTGTTGCCATTTGCAAAGATGACAATGATAATATATTTGTATAAATATACTTTAATGCCATTTGGCTTTTATCTGGCTACTCTAGTCTCCTTTTTGTTTTTCCTTTCTTCCAAATTGTTCACATTAAATGCAAAAATTTCTGAGCCACCTTATTGTTTCTTACAAAATTGCTGTTCTTTAAATTCCTAGCGTATGTTTTAATTTTTTGAACGTTATTTTATTACTAGAGCTAGAATAATAACTCTTCTCCTGTGCATCTCTCAGTTATTGTAAGAATCAAGTGATTTATTATGAAAACACTGTAAATTATAAAGCACCATATATACTTTACTGATGTCTGTAAGTTATACATAGTTGTGTATTGTACAAATTGTGTTATGTTGTTTGTTTTTTGAGACAGGGTCTCACTCTGTCACTCAGGTTGGAGTACAGTGGTGCAGTCTCAGCTCACTGCAACCTCTGCCAAGCGATCCTGCCACCTCAGCCTACCAAGTGGCTGCGACCACAGGCGCACACCACCACACCACCATGCCCAGCTAATTTTTGTATTTTTTTTTTTTTTTTCTGTAGAGATGGTTTTGCCATGTTGGCCAGGCTTGTCTCAAACTCCTGAGCTCAAGTGAACAGCTCGCCTTGGCCTCCCAAAGTGCTAGGATTACAGGTGTGAGCCACCATGCCTTGCCTGTACAAGTCTGTAAAAGGCAGAATTTTTATATGTATTTCCTATGTACTTTTCTAACTGGGCTTTTATATGCTATTGATATTGTAGTTTCTCGGTCAGGCAAGCATTTTTATTGTGTCTTGTTTGTGTTTTTTTACTTTTTTTAATGTCTTGAATCATTTCCATAATCTGTCTTACTCATTTGGTGATTATAAATTTAGAAGTTTGCCATATAAGATAGTAAAATATTTTAGATCATTTGGGTTGATTTTTCTGCTTTTTTTTTTTTTTTTTCCATTTTTCCTAATGTTAGGAGTAAAACTGGTTTAAAAAAATTTTTTTGAGACACTTTAGAAGATTAAGTGGAATGGTCATATTATACTTTTTCTTTTGGTTTTTACTTTGTATTAATATGAAGGCATATATTGCATTTAGAGAGAGATGAACACAGTAAAATGTTTTCCCATCAGCCTTTCAAATTTGTTGTATCTGGATTGTGAAAGTGTTGTCATTTTAATAACTAGTCTAGCTAGGCTGTCAGCTAGTTCTTGAAATAAGGAAGCTGCTTGGGCATTAGTGCTTGGACCTCCCACTCTCTTGTTGTCAACAGATAACACTGAACAATTTGAACTATTTGATTTGCATGCTTGTTAAGTAATCTGTGTATATGCCATCTATTTGGAAAAATTATTTTTGAAGTGGATAAATCCAAAAAGTTACTATAGGAATAAAAAAGAACAATGTAAACATTCTACTACCTTAGAATGTAGTAGAATATTATTTTGTAAATTTGTAAATTGTGATTCAAGAAGTATTTTTTATGACCTTCCTTTCCATTTGTACCTTCTGAACCAGATCAAATGAAAATCATCACAGGGTTTTTCATGCCCATTTAATGTTTTATTTTAGAAAGAGTTAAGGAGAAAAAAAGTAAGTTGAAACAACTGAACTAATTTCTTATAACCAACATTCAGAACAAAGCTTTTAAATTACTCTTCATCTTCTGTGTTTCTTAGGGATTCCATTGCACAGATTTTATTTTATGCCCTCAGTTCAAAGCTAAAACACATCAACTACCCCTATTATTTAAAAACATATTTTTCAACAAGAGAATTTTAAACAAAATATCTTTTCTTTTATTCTGTTATAGAACTCAGGTGAGAATCCTTCTCATATTTAAAAATGGAAGTAATGTTTTCCTTAAAATTAACATTTTTCTTGTTTAGCTCAAAGGCAGAATGGAAACTTGTTCTCATTTGTACATATTTGGCCTACCCTTTGGCTTACCAATGGTTGAGTCATGAGCAAAATTGGTTTGTGTATGTATTTTACAAGTCAGATGTCAAGTAATAACCTTATAAAGAGGCTCATTATAATTAGGTACATGTATCACAGTTTACTCATGAAGAAACTGCCATTTATGTAATTTCAGAATTTAAAAGCTACATGCTTGAGCAGAGTCTATGTTTCTGTATTTAAAAAAATAAAGTGGATTTTATCTTTGTATTAAAGCATGTTAAGTAACTATATCTGCTTTTACAGTGATATCAAAGCATCAGTAGAAGGGCAAATCAATTTCTGATAATTTCAACATTATTGGTATTTAATTTGGAGCCATACTTATTCTTGATAACTTGACATTTCCCTTTGAGGATATTTAACTCAATTAACTCACAGGCTGAAAAGAAGTAGAGAAAAAACCCAGATGTTCAGTTTAGCAATTAAAAAAGGATTTGCACTTCCTGAGAACAGTTTTTTAAATTAGACAGCATCTAGTTACTCCTGGATCTTTCATTTGTGGTGTTCATGCCTAGACATTTTAAAACTAACTGAAGTAAAAATGCTTACTCAGGAGAAAAGACACTGAGGACCAAGACTCCTTTAATAAATGCAAGACAACTGTTATTACAGAACATAGGAAAGTATTCAAAAGATTTCTTTTGAAATCATTTCAGAAGCTGCATTAAATGGTTCTTTCATTCCTGATTCTGGTTTGCTGAATATCACTATTAGTCATTAAGCACATTGCTTTATCATTTCAGTTTCTGTCTCTGCACATACAACTCTAACCCCTCAAGTTCTCCACTAGTCTACCTCATCTTTCCCTTCAAAACTTCTCCAGGCGCCAACTTTTTGTTAAAGCTCTCCCATGCAAACTCTTTTATTTTATATTCATTGCATATTTAAATTAATTTTTATCCCGTGTTCATTTGAAAAGATTTGGAAATTATGAAATAACTGATCTTAAGTCTTTTTCATTTATATTGTACAGTGCTTCTAGTAGAGCATATATATATTCCTAATATATATATTTTGATAGGATGTGCTGCATAGATGAAGATGAGATAACCATTAGCTCTAAATGAATAGGCATGAACTTTTCAGGGAGTAAGAGGAGCTACAGAAAATTCACATTTAGCTCCTTTTATTTAAATAATATGTAAAAAGTCACACTTCTTAGATGACTTAAAGCTGCTGTAGTTATAAAGTGCCTAAATTGTGAGTGCAGGACTCGTCATTGAATTTACTCCTAGAGGTCTTGAATTCATGCATGCCGATTAAAATATGTAAAAATATGTGAATTATCGTGTAATTGATATCATAGTGAATTAATATCATTTTGATTAAGGTCAAATTTGTTAAGTTTTACTGAATTCATAACAGCTCAACCAATAATATTAGAAACACTGCTGCTGTCATGTGGCAATGCAAATATTTTGACATTAAAAAGGAGTGCAGGACAGGGAACGGTGGCTTACACCTCTAATCCCAGCATTTTGGGAGGCCCTTGCAGGAGGATCACTTGGGGCCAGGAGTTCAAGACCAGCCTGGACAACATAGGGAGACCCTGTCTATACAAAAAATAAAAACTTAGCTGGGCATACTGGCACATACCTATGGTTTCAGCTACCTGGGAGACTGAGGTGGGAGGATCACTTCAGCCCAGAAGTTTGAGGCAACACTGAGCTATGATCACACCACTGAATTCCAGCCTGGGCAACAGAGCAAGACCCTGTCTCTTAAAAAAAAAAAAAAAGAGTGCTGATGTCCCAAGAGTCTAGACACCTGTTGGACTCTAGTTGCCTAACTTAAAAGATGAGAAACCTGGGCCCAAAGGGGTGAAATGACCCACCTCACATCACCCAGAAAGTGTTTAACATAGAACTAGATCTGGTTCCTATGGCCCTGTAATCACATTACTTCTCTATACAGCTTTGGACGTAACAAAAAGGAATGAAGTTTATGAGAGAGGGCCATATAAAAAGAGCAATAGGCCGGGTGCAGTGACTCACACTTGTAATCCCAGCACTTTGGAAGGCTGACACATAGTGTTGCATGCCTGTAGTCCCAGCTACTCAGGAGCCTGAGGTAGGGGATCGCTTGAATCTGGGAGGTGGAGGTTGCAGTGAGCTGAGATCATGCCATTGCACTCCAGCCTGGAGGACAGAATGAGACTCTGTCTCAAAAAAAAAAAAAAAAAAGAAAGAAAGAAAGAAAAAGAAAAAATAGCGATAACCCTGGCTTAGATTATCTTTTATACTTTGAAATGTTTTTTCATCATCAGGAAATAAAATGATAGGAAAACTTGTTTAATGAAGATAATGTTATATAGTGCTTATGAAGATAGTTTCGCCTATTGCACTATTAATTTGTGATTCTTCAGAAACTCAGTAATAGCAGCAGCATCATTTGAATAGTGCTCAAACTTTTTGACATTATTTTTCCAATTATGATTTATTTCTTTAGAAAGCCTGAGAAATAACTAGGAAAGATTTGGTGAGTGCCTTTTTAGACCCGGGAATGCTAATACACAGAGTTATAAAATGAATGGCCTGCGGTCATTGACCTTCTTAGTTCTCCTAACCCTTAATTCTATTTTATGTCCATTATCTATGTTTTTACTTTGTGGCATATCTTTGATTTTTCCTGTTGCTTTAGTGAAAGAGCAGATATATGGGAGAGAGGTGGAAATGCTAGTCACTCAGTTTGGCTTTTCACTAGCACTTCTTGAAAATATTCAGCTGGTGAATATTGAAATGAATGACAAATAAAATCTGAGGGTTTTATGAGTTTCATTTGAAATATGTGATGCCAAAGTAACTGCTAAATAAGTGACTTTGTGTTTCTGGTTACAAGACTCTACTAGTTCAGTGGTAAGTCCTATAGCCATTGTATAAGTTGGTGAGAAAAGATGTAAAATGTGGTACCTGGTATATTGTGTGCACAGGTGATATAAAAATAAACAAAGGTAGAAAAAGTCAAGTCATGCATTCACTCTACAGAAGGAGAGTCAAGTCAGTGAGTTGAACCAATGAGCAAGTGGAAGAAAGTTGCTGTGAGGGAAGTAATTTAAACAGTAACAGTTTCATTCTTTTCTATAGCCAGGTGAAGGAATTATAAGGCCCTAAATTTCCATGAGTTGGGGTAAAAAAAAGTTTTGTATGGTGCAAAATGTCTCAGTCATAGGCTTGGCTATGTGAATGATATGATTTTGGTTCCTTTGTAGTTTGGTCCTTGATAAACCTGATATTCAGTGTAAATGTTTCTCTAAAAATATGTGTACATTGCAGTTTGGTAGAAGATGTCTTTCTACCTATAGTAAACGTTTTTATAGGATATATGGTTAATACTCTCTATGAGTACCTTAAAATATCTCGAAAATACAGGAAAACGTTTCTGCTCTGGATATAAAATTATTTCATCTCAGGAGACTTCCTATCCTTACTACTCTCATTTTAATTCATCATATTACTTTGAAGAAACTACTATTGAAACACAATACATGAAAACAAGAAGTGAACAGAACCATAAAATGAGGAGCTTAGAAAAAAAATTGACAATAAGTATGTTGTTGAAATGAATTCGCTATTAATGCGATCTGAAAAGTTAAAGAGTTGTAGTCAACCTTGTGAATTCATTAATTAATATAACAACTTTGTTGAGCACTTACTGTTTTTTAGGAACTGAATATACCAGGAGAACAAAAGAGTTTCTATCTTTATAAACCTTATAATCTAGTCGTGGGACATGGACAACAAACATACACCTAAGATGTGTACGAGTGTTAATACATATGTCTTGGTCTCTTTAAGCTGCTTTAACAGAATACCATAGACTGGGTGGCTTATAAACAGCAGCAATTTATTTCTCTTGTTAAGAGAAATCTTGTTAAAATCTTGTTAAAATCTTATCTTAAGATTTAAGATTTTAAGTCTTATCTTAAGATTTTAAGATAAGATTTTATCTTAGGATTTTATCTTAAGAGCATGGTCAGCCAAATTTAAGCAGGGACATAACATGATCAAAATTTAAAAATTGTTCTGGCTTCCCTAGGGTAATAGGCTAAGGAAAGATTAAGAACTGTGGAACTAGTTAGGAGACTATTGAAATAGTGCAGGAAAGAGATGATGATGATGACTTAGACGGGAGGTTGTTTGTTAATATATAGTCTACTGTTATTGTGGCTGCAGATTCAATCCTGTGTCTTTCCATTGTCCATTTAAAAGCAATTTTACAAATATCACTTTTTTAAAACAGTAATTACAATGCCATAAGAGGTTTTTTGTTGTAAGCTACTGTGGCAAGAAATTAGTTTTAGGTAGAGAATTGCATGTGTACTTAGCTGTCATTGTATTAGGACTGTTCTTTGGGAGACTTTTATTAATAATGAATTAATAGTGAAGGTTTTATAAGTAGACTCTCTTGCACTATAGTAAGTGTTTTCTGTCTATTATCTCATTTGATCTTCACAAAAATCCTGTGACATATGTGCTGTTATTATTTCTATGATAAAAATAAGAAAACCAGGGGACTGAGAAGTTAAAGAACTTCCCAAGGTAACAAAGATAAAAAAGTATGCATCAGAATTTGAACCTAGTTCTTTCTGATACCACAACTCAAACCTTAAAAAAAACTAATATACCATTTATTGAGAAACTACTTACATATAATCAAATGCACAGATCTTAAATGTATTCAGTGGATTTTCACAGTTGCATACACATATGTAGCTACCTCCCCAAATTAAATACAGAATGTTTGTAGCACTACAGAATGTTCCTTCATGCTCCTTCTGGTCAGTTTTCCCCCAACATCCTCCTACTCTGCAGACTACTATCTGGTTTTATCACCATATGCTAGTTTTGCCTTTTCTTGGACTTCATGTGAATGGAATAAAACAATCCATAATTTTTGGAGTCTCATCTGTGTTGTTACTTATTGCTTATTCTTTCTTATGACTGAAGAGTAGTAGTATTTTATTATATCAGTATAGGTCCATTTCACCTGTTTTTGAGGGACATTTAGATTGTTTCCAGTTCTTAGCAATTTTATGAATAAAACATCTATGAGCATTTATGTACTAGAATATGTTTTCATTTCTATTGGGTAAATACTTAGGAGTAGAATTTATGGATTGTAAGGTATGATGTATGTTTGCCTTTTTAAGAAGCTGCCAAACAGTTCTCTGAAGTGGTTGTACCATTTCAATTTCCTACCAGCAATGTATGGGCATTGCAATTGCTATATATCCATACCAGCATTTGGTACTGTCAGTCTTTGTTTTAGCCATTGTAGTGAGTGTGAACTGGTATCTCACTGTGGTTTTAATTTGCATTTCCGTAAAGACAAACAATGTTGGGTACCTTTTAATGTGTTTATTGGCCATTTGTATGCCTTTTCTTTTGAAGTATTTAAGACTTTTGCCTTTTAAAAAATGTGTATTATTTGGATTTTTATTGCTGATTTCTAAGAATTCTTTGTATATTCCAGATACAAATTCTTGTCAGATATATGTATTACAAATATTTTCTTCCAAACTGTGGTTTGCCTATTCATTTCTCTAGTAGTGTGTCTTTTGATGAGTAGAAATATTTAATATTGATTGAAGTCCAATTTGTTTTGTCTTTCATAGTTAGCTGCTTTCTCTTTCCTAAGTAATCTTTGCCTGCTTCATAGTTACAAAAAATTTCCTCTTGTGTTTTCTTCTAGAAGATTGACTTTAGCTTTAGATTTCAGTCTTTGATTCATGTAGAATTTACTTTTGTGTATACTATGAGGTAAAGGATAAAGTTCTTTTTTTTTGTTTTTTCATGTTTTTCCAGTTGTTCCAACATCTATTATTCCCTATTGAATTGTTTTAGTGCTTTTTTCAAATTAATTGGCTATGTATGTGTGAGTGAGTTTCTGGACACTATACTGATAAATTTGTGTATTCTCATGCCAATATCACATTGTCTTGTTTACTGTCACTTAATCAGGAAGTGCATTTCATGCTTTTTCAAGCTAGTTTTATCTATCTGACCTTCTTTCATTTTTATATAAATTTAGACAGTTGTCAATTTCTTTAAAAAATAACCTGTCCTGATGTCTGTTTGAATGGCATTGAATCTCTAGATTAATTTTGTGAGAATGAACCTATTAATTATGTAGTCTTTCCATCTGCATACATGGTATTATCTCTCATTTATTTCATAGCCCAGAATAATGCACAAGAAAGAACTCATGAGCAAAGAGTATTTGATCAATTACCTCTAACAAACATAGGGTATCTTCTCTCTTTTAAAGTCTATTTAAACATCAATTCTCAGAAAATATGCATTTGGTGTTAAGAGAGGGTATCTCATGTGAAAGTGAGTGAGCTATTCTTCCTTACATCAAGAGGAGCAGTTAAGCCGGGCACGGTTGCTCACGCCTATAATCCTAGCACTTTGGGAAGCTGAGGTGGGCGGATCACGAAGTCAGGAGATCCAGACCATCCTGGCTAACACGGTGAAACCCCGTCTCTACTAAAAATACAAAAACTAGCCGGGCTAGGTGGCGGGCGCCTGTAGTCCCAGCCACTCAGGAGGCTGAGGCAGGAGAATGGCGTGAACCCTGGAGGCGGAACTTGCAGTGAGCCGAGATTGCGCCACTGCACTCCAGCCTGGGCGAGAGAGCAAGACTCTGTCTCGAACAAAAAAAAACCAAACAAACAAAAAAAAAGAGGAGCAGTTAAAACTTCAGAACTGTATTGGGTTTCAAAAAAAAAAAAAAAAAATGCTTTCAAAAAAAATGTGCGCCCTTTGACTAGGAATATTTTTTCTGTACTAGTGAAAGTGTGATCTCTCATAGTTTAATTCAATTACCTAATAAGCTGATATGTGATCACTAGTATTCTCATAACACACCACATGAAAAACAAGCAATCTTGGCCAGGCTTAGTGGCTCACACCTGTAATCCCAGCACTTTAGGAGGCTGAGGTGGCAGGATTGCTTGAGACCTAGGGAGTTCAAGACCATCCTGGGCAACATAGGGAGACCCCCATCTTGACCAAAAAAAAAAAAAAAAAAAAAAATACAAAAATTAGCCTGGTATGGTAATGTGTGGCTGCAGCTCCAACTACTCGGTTGGGTGAAGCAGGGGGCTCACTCGAGCCCAGGAGTTTGAGGCTGCAGTGAGCCATGATTGTGCCACTGCACCCCAGCCTGAGTAACAGAGACCCCCAACTCAAAAAACAAACAAACAAACAAACAAACAAAAAACCCAAGCAAAACAAGCAGTCTTATGTGGAAGCGGTCAGAAAGTGCTTTAAAGTTGTGAATAGAGTTGCATTTTCTAAGTCCAGGGGAAATGTGTACAATAAAACTAATGGAAGTAAAAGCTTTTGGGACTCGAATTTCCCAGTAAGTCAGTAGGGTTCAGAACATTCATCTTTCAATACTTAATTTTGGAGGAGTAATATAATATGTACCTCAGAGGATTACTGCAAGGATTAGAGCAGGAAATCTATGACAAATGCTGAGCACATTGTTTGGCATAAAGAAGGATCTCAATAAACTTAAATCTTTTCATCTTTATCTAGATCCATGACAAGTTCTGGGTGCAGGTGCAGTTTTTTAACTTGTTTCATGTCTCTGCTTTGACTTTAGAATGCTGTTGTTGAGCATAGTATTCAGACATCTTGCAGAAGCACCACTTTTCTCAAATATTAATTTGGTTTTGATTTCTACTTTATAAGCAGATATATATGTGTATATATATGGTATGATTTACTTCCTTAGATGGTGTGTGTGTGTATATATATATATATATATATATATATATATATCTCCAAATTTAATGTCCATTTAGCATAAAGAATATTTTTCCTTTTACTGGACTTGAAACTATTGCAACTTAGAAGAGTGAAACTCAGTAAATTTTTTTTCTAAATTCAGTTAATTACAGTAGTTAATTTACAGATCATGGTATTTGTTATTACGTTAACACTAAAATATACTTTAGTGTTAGGTTTGTTGATAATACATTTAAATATACTTAGGTTTGTTGATAATACATTTATAAATGATTTGTTATAAGCAGATTAAACTTATTAGCAGCAACTAGAAGCTACTTGTGAACTATTTAGGGCAAGAGAGGTTTACCTTATGTTAGTGGCTTAGAAAGGCCAAAGGGAGTTGTTCCTTTATAGGCAAAGTAAATTTGACAGAACAGAGAGTACATTCGCATTTTAAAGTATATTTTATATTATTAGGAGTAATTTATTTTCATTAATAAAATTCGATAGGCTAGAGTTACAAAATGGAATTGAAAAGATTCTTCTTCACACCCTGTTTCCACTCTGCAAAAATATTTGCTGGTCATCTGTTAGTAGTAAACTGTGTATCTTTACAGAATTATGTGGGCATTCATCGTTTTTAGCTTAATTCCTAAGATATATACATAGTTATATATACACATGGTTTTGATGCTACTCAATCTGAGACTCTTCCTCCCACAATCCATTTTCAGAATTCTTACACAGCTTATTTTTATTTGATGTGCATTTCTAATTGCAAATCTTAAGCCTATTAAATTAAAATGAGTTTTAATGCACATCTACTTTTAAATTTTCTCAGAAATTGATCTTTTGGCAATTAAATTGCTGAATGGGGAAAACGATCTTTATAGCTAAATGCAGGATAGAGTAAAATGAATAAAAAAACAGATTTAGTATGTCAAAGATTGCAAAGGCAAAGAATTTTGAGCACTGTATTGGTTAAAGAAGAAGAAATTTTAAAACAAAAAATTATAGGAGAATATTTATATTGTTTAAAGCTGTTATAAAAAGAAAAGCTATCGTAGTGTTAAATGTATGTGCTAAATGACCTAATAACAAAAGGGAAAAAGATCTTATCTAACATTACCTTAAGGCTGTATGATAACAGAAATTAAGGAAAGCAAGAAGAAAACTTACAAAGAACAAAATACAAAGGCAAATCATAGAAAAAAAACTCAAAAGTATTTACAGTAGAACCAAAAGCCACTTATTTCAAACAAATAATAAAGAAATAACCAAAGCCATGGGCTACAAATCCAAGAGATTGGGAGACTTTTTTTTTTCTACCTTTTCATGCTTTATGCCTAGAGTATAGACATGCTTGGCCGGCAGTAAATGCTTGGTAAATATTTATTAAATTCATTAATATTTCTTACATATTTTAATAGATTAATGGTGATTGAAAATGAAAGCACAATGTAATAATAGAGAAAATATTAACTGTTATAAGTGAATATTGTATACATTTATGTATTAAGCAAAGTATACATCTTAATTCCAAACATAATTTCAGAGTGAAAAGGATACAATAACTAGTAAAACAATATGCCAATAATCATAAAAAAAGTATAATTTTAAGACTGACTTCAATAACAAATAATTAACAAATTTGTATTTTCATTTTGTTGTTGAAGCCCACAGTTTTATATTATATAAAGTAACCCAAAACATACGAAAAGTAGAAAAATTTGTTTCATTTTATGAAGGAAGTCTCTTTATTCCAGAATATAAACAGTTCACATGAATGAACACAGACTCTAAAATAAGAGCAAATGAAATAACATACTGAGTAGTGTTAATATCAGGAATGCAAATCTAATTTAACATTAGGAATTTTATTAACATAATATGTAATATAACATCAATATGTTATATAACAAACGAAAGTCTTTCCCTGATAGATATTGAAAAGGCAATTAATAAAATTTATTCTCTTCATAGAGAAAAAGTAAATATTAATTACAGAAACAGAAGGTTTTTAAGAAGTACTTTAACCTGTAAATTTAATATCTTTCAGTGTTTTTCTACCCCATTCTTTTTGTATGTTGCCTGAATGCTACCTATGTCTTTTATGGTGAGTAATGTCATAGTCAAACAGTTACTGGAAATGTATAATTTCAATTGGTATATTTTTGCTCATTTTATATATATGTATACATACACAAACATATCATTTTTTTGCAGAATTTTGAAATTGTTAATTGCTTAGAATTTTCAACACTGGCCAGTTAACCCAGTTCGGATAAGGAGGCTAGCATGAAACCTCACTAATTTATTTTACTTTGTAGGAAAAGTCGTTACAATTATTTTTGGTAAAGTGGCCGGATGCAGTGACTCACGCCTGTAATCCCAGCACTTTGGGTGGCCAAGGAGGGCAGATCACTTGAGGCCATGAGTTTGAGGCCATCCTAGCCAACATGATGAAACCCTGTATCTACTAAAAGTAAAAAAAAAAATCAGCCGGGCATGATGGCACATGCCTGTAGTCCCAGCTACTTGGGAGGCTAAGGAATGAGTATCCCTTGAAACTGGGAAGTGGAGGTTGTAGTGAGCCAAGATCATGCCACTACATTCCAGCCTGGGTGACAGAGTGAGACTCTATCTCAAAAAAAAAAAAAAAGTTATTTTTGGTAAAGATATGCATGAAATAATATTCAGTAAGCTTGTGTTTAGATACTATAATCTCAATGATTAATAAAGTAATAAAGCAGTTTTAATTTTTTTTTGAAACTCACAAAATTTTAGACGTATTTTCTCTTTAATCCTCAAAACAACTCTTTCTTAAGTGTTATAGTATTATTTTCATTTTGTATATGAGGGGACCAGCTCAGAAATAATAAATTACAAAGTTGTTAGAGAAAAAAATTCTTCCTCATTTTTAATATTTCCTTCAAGGTAAAGGGACCTTAATTAATGCAATTAGTGACCCTCTCTCTCTTTCTCCTACTTCACTTCCCCTTCAACTCTGCTTTGGTGAAGGTGAAATAGCTTAACATGATTGGGGAGAATGTATTAGGCAAGGGGTTTTGGAACAGGCTTAACTGCAAGGAGCACCGACGGGGCTCTGTAGTCAAGAGGAACAGGTTTCAACTCCATGGAGGGAAAGCTGGCTTCTGGCTGGATGACCGTATATCTTGTTTTGCCCAGGACACTTCCACTTGATGTGGTCCCCAATATGGTTATTCATAGCACCATATTTCACTCCCTTGAGTACCCCAGTTGGAATAATAAGCTATGTGTTCACCTTAATAATCTTGCATAATTCTAGGGTTCGGTATTAAGAAAGCACATTGCTTGCATATAAATAAAGAGCCATGTATTTTAATATTGTCTTTATAAGTATTGGCCTCAGTCAGCTACTCCATTGTTTTATTTCTCCATTTCTGAATCTGGGCAGGGAAGAGGAGCATTTTTGAGACCAGGAATAATTTTTGATTGGATTAGATTTTCAGTCTTTTACTGCTTTAGTAAACTTTCTAATATACTGTACATTCCATATGAGATATCAAACTAGAGGTCAATTTAAGCAATTTAATTTCCAAACAACTTGCTATTTTAAGTTATTTGACATCATGAAGACAAATAAATTGATTGGCTGTTTTCACCTTTTAGTTGTTTTGGTTTAGAATTGAGACCTTTGGAGGAATGTTTGAAGGTTTAATGTAGGGAAAAATAAAAATAAAAACTTTTTGTATATTCTCTGGAAACCTGTGAATTAAACTGACAATCGGTAGGTTAATAAGAGAAAAATGAATTTATTTATGTGTGCAACATACATATGCATGGGAGTGTTAAGTGATGAGTAACTTAAAGGGGTCATTAGAATTTGGGGCTTATAATCCTAACTTAGTAGGGGAAAAGGAGTGGGGAGAAAAGGCTTCTGTGGGAAGAACAAATAGGTTTCTTTAAGAAAGACAAGTGGGTTATTTTTGGTGAACAAACAGAAGATAACATTTGTTACAATGTTTGACTATACCTGTACAAGTGGTCTTTATATCTTCTTAGGGCCAGGAAATGCCCCCAGAGAGAGGATTTATGATAAATTTACTTCTGGGCTCTCTGCTGGGATTAGAAGCCACCACACAGATAATTTATGGCAGTCCTCATTTGTTAGAAGTCTTTGCTTTTACTTTTATTCAGATAAGAGAAACTCTGAGGAGGCTTATGTATCTGTTGAATCACAGGTGTCTTCAGCTTAAAATAAAATTTATACCAACCGTGGAGTCCCAAGTGGGTCCCCACATGAACATTGATATTCATTTACTGCAACACTCTCATTTTCCAGCTTAGGAAAAGAAGGTCTGGAGATGTGACTTAGACAAAGTTACATGTTGTATTAGTGACACAATTGGTTGTAAAATTTCCCAGGCCTCAGGTTCCTGGGTAAAGTGTTTTTAACAATAACCCCACTCTTCCTTTTAGGGTAGGAATAGGGAAAAATGAGTGAGAATTATATTTAGGTAGCTGAATTGGAAGACTAAACCTGATGTTTTTATGAAAAGCTTTATTTGCTATTTCTTGAATATCACCTTAATATCTCAACTTGATCTGTAGAATTTTGATCACAAGTTACCTTTCCACTCTCTTATTACTGGTAATTAAATTGAAAATTCACCTCTGTTATTTTGTCATAGCCTACTGCAGATGATTATCTCCAATGAGCTCCTTAGGTGCAGAGCCTAGGTTTATTCCTTCCTGACTGCTTAGTAGTGATATTTATAGAAGTAGCGTTAAAGTGAGTAAGCGTATGTAATTCTTTTATATTTGCCTAAGTGAAGTTTGGAAATGTAGTTTTTTATGTATATTTCAGCCTGTTTATCCTTGTATGTGTAGCCCAATTACATCTTAACATTTGTTTTTGAAGAGCAGGCCAGAAACAAAATATTCACTTGTACTTAATATGTTGTAATAATAGACATATTCAATAAAATATGGACTGGGAATACAATTGGGCATCATATCTGATTGGATGAAAGAGAGTATGATAAATGTGATCATTTTTCTGTCACAGAATTTCATATTGAGAATATGCCAGTTATTTTGAAGTCAGTATATTTGCTGGGATTATTTGCTTCTGCTTGAAAGGATAGTGGGATTTTTTTTTTTCCTGTGATTATGATTTCTGTTGTTAAAATTATTATTTTTTGCTTTTGCATCTAAATATGCCCTTTCATAGGCAGCTGAATTAATCTGGTCAGACAATAACCCATTTCTGGTTAATTTGATATTAGCTTTTTTTTGAAATTTGAGGATACTTTTTAGCATTTCTAGATGGTCAATATCAGATTCAAATCACCAGCCTTCTTAAGAGGATTTTAATGCATTCCTACTTTTAAATATTCGCAGTATGTTTACTGCTCTCAGTAGTGGGATGTGTTGATTCTGAATTGCTAAATCTATTAGAAGGTTTTTTTTTTTTTTTTTTTTAAATGTGTTTAGGAGTGTGTGTGTGTGTGTGTGTGTGTGTGTGAATGTGAATGTGATTGTTGGTTTTCTTTACCAAAAATTGATATTTGATTAGAGATGGGAAATACCTTTGAGTACTGTTAAAAATGCAACTTAAATTTGGTTACTACTACTGAATTGTTAATCAGAACCCTTGAACTGGTGGCACAAGTAAATCATGGCCAACGAGACATGTGGCCATCGCCAAATAGACTAATAATTTGTGGCCCCTTCAAATGTTAGATATTTGAACTATTAGTATTGTCTGAGAACTGTTGATAGCAACTCAGCTTGTCATCTGCTATCATGAGCAATGTAGCTTTGCCTTTATATTTACAACTCTGTTGTCCAAACCAAAGTTTTACAGTTAAAACTCTCTGCCATCCTTAGACTATAATTTAGTGTTATTCTAATCAATCTCCTATGGTTACAGGAGCCTGAAGGGTTTAATCTCCAACTTTAAGCTACTTAGCTAAGTATTCTTTCCAGCTTCTTATCAGTTCTGTAGTCTCTCTGAGTTCTGTATTTTTCTATTTGGTTACATTTTAGGTGATGTTTTAGATCCCATAGAGATCAGCGCTTTTAGTAGGTACTTGGCTTCATTATTCTTTTATTTAGTTTGGGATCCCATATAATAAAATGTGACTAAACTTAGGATTTAAACTAGGTGTTAAAAGTGAGAACAGTGATCTTAGAGGTTTCTTCCTTCCCCATCCCCCAAGGGGGCCTTAAATTTTTAGAGTTAGCTTGATAGTGTTTTGTGAATCATATGTATTTAGCTAGTTAACTACCAGTTGTGTTCATTTCCATTCTATTTCAAAGTAGTGCTTTGAGGATTGTCAAAAGACAAATTTTCAACAAATTCAGTTTAAAGGTCTAATTGGCTTTTAGTAGTAATTCATGAATTGGGTAGCTTCTCACTGAAAAATTTAGAAAAGTTGCTCTGAAAGGCATGGTAGAATGGTCAGTTTTTATAAGATAGCTTGAGCAAGAACAGGGAAACAACATAATATGAAAGGCAGATTGCTTAACTTCAGGTTACTGGGTTAAAGCAGAGGGGACTTACCATGTTGGCTATAACTGGCCTATTTGGGAATTTGGCTATCATCTCTCTCCTGATTACTGAACTTTAGTATGAAGGACTCCATTTTGGTTTGGTCTGTTCTGTTGGGGCCTAGTACAGGATCTCAGTCCAAATCAATGGCTTTCCATACATTTTATTTGAAAGGAATAAAGGATGCAAGGCATAGGGAAATTTCAAGATGACAAACATGTGAAGATATATAAATAATCATATGAATTGTTCATTAACAGTTTATCTTGTATTTACTTCATCGCTCCATTTTTTGCTTGAGCATAGACGTTAGCATATTGTTTGTTAAATTATCTATTTTATTCATTTTAATTTAGATTTTCACTGTTTTTTCTTAATATTTAGTAGTATTTAGGCTTCTTTCTCAAAAAAAATTTGTCACTATATACTTTTGTTTAAAATTTTGTCTAATTTTAGACAAAAGCACATAGTAACACAATTTTCTTGAAACCACTTTTGCAAAAAGTGTAACTGGGAACATTATTACAGTGAAAAAGATTGGACCTAACCAACTCCATCTTGCTTCTAATTTTCAAGCTGTCCTTGTTCCTTTGTGGGCATAGGCTGAACTAACTTTGGGAGGAACTTAGTTTATAGTTTAGCTGTGAAACAAAGATGAAAACAGCCCTTTCCGAGACAAAACCCTTTCCTGCCTGGGGACTAGACTGCCTTTGCAGGACTAACCAACTAGCCACAAGATTAGAAATTATGGTTTAGGAGTCACACGGTTGGAGGCTGCAAGAGTCTAAACCTTCCCAAATTGCTCCTGGTGATAACATCACTTTTGTAAAACTTAAGATAATAGTTTGAGATATTTTGCAGACCCTGCACTCGATGGATCCTCTGGCACAATTTAGACTGACAAACTGGCTCATCTGGTCTTGTGGCGACCACCCAGGAATTGATTTAGTACAAGAGGGCAGCTTCAACGCCCTATGATTTCATCTCTGACCTAACCAATCGGCACTCCCCACTTTCTGATCCCCTACCTACCAAATTATCCTTAAAAACCCTGATCCCCAAGTTTTGGGGAAGACTGATTTGAGTAAAAATAAAATTCTGGTCTTTATTATTGAGTAATAATACAACTCAAATAAGACTGATTTGAATAACAATAAAAATAGCTGGCTCTGTATGAATTAAACTTTTTCTCTGTTGTAATTTCCCTCTCTTGGTAAATCTGCTCTGTCTCGGCAGCAGACAAAGAGAACCCATTAGGCATTACAGTATTTATGTACATCTTTTGTTTCTATTCTGCTTGAAAAATAATTCCCATAGATTTTCTTTAAAAATTTAAGTCTTCTCCTTTTGCCACTTAACAGTATTAATTTTATTGAAAACTGTTGTGAAAAAAGTTAATGGACCTGCAAGGGCATGATATAGCTAATGGTTAACAACATAAATAACTAACTGTGATATAGTAGGTTATATCCTTAGGTCTATATTATAATTGAGGTCAGCAGTCTGAGAATAACTTTAATATAGTTATATTAATATAATTCTGTAAGTATAGCTTTAAGGTTTAATTATTTAACTAAGACTATTACGAAGGAAAGAAAAATAGTTAAGCATATGAACAATTCTCTTTCAAGTAATCATAGATTTTAGGAATGAAAATTCAACTCTCTCCACCAACTTTGCTATTTAAAACTAGAGAATAGGACAGGCCCGGTGACTCATGCCTGTAATCCCAGCACTTTGGGAGGCGGAGGCGGGCGGATCACGAAGTCAGGAGATCAAGACCATCCTGGCTAACACGGCGAAACCCCGTCTCTACTAAAAAAATACAAAAAAAATTCTCCGGGCGCTGTGGCGGGCGCCTGTAGTCCCAGCTAGTCGGGAGGCTGAGGCAGGAGAATGACGTGAACCCGGAAGGCAGAAGCTTGCAGTGAGCCGAGATTGCGCCACTGCACTCCAGCCTGGGCGACAGAGCGAGACTCTGTCTCAAAAAAAAAAAAAAAAAACAAAAAAACAAAAACAAAACCCACAAAACTAGAGAATAGAGATTTAGTAGAATCATTTTAAGTGGTATTCACAAAAGGATATTTGGTTTTACCTTAACACTCACTTTTGGAAATTTTGTTTTTCTTTTGCTCAGGCATATAATAAAAGTACAGTTGAGTTAGATATTTATAACTCAAGCTTCAGGCAGTACCAAGTCCTGGAATTTTTTTAAGAATTCAATCATGAGCATTCTATAAAAGTTCGTTATACAAGGTTATCCAAAAGGTTCCTATAAATCTTACTTTATCACCTACTTTTGAAAAACTCATATTGGGTAGAGACCAGCAAAGAAAGTTTTTCTGCAAGTAAGATTTTTCTCTTATTTTTTTAAATAAGCATTTTCTTTGGCTATTGATACTGTTTCTAATTGATTTTCTAAATGAGTAGAAAAGAAGAGACAATTCTGGAAAATATAAACTACTCACAAATTAAAATTTATTGCTCTTTGAGACATCTGCCTTTCCTTCTTAATTTGTGACAGTAATTGCTGTTCCAAGAGGGGCAGAAAGAACATATCCCAGTGGCTTATTTAGCAAAACACTGGAATGTTTATTTGAACTTGATCACTCTTAAAACTTAAAAAAGGTAAAATAGGTCAGAAAGATGTAATCTTTTATAGGATTCCTTCAAACGTTTAACTCTCAATATTAAATGAAAATAATTGGAACACGAAGAGCTTGGAACACTATTCACTTGTTCAATTTTGTGTTCATAACTGTATCATGGGGGTGTTTTTCTCTTGGTGTGCAAAATATTCCTACATGGTACCAAACATAAATTTGTGGGGATTCAGTTTTAGAAACACATAAAACTAAATGTTCTGCTCATTACCTCCCCTCCTTGATATCACTAAGTTCACTTTGCTGGATGTTACTACTTTTATGCAGTAATTTTATTAATTATATCAAAGGAAATATTTCAGATTAGAGATGAGTTCTACAGGTTTGTGTGTATGTCTTTTTTTTTTTTTTTTTTTTTTTTTAAGACGGAGTCTCATTCTGTCACCCAGGCTGGAGTGCAGTGGTACAATCTCAATTCACTACAACCTCTGCCTCCCAGGTTCAAGCGATTCTCCTGCCTCAGCCTCCAGAATAAGTGGGATTACAGATGTGCACCACCACACCTGGCTAATTTTTGTATTTTTTGTAGAGACAGAGTTTTGCCATGTTGGCGAGGCTGGTCTCAAACTCCTGACCTGAAGTGATCCAGCCGCCTTGGCCTCCCAAAGTGCTGGGATTTCAGGTGTGAGCCACCACGCCCAGCCCAGGCTTGTGATGTTCAAGATTTATCAATTGAGAAGAAAATGTCAATCAAGTAACAGACTACTTTCTTTTAGTGTATAATAGAATGATACTTGGCTCTTGACATTTGTCTTTTTTTTGTACAATACTGTCATGACAGTCAACACACTTGTCTTTTGCTTAGTAAAAGCTGGGGGCTTGATAGAAATCATAGACTAAATTTAACTAGTACAGCAAATTGAGTTGTGATCTGTATCTGTGATTCGTAGAAAATTTGTTCTTAATATTTTTTTACTACTGTGAGCAAATGACTGAAATGGAACAATTGAAGAGAAAGTTGATGCAAATACATACTTAGAAGCCTTGTACCTGAAGTAAACTAGGAGCAAATTCTTCAGTGATTTCAGTCTCCTGTGATGGTGGCACAAGTATGGCTTTTTCTGTGTTTCTGGCATTAGGCTTTTCAGAGAAACTAATGGGAGTAATGGCTCTCTAGGTGTGTAATAACTTTTTATGACTCTTGAAATTACTCCAAAACAAGGTCTCCCTATCAGTGATTTGTGGAATAGTAGTGCCCTGGAAATGCCAATAAGTTGTTCTGAGAAAAGAGAAATTATTTGATCAAGCGAATTTGAGAAACTTTTTGTTACACAATCAGCTGCATACTGTTTCACTGTAGGATATCTCAGAGTCAATACCTAATGACATATATTGTGAATTGCTAAGAAGGAGGTATATAGTTCACAGCATTTCCCAAGCCGACTTGATCCTGGAAACCACCTATAACATCTAGCAAGACGAGAATGCTCCATAGAAATTAATTGAGGAATGTTATCTAAAAACCTAACTATATATTAATGTATACTTTCTAGTTACTCATGAATCTAATTTATATTTAAAGTATAAAAAATGTTGGTAGAAATGATAAAATTGAATGGCCTTTTATGATAAGATAAACTCATAGCATATGAGAATAAAAGGAACACCACTTAATAGTACCTACCAAAAACTCTAAAAAATAATATTTAAAAATGAAACCTAGAAACATTTCCTTTAAACTAAGGAATAAGAGAAGAATGCTCACTGTTAAAAGGTTTCAGACTGGAAAGGAAGAAACAAATTCTCAATATTTGCAGAGGTCCAGGAGAATGTACAGAGCAACCTTTAGTATCAACAAAAGTTGCTAGATCAAGATCAATATAAAAAATTAAGTGTTCCTATACACCTAACCATATGGTTACAAAGGGTAATTTTAAAAAGAGACCATGTATAAATTACATAAAAGAATGTAAAGTAATTGAGAAGAAATCTAATAAAGGTTGTAGAAGATCTTTTATGAAGAAAATTTTAAAGTATCATTGAAAGCTATATCTGTATGGATGGGTAAGAGTCAATATGTTTAAAATGACAAGTCTCCCCAAATTAATCTATAAATTCAAATTTTAGTTACAAAATACCATCAGGGTTTTCATATAACTTGATAATGTAGGGAAGGTAAAATTTTTCTCTAACCTCCTATGGTCTCCAGCTGGTACTGATATAAGACAGATCAACGGGAGAAAAACATACACATTTTATTTACATGTGCTTGTAAACAAAATGCTCTCACAAGAAAAATGGAGACCCAAAGAAATGACTAGCTCTAAATGCTTACATACTGTGTGGAACAAAGAGTGGCAATTGTAGAAAAGTGACTAGGAAGAGAGGGGTTAGTTTAAGGTTTGTTTGTACAGATTTCTTTCAGCCTCAACTCCCCTCCTCTTGTGATGAGAATATTTCTCTCCTCGTGGTATAGGGAAGATATTGGCAGTTTCAACTCCTGCTTTATGAAGAAAAGGGAAAGTCAGAGTGCATCTCTTGCACCTGCTGTTTTTCAGGTGCCTTTAGCTCAAAATGATCAACATGTCAAATGGTGTATTTTGGGATGCCATCCTGAACTCATTCAGTAGATAATATGATTTATGTGGAATAATAAAGGACCCAAAAGTAGCAAAGATAATTTTTAAAAAGAAGAAGAATGGAGTGAGAAGCAGGGGAATTGGAGTGTAATTGTTCTACCAGATACCCAAACTTACTTGTGGTAAATAAAAGAATATGATATTGGTACAGGGGAAAGGAAACATACTGATATGCTAGAATAGAAGAGAGCACTGAAAATGGATCCACGTATGTGGGAACTTGATGTTTCTTGAAGGTGGTATCATAAATTAATAGAAGAAATAGGGACCGCTGAATACATGATAAATTAGTTTATCCACGGGAAAAAGATAAAACAGACCCTATTTGAAACTTTACCCCAAAATAAATTCAAGATGATCAAAAGACTAACTATGACAAGAAAAATGGTAAAGCTTTTAGAAACAATTTACAAGTTATGGAAGAGTATCCGTATGATATAGTGGTAATGAGGGATATATTTGTTTTAAAAAGTCACAAAAAACAGATGCCATCAGTAAAAAATTAATAGAACTTGCCACATTAAGAAACAAATAAATGCACCCCCCCAAAAAAGTTTGTATTACCATGAAGAAAAAATATGCTACATGTAAAAATGTAAGCCACAGCCTGAGTGAAAAAAAATATCACACGTAAAGGATAAGTACCCAGGATATTAAAAAACAAAAGTTCTGCATATTGATAAGAAAAAGACAGAAGTTCTTATAGAAAAAAATGAGGAAAGAATAAGAACTATCACAAAAGAATTGACTCAGATTGTCAATAATTATATGAAAAGATGTTCAGCTATATAAGTAATATTAAAAAATGCAGTTTGACAAAAAGAGAGTCCAGGTCACATCCATTAGATTGGCAGCTACTGGTTGCCAGTATTATTCTTAATGTGTCGTATTAATATTATATATAATATTGTTATTATATAATGTTATATTACATATAATGTAAACCATCACAAGTTTACATTTAATTATATGTAATATAATAATATTAATATTAATAAGTCATGTAACACTTACTGTTGGGGAAAGCATGGAGAAACAGAAACCTGTACCCATTTCTGCAGGGAGTATAGATTTGCAAAGAAAGCCATTTGATAATACCTAGAAAAATTGACAATTTTCATTTATATACTCTGGAATTTTCCTACTAGTTTACAATGTAAGGAAGCTCTCACAATTGTGTGTAAGTAGGCCTGTACAGAGATGGTCATTCAGGACAGTTTGTAAATGAGAGAAAAAGTGAACACAATTTAACCATCTCCTCAGTAGGGTAATGGCTAAATAAACTGTGATATACAGTTAATTAGTAAAACATTATCCAGTTGTTAAAATGATGAAATTTATTTATATCAATATGGTTAATCCGGAAATTAGAGTGAGTAATTAAAGTTTCAAAGGCACACTTACAGTATAATACCATTTGTATGAAATTTTAAATGCAGAAAACAATAGTGCATATTGTTTGTGGATATACATGTATAGTGACAGACTACAAACATGCATGGGACTTATACCTATCCATTAAAAAAAATATTTTATCCCTAGGTAGAAAGGAAGGAGAAAGATGGAAGCTTGAGGGTGTGTGTGTGTGTGTGTGTGTGTATATATGTATATATTGTATATATATATATATCTGTATATATATTTTTTTATTGTATATCTTCTATGTGTATATTATGTGTATATATATTATATATTGTGTGTATATATGTGTGTAATATGTGTGTATATATGTGTATATATATGTTGTTTCTGGTATATGTTTGTCTATTGTGTCCTATATGGTGTGTATATGTTTATTGTGTATCTCTGTTGGTGTAATTGTTGTATATATGTGTGTATATTGTATATAGTGTGTATATTGTATATCTGTATGTAATTATGTTATCTCTATGTGTGTATATGTGTCTATCTGTATATATCTGTTTATTGTAATATGTCTATATGTATCTTATATGTTGTATATATGCTATATATGTATGTTATCTATAGTGTATTCTATGACTTTTTTTCCCCTTTTTTTATTTTTGGAAACAAAAATAGGGAAATGTTAATATTGGTTTAAACATGGTGGTGGATAAATGTTTTTGTTATATATTTTTTACGTGATAAAACTATCACTGGAATTTAAATTTTAAAAATTTCAAAGTATTCACAGATTTCTGTTTTTACAATTTCAGAAATAGACATAGAAGAGAGCTGTTTTCAATTGATCACTGTAGCTAGTGCATTGAAGATGAATGTGCCTGGAAACTTTCAAATTATGGAATTTGAGGTGAATGAAGTAATGGTATATAGCTTTTGCTGCTTTGTTAATATTTAAGTGGGCCAGGAATAGTTCAAGTCTTTAAATAGAAGTATATTTACAATATCCAGCTTAGCATCCAGCTTGGGAAACACTATTTCCCATCAGCTTTAAAGCATAACTCTATAAATAATATATGAACTTGAACCTTACTCTAAAGATAAGGAGAGATTTAAAATAACAATAAACAAACATAGTCCTCCTGGGTCATTCTTAGACACATTTTTGAGTAGGTCAAAGTTAATTCTTGGCTATTCTGGACTTTTCTCAAGTTTGCCTCTATCCCTTAGAGATTGGTGACTGCATCAATAAGTGATACATTCACATACTTGAAAGTATAAGTGACTCAGGATGCATAATGAGTTTTATGTCCAAATGATACTTAGATTTTAAGGAAGTTCAATGACTTACACTAAAGTAATGAATTTCTATCTTGTTCATTAGAGTGGTGGGTGGGGGTAGGTGTTTAGACAAGGGCCTTCATGAGACCTCCCAGTTCCATCCCCTAGTGAGCGTCTGCTCTACTTAGGAGACCAGTGGTTTTTCTTTTTACCTAGGAAAATAAAGTGAGAGAACAAGTATATTTAATGAAAATGATAACATTATTTTTAAAAATTATAAATTAGAGACCAATTAGAAATCATACAACCTCATCACCCTGAAAAGTAGTTTGTATTCAGATGTTCTTTCTAAGCATAGAATGAAGTCTAAGCTGAGATGTCACTGTGGAGAGTTAGTGAAGGCCCCGTGATAGGTTTTCAATAAGTTAAAGGTAGAGTCCATTTCACTGTGATAGCTGTTATAAGTAAATTCCTAGATCATTTATTTTCATAGGCCAACATAAAGGCTAGTTCCATGTTGATATTACTCTTTGAAGAATAACCATTTCATTGTAAACCAATATTATTGTGTTATTTCAATTTACTTTTGCAGTTGCTTTCAGGACAAATTTTATCAAATCATTTAAATGTTTCTTTTAGCTCAAATAGGCATAATCTCCTATGTGAAAATATGTTCACATCTATATAAGTAGATATTTTAGCTTTTAGTATAGATTTTGAATTTACCCCTCAGTATTATTTTCCTTTTTAAGCTTATTGCAGTTTCCATTGAGACAGTTTGGGTAAAGGGAGATTTAGTGGCATTATCTATGTGCATGTTAGTATTTTAAGAATGAATTGCGAAGGATAAGTTGGGAACTTCTAAACTGTGCATAGATACAGGCTAATATATTTTCAACTTTAAGTATATATGATAAGATAGATAATATAATGAAACATAATAGATGATGTATATAGTATATATATTTACTAATATATAAATATATTTTATATTTAATACAATATAATAAATTTATGATTTTTTGTAAATTCATTGAAATCTAAACTTCAGTGAATTTTATTCAACCTAAAGGCTCTTTTACATATGTCTAGGTATTAGAATTTAAAACAAGATAACACAACTTTGTAGCAATTCCACAGGATTCAGATTTCAAAGAGTTTGAGCTAGAAAGTATTTATTATGTAGAACACATTCCAGAATTAGTCCAAAGAAGACATGCATTAGAGAAACATTCGACCTCTTATTATTGAAGTTGTGTACTTGATAGATACCCTGAGAGCTTATTAAAGTAGTTTCCATTTTTCAGTATGAAGTTGGTATACCTAAATCAGCAGTCTTTGACTCTATATTTTCTCTGAAAATAGGGCAAACTCACCTTCCTATACTGGTATTGCCTTGCCTAGCTGCTGAAGTTGTAGTGGCAGCAACAGCTGAGACAGCAGCAATATATCAATAGAAATAGTCTGTGGGATAGAACTGCAGCCACACACAAGATCTAAGACTTGTCTAAAATTTAATATAGACATTGCTTTGCTATATCAATCTAAATAATTATCCCTTAATTATCATCCCTTTATTTTCAATCTTTCTTGAATAAAAGGAAAGGAATAATTGATTGATAGCTGTGATTGATGTTGTGTGTTTTGAACAGTAATTCCAGGTGTGTGCCAAAGAGCAAAGTACTTTATTGTCTTTGTCAGAGTTTAGAAATACATCGTCTCCAGATAATCCTAGGAGCTCAGAAGGTCTCTGTATTAATAATTTTAGTTCCTTGGCTTTTGTTCTTTCAGTCATAATAAACAGTTTGCATATCTTGAGTTTGCTCCAGAAACCTGTTATGAATATCCTTTAAATTCCATAATTGTCCTTTTTCACTGGGCTGGTTAGTGATGAGTTTCCAGTTTCCAGCTTAGGTCCTATACTCTAGGAAATAAATATAACTTAACCTGCTATCATCTACATATGTGTCATTGAGAGCTTTTGACAGGAATTTATTCACAAATATGTAAGTCTTGTCAAAATACCCTAGTTTTTAAATATCCTGAAATGTAAGAATCTCGGAAAATCTGTAGTTCTGAGATTCTGGTGAACCCAGAGTGATTGGAGCCTTAAATAGTTTCCTTCCAAATATCTGAATTTCTTTATCTGTTTTGTTTCTCATAACAGAATCAAATCATGAAAATAAATGAAGTTAAAGATAAAAGTGCAGGTCTGCCAGTCCCCCCACTCCCGTGCCTGGCATTAAACTAAAAATAAATGCCATTCTAAAACCTGGAGCTTCTTTTGCTCATATATGAAAAGGGAGTTCTACCTAGTTAACTCCTGTTTATTTTCTGGGGCATTAATATTCAGTGTGAAGTCTCCCTTATATATATATGTCTATATCTCTCATGGCTTTTAGCTTTTCACTCTACTTCACATATGAAAGCCTCCTTGAAAGCAGAGCAGATTGGAATATTGTTTATTCATATAGTTACCCTGTGGCATTTGGCATTTCTGACCCTTTGGAACCAGGGACATAAGGAATTTGGAAGATTGTAAGACAGTGATTCTCTAGTACAGCCTGCTTACATTCAGCCAATCAGCCCCCAAAATATTTAAATCATTCCACCCTGTACCTTTCACCTTCTAAGTACGTATACCCATATGTTAAAAACAATCTTCTCTTTTCTACTAATTTTTTTCTGTTTGTCTTGTGTTGTAATTGAATTAGAAGATGTGGGACAAGTATTTTAAACACTTTTTTTTTTTTCCAATTCTGGTCCTGATATAATTCAGTGACTATTAATGTATTGAAGTTAAAATGCATAATATTCTTGTCATAAAAAATGATAATCTTGATTTATCTGGAATTGAGAAAAATATTTATTTTGGATTACAAGTAAAATTTCTCTGTAGGAAAAACTAGATTATAATGTGGATACTCAAAGAACTGAGATGATTTTGACAGAATGTAATTTATTTCACAGATGATGGAGTGATTTATTCTTAAAAACTAAATGATTTTCGTTTTTAGAGCCAATTCAACTTACTGTATCAATATTTTTCTGTTCTTAAAATTTCACATAGTTTAGTTCCATTAAAAATCAAACAAACAGTTTTATTTTGGGCCAGGTGCGGTGATTCGCACCTGTAATCCCAGCACTTTGGGAGGCTCGGAGTTCAAGACCAGCCTGGCCACATGGTGAAACTCCATCTCTACTAAAAATACAAAAATTAGCCAGACATGGCGCACACCTATAGTCTTAGCTACTTGGGAGTTTGAGGTGGGAGAATCGCTTGAACCCGGGAGGCGGAGGTTGCAGTGGGCCGAGATTATGCCACTGCACTCCAGCTTGGTGCACAGAGCAAGACTGTCTCAAAAAACAAAAACAACAAAACCTTTTATTTTGAAGGGAAGAAAACATGTTCAGTTTGATAGTGCATTTATGGGTAGAGTGTAGACTGTCAGGAATGTTTAGCTTTTTAAAAAAGATTATTCCTATAGCTGAGGAAAAAAAACTTTCTTCCACTCTTGATGTGAACATTACTAGGTGATTTGCATGTGGGAATAATTTTACTGTAGCATCTGAGAAGTGGTCTGAATGAAGAGGTGAGCACAGTTAGTTACCAGGCAAAAGGTAGGCTAAAGGACATGAACTCTGGCAAACACCACCAGTTCCTCGTTCATTTGATTGTCAGAGACTCTTCAGCCATGCAGCCCAGTTCTTGAGAATTGTTTATAGAATTGTTTGCTTCTGAAGGAATCTGTTACCAAATTTTGTTTGATTAATGCTAAACATCTTAGAAGCCTTCTGATAATACTGGCATTGACTTTGTCGTGAACCACTTAAAAAGTGAGCCATGATGACTAGTAACACAAATGTGGGGCCCTTTGGGATGACCACAATTTGCCTATAATACAGAAACATGGTGCTATTCAAAATAAAGCTCAGACCTGTGAACACCAGAGAATGGGAAGAGAATGGAATGGGAAATTATAGATTGGAGAAAGGACTTTTTTTTTTTAATGGTTGGTATACTTATACTTTCCCACTTTTCAGTTGTGTGAATAATATGAGCAAAAATTCAGGGAAGTTTCATGGTATTATATCTCCATTCCTTTTGAAAAATTCAAAATCTCATGTATTCACCAGAGAATGGAAGGGAACTAATGTTAACTGAGCCTCTAATATTCCAGAGGATTGGTACCAGATCCTTTATGCACATTATCTCATTTTTATTATCACAGCACTTAGACAGGTAGATACTGTTATAATCCCCTCTACAGACAATGCCACTAAAGAGCTCAAGCATTCTGAGGTTAAAAATCTTACCTATAGCCTCACATTATGGTTTGGTCTACAGTGATTTTCATTCTATTGCTCCCTATCATTTGAAGTAATTGACTGTGTTCAATAATATCTAATAGTTCCTTTATGCATTTTAGTATATCTGTCTTGATAAAGAATATGCAGAAATTAGAGTTAAAAAGGATCTTGTAAATCAGATTATAGTTCTCACTCCTGTACCTGAGCCAGCCTAGGTACATTAAATAGCTGTCTAGTTTAAATAATTCTAGAAAAGATTCCACAATTTTCCTTAGTAACCCAAATATGTCATTGCCTTGATTTAAGCCATTTTCTTCTGGTTTGTCCTACATAGAGATGGAGAACAGCTGGTTACCATTCCCAATATAATAACCCATATATTTCTAGAACATTATAAAGCATTCCCTCAGGTTTTTCTTCACAGCCTGACTCTTTCTATCCTTTTGATCTTTCTTCTTTTTCCAACCCTTTCATCATCTGTGTGGGCTTCCTTCCTTTTTATTTCTCTGCATTCCCTTTCAGATGTGGAGATCATAACTGGCATGGATAGCCAGCATGAGTCAAGCAGTGAAGAGTAAAATAAGAAACTTACCTCAGAGTTTCTAAACTAATTTTCTATTTATGAACCCCAGTAATGTGGTTGCTTAAAACACAACAAGAATGGTGCCTTGCTATCATATTTCACTCGTGGGTCTGCTGTGGTACAAGGTGTGTTTTTTCTGCTACATTTCAATTCTTGCACGTGGCCAGCCTTTACCTTGTATGTTGTGTCTTACATTCCAGAACATACTATTTTGCAAAATGACAGGAAAGACTTGCATAAGTATGAAGGATGTTTTGATGTGAAAAAAAAAAAAAACTTTTAAAAGATTTTAATGTGTTCAAAGTGATTGTGTTGTTAAAAATCCTTTCTTTTTATACAGTGGGAAATAACTTATGCCTGAATGGTTGATAATGCAACTGTCTGAATCATTTCATTAATTACGTATGAGTTTTCTAATATACTAACCCCATTTTAAATGTACTTCTAATCCACCAAAGTTATTTATTTGTATCTATTTTATTTGCTGATGGGAATTTAATAAGCTTGCCATTTATCACATTACTTATTTTACTAAGGAAATATTAAATAGTACTAAATAGTAGGCAAAGTTGTAGCCATACCATCCTTTAAAACTCACTCCAGAATGTATGTATTTTGTTAAAATAGCGAGCCACTTTTCCTTTTCACTTCAGAAACTTTATAGTTTATAAAATCTCATTGTTTCTTAGGAGTTACTAGCATAGTACCTCTTTCAGTTTTACATTTCCTCATCTTGTTACTCCATGTAATGTCAGTAATTTAACTTTTTAGTTATAGACAAGGGGTCAAATTATCATTTTTATTCAGCTAGGGAATGTCCTATTTTCACGTGACTTCAACAGAATATTTTCTATTAGTGCACCTACCAATTTATTTTTGTCTCTTACAGTGTTATACATTTATAGATTTATAATTTGAGTATTTCACACATGCTTTTTTAGTTTATTTAAAAGTTTATGTTCATTCAGTAAGTGCAATATAGTACTTGAGAGGATGTTCATCACTGGTTTAATAATACTAGTTCAGTCCTTGATAGATGTTAGCTTTTCTCCCTAAGATAAGTCCTACAATTAGCCATTTTGTATAGAAAAGAATTTGTGGCTCAGTGCAGCTATTGGAAAAGCACTTCAAAATTTCTTAACTTCTTTACCAGCCAGTTAGCATCTCCTTTACTCATGAAGAGCAATTTTCTCTCTTTAGCCTTGATCTTAACATGAGACACACCGCCGGTGTCTCTGTCTCCCGCCCCCACCACACACAGAGAGTTATGTGGTGTTACAGGTTTTTGGAGCTCTTCCGCACAGCTATGCCAGAGTTCCTTTGCTTCAAGAAGGCTTCACTGAGACTGATAGAATGGTTTTCTTATTTGTGTTCTCGATGCATAATACCTTACTTCCTTTTAAAATGTTGGGGAGGCTTATTAGCAAGATAAATATATTTCTTCCCATTAAATTTCATTCACTATCAATTTTTAAGAAAATACAATCTCCAGTCTAAGCAGACCTATGGAGAAAGCAAAAGCTACCTCTGAATAGTCTCTTAGAAGAGCACATTTGTTAAAACTTTTTATTTTGTAGCAATTCTACATTTATGACAAAGCTGAAAAGATAGTACAGAATGTTTTCATATACCTATCTCTTAGTTCAGAACTAAAAACTTTTCAAGACCAACTAGCTTACATTGTCTCCTACTTGAAGGCCAGATACTGGCTACCTTTTAGAAGCAAATGCCTTTGAGTGGTCCCTTGTATGTAGGTGGTTGTAGTGTGGAATATATAGCTGCTGAATGCAGAAATGAGAGAATCTGAAGCACCTAAACAAACTTTTGAAGTAGGGAATGCTAGGCTCCTTTTTTTTTTTTTTTTTTTTTTTGAGACGGAGTCTCGCTCTTTTGCCCATGCTGGAGTGCAGTGGCGCGATCTCACTGCAAGCTCCGCCCCCCCGGGTTCACGCTGTTCTTATGCGTCTGCCTCCCGAGTAGCTGGGACTATAGGCGCCCACCTCCACGCCCGGCTAATTTTTTTTTTTTTTTTTTTTTTTTTTTTTGTATTTTTAGTAGAGATAGGGTTTCACCGTGTTAGCCAGGATGGTCTCGGTCTCCCGACCTTGTGATCCACCGCCTCGGCCTGCCAAAGTGCTGGGATTACAGGCGTGAGCCACTGCGCCCTGCCTCCATCCACCACTTTTTAAGGAGGAAGAGAGGTATTTCTGGAAACTACCCTGATATCTGATTAAATATAGCATGGTAATAGCAACAGTGTGCCAAAGAAATCTACTCTTCATTTTTTTTTTTTTTTTTTTTTAACCTGCCGTAGTTTGTTTAACCCTGGTTCTAACTTCTAGACAATTCTTACTTTATTCAGGCAGCTTGTTCTTGTGTAGTATAACTTCCAGAACTGTAGAATCCTCGTTAATAATACCTTCTTGGTCATTTAATTTCAGTGCTTTATTTTTCATTGATAAATTTGATCTAGTTTTTAGTGAAAAGGTTCTTAACCTAGAGTAAATAAACTTTTGTGGATTCATGGTGTATGAGAATTTGAATTTTCCTGAGGATCTATAGGTTCTATGAAATTTTTCAAGAGTGCATGCAATCACTGTCTGCCTTTTCACTTCCTTCCCAAATTAGCAAACTTTCTCCTCAGAAAATGTCAAGTAAATTAGGATGACGTTTCACAGTACTAATGGGATTTAAATGTGTATTTATTCTCTGTTGGTATACATTACAATATACATGTTTCTAGTCACAATAAAATGTGATTATGAACTTGCTTTAAATAAAATGAATTTGGGATAATAAAACTTAAATTGCTAGTCAGGAAAATTAATTTTCTCTTGTTCTTATAGAAACCAGTAAAGTCATTTTTTTTTACAGTTAGTAAAATATGCCAGAATATCCCAGTACAATCAAATAGCTTATAATAATGAAATTTCAGTAGGCACAAGGAAAAAAAAAACATTGCAGATTATCTTATTTTCATTCTAGAATTGTTAAGGACATAAAGTCTGAGAAGCTTGTTAGATTATTGATAGTGAAATGGATGGAAATGATAATCTTATATATTTATAGAAAATATTTAAATTTCATTTAGTATTCCTCTGATTTCCCGATAAACACTATGGGGAAAGAAGGCCCTGTGGTTCTTTTTAAGAATAATACTGTGCTTCTAAGGCCACTTTATATCAATTACGTTGTCTGAAGAATCACAAAATATGATTGCACAAAAACAAGCAAAAAGGTTTTCAGGTATTTGAGATTTAGGAAGCCATCATTTTGCCACATGAAGTACCTAGTTCTTAAAAAATTAAAAAAATAAAAAAGTAATAAGAAATAGCTGCAACCATGGCAGAAATTCAAAATATATTTTGAGAAAATATACCTTCCATTTTGTGCTTTCTATAAAATAGATCATCAATTCATCATGAAAGATTGTGCACTTCTTATCCAGTTGCAGTGTTATTCCTGTGGCATCCCAAATTTATTTCCCTCATTCAGAGGGTATTTGAAAAAAGAAATACATCTTTAAAAGTCCAAGCATTTTAACTTAAAAAATTTTGATTTTAAAGAATCAGTCGTGCATTGAAGAAGTTCTTATAGGTTTGGTGACCAGTTAAGACCTAATCCCTGGCCAGGCGCAGTGGCTCACATCAGACTTTGGGAGGCCAAGGCTGGAGGATCGCTTGAGCCCAGGAGTTCAAGACCAGCCTGGCCAACGTAGCGATACCACATCTCTACAAATAAAAAAGTTAGCTGGGCATGGTGGCTTACGCGTGTGATCCCAGCTACTCGGGAGACTGAGGTGGGAAAATTGAGTTTGAGCCAGTCAAGGCTTCAGTGAATTGTGATCGCACCACTGTTCTCCATCCAGCCCGGGCATCAGAGCGAGCCCCTGTCTTAAGACAAAAGCCACAAAAAACACAAAGCAGACCTAACCTATTTTTAATATTTTACTATAGCACTTTCTCTACACCACTAATATACCACATTGTTATTATATCATCTATCTATATCACTCACTGAACCCTGGACTACTTAAGGGTAAAAAATTCAATCCTATTAAATCTATATTCTCATATTTAGCACAAATCAATCTGTATTCTCAACAGCTAGAATTCAGTGAGTACTGTTTAAATGAACAAATTCACATTTATCAAAACATCCTCCCCTATTTTCTTTAGCTGTGCCATCCAGTATGGCAGCTACTGGCTGTATGTAGCTAGTGAGTACTTAAAATGAAATGTGTCTAGTATGAATTAAGAGTTGATGTAAATATGAAATGCACACTAGATTTCTAAGATGTTGAATGTAAAATCAGTCATTTATGTATATATTTTAAGATAGAGTCTTGTTCTGTCACCCAGGATGGTGTTCAGTGACACAATCGCAGCTCACTGTAGCCTCTGCCTCCTGGGTTCTCATGACTCAGTCTCCTGAGTAGCTGGGATTACGGGTGCATACCACCATGCCTAGCTAATGTTTGTATGTTTAGTAGAGATGAGATTTCGCCATGTTGGCCAAGCTGGTCTTGAACTCCTGACCTCAAGTAATCCACTCGCCTCAGCCTTCCAAAGTGCTGGGATTACAGACGTGAGCCACAGTGCCCAGCCAATATTTTTATATTAATTCCATGTTGAAATAAGAATATTTTTTATTAAATAAAATATACCATTAAAATTACATTTATTTTTTTTTGCTTTTTGAAATGTGGCTACCAGACAATTTAAAATTATATATGTGGTTTGCATTTGTGGCTTGCATTACATTTCCATTCAACAGTGCTATTCTTAAGCAAAAGTTGGCAAGTGAGGATCCCTTTGGCCATATCTGTTTTGTTTCTATATGGCCCGTAAGCTAAGAATGACTTTTACATTTTTAAAGGATTGTAAATAAAAAATGTCTGTGCAACAGAGACCATATGTGACATGCGAAGCCTAGAATATTTACTGTCTGGTCCTTAATATAAAAAAGTTGCTGGCCGGGCGCGGTGGCTCAAGCCTGTAATCCCAGCACTTTGGGAGGCCGAGGCGGGCGGATCACGAGGTCAGGAGATCGAGACCATCCTGGCTAACACGGTGAAACCCCGTCTCTACTAAAAAAAATACAAAAAACTAGCCGGGCGAGGTGGCGGGCGCCTGTAGTCCCAGCTACTCGGGAGGCTGAGGCAGGAGAATGGCGTAAAACCCGGGAGGCGGAGTTTGCAGTGAGCTGAGATCTGGCCACTGCACTCCAGCCTGGGTGACAGAGTGAGACTCCTTCTCAAAAAAAAAAAAAGTTGCTTACCCTTGTTTTAAAGAAGTTATGGGGGTAGAACTCATGAACCTTAGCCTCTAGCATCTTATACTCTAGTGAAAATAATCTCTGAAATAAATTCAATTTAGTTGCCATTGGTTATTACATACTTGTGTTTCCACAGAAACAATTAGTAAAATTTGATATTTGAAAAGTACCAGATGGAAATATTATAGACAAGCAGGAATGTAGGATGCTTAAGTACATAGTCATTTGAAATGAAATAAACAAGTAGTAGAACTAGCTTCTTAACATGACTCATAATTCCTAAGGAACATTTGTATTATCAAAGTACTTAGTTGTTTTCTAAAAGAATGACTGTCTCTTGCTCATAAATTTATTTTTAAAAGTTGTTGCCTTGGTTTATCAAAATAAAGACATGTTTATATCATAACGAATGCAGATACATAGGAATGAATTTGTCAGTTTGCATTAAAACAATTTGTTCTCAACATTCAAAATGTATATACTATGTATATACTATATTGGAGTTCCCAAAATGTGTTTTGTTTTGTTATTTTGATGTGGGGCTGTCTTTTTTTCCCCATACATTTGATCTGATTATTTTTCTTGATAATGGGCAGAAAATGTTTATAGATTATGTAAATCACTGCTTAGGCATAGAGGGTGACTGGAAAGTGGGGCAGAGTGGAAAGGAGTAGCAATGTGGTAGTGTCATCTGCCTTCTAGAGCTTCTAGTTGATGTTCTGTGAGAGCCGACCTCTTAGTAAACCTTAGATTATATGCTTAAGTATCCACAACATAATATTAAGAGGAACCAATAGCACTTAATTATGTCACTTTTTTCTGAGAATACATTGTCTGGAAAGGTAAAGCCTTGGTAGTTCAGGTATGTGGGTGGTATTATAGATGTTAAACAAAAGAAAAAGCTGTCAGATAAACAAAACCAAAGTAGCCATTTTTCATGATGGTTTTTACTTTAATTCCATGGCCTAGGAGAGATATACCATCCCCAGCTATTTTCCAGCAAACCTCTTCTGTACTCTGTTCAGGTTGGCTCCCTTTTAGCTGCCTTTGCCAGTAGATAAGCCCAGGGATCACATTATATATGTTCTCAGTTGATGGAATACCACTGAGAAACATCATTTCTTCAGGCAATTTGGCAATATCTATCCAATGGAAATATAGATATAACCATTGCTCCATCAGGCATACTTCTAGAATTTATTATCCAGATATAATCCCAAAAATGTAGAAAAAGTAAACATGAAATTCCCCTCTTCTCCACCACTGGCTACTTAATTTCACTCTCCAAAGTGAAATTGCTATCTGCATGTCTTTTCAGACATGTTTTATGACGATATAGCTATGTACCCACTTTTTAATATATGTAAATTGGATCACATTCTGTAAACTGTTCTGCAATTAGCTTCTTTCATCTAACATGTCATATACTTATCACAAAATATGTTTGGAAAGACATGCAGATGGTAACACCTTTGGAGAATGGGATTAAAGGAGCCAGGGTGGAGAAGAAGGGATTTTCTTGGTTACTTTTTCTTTTCTTTACTGTTTGAGTTGTTCTAGCAGTAAATATATTTGTAAAATATTTTAAATTAAAATACTAACTATTAGGAAATTAAAGTGTGTAAGATAATAATAATGAGGATAGTTAGCATTTTATTGAGTTCTTACGATGGGCCAGACACTGCTGTGTACATACGGCATGTGCTTTTCCTCATTAAATTATCACAGAAACTGTACAAGGTACATCTACTGAGATCCCCATTTTATGGATGATGAATTTGAGCACAGAGAGATCTTTGGTTACATGTCGAAGTCAATGTATGAAGAAAGAGTCAAATAAGAGCATTGATATGGAATATAGATGGTATCCATGATAGTTTGACTTAACGATTTTTCAGCTTTATTATGGTGCGAAAGTGATACACATTCAGTAGAAACTGTAATTTGATTAACCATACAATCATATTGTTTTTCACTTTCAGTGTAGCAGTCAATAAGTTACATGCGATATTCAGTACTTTATTATAAAATAGGCTTCGTACTAGATGATGTAGGCTAATAAAAGTGTTCTGAGCATGTTTTAAGGTAGGCTGGGTTAAGCTGTGATGTTCAGTAAGTTAGATGTATTAAATGCATTCTCGACTAAGCAATATTTTTAACTTCTGATGGATTTATTGGGATGTAACTCTATAATAAGTTGAGGAACATCTGTACTGCCATTTATAAATGAGTTCTCCTGTGTGATCCAGAAGAGTAAACATTGTGGCTGGCTAGTTTTGTGAGCAGTAAGGAAGAAGCTGGGTTCTTTTAAACACCATGACTTCTGCAATTGTTCTTAAGAGTTTAATTTGAGAAAATGGGCTGTTTGATTAATTCTAGGGACTTCTATTTGAGGGAGTCATTTTCAGAGGAAAAAAATCATCTGTGCTTTGGAATTTTTTTAAGGTATCTTAAAACAGAGAGGTATTATATGAGTCATTTCTCATAAGAACTGGCTTAGTATAGTAAGAAAGACTCCTTCTCATATTTTCCAAGATTATTGGTGGGTTGAGAGATGTCAGCAAATGATTTTCTCTGTTGCAGTAGTTATCCAAGTACAGAAAGAAGAAAATAGATAGTAGGCCAGGTGTTTGAAAGTATTTTAGAATAGCAGTTCCTTCATTCAACAGATATTTATTGTGTACCTCAGAAAGTTATAATTAATATATTTTTACATTCAAATTCAAACTCCTGACTCTTGAAAATCTCTATAATCTCTTCCCTTTTCGTCTGTCAAGCTCTTCCTCCACTCTTCCAACAAACTGCATCTATTTAGGCTAGTTTCTTGATCATTCTTCTGTAACTATCTATGTAAGTAGTTGAGCTCCTTAAGCACAGGGATTATCTGTTGGTTCTTAGTGCCTCTGATGCCTGTAGCATGGAAGGCTTAGAATGGCTAGTGAATGAACGAGTGAATAAATACATTCTTTTTTGTCTCCATGCTCTTGCATATACATGTTTCTATATGTAGATTTTGCCTTCCCTTCTTTCTTCAAAACCTTGAGCCCAGAGTTAGTGTGCCTATAGTGAGACTCTCTTCCAGTACGACTGACCTGGCTGAGATGCAACAGGTCTCTACTGCTTCCTGTACCAAATTAAGACTCCTTGGACATTAAGGGACATTGTGCTTCTTTGTATATCCAAGTGTTAGTTCTTATTATGCTGCTTTTCATACTACCTCAAAATATGCTTATGCATTACCTTCTCTGTACTCTGTAATGGGACCATCTTTCCATTAGATGCAGGGGTTATGAACATGACTTCTGGAGAGATGACCTGAGTTAGAATTCTAATTCTTCTACTTCCTAGCTTTGTGAAGGTTTCTTAAAGTCTCTACAGTTCAGTTCCCTCCTCTGGAAAACAATGAAATAGAAGCCTGCCTTTTGGAATTCATGTGAGGATTGAAAAATCTATTAACGTGCTTAGAACAGTACCTGGCATATTGTAAGCATTCAAATGTTAGCCATTATTACTGTGTGGCTTCTGTGTATATTTTATCTTATCCGTGATGAAGATGAGAAGGCAAAGGCTGCTCCTGGCCCCTACAAATACACTTACCTAATAGCTATTATCAATAGATATTAGAAGGTGGATAATAACAACCCTTGAGATGAAAGGGGAGATGACTGAAGATTGATTTTTGGTGATTTTTTATGTAGAGACTTTTATTCGTCTCTCTTGCTTCTTAATGGATCCACTAACTTAATAAACAAATAATTATTGATTGTTATATGTGTTAGATACCATTCTAGGTCCTGGTGATATAGCAGGGATCAAAACAGAAGAAAATGCCTGCCTCCATGGAGCTTACATCTTAGTCCTAAGTAAACTAGAAGTATGTGAGATGGTAATAGAGCTGTGGAGAAGAATGATGCAAGGAAAGTGGGCTAAGGACTATATGTGTATGTGTGTGTGTGCGTGTGTCTGTCTGTCAAGGGGTGTGCATTGCAATTTTAAACATGATGGCTTAGCAAAGACCTCACTTAGTATGGTGCATTTGAGAAGAGTTTTGAATGAGGTAAAGGAATAGTCATGTGGATATCTGTGGCAAGAGCTTCCTAAGCAGAGGTGTCAGGAGGTGCAAAAGTCCTGAGTTAGTAGCATATGTAATATGCTCAAAGAGCAGCAAGAAGACCAGTGTGTTTGGAGCAATGAATCAGAGGGAGAGTAATAGAAGATAAGGTAAGGGGCAGGGGCACAGCTCATACATCGCATTGAAGATCATGGCAAGAGCTATGTCATTTACACTGTCAGCAGTGGGTACCATTTGGAAGGTTTTGTGTGCAGGGATAATGTTATCGGTCTTAGGAGGCAATGGGGTCAGTCTGACTACTTCGTTGAAAGTTGGTTGAAAGTAAACTGCAGGAAAGCAAGGGAGACAAATTAGGAGACTATTGAAGTGATCCAGGTAAGACGGTGCTGGCTTGGACCCAGGGGGTTGTAGGGGAGAGTGGTGAGGAGTAGTTGTATTATGGTTATGTTTTGAAAGCAGACCCCATAGGAGCTGCTGACAAATTGGAAATGGGGTGTGAGGGAAAGAATTGCCTCAAAGATAAGGTTTTTGGCCTGAGCAATTTAGCAGGCTGGAGTTGTCATTTACTGAGATGGGGAAAAGTGCAGGAACAATAGGTTTGGAGGGAAGGAACAAGAGCTAAGTTTGGTCATGTTAAATTTGATATGCCGTTTAGACATTCAAATGAAGATAGAGAGTTGACCTTGGATGTAGTCCAGAATTCAGGGGAGAAGTAGAGAGGTCAAGTTTGGCTTGTCAATATATAGTACTTGAATCACTGAGACTGAATAGGAAATTATTTCAAAGTTTCTTCTAACTGTCATACCTTTTCCCCCCTTAGGTTATTTTTCTTTATTTTACTTATTCTTCTTACCCATCTTCCCATCCCACAAATTCCAAGGCAGAAGTTAGTCTTGTCAGTTATCATCCAGCTTGGGAGATGTGGAAGAACATTGTACTTTTCTTTTCTCACTTTGTGATGTGATCAGAGTAAGTGCTTATTGTAGTGAGGTGACAGCATCTTCTTGGTGACTATTAGGTTGTGATCAAATCATGTTCTAAATAGAAAGTGGAAACTTATTTTCATGTTCCTTTTATTAGCAGTATTTATTTTTTCATCAACCATATGCTAATAATTCATGAATCAATCTATAAACACTTAAAGAACACTGTGTGCCTGTACTGTGGATGATATAAGAGAAATATTAGTAAAAGTTTCTGTCCTCAAAAAATTTGCTAATTAGTAGAAAGCCTGGTCTCACATAGTAAACCAATTAGAGCACAATGTACGATAGCACTGAATTGTGCCTTAGGTTGTATGGTGTGGCTTATAAGGAAAAGCTTATTAAAATTGATCTTTTGACATTTTTGACAATGTTCTTATAAATTACTTTCTTTTTATCATATATGGATGGGATGAAGCACAGAGTAAGATAAAGTGCACAGCAAAGGGAATCTGCCCCTCCTATCTGCCCAATACCCCACAGGTTTTGGTGATAATCCTGGGCAATGTTCCAGTCAAACCTGCCTCCCACTTCTCACTAAAGTTAGTGAACATGTGACCCACATTCCCCAAATAAGAGCCTCTTGTAAACTCCGATCTTGGCTTTTTCATTCATAGAGATATCTATTTTTTGAGAAATAGATAAAGCATTTTTTAGTGATGTGCAGGATGCCTTTTTTCTTCGTTATTAACTTCTCAAAACATAAACACATTGGTGGCACTTAAAGGGCAGCTTCATTGCAAGAACTGAAAGCATTAATGAGTTTGTGTTAATGCTTCATTAATAAATCAGCAGTAGCTAAGAAACTAGATCTTCCTTTTCCTGAAGTCTTTAATGTATCTTCATGCTCCATTAATCTAGGGGTCAGGAAACTCCTAAAGATTGAGGTCAGATGATATCATATGGTATTTCCATTCTCTGAGCAAATTGGCTGATTCTTACACTCCTGGATTAATCCACCTATCCCTAGATAAACTGGTTAGCTGATATGGATAATGAATGCATCTTTAATTTTCATGTGAGATTTTGAAGACTAATAAACATGAGAAGATTGTATATAGAGGAGGAGTGTTTTGGTTTTTGCTTGGTAATGCTACTCTAGCATGAATAAGTGAGTAGATATATTAAAACTCATTTTCATTTAGCTTTGGAATGCTTATAGAATGGTTTGTGGCAGATATCTCTTCCTATTTGGGTTCATTTTGATAGACATGAAAATTAGAAGATACTATTTAGATAGTGTAAAAAAGTAAAAAAGTATTTCCTTTCAGTAATCTCCAAAAAATTTAATCTAGACAAATGAAATCATTTTTATTGATAGTAAAATATTGTTTTATTTTTATGCTTGTGTTTGGTGATAGCCATGTCTGTCCTCGGATTTCACAGCAGATCTTTTAAGTTATTAGGTCCTGAGCGAAAATTTCCGATAAATCTCTACTAACCTTTCAAAAAACAAACATTTCCATCCCAGTTGAAATGCAGGGTATATGAGAAACAATTAGACACAAGGAGAAGGGAAACAGGGGCATTAGTTCTTTCTCCTCTGATATTTGCTGCCTTTACTTGATGTTTCCTTTTTCTCTGTGAGGATCAGAGCTCGAGGAATATTTGGGTCTTTGCAAGTGAGTAGCTAATCTTTAGCAAGGTCTTAACTGAAGCTACCAATAAAAGGCAGCATTTTAAATGCTTTACACTAATAAAGTCTCAAAAAAAAATCTATTAGCATTTTGGAATTTAGCAGAACTAGCTAAGACTCTCTTTGGCTTTCTTGACTTCCAGACTGGTCTCCTAGAAATTTTTTATGGGAGCCTTGGAGCTCATAAACTGTACAAGTGTTGCTTCTGACAATGTAATGAAACCACACAGTCCAGGACTGCTGCTTGAAGAAATTATTTTAGGACTGGCTTTCTTATGACCCCTTACTCAGAATACTTCCTTGCCTTCCATTCTCTAGACAGTATCCCTCAGAAAAGTTGGCTTAGTACCAGCTTCTAGTACTTGCTGTAGACTTGTTTTATTTATTTTTTACATCTCCTGTAGGTCAGAGGGAACATAAATGACTTCCTGTGGGTTTTTGCCTGAATACGGAAGTAAAAGTAAGAACTTTCATGAACCCTGTGTCTTTATGAAAACCATTATAAGCAGTTCTGCAAATTGTATTAATAGAACTTGAAAAGATTTAAGTGATAGTCAATGAAGATAATATTTCTAAGAATAATGTAAAATGTATATACTTGTATCCAGGGAATACATCAAGATAGATAGATAGATAGATAGATAGATAGACAGATACACACACACACAGATATATACACTGAATATGTATGCATGTATGTATGAATATGTATGAATGTATGTATGAATATGTATGTATGAATATATGTGTATATATATTCCCTATTGCCAAATATTTTGTGTATGTATGTTTTCTATGAATATTTAGGGCAACAGGAATTATAGTAGTACCATGTAAATGTAAATAATCAAAATTTAATATTACTCAAAATTTTCACAAACTTAGAAAATTATGGCCATATTTTAATGTAGGGAATGATATAAAATTGATATTATTTACTTTAAATATATTTTATCAGGAGGTCTAAGGATAACTGCATTCTCCTTAGATAGGGTTGAATTGGTGTTTTGATTTAGGAATGGAAGAAATATGGTCAATCGAGAACTCTTCTGCAGACACAAGGCACCTGGAATTTATGAAAGAATCTTGAGTGCTAGAGTAATCTTTTCTTAGCGAACAAGAGGTTAAAGATTGAGGCACTTAGCAAGAACTCTTAAATTATTCAGTGGTTTCCTCAGCAGCATTTTAATTCTTGCTCATGTAATTGTTTCATGGTTGACTTTATTCTTCTCATGTATTGCTATTTTTCTTTGTCCTTTTCTCAGGAATAGAAAGAAAATTTCATTAAAGCACAACACAGAATTATATTCATTGGCCACACTTCGCAGAAGATTCATTGCATAATTTGGCCAGTTTCCCTCCCCACCCATTTAAATAGTGTGGCAAATATATTTGGTGGGATTTCCTCAACCATTCAGAAACATTTACTCCTTTTATTTTTATTTTTATTTTATTTTTTGAGATGGAATCTTGCTCTGTCACCCAGGGTGCAGTGTAGTGGTGTGATCTCAGCTCACTGCAACCTCTGCCTCTCAGGTTCAAGTGATTTTTTTTGCCTTAGCCTCCTGAGTAGCTGAGATTACAGGCATTCGACCCAATGTCTGGCTAATTTTTATACTTTTCGTAGAGACAGTGTTTCACCATGTTGGCCAGGCTGGTCTCAAACTCGTGACCTCAAGTGATCCGCCCACCTTGGCCTCCCAGAGTGCTGGGAGTACAGGCATGAGCCACCAGGCCCCTGACCCATTTGCTCCTTTTAGATCTAGATATATCAACAGAGTGATTGTAGCTCAGGAAAATCTACTCAGCCTGATAGCATTACCTTTATTCCTTCCATTAGCATGTGCATTTCTTTCTAGCTAGTTGTCCAATTCAGGAGGCACAGATAGCTGTAATCTAAAGTATATACCTTCATGTTCTAAACTATGGGTAGAGCAAGTGTGGTACCTAAATCTAACACTCCATGCAAACTAGGTAGAGTTTTCAGTCTTGTAGTTTTTCAGTCAAAGTGTTGCAATGGGTGACCTGTGTCTTTTTAATATTAATTGAGGGTGCTCTACCCTTTAGTATCTTTTTTGTGACAGTGATGATGGTGAATTTCTGTCATGGATTCTGGTTGTTATAGGTCCAAAGTGTTCTATTAAGAAATATTCTGTGTTGTAAATCCCAAGACAATTGTGAATCTTAATTACTCTGTGCTTGTAATTACTTCTTTAGTGCAATAAATTAATCTTAGTTTATGTCTGAGCATTTTGGGTCTCAGGGCTTTCATAAACAATCTCTCATGTTTCCTGTGTGATCTGTTACTGTTTTCAAGAGAAGTGTTCAGAAAGAGAAGACAACTGGCCCCAAACTATGTGGAAACTAATAAATACAGAACAGCCATTCTTGAATTTTAGTCTCACAATAGCTTATAATTCTAGCAAATTGCACAGTGCATAATAAAATCAATGAATATGTGAATACATTAATTCAAATTAAAACTTGCCTAGGACTGATCTGGAAATTGTTCAACATTAGTAAGAAAGCATAAGATATTTTTAAATGGGGGAGAAGTCTAATCATCATACATGGCAAAAAGATAAGGAAGTTGGGAAATGTGTAATAATATAGACATCATTTAGTAGATATTTTGAAAAATACAACTTTGGCTCTTAATAATAATAAAATGTATAATTAAATACTGTTGCCTCAGTTTATCCAAGGTGATACTTGTTTGGAGGCATAAGACTAAAGATCAGTGTAGGAACACATCTGCTCAGGGAGACCTTTGTTCCCACAACTGGAAGCTCATTTTTTTAAATTTAAATTTCCTCCTTAAACATCCTGGAACCTCCTTCCACATCCTGGAACCTCCTTCTATATATTTTTTTCTTAGATAATATAGGAATTCAGATGAGATGTATTATTGGTCCGAGTAGTAGAAGTTATAGACCTGTGACCTTGTATTCTCCCCCATCACAATTTTACCAACACCTTCAGTAGTATGAATTCAGGAACGGAGGTAGGATTGCATTGGAGATGAATTATAAATCATGTTAAATTGTTCAAGAATTTTCTTTTGTTTTCCTTGGTCATCAAATTTTGAGGTTTGCAAGATTTTGTTCTTTTCTTTGTTTGAACTACTTTTTGTTTTTATCATGCCTGATCTGGCTTCATTTTGTCATTTTTCATGGAGATTCTCTTATGTCACCTATTCGCCCACCAAAGTATTGGTGGTATTCGAACTTAATGTTATTTCTTTTGTGGTAGCTTGGTTATATGTTCAAAAAATATTTATTGAGTGCTCATTATGTTTGGCATTTTTCTAGACTTTGAAGAAACAGCGATAAACAAGACAATGTGTTCCCTGCCTTCAAGAAGTTAGTGTTCTAGTGGGAATGGAAAAATGGTGGGGCATGAGAACAGATTTCTTTTATACAAGTTGTCAAATAAAAATGTGATAATTTCAAATTGTAGTAAGTGCTATGAAGGAAATAACAAAGGTAATGTGATTCAGATTAATAAAATGATAGTGGGGCTGCTTGAGAAAGAACAGTAAGGGAAGGTGAATTGGTAACATTTAAGCAGAGGCCTGAATGCTGAGAAGGAGCTACCTGTGGAAAAAACAAGGGGAGAATATTTAAGCCAGAGAAAAAAGGAAGTGCAAAGTTCCTAAAAGAATAAGAAGGACAGGATAGAGGCAAAGAAAGGGCACTAATGTATCTGGAGTATAACGAACAAAAGGGAAAGTAGAGTAAGATAAGGTTGGAGAGAGAGGGAGTAGCTAGTTTAATAGGAACTTACAGATCTTGAATCTTAGATTGGGTTCTGCATGAAACAGACTCTGTAGTGGAGATCTGCAGGAACAAATGTAACTGGGGAGTTCTCTTGTTCTCAGCATCAAACCGCTTTGTTCATGCTCAGGGTAAGGCTGGAGGAGGTCAGCTTCTGGAGAGATTGACAAGAGTAGGAAATTAATTGGAAAATAATTTTCTTTTTTGTTCGAATTTATCCTTTTAACCGTTTTTTTTTTTTTTTTTCTCCTCTGAGATGGAGTCTCATTCTGTCACCAGGCTGGAGTGCAGTGGCACGATCTCAACTCACGGCAACCTCCGCCTCCTAGGTTCAAGCGATTCTCCTGTCTCAGCCTCCCAAGTAGCTGGGACTACAGGTGCCCACTACCACACCCGGCTAGTTTTTTGTATTTTTTTAGTACAGACAGGGTTTCACCATGTTGGCCGGGATGGTCTCGATCTCCTGACCTCGTGATCTGCCCTCCTCGGCCTCCCAAAGTGCTGGAGTTACAGGTGTGAGCCACTGCACCCAGCCATCATTTTTTTTTAAACGTGCTCTTTCCTCTTTTTTGCATCTTCTTTGTATATTAATCTGTTTTTGCCCTTTTTTCTTCAATGGTCATATTTGGGGTACATGATTGATTTTGAGAGAGACTGAAGACAGTTAAACATCTCTTAGCTTTTTAGACAGGAAGCAATAATGAGGTGGCCTACATTAGTGGAAGCTGGAAAGCAAAGATGAGATGGACTTGAGAGATGTTATAGGGTCAGGAAGTTGACAATTCTGTGACTGAATGCAGGGTTGAAGGAAACCAAGGAGTAAAGGTGAAGAAATCAGTTGGGGCAATAGGAACTAGAAGAGGATGAGTTCTGTTCTGTGGAGGGTCCTTCTTAGGTACCTTGTAGGACAGCCATCTGGAGATGGACCTCTGGCAGCTGGAAATGTCTAGAAATCAGAACAGAGGTCAGGCTAGAGACACAAATTTTAGAAATGTGTATGAAGGTGATAATTTTGTAAATAGATGAAGGTTACTATGCCATTTTTAATGTCAAGTATGTATAGCAGAGAGCATGTCATTTAACTGAAAAATGGTGGAAAGCTATTTTATTCTCACATATTTAAAGATTGGGCATAGTTAGAAAGGTGAATGCAGCCTCCCTCCCACTAAAGCTTCTAAGCCCTTTTGAGTGAAGTTAGTACCAGATGAAATTCTGGGAACCCACAGACCTCCTTGTGAAGGACACACGTTTGGCAGATACATAATGTTAAGGAGAGATCCATTAGTTTGCTTAATGCTGCTTTTGTATGGCAAGAATTTTGGACTGTTTTGCAATAGATATAGTTTTGTTAGATTACATTGGAGTGCAGAATTTTCTGGAAGGCCGTTTCAGATTTAGGAACCCTGGGAAATCAGTCATTATTTAGTAATTAAGAGAATTAAATGCTTTTATTTTGCTGAGCCTGATCTACCTAGTGACTCTTTTATTTCTCTCTGTGTGTATGTTTCATTTTGCAAATATAAATATTATTATCTGTACTGCTTTATTAGTTACAATTCATGTATCATTTTGTAACAGAGAAGTATCTTAAATTGTAATGTTTGCACAAGATTCTCTGTGATGATTGAACCAAGAAGGGATGTAGGAAACAGATAGGGTGCCTGGGGATTTAATATTTCATTTTAAAGACAAAAGAGAATAAAAATAGTCCATTTGTATTTGGCCACTTTTATGTTACTGACAAGAACAGTCAGAAGCTCCCCATTTTCAGCTGGTGGTTGGGTGTCCAAGGAATTCTTGAGTTTCTTATTTCATATGAAGCATGTGCCAGATAAAAACCCTTAGAGACTGAAAGTTTCGTTGTTTAGTCATAAGATAAACTGGCTTCTTTCTTGTACAAACCATATTACTACCCTTTGTCTGACTTGTTGATTTTGAGTTGGAGGGCAGTGTCCATTGGCCCATTTCAGTCACCAGAGCACCTAATAAAAGGCCTAACAGATTTTTAGGCTGTCAGTGTTTGCATGCTAGTTGGTTAAGCCATCTGAATAGGATTTGATTGATGACCTGGCTTGCCCTTAAGAAGAGGGTTTGTGACCACAAGCCACAGAAAATGACATGTAAGGCCAATTGATGGTTAGTAAGTCAAAAAACATCCCATCACCCATTTTGTGTGAATATTGTATTACTAGGGTTTTACTTGAGAACATATAAAAATGTTACCACATACTCCAATATTTGTTTTTCCTCCACTTCAGTAACACCTGAATGGAAATCTAACATGAGGACTGTTGAAATTATCTTTTTCAAATGTGGAAGGGAGAAGAAAGTTAATAATTTTCCATACCCAGATTAGAAAGGTCACAATCATACACATTCAAAGAAGAGAATGCCTGTGCTCCTGGGGCTCCTGGCTGGTTACCAGGTGAATTTTGCAAACGTTTTATTATGTACATAGTTGATTTTTTTTTCCTTCCTGGGAGACTTCTATCCATTAATCTGGAGTTTTATATTTTGGAGCTATATTTTTTATGGTCCCGTCTACCTATATTATTTTAAAAAGATATCTTTATTTTAAAATTGAGTAATTCGAAGTGTCTGTGTATGCGTGTTTATACACGTACCTGTATTGTAAATAAGAAAGGTGTTTAATAAGTTTGTCTTAAAACTCATGAAAGCTTGGTGTAAAATCTCACACTAATCAATATGGATGAGAATGACTCTCATTGAGAAATAAGGGCTGATGGCTTTTTCCTCAATGATCATATTAAAAATACATTGAGAGCATTGTAGGAGTCCAGATACTTGGGTTGTAGCTCACAATTTTTACAGAATTAATTTCCAAAATTCTCGATTACTCCAGGAGGAAATTTATTCCAGAAGTAAGCTGTGTGCTTCCTTCTTAAATTTAAAGGTTAATGCATCAAAGGTATAATAAAAATCATCTCTTACAATTAGAGATCCTAAATAAATGTTTGAATTATTAGGGCAATTAGAAGGATACCTTATTTAAGATTTTGAGAGTTTTGTTGCTGGCAAAGAGGAGAAGTAAAAAGTTAATTACTTTTGTAAGAGAAAACTTGGGAACATAGGTATGTCCCTGTACCTTTTCAGATATGTAAGCAATATTTAGGTATTTTTACAAAGAATTGAGAAGAAGTACAGAAACTGACACTACTACAACCGTGGTGGAGGACACTACTACAAAGAAAGTAGATGTGAATGAACTCCCATTCACAATAGCTTCAAAAAGAATACAATACCTAGGAATCCAACTTACAAGGGATATAAAGGACCTCTTCAAGGAGAACTACAAACCACTGCTCAGTGAAATAAAAGAGGACACAAATGGAAGAATATACCATGCTCATGGATAGGAAGAATCAATATTGTGAAAATGGCCATACTGCCCAAGGTAATTTATAGATTCAATGCCATCCCCATTAAGCTACCAATGACTTTCTTCACAGAATTGGAAAAAACTGCTTTAAAGTTCTTATGGAACCAAAAAAGATGCCACATTACCAAGACAATCCTAAGCCAAAAGAACAAAGCTGGAGGCATCACGGTACCCTGACTTCAAACTATACTGCAAGGCTACAGTAACCAAAACAGCATGGTACTGGTACCAAAACAGAGATATAGACCAATGAAACAGAACAGAGCCCTCAGAAATAATACCACACATCTACAGCCATCTGATCTTTGACAAACCTCACAAAAACAAGCAATGGGGAAAGGATTCCCTATTTAATAAATGGTGCTGGGAAAATTGGCAAGCCATAAGTCAAAAGCTGAAACTGGATTCTTTCCTTACTCCTTATACGAAAATTAATTCAAGATAGATTAGAGACTTAAATGTTAGACCTAAAACCATAAAAACCCTAGAAGAAAACCTAGGTAATACCATTCAGGACATAGGCATGGGCAAGGACTTCATGTCTAAAACACCAAAAGCAATGGCAACAAAAGCCAAAATTGACAAATGGGATCTAATTAAACTAAAAAGCTTCTGCACAGCAAAAGAAACTACCATCAGAGTGAACAGGCAACCTACAGAATGGGAGAAAATTTTTGCAATCTACTCATCTGACAAAGGGCTAATATCCAGAACCTATAAAGAACTCAATCAAATTTACAAGAAAAAAACAACCCCATCAAAAAGTGGGCAAAGTATATGAACAGACAATTCTCAAAAGAAGACATTCATACAGCCAACAGACACATGAAAAAATGCTCATCATCACTGGCCATCAGAGAAATACAAATCAAAACCACAATGAGATACCATCTCACACCAGTTAGAATGGCAGTCATTAAAAAATTCAGGAAACAACAGGTGCTAGAGAGCATGTGGAGAAATAGGACCACTTTTACACTGTTGGTGGGACTGTAAACTAGTTCAACCATAGTGGAAAACAGTGTGGCGATTCCTCAAGGATCTAGAACTAGAAATACCATTTGAGCCAGCCATCCCATTACTGGGTATATACCCAAAGGATTATAAGTCATGCTGCTATAAAGACACATGCACATGCACACGTATATTTATTGCAGCACTATTCACAATAGCAAAGACTTGGAATCAGCCCAAATGTCCATCAGTGACAGACTGGATTAAGAAAATGTGGCACATATACACCACAGAATACTATGTATCCGTAAAAAAGGATGAGTTCGTTTCCTTTGTAGGGACATGGATGCAGCTGGAAACCATCATTCTCAGCAAACTGTCACAAGAACAGAATACCAAATACCGCATGTTCTCACTCATAGGTGGGAATTAAACAATAAGATCACTTGGACACAGAAACGGGATCATCACACATCGGGTCCTATTGTGGGCGGGGGGCGGGGAAGGGATAGCATTAGGAGATATACCTAATGTAAATGACGAGTTAATGGGTGCAGTACACCAACATGACACATGTATACATATGTAACAAACCTGCATGCTGTGCACACGTACCCTAGAACTTAAAGTATAATAATAAAAATTAATAAATAATAAATAATAAAAAAGAATAAAAGTAGACAATTTCCTATGTAGATAAATTTCAGTTATTTGGCGTTTACTATCTGAAATTATTTTGATAAATTATTCCCATTTCTTTCAAGATAAAAATTAAATTTTAATAGCAAAGATCTTGCTTAGAATCAAATACGTGTAGTGACTTGGCATTTATTCATTATTCATTTAGTTTATCGCCTTTTTTTTTTTTTTTTTTTTTGAGACAGAGTCTCTGTTGCCCAGTCAGGAGTGCGGTGGCACAATCTCAGCTCACTGCAATCTCCGCCTCCCAAGTTCAGGTGATACTCCTGCCTCCGTCTCCTAAGTAGCTGAGATTGCAGGTGCGCGCTACCACACCCAGCTAATTTTTAAAATATTTTTGGTAGAGACAGGTTTCACCATGTTGGCCAAGCTGATCTGGAACTCCTGAATCAAGTGATCTGCCCCGCTTGGCCTCCCAAAGTGCTGGGATTACAGGTGTGGTGCCCAGCCCTAATTTATCATTTTAATTGTCAATTTTCATAGAAAAAGAATGAGGAAATATTAACTAAATGTTTATCTTTACTGGTTACCAAAGATATCCATTATTGAGTCTAGTAAATGAACAATTTTCAGGAATCGTACATAGAAATGCACTCACAGATTCATTTAATTTTTACAGATACAATTTTCATCAGCCTCTTAATTGGAATCCTTGCCTGTAGACTTTCTTTTTTTTTTTTTTTGAGACAAAGTTTTGCTCTTGCTGCCCAGGCTGGAGTGCAATGGCATGATTGCGGTTCATTACAATCTCCGCCTCCCAGGTTCAAGCGATTTTCATGCCTCAGCCTCCCACGTAGCTGGGATTACAGGCGTGCGCCACCACATCCAGATAATTTTGTATTTTTTAGTAGAGATGGGGATTTCACCATGTGGTCAGGCTGGTCTTGAACTCCTGACCTCAAGTGATCCACCTACCTCAGCCTCCCAAAGTTCTAGGATTACAGGCATGAGCCACTGTGCCTGGCCCTTGCTTGTAGACTTTCATTCTCTGGTTCCATACTCCACAATATTATCATCCCTATTTCTCAAAAAAAACATTGTTTTTATTATAGCATCAATTAATTGCATTGACATGAAATTAAAATGTCTCTACTTGTGACTTCTTGTAATATTACCTAATTTTGTTATTCTCTAATTTTTCACAATTTATAGACCTAATTTATTACCTTTCATGGGCTCATGTGTTTCCTATTTAAAGTCTGAAATGTGGCCAGGTGCAGTGGCTCATGCCTGTAATCCCAACACTTTGGGAGGCTGAGTTGGGAGGATCACTTGAGGCCAGGAGTTCAAGACCATCCTGGGCAACATGGTGAAACCCCATTTCTACCAAAAAATACGAAAATTAGCCAAGTGTTGTGGCACACACCTGTAGTTCCAGCTACTCGGGAGACTGAGGTGGGAGGGTTGCTTGAGCCCTGGAAGGCAAAGGCTACAGTGAGCAGAGATTGTGCCACTGCACTACAGCCTAGGTGACAGAGTAAGACCTTGTCTCAAAAAAAAAAAAAAAGTCGGAAATGTAAGTCACTTGTATCTGTTCAAATGATACAAGGTGGTATCAAGCATTCTTACACATGATGGTGGTCTTAGAAAATCATTTAGAGGATGCTAGGAGAAAAATTGAGCTGCCATCTGGAAAAGCTGCTGGATTTGGCGACTCCCTCCTATCATTGGTTTACTCTCTCCAGGTGCCTTGCTAAAGAGAATCAACAAAGAGAGAAGGACTTGGCTCAGTCCCTTCTGCCTTAGCAGCCTGTCTGGTCATCTGCTGCCAGCTATTTCCACGGAGAGAGGAGGAGCAGCAGGCCTGTGCTCTCAGGCCCTCAGAGAATGCACTGCCTCCCATGGGACAGAGTGGGGCTGTTGCTTGTGTCATTGCTGCAGCACATGATTTGAACCTGACCTCAAGACTTGGATTTGCTCAGTTTATTTTTAGAAGTAATGACAGTATAGCACTTTGAGGACTGAATGTTATTTCTAGACAAGAGTAATACTATTTTTCTGAGAAGTAGAATTTCAGTATTTTAAATGGATTTTTTGGTAAAGATTTCTGAAGCTTTTCCACTAACTGAGACTTTCTGGGCAGAAAGGCAAAATGGGACATAGTGTGCAGTGTGCATCCTCTATTCCTGCTGACCTCAGTCTCTGAGAGTGTGACTAGACGCTGTTACCCAGCAGCTGCGTAGTCATCTTCTTCCCTTGTTCTGAGCAAGTCCTCTGTTACACAAAGAAGAAAACAGCAGTCATTCTCTTCAGTCATTTACCTTCCAACTTACTAAATTTGAAATTATCATTATACATACAGTCCATACAGGGTTGTCTGTAGGGAGTATTTTTGTTTTTATGTGTTATATTCTGGCATATCTATGAGCTTGCCTAAGAGATTTGGAGATACACATGCATATACATACATGTGTCTGACTTTTTATGTAAATATATTTTGTATGATGTGTTAGTTTATATGATACATGGCTATCCAATGTGGATAGCTCTACAAAGAAATGCACTCACAGATGTGTTTAATTTTTACAGATACAATTTTCATTAGCTTTCTAATTGAAGTCCCTGCCTGTAGACTTTCATTCTCTGGTTCTATTGTGTACTCCACAGTGTCATCAACCCTGTTTTTCAAAAACAGCATTCACAGCCAGCACTTTTGTGTTGCTTCCTATGTGCCAGGCACTGTTCTAACTTTTTCTATATAAATCTCTCAACAATTCCGTGAAGTAGGTACTGTTAACATCCCCATTTTACAGAAGAAGAAACTGAGGCACAGAGAGGTCAAAAAGCTCACTCTAGGTCACAAACAATCCTAAGTGGTAAGTCAGTCTGAACCCAAGCAGTCTAATTCTAAAATCTGTACGCTTAACTATAATATTGTGTTGCACACAAAATCTGGTTCCTCATGCCTCTGATCAAAACCCATATTTCTTGTAGCAGAAAGTCTTAACATATTAGCACATGATTAATTTGTTAGCTTTTTATGGTTCTCCCTGCTCACATTTGAGGTTGTTGTCCACAGGCAAGTATATCAAACTATTGCTGTTCTCCAAACCTTCCAAATAGTTTTCTGACTCTGTGATGTTAATCATGCTATTCCTTTTATCTGAAATTTACTTCATCTTTTTCTAACCAGAAAACCCTTATTGATTCTTCAAATCCCATATCAGCCTTCACCTCTTTTATGCCTTGTTATATTGTATTTTCTCTTATCTGTGTTCCCGTAGCACTTACTAAGTAACTCTGGTTTTCACGCTTCTCTCATTGTATGGTGATGTTTATTTGCCCTTAAGTGCCATGTGCTCTTCATTGGGAGTACCATGTGCCCTCTGCTGATTTCATTCAAATGTCTAGTAACCAGATTCACCTCTCAACCATGCTCCTGTATCATTGGTGCTACTCTGTGGTGCTGTCTGGTTTTCAGTCACAGTTTCCTGTGCAGGTGGTGGAGGATTTTGAAATGCTTCAAACTGAACCATTACACCCACTTGAGATAGTTTCTTTAGTCTGTGTACGATAGGAAGTGGGTGGGGAAAAATAAGTGCACACAGACTATTACCTGGAGTTGAGATCACCGATTAAATGTCATGAATAGGGTAAAATAACACCTATTAGTTGTGTTTAAAATATTTCACTCCTCAGATTTCTATTCACTCTTCACTTTAATTTAGAAAGGCAGTTTTCTGATGTTGGATGAGCATTAACTAATTTCCAAATACCTTCTTAATTGTTTTCTGCATTATAGATCATGTGACTCAAGTGTATTTAGGGTAGCTAGCAGATGACTGAACATGATGAAACTAAGAGTATTTTATTTCTCTAAGTAAAGCAGTGAATGCAGATGGGTTTATTATAGTCATAGGGCCCCATGTACTTTAGTCCTTATTTCTTCCAGCAAAACTTCGATGACTAATTTTGACTTCAATTGAAGAATATTTTATTTAAAACATTTGCTTAGAATAATGGTCATTGTAAAGGAACACTTTTCTTGTGTTTACTGAACCAAATGCTAAGATAATATAATTCCTAATTTTCAAATTATAGATATTTTGCATAATTTTAGTAAAATAGATGTGAGAAAGATTGGAGATTATGTGAGGATTCTAGGTACTTAAGTTGGAGTAGAGGAGAAAGAAGGAGGAAATGGCCTATTCATAATTGCATTATAATTTTTTTCAGTCTTGAACAAGAAGTTGAAGTCTGAATGGTACTGAAGTAAATGAGAGATTCAAATCCAAAAGAAGAAAAAGTACTCATTATAAATTTTGAAAGTGCATAAAAATGGTGAATAATATTCTGAAATTTGAAAAAATAAATGAAGCTATATTTTAAAATTTAATTTATAAAAATCTGAGTGACTTTTTAATAAATTACAATATGAAATTATAAATTTATATGAGAAATTAATTTTTCACATATAAAAATACATTTTAATAACTTTCTCATATACCTTCCTCTTCTTTTAAAGCAGTTTATATTTGGCATTTTTTTAAAAAATGAATAAATTAAAACTGAAGATTGCTCTTCATTTTATATCAAAGCAACTAAAACATTTAGCTCCTATTCTGTGATGCAAAGTTTAACATATGTAATCTGACTTAATTCCTGCAGTTACCTGTACAGCATTATCATCTTCCATCATATATGCATGGAAAATTAAGCTTAGCAATTTCTCCAGAAAGGACGGGGTAAAATAGGATTTAAATTCAGATCCACTGTTCCTGTATCCCCTGCTTTTTCTACTATATTTTGGTAGAGAATGTTAGTTTTGAGTATAGATATCCTTTGTGCTGGAGAAACCAGCAAACTGGAATTAAAAACTATCCAAATGACAAAATGGAACTGGAAAAGGCTGTTATTTTTTTTTTTAATTAAATATGTTTCCTGGCATATGTAAAACAAGTCATTTAAATAAAATATTCATATTTCAGTTGTCATTTGAATCTCAGTAGAGAGTTTGATTAAATAATGGATTATCTGGGTGTCTTTATCCATGATATTTGCCCCTGAATTTATGATCACTTATTTTTACAGCATGGAATTAACTCAGCATAAAATTTGAGGTGAGATTTTGTTACTCAAAATAGTGTTGAAGTTTTCTGGGATTGGTGAATGTTTTCTTGGGACTGGCCATGTCACTCACTGTCTTTGCACTGAAAATGAAGAATATACAGTATATTAGTCCATTCTCATGGTGCTATTAAGAACTGCCCAAGACTGGGTCATTTATAAAGGGGTTTAATTGACTCACAGTTCCACATTGCTGGGGAAGCCTCAGGAAACTTACAATCATGGTGGAAGGGGGAGCAAACACATCCTTCATCACATGGCAGCAGGAGAGAGAAGTGCTGAGCAAAGAGGGAAAAGCGCTTTATAAAACCGTCAGATCTCGTGAGATCTCACTCACTATCATGACATCATGGGGGTAACCACCCCCATGATTCAGTTACCTCCCACCAGGTCCTTCCCCTGACGTGTGGGAATTATGGGAACTACAATTCAAGATGAGATTTGAGTGGGGACACAACCAAATCGTATCATACAGTGTGTCTCATTTTTCACTTTTTATACAGAAGTATTGCACATAATAGGAAGAATAAAGGGAAGGAAATGTAGGTTAAAGATGACTATCAGTAAAATGTAATATTTGTGTAATATTTGCTTCAGTAAATGTAGTCAACAGGGAGCTCAGAAATACCTGGGTCTTCCAGTACTTCGTAATTTAGTGAATGATTATAGGAAAATTACAGAAATCCTTTTGTACTTCATTCTTTCTGATTCCTAATTTAGGGGAATGGTCTTTGAGACCTACCTTCCTCACAGGGAGATGGTGAAGATTAATTAGCCCATGCTAGCCAAGTTCCCAGTGCTGCCCCAGAGAAAGGTGTTCCATAAATCAGACCTGTAGTTAAAAGGCCTTCATTTGTGTCTAGTCCTTGCACAGGATGGTGCCATCACTCCATATCCTAATGAGAGTCACCCACATTCAGGCCAAGGACAGGTTTTTCCATAGCACAAAGAACGTTTGTTCTATGTGACTAGGCAGATTTCCTCCTCTGAGTGCCTCAGTGTCCTCATCTATCAAAGCAGCAGTCCATAGCCAGATAATTCCTAAGAGGAACTTACCCTAGAGTTGCTCTAATTTATATCTTTTTGTTTGTTTGTCCCACTCAGCTTCTTGAACCTATTACACTTTTTTTTTTAAGCTCATGTCCTATGAAAGAACTGTAACAGACATAGAGATAGGCCATTCAGATGCCCCTCCAAAGAAGGCAGTCAGCAGAGCCTCCAGCAGTCAGAGTCAGCTTCAGCTGCACATAGTTGGCCTTCCCAAAGCCAACCATCCTCTTGTGGCATCTCACATCTGATTACAAGTTAAGACCCCAGCACTAGACAACTCTGATGGACAGCATTTGTTCTATAGTGCTCCACTAGTTTGAGACATTGGATTTGCCTCATGGTTGTTTCTCATGCTTCCTGATCTTTCTTCCTTCTCCTTTCCTTTACAGATTTGATAAAATCTTACAGGTTTTCCATATAAATATCTTATACCCTATAAGCCATCTCAGCATCTGCTTCCATAGAATCTGAACAATGACAAGAACTTAATGTTTAAAAATTTTGTGACTGGCTTGGGCAATATAGCAAGATACTGTCTCGGTTTTTAAAAAAGAAAAAAATAATAATGTGAAAAAGGACTAGTAGAAGGGAAATCCTCAAGCCACAAATTACTAGACTTCTTTGTAATAGACTTGTTTCATATTCTGTAGTTTATTAATTTGGAAATTATATTTTCATATTAAAACAAAGCATACCCAAGAAGAAATGTTCAGTCACTTTAGGTAACTTTTCTTTTTTTTTTTTTTTTTTTTTTTTTTTTTTTTTTTTTATTTATATTTTTTATTATACTTTAAGTTCTAGGGTACATGTGTTACAACGTGCAGGTTTGTTACATATGTATACACGTTCCATGTTGGTGTGCTGCACCCATTAACTCGTCATTTACATTAGGTATTTTCCCTAATGCTATCCCTCCCCACTCCCCCCACCCTACAACAGGCCCCAGTGTGTGATGTTCCGCTTCCTGTGTCCAAGTGTTCTCATTGTTCAATTCCCACCTATGAGTGAGAACATGCAGTATTTGGTTTTTTGTTCTTGAGATAGTTTGCTGAGAAGGATGGTTTCCAGCTTCATCCATGTCCGTATGAAGGACATGAACTCATCCTTTTTTATGGCTGCATAGTCTTCCATGGTGTATATGTTTAGCACTCGTATTTAAGAGTGGCCTGCTGTGTATGTGTGCATGTGTGTGTGTACCGCACTGAGGATAGAGGGTGGGAGGAATGTTCTCGCACAGATGCTGGCCAGATGAGAGGGACAAAGGGAACTGTCCCCAGCTTTTATACCTTTGTACAAAGGAGAGGACTTCCTGTGGAACACAAAGACTTGGTGGTCTATCATGAAATAAGAATGGATAGTTATGATCAAGTTATGCCCAGGGGTAAAAAAATATGGAGCGCTTCACGAATTTGCGTGTCATCCTTGCGCAGGGGCCATGCTAATCTTCTCTGTATCGTTCCAATTTTAGTATATGTGCTGCCGAAGCGAGCACTAGGTAACTTTTCTTTAGCTGGTCTTCAAATAAATCATTGTGAGAGGATTTTCTTTCCTTTACTCCTTTCTTCCTTTCCTTTTTTCTCATTCTTTCTTAAATAGTTTAGATTTGGTTATCTTTGTCTTAAAAAACTAGTTAAGTCTGACACCTACTATGAAGTTTATCTGATAAAGTAAGTTGTATGCTGAGTGTTTCCAAATTAGATTTCCTATTGTAATGGAGGGCTAGTATTTCTTTGTTCTTTAATTTGTGGTTTACATTTAGAAGTTTTGCTTAAAATGATTTTATGTTCTGAAATCAGAGTCGTCAAATCTCAGTTCAGTGTTTTTTAAAAATTTGCTTTTTCTCTACCCATGGTTAAGGGATATAACTTACTATTTCTGTGGGTTTCTTTTACATGTTATTATTGACTTTAAAAATCAGGACAGAAAAGCAGAGACTAGAGAATATATGGCTGGAATATATGGTTGACATCTAGGGAAGAATTAAGAAAGAAAATAAAATGGCTGGGGAGAGGCAAGTATTTAAAAAACAACCACATGTGTTAGTAGAGAAGAGGGTAAGAGGCTAAAATTTGACATATATGTATTAGTAAACCTAAGTTACTTTTGATTTTGCACACTGTTTATTTACGTTATGGTCACAGAGTTAATTATATCTGTTTGAACAAGACTTTGAAAGTCTAATGAGCTCTTTAGCATTAACAACCTTTCATATTTCCTTATTTTTTTTTAATCTTTCCACTCATCCGTCTTAAATTTTGCAGCTCTTAACAGTGTTGTTGCACTAGAACCACAAAGCAGCATTATGTGAGTGGAATGTGTTCCAGGGATAAAATAAAAACAAGGCACAGTACATAGTGTGTTATTTCTATTACATAAAGTATTATATAAAAACAAGCTACATTGCTGCTATTAGAAATCAGAATAGTGATTATTCCGGTGTGGAGGTAGGGGCAGGGAGCAGGAGAGGCTTCCGGGTGCTGGTTATGGCACCCACATCTGTTTCTTGATCTGCGTGCTGATCACATGTGTGTTCATTTTATGAAGGATCATTGTGCAGTATACTCATGACATCTGCAATTTTCTGCCTTTGTATTTTATACTTAAATATTCAAAAAATTGGGTGAAGGAAATGCCCGTGGGCTGGATTTACTTTGCTTCACTTAGCCCTTTAAGAATTACGGAACCACAGCTAGTTAGATTTAAATTCTAGTCTTCTAAAACACTGTAGGGTATAGAGTAACTATAGTTAATAATTTATTATATATTTTCAAATAGGTAGAAGAGAGGATTTTATATGGTCCCAGCATAAACAGATGACAAATGTTTGAGGTGATGGATATGCAAATTACACTAATGTGATCATTATACATTGTATGCATGTATCAAAATATCACTTGATACCCCAATTATTATAATATGTGTCAACTAAAATGTAAAAACTGAAAAAAATAAAAGAATCACAGAACCAACTATAAAATCACGGAAACGGAAAAGATCTTAGTTTAGTCCACTGATGTCACGAAGAGAATAGATGCCTAAAAGGCTTTGAAGTCTTGCAAGGATCCTAGGGAATGATGATTTAATGTCTTACAGCTGAGGAAAGTGATGTCAGTAAGGTTGGGTCCATTGCCCGGTGTCCCACCAGAGCCTACTAAAGAGCTCCCAGATCTACCTTTCTCTACTGCTCAGCTTATTTCTAGTGTGTGGCTTAGCCTGTCTCCTAATAGCAGCTTCTTCATAGGACTATTCTTATTAAAAAGGGAGCTTGAGTTAACCTAGCTTATGAGGATTTCTAATGACAACTCTTACAAAAAGGGTATTTTTCGTTAACCTGCAGGCAGCCTGATTTTCAGCTGACCAGAAGTGTCAAATTATAAAATATCAAATTATAAAATATTCTAGTTATTTGAAATGTTACCATAGATAGCTTTAAAAATCTTTATTTTCATGACATTTATTTTATTACATAGCTGTTATTGCATAGCTGTTTTAAAAGACAGTTTCACTTGATCTCTGAAGCTTTATCAAGATGCTGCTAGATACTATCCTATGCATATTTTCCACTTAACACTAGTATGATATCCCCTTTAGATTTATATGTATTCTGCTGCCATGAAAAGCAACTTTTTTCCTCTGTATACATGAGATTGTTTTCACTTGACTTATTATCTCCTTAATTCAATGCCTGTCATTGAGTGCATATCATATATATCACATATATGAGATTTCTGATAACCTAATAACCTAATAAATAAATAAACAATCCAATTTTTGTCAATCTAGTAATCACTGAATTTTCTAGAATCTACTCAATTCTTATCCAAGGGCCAGTACTGACATGGGCCTTCTTATTCAGATGGTATTGCATCGCTTGATTCTTAGAGCACGCTCTAGATGATTGACAGATTATCCTCATGTCTGATGGAAGTAAGACAAGCAAGTTCCTTCAAAAAGGAAGTAAGCCAAAGTATCAGATATAGTCTTCATTCTGTTACTTTCACTTTCCTGTTGATACCCTTTCTTCCTGTTTATTCTGAATGCATTTAATAAATATGAGTATTGCTATGGGCCATGCACTGTCTTAGGAGCTAGTATAAAATGGTGAAACAACAAAAAAAATCAACATAGATCCTGCTGTCTTGGGCTTTATTTTGTTAGAGACAGAGCATTAAAAAATATCTTTCAGCTAAATAGAAACCATAAATGGGTCAAGTACAATATAGAGGTGGAATTTGTGCTATGTATGTGAGCCAATGATAGGGAGTTTGGCCACATTAGGAATGGCTTCCTTGAAGAAAAGATACTTGCTTTAGGATGTAAAGAATGAATAGATAGATATAAATCAGACAGAGGAGCAATTAGTATTCCAGCAGCCAGGATAGCATGCACAAAGGTTCTGAAGGCAACCTAATAGTGTAGGGGAGTGAGCTGAATTTTAGCTCTTCCCCTTTAGGGTTTTGTTCTGGCGAGTCCTAAGAATTAAATTGACATAGGACAGATTAACAGGAGAAAAGTACAGGAATTTATTTATTTAATGTAAGTTTTACATAGCAGTGGGAGCCCTCATGAAGAAATGAAGACCCAAAGAAACAATTAGAATGAATCAGTTATAGACTGAATTGAACAAAGAATAGTAAGTTGTGAAAAAGCAACAAAATTATGTGAAGAGGCTTAAGAGACAAAAGCCATTTTAGCAAGGTCTGTACAGAATTTTCTTTGGCTTAAATTTCCATCCTTGATGATAAGAATGTTGGTTTCCTTCTGGTATAGGGAGAGGACCTTTCAGAGTTCCTGCTTTTAAGAAATAGAAAGGAGGCCAGAATGATCTTCTACCTGCTGTTTTTAAAGTACGTTTAATTCATAATAGTCATTATGCCAGAATGGTATATTTTTAACTTCTTCAGTGGCACATTTGAGGAACTCAAAGAAGTCCAGCATGACTGAGTCAAAGAGTGCATAGAGTTGTGTGGAGCAAAGTAAATAAAGAGACTTATGGATTAGGAACAGTGGAGGAGTCAGTGGACTGATACTCCTAATGGTTTGAACAAAAAGTCACTCTAGGAGACACTGAATAATCTAGAAAATGGGCAGTTTATAATCAGTGACTGTGATTTTTAACTCCCTGATTCTGGAGGAGGATGGCCAAGTTTCAAGGAATAATTGCAAGAGTGGTGACTGAAATCGAGTGGAAATGAAGACCACTGGAGACAGGGAGGTCAAGGAACTGAGAGGCTGAGTGTTGGACCAGTTATCCTTGTGTCTGTTGAAATAGCTCAGAATGTTGGCAGATTTTTCAGTGAAGTAGAAGACTGGATAGATGCCAAGTCTTTAATACATAGAGTAGGTTGAATGGTAGTGGGGAAAGGTTGAATGGTAGTGGGGAAAGAGAACCACTTAGTGCGCTTAGTAAACATTTCATAAGATTTGAATGGTTTGTATGATAGAGATAAAGTTTCTAGATTTTTGATGTTATATTTTCCCAATTGTTCATTATATTTTGGGCATTATACAGATATATCAAAATCTGAACTAAAGGAGTTTCCTCATCTGGCTTGCATATTCCAAGATGATAGGAATTGTGTCATTATCACTTGTATAGAAGCTGTACAGATCTTGGCCTACCCAAAGACAAGTGGTAGCTGTGAATGAATAAAGCATAGTGATAAATTACAAATGAAGGAAATATGCAGCTCTTTTAGATGGAAGGTATTATCGTTTTTAATTTTATGCACATGTGGAAATTTTGTAAACTTTACATAGAATTTTACCTCTCTGACTACAATTACCTTTGCATCTACATTAATTAGATAGTAGTCGCATGTTTTTTTATTTTCTTTCAGAGATGAACTTTTTAATCAGAAAAATTACTTTCCCTCTGATTCCATGGGAACTTTACCATTTATACCAACTTTTTGTGGAACTAATGAGTTAGATCCTTTTGACAGAAATTGCAGAGGGGCATTCTCTGATATGATGGGGATACATCTTGACTGGAACGGATCTTCCCCTGTCTGCACCTCCATTCATGTTTGTAAACTTTTATCATTCTCCATTTGTTTATCTGGCTGGCGAGCAATCTCTCTACCAATAATTGCCTAAGGGATTTAACCAGCTTAAGAAAATGTATAAGTTATGATTTTAAAGATGAAAGCAATATGTTATATATATATGCCTAGGAAAAGACTGGCAATACACTCATCAAAATGTAAATAGTGGTATATCTAGGTATGGAGTAGTTTTACATCATATTTGTTTCTTTAAGCTGAAATATACATGTTTTTCAGTGAGAATCTATCACGTTTTACAATGAGATTTTTAAAACCAATGTTAAGGTGAAAGGAAAAGGTAAAACAAAGGTAGGGGAAAAGTCAGGAATTAGGCTATATGAAAAGAAAAAGAGTTTCTTTTTCTATTGTGTAGAAGATAGGTGAGTTGTCAAAGATGGAATATGCATGCATGGATGTTAGCATGTTAGGATGTTTGATTTCTACTGCAAGAATCTAATGCATGATGCTCTCTTCAGAGGCTTCTGGTCACAGTCCCTTGTTTCTAGGTCACTTGGCAGAATTCCTAGAGTCTCAAGTTTTAAGGAGCAAATAGTAGAAATTCCTCCCGAGTGCCTCTGTTGCTTATTCTCTTGGGGGGAAGTAGTCATTGATTTCTGTTAACTGTGATACAAAAAACCCACTAAGCACATAGGGCTTCCCTTGCCACCCCCTTTCCATCTGTTAGGAAGCCTTCTTTAAGCTCTGAGAATATCTGTGGATTAACACAAGTCAGAAATTGTTTTCAGTATCACCCTGCAGACAGACATTTAGCAGGTGGGCAGTAGGTCTGTTAATTTCACATGGGAGAGGAAATTAACTGTCCAGCCTGGACAGGTTTTTGTCTGCCAGCTTTAAAGTTTGTCACATAGAGGAATCTTCCTCTTTCAGAATGTAGAAGGAACCACAGCCAATTTAAGTGGCATTTAATATGCTTCCTCGTAAACTGTGGGCTTCAAGCCAGGCAGAGTTGCAGTAAGCTCTTGCTTTAGACCTGACCCACTTGTAATGCCATGGAAATGCCAAATACATGTTCTAAATGATGCAGTCATGCTCTTACCTGAGTCAGAGCATTCTAGGTAAAAGGTAAATGTTCCTTCCCAATGAATGATGAAAGATGACATCTAGAATGATGATTAATTAAGAATACCACTCTGTTCAGTCTGGGGAATTTTATTCTGCATTTCAGATGTATCATAATTTCAATATCAGAATCAATAAGATGATGCACTCCTGAAGTGTAGGTTATCTAGACAAATTTTAGGTGATTGTAAAAAAATATGCAAGCATATTTAACAACTGCTTTAGTATAACCTACCTAGATTGTTCTTCCTAGCTCTGCTTCCAAAGGGAATTGGACATGGAACTGTGAAAGCAGAGGTATGTGATGTAAAGGCAATGGTATTCAGTAAATTCAAACACCAGATGATTATATATTTGTTACATATTTATAATATATGGCTATTTTATTAAAATACTGTAATCAGAATTCTAACCATCTAGCTTTAGTGGGATGCAAGTGGGAATTACTTTATTCCTCTTCCCACTGAATATATTTATTTCAGCCGTTTAAGAAGTCTTGGTTAGATCTCAGAGCTTTGCCGTGTCTTTTAGTCACAAGAACAGACTCATTTCAGGATTTTAAAAGTCCTGATCAGAGTAATCATTTAAAACTTCTTCCCTCAGGTTGGGCCTGTTTGAGGCTTGACACCCTCTTTGGACCAGGGGGTGTGTGGTACTGACACTCTTTGTCACCTGACTTCCTCTCCCACTCACTGGCTGCCCTCAGGGCCCTTTAGAGAAGGGTTGTAAGGAACTGGGCAAGTCTGAGTCACTGGTGCAGTTCCAACCTGCACTGCTACCCTCTGTTAGATGCGTAATTGCTGACTGTCTCTTTGGATAATTCCTTTTAGGGACCCCTGGGTATAGTTCCTCTGATGATAGTCATGCCACCCCTGGCTGGATGTTTTTAGCTGTCTTTACAGCTCCTGGGTTTCTGGCATTACACCCCTCTTTTGGGATTACATTGCCTTGCCAGGTGGTCCTTTAGGGCATTGTCCCTTGTGAGATCATTCCTCCTGTGGGTCTGTATCCTGTCCATGGGAAAGGTGCATCTTTTTCTTGCCGTTGATGGAAGCATAGCCTGATCACAACAGGGTACTCTGGGCTTTGCAATTCCAGGACAGCGAGCCAGCCACAATTTCCTGCCTTTAAAGTCAGATTTAAAATAGGTAGTAGTTATTTTTCTCTAACTCCAGGAGATGCATTTTTTCAAATATTTCTCCCAGAGACACTCATTCCCTTACAATTTGGTACCCTTGAGTAAGCTCTTTTGTGGTGTGAAGTAGGAGGTGGTACAGAATGTTCTGACCACTCTATCCAGAGTAGTCCTCTCTGGGGGTCTCGTTACTTTCTCTTGTAGAGCTGAAAGCAAGCAGTGGGCTTATGATGACAGAATGGCTTCAAATGAACCCGTGGCAATTTCTGATTTGGCACTTGTATCGGATAATTATTTTGTTTATAGCCTTCAAGGTTTCAACTAAAACAGAAGATTTCATTTGTTTTGTTTTTTAATTGATATGTCATAGTTTTACATATTTTTGAGATACATGGGATACACAATTTCTTTTTAAATATACTGACTCAGTAGTATATTTTTTTTTCCATTTAGGTGGCTGCATTAAACCTCATTTATGTGTGTATTTGTGTGTGTGTATGTATAGGAAATAAAAGCATTCACAACTGTGGTAAACAAGGAATAAATAATTAAATTAATTTTATTTATTTTTTAAATTATTAATTTATTTAATTTAATTAATAGAATTAAAATATATAGATGCAAGACTTTAAGTGTCTTACACTTTTTAACTTGGGGATTGTGGTTCAATAAATGATAACTTCATTTTCTTTCTTCAATTCAAAGGATATTCTTATAATTGCTAGTTTAATTATTAGTTTGCAAGTACTTAGACCATAATATGTTACTTCATCTTTCAAAACAGCTATCAGTTCCCTTGTGTTTGCTTAATAAAATATTAATTACAAATATGTTAAGTAGCATGTCTGATATAAGGACTTTTTCCTTTACAAATAAATACATAGTATCTCAAACTTAGAGTGTCTTAATAGGATAGAGAGGAATAAATATAGCTTTACACATGTGTAAGATTTGCTTTTTTGCCATTCCTGGCAGAGTCTGTACTGGAAGCCAATTTCTTTACCTTGACTTTCAACTTAGTGATCATTTTACTATGGTGGGTCACTCATGACTAATGTAATATAAGATATGTATGGGATTTTAATGACTAGTTTTAGCAGTATAAATGAGTTTTTATTCACTTAAAGAAGAAAGTTAATATTATAAATTATCTCAGGTATTTTAATATGCAAGTCTTTTTATGTTTACAGTTTAAACAATGCATTCTCATCTTCTACTTTTTTTCATAAGCATAACAAGAAGCGTGCATCCAGGCTTAGCAGCACTTCACATGTATGCAGTCTGGGAGGTTCTTCCTAAGGAAGAGAAAAGATCATAAATAAAAAATTAAACTCAAAAGTGAATATATATTTAGGATGCAATAGTCATAAGAAGTTATAAATTTTAAAAAGCAGACAAATACTACAAAGCATACCAAATTCCAGAAAAATAGCAAAAACATTTTTCCTCCTTGTTTGTACACACACTTGCAGGGTGATCTGTAGTTCAAATTCATATGCTGATACCACCTCTGGGGTGTCACATCGTTATCTCATGGCAGACTGAGAGGTGGGTGTATTTCCAAAACATCCTACATTGGGATGGCTAGCAGTAACATACCTCAACATAGAAGTGACTGCAAACCAAGTAAATATGTTTTATTAAACCTAAACTAAATGTATGTTCAGTGCAACTCAACTTCCCTTTTGTTAGATCTCAAAAATGTTTGTGCTTGCTCCAGTGTCACCCAACACAAAGAAAAGTGTGATGCAGGAAAAAGAAGAGTGGAAAGAAATAGTGATCATAGCTGATTAATGTTAAGATATCATGTTTTGCAACTTTTATGAAAACATATGAGCCTGTAAACATCGATGAGGTCCTTTCAGGAGTCTGTGCATATGAAGGGCCCAGAAGCGTAAGCTACTTTAGCTTCACAGTTACCTCTTAGGAGAACTCAGTCAGAAAAATGAATAACGGCATGTTCCACATGCTTTAAAGGAACCATAAAACATCAATGTTCTTTTACGTTTCATTCCCTTTATTCTTCTAAATTGTTATCCAAAGTTATTCTTTTATCTCTATTTTCAATGTGTTAGTATTAAACTACCTAAGGAAAATTTTCCTGTGGAAAACCATATAAATATTGTATAGTTTTCAGTTTTTGAATAAATGTGTATACTTAATTCTTAGGAAAAAATGCTTAAGAATAGCAAAATATGTTTATCATACTACAATAAGAAAAACAAAAGCAAAATCCCTGAAGTAAGTCTTCTCTTGTGTTACTATACAACTGCCTGTAAAAATCATTGGGGCCACTGGAAAAAGATGGTTAAGGGTGGATTCTGTTTATCTTTAGTATGCCTTGTTTCCATTCTGGGTCCTTCTAATCTCTAGATAGCCAAAGCTTGAAGGATTTTAATACAAAGTGTCTCAAGTGACTTAGCTCTGTTATGCCTAAAAGTCAAAATGGAATTGTGCTGCAAATTTCTCACAAGCAAAATTACATCTAAGGAAGAGTACTGTTTGATTGTAGACTGAGGGTAGAGTTAGTGTATTACACAAAAATTATCTCATTAGTCCTCTATAATAGTATAATTAGAATGATTTATGTGAATTAAATTATTGATATACAATTAAAATAAAGATATAGACAAATTTAAACCTCTTTAATTCTTAATATGCACCAACTAATATCCTTATAATTTGTGGTTTATATAAGGGCTTGTTATTTACAATATTAACAATCGGTTGAGACATCATAGTTTTATTATTTATTTATTTATTTATTTATTTTTGAGACAGTCTTCTTGCTCTGTCACCCAGGCTGGAATGCAGTGGCACAATCTCGGCTCACTGCAACTTTCGCCAAGTTCAAGCAATTCTCTTGCCTCAGCCTCCAGAGTAGCTGGGATTACAGGTGCACGCCACCATGCCCAGCTAATTTTTGTATTTTTTTTTTTAGTACAGACGGGGATCACCATGTTGGCCAGGCTGGTCGCGAACTCCTGACTTTGTGATCTGCCTGCCTGGGCCTCCCAAAGTTCTGGGATTATAGGCGTGAGCCACCACACCCGGCCATAATAGTTTTAAATGGTACTTTTGACAGATGGTCATCTGTTCTGTGTGAACTCGGTCTGATACCTTGTTTCCTAATGCCATCTGGAAGTTTTGGTTTCCTCCTTTGGAAAGGCCTTGACTCTGACCTACTGAATACTGCTTGGATCCTCTTTCTCCTGAAGGGACATGTCCTGGCTATCTGGCCATTCTGCATACCACTCTCCTCTTCTTATGCTTCCTGATTCACTCTTCCTGCCTAAATCCTCTGGTGACCTTCATAAGACAAGTTTCATATCTTGGAACATGCAATGAGTGGTGTAGCCATGTTAACAGAATGACAGACACACAGGCAGACAGACAGAGGCACTCTCATGAGAGGAAGACAGCAACACCATCACAGAAAGTATGATAACTGAGGGGAGCTCGCTAATGTCAGGTAGAGCTACGAGGGTTATAATCAAGGTTTCCTGCCCATCTCCTTCCTTGATCTTCCAAAGGAAATCTACAGTCCACCAATAGTCTCCATTCAACACCATACCTCCTCCAGTGTACCCTGTTCTGCACAATTATGCTCCCACTTCCCCCCCGCCAAGGGATAAAAGCTCAATTCAAATTCCCCTTAGCCCATCACCTAGAAGTAGTATAAGGCTTACTAAGAGGCTCTCTTGAAACTTCTATTAGATCTTAGCAGAGTATGCCCACCTCCTTCTTAATAACTATGTAGATAGTTTATATTATCAGACATTAAATAAACATTTATATGAAAATATTTTATATAAATTAGGATTCACTATAGTTTATAATTTTAAAAGGACTACAATAAGTTGTATCTTCACTTAAATTGCAACTGAACAAGAGCCCTATAAGATGTAGATTTTGCATTACATTTTCAAATTTTGTGTAAAGCATTTTTTAAATAACAGATATAATGTTATATCTCTGAATGGATGCCATTATTGAAGTGGAAGAGGGAAAATAATTTCTTCTGTAGGATAATATAAGAATGGTGCCATCAAATTTCAATATTTATTCCTTTACAGTCCTGTGAAAGAGAATATATTATACAGCAGCTCCCTCTTAAACAATTTTATGATAATCTATTAATCAGAAGAGATATGTTTCAGATATGGAAAATGGATTAATAAAAGAGTATAGTAAGTTTGTATATAAAACTAGACAATTTTATTTATTTGCAAATTTTACACTCAGACAAATAATAGTTTTTTTATGTTATTTATTTTTGAGATGTTTAGCATATACTCTAAAACTGAATCATTTTGAGTTTTTGTCCGTATTTTACTGTATTGAATTTGTCTCTTTCTGACCATAGATACCAGTGATTCCCCCGCTATTTCTGTTATCAGTGGCCTCAAGGGCATCATCGTATGATTTTATGAAAAACAGTTCTTTTTATGATATATTAGGATACATGTAAAATAAATAATTTTTGATGGAGTTATAATTTTTAATGTATCTTTTAGGAATTTAGTTCTTTTAAAGTTGGACACATTTTTAGGCAATAATAATGATAATAATGTTGATAATACAATTTTTTGAGGACCTCTTTTGTTCCAGATACAGTGCCTGGTGCTAGGTATTTTATGCCTGTGTTATGCAAGGAACTTTGGAAAGGTCGAGTAACTTGGACACCTAGCTAGTAGTCAGTGGTAGAACCAGGATAGCAATTCTTGTCCACTCCACTCTGAAGCCAGAGGTCTTTCCATTTCTCTGGCTTGTCTCTTACAATGTGTCTAGTGTTCTACAAAATTAGGGACCTTTGTTATAGGTTTTTATTCCTCTGCAGTCAGTTGAAAATTCCATTTTCCTCCATAGGTGAAACTACAGAAAGAAGGTAAAATGAAGTAGAGGCTTGGTTCTTTTTTCACGTAATTTTTTTTTTTTTTTTTCAAATGGTGGGGTGGAGCTTCTCCACAAGGAAGCCATGGTTTCCAGTCCATATAGAATCAAGGTTGGACTCATATCATAATTCATAATCTACATTTGTATGAGCTTCCTGCACAGAATAGACTTTCAAAAGGTTTCACTTCTAAGTTAAGATACAGAGACTTTCATTCTAAATTAAGATGTAGGAGTTTTCAACATCTGTATCTAATTCTACTTCGCCATGAAAAGAACATCATCCTATATAGTTGTAGGATCTTACTGATTCTTCCGGGGCATTGTGGGCAGCAGCAGGACTGGTCCTTAATATCAGAAAGATTCTAGGTCAAATAGTTAAAAATTCAAATTTATGACACAATGGCATAGCATAGTTTTGTAATATTTAATTATGAATTTTTAAAAATTTTTGTTGGGCCGGGCGCGGTGGCTCAAGCCTGTAATCCCAGCACTTTGGGAGGCCGAGACGGGCGGATCACAAGGTCAGGGGATCGAGACCATCCTGGCTAACACTGTGAAACCCCGTCTCTACTAAAAAATACAAAAAACTAGCCGGGCGAGGTGGCGGGCGCCTCTAGTCCCAGCTACTTGGGAGGCTGAGGCAGGAGAATGGCGTAAACCCAGGAGGCGGAGCTTGCAGTGAGCTGAGATCCGGCCACTGTACTCCAGCCTGGGCGACAGAGCGAGACTCCGTCTCAAAAAAAAAAAAAAAAAAAAAAAATTTTGTTAAATGGATATGACAGCTTTAAATTTATATACATCCTGTTCAGGTTTTGTAGTGAAATGGCTCTTTCCTTAGCTCCTTCTACCTTGCAGTCTGTTTTTAAATGTGACCTACTTAAATGGATAGATTCTATATTCTTTCTAGAGGAATGCCTCATTTAGTGAGACACAATTTCTCTAACAAGAAAAATGCATTCAGAATGTAATTCCAAAGCCTCCAGGAAAAAGGCCTCTGAGTAGCTACATTATAGCGCTCCAGAATCCATGCACTAAAAAGTGCATCTTTCTTTTAAGAGAGGATCTCTAGGTTCTCACTTCCAGGTTATTTATTTATTATATTTATTTATGTATATTTATAAATATTATTTATTTATTTATTATATTTTTATGCTTTTCTTTTCTCGGGTTCTCCATTCACAGCAATTGTGAAAAAAGAAGGGGCATTCATCCTTCATTCATTTATTCAGTCAACAAACTTTTATTTAATGCCTATTGTGTGTACCTGAAACTGTTTTATGTACTGGCGACATTCACAGCACTAACAGCTGACAGCAAAAACTCATGAAGAGATTAAAAAAAAAAAAGTAATAAGCGAATACAACAGTATAAAACTTCAAATAGTTTAGGTACATTTAGTTTTATCTTCTCCCATTCTGAGAATGAGTAGCCAGCCAGGTTTCTTCCAGAGGGGCAAATACGATGTCTCTTACTTGAGACTGTAGTTTCTTGTAAATGAAGCAAATGTGAAAAATTTCAAAATTGAGTTGGGCTGGTTGTCATATGGAAGCCAGGGAGGCAGGATTAACTTGCCCTCAAAAACAGATCTGAGGCATTGAACTCAAACTGGAGCATAAGGTCAGGAAATGTCAGGACTAAGGAGATAAGAATAGGGAACACAGCAGCTCAGCAGCTTAACCTGACAAGCTGAAAGGCCAGTAGGGTAAAAATTACTGATAGAGCTGGATTTTAAACATTCCATTTTTCATGCGCCCATGGGCAACTCCTCTATAATTTTGATATAAGATTATTTTGGGAGTGGGATTCTCTTTGTGGGGAGGGGGAGTAGAAGAGTTAAACCTTTTTGGCCATGGCAAACTCAGGCCTTCCTTAGGTTTTATGCTTATATTTGTGTGTGTGCGCCTGCATGTGCATGTGTGTGCATGCGTGTATGTGTGTGTGTGCACGCGTGTGTATTTGTTGGAAGGGGCAGTAACTGATCAGTTATGACAGAAGGCAACCCCTCCTTTTGTCCAAACCCCTCCCTTGGCACTTGGTAGGTGGTACAGGTACCTGTGGGTTTTCACACCTCTGTAGCCTCTGAGTACTTTATTGGATTACAGCAGAGTAATAATTAATGCCAATAATGAGGACTCAGTGGTGTCAAAAAAGATGAAATTCTTTTATATATGTCATTCATGTAAGAAAGAAATGACTATTAGATCTTCCCCCAACTGCCTAATGAGGTTAATATTTTAATACTTGAGTATTTGGAGGAGTAAATAAGTACTTTTGAAATTTGCTTATTGGTAAGAGCTTATTCCCTGATATTGCCAGAGTAGATATATTGTTGCTTTATGTAGCTTTAGTGATATTTCTATTGCTGTGTGAAAGTGAATCAGGGTAGCACTTCAATTTACATTTGTGATCAGGAGTATTATTTTACATGAAGATTAAAATTTGATTTGGAACAGGAGTCAAGAATTTACTTCATTAGGTCTGAATTCACATTTTCCACCTCATTTGAAACAAAATATTTTGTAAGTTAAAACATCTTAGCTGGGAAGTAATATTATAACAACATTTCACCAAAATTCTCAAGAAATGTTTTAAAATCCAGAAGTCTTTCTACTGGTAATATTATTCCCCCACTGACTTCGTGTCAAAACCAAATGATGATGTATTTTCCTTAAGGCATTGTTTATAAGGCAGACCTTCAACCATATATTACTAACAGTATGTACCTTATCAGACCTGACGAGATTACAGCCTGAAGAGTTATATTTGATTCATACAAGAGTGTGGACTTGAGCTTCAAAGGAATAATAAAGCCAAACTATTATAGTTCAAGTACTTTAATAAATATTAAATGATAAATAAGGCTGGTTCCACACTAGCTTCAGGGCCTGTGGATAATAAAAGAAAATCTTCAAATGGTGCCAAACAGTATTATGGCTGTCTTGCCTTTTATAATCTGTCTTTACCGCTCACCACTGTAGTTGTCAGAGCTGGGAATGATGAGGTAGGATGTATAATTTTTGTTGCTGACGGAATTAAAAGTAAAGGAGACTTTAAAAGTAATCCATCTCTTTAGCAGGATAAATATAGAAATGTGCTTTTTGGTAATACTGTAATAGGTATTTAATCACTCCTCACCTACCTACTCTCTCTGAAAGTCAAGTTGTGAACTTCATGTTAAATGTGAAACATACCAGGTGATATCCATTTTCATTATTGTTAATTTCTGGTTTTAATGGAAACTAGAATTTAGTTATATCATCATGTTTGAGATGTCAAAACATGTTCCAGTGGGAGAGTGCAGAATGCCTATGATTCATAGAAGATCACTAAGTTATGTGATTATATGGAAGAAAAAGTAAGTGAAGCTGCTTTTCAGAGAAAGCCCATCAGTACTATTGTTATAAAGTCTACTGTGGGCTGGGCACGGTGGCTCATGCCCATAACCCCAGCACTTTGGGAGGCCGAGGCGGGTGGATCACCTGAGGTCAGGAGTTTAAGACCAGGCTGGCCAACATGGTGAAACCACATCTCTACCAAAAGTACAAAAGTTAGCTGGGCATGGTGATAGGTGCCTGCAGTCCCAGCTACTTGGGAGACTAAAGCAGGAGAATTGCTTGAACCCGGGAGGCAGAGGTTGCAATGAATCGAGATTGTGCCATTGCATTCCTGCCTGGTCGACAAGAGTTAAAATCTGTCTCAAAAAGCAAGCAAACAAACAAACAAACAAAAAACTGTGGCAGACAAATTCTAAGATGCCCTAATAATCCTGCCTCCTGTTGTTCATGCCCTTATACATTGAAATTGGGCTAGTCTAGGTTTTTTTTCCCCAACCAATTGAATATGGAAAACATGATGGGATATCACTTCTATGATTAGGCTAAATAAGATAGTGACCTTCCCTTTTGCTTACTATACTCTTCCCTTTGGTGACTTTGATGAAACATGTTGCCATATTGGCACATGCAAGGAACTGAGGGCATCCTCCAGCCAACGGCCAGCTAGGAACTGAGACCCTCATGTCAACAAGTCCTGTAGGAACTGAGTACTGCCACCAATTATACCAGCTTAGAAGCAGATCCTTCCTCAGTCAAGACTTATACAGTCACATTCTCTGGGATCTGGAGATTAGGATGGCTTCATATGAATTTTATGGGGAAACAACGGTTCAGCCCATAATGATAAACTATATAGTTTTATAATTAATGTTTATAGCAAAAACTCTGTAGAACTTACTGTCTGTAAAGACCTTTTGCTTCCTTTTTATTCTTTATTTTAATATAATTATATATTTTTCAAATGATTTATATATATATAAAATCACATAGTTTAGCACATATATTTGCATATCCCTGTGTCCATAACAAAATTCGAATCTCTGTAAGCATATGTCTTTCATATACTTTATTGTTATTATTATTATTTTTAGACAGAGCCTCCCTCTGTCACCCAGGCTAGAGTGCAACGCACGTTCTCGGCTCACTGCAACCTCCATCTCCCCAGTTCAAGTGATTCTCCTGCCTCTGCCTCCTGAGTAGCTGGGATTACAGGTGCCTACCACCACACCCGGCTAATTTTTGTATTTTTTTGGTAGAGATAAGATTTCGCCATGTTGGTCAGGCTTATCTTGAACTCCTGGCCTCAACCAATCCACCTGCCTCGGCCTCCCAAAGTGCGGGGATTACAGAGGTGAGCTACTGTGCCCAGCCTCTTTGCTATACTTTAGGTGTAACACTTTACAGTATTTATGGTATTGCTATTAGAGGCATTTTCAAAATCTGCCTTTACTTTTTGTATTTGCTTGTATACTTCTAAATAAGTTGGAAGTAGCTTAAGAGTAAGGACTTGTTGGGGGTGGAGCAAGATGGCCGAATAGGAAAAGCTCCAGTCTCCAGCTCCCAGCACAAGCGACACAGAAGACAGGTGATTTCTGCATTTTCAACTGAGGTACTGGGTTCATCTCACTAGGGAGTGCCGGACAATCGGTGCTGGTCAGCTGCTACGACCTGACCAGCGAGAGCTGAAGCAGGGCGAGGCATCACCTCACCTGGGAAGCGCAAGGGGGAAGGAAATCCCTTTTCCTAGCCAAGGGAACTGAGACACACAACACCTGGAAAATCGGGTAACTCCCACCCCAATACTGCACTGTACCAAGGGTCTTATCAAATGGGCACACCAGGAGATTATATCCCACACCTGGCTGGGAGGGTCCCATGCCCGCCCACGGAGCCTCCCTCATTGCTTGCACAGCAGTCTGCGATCTAACTGCAAGGCAGCAGCGAGGCTGGGGGAGGGGCGCCCACCATTGCTGAGGCTTAAGTAGGTAAACAAAGCCGCTGGGAAGCTCGAACTGGGTGAAGCTCACAGCAGCTCAACGAGCCCTACCTGTCTCTGTAGAAGCCACCTCTGGGGACAGGGCACAGCTAATCAACAACAACAACAAAGCAGAAACCTCTGCATATGCAAACGACTCTGTCTGACAGCTTTGAAGAGAGCAGTGGATCTCCCAACACGGAGGTTGAGATCTGAGAACGGACAGACTGCCTGCTCAAGTGGGTCCCTGACCCCTCAGTAGCCTAACTGGGAGACATCCCCCACTAGGGGCAGTCTGACACCCCACACCTCACACAGTGGAGTACACCCCTGAGAGGAAGCTTCCAAAGCAAGAATCAGACAGGTACACTCGCTGTTCAGAAATATTCTATCTTCTGCAGCCTCTGCTGCTGATACCCAGGCACACAGGGTCTGGAGTGGACCTCAAGCAATCTCCAATAGACCTACAGCTGAGGGTCCTGACTGTTAGAAGGAAAACTAACAAACAGGAAGGACACCCACACCAAAACCCCATCAGTACGTCATCATCATCAAAGACCAGAGACAGATAAAACCACAAAGATGGGGAAAAAACAGGGCAGAAAAGCTGGAAATTCAAAAAATAAGAGCACGTCTCCTCCTGCAAAGGAAGGCAGCTCATCACCAGCAACAGATCAAAACTGGATGGAGAATGACTTTGACGAGATGAGAGAAGAAGGCTTCAGTCCATCAAAATTCTCAGAGCTAAAGGAGGAATTATGTACCTATCGCAAAAAAACTAAACATCTTGAAAAAAGAGTGGAAGAATTGATAACTAGAATAATGAATGCAGAGAAGGCCATAAACGAACTGACAGAGATGAAAACCATGACACGAGAAATACGTGACAAATGCACAAGCTTCAGTAACCGACTTGATCAACTGGAAGAAAGAGTATCAGCGATTGAGGATCAAATGAATGAAATGAAGCGAGAAGAGAAATCTAAAGAAAAAAAGAAGAAAAAGAAATGAACAAAGCCAGCAAGAAGTATGGGATTATGTAAAAAGACCAAATCTACGTCTGAAAGGAGTGCCTGAAAGTGAGGGGGAAAATGGAATCAAGTTGGAAAACACTCTTCAGAATATCATCCAGGAGAACTTCCCTAACCTAGTAGGGCAGGCCAACATTCAAATTCAGGAAATACAGAGAACGCCACAAAGCTACTCCTCGAGAAGAGCAACTCCAAGACACAGAATTGCCAGATTCACCAAGGTTGAAATGAAGGAAAAAATCTTAAGGGCAGCCAGAGAGAAAGGTCAGGTTACCCACAAAGGGAAGCCCATCAGACTAACAGCAGATCTCTCGGCAGAAACTCTACAAGCCAGAAGAGAGTGGGGGCCAATATTCAACATTCTTAAAGAAAAGAATTTTCAACCCAGAATTTCATATTCAGCCAAACTAAGTTTCATAAGTGAAGGAGAAATAAAATCCTTTACAGATAAGCAAATGCTGAGAGATTTTGTCACCCCCAGGCCTGCCTTACAAGAGACCCTGAAGGAAGCACTAAACATGGAAAGGAACAACCGGTACCAGCCATTGCAAAAACATGCCAAAATGTAAACACCATGGAGGCTAGGAAGAAACTGCATCAACTAACTAGCAAAATAACCAGTTAATATCATAATGGCAGGATCAAGTTCACACATAACAATATTAACCTTAAATGTAAATGAACTAAATGGTTAAAAGACACAGACTGGCAAACTGGATAAAGAGTAAAGACCCATCAGTCTGCTGTATTCAGGAGACCCATCTCACATGCAGAGACATACATAGACTCAAAATAAAGGGATGGAGGAAGATCTACCAAGCAAATGGAGAACAAAAAAAAGCAGAGATTGCAATCCTAGTGTCTGATAAAACAGACTTTAAACCATCAAAGATCAAAAGAGACAAGGGCATTACATAATGGTAAAGGGATCAATTCAAAAGGAAGAGCTAACTCTCCTAAATATATATGCACCCCATACAGGAGCACCCAGATTCATAAAGCAAGTCCTTAGAGACTTACAAAGAGACTTAGACTCCCATACAATAATAATGGGAGACTTCAATACCCCACTGTCAACATTAGACAGATCAACGAGACAGAAAGTTAACAAGGATATCCAGGAATTGAACTCATCTCTGCAGCAAGCAGATCTAATAGACATCTATAGAACTCTCCACCCCAAATCAACAGAATATACATTCTTCTCAGCACCATATCACACTTATTCCAAAATTGACCACATAATTGGAAGTAAAGCACTCCTCAGCAAATGCACAAGAACAGAAATTATAACAAACTGTCTCTCAGACCACAGTGCAATCAAACTAGAACTCAGGACTAAGAAACTCAATCAAAACTGCTCAACTACATGGAAACTGAACAACCTGCTCCTGAATGACTACTGGGTACATAATGAAATGAAGGCAGAAATAAAGATGTTCTTTGAAACCGATGAGAACAAAGATACAACATACCAGAATCTCTGGGACACATTTAAAGCAGTGTGTAGAGGGAAATTTATAGCACTAAATGCCCACAAGAGAAAGGTGGAAAGATCTAAAATGGACACTCTAACGTCACAATTAAAAGAACTAGAGAAGCAAGAGCAAACACACTCAAAAGCTAGCAGAAGGCAAGAAATAACTAAGATCAGAGCAGAACTGAAGGAGATAGAGACACAAAAAACCCTCCAAAAAATCAACGAATCATGGAGTTTGTTGTTTGAAAAGATCAACAAAATTGATAGACTGCTAGCAAGACTAATAAAGAAGAAAAGAGAGAAGAATCAAATAGATGCAATAAAAAATGATAAAGGGGATATCACCACCGACCCCACAGAAATACAAACTACCATCAGAGAATACTATAAACACCTCTATGCAAATCAACTAGAAAATCTAGAAGAAATGGATAATTTCCTGGACACTTACACTCTCCCAAGACTAAACCAGGAAGAAGCTGAATCCCTGAATAGACCAATAGCAGGCTCTGAAATTGAGGCAATAATTAATAGCCTACCAACCAAAAACAGTCCAAGACCAGATGGATTCACAGCTGAATTCTACCAGAGGTACAAGGAGGAGCTGGCACCATTCCTTCTGAAACTATTCCAATCAATAGAAAAAGAGGGAATCCTCCCTAACTCATTTTATGAGGCCAACATCATCTTGATACCAAAGCCTGGCAGAGACACAACAAAAACAGAGAATTTTAGACCAATATCCCTGATGAACATCAATACAAAAATCCTCCATAAAATACTGGCAAACCGGATCCAGCAGCACATCAAAAAGCTTATCCACCATGATCAAGTGGGCTTCATCCCTGGGATGCAAGGCTGGTTTAACATACGCAAATCAATAAACGTAATCCAGCACACAAACAGAACCAAAGACAAAACCACGTGATTATCTCAATAGATGCAGAAAAGGCCTTTGACAAAATTCAGCAGCCCTTCTTGCTAAAAACTCTCAATAAATTCGGTATTGATGGAACATATCTCAAAATAATAAGAGCTATTTATGACAAACCCACAGCCAATATCATACTGAATGGGCAAAAACTGGAAAAATTCCCTTTGAAAACTGGCACAAGACAGGGATGCCCTCTCTCACCACTCCTATTCAACATAGTGTTGGAAGTTCTGGCTAGGGCAATCTGGCAAGAGAAATAAAGGGTATTCGGTTAGGAAAAGAAGAAGTCAAATTGTCCCTGTTTGCAGATGACATGATTGTATATTTAGAAAACCCCATGGTCTCAGCCCAAAATCTCCTTAAGCTGATAAGCAACTTCAGCAAAGTCTCAGGATACAAAATTAATGTGCAAAAATCACAAGCATTCTTATACACAAGTAACAGACAAATAGAGAGCCAAATCATGAATGAACTTCCATTCACAATTGCTTCAAAGAGAATAAAATACCTAGGAATCCAACTTACAAGGGATGTAAAGGACCTCTTCAAAAAGAACTACAAACCACTGCTCAGTGAAATAAAAGAGGACACAAACAAATGGAAGAGCATATCATGCTTATGGATAGGAAGAATCAATATCGTGAAAATGGCCATACTGCCCAAGGTAATTTATAGATTCAATGCCATCCCCATCAAGCTACCAATGAGTTTCTTCACAGAATTGGAAAAAACTGCTTTAAAGTTCATGTGGAACCAAAAAAGAGCCCGCATTTCCAAGGCAATCCTAAGTCAAAAGAACAAAGCTGGAGGCATTATGCTACCTGACTTCAAACTATACTACAAGGCTACAGTAACCAAAACAGCATGGTACTGGTTCCAAAACAGAGATATAGACCAATGGAATAGAACAGAGTCCTCAGAAATAATACCACACATCTACAGCCATCTGATCTTTGATAAACCTGAGAAAAACAAGAAATGGGGAAAGGATTCCCTATTTAATAAATGGTGCTGGGAAAATTGGCTAGCCATAAGTAGAAAGCTGAAACTGGATCCTTTCCTTACTCCTTATACCAAAATTAATTCAAGATGGATTAGAGACTTAAATGTTAGACCTAATACCATGAAAACCCTAGAAGAAAACCTAGGTAATACCATTCAGGACATAGGCATGGGCAAGGACTTCATGTCTAAAACACCAAAAGCAACGGCAACAAAAGCCAAAATTGACAAATGGGATCTAATTAAACTAAAGAGCTTCTGCACAGCAAAAGAAACTACCATTAGAGTGAACAGGCAACCTACAGAATGGGAGAAAGTTTTTGCAATCTACTCATCTGACAAAAGGCTAATATCCAGAACCTACAAAGAACTCAAACCAATTTACAAGAAAAAAACAAACAGCCCAATCAAAAAGTGGGGAAAGGATATGAACAGACATTTCTCAAAAGAAGACATTCATACAGCCAACAGACACATGAGAAAATGCTCATCATCACTGGCCATCAGAGAAATGCAAATCAAACCACAATGAGATACCATCTCACAGCAGTTAGAATGGCAATCATTAAAAAGTCAGGAAACAACAGGTGCTGGAGAGGATGTGGAGAAATAGGGACACTTTTACAGTGTTGGTGGGATTGTAAACTAGTTCAACCATTATGGAAAACAATATGGCGATTCCTCGAGGATCTAGAACTAGAAGTACCATAAGACCCAGCCATCCCATTACTGGGTGTATACCCAAAGGATTGTAAATCATGCTGCTATAAAGACACATGCACATGTATGTTTATTGCAGCACTATTCACAATAGCAAAGACTTGGAATAGACCCAAATGTCCATCAGTGACAGACTGGATTAAGAAAATGTGGCACATATACACCATGGAATACTATGCAGCCATAAAAAAGGATGAGTTTGTGTCCTTTGTAGGGACATGGATGCAACTGGAAACCATCATTCTCAGCAAACTATCGCAAGAACAGAAAGCCAAACACCACATGTTCTCACTCATAGGTGGGAACTGAACAATGAGATCACTTGGACTCGGGAAGGGGAACATCACACACCAAGGCCTATCATGGGGAGGGGGGAGGGGGGAGGGATTGCATTGGGAGTTATACCTGATGTAAATGACGAGTTGATGGGTGCTGACGATTTGATGGGTGCAGCACACCAACATGGCACAAGTATACATAGGTAACAAACCTGCATGTTATGCATATGTACCCTAGAACTTAAAGTATAGTAATAGTAAAAAAAAAAAAAAAAAAAAAAAGAGTAAGAACTTGTTAAAAAGATAAGGAGTTTGAAGAATTTGCATTTATTTGAAGTAGGTATAATTTTAGATAATGGTAGGTCCAGAGAATATCTGTCTTTGTATTTGGGAATCCAGATATAATGGAGATACACTGTTAGAGACTATCTAATGCTGGGCTGATTTATTAAGACACTGTTTTTTTGACACTTTGAGCTATTAATAGCACTGTACGTGTTTAAAATATTTTTCTAAATGGCCAAAAAATATCTACATTATATACAACAGTTCATTATAGCATACACCAGTGGTTCTCAAAGTGCGTCTGCAGACCCAGGGAGTGCCAGAAACTCTCTTAGGGGATCTTCAAAGTCAAAACTATTTCTAAACTAATACTAAAACATTATTTGCCTTTTATTTTAAAAAGTGTTGACATTTTTATATGTGTTGACATGTGTTGCATCATAAATGCAAAAGAAACAGAGATGAGATTGCTGGAGGCTTTGCATTAGTCAAGGCAGTGGTGTTAAACTACTGGTATTTGTATTTTAAAATAGGGATAATAATATTGCCAATATAAGAGGGTTGTTGTAAGATTTAAATCAGATATTTTGTGTATAAGTTTTCAACTAATGACCACTATACACTGCTACCCTTATCAGCAACATGTGTTTCTACCATGTTTTTGTTTCTCACTACCATTTATTTTGCGTTGTGATGAATGATTTTGGTTACGTTTATGTGTATATGTACTGCCACCAAAAAATCAAAGAAGAATATTAAGATAATTCTTAAAACACAAGTTTATAGTGGTTCATGTTTCTTCAAAGAAATGGTTAGGGAAACATAGAAAGGTGACGATGAGCAAGCAATTAGGGATTTTTGGAAATCTTTGATATTAGGAAGAGCATCATAAACCTAGGAAGTTGAACCAACAGTTGTAAGGAAAGTGGTTAACAGAACGTATGACTGAACAGAGAACATTCTTCATTAGGGATAAAGTATAATTACCTGATTTAGCACTTATTCCATTGGCAATTCAATTTCCATATATGCATCCTCTGCTCTAAATCGGTATGTCTATATTGGGTTATTTAACTTGTTACAATAATATATACTTAATATAAAAATGAGAAAGAATAGTATTGTTTTGTGCAATATCCACTATTTTCCCCAAGTCTAAATTTAGCATTGTTCTATACTGCACTCTGTCAAACATCAAGTCAATGAAAAATAAAATTAGATTGTTGAATTATGTGCTATTCACTTAATTCTAAATTTGAATTATCATTGTTTCAAAATGAAATCAAAGGATAAGTAAATGCAAAGGCTTTATGTCATTTTGTTATGATGTTTATTGTGTTTTATTATTTTTGCCTTATTCTGTTTTTTTAAAACAGATCATCAGAAACTAGAAAGAGAAGCTAGAATCTGCCGTCTTTTGAAGCACCCTAATATTGGTGAGAACATATTTTTAATGTTTTTAAAATGTTAATTTAAAATTTTGTATTATGTACCACAATAAAATGCTAATTTGATAATCTAGAATATTTATAACTTTTAAAAAATAGGTTCCTAACTTTCAGTCTTGATTACATTTGATTCCTCAAAGTTTTTCTGTGTTTGTTGTTTGTTTTTTGATGCAATCTTTGAAGTAGAAATGTGAAAAATTAAACTAAGTTTGTAGAAACAAAGATACTAAATTAATTAATAGTGTATGTTTCCTGTTGCCCTGAAAGTTGACTGTATACCCACCAGTGGAAAACCTGAGTGTAATTTAAGAATAAATAAATAAATTTAGGTAATCCCTGATTATATTAGCTTTATTTTAACCACATAATTTGGAGTCTGCTATGTTAGTGAGTTCAATGTCCTTTCTGTAGAGTTGTATAAAATGAAAACAATAATCCTTTAACTAATTGGGAAAATAGTTGTGAAGGTAAAAATGAAACCAGTATAACAATTTTTTGAAGTTATATATATATATATATTTTCAAAAGTTTATGATTATGTATAAACACTTTAAAAAATAATATAAGGTCTCACTTGAATAGTGCTTTTATGTGTCTTTAAGAATTGCTCAGCTACTGCTGCTGAAGTATGGAAAGACAGGATTTTATGTCATCACTTTAGTCAGCTCAATTACATTCCATATATTCTGTTAAAAGTTTACTTTAGGCCAGGTGCGGTGGCTTATGCCTATAATCCCAGCACTTTGGAGGGCTGAGGCAGAAGGATCGCTTGAACCTAGGAGTTCAAGACCAGCCTGGGCAATATGGCAAGACCATAACTCTACAAACTATTGAAAAAATTACCTGGATGTGGTAGTGTGCATGTATGGTCCAAGATACTAGAGAGGCTGAGATGGGAGGATCGCTTGAGCCCAGGAGGTTGAGGCTGCAATGAGCCATACACTGCAGACAGCCTGGGTGACAGAATGAGACCTTGTCTCCAAAAACAAAAAAGTTCACCTTATAGTTACTGATTTGATTCCAGAAATAGTAAAAGGACTTCAGAATATATATCTCTCATGAATTATAAAATAGCATGACTGTTTTCAAAATTTTTAAAAAGTGATGAATGTAAGGAACAAAGAAGAAAAACACAGGAAAGAAAAAGTAAATCCAGAAATATGTGTAAACTAGATTCTGTGATAATAGGTTTGATTATTTTGGAAGAATGTTACTGTCCCAGCTCCCTCAATTTTATTGTTAACCTAAGTATTTCTGATTTGGAAGCAGTGAGAAAAGGGGTAACAGTGATGTAGAATTTGCAAAATCTTTAACTGAAAAGTTTACAGGTGTTTTAATTTTATGTGTAGGAGCATTCAATTTCTATTCCTGCTTTGATGTTTTTAGTATCCTGCACTTAGTGGGTGCATCTTAGGGTCTTAAGTGAGTGGCTACTATGGGTAAAAAAAATTGTAACAGTCGCAAATTCACCTATATCATTCATTCACTCAACAAGTTACATTTCTAGGTGTATAGTAGGAACAAAACATACTGCCAGCTGACTAAAAGGAACCTTCTGGTTTGAGGAGAGAACAAAACAACTCTGACATATAAATCTACCTCTTTACAAGCATTTTTTTCTGACAAAAATTTATGGCATTTCTTGTTTGGCTGTATTGGTTTGCTAAGACTGCCAGTAACAGAGTACCACAAACTGGGTGGTTTAGGCAACAGAAATTTATTTTCTCATAGCTCTGGAAGCCAGAAATCTAAGATGAAGGTGTTGTCAGGTTTGGTTTCTTCTGAGACTTCCTTCCTAAGCAAGTAGGTGGCTGTCGTCTCCCTGTGTCTTTCCTCTGTATGATGTCTGTGTCCTCATTTCTTCTTGTAAGGACACCAGTCATATTGGATTAGGACCCACACTGATAACCTCATTCTCACCTAATTATCCCTTTAGACACTTTATATACAAATAATACAGTCACATTCTGAAGTATCAAGGTTAGTATACCAACACAGGAATTTTGGGAGGACATCATTTGCCCATAACATTGGCTAAAGAGAAATTACCCAATGAACCACTATAGATAGTTCAAAGATTACTTCTCTTGCTCAGGTTTAAGATAAAATCAAATCTTTGTTTAGTGAACTTGCAATTCCTGTGCAGAAAGTTGTTATTTGTTTGTTTTGGTTTGGTTTGGTTTGTATCGGGTCCTCCTATGAGACTCAATTTTTATGAATAATGAAACTAGTTTCTTCCATTTCCTCTAGGATACCAAAGTCAAACATTCGAAAAACTGCCAAGCTAAAACAAGAACTCTTTTCATTCTGACACTACATGCAGACTAAACTTATAAAAAGAGAAAGTATGCTGGGGAAAGTTCTAAACCTTTGTGACCTAGATAGCATCATCAGCACCTTCTGACCCAGTGTACATCTTTTTTCGGGGATCCATAACAGCCAAAGGTCATAATTCCTTGGTTACCTCACTGGAGGTTTTCTTCCATCTTTTAAGATTTCAGGAGTACAAAAGTGATTTGTTTTTCTAAGACCACCAGAGCGGGCACAAAAGAACCAGCGGGTAGGCAAGGGTAGGAGCAAAACTGCAAATTTATTTTGGTCACCTAGCTTCAGGGAAGTAGGTGGGTAGGGAGAGGTCTGTCGGCCTCCAGCAAAGGAGGCCAAGAGAGTCCCCCGGTGAGCTCTCAGGCAGAGTTCCTGCAGTCCCTACAGGAGTGGGGGCCTGGGAAGTCCGCCCTGGGCGCTGGCCGGGAGCGGCTTTTCTAGGAGTGGGAGGGCAATAGGCAGGGCACCGCGTGTCGGGGGGCATTCCGCAGGTGCGACCAGGTAAATCTTGGTCTCTTCGGTTGGTCTGCACCTTCCCGGGCAACGGCTGCATTTTCGCGCGCGCGGGAAAAGTTGGTGATGAAGAACCCAGAAGTGCGCCAATCTTACCTCCGTTCGTCCAAACAAAAAGGAACTGTGATAATTTTAGGTCCTTGAACCTTAGGACCCATTTCTAACCACGAGAGAGATTTCAAGTGATCCTTTATCTCAGGGTATAAGTCATAGATGGATTAAATTTATGAGACATAATCTCAAAAATTATAACACTGGCAAATTCATCTATATCATTCACTCACTCAACAAGTTACATTTCTAGGTGTATAGTAGGAACAAAACAGACCAATATCCCTGCCCTCATGGAGCTTGCATTTTTGGGGGAGACAGACAGTAAACAAAGCACTGGGTGTTAGATGGTGATAACTATGGAGGAAAAATAGGAAGCAGAGAGGGAAATGCAGGGTGTTGGAGTATTCCAATTTTAAATAGTTGGTCAGGACCATTTCATAGAGAAGGTGAAATACATTTGAATGAAGACCTAAAAGATGGGAGGAAGGAAGTCATTTGGCTCCCCGGGGTGGGGGTGGGGGCGGGGAGGAACATTGTAGGCAGAGGGAACAAACAGCCTGCATAAGGGCCATAAGGTCAGTAGATTCCACCAAAGCTTTTTATCTAATGAGAGAAATAGGGATGAGTTCTTTTTCATTTTATCTTACCTGAACTGATGAATCTCCATGCCATGTAATCTGACAGTGTTGTGTTTATTCATGTAAAGAACGATTTTAAAACAACCTCCATAACAACAGTGACTGTCATAAAATAGTAAGCAACAGCCAACAAAGGAGGAGTGTTTTAAAGACAGATGCCATAAGTGGACATCTGCAAATGCATTGGAGAGTAGTTGAACCCAAGGTTATGTGGGGAGTACTGCAGTTCCTGTCGAGAGATCATCTCACTAGTTAACAGCACCACATGAATCACTAGTACTCAATCATGACTGAATCAGATTACATAGGGAAAACAGCATTTGCTCTTGATTTCCCTGACATAGGTAATATGATGTCTAAGTAATATCAGACTCTTATCCTCTTCTCCCTTTTCTCTATTTTATTATTTGCTTGGTTTTAAAATCAGCTAGGTTTTAGAACTTCAAGGAAGGAAATAACTCTTTTTGACAAGTCTTTTCCCCTGTGAAAAGGTGCTTGTTTCATTTTTATATTTGCATGTGTCTTTCTCTTGGCACAGAATCAATAATCTTGAAAACTTGCAGCAAGTAAAAGGTTTCTCCCAGAAAAACACATTTTAAACCAACTGAAAATGGCGATTCATTAAACTACTTTTTTCATGTGTTATTTTTTATGTTTTTCTGATTTTAAAAGCAATACAGTTAGTGGAAAATTTGGAAAATACAACATTGTATAAAGAAGAAACTGGAGAGCTCAACGTTTAATATTTGATTTATTCAATTTTTCCTTTTTATAATAAATCTTATATATATGCTAATTTTCAGCATTCTGTTGTGTGCATTTTCATACCCCTTTAGATATACTATGAAAATGGTCTCACCCAACAAAATTTCTTGAGTATGTAACCATTGGCAAGCTTTGTTCTAGGCTATATGCACTAGTGATGAAACAGTGACAGAGAGACGATGCCCCTCTTTTCCCAAGCTTTTCATCCTAGTGTATAAAGAAAACACCATAGTAATGTCATAAGGATTAGTTCTATGCAGAGAATTGAAATAGGGTAATTTGATACCACGGGACCGGATGGCTACTATCAAAAACAAACAGAGCCAGACACCAGTTAAAGTTGATACAGATTTTGTTTTGTACTATTGCAATCGGGGAAAGAACTGAACTTCATTCCAAGCACAGCAATGACAGCTGGGGATTTATAGTCAAGGAGCAGAGTGAGGGTGTCAGTGGATGGAAGATTTTTAAGAGGAGACATCAAGGATAGGGAGATTCTTGCTGGACTGGACTAACAAGATTCTTGCTAAAGGCAGGCCAAGGACTTAGACATTAAGGGTAGAGAATGAAGACCTTGATCAGATATCAAAGGTGGGAAATCACTTAGTAGGATTCTTCATTTAGACTGGCTTCTGAAGGTTAGGGACATTGCCCAAGGATGAGATCTAGTTGAAAAGAGGAACCTGCCTGATGTTTGGTTAGGGAGAGAGTCTTGGTCACTGCTTTAGAGTGGCTTGTCAGGCAAGATGTATCTTTGGAGGTCACATTTAAACTGATATCTAAATGACAGGTGGAAGCCATCATGAAAAAGAGAAAGAGTTTCAGGCACAAAGAGCCCTCTTTGTTAGGGGAAAAGTGGGGAAACCAGTAGATGGACTGCCTTGAGGGAAAGGGAGTCACTGAACAGGGTAGGTAGATATTTAACCATGTAGGGTTTCGTTAACTAGATTTGGGAGTTTGAATTTCATTCTACATGCAATGAGAAACCAATAGTAGGATTTTAAGCAAAAGTGTATCATAATCTGCTTTGCTGTGTCTGCTTGTGTAAAATGGTTTCCTAGTCACTTGAGCACAATCAGGGATAATAGTGTTTAGTCAGGCTATCAGAATCTAGTCTTATCAGCTGAGTACCCCTCAACTACATCTTCTTGGATAAGAATTTAAACAGGTCCAGGCTGGTTCTCCCTTTGGTGTGGTCCACATGATCCAAGAAAGCACCATGCATCTTTTGGCTCAACAAATTGCAGAGTACAGCCCATTTTTAAAGAAGCTCCATCTTTGCTGTGCTCTAGCCAGGCAATTTTTGTTTGAACCTCAAACTGGAAAGATTATAGTTGACATTAAGATGTTGAAGCAATTTGAGGAGAACACCTTACTTTGTGCTTAGGTTAATGTTTGATCATTCTGTTCACCTTTTATTTTAATAAAATGGGCTTATTTTTCTTTGAGGAATTAACAAATTTATTGTAAGCTAGAAATTCTGAGCTATATGTCAACATATATATCAAATAAGTAAGAGAAAAATACCTTTCAGGTATTGAAATAAAATATTTGTGGTGATAGCCAAATTCTCAAAATTATTTGATATTCATACTGTTTTTATTCTTGGTCTTTGATTTGAGGAATTTATTGAAACTTATGGTGAAGCTCAAATAACAAATAATGGTAAAGAGAAAATAGGAAAATAAGAAAAAAAATAATTGAATTCAACTATAAGAGTCCAAAAACAGCTGGGCCAGAAAAGGATAAGCAAAAATATTGATAACTTTGATCTGACTTATCTGATTGTCCCAAGTGAGAAGATATCCATGTATGGGCCTTTATTTGGGAAAAGATCAACATTTGAGACAACTTTGCAGTTCATGGGATGATTAATTCTATTGCTGGGTTATCCCATTCCCTAAAGACTTTTATTTACATTTTGTGTAGACTTTAGAAAGAGCAAGATAATTTTTTGAAAGTTTGAAGCAACATTTATATTTGTAGATTAACACTATATTTATAAGGTAAGCGTTTCCCATTATAATATGGCTTAATGAACTTCAGTAGCTAGAGAGCAAATGGAAGAGCTATGTACCCTTTGGAATCTAGTCTTCAGTGATACCCTGGAACCCCTAGTGCAGTGAATGAATTAACCTTTCTGAGATTACGTAATAGCTCAATGATTACCTCCTCTCTACTGACTTTCCTACCCCCCACCCCAAAATGCATAAACACACTCGTATACTACAAGGTGTAACAGAAAATAAGAGGCATAGTATTTATGGAAAGCTCTATAGATTCATTGGGCCACAGTTTATTCTTCTGATGCTGGCCTGCTCTGTGATTTGCTATACAATCCCATCCACTCACTAGTTCTAGTTCCTCTCTTTGTAAAGCAGAGAAAATATTTGCCTTTTTTATTTCCTTCTAAGAATCAATAGAGAGAATGAGGTAATGCATCTTATTTTGGTGAGGAGTTAATATACTTCGTAAGACGATTAATTTAAATAAACAGTTCAGTAGATTATTATGGGGTACTGCTTACCAAGTAGTAACTAATTACTTCATTTCTTAGCATTTAGTAGTATCTTTCTGAGATGTGCATATTCAACAATGGAGAAATATATTTCAGAAACTTTCAAGTATCATATATTTTATATGATATATATGTCATATATAGTATATAATATATGATATGTATTATACATAATCAGATAATTATAATATTCCAAAGCAGATCTTTTACATTATCTAGCATAAACTCTGATTTTTTTGTTTTAATATTTAGGAAAGCTAAGATTTTCCAAATGTATATGATTTGTCCAAAGTCACAGTTCTTTAATGATATTGCCAGACCTAAATTGTTGATTGCCTCTGTAAAGAGATGACAGTGTTTAGGGAACCTAACTTGAAGCAGCAAGATTGAAAAAGCAATGTTTGTGTTCCCTTTTGAGGAGCATCTTGAGGTTGTTTTTGGTTCAAATCGATTCCTCCCCTCACATAAGATAAACATTAACTAAAAAACTTTCGATACTAATACAGGAAGAGAAAGCCTTTACACTTTAGAGAGCATAAGTTACAGCTACCTACCACGTGTATTAGCCCTGGTGTAGAACCAGTGTGTTTTAAAAAGGTGCTCTGCTTGAAGATGTTTTATTGTTTGACATATATAACAGTACATAAAATTTCATGTGCTGACAGGTAGAGATTAAAGAATATGTAAGAGCCTTTACTTTCTATGAAAGCATGTTTCCCCTTCCTATGAGTAATAATGGCATTTAGGATCTATATAATTTTCTTTTCCTAAAATTTAAAACTGGAAGGGCTCTTAGGAATTACCTAAGACCAACCTGGATTCTACAAATTGAAGGTTTAAGTAGTGAAGTAATATGCCCAAGATCATACCCTGATCTAACCTTTATATTACTTCATTTAGCACACTTCATTACTTCTTTTTGCTGACCTTGGAGATAAGATGTCATCCTGTAAAAGTAATATTTTAACCACAATCTTAGATCTCCTTAGTCTTCGCAAGAAATGTTTCGCTCAAATACCATTCCTCAAATTTTTGTGAAATAAAATGAACTGTCATTTTTTGTTTGTTCTTTTGTCTTTAACAGATGATTTTAACCATAAATTTTGCCTTTTTATCCTTCTCTGAATGCAGTTGTCTTCTAGGTTCCTTAGGTTCTGTAAGGAATGGAGACAATCACATTATACAGGTTAAGCTGACTAAATATTTCTCTTAAATATTCCCAGTATTTACTTATAAATGAATAAATTGCCTTATGTGATTATTGCACCAATATTCCAGTTTTTGAACCCTTTGAAACAAAATCACATTGGAAAGGAGAATAGAGTTAACACAGAGTAAATGTTAATTGATCTACTGAGAAAACAAAGTTAATAGTTTTATGAATGATGATTAAAAGTCTTTTTCAATGGCATCAGAAATTGAGCAACATTCTAAGAAAGTGACACTTGCAGTTTTTTTCTGTGACCTCTCCCTTATTGATGCTTCTGCCTGGAAATTACAATAGTTTGTAATCAAACAAGAGCAAGTAATTTTTTTTGTTAACTCCTTTCTCTAGTGACTCTCTAACAGATAAAAAGTATTTTAATACTATTTAGTAGCAAAAACCAAATTATCTTATTTTATATTTACCTTACTTGATTAAATCTCAGCTCTTTATTATGATTATTTGGTGAGAAGGCCAAATTACTTCTTAGAATATATTACTGTCTGCAGAATTGATTATTCTCTTTTAATAAATGTGAGAACCAGCACAGAGATATATTTTTCTCTTCAAATAAATATGTTCAAAAAATTCTAATTATCTGTTTTAGCTTTTTTTTTCTTTGTTTATACATTATGGTGCCAGTGATGTATTCTTTATAATTCTTGGTAGAAAGTTAAATTTATCATCTTTTAAAGTAAATGCTTATTTTACTAAAAACAAAATTTGGATTAAAAGTTGTATATTCAAGATAATACTTCAAAATCTTTTCCATTGGTGAATTTGAATCTGAGTACATTTGTTACTGGTTTCTTTGTAAATTTTTTTTTTTCCATGTATCAATGAAAAAGCCACTTCACTAAGTTATTTTAGAAGTAGGTAGATTTATACATGAAACTGGAGAAAAAGAGTCCTTCTGTTGCAAATGAAGGACAGTTTCCATTTTAGACTTACTTACAGTACATAGATTACACTTTGATCTATCAATGCATAACATTTACTGAAATAGTTTTGATTTATTCTACTAAGCCTATTTGATTTCCATCTTGCCCTGTCTACACTACATTCAGGGTAGAATCCCCTAACAGAGTATTGGAAGTTTATAGTAATTCTTCAGCTCAGAAGTTGACCCTAAACTGAAATTTGAAAGAAAAATAATGCCAAACATGAGGAGTACTTTGTTTTGTTGGGGCTCGAGTTGTGCAAAATCCCACCTCCACTCCCTTTTCTCACCATCCGGGAGAATAACTCATGTAGCTGGGGAGCCCGGAAGATAGCTGGGGAAGTGATAACACCTTTTAATCACTTAAAAATTGTTCCTCTGGGCCGGGCGCGGTGGCTCAAGCCTGTAATCCCAGCACTTTGGGAGGCCGAGGCGGGCGGATCACGAGGTCAGGAGATCGAGACCCTCCTGGCTAACTCGGTGAAACCCCGTCTCTACTAAAAGTACAAAAAACTAGCCGGGCGCGGTGGCGGGCGCCAGTAGTCCCAGTTACTCGGAGGCTGAGGCGGGAGAATGGTGGGAACCCGGGAGGCGGAGCTGGCAGTGAGCCGAGATCGCGCCACGGCACTCCAGCCTGGGCGACACAGGGAGAATCCGTCTCAAAAAAAAAAAAAAAATTGTTCCTCTTTTCCCTTTATTCTAGTAGCATTGATAATAAATTTGCCTACGGTAAGTGCTTATATTAAGATGTGAAGTAGGCTGAATAAGAAAAAAAATTAGATTGGAATTCCAAAGAACTTCACCACTAGAACTAATGATAAAACTGTTAACCGTGTTACCAGGCTCTGGTCTAAGTGTTTTCCGTGCATTAATTATTTTAATTCTCATAACAAACAAATATCATTCTTGTCTCCATTTTACAGGCAAGGAATCTAAAGCCTAAAGAAGTTACACAAATTTAATCAAGATCAGGCAGTTAGTAAATGGCCATTCCTGCATATTCTGGCATGACAATCTGTGCTCTTCAATACTGCACTGTATCGTTGCTGTATAGCTCTGAATTAAGTCATATGATTCTTTAATAAGTGCAGGAAATAATTTTAAAATTTTATAAACATTGGTTAAAAAATCCTAGCTTAGAGAAATTATATAATTTTAGTATTACTAATGTATGTGCAGAATCTCATATTTTGTAAACACTTTCCTTGAGACATCCATAATTATTTCCGTGAGCATCGGTAGTTTTGCATATTCACATGAATTTGTGTTGGATATTTGTCCAAAAACATGCTGTGCTTTGTCTTATCTATTTTTCATTTAGAGCAAAATGCTCACTTTCAAATTGAAGTGATGAAACATCCCATTATATTTTGATTAGATCCAGAAATGTTTTTTCGAAATCTTTTGAAAAATATAATAAATGAAATGTAAATGTAATTTCTTTCCACCCATTATTTTTTTCTCTAATTTCTTTTTTTTCAAGATGCAGTTTCACTGTTGTCATCCAGGCTAGAGCGCAGTGTCACAATCTCTCCTCACTGCAACCTCCGCCTCCTGGGTTCAAGCGATTCTCGTGTCTCAGCCTCCTGAGCAGCTGGGATTATGGGCATGCACCACCACACTCTGCTATTTTTGTATTTTTAGTAGAGATGAGGTTTCACCATGTTGGCCAGGCTGGTCTTGAACTCCTGACCTCAAGTGATGCACCTGCCTTGACCTCCCAAAGTGCTGGGATTACAGGCATGAGCCACCACACCCAGCCCTCTAATTTCTTAAACAATCGTTAGATTCATCTTATGTCCACATTTGATATTGGAATTAAAGAAAATTATATTAATCTGGGTAAAGGTAAAATGAAAGATAAGAAAAATAAAACTATATATAATTTGGAAGTTGTCTTCTATTACTTTTTTTGAGATGAAGTCTCACTCTGTCACCCTGGCTGGAGTGCAGTGGCACGATCTTGGCTCACTGCAACCTCTGCCTCCTGGGTTCATTCAAGCTATTCTCCTGCCTCAGCCTCCCGAGTAGCTGGGATTACAGTCACGTGCCACCACACCCAGCTAATTTTTGTATTTTTAGTAGAGACGGAGTTTCGCCATGTTGGCCAGGCTAGTCTCGAACTCCTGATCTTAGGTTATCTGCCCACCTTGGCCTCCCAAAGTGCTGGGATTATAGGCATGAGCCACCGTGCCTGGCCAGTTGTCTTCTATTTCTAATGATTAAGCTTGATTGAGTTAAATAACGCTAACTCTGTTGTAGCTAAAGTACTAGTAGACTACAAAGATGAAAGAGACCAAAAAATGACCAAAAAGATATCATAATTTTAAAAGACAAATCATTATGTATGCAACTGAAATATAGTGTGATTATATACTATAATGAAACTATTAATCAGGTGCCATGGGAGCGCCAACATACAAGCTAAGAATCTTAACTGAAATATACTGGATGGAGAACAGAATTTTGCCATAAAGTTGTAGGGATTGGACTGAAGAGCATTATAGAAAGACAGGCCCACAAAAGAAAAAAATAGAGTTAAAAGTCTTTGTCACACTCGAATGACTGAAAACTTGTAATGACTGGTATACTATGTGTGTGTGTCAGAAATAAAAGTTGATTGAGAATAATAGTGGAGAGTCTGGGAAGGAATTTGATTTTTAATCTGGAAAAAATGAAGAATTACTTTAAGATTTATTTAGTCAACTCATAATTATATCAGTTTTTTAGGACAGATTTAGTAGTAATAAGCACAATTATGTGGTGTCAGGAAAAATTGGTGTTGAAAGAGCATCTGAAAGTCTCTGGAGTGAATGTAGGTGTAAGGCATGATGAGTTCCTCAACCATAGCAATGGGAACAGGGTTGCAAGGAGGGCAAAGCTACCAAAGATGTTGCTGTGGAATCAGATCTTGAACAGCAATTAACTTGTGGCAGATGGATTAGGAGGTTTCTCTGAGGTTTCTAGTTTGTGTGACTAGAAAGATGTTGATCCCTTTAACTGACAATAGGGAACAAAGGAGGAAAAAACATTGGGAGATATTAGAAATTTCACTGATTTGAAAACATTATTTTTTTAAGGGTTGGAACGTATCCATTATGGGGGACCATGGACAAAAAAGGAAGACTAGAAGTCGCAAATGCCACTACCCAAACCTCTGATCTTTCACTTTTTGGCAGAAGATATAAGCTTCTTACCATGTTGGCATCCTCTCCAGGATGGAAATACTTAGCGGTGACTGTGATCATCTTTCTTAGACTAAGGCTGAATGCTGCTAAGTCCCAAGCAGTCATGCTGGGTGCTCAAAGTATCTTTTGAAAAAGCAACATAACGTTTGTAGCAACTCCATCACCACCTAACTGTGGTTGAGCACTTATTTCTAGGATGCTTGTTTCCCCCTCATTCTGTCCACTAAAGTAAAGCTCACTTCTTACTGGTCCCTTGTGCCTTTCCCAAACATGTATCTTTCATTGGTTCAACTACTTTAATGTGTATATATCCCATCTGACTTGCATGTGGGATACCACATAGAACCCTAGAGAGTATGAATATATGTTTTGAGTCATCTACATGTATGGGATAGTGAGAGCATTTGAACGTGCCCAGCAGTATATTACCAAGGGGGCCATAGACAGAATAATGAAAAATGCTTATTTGTAAAAATTTGACTTTTTTTTTTAAGGAGCAATAACAACAGCCATTTTCTTAGATTACTTTCATTCTGAATATATTTTAAAACATTTAATATATAAAAGAGCTAAATTTTTATTCTAAATGAATAAAAGGAAACTATATTTGGGAACAAAATATTTTGAGATGTACAGAAATGCAGTATAGGCTTCTTTTTACAGTAATAATCCAACTATCCTTATTTTAAATAGCATTATATCAATTTATACTCTAAGTAGGAAGACTATAAATTTTACCTACAGGCTTCATTTTGTTAAAGCTCTAATGAGTTACTATTTTGAAGATCGTTATTTTCCTTCTGCCATTCGCCTTCTTCCAAATAATTTCTCATTTAAAAGTTGTAGTGCCAAATGTGCATTTAAGCTTATTTGTTAGGAACTCTCCAAGAGAACTCTGATAAAACATGATTTTCAAATGTTATTCTCGTATGTGTTGATTATTCCAGTGACATTTTCTTCTGATATTTCTTATATAAATCTGCCCTTCAAAATTAAATTACATCTTCTGGTCATTTTCTAAGAATATATTCATAATATGGATGAGAGAAAAGAGATGGAACAATTTTTCCCCCACAGAAAGACAGATGATCATTCATTTAAGGTAATGGTTTTCAACCTGGGATGATTTTGCCCCCTCTACTCTCTCTTCCTTCTGGAGACATTTGACAATGTGTGGAAACATTTTTGACTGTCACAATTATGGTTGCCATTCTGGCATCTCTTGTATGGAGGCTTCTAAGCATCGTACAATGCACAGAAAAGCCCTTCACAATAATGAATTATCTGCTCCAAAATGCCATAGTGCTAATATTGAGGAACTCAATTATTTAAAGTAAGAGTGACAATAACAACAAAAGGACAAATAGCCAGCATTACTTGATGTACTTATGGGGCCATGCGATTTCCTTTTATATAAAAAAAAAAGTAGGCAGTGCATCTTCTTAAGTAAAGGACAAGTCTAGTAAAGAAAATAAACTGCTTTTGAAACCATTTATAAGTATCTAATTAAATTGAAGTGTAGAAATTGCACTGTAAGCAGAGCCAAGGTAGCATAGTCTGATGCTGACGTATACTAATTACAATCCTTATAAATCTATTAATCAAAACAGATTTTATGTTTGCAACCTTGGCACGCCTGATTCCTTCACACACAAAATTCTATTTAAATAAAATAGAATCATTTAGTCTTTTAACTAATTTTGACAGTTCTTCTCCCCGATTAATTTCAATCAGTGATGTGTTACTATGGTGTAACAATTGCAAACCACCTTCCAGTGAAATTAAAAAAAAAAAAAAATTATGTAAGGCTATCATGAAGTTTTTCTGTAAACTAGAAAATATTATTTTTTGAGATAATAAATAGGTCGGATGTTTATGATGCAGTTGTTTTTCATTTGGAAAGGTTTTAATGTTTAAACAGTGAAGTGACAATGTCCGATTTAATTTTAACAGGATTACTCTAGCTACTGCAAGTCTGACCATGTCTCTCTTCTGCTCAGAAACTAATTAGTGGCTTCCCACTGCACTCAGAGGACAACGGGAGGCCTCACACTGGCATGCAAGGCCTTCCAGAATGAACACCCTCACTCCCTTCTTAGCATCTTATTCTTCTGATCTTAGCTTCTCTCCCCCTCAGTTGCTCTGCTCTAACCCCTCTGGGCTCCTTGCATTTCTTCACCTGTTCCTGATATCCTCCTGCTGCGGGCCTTTGCCTGGAGTTCTTTCTGAGGATACAGCAAGGAGGCATGCTGGCTCACTTCCTGCAGGACTTTGCTCATCCAAGAGGGGAGGCCTGCCCTGACAGCTCTGTGTGAAACAGCAGCCTCCCTCCCCCATGCCCCACCCAGCACTCCCTAGCATCTTTCTTGCTTTATCTCTGTTACACTTATCAAGATTTTGTATATTGTTGATTTGATTAATTTCTACCCACTAGTATGTAAAACTTCATGAGGGCATGGACTTCTCTTGTTTATTATTGTACCTAAAAAAGCACCTGCCATAGAGTCTGTGCTCAATAAATAAATGTTAAAGAAATTCAACAATATATGGGTACATATATTTTTATTAAGTTCAAGTTTAGATTATCTGAAGAGGAACAAACACTTCTATTAAGAGAAAAGCATAAATTTTAACTTATGGCACAGCTGTTTTGTTTAAGTTCATTTGCAGGCTTTAGCTTTCCTTCTGGTTAAAATGACTCAATGGCCCTGGGCTGGCCCACACCTAAACAAAGACTGTAAAACAGGAGAGCAAACAATTGACTGCTCCCTGACTTGCTAGCCAACAAACCACATGGGTCAGCATACCTCTTTTTACTGCCTGACCTTCCTTAACATCTCCTTATCATATTCGGAAATTCCTATTCTGGTGGCTGGAATCTTGGCCCAGACCCTTTTGGTGATCTTTGATGTGTTTCTCGTATACCCTGCAGCATTTGAATCATCTTTGTCAGGAGTGTGAGTGGCTCATGGTCTCTTGTATCTGGCAGACACCTAAAACTGCTAGCTGCTTCCTCACCTTCCTCGGGAGCATTTTGGTGATACTCCAGAAAGCAGAACAGTACTATCAATAAATGTCACGGATTTTTTTTTTCTCCTTGCTGGATTACCTAGCCTTTCAGATAAAGTTGGATAAACCTTATTCCAGGATAGCCATTTATTTGACTACTCTACCCTTCCAAACAAAAAGCTGCTTTTCGAATGAAATTACGAAACTACAGTAGTCAGGAAAGAAAGAGAAAGGTTGGTTATCTCTCACTCTTACTTGGGAGCTCTGTCCTGGAACAAGGATTGACAAAGTTTTCTGTAAAGCACCCAATAGTAAATATTTTGGGCTATGCTGGCCATGCTATCTCTTTGTCATTGTAGCACAGAAACAGCCACAGAAACTTCATAAATGAATAGGTATGGCTATGTTCCAATAAACCTTTACTTATGGACACTAAAATCTGAATTTCACTTAATTCATCTCAAGATGTAAAAAACATTTGGGCTGGACACAGTGGCTCACACCTGTAATCCCAGCACTTTGGGAGGCCAAGGTGGGTGGATCACAAGGTCAGGAGATCGAGACCAACCTGGCTAACATGGTGAAACCCCGTCTCTACTAAAAATGCAAAAAATTAGCCAGGCGTGGTGGCGGGCGCCTGTAGTCCCAGCTACTCTGGAGGCTGAGACAGGAGAATGGCGTGAACCCGGGAGGTGGAGCTTGCAGTGAGCCAAGATCGTGCCATTTCATTCCAGTCTGGGTGACAGAGCGAGACTCTGTCTCAAAAAAACAAACCAGAAAAACAAAACAAAAAACCAAAACATTCTCAGTACAAGCTGTTCAAAAATAGGTAGTGAGCTGAATTTGGCCAGTGAACTATAGTTCCTTACCCAGGCCTGCTCTACAGTGAGATGACTTTATCTTTGTGGGTTACTTGGACCTTGGAGGTCTGCTGAACTCCCTAATGCTTTTTTTTTTCTTGGATCTGACAAACAGCTTTATTTGTGTCTCCTGGCCACTTTGTAGATTCTGAATCCTAGAAGGGAGAAGCTAAAATATCTGAGTGCAGTGATAATCTGCTTTGCTTCCCACTTCTGAATTTCTCTAATTCTGGAAGATAGTGTCATTTCAACTCTGATTTCTGGTTTAGCTCAGCTCTCAATTCTAGGTCTAATGTGATACAAAAAGCCTCACCCCTGTTGCTTGGTTTTGTTTTAGTCTTGCTGTTGGTTTTACTGTTATCTACCTTCTCGGTTGCCCATTAACTAGATTTCTTGCCTTGTGATAAAGTTCTGGATAATAACTGCCTACCTCTTGGTGTCTTCATCTGCCAACTACTACACCTAGGTAACCTATGAATTTTGGACTTAAGCTGAGACTACTCAAGGCTTCCCTTTGTTCATTTTCCTTGGGAACTGATGATCTGTTTCAGATTACCTTTGAATTTACACATAAGTGCTGCTTCTAGAATAATTTTGACTCCTGACTTTTGCTCTTACTTTTAGACTTTTGTCCCATGTGTGATATAGGCCAGCTTTGTCTTCATTTGGCAGATTTACAACCAACTAAGCCAAGAATCTGACAGGATATTATTTTTTCTATTTCTTTTGATTTTATTGAGGTCTTTCTCTTTTTGAACCCATCCCTTTCCCCATCTCTCTCAAAACACCCTGAGTATACCAGGGTCTGCACCTCTTATGAAGTCAAAGTTAGAATGACTTCAGTTGTGAGCTTGCCTTTCTTAATTACACAGACTTCTGACAATAATAGGTATAAACTAGAATGACATAATTTGATGTAATATTAAACCCTTTTTCTGAGAGTACAGAAAAGCATATTGTATTCACCTTGATTTGCAAATATCTCATGAGGAGAGTTACTTTATTCTTTGGACCTATTTTTCACTTGTAAAACTGGCCTGAGTCCCCTTAGATACTCTGTCCAGTTTAATTTGAATGGAGCAACATGACACTGAGGAGTAGTAGTATAGTATTCAGAGAGGGTGATACAACTCTGAACTTGTTGGCCCTTATAGGTATAATCGAAATTTCCCCTGGAAAGGGAAATAAGCAAATGGCATCAAGGCAAAGAGCCAAATCCAACAGATTATCAAGATGGTTGGTGGGAGGAAAGTCTGATGGTTTCCGCTGCTAAGCGTGGGAGATACTGACCTACTCTCATTCACTTACTTTTGTAGATAGATGTAGACTGTGAACTGCCAAAATAGAGAACAATTCTTACTTTCCGTCAGCAGCTTATCAGAATCCCCTGGCCTCCAGTAATGGTGAACACAGTCTGGACCCTGTTCTTATGACTGGTGATTGATACAGCTGGCTTAGCTCTTGTTTTTTGACTTGCTTTTATTGGGCCCTGGACTATTTGTTCTACACACTTTAAGTTTGGGTGCATGAGCACCCAGGTGTGACTTCACAGACAGCCCTGTTTCTGATCTGAACCTATCATACTTGCCTCTGGCTTTGACCTTTTATCCTCCTGACTCTCTGCACTAGTGCTTCTGCCCTTGATGGACTTCTTTAAAATTTTTTTAATCATGTTTGTATCTTATATCCTGGAAGACAGAATTATCCCTTTCCATTGAAATATAATACTTTAGCATATATTTGAATGACTATACATTGAAGAAATATAATGTCACTTGTCTTCTGGAAAAGACTTTTGGTTTTGTGGATTAAAAAATTTGGTATTTTGATTGTTTAATTGCTAATCTTGATTTATAGGACACAGATAATTTCTGCTCTTCTTTTGTTACATATCTATTTTTAAATGATTTGGTAATACTGTTCAGATGTTCACTTTTTCTAGTTCTTCATTTTAAATTATAATATCTTTCTTTTATTTTATAGATATAGTTTAACATGGTCCCTGCTATGGTTTGGATGTGGCTTGACCCTGCCCAAACTCTTACTGGAACCATAATTTCCAGTGCAGCAAAGTGCGGGGTGGAAACTATATGAGAGGGTGCCTAATGGGAGGCTTTGGATCGTGAAAGCTTTGCCCTTCCCCTAGTGGGCAGTTGGGGCCTTTCTAGCAGTAACAAGTTCTCCTTCTCAAGAGACTGGATTAGTCCTCTTGGAAATGGATTCAGTCCCACAAGAGTGGGTTGCCCTTTGTGTTTGGCCCCTTCACTTGTGTCTGCTTCCCCTTTGACCTTCTGCCATCTTATGACACAACACAAAGGTCCTCAGCAGAAACCGAGCCAGTGCTAGTCTTGTGCTTCTTTAACTTCCCAGCCTGCAGAACTGTGAGTGAAGTCAATCTCTTTTCTTTATAAATTGTGCAGCTTCGGGTATTTTGTCATAGCAACACTACAGGGACTAAGACAACTCCTGTGTTCATTTTGCAAACCAAAGATTTTAATGATCACACTGTAAGTGGATCACAACCTAGCTCAACACAAATTGTAGCTTGATTTTATCAAGTTGTTAATGATAAATTTACTGCCTTAGTGTCTTTCTATTATTAGAGAATCTTAACAGAGTTTCATTTTTACACATAACATTCTTTTTTTGAAAAGTACTTTGAGAGTATGGAAATAGTTCATATAGAGTTTTCCATCACATGATATTCAAATGGTTATGTCAATGAGTGACCTGGTAACTTCAGGACTTGAAAGGCTAGGAGCTCTCTGAGTAAAGAAATGAAGAAATAGGCAATGGAAAATATGAATTCCAACAAATGATATTTTATTATGTAAATCTAACAATCTGTATCAGCCAATCAGTGAAAAAGAGCTTGAACTATTCCATATGCTATAAGGTTCTTGATGTTGTCATGGGTATAGTCCTGCCAAATGCGTGATCCTTTTTATCAGAGACCAGGAACAAGGACCTGCACTTGTAATTGGAGTAATGAAATTTTCCAAGGCTCTATGAATGAAGGAAAGTATAAAGAATACCTTTATTGGCTGGGAACTGTGGCTTACGTCTGTAATCCCAGCACTTTGGGAGGCCAAGGTGGGCAGATCACGAGGTCAGGAGTTCGAGACATGCCTGACCAACATGGTGAAACCCCGTCCCTACTAAAAAATATAAAAACTAGCCAGGTGTGGTAATAGGCACCTGTAATCCCAGCTACTCAGGAGGCTGAGACAGGAGAATTGCTTGAACCTGGGAGGTCAAGGTTGCAGTGAGCCGAGATCATGCCACTGCACACCAGCCTGGGCGACAGAGCGAGACTCCGTCTCAGAAAAAAAAAAAAAAGGAATAAAAGAAAGCCCCTTGTTCTAACCAGCTTCCACAGACAGCTTTATGAAAGGAGAAGTATGCTTTTGCCATCTCTTTATGGAAAAGAAAATAAGTCTTTAGCCTAGATGGCTATTGTTGCCCAAGAAAGGAGGAGCGATAAACAGCTTCACTCCCCTGCCAATTTGGTATCAGTTTGGGTTTAATTCAGCCTGAGCATGTCCACTTCTGATGACACTTGTATGTGTGAGGAATGTGGGAGACAGGGAAGGGAGGTGAGTAGAGATTCTTATAGTGTTCAGATATGCCTTGATTTTCTCCAATCCTAGAAAGGAGTAGTTCTGGAATCCTCTTACCTGTCCCTCAATTTTTCACTTTACTAAGATTATAGCTTATAGCTTCCTTGAGATAGAAATGACTCTACAGAATGCATCCTGAATGGAAATCATAATAAATAATTCATATATCCAGGGAAGTCTCAAAACTAAACTTGTTTCCTGTTTTTGGAGCATAGTAACTGGCAAAATGTATTTGGGGTGAGTTTGACTTTTGGCGGGTGGTTCTGAAGTATTCTTATATATTAGATTCCCTTGATAAAATGGCAGATTCTTGAGCTTCAGCATTACAAATTGATCTGGAGTGGGTTCTAGGAATCTACCTTTTTTTTTTTTTTTTTGAGACAGAGTCTCACTCTGTCGCCCAGGCTGGAGTGCAGTGGCATGATCTCGGCTCACTGTAAGCTCCACCTCCCAGGTTCATGCCATTCTCCTGCCTCAGCCTCCCAAGTAGCTGGGACTACAGGTGGCTGCCTCCATGCCCAGCTAATTTTTTGTATTTTTCGTAGAGACAGGGTTTCACCGTGTTAGCCAGGATGGTCTCGATCTCCTGACCTTGTGATCTGCCCGCCTCGGCCTCCTAAAGGGCTGGGATTACAGGCGTGAGCCACCACACCCAGCTGGAATCTACCACTTTTTAATTTTTTGTTTGTCTATTTATTGACTTATTATTTTTTAAATCAAGCACCCAGATGATTGCGATACAGGTTTTCAAAACCACAATTTATAAAAAACATTGTTCTAGGGATAATGTTTTAGAAAACTAAATTTCCAGTAAAACTTTGAGCCAGGAACTTTCTATTCAACTCTGCAGATCTCTAGGCTTCCTGTCCTCTTTATCACTTTCATAACAGGCCTAGAGAATGAAATCTGCAAGAAAGAAAGATCCTTAGATAATGCCAATCTGAAATGTATTGTATCTAAACACTTAACATAATTATCTTATTTAATTTTCTCAACTACTCTGCAGGTATAAATATTATGTCAAGTGTTTTTGATTTAGTTCAGTAAATACTGAGCCTTCACTATATGCTCTGTACAGTGAAAAAGTTCAGTCTCAAATAGATTTGTTAATTTGACTGGGTTGCTTAGTTTATGAAGGGTGGAACCAGGATTCAGATACATTTGTTTGATTCCAAAGTTCATGTTTCTACTCTACAAGCCTTCTGTTCTTCACTTCCTCATCTACTCAAAGCTGTGAGAACTCTCTGTGCAGCTGCATTACTTTTTATTTAAATAAAACACTAGAACGTGAACATGATACCAAACACTGTTGACATGTAAGGGGCTTTCTTCTTGTAAGAGAAGTTAGGACATTTACATGTGAAAATACTCAGCAGTTCAAAGAAGCATGTAATTAAGTGCCCAAATTGGAGATATAAAGAGAGAGGCTCGTATTGTTTGCGGAATGTTTTCTACAGAGCATTGAACACATTTAAGTGTCTGGAAGGATAAGATTCAGGAAGGAAGGAACAATGTTGTCTCCAAATTATGAAAGTTAAAATGAGTCTGTCTATGGATAATGCCAGGTAATTATCCTTCTACCTTTTAAAAGTTATCAACAGACAATTAGCTGTGTAAGTAAGTTTCCCCTCATAACTTTCTTGTTGAACGGTTTCTGAAAGAGAAGCACTCTATTGTCATTTCCTTAATGCTTATTTATTTTCTAAGCCTCTGCTTTCAGGCTTCTGCTATGTGTTCCAAAGAAATTGCTCTCATAGTGATTATCACCACGTCCTTATTACTAAGTCCAGTGGAACCTTCTTGTTCTGGTCTTACTTGATGTCTCTCTATAGTTGAATGCTCCATACCTTCCCCATTACAATACTGATTAGGTTTTGTTAGGACTATTTACTTAATCATCTAACTTTTCTGATAGATAGTAAGCTCTCTGAGGATGGGGAATTGAGTCTCTCTTGTACATAGGGAAACCATATGGCCCAGGAAACCATATGAGTTACCTCCTTTGGCTTTTGTAACATAAGTATTTTCTAGATTTCTTCTTTATCTCCAACCATTCATTCCTAATCTCCTTCATGAATTCCCCTTCGGCCTACCTCTTAAATCTACCCAGGGCATTTCATTAGTATATTAGTAACTCCCAAATCTATTTTAGAGAGTTTAACGTTTCTCTGCAGACACATTTCCTACTAGCTAGTAGAATATTCACTTGGATGCTATTCTGGTACCTTGGTAATCATACTGTGCATAAAATGGAACTTGTTTTCCACCCTTGCCCCACCCAGCCCCCACCCAAACCTGCTTCTCTGCTTGTGTTCTCTGCTATTAGCCTTGTCCAAGCTAGAAATCTGATGTCATCCTGTCTACCTCTCCTTCCCTTGCCAACTTATATAAACACTTAGCAGTTCTCCCTTCAACTCTCTCAATGGCTTTTAAATCTATCTCCTTCCCCCTAGCACACATGCTTTGATAAGTCTTCCCTCTTCTGAATTCTTCCCTTTGCTATGAAGAACAGGGTTTTTTAAAAACGCAACTCGGATCTGTCACTCTCCTCAAAATCCTCCCATGGCTCCCTAATTTCTCAGGCTAAATTCTAAAATCCTGACATTGCAAAGTCCTTTACATTTTGAGTTCCCCTATTTGTTCACTACTCTCCAGCCATACAGACTGCCTCCCCAAAACTGTAATTTCTAATTTTTCCATCTTCTCTTGGTGCTTTTCACTTACATTCTCTTGGTGGGAGTTGCTTTTCTTCTCCCTCCCACTTTGTCTGGCTGATCTCCTCCTTTCTGTTTAGGCCTCATCTTTGGCATCAGCCCCCCCACCGCCAGCCTTCCCTGATGCCCCTAATTGGTATTCTAGGGTGGGTGTTGTAGTGTACAAAGGTGCCTAGCTGAAGGGATGAGTCAGCGCTGATGCAGGGCTTCCTTTTTCTAATTTGCACAGTGGCCCTATGCAGGCTAGTAGTGGCTCTGGTACTATATTACTTACTTACAGATCCTTATTCCCCCCGCAAAAGCCATATGGCCTTGGGGACCTCATTCACATTTTATCTTCAGGGCCTAGCAGACAAGTTGTCATTAGATCGAGCACAGAGTATAGTATAATAATCATGCCTATTCATATGCACTGCTTTCACAATTTACTATTTTTTTTTTCTTTTCCTTTCTTTTTCTTTTTTTGCTTAAGAGACAGGATTTTTCTCTATTGCCCAGGCTGGAGTGCAGTGAAGATATCATAGTTCAGTGTAGCCTCAAATTCATGGGCGCAACCAGTCCTCCCTCAGCCTCCTGAGTAGCTGGGGCTACAGGTGCACACTACTACACTGGGGTAATTTTTTTTTTTTTTTTTTTCCGGTAGAGGCAGAGTTTCACTATGTTGCTCAGGCTGGTCTCGAATTCCAGGCCTCAGGTGTTCTTCCCACCTTGGCCTCCCAAAGTGCTGGGATTAGAGGCGTGAGCCACCGTGCCTAGCCTCCATTTTTATATTTATTATTTTTTTCTGATTAACAATAAAGCTAGGTTATTAGCTACCTGGGAAGAGGAGGAAGTAGATTTTTTAAATTAACTTTTAAATAAACTTTTAGATTCACACAAGAAATTCCACCCTTACCACAATTGTCTACCTAGCATGTCTTTGGACTGCCTCTGTTTCTCTAAGTTTTTTTTTTTGTTTTTTTTTTGTTTGTTTGTTTGTTTTTTCTGGTGGCTGAATTAAGTTAGGGAGAGATTTGGGGGATATTTGAGTAGCACTTTATCTACAGTTGCTTACCTGAAAACCGAGTAGGAGCATAGCCCTATGAGTTCGCATTACAGAAACAGGTCCCTGTTTGCTGAGAGTGAAATTCCTGTATTATTTTCTTAAACCCTGCTTTGCTAAGGTTATAAAGTGGTCCAACTGCATTCTACCTCTAACTCCAAACTGTTCTCTTAAATGTGTACCTGGCAGAACTGAGAGCACATTGTGTTTTGCATCTTGTAAGTATCTAACCTATCCCCAAGGGAGATATTCTCTACAGGAATCACACCTCAGAAAAGAAAATAATACACTTCCTGCTTAACTCTCTCATTGTTCACAGGCTCATATTCTCCAAACTTCTACCTCATTTTTCTTCTTGTGCTCTGTGGTTCTCACTCTCAAATTTCTCTCTCTCTGTCTCTGTCCTTGTGTCTCTAACACACACACACACGTCTTTCTAGTCAGAGCTGTTTCTGTGTTCTTGTTCAAGCTCCATTGTTTTTAACCTCATCTTCCCAGTCAGCCTTCCCTTTTCTTCACCTGAATTAGCTTCTTCATATTATGCATGGATAAATGCACAGAATTATTTGAGTGCACTGTTTGTTAGCTCTTAGCTTCAGAAAGGATTCAGAAATTAGAGGAGTGATCAGGGGAGCCAGCTCTGAAGCTACAAATTGGAAGGCACTAAGAGATGAGTAGATGTATAATACCATATTTGGGAGAAGGAGGATGGAGAGAGCTGTATGTTCAGTTAAGGGTGGGCATGGACAAGGCTGCTATTCTTTCTTGCTTTTGGTCCACAAACTGGTGTCGAATCCTGAAAATTGGTTCTGAGACCTTGAGTACTTGTATAAAGATTTAGTATTTATTATTATTTCAAAAACATTTCAATTCTGGTATGTCCAGGCAGCCTATCTCTGCATGGTAAAGGCCTGGGAACCAACTTATAGATTTTAAAAAAATGTACTTTTATAGTTTTATAGTTTCTAGGAAAAAAATTCAGATTATCTCTTCCTAGGTAGAAATTTTATAGAAATTTATATCCAATTTTATACCACAGTAAATCTCTAAGGGACAGATTTGAAGGAAACCCCCTGAATAGTTGGATTATTGTTTTCTTGCAGCTAAAAATTTTTGATTATGTGCCCAAACCAAAACAAAAGATTGCATTTAGCTTCTTCAATGAGAATTTCTGAAACCAAATACAAATGAAACCACAGGAAGAAAGATAAGGACTCACAAGTTTATGAAACTTGCTAATGGGACTTTAAATAACTCCCTCTTAGACTCGCTCTCACTCAACTTTCTTAATCCATTTGATATATTCTATTTTATATTATTTTGAAAAACAAAATGAAACATTGGGGTATATATTCCATTTTGGATATAGAATTATTTTGAGAATTACAGGAAAATCATTGTATATTTAAAATTACACTTGGCCTACAAAATTGCCCTCATGCATTTATTCATCCATTTAGCAAATCTTTTCTGGTATCTGTCATGTTAGGTACTTTTCTTTATACCTGTGATACACCAGTAAGCAAAGCTGACCAAATTCTTTGCCCTTATACTGCTTCTATTCTGGGAACAGGGGCTGTGAATAAACAAATAAATAAAGCCTGTCATATTGTGGTCAGATTGTGGTCACATTATGGTAAGTGGAAGGAAGTGAGGCAGCAGGCCTTGCAGATACCTGAGGGAGGAGCCTCTAAGGGGTAGTGAGATGGGGGGTTATCTGGCATGGATGGGAGCAGCTTGCAGGCCATGCAGCATAGTGCGGTGTGGAGTGGGGACTGGAAGTCTTAGGGAATGCCACCACAGACGAGAAGGGGCAGGGGCCCTAGCTCATGGTGAAGACCTTTACTTTCCATCTGAGTGAGATTGTTATGGACTGAATGTTTGTGCCCACCTCCCCAATTCATATGTTGAAGTTCTAATCCCCAGTATGATGGTATTTGGAGATAGGGCCTTTGAGAGGTAATTAGATTTAGATGAAATTGTGAAGATGGGACCTCCTTAATAGCATGAGTGCTTTTATAAGAAGAGGAAGTGACTAGAGCTCTCTCTCCACTGTTTGAGTTCACAGTGACAAGGGGGCTAGCTGCAAGCCAGGAAGCAGGTCTTCACCAGAAACCAAATTTGCGTGTACCTTGATCTTGGACTTCCCAGCCTCCAAAACTGAGAAATACATGTCTGTTGTGTAAGCCACCAGTCTAATGGTGTTTTGTTATGGCAGTCCAAGTAGATTATTAAAGATAGGAAGGCTTCAGCAAGTTCTGAAGAGAGGAGTGAGCTGATCTGACTTCTGGTTGAAGAGGATCACTTTGGCTCCTATGCTGCAAGAGGACTGCAAGGGCCAAAACAGAGGCTGTAAGACCTGCTAGGAGACAGTTGCAGTAATTGGTGGCTTGAATTGAGGTGGCAGCAACGTGGATAGAACACTGTGGTCAGATGCAGGATGTGCTTTTAAAGTAGAGCTGAATGTACTGGTGGACTGGATATGAGTTATTATAGACAAAGAGAGGTCAAGGATAAATCCTGACAAACTGTGAGGATAGAGTTGTCTCAGTGGAGGTGGGCACAGCTAGGAGTGAGGTAGAATGTTGTGATGGGAAGATGAAAGGATTTGTTACCGGCACATCAATTTTAAAATGCCTGTTAGACTTCTGAGTTGGCGATACCAAAGAAGTCATTGAATGTGAGTCTAAAATCTGGTGGAGAGTTCAGGGTTGGGAATATAAAATCAGAAGTTGACAGCATGCAACAGGAATGTTATTTAAAATATTTGACAACCAGTATGACCTGAGAACCACCCAATCAAAGCAAATGCCTGCTTTAACCACAGGCATAGCTGTACAGCTCCCTATCAGCAGGCTATCAGTCCAACATGCACTTGGATTTGCTAAAACATATCCTTTCTACATTGGCCATTCTCAACCTTTACAGATAAACTACAAACTTTATCAATATACCATAAATGCAGATTACCCATTAAAACAAAAAAGGCACTGACTAGAAAGCATAAGCAGGGCATATTTATTTTCTCCACCAGTATATTTTTCCACTCCCTGATTCACATTACGCCCACTGTATTTTCTCGTAAGGGTTAAGTGCAAGTATTTAACATACTAACATATTTATGAAGGCCAAGGACCAGTTTGAAAGTACCAGCTTTCAGGTATAATGGACTTGTATTTGAGTCCTGGATTCTCCATTGTACTATCTGTTTTTGCAGAAATAAGCTTCTGTTCCTTGCTTTTTCTGAAAATCTGTAAAGCTGGAAATAAGACTACCTCACATTGTTATAAGGATTAGAAATTCTATATATAAAGAATCTATTACAGTGCCCATTAATTGTAGTACAATTTCCCAGCCAAAGTGTAGGATTTTAGAGCTTGAAAAGACCTTAACTTGGCTTGAGTTCTTAATCATAACTGGTCAAATTATCATAATAATATCACACAATCTATGTTGGATTTAGGCTCTAAGCTACATTCAGAAATGCTTGGTCATAAATGTGTGCACAGTTGGACACCCTATTTACCAAGAGAAACTATAAGTGGTTATCAAAGGAAAGAATGATTTTGATTAGTTCTTTCTCATAGGTCAGATTGTAAAAACCCAGCAAAAAGTGCTTTTGCATACAGCATTAGCAATCAATTATATCTTTATATAAATATTTGCCTATGACACCAACTGACTTGCTAACCCCTCATTTTTGTTGATAACCTCTCATAGGACAAAAATTACATTTCTGCCTTGCTCTGATATTTCAGGGTTGAACTGGTGTACTATTTTTTTGTTTTTTTTTTTTTTTGGAGACAGAGTCTCACTCTGTCACCCAGACTGGAGTGCAGTGGCGTGATCTCCACTCACTGCAAGGTCAGCCCCCCAGGTTCATGCCATTCTCCTGCCTCAGCCTCCCATGTAGCTGAGACTACAGGCGCCCGACACCACGCCCGGCTAATTTTTTGTGTTTTTAGTAGAGACGAGGTTTCACAGTGTTAGCCAGGATGGTCTCGATTTCCTGACCTCGTGATCCGCCCGTCTCGGCCTTCCAAAGTGCTGGGATTACAGGCGTGAGCCACTGCGCCCGGCCTGGTGTACTATTTTGTGAGGATAATTACAAGGCTAGGTAATGCGTATTGTAGGAAAAGAGAGTCTGGCCTTCTAGGCTTCCAGAGATCCTATACATTCAAGTCCTTGATACCTCTGTGTTCTGGACAGATCTGGGGAGGATGCCTGGGCTGCATTCACAGATAGATAGTAATGTAAGTTCCATGAGGTTTTGTTTCATGACTGTTTGTTACTTTTGATTCCCCAATACCTAGAAAGTCTCCTGGCACAGAATTGATGCCCAAGAAATAGATGTTAAATTAATATGTAGAAACAAAAATGCTGTCGTGCTAATTGTACCTCAGTGTCATATGGAATTTCTAGGGAAGAAGACACTGAATGAGTGTATTATTTCTGTGAAATCATCTTGTAATTGATTTACAAATGTCATTCCTTGGAGCTGTGACTGCCAACATTGGACTTGGTGTCCTTTTATGCTCAATAATGCTTTTTCCCTCTCCTCATTAAATTCTGGATTTTTCTTACCTACTTTTCTCTCCCCACCAAAGAAATAGATATAATACCATACTCTTCATTTTATTGTTGGGTCAATATTAATTGCCCAATTCTGTTTTTGCTTTGAAAGAATTCTTGCCTAAAAGGTCTCTCTCTCCGTAAAATCGATACCTTTTCCAGTTTCCCAGACAAGCTTGAATAAATATGTCAGAACCTAGCAGTGGACAGGGCTATGAATGATTCAAAACTGTCTATTCCCTACAACATGTAAATGAAAATATGGACAGCTGTAGAGGATCAGAATAGGGGAGAAGAAGTAGGGAAACACGGAAGGCTGCCCTTTTGTGAACAACAGTCTGGAAGGTTGGGAAATGATTTTCAGTGTTTTGTAGGACCGTATTACAGATTGGACCATGCCATCTACTTGTGCTAAAAAGCACAAAAGTCTTTTAAGAGAAAAAGTAGACAGAAGTCTTTTAAAAACAAGTAAAGACATTCTCCAGAAATATTTTTAATAAAACATGCACAATAATACTACTCTTTCCAACTATTATGTGGTTGTAAGTTTTTGAATCTAATTCTTCAAATTATAACAACTACAAAAGATTTCTCAAATGTAAATCTTGTGCCAGGCATAATGCTCAACCCTCTGATGGATTGTCTTGTTTAGCAGACACAGTAACCTCCTGAGCTAGCACATTATATTATGTACATTTTTACAAATTGAGGGAAATAAGGCAGAGATGCTAAGCACTTTGCCCACAGTTACCCAGTAAGTGGCTGAGCTGGTATTGCATGCCAGGCATTCTGCCTGTGGAGCCGACAGTCACTTCTGTACTGTCTCAGTGACAACTATGGAAGCCTGGGATTATTTTGTTTATCCTATTGGAAATGACAATTGCAGCAATGACCAAATATACTGTGACATTAATTCCCCCTGGAAGTGTAATTTGATTACGTTTGGTAAACTGAATGAGTGCCTGATCTCTATGAATGCAGCTTTTAATTGATTTACAAATTATATTATTTGGAGCAGTGACTGCTGGTATTGGACTTGGTGTCCCATTGCACTCCATGTTGCTCTTGTTTTCTTCCCTGCATTGACATTGTTTTCTGTATTAACCTGTCTGAATCATGTCCTTTGAAAATATTAATACCTTTCTGGAAAAAAACAAGGAATTGTGGTAACTCCATGGTGAGGTAGCCTTTGAGTGGAAATAACCAAAAATTACCTGCAGTGGGAATTACCTTTTGGTTATTGCACATAAAAAATGGCAGGGAGAGGGGCGGAGCAAGATGGCCGAATAGGAACAGCTCCAGTCTCCAACTCCCAGCACGAGCAACACAGAAGACCGGTGATTTCTGCATTTTCAACTGAGGTACTGGGGTCATCTCACTAGGGAGTGCCGGACAATTGGTGCTGGTCAGTTTCTGCAGCCTGACCAGTGAGAGCTGAAGCAGGGCGAGGCATCGCCTCACCTGGGAAGTGCAAGGGGGAAGGGAATCCCTTTTCCTAGCCAGGGGAACTGAGACACACAACACCTGGAAAATCGGGTGACTCCCACCCCAATACTGCACTTTAAGCAAACGGGCACACCAGGAGAATATATCCCACACCTGGTCGGGAGGGTCCTACGCCCACGGAGCCTCCCTCATTGCTAACACAGCAGTCTGCGAAGATCTAACCGCAAGGCAGCAGCGAGGCTGGGGGAGGGGCGCCTGCCATTGCTGAGGCTTAAGTAGGTAAACAAAGCCTCGGGGAAGCTTGAACTGGGTGGAGCTCACAGCAGCTCAAGGAAACGTGCCTGTCTCTGTAGACTCCACCTCTGGGGACAGGGCACAGCTAAAAAACAACAGGGGAAGCAGCAGAGGCCTGTGCATACGTGAACGACTCTGTCTGACAGCTTTGAAGAGAGCAGTGGATCTCCCAACACAGATTTTGAGATCTGAGAACGGACAGACTGCCTGCTCAAGTGGGTCTCTGACCCCTGAGTAGCCTCACTGGGAGACATCCCCCACTAGGGGCAGTCTGACACCCCACACCTCACAGGGTGGAGTACACCCCTGAGAGGAAGTTTCCAAAGTAAGAATCAGACAGGTACACTCGCTGTTCAGAAATATTCTATCTTCTGCAACCTCTGCTGCTGATACAGAGGCAAACAGGGTCTGGAGTGGACCTCAAGCAATCTCCAACAGACCTATAGCTGAGGGTCCTGACTGTCAGAAGGAAAACTATCAAACAGGAAGGACACCTATACCAAAACCCCATCAGTACGTCACCATCATCAAAGACCAGGGACAGATTAAAACCACAAAGATGGGGGAAAAGCACGGCAGAAAAGCTGGAAATTCAAAAAATAAGAGCGCATCTCCCCCTGCAAAGGAGCGCAGCCCATCGCCAGCAACGGATCAAAGCTGGTCACAGAATGACTTTGACGAGATGAGAGAAGAAGGCTTCAGTCCATCAAACTTCTCAGAGCTAAAGGAGGAATTACGTACCCAGCGCAAAGAAACTAAAAATCTTGAAAAAAGAGTGGAAGAATTGACAGCTAGACTAATTAATGCAGAGAAGGTCATAAACGAAATGACAGAGATGAAAACCATGACACGAGAAATACGTGACAAATGCACAAGCTTCAGTAACCGACTCAATGAACTCGAAGAAAGAGTATCAGCAATTGAGGATCAAATGAATGAAATGAAGCGAGAAGAGAAACCAAAAGAAAAAAGAAGAAAAAGAAATGAACAAAGCCTGCAAGAAGTATGGGATTACGTTAAAAGACCAAATCTACGTCTGATTGGGGTGCCTGAAAGTGAGGGGGAAAATGGAACCAAGTTGGAAAACACTCTTCAGGATATCATCCAGGAGAACTTCCCCAACCTAGTAGGGCAGGCCAACATTCAAATTCAGGAAATACAGAGGACGCCACAAAGCTACTCCTCGAGAAGAGCAACTCCAAGACACAGAATTGCCAGATTCACCAAAGTTGAAATGAAGGAAAAAATCTTAAGGGCAGCCAGAGAGAAAGGTCGGGTTACCCACAAAGTGAAGCCCATCAGACTAACAGCAGATCTCTCAGCAGAAGCTCTACAAGCCAGAAGAGAGTGGGGGCCAATATTCAACGTTCTTAAAGAAAAGAATTTTCAACCAAGAATTTCATATCCAGCCAAAGTAAGTTTCATAAGTGAAGGAGAAATAAAATCCTTTACAGATAAGCAAATGCTGAGAGATTTTGTCACCACCAGGCCTGCCTTACAAGAGACCCTGAAGGAAGCCCTAAATATGGAAAGGAACAACCAGTACCAGCCATTGCAAAAACATGCCAAAATGTAAAGACCATCGAGGCTAGGAAGAAACTGCATCAACTAACGAGCAATTAACCAGTTAATATCATAATGGCAGGATCAAGTTCACACATAACAATATTAACCTTAAATGTTAATGGACTGAATGCTCCAATTAAAAGACACAGACTGGCAAACTGGATAAAGAGTCAAGACCCATCAGTCTGCTGTATTCAGGAGACCCATCTCACATGCAGAGACATACATAGGCTCAAAATAAAGGGATGGAGGAAGATCTACCAAGCAAATGGAGAACAAAAAAAAGCAGGGGTTGCATTCCTAGTCTCTGATAAAACAGACTTTAAACCATCAAAGATCAAAAGAGACAAAGAAGGCCATTACATAATGGTAAAGGGATCAATTCAACAGGAAGAGCTAACTCTCCTAAATATATATGCACCCAATACAGGAGCACCCAGATTCATAAAGCAAGTCCTTAGAGACTTACAAAGAGACTTAGACTCCCATACAATAATAATGGGAGACTTCAACTCCACTGTCAACATTAGACAGATCAACGAGACAGAAAGTTAACAAGGATATCCAGGAATTGAACTCATCTCTGCACCAAGCGGACCTAATAGACATCTATAGAACTATCCACCCCAAATCAACAGAATATACATTCTTCTCAGCACCACATCGCACTTATTCCAAAATTGACCACATAATTGGAAGTAAAGCACTCCTCAGCAAATGTCAAAGAACAGAAATTATAACAAACTGTCTCTCAGACCACAGTGCCATCAAACTAGAACTCAGGACTAAGAAACTCAATCAAAACCGCTCAACTACATGGAAACTGAACAACCTGCTCCTGAATGACTACTGGGTACATAATGAAATGAAAGCAGAAATAAAGATGTTCTTTGAAACCAATGAGAACAAAGATACAACATACCAGAATCTCTGGGACACATTTAAAGCAGTGTGTAGAGGGAAATTTATAGCACTAAATGCCCACAAGAGAAAGGTGGAAAGATCTAAAATGGACACTCTAACGTCACAATTAAAAGAACTAGAGAGGCAAGAGCAAACACATTCAAAAGCTAGCAGAAGGCAAGAAATAACTAAGATCAGAGCAGAACTGAAGGAGATAGAGACACAAAAAACCCTCCAAAAAATCAATGAATCCAGGAGTTGGTTTTTTGAAAAGATCAACAAAATTGACAGACCACTAGCAAGACTAATAAAGAAGAAAAGAGAGAGGAATCAAATAGATGCAATAAAAAATGATAAAGGGGATATCACCACCGACCCCACAGAAATACAAACTACCATCAGAGAATACTATAAACACCTCTACGCAAATCAACTAGAAAATCTAGAAGAAATGGATAATTTCCTGGACACTTACACTCTCCCAAGACTAAACCAGGAAGAAGTTGAATCCCTGAATAGACCAATAGCAGGCTCTGAAATTGAGGCAATAATTAATAGCCTACCCACCAAAAAAAGTCCAGGACCAGATGGATTCACAGCTGAATTCTACCAGAGGTACAAGGAGGAGCTGGTACCATTCCTTCTGAAACTATTCCAATCAATAGAAAAAGAGGGAATCCTCCCTAACTCATTTTATGAGGCCAACATCATCTTGATACCAAAGCCTGGCAGAGACACAACAAAAAAAGAGAATTTTAGACCAATATCCCTGATGAACATCGATGCAAAAATCCTCCATAAAATACTGGCAAACCAGATGCAGCAGCACATCAAAAAGCTTATCCACCATGATCAAGTGGGCTTCATCCCTGGGATGCAAGGCTGGTTTAACATACGCAAATCAATAAACGTAATCCAGCATATAAACAGAACCAAAGACAAAAACCACATGATTATCTCAATAGATGCAGAAAAGGCCTTTGACAAAATTCAGCAGCCCTCCTTGCTAAAAACTCTCAATAAATTCGGTATTGATGGAACATATCTCAAAATAATAAGAGCTATTTATGACAACCCCACAGCCAATATCATACTGAATGGGCAAAAACTGGAAAAATTCCCTTTGAAAACTGGCACAAGACAGGGATGCCCTCTCTCACCACTCCTATTCAACATAGTGTTGGAAGTTCTGGCTAGGGCAATCAGGCAAGAGAAAGAAATAAAGGGTATTCGGTTAGGAAAAGAAGAAGTTAAATTGTCCCTGTTTGCAGATGACATGATTGTATATTTAGAAAACCTCATGGTCTCAGCTCAAAATCTCCTTAAGCTGATAAGCAACTTCAGCAAAGTCTCAGGATACAAAATTAATGTGCAAAAATCACAAGCATTCTTATACACCAGTAACAGACAAGCAGGGAGCCAAATCAGGAATGAACTTCCATTCACAATTGCTTCAAAGAGAATAAAATACCTAGGAATCCAACTTACAAGGGATGTAAAGGACCTCTTCAAGGAGAACTACAAACCACTGCTCAGTGAAATAAAAGAGGACACAAACAAATGGAAGAACATGCCATGCTCATGGATAGGAAGAATCAATATCGTGAAAATGGCCATACTGCTCAAGGTTATTTATAGATTCAATGCCATCCCCATCAAGCTACCAATGAGTTTCTTCACAGAATTGGAAAAAACTGCTTTAAAGTTCATATGGAACCAAAAAGAGCCCGCATTGCCAAGACAATCCTAAGTCAAAAGGACAAAGCTGGAGGCACACGCTACCTGACTTCAAACTATACTACAAGGCTACAGTAACCAAAACAGCATGGTACTGGTACCAAAACAGAGATATAGACCAATGGAACAGAACAGAGTCCTTAGAAGTACTACCACACATCTACAGCCATCTGATCTTTGACAAATCTGAGAGAAACAAGAAATGGGGAAAGGATTCCCTATTTAATAAATGGTGCTGGGAAAATTGGCTAGCCATAAGTAGAAAGCTGAAACTGGATCCTTCCCTTACTCCTTGTACGAAGATTAATTCAAGATGGAGGTTAGAGACTTAAATGTTAGACCTAATACCATAAAAACCCTAGAAGAAAATCTAGGTAGTACCATTCAGGACATAGGCATGGGCAAGGACTTCATGTCTAAAACACCAAAAGCAACGGCAGCAAAAGCAAAAATTGACAAATGGGATCTAATTAAACTAAAGAGCTTCTGCACAGCAAAAGAAACTACCATCAGAGTGAACAGGCAACCTATAGAATGGGAGAAAATTTTTGCAATCTACTCATCTGACAAAGGGCTAATATCCAGAATCTACAAAGAACTCAAACAAATATACAAGAAAAAAACAAACAACCCCATCAAAAATTGGACAAAGGATATGAACACACATTTCTCAAAAGAAGACATTCATACAGCCAACAGACACATGAAAAAATGCTCATCATCACTGGCCATCAGAGAAATGCAAATCAAAACCACAATGAGATACCATCTCACACCAGTTAGAATGGCAATCATTAAGAAGTCAGGAAACAACAGGTGCTGGAGAGGATGTGGAGAAATAGGAACACTTTTACACTGTTGGTGGGATTGTAAACTAGTTCAACCATTATGGAAAACAGTATGGCAATTCCTCAAGGATCTAGAACTAGATGTACCATATGACCCAGCCATCCCACTACTGGGTATATACCCAAAGGATTATAAATTATTCTACTATAAAGACACATGCACACATATGTTTATTGCGGCACTATTCACAATAGCAAAGACTTGGAATCAACCCAAATGTCCATCTGTGACAGACTGGATTAAGAAAATGTGGCACATATACATCATGGAATACTATGCAGCCATAAAAAAGGATGAGTTTGCGTCCTTTGTAGGGACATGGATGCAGCTGGAAACCATCATTCTTAGCAAACTATCACAAGAAGAGAAAACCAAACACCGCATGTTCTCACTCATAGGAAGGAACTGAACAATGAGATCACTTGGACTCGGGAAGGGGAACATCACACACCGGCCTATCATGGGGATGGGGGAGGGGGGAGAGATTGCATTGGGGAGTTATACATGATATAAATGATGAATTGATGGGTGCTGACGATTTGATGGGTGCAGCACACCAACATGGCACAAGTATACATATGTAACAAACCTGCACGTTATGCACATGTACCCTAGAACTTAAAGTATAATAAAAATAAATAAATAAATAAATAAATAAAATGGCAGAGATTGATAAATGGATAGGTAGATAATCTTTTTTAATGTGTTTTTTTATATAGATAATCTCACAACCCATGACGACTCTTAACAAATAGGCCTTTTTATTTAGTTTCCTTGTATTGACTTGCTTGCAAATTTTCTAATATATTCTTCAGTAGAATTTACTTTATAGCTTTATGTCCGGATTATCTTGACTTTTGCCTTTGGATAAGAAAACAACTATTCCTTCATTTAAAGCAGATAGTTAAGGAAACAAGCTACCTTTTGAAAACCATAAGACTGACTTTATGCCTAGGAATAGATTGTTTCTCAATCCTAGGGAAATATGCATTGAACATTATTTTATGATGCTTTTTAGTACTTCGAGATTCAGTTCAAGCTGACGAGGACCTAAGTATTGGATCTGAAACTGCTCAGACTCTGTTGTTTCTCCCTGAAAGCACCTGTCAGTGTCTATAGACTTTGAAACCAAGATTTAACAGGGTAACATTTACTGACTATATTATGCTAATAGTATGACAGGACAATGACTTACAAGTCATATGAATATATGAATATTATTACCTCTCTCTGCTTCCTTTTTTTTTTTTTTTTTTTTAACTGGGCTGCTGCACTCCAGCCTGGGGTTTTTTTCCTCCATACGGGGTATCACCCAGGCTGGAGTGCAGTAACGCAATCAAATAATACACGCACATGGGCCAGGCATGGTGGCTCATGCCTGTAATCCAAGCACTTTGAGAGGCTGAGGCAGGTGGATCACCTGAGGTCAGGAGTTTGAGACCAGCCTGACCAAAGCAGTGAAACCCTGTTTCTACTAAAATTACAAAATTAGCTGGGAGTGGTGGTACATGCTTGCAATTCCAGCTACTTGGAAGGCTGAGGCAGGAGAATCGCTTAAACCCAGGAGACGGAGGTTGCAGTTAGCTGAGATTGTGCCATTGCACTCCAGCCTGGACAGGAGTGAAGTTTCATATAATAATAATATACACACATATATGGAATGAGAGGGAATTTATGAGAATTTATCGTTTTGGATTTGAAGAATGTTTCCACTTAGATCAGGAACCTCTCTATTCCCATCATATAGGCTTTGATTGGATAATAAGTGATAGCAAATATTGTTAGCCTGTAACTTCTTAAGCCAAATCTCCTGAGGGAGGATCATAAATATATATGCCTATTATCTTCCCAGTACTACATAATACTGTTTCAAGTAACCAAAGTAGGCTTGTATCTGCAATTTCATCACTGGAGTCCCTATTTTCTTACATTAAAACTTTCAAGTGTGTCTAAACTCTATAAGGACACCTTAGTTTCACCATCATTGTAGGAAAGCATGGTCATCATCCAGAACACTTGTTTCTTCACTTAGTGTTGGTGTGTATCTACTTGCTGAATTAATTTTCAGACTCTGTTGCTAATTGCAAGCAGGTTTATGGTGCCACATTTTTACCACTGCACCGTGTGCTCATTGATCTCCCTGAAGCTCTAGTTCATTTCCAGCCTAATGAAAAGCAAATAGATGCCAACGACAATATTTACCCAGTTAACATTTTGGTTTTGGTCTGGGTCATCCTTCCGAGGCATATGACTTGCTATGTTGTATGTTGGTGTGTAGGGAGGAGTCGATGTGTTCCAGAAGACCTCCATCTAATGGGCAACAACTCACAAAATCACTAGCTAGCAGATTCTCACAGTTAAAGGAGGAATGTTGAATATTGGAAATGTCAAGTGCAGCCTACCTGGATGATGTTTAAAATGATCAATGTACTACCTTCAACATACTAATTCCCTACATTTTCTTCTTCTTATTTTTTATTTTAATTAAAAAAAAGAAAGGAGATGAGGTTTTGCCATATTGCCCAGGCTGGTCTGAAACTCCTGGGCTCAAGTGATCCTCCAGCCTTGGCCTCCGAAGGTAATAGGATTACAAGTGTGAGCCACCATTCTCAGTCTACATTCTCAGCTGAGCCATTCTCTGCTCACAAATAGCACTAGTGATAGGAGATAAAAAGAGGTGATTTTTGAATGGCCTAATAGAAAAGACCATCACAAACTTTAGAATACCAATTTGTGGCTCTGATTTAAATGAATAGATAGGCCCTGGACTACATTTGTGCAACTGAGGGGGTGGACTGTAATTGTTTTCTAAAGTCCCTGTCACTTCTGAAATTCTGGGATTAGATTTTTTTTTAATATGTTATGATCCATGATATGTTACATAAAATGTCAATATGCTAGACAATTGCCATATCCATATTATTTGAGGAGACTTTCTAAATTTATGAAATTACAACACTCTGAGTTATATTTTAGCAACTTAGAAGTCAGAAGTCAAATTTCTAGTCTTTCTTGAAGCTAGGATGCAGGCATGTCACTAGGCTTGTAGACTTGTCCAATCTAACAGATGTTTGCCATACTTCATTTGGGGATTGATTAATGTCAGAAGGCACATTTTTCACAGACTTTCCATTTTTCTCAGTGAATGTGATGGTGGAGTGCTGTGGTTTGAGGAGTCAGCATATAATATTTAATTTTTGATATGAAAGTGACATTGGTCCTGGTGGCATTGGCAGTTGGCATGTATTATTGGTATTAATTGCAGCAGATGTAGCGGCAGCTGTTTTTCCATCAGGCTAGTTCTGGAGCTTAGTCTTGATACTTTTTTTCTGGAAACTTATTCCTGAGCCCTCCCAACAATTCTGGAAGCTATTCAATATTGGTTTAGTAAATTTCTTAGAATTGATGGAGTATACCCGAGTGTTTGCAGTCAACAATCCTAAGAACCCTGACTGAACAAATGTGCAAATGATTTTTCTCAAAGACCACATACCCCATGTCTAATAATTCATTAATTTTAGTGAGAGTGAATGAATGAACAAAGTAGAAAACTAGCCATAAATATGCATTTGCAAAACCTCTGATCAGGTGTAGTGAAACATTCATTGATAATGTTTCTCAAGGCATTTAAAAAATTGTTCTATTTTATGCTTTGTCCTCCATGCCTAAACAACTCAACTCTGTATAAACAGTTCTCTCCATTGAAAATAACTACGCATTCATTTTTTTGCTACCCAACAAATGGATATTGTAGTATAGTGATTTGAATTAGATGTAAATAGGAAGAAAGGTAAAAGCGAACCTAAGTAAAATGTTGAATTTATGTCTGAATTCCCTGGTCTGTGGATTATATAAGCCTGATTCATCATCCTGCTAAATTAAATTGCCCTTCTTAATCAATATCCTAAATCTCCACTGAAGAGTTTTTTTTTTTTTTTAACATTGTGAATTATACATCATTTTCTGCATGTAAGTCTACGCAAAGTTAGGGTTGAAAGCTATGACAATAAAATAATAGAATGGACAATTTGTTTTTCCCTCCCTTTCTTTTTTTTTTTTTTTTTTTTGCCAAGAACATAATCCAATTGACAAGAGTAAATTTATTTGATGTATATTATCGTCCAAGGAACTTGAGATGAAATCTTTTTTCACTGCTAAGTCAATTCACTACTAGCAATGAGACCCCAAACTGGGAGAGGTATAACAAATACTGTTGTCTAGATTTTTTCAAACTGTGCATTATGACCCATTAATTATCACTAAATGTAGTGAGATAAATTTCATTAAATGTCAGAGTATATTACATGTAGTAAGGTTAAGTATTGTTTTCTGTAACTTATGTTTTAGTTATGTATTTTTTGTATATATTATTTGTGTATCTATGCATTCAGTCACTGTGTAGAATGTAATATTTACTGAAAGTTATTTATTATTTTAAAAAGTTCAAAAACCAGAAATTTACCTTTTGTCAGTTAATGCCATGTTTCCTTAAAAAAATTGTTAAAAAAGTTTGAGTCCATTTTTGATTTTCAAAATTGACTATGGCAAAAATGGTTACTCAGAAATTGTTATTACCTTAGCTTCTCTGAGTTTCTGATACAAATTTATTTATTCAGATGATTTAATTACATTAGTAATTTCTAAAAGGTTTTCTGAGGCTCTGTCCAATGGGTAGTTCTATTCAGCCTGATACTTAGCACAATTTCTTCCTCATTATTTTTTGTGTTTTATGAATTATATAATTGAAAGAACATGCTGCAGATAAAAACCATTAGTCCCTTAATTCCAGTGCACTGCTGAGTTACATATATATTTTTTACTGTTTAGATATTTTGTTTAATTCTAGAAATAAAAAATTATTTACGTTGGTGGAAATGTTCTTCCAACTGTGCTTGACCTTGTTGGTGCAGTTTGGCTTTGTATTGTTGGCAACTTGAAGCAAGAAGACCAGGTACAGCAGCTCTTTTACCCGTTCGCAGATTGTTCAGCCAAACCTTCAACTTAGTTCAAAAGCATTTTTGTTTAGAAGATATTAAAAATAGAAACTTTTCCAAAATGATACTGATATCATTTTATTTTCTATAATTTTATTGTCCTTAAAAGAAGGGAAAAAAAATCAACTTTACCATCAAGAGGGCATTCTTTTCATTTTTCATTACATAATACAAGACTTTCTTTTATACTCTTTTTATTTATGTGCATCATTTTCAGAGAGCTGTTTTTGCCAGGGAGCCCCAAATATGTCATGAAATGATGAATAATTTTAATGCCCAGAGGCTTTGTACCAGGAAAGGTAAGTCCTTTGAGGGGGTCAGAGAGCATGATAGATACCAAAATCACTTCAAACTTCACTGTTTCACGGCAGGAATCCAGAAGAAAGGTCACCCAGACTTCTGATTTTACTGCTCATTTTTAAATATAATTTTCACATTAGTGTTAATTATAGATTGTATTAATATTAAAGATTGCTTTTTAAAATTAACAAGGCTATATTTCTTATTCCTTTTCTATTTCTTTTTTATTTCCTTTCCTGAATGGAAGTCAATCTTATAGTAGGTTATAAACTGTAGTGTAATTTGCTAATGTAATCTCTAATGCAGTGTCATAATTTGTAGATACTCTTTTAATAGTGTTTATAATTCATGAAAATTAAATATTTAGAAAGATGATATCTACAAAATGCAAACATAAAGTAGATTGATTAGGTGGTAATTGATTTATTAAAAATTTCATGAATGGTTAACCACATAGATTTGATTTATTCGTCTACAGTTAAGTATTTGTGTTTATTAATCAATGGTATCTTGATAGTAGTTCTAAACAGCAGATAAATATAATTAAAGGGCTAAGAGCCAAGATCAGTTGATAAGAAATAAACACAGTTGATCTTCATTACTTGCGGTTTCTGTAACTGCACGTTTGCCTGCTCTTGGAAAATTTATTTATAATGCTATCTGTACTTGAAGCCCTTTTGTGGTCACTCGTGGACCTTCACAGACATGCAGAGTAGCAAGATGTTTGAGTCACATTGTGTGCATGTGTGTACCCAGCTAAGGTCTAATAAGGCCACACTTTTCCTCCTTGTTAAACTTTTATAACACTAAGCAAATGCCCTTTTCACCATCTGTGTAATGCCACATTTTGGTAATTTTCCTCACTAATTTTCCTGTTTAAAATGGCCCCCAGATATAAAGCTGCAGTGCTGTCTAGAGTTCCTAAGCTCAAGAAGTTGTGATGTGCCTTATGGAAAATATCTGTGTGTTAGATAAGCTTCATTCATGCATGAGTTATTGTGCCTTTTACTGTGAGTTCAATGTCAGTGAATCAACAATGTGTATCAATTAAGGTCTCTTTAAACAGAAACACACATTAAACTAGGTTACATATTGATTAGTTGACAGAAATCTTGTGACTAGGGACTTGCAGGAAACTAACCCTGTATTTCTCCCAGAACAGTGGTTTAATATATTGCTCATTCAGTATTCATGATGACTTTGTAGAACACAACTATTGTAGATCATAAGAATCACCTGTATTAAGAAGTCCAAAATTTATTACAGTGAAATGTAATGGAAGAAATGATATAAATTGAAAAAATCAAATTTACCTTCACTTATAGAGGAACACATTTCTATATAAAGATGCAACCACCCATTAATGGCATTAATGGGATAATATCATTATTTTTAAAGGTATTTTTTATCTACTTTTTTTCACTTCCAAGAGACCATCATAAGACAGTCGATGATTAAAGGAAAATAATGTAAATTTTACATGTAATAATTGGCTACTTTATTCATGGATAAAAGAAGCCTATTATTTAAAAACATTTTACAAATCTCTATGAAAAATCTTAATTCTTCACTTGTATAGCCAACATTATGAGAAATGTTGTTTAAAGTTAGATGCTGGTAGATTGTTCCAGTTGAAGAAAACAACTGAGACCCATCTAACTGAACCCCTCTATTTATCTGCAAGGAATGGAGGCCCAGATCCACTGTCTGCTTTGCCAAAATTGGAGAGCAAGCTGTTGGTAGTCAGGGCCTGAACCAACACTTCCTGATCCAGTCAAGTGCTTTGATTCTTCCTTGGGCTATCCATTCTCTGAAACCCTATTGTCCCATATGGTAAAATAACTGCCTAGTATGCAATTATTTCATACTATATTTTTATTTCATACTATATATTTATTTCATACAATATTTATTCATAACAAATGTATCAACTTTATTTAATGCAAAATTTAAAACAAGTGTTTAATAACCGTTTCCTTTAATATAATTTAATAACAGTCATGTAATAATAACAGTAGTACACAGCATTCATGCAACTTCAGAGCTCTTGCTCTCAAACTCAACACGTAATATTCTGATACCTAGTTTTAAAGTGCTATATTCAAGTGGGCCAAGAGTAGATTTCATCCACTAAAGAATGAATTTGTTTTTCTTGATTTCTCTATTAGATGGTACATTTGGCGTTTCCAATTTACTTCCATCTTTTCAACCTGTTACACCTCCATCTTCATATATTCCACTATACCAGTTACTGAGGACATTGACATCATTAATTATTCCTCTCCTCTCACATCCCACTCTGTCAGCAGTTCCTGTCAGCTCTACTTTCAAAATGTGTTCAGAATCTCATCTCATTGCACCTTTGCTATCACTACCCTGGTTTGAATCTCTGTTATCTTTTACCTGACTTTTTTTTTTTTTTTTTTTTTTTTTTGAGATGATGTCACTCTGTCACCCAGGCTGGAGTGCAGTGGCGCAATCACGGCTCACTACTACCTCCACCTCCTGGGTTCAAGTGATTCTCCCACCTTAGCCTCCAGAGTGGCTGGGATTACATCACCTGACTTTTTACATGCATGTTTCTATGTTTCTACCTTTGCTTCCTTACAGTGTATTTTCAACACATCAGTCATGGTTGTGTTCTTAAAACAAGCAGAACACGTCACCCTCTCCTCAGAACTCTACAGTGAACTCCCATCTAGCTCAGAGAAAGGGCCGAAGCCTTTAATAATGGCATACTCCAAGGCTCTACATAATCTCTCATACTCACACCTCCAATATTCACACCTCTGATCTCATCTACTACTAACTTCTCCCCTGTTCACTCTTCTACAGACACACTGTTTCTCAAACTGGTCAAGTAAAGTCTTGCTATAGGATCTTTGTGTTTGGTTTTGCTTATCTTCCTTTTGATCTTCCCTGAGGCCTCTCCATGGCTTACACTATTCATTTCTTTCTAGTCTCTCCTTAAAATTCACCTTATCAGTGATGCTTTTCCCAAAATACCCTTTCTTTCCCTTCTCCTAGTACTCACTTCCCTCTTACCCTGCTTTATTGTTTTTCAGAGCACTTATCACTCTCCTATGTATATATTTACCTATTTGCATAATATTGATCAGTTTTCTCATATTTGCACATAATGTGCAAATATTATGTGAGGTCAGGCACATTATTTTGTTTTGTGCTTTATTCTTAATACCTATAATATTTTGCCCAGTATAGGAACTCAATAAATATTCACTGGAAGAATAAGAAATTTATCACTAATGACTATTTATTGAGTGCCTGCTCCCTGTCTTCGACATTCCATGAATTAAAGAAGATATGTACGTGTAACTAGAGGTATGTACGTCTGATCCTGCTGATACCTCCTGTGTCTGCTCCATTGATCACCAGACATCTGGCTGTCTAGGCAGGTGGTCTCTTCCTCCTCATTCCATGTGCTTGGTCAGAAAGAAGAGAGGACTTTGTTTCTATCAAGGACATGCACAAAACTTCAGAACAATGAAAGGTTGGATGACTATCATTGTAGCTAGAAGGATGTTAAATTTTGTATAAAGTTGAAAGTCAGCTTTCTCTGCAATTCTTATAGTGCCTATTTGTTGATTATAGGTTGCCATGTGTCCAAAGTTTGTTTTATAATTTATTATTTTATAATAAATGTTCATTTATTTTATAATTACAAAAATATGGGCCAAATCATTCACCAGAGATAATTTGGTTTAGGAGACTGACTCAGCCTGAAACAACCCACTGATACGCTGATACCACAATCCATTTATTCCTTCAACACAGTTTCGTATATATGCCAGAATATGCTAGCCACAGTAAATGCAGAGACCAAAAATACACCACCAGATTTTACAGACCACAGTTCCTTTTAGGGTACTACCATGTTTACTGCTCATGTATTGTCTCACTTGTATGAAAGTTCACATAAGACAGGTTAAGAACAGACAGTTACTTAGTATGTATAAAGTCAGAGCAAAGGAATATGCCCAGCTTTCCTGCCAAGTGAGCAAGAATGTTCATTGTAACTGATTAAGGCATTTAAGTACAACAAGTACTTAGGCATGTAAGTACAACAAGTACTTATTTTCCGTTTGTCTATTTTTTTGCCAATTAGCAAAAATATTATCTTATACCAAGCATGTTATAAGATTCAAGTTGGTTTATTTTTTGTAGAAGTTATATTCAAAACATCTTTCCATGGTACATCTTGGCTGTGGATGGAAATTTGCAATACTTCTTATTTTCTTTACCTGTTACATATCAAATCTTAGGATGTATTACTTCCAAGGTGGTTAAACTTATTCAAGATTGACTGAGTCTCCTATTTTCCTTAAATTTACTTGAAGTGAGGCTCCAAGAACTACAGAAAATGGAAGGAAAGTCTGCATTGAGCCATGAACTGTGAGCAGCTGGCATTTGAGCGTGAAGAATAGGGCTTCTATGGTAGGGACTGGAGTAGGCAGCATTCCAGGAAAGGGCCTCAGAGGTCAGAAACAACAGATTATCAGTTAAATACTTCTGGACCAAAGAAGACCTTGAAATCCTGGCTTGGTGATGTGTACATATTTAATACAAAATGAGAAGCTTCTTGAGGGTGAGTGAGAGTGATAGTGTTGAAGAACAGGAGACAGAAGACAATTCAAATGCCCTTCCACAGAAGACTGATTATGTAGATCATGGTATATTCATATAATATGATATATTTACTAATTAAAACATATCACACACACAGACACACACACACACACACACACACACAGTCACCACATAACAATGTTTCAGTTAACAACAGACTGTCTGCATTGAAGATGGTCAGATAAGATTATAATACCATGTTTTTACTGTTATATTTTCTATGCTCAGATAAGCAGATACTTACCATTATGTTAACAGTTGTTCCTTATTCAGTACAGTAACATATTGTGCAGGTTTGTGGCCTAGGAGCAATAGACTACCATATAGGCTAGATGTGTAGTAAGCTATACCATCTAGGGCTGTATAAGTACACTTTGATGTTTCACAACAGTATCACCTAACAACACTTCTCAGTATGTATCTCTGTAGTTAAGTGACACATGCTATAAGTGTTTGTGTGTGTGAGTGTGGGTGTGCATGTATATGTATATACACACATATACATATATACACATAATTATATTTCTTAAATTTGGTTCTTAAAAATATAATTTACTTAAAAATATCTCTTCTAGCAGGGTGTGGTGGCTTACGCCTGTAATCCCAGCACTTTGGGAGGCCAAGACAGGTGGATCACAAGCAAATGCACCACATGTTTGAGATGTCACATATATATGTGTGTGTATATATATACATGTATGTATATATAGAGAGACATTGATCACTGATACTGTTGATCATCATTAATCTGTAGTCATTACTTATTTACAAAATACTTTATATTTTATTTTTTATAAAATACTTATTACAAAATACTTTATTCATGAGAGAACTAGCAAGATGGCAAAGCCAGTTCAAAAAAGTGTAGCAGTAACAGAAATATTCATAGTCACTGAAAAAAAGAATGCTAGGATGTAATTGCCATAAAACTAAACTGGTTATTGCTTTACAGGCAACAAGGGTATAACCTTTGAGAATCATTTGCAGCATCATCAATTTTCTTAATCCAGAAATTGGCAAACTTTTTGGTAAAGGAGTAGATTTTTTAGGCTTTGTGGGCCATGTAAGTTCTCTGTTATGTATCCTTATGCTCATGGACTTTATAAAAACACTCTGCTATCCCAGTTTGGCCCACAGACCATGGTTTGCAGACTCCTAATTAAAGCCTAATCAATAGCAAATAATAAAACAAAATAAAGATACCTATTCTAGAGAATTAGATAATCCTTAGTGAGTCAGACAGTGTTTCATCATGTCATTCAACAGACATGTATTCTTTTGACAATTTGCAGGTTTTGAATATGGAGATACATATTTATAAATTTTTGAGGCAGGGTTTCATTATCACTCAGGTTGGAGCGCAGTGGTGCAAACATGGCTCACTGTAGCCTTGACCTCCTGAGCTCAAACGATCTTCCTTCTTCAGCCTTCCACGTAGCTGGAACCAAAGGCATGCAACACCATGTCTGGCTTTTTAAAAATTTTTTGTAGAGATGGGGCCTCACTTTGTGACCCGATCTGGTCTCGAACTCCTGGGCTCAAGCAATCCTTCTGCCTCAGCCTCCCAAAGCATTGGGATTACAGGCATGAGCCACTGTGCTCAGCTGTATTATTTTTTTCTTAACAAAGATGCCTGCTGGAGGGAGCTGGAGGGGAAACAGTGAGGGAGAATGTGAAGGAATTTGAAGAGGTAGGGCCTTGTGGATGGGATAGCCACACTAACCTCTTTCCTAGGGACTGTCCTGGTTTACTGATATAAAAATTAATCACTCTCTTTCACTCTCAGAGTGTCCCAGTTTGGATGATACATGATAAATGGGTCATGTTAAGAAGTTTGCTCCTCAACATAATAGGAAGGGTTGACAAATTTTAAACTAGTCAAGTGTGATATAATCAGATTTGCATTTTGAAAGGATGACTGCCTTGTTGGTAATGGATTTGAGGCAAAGGCACAGGGGATGTTAAATGGTTGTTTACCAGGAAATTTGTCTTTCAGGTTAAAACATTTGTTAAACTTTCTCAATAGCAAGTTAATTTTGGAAAATAAGAAAAATCAGAAAAGTATGTTGTTTGATGAAATCAGTTTGTCAGTGGATAAAGACTGCTGATTTAGTAGCCCCATATAGATGAAGACATTTCATAGTTCATTTAGTTAAAACTTACGACTTGTTAGATTTGTTCGCCACATAGTTACATTGTGTTCTTGTGCTTCCCTGGGCATGGTTGATGAGAAGACTGTAAAATGAAGCATGCTTTATGGGATATGCCTTAGCTGCAAAGCCAATAATCCAGAATACAGAATTACAAAATCAGTGAGAGGATTTCGTCTTAATGACTGTATGAGTGCTGAGATCACCATTGCTTGATTTGTTCACAGTTATATCCCCAGCAAATAACATTCAAGAAAATTTGCTGAGTGACTGAAAGAAAGAACCCCACCTAGAACCTTATTTCTTACAATACTGTGCTCTGTCTTCTTAACAATCTTAGGTACAACTCTTCATAAAGCTCCTCATTTATCCCATTGGCTTAGAATCTCTGAATGAAGACTCTAGTCAAGATTATAGATGTAAATATATTTTCCAGGAATCTTGGAACATATTTTCTATTAATGTTTTTTGTTCAGCGTTGAAAGACAGTTTGACAAAATAGTTTGCTTAAGAATAGAGGTGGCAAAACCAATTTTCATCAAAAAAAGAATTAATGTCATATAGATATTTTTATTGAGAACAAATTTAAAATGTATCTTCTTTATTCATTTTTTACAGTATGTCATCTGGCATATAAGAATCAGGAAAAAAACTTAATTAAAATACATATTCAGACCAAGTATGAAGATATTAAAGTGTTTATATAATGAGTGAATAAAAGCAGACTAATTCTTGATTGTTCTCTAAATAATTTAGATGCTGTAAATACAGGACATTTGCATAAACACTTAAAATCACAAGCCAGGACTACCTAGTCAGACCTCATCTCTACAAAAACAAAAAATTATCCAGGTGTGGTGATGTCACTGGACTGTAGTAACTGGAAGGCTGAGATGGGAAGATGACTTGAGCCCAGGAATTGGAGTCTACAGTGAGCCTTGATCACACCACTGCACTCCAGCCTGGTAACACAGCAAGACTCTGTCTCAAAAATAAAAAATATGTAAAATCACAATCACACTTTAATAAGATTTAGAACCTTTGGAAATATAATAGTAATAAAATACCAAAAATTATATTTCTTAAATTTGGTTCTTAAAAATATAATTAACTTAAAAATATCTCTTCTAGCAGGATGTGGTGGCTTACGCCTGTAATCCCAGCACTTTGGGAGGCTGAAGCAGGCGGATCACAAGGTCAAGAGATCAAGACCATCCTTGCTAACATGGTGAAATCCCATCTCTACTAAAAATACAAAAATTAACTGGACATGGTGGCTCACACCTGTAGTTCCAGCTACTTGGGAGGCTGAGGCAGGAGAATTGCTTGAACCCGGGAGGTGGAGGTTGCAGTGAGCTGAGATCATGCCAGGGCACTACAGCCTGGTGACAGAGTGAGACTGTCTCAAAAAAAAAAAAAAAAAAAAAAAAAAAAAAAAAAAAAAAAAAAAAAAAATTCTCTTGTAAAAACATATGAAAGTTTACTGAGTATGAATCTTAAGCAATTTGAATAACTGTTGGGTTAATGCTTAGACTGTGAGAAAATTGCCAACTTTTCACACTTTTCATTAGTTTTTTTTCCCCCTTTAATTGTACAATAATAAATCAGGCATCATAATATTTGCAAACTGCCCCCTGTTCTCTAATAATCTGTGTTCATTTCTTCTTGTGCTGACTGCAGTCTGACTCTCTTGAGTGAGCTGCTTTATCTGCAGCACCTGGAGGTGTTGGCTGTTTTCTTGGGCCTCTGCATACCAGGGGAGAGACAACTGTTTTCTTGCTCGTCACTGCTTTTATAAGACCATAGTTAACACCTCCTGCCTCAATATCCCCTACCTCCATCCTTACCTAAACCTATCTTGGAGAAACACTTTCTTAGATTATAACATCCTACATTCTTAGTGCAACAGTTTTCTATCATTCTCTTGGTGATTCCTATCATTTGTTGTACTATATAGTAAATGACTTAATACGTTCTCTCCTTTCTACCTCCACCATTGTTCTTCATGGCTTTAGTTAGCCACATAGATTATGCATGCCAAACTCTGGCCTCTCAGCACCTATATTCTCTTTCAGCAATCTTACCTTCTACTCCAGGGGTCAACAGACTTTTTCTGTAAAAGGGTTTGTATTTTCAGTTTTCTGGACATGTCTTTGTTACAATTATTAAACAATGCAGTCCTAGCTTTTTTTTTTTTTTTTTTTGAGGTGGAGTCTCGCTCTGTCACCCGGGCTGGAGTGCAGTGGCCAGATCTCAGCTCACTGCAGGCTCCGCCTCCCGGATTTACGCCATTCTCCTGCCTCAGCCTCCCTAGTAGCTGGGACTACAGGCTCCCTCCACCTCGCCCGGCTAGTTTTTTTTGTATTTTTTTAGTAGAGACGAGGTTTCACCGTGTCAGCCAGGATGGTCTCGATCTCCTGACCTCGTGATCCGCCCGTCTCGGCCTCCCAAAGTGCTGGGATTACAGGCTTGAGCCACCGCGCCCGGCCGCAGTCCTAGCTTTATACCACCATAGATAATACATAAACAAATTGATGTGGCTATGTTCCAAACAAACAAACAAAAAACTTTATTTACAAAAATGAATACTCTGAAAAGCTGTGTAGGGACTTAAAACAGATGAGGTCGTGAGGCATGTGAATATCAGGGGAAAGAATTCCAGGCAGAGGAAACATCAAGTGCAAAGGCTCTGTGACAGGCGCTTGCCTGGAGTTCTCCAGAAACAGCAAGGATGCCAGTGAAGTTGGAGCACAGTGGGCCAGGGACGAGCAGTAGGAGAGGTTAGGGGGATGAGGGTAGGGGAGAAAGGGACCTTTTAGGCCATGAATGGAGTTTGGGCTCTTACTCAGAGACAGTAAGTGGAGAGCCATTGGAGGATTCTGAACCAAAGGACAATAATCAGATTTAAGTTTTAACACGATTGTTCTGTCTGCTATGGTAAAGACAGTGAGAGGGCAGGGTAGAAACACAGAAATTAGATAGGAGGCTACTGGACTTGCCATAGATCAGGCTTGTAACTGGAGGAGATGAAAAGTGGTCAGATTTTCTCTGTATATGTATGTATATTCCATCGCACCCTATTATATTTTGAAGGATTTGCTTTCAGATTAGATTTTGCTTTCACAGAAAGGGTCAAGAATTACGTTGGGGTTTTTATGAGCAACTGGAAAGATGGAAGACCATGGATGAAGCAGGTTTTAGGGGGAAGATCATGAGTTCTTTGAGCTTGTTTGGTTTGCGATGTCTATGAGATAAGCAAATGCACCATTACATTTGAGATGTCTGACATTCATTATAACTTCCTTGATTTAATGATAAATAGACAATTATTCTTTACTTTAAAAACATCATTGACCTAGGCTGAACTAACTGTTCTCTTGAAGGCTTAGATAAAAATACATTAGGTGCCTCATAGATGCAGACTGGTGCCTGCAGCTATATTCACTAGTATTATTCATTATTCCAATGGCATCTAATTCACGAGCAAGTTCATAAATAACTTCCATGCTTTTCCCAGATTGTGAGCCTAAGATTACAGAATGTATTTTTCATGTACTTATTTTGCGTATATTATCCAGGAGAAATAAACTGATATTTTAAGTGCTTTCATCATAAAAATAGATATATAGAGACAAATGTTATTGGATAATATAATATTATAATACAGTATGTCTACAAGCCAGTTACATTGCATTTCTTAACATGTATTAGGATTTTAAACTCACATATTTCCTGCTTATAGGACATATCAACTTTAGAAAAATGCGATAAATGAATTTTCAAAAAAGGAATTGAAAGATGAGAGCGTTTGGGCTAATGAGTCTCTAGGGAAAATATAGTTGCAAGTGTTAAGATAATATGGTAGTAATTTACAAAGAGAAGATGATCTAATAAGATTTTCCATTTACTATTCTCCAGGGGCTAGTGTTATAAAAGCAACTCATCTGCTCAGTTAATTTTTTGAAGAGCATATTTTTAATTTGGCAAGATAAATGTTCTATGTTTTCTCTCTAGTTGTTCATTAAGAACAATTCCAAAATAAAATGAAGTATGTTTTAAACTTTAACATGTTAGAGTGTTGAAGAGGGAAAACTCTTATACTTAAAGAATCATATTCAGCTTTGTATTGGTCATAACTGTATTGTTTGTTTTCCATACTGTTTATTAGCCATAATCATCCAGGAATGTAGAAATGTAAAAACTTAGAAAGGATGTTATAGGATCTTCTTAAAGGATCATCTAATCCAGTGCTTATCAAGTATTACTTATTGTGACCTAGAGTTTAAAAAATGTTTTATATCATGGCCCAGTGTATATTTTATATATATGTGTGTCTGTGTGTGTGTATGACCCAAGCAAAAGTTTCAAAAAGCAATAGTTACCTTTAATGTGAAATATACTTCAGCATGTTTGATTTTATTCTTGTTATTTTTTATCTTATTTAAAAATTGTTTCTTCTAGCCAGGAATGGCAGTGTTTGTGTAATCTCAGCTATTCTGGAGGCTGAGGTAGGAGGATTGCTTAAACCAGGCATTCAAGAGGCCAGCCTCAGCAACATAGCAAGACCCCATTTCAAATTAAGAACAAAAAAAATTGTTCTATTTTTCCTTACAGAAGTAACAACTCTTCATCAGCAAGGGATTTGTCTTCTCAGAAATACCTTTCCTTTTCCGTATATGGTCTGTCTTCCCTTACTTCTCCCATACTCATCAAAATTTCTGATAAGGTTAAGAGAGTACAGTAAGATAGACCAAGATAGACGTCTCTCTTCTTTTTTGAATTTTTTGTTTGTTTGTTTGTTTTTTTGTTTTTTTGTTTTTAAGATAGGATATCACTGTGTTGCTCAGTCTGGAGTACGGTGGTGATTTCTCGGCTCACTGCAACCTCCGCCGCCCTGGTTCAAGCGATTCTCCTGCCTCAGCCTCATGAGTAGCTGGGACTACAGGCATTCATTACCACATCCAGCTAATTTTTTGTAATTTTGGTAGAGACAGGGTCTGACCATGTCTCTCTATGTTGCCCAGGCTGGTCTCAAACTCCTGACTTCAAGTGATCTGCCTGCCTCAGCCTCCCAAAGTGCTGGGATTACAGGCGTAAGCCACTGCACCTGGCCCTTTTTTAATATTCCTAATGGCTAAGGATATTGATGAGAGATCACTGACTAACTTGCAATACATAATGGAAGATAGAATTACAAAAACATGATGCAAGAAGAAAAGAAAGTTGGAATCACTGATCAAAATTCATAAAACAAATGATATGAATGTAAAATTTAAAGAGGGAAGGAAGATATTTCTATATAAATGAGTATTATTTCAATACTCTTGAAATGAGTGTCAACTTTTCCAAGAAATGAAATTACCTTTTTAGAAAACAAAAAAAGCAGAATGGAATTATTCAATTAAAATATAAACAAGATAATCTCATTATTTTTCAAAGAAAACAAAAAACGTTTCCAGATATTACTAAATCTATTATTTAATTTCCCCTTACTTTTATGTTTTTATTAAAAATTAGCAGGACAGGGTATTGCATGATTACCTATTTGCTTTTATATTGTTTTAATCTTCTCTGAGCTTCTATATTTAGCCGTTGATGACTTTTTTCTTTTAAGCAAAAGAACTGATTGTTCTTTCATGCTGTTTGTGGTGTCATGTGATCAGTGTGGTTGATTCCCATAGAGTCAAGAGTTACTGATCATATCTCCCACTTTCTAATTTCTTCCCAGGTTGAAATTCTCCCAGGTAATAACTATTTTGACCCATCAGAAAACCAACTGGATAATCTAGGCTTGTAATTAGTGCTGGCTTGTAATTAGTGCTGGCTTGTAAAAGGCATAGTGATTTCTTCTAGTCAGTACTGAATGCTATTATACTAATCTGATCCTGTAGATATTGAAGATAATCTAAACTTGGCTTTTAATCTTGAATCAGGAGTCGGGTGAAGATTTGAGAATAAGGATGGAGACTATAGTCACCAGAGTTGATATGCTTTGAGTTTCAGGACTTATCTTGGGATCCAGTAACTTTCTTTGTGTACTTTTAGAATAGTTTTTAAAGTAATATAGATGGCATTCCCTATCAAGTTTTCATATAATAATTACATTTGATTATTTTAAAAAGTAGTTAATTAATATTCATTCCTATTCTTAAGTATAAGCAGTGAATTGCTTTGAAATATAATTTAATGTTAGTTGATAGTAAGTTTACAAGGTAGATTTTTTTTTGTCACTACAGGAAGAATATCTGAAATTTACTATAATTTTTCAATTTCTGATATAGAAGTTAATTTTAACTTTTGAATAATGAATAATGACTTATTTGGCATTTATTAATGGGGCATATTGCTAAATAGTTTTTGAAAAATATATATCCCTTATGTAACTTTATGTGTTCAAATAGCTAAAATTAGAACAGACTGTATAAGCCTGACCAGTTCATTTGTTTGCCTTAGCCAGCTAATCAAACTCCCAAATTTTGTATGCTCAAATGTTGAAGTTTCTTGTTAAAACAAGTAAAAAGACAAAGTATAAATTCTATATAGGACTCTTGACCTTAATAACAACATAAAAACGAATAAGTATCTATATCTGTCTATATTTCTATTCAGTGTTTTAAAAATGAACATCTCTATTTCAAAAAAAAAAACAGCATATATTTTTCTAATGTACTCAAGTTAATATATTTTATACTGGGAAAATAAAAATCAAATGGTGTCATTTTGTTAATTATATTACTTGTGTTATAGGAAAGACATTTTAAAAAACCACATAGAGAGATTTGGCTTCACTTTTCTAAAAAGTGTTAGTTTGATTTTGAACTTAGTTTTCAGTGCTTTTGTGTTTTCTATTTGAAAAGTTTTCTCTCTAGAAATGAGCAGCTTTGTCCTAAATAAAGCCAGGAGAATAATGGTTGAGCTGAAATTTCTCTCCAGAGTGGTGTAATTTGACTGTTAAAATGTTCTAATACTAGTGTGTGTGTTTTTATATTTTTAATGTAATATTGAAAAAAGTGTATATAGATATAAAATTAATAAATATATGTATATATTTATTATTTTTATTTACAAATGAACTCAGTGTTGGATTCCCTCTTTTGGGGTAGACTTGGCATGTTGGATGGCCTAACTTGGCTAGTACTCGTTTTAGCTGTGAATTATAATTAACTACTGATGGGAATATAAAAAGGATCTGACTTACAAGCTGCCATTTTTGCATCCCAGTATGTGAACCAAATCCAACTACCTCAATCTTTGCAACATAGCAAAGCTAAAAATGCAAATTTTGCCTCATTAATAACCAGGACTATAGCTCAGAGCTGACAAACAATGATTATGAGGATATAATACAATCTGTTCTGTATGAATTACTCTATTAGTATTATGATAATATTGGCAGCATTGCCCTACCATGCTCACTTTTAGAATTTGTACTAATTCTTCCTTATTTTCTGAGGTCAGACTCATTCTTTTTTCCTGCTAAATTTGCTTATGATATTGAAAGACTTATTTGAGGACAGTGTGGTCAATCGCACATTTCAGATTAAATCTTTTCTGTTTATTTATTCTATTGTTAGGTAATAATCCCCATCCCAGATTTAGTGGCCTAAAATAACATCAGTTTATTATTTGTGATAATTTTTATGGGTTGACTGGATTAAGTCAGATGGGTGCTCTACTCACATGGTGTAACTGAGGTCATTCATGCAGTTTCATTCAGCTATGAGCTCTGCTAGTAATAGAATGTCAAAATTATCTCTCAACCTCGGAGGTTTCTCTCCATGTGGCCTCTTGTCTTTCAATCTAACCTGATCTTTTCTTTTAGCACAGCAAGTGGTTTCCAAGATTACAGCTCCAGTGTAGGAAACTTATTAAGGTTTTGTTTGCATCACACGTACTACTCATTTAAAGCAAATCACATAACCAAGCCCAGAGGTAATATGGGAGGGGACTGCACAAGGACATGAATAATGATAGACATAGTCCACTGGGGTCCACCAATGTAATTGACTGCCTCATCTCCATAATAAGTTTTAGTGAAGAGCAACAGATAGTGAGTTTGGGTTGTGTAGCAGAGTAAGAATCAGTATAATTTGAACCAAATAATATTTTATATAAATAATTTCATAAAATTATAATTAACAACCTTGGTTTTATTTTGTGTAGGGGGTACTGTTAAGAAATAGAGGAGAAAGGAAGACTTTGTATCCTATCAGCCTTTTATGAAAGATAATAAGTCGCTGTAAAATAATCCTTTTCTTTTGACAGGGGTGTTTCTAACATGTGTCATCAAAATGGATAAGATGTACCTAATCACCATTGACATAGCTTCTACTTGGAGTTTAATTTTCCTACTCTTTTCCCTCTTCTCCCTTGCCCATTCATTTCTACTTCCACCCCCACCACCAACCCCCCCCACACACACCTTTTTGTCCATGCTATCATAATGTCCATGATGTGAAAGTGTTAATTTTTAGAAATGAAAATAATTTAAATTTATGATATTTTGTATGTTGGGTAAGCTTTCAGATTCTTCAACTCACTAGCATTTTTGGTACATTAAATGTTCTATCAGATAAAACAGCTGAGTCACTGGCAATTCTCATATTCCTAATTTGAAGTGGAAAAATAACAATTTTCTGGGGCTTTAGGAACTGTATAGAGAGACAAATGTGTCTTCATATCCTAGACATCATCTAGCTACCTCTATACCCTCAAAATTATAGCATCACATTTTAAACCTACACTCAAAATAGTTTTCTTTTTCTGTGGAAATTGTCTGTTACTTATTTGTTAAACTACTTTTCTTTCTTCAATCACCATAATAATTTTTTTATTTCTTCTATTTTGAATTTTTTTGAGTATTATTTTACCCTGACAAACTACTTGCCACCAGGTATTTGGCAAGTAGTTTGTTGACAGAAAGGTTTTAGGGAGCCCACCTAGTATTCTCAGTAAGAACAAGGTCTTTGGAATCATCCAGCTCTACATTTTGGTCCTAGCCTGGCCAATTACTGGCTGTTAACCTGGAAGTTTTCTCCACACCCCTAAGCCTGTGAATGTTCATTTGTGAAAGCTTATGGCAAAGTGTCCTTGTGGTGCTTGCGTATATTAAATAAAATAACTCTTGCACAAATTATTTGCATTGTGCCTGACAGCAAGAACTGTAAGTTTGATTATATCTTTTAACCCCTTAAGTGAAATGAAGAATTAAATAAATAGAAAACTTCTATCATATTTAATTAAAATTTCTCAGATCATACAATGACCATGGCCTATTTGACCCCTTCTTTATGGAGCTAATATTTAGCTAGAAACTGCAATGGAATAATGCAAGAACACAGGACAGGAAGAGAAAGCAGTGATCCTGTGATCATTCAAATGTGATAATACACGCAGGAGAGAAAGGAAAAGAATTAGGCCATGGGTCAACTAACCTTTGCAACTATTTTTAGCCTCAGAAGCACTTTTATCCCCCTTGTAAATTCCATACTTAAAGTTCCATAATTTAAAATTCTATTCCAGATGAGAACTGTTGTGCTATTTCAGGTTGTGAAAATTCATTTATTCATATACGTAATTTTACCTTTGAGCAAACTTCAAAAAGAATGACCGCCAAAATATATTATAACCTGTTTTCTCAAATGTTTTTCTCATTATCGTTTTTAAAATTTCTCCCTAAAAACGTCACAGGGACAACTGTAATTAGGCTAATTGTGCCCACTCATATGTGCAGCTTATGGCAATAACAGAGCGGTCATAGAAAGAATGAGGTGCAGTATGTTTCAAAATGCAGCATCTGCAGTGCTGTCAAGGCCAGCCATGCCGTCAATCTTGAGCTAACAGCTGTGATGAACAGAATGTTATGTTATTCCTTTGGTGTGAAAATGAATTGACAGTTATTTATAGGGAATAATTAATGTAACATTTTGTAAAAGTAAACATGATTTTCAATCCTTGAGAAACTGTTAAAAAGGAAAAAAAGGATAGGAGATGAAAGATACTTTCAACCAACAGAAAAGTCTTGAAGATAAATAGATGATGTCTACAACTAAAACACTATCTTCCAGACTGTTTAGACATACCATCAACTCTGAGAATAATAGTCAAAGAGTTAAACATTTTTAAAGGAAACAAACCCATCCTCACAATAATTGTAAACATGTGGAATGTCTCTGTGAAGACAACAGTACCTACTTTTGTTAATACAGTAAGTTAAAATCACGACAATTTCATGTAATTCTGTTTTTTCAGTTCATTATTTAAAATAAGAGAGTGGAAGGAAGTAGGGAGGGACATAAAGAAGGAAGGAATGAAGGAAGGAAATATATATATATTAATCGCAAGTAAACATGATGCTGATTTTTTTCTGCTACATCAGTAACATATTTATTCATAATCTCGCATGGTCAAATGGCTGGTTAGACTTATTAGAGATTATTTTGGAATTGTGTGATGCAAAAGAAGTAAACTTGGCTGAATGATTTGTCTCAAACCCTATCACATGTTACCTGGTTAAGTGCTTTTGTATCATATGTTTGATTATCAGGCTTCCATCTGAACAACTCCTGACTTCTTCAAAAAATAATTTCTGAATGATGATATTTAGTATTAATTAGTATTAATAAGTGAGTGGAAATAATTCTAAGAAAATGTTATTCCCAGAATAGACAGAAATTATTACTACTTCTCCAGTTGTACCTGAAATGTCCTCCTCTATTCAGCTGTACACCCCTTTGATCTGGACACCTGAGATCCCACCTGCTCCTAAGACTTTTACCTTCAGACAGTGGAAGAAAGTAATGGTGATTTCCTCCTGGTCACATTATAGACTTTACTTTTCAGTTTAACTTTGATAACATGGGAACCCATCTTATTTTCCAGAATAATTGTATGAGTTCTTTAAGAAGCCATGCCATTATTTAAGTTCATTTGAATACATACTGCATTATAGCTGGTAAGAGGTAGCTCTGAAATTGTGTTATTCAAGAAAACCAGTGAGCTATCGTCCATGGCCCAGCTTTCTTTATTGTACTAAATGATCATTAGAAGATGCATCATCAAACCAAACTATTTTCTTCAGCAGCATAAGTTTAAGCAAAGCTAGCAGGCATCTCTGATATTGGCAACTTGAAGAATACCTTTCACACCATTGAAGTGATGGAAGAATTGCTTATGTAGCAATCGTTTTATTTTATTTATATATATATATGCATGTGTGTGTTATGTGTTTATATAATATATATAGCTATCTTTGGTGAAAATTTCTGTCCCAAACCTTCTGTAGTAAATGTTCAAAAACAATTTGATGAAAGACCATCTACTATGTGCCAGATCTCTGTGTGGGATGCAAGACTTATAAAATATGGTTCCTGTTTGGGAGTATTGATGATGAGACTATATACTGAAGAAGGAAAAGGTGTTAGAGGTAGTAAATAAAGATAAAATATGCTGCATGAATGACCTCAAGGGTGACACTGTGACAAATAAGGATGACAGGGCAGGGGGGACTGCAGCGTGCTTACATTTCATGCATTCAAGGGCTAAGTAGAGAGTCTGAGACTGAACTGTTGGCTGCATTCCCAGTTGCCTACACTATAGGCCTCCTCCTCATGTTAATAACAATGGAAAATTCATATTTTATAAACTATAATCTATCTAGAGAGGGATTCAGAAAATATTTTAATAGGAGGCCAGTAATGAGATCCAAAGGGGATGGAATTACGTGATAAAGCACAGAGATTATGTTAAGTCTATGAGCTTGAGTATTGAATGGGTACTACAGTCTCCCTCTATAAATAATTTTAGTTTGTGTGATAACCTAAATGTTCTTATAAATTTGCATTTTCCATGTGGTAGTCATCAGTGCATGGGAAACATAACAGGTTGTAGTGTATTATTTTGTGGTGACTTTTGTAAAAGCAGTTGTGTCCTAAAACTTTGTTGCTTTCCCTGACTTCTTTTGCTCCCAGTGAAGATCAAGTCACCACTTCAAGTGATTTGGATACATAGGAAGAATTCACTGGGGCTACCAGTGCTTGCAAGGTGGGAGGAGGAAGAGGAGCAGAAAGAATAACTATTGGATACGAGGCTTGGTACCTGGGTGATAAAATAATCTGTATGTCAACCCGCCGTGACATGAGTTTACCTATGTGGCAGACCTGCACATGTACACCTGAAGCTAAAATAAAAGTAAAAAAAAAAAAAAAAGAATTTACTATCGACGAGCGACAACTGGGATAAGGTGTGGGGCTAATGAACAAATCAATAGCAGACACAGCGGTATGTAATTCTACATGTATGATTTAGTTTAGAGTTATCAGTTAAAGTCTAGCTCATTGAAGATTTTAAAGTGGTATTAATTTGAGAAACTAGTAGATTATTTTAGCAAAAGTTCAAGCTGGGCATTTTGGGCTAATGACTTGGTAAATGGATTTGGGTGTCCTGAGTAAATAAGTAACATAACAAAAACTGTGTTTTGCCAGGTTGGCCAGGGAGTGCCACCTAGAACTTCTTGGACAAAAGGGAGAACACAGTCAGGGAAACCATTTCCTAGACTTGGAATCATTCCTCTTAATGTCTATTGTAGTGACCAAGCATGAGTTGGTGAGGACTTGGACTAAGGTGATAGCAAAGGGAATGGCAAGAAAGTGAAATAATTGCCAGAACCTCGTAACTTTAAGTATATGGATATATATTATAATGATCCTTAACATATGTTTAGTATTCACCTGAAAATTTGTGGATTTATTTCTATCTCATTTAATTTCAACCATTTTATAAAGCATGGGTACTAATATCATTACAAGTTAAGCAGTTTTTTTTTTTTTTTTTTTTTTTAAGATCACATAGTTACTAATTTTCAGAACCAGCACCCAAACCTTAGGTCTATCTGAACTCAAGCTATGTTGTAAAAGATACGGACATATCAAAGGCTAAAATAAAATGTAATGCTAATATTTCTAGCTAGGAGACATATGCCCATGTGAAGTGGGGTTTAACATTGATCATTGGAATAGGTATAACACAATTTTCTTATTTTTTTCTAGTGCGACTTCATGATAGCATATCAGAAGAGGGCTTTCACTACTTGGTGTTTGATTTGTAAGTATATACTCTGTATTCATTATTTTTGCAATCTAATTGAGGACCGTTTTGAATTAATGATTTTTCTCATTGTACAGTCCAAATTACTGACTGCTACAATATTTTTTAATGTTCTTCAAGTAACAGTCAACTCTAATTCTTTTGAAAAGAGTATACTACTCAGCATTGTTTTATTTAAAATCTAAATTAACCTTAATTTGAATTAACCTTAACCTAAGTGAAATAATTATTTCTCTTTGTGTTGTCCATTGTGATGTTATGAGTGGTTCTCAGTTCTATCTTGTAGCACAAAAAATGTTTGCTGTGAGCAAAATTTTCCATTTAATTTTTAAGAGTATGTATAATTTATTGTCTTAATGTAAAAAGAAGACTCAAGGAAGAAACTTGGATTACCGAAATTGATTTAAACTAATCAAGACTTTTAAAGTGAGGCGCCGTCAGCAAGAATGAAGGGAAAATAATGACTCTTGGCAGGGATATAGTAAAACAGGCCACACGTATGGTTGGTAGGAGTTTAATAAGGACATACTTTCTGGAAATCAATTTGGTGCTACTGTGCTCATCAAAGGGAATAAAAATGTTTGTATCATTTGACTTGGACTTTGGCACAAAGTCCATGGAAAGTATACCCTAAATTCAGTTAAAATTTTATACTGAAAGATGTTCATTGCATCATCCTTTATAACGGGGGAGAAAAGAAAAGAAAGAAACTAACTTAAGGATCCAATTATAGAGAAATAGCTACATAATTATAGTATATTCATATAATGGACTACTGTCTAGCATTTTAATGTGATGCCACAGAGTTTTGGGAAAGATTTAAAAAATTATTTCACATAATATGAGTTTGAAGCTAGGTTAATACTAGGTTTGGTTAATTCAATACTTCAGTGATATCATTGAGAAACCATGTTCTTTCCATCTGTCTGTTTTTAGTAGTATGTGGGTTTGTCTTCATGTTTGAGTTCCCCTATGGTCTCAAGTTGACTGCCACATTTTCAGTTCTCACAGTGACTTCTAGAGGCAGAAAAAGGGGAATCAAAATTCTATTGCGTAAGTTTTTATTCATGGAGAAATCTTTCTCAAGAGCCTCTCAGAAGATATCTGTTCAAGAATCCTTAATTAGAACTGCTTCTCAAGCCCACACTAAACCAGGTATTTGTTAAGGGAATGAAATTACAACTGGCATTGACAAATCATAATTTAGTCTGTAGATCTGGTGAGGGAACTGGCCTCCTCTGAATCATGTGATACCCAGTCCAGAACTAAATTGTGATTTTGTTATTAAGAAAGAATGGGAGTTTTATCTATTGGGTAGTGTCACACGTGTCCATATGAAGAGACCACCAAACAGGCTTTATGTGAACAATAACACTTTTTAGTCACCTAGGTGCAGGTGGACTGAATCCAAAAAAGGAATCAGCAAAGGGAGATGGGGTGGGGCAGTTTTATAGGATTTGGGTGGGTAGTGGAAAATTATAGTCAAAAGGGATTTTTCTCTTGTGGGCAGGGACAGAGGTTACAAGGTGCTCCCTGGGGAGCTTCTAATACTCATTGTCCAGGAGAAGGAATGTCACAGGGTCAATTGATCAGTTAGGGTGGGGCAGGAACAAATCACAATGGTGGAATATCATCAGTCAAGGAAGGCCCTGGCTATTTTTACTGCTATTTTCCTGCAGTTCCTCAGTTGCTCCAGGCCATCTTGATGCATACCTGCAGGCTTGGGCTCAGAGGCCCGACAGGTAGGCAGCCAAGCATATCTGCCATATTTAGAGACTAAAGCTCTACTTTTGCACAATTCCTAGTGCACAGGCTCCTCTCCACAGTCCCAGTTCATCCATGGCTTGCTCATGTGGCCGTAGTTTCACCTGGCTCTATGTTGTTCTAGTAGTCCTTCCTCTTCAGTCCTTTCCCAGCTCTTGTTTTTACTTTTTCCATTATCTTTTCTTCCTTTCCAATGTTTGAGCCCCTTCTTTTCTTGAGCTTTCTTTAGCCATTCTTTTAGGATAGGTATGCTAGCAACCAATTGTTAGTATTCCTTTTTTGAGCTTGTCTTGATTTCCCCTTTATTCCTGGATGATATTTTTGCCAGATATAAAATTCCAGGTGGAGAGTTCTTTCAGTGTTGTGCCACTTCGTTCTGGATTCCTTGGTTTTTGATGAGACATCTTTGTCATTCTAATTGTTTTTCCCCTAAAGATAAGGTATTATTTCTCTCTGACTGCTTTAAGGTTTTTTGGTTTTTGTTTCTTTTTTGCTGTTGTCTTTGATTTTTAGGTTTGTCTATGATGTATCTTGCTTGGCTTGGATTTCTTGGAGTTTACTTATTTGGGGTTCACTTAGCCTCCTAAATGTTTACGTTTTTGTTTGGCAAATTTAGGAAACTTTTGGACATTGTTTCTTTGAATACCTTTTTAGCCCCACCTTCTTTCTCCCTTCCTTTTGGAACTCTGATGACTGAATGTTGGATCTTTTGTTAGTGTCTAAGAGGTCCCTGAGGCTTTTTGTTGTAGTTTTCCCCTAGTCTATTGTCTTTCTGTTGTTTAGTTTGGATAATTTATTATTGTTCTGTCTTCAAGTCTGATTGTCTAATTCTTTCCTCTGGTTTTTGTTGTTGTTGTTGTTGTTGTTTCTTTTCTGAGACAGAGTCTCACTGTGTCGCCCAGGCTGGAGTGCAGTGGCTCGCCTCCGCACACTGCAAGCTCCGCCTCCCAGGTTCAAGCGATTCTCCTGCCTCAGCCTTCTGAGTAGCTGGGGTTACAGGCGCCCGCCGCCACGCCCGGCTAATTTTTTTGTATTTTTAGTAGAGACGGGGTTTCACCATGTTGGTCAGGCTGGCTCCCAAAGTGCTGCCTCCCAAAGTGCCGGGATTACAGGCATGAGCCACTGTGCCCATACCATCCATTGAGTTTTTTATGTCAGTTATATTTTTCATTTCTGCAGTTTTCTTCTTTATAGTCTCTATTTCTTTGCCAAGATTCCCTTTTGTTTGTTTGTTTCAAGTGTGTTCATAAGTGCTCTCTGAAGCATTTTTTTTTTATTATGGCTGATTAAAAATCCATATCAGATAATTCTGACAGCATTGTTATCTTGGTGTTGCTGCCTGTTGATTATCTTCTCATTCAAATCGAGATTTTATTGGTTCTTGATACGATGAGTGATTTTTGGATTATATCCTGAACATTTGGGGTATTATTTTATAAGACTTTGGATTTCATTAACTATTCTCTTCAGCAGGCCTTCTCTTACCAGAATAAGCAGGTGTCATCTTATTACTGACTGGTGGGGGCTGTAGTCCAGGTTCCCCCCAAAGCCTCCACTGACATGCCTGGGTGGTGTTTCCTTACTACTGGGTGAGGTTATTGGAACACAGGATTTTTTTTTTTCTATATTTAGTGGGAGAAATACACCTACCATATATTTTTTAAAGCATCAGACCTGTTGTTATTTCTCAATAGATTTAATTTGTCAGATCTCCTTTGCTTTGCAGATCAAGGTATGGTATTGTAAACTGAGATATGTCCTTCATGCTGTGATGGATGTTGGAATAAAAAACACTTGTTAGTTCTCATTACTTAAGTAATAATATTCTGAAGTGAGTTTGATCACAACTCGGTCAGGGAGGAAACACTTTTTTCTATCCTTTTAGGTTCAGTGCCTGGGGCATGAGAATTAAACTAACAAGAGAGAGATTAACAAGAGACAAGGCATATAATTTTTATTAATATTTATCTGCACGGGAGTTCACAGAAAAGAAGTGAAGCTCAAGCAGTTAGGCTCAGGCTTTTATACCCCTTTAACAAAGGAAAGAGAATTTGGGCTTCAAGGGATAATAGAGAATTGACTTATGGAAAAGTGACTAGTAAATATATGAAGGAACTAATGGAAGATAAGGGCTATTTTAGTAAGATCTGTTTCGGCAAACTCATCTGCTGTCGACTCCCTGTCTTCTATGGTGAGTCAATTATCTCACTGGTGTTGGGGAAAGACAGCATCTTCCTTAAAGGGAAATTTATACCCTGCTTTTAGGTGGAAGGGCAGATAATTCTCTCTATATCTGTTGATTCTCACTTAGCTTTAGCTCAAAATAATCCTTATGCCAAAGTGGCATATTTGGGGGTGATATATTTTGATCTCCTTCTGCTGCAAGAAGCACTTCCGTGTTAGGTCAAAACCTTCTATGCCAGTTTTCCACAGTCATCAAGTTATTTATATCTACATTTTAAAATTTATAGCTTCTGTATTCCTTATTAAATTAAGGGCATGATGAGAATCACATAGTTTATTTTTTCTTGTATCATTTTTTAGAAATTCGGCACAATAATTGGTGAAGAACATAAAGAAAGCAGTTCACATGAAAACACAGTAAGATTTTTAACTAAAGTGAATGATGTCTTTTAGCAATGATATTTGTTTGGGTTACTAATGTCTCTGAAACCAAAGTGAAGAAGGTGAAAGTTTACATACAAACCATAGGAACTTGAAATATGCTGCAATAGGCAACTGAACTTCTGCTTCTAGAATGAAGGGCTCAAATTCTTGCAATTGTTCTTTAGTATTTAAAATTTAAGAGGAGCATTATCAGCAGTTATCCTGAAAATGATCCACCAGTAAATGAGATTAATAAACTAGTTAAACACAATCCAGTGAAGCATCCAGCATTAGAAAAATTGAAAAACAATGGTTAAAACTATACATTTTCAATGACTGAAAAGAAAGCATAACAGATATAAGCATCTAATTTCTCAAAATTATATGATCATTGCAGCAATAATCTATGAAAAGGAAAAGTAAGCAGCTTTAGAAAAATGCACATTTTAAATATAGTTCAGAAATATACATTGGTATCTTAAAGATATCAATGAAATACTCTTCAGGAAAATTAGAGCCACTTACTCAATGAGTTCCGAGATAAAATAACTACTTGAATTCCCAAAGAAGGAATATTCCTTGTGTTCCTCCTTTTGATGGTAGTTTTGGCAGTGTGGTACTTGTACGTATTATCTGTGGAATGTTAGCTATTCAGAATCTAATGGAAGTTCTATTTTTATAGGTGCATTGAGTCTTCTTCTAATGAAATGATTTTTGCTTTCTAAAAATCAAAACAAAGGAGAACATGAGTTCTATGGAAAAATTTTCTTCTTTTTTTTTTCTTTTTAAATTTTATTTTATTATAGAGATGAGGTCTTGCTATGTTACCCAGGCTGGTCTCAAACTTCTGGTCTCAAGCTATCCTCCCTCCTCAGCCTCTCCAAGTGCTCAGACACAAGTCTGAGCTACCATGCCCAGCCTCTTCTTGCTATTTTCAATTTATATATTTTTATTTAGATATCTAGCCATTTTTAACTATAAGGCATTAGTAGCCTCTTTTGCAGATAGACTCAGGAATGAGTTCAGGAAAGCCTTTTATGAAAGCAAAGTCATCTTCACAGCAAATAATAAACTGCCTTGATTTTTTTCAAATAATCCTTTCCGGAATTTGTGCGTAGCATGGTTTCTAGGAACACCTCAGCAGCTCTGAAGAACAAGGAGGGCTAAGTTCATAGAGATGTGAATTTATCTAAGATAAGATAAGAAAGATAAGAGAAATGGAGCTAGATTGTAGTCCCCAAGGGAGAGGCCTTCAGGCAGAGACTTCGGCCTTCGGGCCTTAAGCAGATAAGGCAGATCACAGATCAAGTTCATTTCTAGGGCTGATGGTAAATAAGGCTTTAACATGGGCAGTCACTTGAGCATATGTATTGGCATTGAAAAATTGTTTTCTCTCTACCCGTTCTAGGTTCATTGGCTGGGACCCCCAAATTAGACTGACAGGAGACAAATTAAGAAAAAGAAAAACCCAGAAGTTTATTAACCTGTGTATTATATGTTCACATGGAAGCACTCAGAGATGAGTAACTCAAAGGGGTCGTTAGAACTTCGGCTTATATATCATCTTAAAGGAACCATAAATTCTTAGATAAGAGACAAAACAAAGGAAAAGGACTTTGAGTCTATAGGAACAGCAAATTGTGTGAAGGTAAATAGATGAGGATCATTAATGACAGATAATGGCTAGTTGTAGTAAAATTTCTTATGCGGATTCCTCTGGTGCAGTCTCCAGGCTCAGGCTCTAGGTTGTCACTAACTTCTACTCTTCCTGGAGACAGGGCAGGAAAGAAAACTCTATAAATGTATGTCCTGCTTTTAGGTAAATAGAGGGAAAGCAAAGAGCTTTATCTGTATCTGCTTCTTCACAATTGCCTTCATCAAAAAATAATTTTTACAAGTGGCATACTTTGGAGTGACATATTTTATTACCCTTCATTAATATATTTCAGGAACTCTATGTCAGAGAAAGTCAGTATTATGTGTTTGTTGAGTGAATACTTGTTCAAGAGACCAAAAAAAAAAAAAAAAAATTCAATAATTACGGTATAGTACAACGTTTGCCATGATACTGTTCTGTGTAGACAGCTTCAAACAAAGATGGACTTAGTTTAGAGATAGCTTAACTCAGTTAGAAGTCACTGAAGTAAGGTGTTGGGAGGAATAAAAAAAAGAACTAAAATATTGTAATCCCTTTGAAAATACTATATAGAACATAGCTGAGTCTATGAATTTTGTTTCAAGATCATAATTTGTATTTAAGAAGCAGGCTAGGCACAGTGGCCCACACCTGTAATCACAAGTGCTTTGGGAGGCTGAGGCAGGAGATCGCTTGAGCTCAGGAGTTTAAGACCAGCCTGGGCAACATAGCAAGACTCTTGGTCTACAAAAAAATTTTAAAAATCAGTCTGTGGTGAGAGCAGATGCATGAAGTCCTAGCTACTAGGGTGGCTGAGGCGGAAAATCACTTGAGCCCAGAAGTTCAAGGCTGTAGCGAGCTGTGATCGTGCCACTGCACTCTAGGTGACAGAGCAAGAACCTGACTTTAAAAATGAAAAAAAAAAGAAGAAGAAGAAACAGTTAATCTACATAAAATACATGATATTTTAAATAGCACACCCTGATGCTATAAATATACTTATTTCTTGTTTGTTTTTGGAAAATGGAATTTTGTTTGAATCAAAACATCTGGGCTATTTTAAAATGAAATTTAATGTTCATTACAGTGAAAACCAATGAATCTAGAATTTTAGTATTTCTCATGTGGTAAAAATACTGGTTTCCCAGTAGTTATACTAAACAATTTTAGTGTTTTTTTTTCTCATGAAAAGATACATCCAAATAGTGTTTCTTTTATTGAAAAATTAATAAAACAATTAATGATTTTATTATATTTTTTAAGGAAGAACACTTTAAATGCTTATGACATTCTATCCTTTTAATAGAAAGGGATGCTTTGTCATATACTTTTGATTCTATTCTGAGTGGAAGGCAAAATACACGATTAACTTCTCTCTATTATGGTGCTCCACAGTGGCAAACTAAATCCTTCTACTCACGCATCATGTTTCCTTTATGTTGGTGAAAACTTTCCGTTTTTGTGGGATAAGATATAAACTTGTCTGCTGAAGACTGTTTAGTTACAACCTACAGAAGGAGGTAGGTTCTTTGTGATAAATACTATTTGATATCAGAATTTTTGTCAGGGATAATTGTCATAAATTCAAGAGGGCCTATTTCTATTTTATTTGTTCATCTTAGTAATTTTTATTCTTTGATGAGAATAAGGATTTCTTCTTAATATGTCTGTACCATCACTTTAATTCTGTGGCTTATGCTTGTAACCCCAACACTTCAGGAGGCCAGGGCAGGAGGATTGCTTAAGCCTAGGACTTAAAGATCAGCCTGGGTAACATAGTGAGTTCTCATCTCTACAAAAACATTTTTACAAAGTAGCTGGTGTGGTGGCATGCACCTGTAGTCCCAGCTACTTGAGAGGTTGAGGTAAGAGAATCACTTGAGCCCAGTTCATCAAGGCTACAGTGAGACAAGATTATGCCACTGCATCCTAGTTGACAGAGCAAGACCCTGTCTCCATTTAAAATAATAATGGTAATTATGATTATTATTGCCCTTTTTAATATAAATCTGGATTTTTTTGGTGTTATATCACCTCTCACATTTATTATAATTCATCTTCATGAAGTTAGAGAAAATATTGTGGAATATAGGACTTTTTGACTTTGACAATTCTTTTTAAACTTTTAATAAGCTTTATATTTTAGACCAATTTTAAGTTTACAGCAAAAATGAGTGGAAATACAGAAAGTTCCCATATACCCTTATCTCTACAAGTGCACAACCTCCTTTACTATCAAAATCCCCACACAACAGTAGTACATTAATTATAGTAGTACATTGTACTACTGTATAAACCTACTTTGGTAAATGATTATCACCTAGAGTCCATAATTTAAGCTAGGGTTCACTCTTGGTGTTTTACATTGTATGGGTTTTTTAAAATGTATAGTGTTCTGTAACCACAATTGTATGATCATGCAGAATAGTTGCATTACCCTAAAAATCTTCTGTCCTCTGCCTGTTCTGTCCTCCTTACCTCCTGACTTCTGGCAACCACTAAACTTTTACAGTCTCCATAGCTTTACCTTTTCCAGAATGTCATATAGCTGGAATCACACAGTATATAACTTTTTAGATTGATTTCTTTCACTTAGTAATAAAATCAGCCCTGAAACAACATGGGTTTGAACTGCACAGGTCCACTTATACATGGATTTTCTTCCATCTTTGCCACTCCTGAGATAGCAAGACCAACTTCTCCTCTTCCTCCTCCTCCTCTTCAGTTTTCTCAATGTGAAGATAATGAAGATGAAGACCTTTATGATGATCCACTTTCACTTAATGAGTGTCAATGTATTATCTCTTCCTTATGATTTTCTTAGTAACATTTTCTTTTCTTCAACTTACTTTATTTTAAGAATACAGTATATAATATGTGTAACATACAAAATATGTGTTTATCAACTCTGTTATCCTTCAGGCTTCCAGTCAACAGTAGGCTATTAGTAGTTAAATTTGTGGGGAATCAAAAGTTATGCAAGGGTTTTCAACTGTTGGGGAGTTGGTACTCCAACCCTCATGTTGTTCAAGAATCAACTGTACACATTTATGTTTCTTCTATTTATTTTTATGTCCTTATAGCTTATTTCCTTTTATCGTGGAATAATATTTCATTGTCTGGACATACCAGAGTTTATTGACTCACCCAGTGAAGGACATCTTGGCTGTTTTCAAATTTTGCCAATTATGAATAAAGCTGCTATAAACATCCATGTGTGGGTTTTTGCATGGACATAAGTTTTCAAATCCTTTGGGTAAATACCTAAATGTGCTGCTGATGAATCATGTTGTAAGTGTATATTTAGTTTTCTAAAACACTGCCAGTATTCTTAAGTGGCTATACTATTTTGCATTCACACCATCAATGAATGAGAGTTCCTGTTGCTCCATACTGTCTCCATAGCTTTACCTTTGTAAGAATTCTCACCAGCATTTGCTGTTATCAGTGCTCTTGATATTGGCCATTTTAATAGGTGTGTAGTGATATTCCATTGTTATAATTTGAAATTTCCTAATGACATACAATGATTAACGTCTTCTCATATGCTCACTTACCATCTGCGTATCTTCTATGGTGAGGTATCTCTTCAGGTTTTTATCCATTTTTTATTTGATAGTTCATTTTTGTGTTAAGCTTTGAGAATTATTTGTATATTCCCAGCACTTCAAGAGGCTGAAGCGGTCAGATCACTTGAGTCAAGAGTTTTGAGACCAGCCTGGCCAACATGGTGAAACCCCATCTCTACTAAAAATATAAAAATTACCCAGTCATGGTGGTGCATGCTTGTAATCCCACCTACTCGAGAGGCTTGAACCTAGGAGGCAGAGGTTGCAGTGAGCCGAGATCACACCACTATACTCCAGCCTGGGTGACAGAGTGGCACTCCATCTCAAAACAAACAAACAAACAAGAGTTATTTGTATATTTTGGTTAACAAAAGCTTTATCAGATATGTGTTTTGGAAATATTTTCTTTAAGACTGTGGCTTATTCTCTCAACAGTGTCATTTGCAGAGTGGAAATGTTTAAGTTTAATGAAGTTTAGCTTATCAATTTGTTTCTTTCATGGATTATGTGTTTTGTCTTATATCTAAAAAGTCATCAGCATACCCAAGATCATCTAAATATTCTCCTGTGTTTTCTGGGAAGTTTTAGAGTTTTGTGTTTTACATAAAACATAGGTCTGTGATCTATTTTGAGTTAGTTTTGGGGAAGAGTGTAAGGTGTGTGTCTGGATTCATTTTTTTTAATGTGAGTATTCAGTTGTTTCAGCACCATTTTTTAAAGAATGATGTTTTTTTTTTCCCCCAGTGTATTGCCTTTGCTCTTTTATCAAAGATCAGTTGATTATACTTGTGTGAGTGTATTTCTATACTCAAAGATCTGTTCTGTACCATTGATCTCTTTGTCTGTTCTTTTGCCAATAGCACAGTTTCTTGATTGCTGTAGCTTTATGGTAAGTCTCGATGTTGAGTAGTGTCAGTCTTCTATCTTTGTTCTTTTCCTTCTCTTGGCCATTCTGGGTCTTTTTTCTTTTCATATGAAGTTTAAAATTGGTTAGTATTTATCAAAAAATAACTTGCTGAGATTTTGATTGGGATTTCATTGAATCTGTAGATCAGTTGTGTGTGTTCTGACTGCCCCCACTGACTGGCCATTCCCCCATTCTTTCTCCTTCCTCAGGCCTTCCTATTCCCTGAGACACAAAGATATTGAAATTAAACCAATAAATAACTTTTCACTGGCCTCTAAGTGCTCAAGTGAAAGGAAGGGTCACACATCTCTCATTTTAAATCAAAACCTAGAAGGAATTAAGGTTTGTGAGGAAGGGATATCAACAGCAGAAATATGCTGAAAGCTAGACCTGTGTACCAGTTAGCTGAGTTGTGAATGCAAAGGAAAAGTTCTTGAAGGAAATTGCGAACGCTGTTCCATTTAGCAAACAAATGATAAGACAGAAAAACAGCCTTATTGCTAATATGGAGAAAGCTTTATTGGTCCAGATAGATGATCAAACCAGTTATAACATTTCCTTAAGCCAAAGCCTGATCCAGAACAAGACCCTAGCTTTCTTCAATTCTTCGAAGGCTGAGAGAGGTGAGGAAGCTGCAGAAGAATAGAAGAAAGCTAGCAGAGGTTGTTACATGAGGTTTAAGGAAAGAAGCCTTCTCCATAACAAAAAAGTGCAATGTGAAGCAGCAAGTGCTGATGGTGAAGCCGCAGTAACTTATCTAGAAGATCTAGCTAAGATAAGTGATGAAGGTTTGTGCACTAAACAACAGATTTTCAATGTAGATGAAACAGTCTTCTATTAGAAGAAGATGCCATCTAGAACTTTCATAGCTTGAGACCAGAAGTTTTAAAGGACAGCTTTAAAGAACAGGTTAACTTTCTCATGAGGGATTAATGCATATGATGACTTTAAGAAGACGTGAATGCTCATTTACCTTCCAAAAATTCTGGGACCCTTAAGGTAGATGCTAAATCTACTCTGCCTGTACTCAATAAATGTAACAACAAAGTCTAGATGACAGCACATCTGTTTACATCATGGTTTACTGAATATTTTAAGCCTAGCATTGAGATCTACTGCCTGCGGGGGAGAAAAATGATTTCTTTCCAATATTACTGCACATCGACAATTGACCTAGTTGCTCAAGAGCTCTGACAGAGATGTACAAAGATATAATTGTTGTTTTCATGCCTACTAACACAACATCCATTCTGCAGCCTCTGGGTCAATGAGTCATATTGTCTTTCAAGTATTATTATTTAATTAATACATTTTGTAAGGCGATAGCTGCCTTAGATAGTCATTCCTCTGATTGATCTGAGCAAAGTAAATTGACCACCTTCTGGAAAGGATTTACCATTCTAGAAGCCATTTAAGAACATTACTTATTCATGAGAGGAGGTAAAAAAAAATAACATTAGCAGGAGTTTGGAAGAAATTGATTCCATCTCTCATGGATGATTTTGAGATATTTGAGACCTCCAGTGGAGGATATAACTGCAGATGTGAAAATAGCATGAAGACTAGAACTGGAAGCAGAACCTGCAGATGTGACTGCATTGATGTAATCTCAGCATAAAACTTCCATGGATGAAGAGTTGCTTCTTATGAATAAGCAAATAAAGTGATATCTTGAGATGGAATCTACTCCTAGTGAAAATATTCTGAACGTTGTTGAATGACAACAAAGGACTTAGAATATTACATAAAGTTAACTGATAACACAGCAGCAGGGTTTGAGAGGATTGACTCCAGTTTTGAAAGAAGTTCTTCTATGGGAAAAAAATGCTATCAAACAGCATCACATGCTACAGAGAAACTTCCTGAAAAAAAGTCAATCAGTATGCAGCAAACTTAATTGTTGCCATATTTTAAGAACCTACAACCGACATGCTAGCCTTCAGCAGCCACTACCCCCATCAGTCAGCACCATCAACATTGAGGCAAGAACCTCCACCAGCAAAAAGGTTACAACTGACTAAAGTCTTAGATGATCATTAGTGTATTTAGCAGTAAAGTATTTTTAAATTATGGTATGTCACATTGTTTTTAGAGATGATGCTATTGCACATTTAATAGACCATGGTATAGTGCAAACATAACTTTATATGCACTGTAAAATAAAACTGTGACTCATTTTCTTGTAATATTTGCTTTATTGTGGTGGTGTGGAACCGAACCCACAATATCTCCTATACTACTTCATGGGTAGTATCAATATCCTATAATAACAAAATTACTCTTTGCTCCTGTCCCTTGTATCACTGCTATTGTTTATTTCACTTATACATAAATACACACACACACACAAGCATACATAATTGAATAGTTATTATTACTTTGGACAAACTGTTACCTATTAGATCAATTTAGAATAACAAAAATAGTTTTTATTATCTTCACTTATTCCTTCTTTGATGCTGTTTCTGTCTGTAGATCTGAGTTTCCGATCTTTGTAATTTTCCTTTTCCTGAAGAACTTTTAACATTTCTTGCAAGGCAAGTCTACAAATTCTTTTTGTTTGTCTGAGAAAGTATTAATTTTCTCACATTTGAAGGATAATCTCACAGAATATAGAATTCTAGGGTTTTTTGGTTTTGTTTTCTTCTTAACACTGTTTCATTCCACACTCTTCTTCCTTGCCTAGTTCCTGAGAATTCAGATGTATATTCTTTTTTTTTATTATTATTATACTTTAAGTTCTAGGGTACATGTGCATAACGTGCAGGTTTGTTACATATGTATATTTGTGCCATGTTGGTGTGCTGCACCCATCAACTCGTCAGCACCCATCAATTCATCATTTATATCATGTATAACTCCCCAATGCAATCCCTCCCCCCTCCCCCCTCCCCATGATAGGCCCCAGTGTGTGATGTTCCCCTTCCCGAGTCCAAGTGATCTCATTGTTCAGTTCCCACCTATGAGTGAGAACATGCGGTGTTCTGTCAGATGTATATTCTTATCTTTACAAAGATAAGAATTACTTTTTCTTTGTGGTTTTTTTTTTTTTTTTTTTTTTTTTATGTTTGAATGTGGTATGCCTAGGGATTGTTTTTTAGTATTTATCATACTTTGTGTTCTCTGAATTTCCTGGATCTGAGGAAACTGTCAAACTGTTATTGCTGTCTCATAATAATTTTTCAGGAAGTTATCAGTCATTATTGCTTTAAATGTTGTTACTATTTCTTTCTTCTCCTTCCACTATTCCCATTACACAAATTACACATATTTACACCTTTTGTCATTGTCCCACAATCTAAGTTGTCTTGGATATTCTTTGCTTTCTATCGGTCTTTTTCTTTGCTCTTCAGTATTAGAAGTTTTTTCTATTGTCATATCCTCAGGCTTGCAGATTCTTTCCTCAGCCCTGTCTAGTCTACTAATGAGCCTATCAAAGACATTCTCCATTTTTCTGTTATAGTGTTTTTGATGGTCAAGCTAGCATTTCTGTTGGATTCTTTCTTGGAATATTCATCTCTCTGTTTACATCATCCACCTGTTCTTGCATGGTGTCTACTTTTTCCATTAAAGCCCTTAATATATGATTCACAGTTTTAAAAAATATCTGGTCTGATCATTCCCACATATTTGTCATATCTGACTCTGGTTCTGATACTTTTTTAGTCTCTTCAAACTGTGTTTTTGCCCTTTAGTATGCCTTGTAATTTATTGAAAGGTGGGCATGATATACTAGGTGATATGGTTTGGATCTGTGTCCCCAGCAGATCTCATGTTGAATAGTAATTCCCAGTGTTGGAGGTGGGGCCTGGTGGGAGGTGATTAGATCATGGGATTGGATTTCTCATGAATGGTTTAGCACCATCTTCTTGGTACTGTCCTCATGATAGGGAGTGAGTTCTCATGAGATCTGGTCACTTAAATGTGTGTGGCCTTCCTCCTCTCTCTTGCTCCTGCTTTCACCATGTGAAGTGCCTGTTTCTGCTTTGCTCTCTGCCATGAGTAAAAGCTCCCTGAGGTCTCCCCAGAAGCAAATGCTGCCATACTTCCTATGCAACCTGAAGAAGAGCCAATTAAGCTTCTTATAAATTACCCAGTCTCAGGTTTTTCTTTATGGCAATGCAAGAATGACTAATACACTAGGTTAGGAATTTAAAAAAAGCACAACTCTGGTAAATAAGCCTTCTATAACATAGCAGTAAGTTATGGGGAAAGAGGAAGCATTCCATAGTCCTATATTAAGATCTCAGTCTTTTTGAGAGCTGACCACGTGCTAGCAGCCCTCACTCTCCTCGGCCTCGGCATCCACTCTGGTGGCGCTTGAGGAGCCCTTCAGCGCGCCACTTCACCCGGGAGCCCCTCTCTGAGCTGGCCAAAGCCGGAGCCTGTTCCCTCTGCTTGCGGGGAGGCGCGGGCGGGAACCGGGGCTGCGCGCGGCGCCCACAGTCCAGCTCCAGTTCCGGCGGGCGCGGGCTCGACAGGCCACGCACTCCTGAGCGGCTGGCTGGTGCCGCTGGCCTAGGGCAGTAAGGGGCTTAGCAGCCAGGCCAGCAGCTGCCTAGGTGTGCCGGGTCCCCCAGCAGTGCCGGCCCGCCAGCGGTTCTCGCGGAGCCTCAGCTGCCTCCCCACGGGGCAGGGCTCGGGACCTGCAGCCCGCCATGTCCCAACCCCCACCCCCGCCGTGGTGGGCTTTCGCCGGCCGAGCCTTCCTGACTAGCCCAGCGCTGCTCCCTGCTCTGCGGCACTGGGTCCCATCAACCGCCCAAGAGCTGAGGAATGGCAGGCAGCTCTGCCTGCACCCAGGTGCGGGACCCACTAGGTGAAACCAGCAGGGCTCCTGTTCTAGTGGGGATTGGAGAACCTTTATGTCTATCTAAGGGATCATAAACGCACCAATGAGCACTCTGTGTCTAGTTCAGGGTTTGTAAATACACCAATTAGTACTCTGTATCTAGCTAACCTAGTGGGGAACTTGGAGAACGTTTATGTCTAGCTCAGGGATTGTAAAGGCACCAATCAGCACTCTGTGTCTAGCTCAGGGATTGTAAACGCAACAATCAGCACTCAGCACTCTGTGAAAACGGACCAATCAGCTCTCTGTAAAATGGACCAATCAGCAGGATGTGGGTGGGGTCCAATAAGGGAATAAAAACAGGCTGTGGGAGCCAGCAGTGGCAACCTGGTCGGATCTGTTTTCATACTGTGGAAGCTTTGTTCTTTCGCTCTTTACAATAAATCTTGCTGCTGCTCACTCTTTGGGTCCACACCGCCTTTATGAGCTGTAACACTCACCATGAAGGTCTGCAGCTTCACTCCTGAAGCCAGCCAGACCATGAATCCACTGGGAAGAAGGAACAACTCCAGACTCACCACCTTTGAGAGCTATACCACTCACTGCCAAGGTCTGCAACTTCACTCCTGTCAGTGAGACCACGAACCCACCAGAAGGAAGAAACTGCAGGCACATCTGAACATCTGAAGGAACACACTCCAGACTACCATCTTTAAGAACTGTAACACTCACCGTAAGGGTCTGTGACTACATTCTTGAAGTCAGCAAGACCAAGAACCCACCAATTCCAGACACATTTTCATGAGCCTGTACCTTTAGACTGTGATCTACATTGGTGCTCAAGAGTACAGAAAAGTTGGGGATTTCTATTTCCCTAGGTTTGTTAGACTCAAATAAAACCCCAGCAGGTTGGGCTCTACTAAACTAGTTTTTCCGAGGGCAGACCTTGTTAAGACAAACAGCACTCTCTGCCATATTTCAAAGTTGTTTCTTTTCTCCTCCTTCTGCCAGAAGCAGAAAGAGATTTTTCCTTTGGTATTCACTGTGAGGCTCTGATACAGCTCTTGGAAGTAAAACTCACAAAAGTGTGGATATCCTCTTAAGATTGGGTCCCCTTAAAGTTTTTATCTTTCAGGCTTGTTCACACTGAGCCTTCAGCAATTCATCAGTTAAAGTATATGTTTTCTTACCTCATGATGGTTCTGAGGAGGTTTCTGCTCATGGTTTTCTGCTCTGATAAATTGTAACACTATGCTATCCTGTCTTACTCTAATTTTAGGGGCAGCAGTTTGTACTATAACTGTGCTTCTATGGAAGATCTAAGAAGAATGTTAATTTGTCGGTTTGTTCAGTGATTTACTTATTCTAATTACAGAGTGATGGATTTCTAAGCTGCTTACACACCATACCAGAAACCAAAAGTCCTCACAGTGCTTTATTTAAAATGTTAAATTTAGTCTGGGCACAGTGGCTCACACCTGTAATCCCAGCACTTTGGGAGGCCAAGGTAGGCCGATCACTTGATGCCAGGAGTTGGAGACCAGCCTGGCCAAGACGACAAAACCCAATCTCTATTAAAAATACAAAAATTAGCCAGGCATGGTGGCATCCACCTGTAATCCCAACTACTCGGGAAGCTGAGACAGGAGAGTCACTTGAAGCCGGGAAGCAGAGGCTGCAGTAAGCTGAGATCATGCCACTGCACTCCAGCCTGGGCGACAGAGCAAGAGACTCTGTCTTAAATAAATAAATAAAATGTCAAATTTTATAAAAATACAGTTTAAACTACTAAATGGTTTGGATTTGAAAATATAAGCAAGGCATAATAATTCATTAGCTGGAGGTCAGAACTCAAGACTAGAAATTTACATTTTTAAGGCATATGTAAGATTATTAGCTTGACCTGTTTCTTATATATTGTAGAGTAGGCAAGACTGATAAAAATAAGCAGTTTGATATTACTCAGAAAAAAAAACCAACCCAAAACTTTAAAAAAAAATACTCCATTGGAATTTGATGTTGAGGCATTCAAGGGATTTACTACCTCGTTTGTTTAACTAGATTTTGAAAGCATAATTTTCTCAAAAAGTTAATTAAATGTAAAATCATGGATGCTTATTAAATTGGCACCTTCTTAAGTAAATTCTTTTCAGCTTCTGGGTCAGATGGTTCTCCTTGAGAAAGGCTAGAATTGCTGTATTCAGTATTAATTGTCATTTTGGAGACAGTATTTGTGGACTGTCAGTGACATTTTGCTATGAAAGTGAATCTGGAAAAGTTACCATTTAAAACATGTTAGGCTAAGTTTAGCAGTCAGCTTCTTCAGTATGTGATGATATTTTCTGCCATGCACTCATCCATTTCATCTCCCAGCCTGGACTTTGCAGACAGGAAGCCCAACTCCCACTTAATCCCTGCTTACTTTTCACTTCTACTTGAGATACCCAAACTTGTCAGGTTCTGCTGTTGGCTTGCAGTTAACCACAACCACCAACCCCCTCAGCTTTGGTACTTTAAACATTCTCTGCAAATAGATTTGCTATTATAATACATTCATTCAATGAATACTTATTAAGTACTAATTATATACAGAGAACATGCTAAATACTAGAGCTAAACCCACGAATAAGACAAATCTGCCCACAAGAAGCTTACAACCAAGTAGAGACAAGAAACAATGAACTATGGTGAGCCCTAAGACAAGGTGAGCTCCCAGAAGGAAATGGTGCCTAATGAGCTGAGGAATGGGAAGACCCAGAAGACTCTACACTGAGTAGAATTTACTTAGTCACAGATTCTAGCTCCTCCCTGCAATGCCAAGAAGAACAACATGTGCAAAGGCCCAGAGAAGAGAGATGTGGAAAATTGTAGAAATGTAGAGTTTAGTATGGATGAGCTATTACATTTAAGGGTGAAAGGAGAACATAGTAAGGCTCTGAGAACTGAAGAAATCAGCTGGGAGTAATTTTCAAAGCAACTTCCAGTTTTATCCTTGCATTAAAATGTGATCCTGATTTTTTAAAATAAGAGTTAAGGGAAGTGGCCTGATGGGGTACACATGTAGAGAAATCATTCTAGCTACAAGTTGGAGAATATTGGCACCCTAGTGAGAGATGCTAGTTTTTGAAACTAAGCAGTGCAGTGGGAATGAATGAAAGTGGAAAGTTTAGAGAGTAATTAAAGTGGTAAAAGTAACAGATATGATGATTAATGGGATCTGAACCTCTTCTGTTGAAGTCTTCTGTCTGTTTAGAACATTTAATTTCTAAATAACTACAATAATCTGATTAGAGAAAAGAAGACTTTATCTCTCATGATGGTTTGACTAGCTGATAGCTGTGTCATTGACAACAGTTAACGCAGTGACATTGTGTTAACAGACATTAGGAGACTCGGAAATAGGTACTCGTTCCCTTTTTTTTTTGAATTTTGACTATGTGAATAAAATAAGTAAAACTTCTAAAATAGGAAAGATAATGGCAATAGGTCCCAGGAAACTATGTGACTTGACAAACAAGCAGATTTTGAGAGAAGACCTTCCTTCCCTTTACTAACTAAAGCAAGGATGTAAACAGCACTAAAACATACCAGGCACTCAACAAACATCTGTTGAATTATTGACTTAGTAATTGTTGAATATTGACTTATTATTTCACATTTTAAATAAATCAAAAAGTAGAAGCAATTATTGAGCATACATCAGCTGAAATTTCATATATTCATTATTGATGTATATGTGTATTTTACCTAATATACACTCATGTTGTGTGATGTGTGTCAGTTCTGTGAGGTAGTGAGGGCAAAGATCTAACTGAGCAGAGTTATTCTGTCCCAGTTATTTTAAGTAAGACATTACTTTTGTTTTAAGGAATATTTGAAAGAGAAATACTAATTTTATTTTTCATAAATGCTTTTGAAGTTTATAAGTTTTTAATTACAAATCAGTAACCTAAAATTAATCAGAATTTTTATTGGAAGGCTCAAAAAAAACTTTCAACATAGAACTGGAAGAAAATTATAATTTATGATCACATTCATCTTTCTTCTTTACTGTTTTCGTGTAGTGTAGATGTGTTAATGAAAAGTTTTATGCATAGGAAATTGACTATCTTGAATCATGATTATCCATTGACTTTCACTGTAATTTCTTATATTTCTTGTTAAAATGGAGGATGGGGAGTCAGATTTTAGAATTTTTTTTTTAAAGGAGTTCTGTCATTCACCTAAATAACATACTTTTTTCATTTATGCTTGATATATTTCCATTTAATTGCCTGATGTTTCTCTTAGCAAGAAATCAAACCAATGTACTATCAAGTTAACCTGTCTGTCTTCCCTATCAGATAGGTCTCTATCTATATTTGTTTTCTCAGTGTCTTGCTCAGTTCCTGGAACTAGAAAATGCTCAATAAATATTTGTTGAGCCAAAGTGAATGTTTAAGATTCTACATTCATTTATCCATTCACTTACTCATTCAACAAATACATTTGCTGTTTTTTATGTAGTTGGTACAGTGCTGGTCCCTGAAGCCCAAAATGAGTGGATTTTGTGCCTCTCTTCAAGATATTTTAAGTCTTTTGAATATTCATTTAACCTTAATAACATACATATGTTCAAAATATCATAGAGGTAGCTTGGCCATACCATAGAGGTAATTTCCTTCCACCCTTTTATATCTTCTTTGCGGGTTCTTCCTCATCTCCCAGACATTTAAATGTTGGAGTACAAGGGCTTAGTCCTTGGGCGTTATGCATTTTCCACTTATATTTGCTTCTTAAGCATCTCATCCAGTATCATGGCTTTAAATTATTCCATCTATAAGCTAATGATATCCAAATTTAAACTGCTACTGAGACCTCTACCCAAACTCCAGACTTGCACATTCTGTTGCCTACTCACTATCTCTACTTGCATGTCTAATTGGCATCTCAAATTTAAGATATCTAAAACAGTTCTCCTTGTCCCTCTAAGGTCAAACTTGCTCCTCTTAGTGGCAACTCCATCTTTTCAGGCACACAGTCCAAAAACCTTAGAGTAATTACTGACTCATTGTGCACTTCTCTTACTTACCATGTTTGACTCATCAGCAACTCCTATTAGATTCAAAATACATTCAGAAACTGCAGCTCCATCCATACTGCCTTTCTTATAGCCTGGTGCATGCTAGGCATATCCCAACTTCAAGACATTTGTACTTCTTGAATCTAATATATTCAGAACTGGAATCTGTCAGAACTTGAATGTATCTTGAATCTCCACAGCACCCCCTTGGCCAAAACCATTGTCATCGCTTGCCTGGATCACTGTAAAAGTGTCCTAACTATGGCCGGGCGCGGTGGCTCAAGCCTGTAATCCCAGCACTTTGGGAGGCCGAGACGGGCGGATCACGAGGTCAGGAGATCGAGACCATCCTGGCTAACACGGTGAAACCCCGTCTCTACTAAAAAATACAAAAAACTAGCCGGGCGAGGTGGCGGGCGCCTGTAGTCCCAGCTACTCGGGAGGCCGAAGCAGGAGAATGGCATAAACCCGGGAGGCGGAGCTTGCAGTGAGCTGAGATCCGGCCACTGCACTCCAGCCTGGGAGATAGAGCGAGACTCCGTCTCAAAAAAAAAAAAAAAAAAAAAAAAAAGTGTCCTAACTAGTTTTCCTCTTTCTACCCTCACCTTCATGTAGTCTACTCTCAACATAGTAGCCAGAGAGATCCTATCAAATTCCAAGAGCATGCCACTCCTCTGCTCAAAACACTCCATTACCACGTTGCCTACTACTCTCCTTCTGACCCACTCAGTCCCAGCCACACTGCCTGCCTCACAGCCTGGGACATGCTAGGCATATTGCAGCTCAAGGTATTTACACTTCCTCTTTCCTTGGCTCTGAGTGTTCCTCTCCCAGAAATCTGCATGGTCTCCCCAGCTCTCCTCTCAGACGTGGCTCACAGAGGCCTTCCCTGCCCACCCAATCTAAAAGTTGATCTGCTTTCTCCACCAACTTTTCTTAATTCCTCCCTTGTTTTTTTTTTTTTTTTTCTTTTTTGACAATTATCACTATTAAATTACCATGAATTAATTTATCTGGTTAATTTTCTATATTACCAACTATAATGTAAGCTCCATTAATGCAGGGACTTTTTTCTCTTTTTATCACTATTATCCCCAGTGCCTAGATGTCATAGCAGATGTTCAATAAATACTTTTGCAGAAGAGCACATGAAAAAATTTCTGGGAAGAATACAGTATTGTTTTGCAAAGGGTTTAGAGAGTTGTAAGTGAATGTTATAGGTTTTCTTTCATCTACTTGCTACTTTGGTTACATAATGGTGCCTCAGTGCCAACTATTGCCTAAGTAATAGTTAATTAGTATGCTCAGAATCATAGAAATTGATTTTTGGTCAGTACTAAAATTAGAGATTTGGTTTAGCCAAATTTCTACTTGTGAGCAAAATGGGACATCATGATACGTTTTAAGAAATGAAAACAGTTGTGCCTGAATGGTCTAGAGGTAATGTTGTCTCACATGGTATTTATGATGTACTTAAATTGAAATGCTGATTTTTGTTTTTTGTTATGATGCTTAATGATTTGAAGTATCAGTATGTACCATTTACCTTGTCTTTTTCTTAGAAACATTTGGCTACTTAGTTTTAGCCCACAAGTAAAGTAGGAGATTCAATTACCTGGGGAGCCTGATACTAATGGCTATAATTATTTAAGCAATTGAAATCATTCCTGTCATTTTCTTTCTCAAACCCACAAGGTGCTGAGGCTGAAACATGCAATGTATATACATGGCTTAATATGTTTTTTCAGTGGTTGCATTCTTCATTGGAGTCCCTGGAAAGAAAGACTCTTTTGTTTGATTTTTTTAATCTCTTATTTTGGAATCTGAAAACTATTCAACCCTTTCCAGAAATGTTGACCCAAATGGGGCATTTTCATGGACAGAAAGAAATATTTTCTGCCTGCTCTTGCTTGAACAAAGAAACCTACTGATCTGGATGACAACATCAACATATTTGACTTCTTGTCCTAGTATTATTGATGATACAGACTTTTTTGAAGGGCATGCCTAGCTGATAATTGTGAAGCCCAAAACACTTGGGGACTATAACTAGAGTATACTGATGATCCACAGCCTCATGCCATAGAAATTGCAATATTTAGACCCTTAAAATTTAGGCCCAGAGTTTGGCAAAACTTTATAACTAACTGTTACTAATAGTCTGGAGAAGTAAGAACACTTTCCATACACACTTAGATTTAAAGCATTGTTTCTGTAACTTTGTGTTTCAATATTAACTACTTCTCAGTGCAACTATTTCTCAAAGCAACCTCAATCCTTCAGCTCTCTTTAGTTGTTAAGATAATTTCTTCCTAAAGAAAGCAAAAAATAAGAGTAAAGACCCTGCTTTTCCTTTTGAGTGTTACAGTGTGAAAGAGAGTTTTAGAGACTGGGGTGTTGTCTCTGCTGAAAAACCTAAACTATGTGAATAAAACCTAAGAATAAAAAGCCATATTCACAAATGAAATTTACCTCAGATGCATGTTACGGAATTGCCTTTATCAGCATGTGAAATTATTTGAAAGTCATTTTGTTTTTATAAAGGAGTGTCTGGCCTTAATAAGAGTGAACATTTGTTAAGCACTTACCATGAACTCCTCCTTCTCAAACTGACAAGCATATACACATTGTCTCATTGACAATAACTTCGTAAGGTATATAGTACTATTCTATTTCTTCTTTACAGATGAAATTGAGGGAGGAAAGTTTATTTGCTTTACCTAAGGTCACGGAGTAAGTGGCTGTGCTAGGATTAAAACTTAGATTTGCATGACACTGGTAATAGTGCTATGAACAACTGTAAAATATTGCTTTATATTTACTCTTTAGCAGAACGTAGATGATGAGGTATTATGTGCTTGCATTTAGTTTTGAATTGTTTGTTTTTATCGCTTTCCTTAAAACAAAAGTTAACAAGAGACTTTCTGAAGTCGTATTTTTTATTCAAACTATCTCTTGTATTCCTTCCTTCTTCCATGGCCCTGTTCTTTTACCTGCATGCCCTGAACATGGAGCTAACAGAACACTAATTTTGTCTGTTTATTACTATAACCAGCAAATGTTCATAGATAGCGGCTTTTCCGTAAGCTTCTGGATATTATAGGCCCTCAATCAATAGTACTGGGGTGGGTTTGTTTCTTAAATACAGAGATAAAGCCTAGGTTTATGAGAGTTGGTTCTATTTGGACCAAAGCATGATCAGAAGGTGTTCTGGTAACAGAATTGAGCTGAGCCTCACATCCTAGGTTGTTCCATTGAGAAAAGAAGTGTGAACAAAACCTTTGTAGCTAGAATCACATGGATTGATTTGGGGGGTGTTTTGCTGAAAAGTGGTTGACAATAACATGTAAAAGTTAGTGCATTCTTCAGGACTCTTTATATTGCAAGGGGCAGCAATCCAAAATAGCTTTGGCCAAAAAGTTAACTTATTTCCTCAAATAATTGAAAAAAATGTGTAAGTTGACGTGGTTTCAAATGTTGCTCAATGGTGGCACAAGTTCAGCTGTTCCCAAGTCTTCTTTTCTACTTTATTGTCAGGCACATTTACCCAATGGTGAGCTCCAGCAGTTCCAGGCTTACATCATTCTCACAGCAACAAGTTTCATTGCAAGGATAGACTTTTGCCAGTTAATTCGAACAACTCTATGAAAATTGAGTTGTATAGTTCATCCTTGAACAAATTGCTCTGACCAAGGGAATTACATGCTAGCTTGTGGAGCTGGAAACAGGTGGTTGTCAAACCAGTACAGGACACATGGACCAAGAGTAGGAGAGTAGTTTACTAAAGGAAAAAAAGTGAAACAGAAAACAAATAAACAAAAAAACCACATAGGTCCACTACAGTCCGACAAAAAGAAGAGGCAGCCAGGATTCAAGCCAGGAGCAAAATTTCCTTTGAAGGAAATGAAACAGTGTGGCCAAAAGTGGGTAGTCTAGGTGAATAGCAACAAGGCATATACGTGCCAGTTAAAGCTCTTTTCTTAAACACAATTACTTCCAGTTTAATACTGGAAGCAATACTTAAGTTATCTTTACAAAACTGGAACTGCATTTTCAAAAAGTGCTTTTATTTTTTAGCACAAAGTTCTGTATACTAATCTGTACTATATGCTATCTATACTATATGATATACTATATATATACACACTAACCTATACCATATATACTAATCTATACTATATGCTCATCTCTACTCTACTATATACTAGTCTATACTGTAAGTTTGCATATTTAATTCAGTCATTATCAGAGAAACAGTTTTCCTCAGATCATATGGCTTTCTGATTCAAAAGGTTAAAAAGGGATAAAGATGCATAAAGTAGCATACACAGTTTTTGTTATTGCTGATGTTGTTGTTGTTGTTTTTGTTGTTGTTTTTGACACAGAGTCTCTCACTGTCGCCCAGCATGGAGTGCAGTGGCTGGATCTTAGCTCACTGCAAGCTCCGCCTCCGGGGTTCATGACATTCTCCTGCCTCAGCCTCCTGAGCAGCTGGGACTACAGGCGCCCACTACCACCCCAGGCTAATTTTTTTTTTTTTTTTTTTTTTGTATTTTTAGTAGAGATGGGGTTTCACCATGTTAACCAGGATGGTCTCAATCTCCTGACCTTGTGATCCGCCCACCTCGGCCTCCCAAAGTACTGGAATTACAGGCATGAGCCACCACGCCCGGCCAGCATACATACACAGTTTTATGAAATCAGATAACATCTGTGAATTACCCTGTGTATACAAAATACATGTGTATACAAATATGTGCGTGCATATATACACACATGTGTATATATACACATATGTGTATGCATGTATGTTTGTGTCCGTGTACGCACATGAGGCTGGGGAAGGACAACTAGTGAAGTCTAGGGGAAAAAAATCACTTTAGAGGTTCAACTGCAAATCTGAAATTCCTCACATTGATTATATTAAAATATTGTCTTTTTTGTTAATTAATTCATTAAGTACTCTTTGCTGAATTTGAAATTCAAATGATGCCTGGTCTTATTTTATCTATAGATAATTTAATGCACAGAGATAAAAATTTTAACCTGTTTTCTCTCCTCTCATCTAGTGGAAAAACTGTGGAGACTATTAATTAAGGAATTGAACACATTATGTTTATCTACCAGCTACTAAAAATAAGCTGAGAAGTCTCTAGTTACATTTGGACCAAAGTGAGATGATGAGAAAGGACAGCAAGCTGGTGTGGGACCCGGATAAACAGCAGGGGAGAGTGACTCAGCCCTCTGGTTCCCAGCTTCAGCAGGGTTCTGTGAATATGAGTGAGCCCTTCAGTTTTTTAATGGGTCATTAGGCAGAAATACATAAAGAACTAGAAAACTTTTTTTTTCTTAAGATAAAAGATAGGCATCATGAATATCCTTTATTTTTGTTGCTTTGCTATTGTGTTCTTTTGGAAACCACCACAATTTAACTGCAGGGCCAACCTTTCCTCATTATATGTAGCCTGGTGGGTCTGCCCCAGGTATCTTTTTCTCCCTTATCTAAGGGGTGAGCATAAAACCTGAATTAAGCTTTTGAGGTGCACCCCCTTCTCTGGAATTTGTAACCTGAGCCAAATAATTTAAGGACTGAAAATAGGAGTGAACTGACTGGTGGAGATGCCTGAAAGAGACACATCTGTTCCTACCACCTGAAACCAGGAAGCCTCTCTGGTTCATGATTGCTAAGCCTGCTTCCTCAGGCCTACCTTTTGTTTTGTGAGCTACCGCATAGCCTTCCAAGAAACCCCTCTTCTTCCTGCATAAATCAAGAAGGCCTACCTCTCCTGTGTTCTCTCTCCTCATCATCGGGGTGAAGAGAGAAGCTCAGGAACATCTCCAGCTCCCATGCTTCATATTCTACAACTCACACAGCCTTCGGGCTTTGAACCCATTTGGGCTCACTTAATTATCCCTTTTTTATTTTTGCTTATGGTAATCACCCCAAGAATTCTCACACTTTGAGGTCACTCTCCATCTCCCACATTATACTCCCCATAGATTCTTGTACAACATAACTCTAATGCTGAAAACATGAGATCCCAGAACTCATGTCCATTCAGTGCAGCAACTATTGGCCCACATTTGGTAGATAAGAAACACCTTTTACTGACAATGGAAAGATTGCTAGAAATAACTTGAGATACCCAGGGATAGTCTTATATTATGCTGGGATTTTATAATGTAAATGCAAGAAACAGATTTCTTCATACCCCAGCCAATGATTAAGCTTCATAGAAGAGTGGTTTAGGTTTTTCTGATCTGTAAAGGCAGACTAAAGGCTGCAGTAAATGGTGGCCTTGACTCAGGCATTTCAGTCTGCCTGCACTGAACACTGAGACACTAGTACCTTTGTCCACAATGGGAATAAAATGCACGTGCAAGTGAGGTTAATCTACATGAAAGATGCTGAATTCCATAACACAGAAAAAAAATTGCGTGAAGTGTGTTGTATGAAAGAATTAAATAACTTCAGTAAGTACATTCTATCTGTACCCTTGTCTTTCATAAGTTTAACTGTATATAAGTTAAACTAGAAATTTTATTTTTAAGAGATCCCATTTCAAACCATAAGTGCTTTAAACAGAAATTATCAGCTAGATTTTCCTGCTGGCAGCGTTTCTAGAGATATACTGGTTCTGGGAAAAGTTATCCAGAGGAATCCTGCTCCCTCGTATTTTAGAGGAGTTGAGTTTCATAGCATGTGATGTTACCCATTTTTACCAGTTGAGTCCAGGTTGCAACTCATAAGGGCTGCTACAGTACATTTCTAAGTACTGTTTAAATTGGAACTTTAACCTTTTATCCTAGGACATGATTGGTTTTGTTTTTAATCTCTTCTTAGTAGATTCTGTTATTGCAGAGAGTGATATCAGTAGAGATTTATATTTTTGTAGGTTAGCTCAGTATACCACATGGAATACATCCAACGCTCATAAATGAGGCTTTTATTCAAATTCTTAATCAACTTGCATTGCTTTGTGCCCTATGAAGGCTGTTTGCTAAATAATGCACACTGGAATTCAAAACCCTGGAAAATTCTTGTTTAAAACCAGTGGTGCATCTCAACAAACTGGGTGGAGACTGAGGGCAACACTCAAGATAAAATTTAGCATGGCAGCAATTTAAAATTAGAAGCCCTTGATGAAAGATGAGACCTGTTTTAGGCCACTTGGTGAGCCCCACCTTTTAAAGGCAAGATTTGACTCCACTGAAGAGCTGAGCAGTCACGGGAGGACAGACTGTCTGCCCCAATAGGGAATGCCTATCTTCCGATTTGGTGTGTGACGGTGTTAAATAAAGCTATGACCTTTGATTATCTCCCAAGCATTTCCACCTCTCCACGAGCAGAATGCCATGAGAGAGTGTCTATTTATCGGCAAGCTGTGGTCTAAATGCAGATACTGTCTAAAGCTTATAACAATAAGTGTCTACTGTATATACTGTACAGAGATGCTTCACCTGAGCCCTTATACATTATGTGTTTCATGAAGTTCTAGCTTAAAGTAGTCCCTTTAATATTTATTTAAATAACAGCCTGAAATAGGTCATGAGTAAAAATACTCAGGTCTCAGTATCAGTATATATAATGTTTCTGTTACCTCTTAAAGGCAAATTTTTTAAAAAGGAAAGTTCCTCAGTAAGAGCAGCTTATCAGCTCGCTGTAAGGTGAAAGGAGGGATACTTAAGGTGTACACTTTTCAGAATTTTTAGATATGAGTTAATGATGGAAACATCCTTTGACTTGATCACATGATGGTTACACGACGATATGTGTTTGTCGAAATTCATAGAACTATACACCAAAAAGAGTGGATTTTGCTATATGTAAATTGTACCTCAATAAATTCAGGTTAAAGAGACAGCTCTGCTAAATAGAAATATGTGTCCTAGATTTAAATGCTTTTATTTGTCTTATGGTTTATATATAAATTTCCTTCCTACCCCATCCTATTCATGGAGAATAAATCCTACGCACACCCTATGTGGGTGGGCCACCCTACGTGTCACATGATTCTGACCTAGACAGTTTATTTGATCAAATGTAAATATCTAACTGGCCAACCTGGATGTGAAACCAAGACAGACCAAAATTCTAAAATCTTGGAGATTTGGGGCCAGAGTCAAAACATGCTCTCCAAAAGCCATGGTTAAGTGAGAGTTATGGGGAGCTGCAAAAATGAATTATGCAAAAGAGGCCAGTCAGAAGGAAGGAGAGTTGAGCAGGCAGACAGAGAATCATTGAGCCAGAGTCCCTGTCTTGTCATGGAAAGAGAGATGAGCATAGTACCTTGATAATATTCTAGTTTCTCAGAGGCCTAGCTGAACTTGTAATTGAATTATCTGACTTTCCCCTAAAGATCTACTTTTACTTAATATAGCTTATGTGAGTTCTAGTTTTCATGAAAAGACAGGAAAATTACCCAATGACATTTAATGTTCTTAATCCCAAATCACAGGCAAATATCAAAGTTTTGCTAGCACCACCTCTTTTATTACTAAAGTAGAAGGAGTAGAAGGCTGTAGTAGTGGGAAAGAAGAACATAATCTTACAGAAGTCTGGGCTATTTCTGTGAGCTCAGTTTTCATCTGAAAATTTCAGGCCTTTTAAAGAAAAAAAAAATCAAGTACCTTCTAAGGACTAATTTAACACGTTATTTGGTCTTTCTTTTTCTTTTTTCTTTTTGTTTTCTTTTTTTCTTTTTAGACAGTTTTGTTCTTGTTGGGCCAGCTGGAGTGCAATGGGAAGATCTCGGCTCACCACAACCTCTGCCTCCCGGGTTCAAGTGAATCTCCTGCCACAGCCTCCCTAGTAGCTGGGATTATAGGCATGGGCCACCATACGTGGCTAATTTTGTATTTTTAGTAGAGACACACTTTCTCCGCATTGGTCAGGCTGGTCTCGAACTCCTGACCTCAGGTGATCCACCCACCTCGGCTTCCCAAAGTGCTGGGATTACAGGCATGAGCCACCGCGCCCGGCCAGTCTTTCTTTTTTTCTTCCTTCCCAGACAGTTATTTAGGTATAGAAAAGGTCAAATAGAATAACAATTATTGATTCTACCTCCTTGTATTAATAAAATTATTCTGTTTGTGAGAAAATTATTTTTCCTCTACTTTCACACAGCTTTTTTATTTTTATTTTTAGTGCTGGGACACATGTGCAGAATGTGCAGGTTTGTTACATAGGTAGACGTGTGCCATAGTGGTTTGCTGCACCTAGCAACCCCATCACCTAGGTATTAAGCCCAGCATGCATTAGCTATTTTTTGTAATATTATCCCTCCCCCCACCCTACCCCACATTCCATTTCTGATGACTGATATATTTTAAAAAAACAGAAAGGTCACTTCTTCTGAATATTACAGTATAGCTTTTAAAAATAATTATAGCCAACTTGCATTAAGTGCTTAAATATGTGGTAGTCATTGTACTCAGAGTCCTGAATACATTATTTCATTTAATCCTGATAATCTTACGAAGTAGTTGCTATTATTATCATGATTTTACCGATAATAACCCTTAATGAGGTAAGATAGTTACCTGTAGCTCTATGGTAGTAAGTTTTTACACTTGAATTTGATACCAAACAGACCTTCTTCTGAGTCTGGTCTCTTAATCACAGCAAAGAGTATATGCAACAAGAAGTATATATATTTTATAGCTGAGGGAAGTAATCATGAGGTAATTATTGGATTCTAGTTAGTTTTCTGAATATCTTGTCTAACTAGAGAGACAGTTATAGCTATGGTTAAGAAAATGTGGTACATCTTACTGAATCAGTACTAAATGTGTAACATTATCATTGTGCTATATTTAAAAGCTTGATATATTATAGCACTTTAATGAATACAATATGAAAAACCATTTCTGTTTATGTTCATGTGAGAGTATAAACTATGTATTTGAGAACACTCAGTAACTGTGGCATAACAGAATAACCCAAAAGTTAATGAACCAACTGAGGAGTGTTAAGTTATTCATGCGCATCAAACATGTCATTTTCTATTGCCTTTTAATTGGTTAAGTGTGTCAAAGTTTGAAAGAGCTTCATTAGTAAGGTCATGGTATTTAGTTTTAAAATAGAATAAAATGAGTGAGAGATTACACTTTTATTTAGAAAAAATGAGATAGTATCTTTCATTGTAAAATCTGGGACCTAGGAGGAAAGGAAACCACATAGTTACATAAGTAGTCACACAGGCCAAATTTGGCCTTACATGTGGGTAGGACATGAAACTGTTGGTTGAAGAAAAACTCTTCTGCACTGTCAACTGGAAGTTTTGGGATGGGAAACCTGTATTTGGAAAGCTGACTTTTTCAAACAGTGGCTGTATTTTCAGTAAATATTTTAATAATTCTTTTTCTGGTTTCTAACAAAGTTCTCTGTTTTAAAATGTCAGGCTCTTTCAAGCATGCTGGGTTAGTCTGTTTTGCATTGCTGTAAAGGAATACCTGAGGCTGGATACTTTATAAAGAAAAGAGGTGTATTTTGGCTTATGATTTTGTAGACTGTAAAAGAAGCATAGTGCTGGCATCTGCTTCTGGTGAGGCGTTCGGGAAGCTTCCAATCATAGTGGAAGGTAAAGGGAGAGCAGGCAGTGTCACATGGCAAGAGAGAGAGCAAGAGAGAGGGGAAGAAGTACTAGGGTCTTTTAACAATCAGCTATTTTGTGAACTAATAGAGTGAGAACTCAGACACTGTTGCAGCAGGGCAGTGGGCAGAGGGCACCAAGCCATTTATGAGGGATCCACCCCCATGACTCCAACACCTCCCACTATGCCCCATCTACAGCAGTAGGGGTCACATTTCAACATGAGATTTGATAAGAACAAATATCCAAACCATATCACATGCTAAGGGGAAAACTGCTTAAGGAAAAGTGAAAGGAAGAGAGAGCATCACGTTACTTTGAGAGTTGGTGTTGTAATTCCAGAGAGAAGGAGCAGCCAAACCTGAATGAGAAGCGACAATTTTGGCAAAGACTCAGCTGCCATATAGCATCTGTCTAGCCATTTCTGCTTACAGAAAAATTCCTCTTCATAGCTGAGTCTCCAAAAACATCAATGGAATATAGTTTTTAAACTGGCCTTTTGTTATATCCGTTTTAGGAGAGAAGATAATGTACGTGGTTGGTACATATAACTCAGGCTGTCTCCTGATTTGTACAGTTTGCCTTTTTCCATTTATTCTATGGTTAAAGTTAAGAGATACTCTTTGCTTTTTGGAAGGGAGGAGTTTTTATTTTCTAGCATGTATTTTAATTGTTTATCATTCTTCAAATGTACTCAGTTTTATGGAAGAATTTGATTGTGTAGCAATGGTAGCAGACAGTAGCTCAGTGCTGTTTTCTGCCAAAGGACAGGACATACCGCTTCACATTGCTCTTCACTGCATTAGAAGATGTGGATTTTTTTATTCCTAAACTTCTCTGTTAAAATCTTACGATGATTTTTTAAATTTGCAAGTATTTAGGGAAAGAAATGAGAAGAAAGAGCTTTGGATACCTCTATGTATTGTTAAAGTATCTCTTTAGCTCTGTAAAAAACTATTTATTTACAAACTTGAGTAAAATTTCTGGTTTAAGATATTGTATTTAAACTGTAACATAAAATCCAATGGCCTTCTTTCCCCCATAGCTACCAAATGAGCAAAACTAGCTGAAACATTTTCATTTTGAACTGATACGAACCAAATAGGGAATGAGGAATAACTTAAAGCAATACACTTGAAAAACTTGTCTCCAGTATGAAAAACAAACAATTCTGAGATGGAACAGAGTGGCGCAGTGTGGCTTGGTCATTAACCTACTCTGTAATTCTAGCGCTATACCACTGAGTTGACCCAATCCTGACAATTCTCACAAATAACCAAATACGTAGAGAGACATTCTTAGTGAGTCCTTTTTCTTTTTCTCTTCTGGCCAACAAGAATTAGAAACAGAGTCCTAGGATACTTGAATAAAAGGGGAAATGTGAACAAAGGGGTCTACTATGACAGGATTGAATGGGCATTTCATTGTTGGGAAAAATGATCCAAAATATTAAGATATTGTTCCTTGGGAACAGAATATCTTTCTTCAATGAAGTGGGTTGAACCCTGGTGCAAAGCATCTAATTTAAACTACTTTTTGAGTAGAGCTCAAGTATTCTAACAAAAACACAATACCAATACTCAGCCAGATTCTTCAGCCATCTTCCTCCTGTCAGTCTTTCAAGCTATAGAAGAATGGTAGGACTGTGAAACTCCTAGCATTCCATGAGTAGCTCACAGTGGTGGAAAAGCATATGATGTTACTTATGGAAGGGAAAGACTTAAATCAGGTGTACTCTTTCATAATAAATGCAGAGTCTTGTCTGAAATGTCCAAACACATGGAACATGGGGAAAAATATGCCATGGCACAACACTTATGCAAATACAAGCTTATTAGAGCTAAGTAAAAAAATAAACATAGTATACAAAGAACCCAAAGAAAAAAACTGTAACACAAATGAACCAAAGAAAATCTCACAGTTATGTCACATGAAAGAACAACTTACTAAGAACACATATTCAATAAAGAGTGAGCTCAAAGCCTAGAAAATAATGGTATATCATATGTGTGAGAAAACAAATCGAGGGCCAACCTAACATCATTATTGAACTAGTAACAGACAAAATACAAGGTATTTGATAAACAGTACTGATTATGTAATTAGTGACAGTGAGAAGACTTGTGATCAGTATAGTGTATGGATGAAGGAGGGGAGAATGGAATAGTTTTAGAGATTCTAAAGCTAATTCAACATAAGGGTAATTGATGTTCCTGAATAGAAAACCCAAAATATGGAACAACATATGTAACTCAAGAGAACTTTTATAAAATGAAGAAAGATTGAATCTGTGTATTGAAAGAACACAACATATTCCAGGAAATTTTGAATTAGAACATGAATCTGAGAGATGTTCTAGTTAAGCTGATAAACTTTTAAGATTATGGAAAGAATTATTTGCACATCCAGGCAGCAAGATGCTATCTAATGAAAAACACAGCAGTAAAAATTCTCAAATGTGAAAAAAAAAACCCAAAGTAAAGAATTCATTAGACTCTTACTGGGGGGAGGGGAAGGAGAACTAACAAAAAACAAAATACAAATCAATGAAAGTAAAGAATTTATTAATGAAAAACCTATGGTAAAAGGATTGGCTATGAGCATTTAATCCTCTTCGAAATGAAATGAATACTAAACAATTCTGGGAATTAGGAAAACCAAGAGAATGTGAATGTATAAATCTAAGCAGTTTCACAATTATAATTAACAAAAATTGGGAAGTGAGGGAGGGGAATTAGAAGGGTGCATGAGAATGCTAATGTCTTCATGTTTTGTTGAAGGCAGCATGTCAGTTGATACCATCTAAATTAAAACATGTAGTTAACAAATTATTCTAGCCTCTGAATTTTTTTTCAAAATTCTCTTTTAAAAAAATTTAGAGTGATATTTTGAAAAATATACCTGCAGTTAAAAAGTATTTATTTTTAAGATTCACTTTGTTTTTTTCTATTAATTTTGAGTTAAACTTAATAATTAGTAAATTAAGATTAATAATCACATGAGTTTGTTTTTTAAATGTCTATGTTTCTATCATCTGTATACCCTTCTGTGTGCTCACGTGTGGGCACATGCACACACACACACACTCTTCTGGATTACTGATTTGATCTTCTTCTGACATTGATGATTATTTCTGGTTTGGATTTAAAATAGCTTTTTCTCCTTTTGGTTTCATTTTTATACTATTCTTCATTGTTTTAATTCTCTATACTGAGAATATCTTATTTTCATTAAAGTAATTCTGACTTTTTAAAAAGGTGAGGGGTTGGTAAAGGAGATTGGAAGCAAATGTGCCAATAAGTTAATGGGACTAAACGTCGGAGATCTGTGAATGCAGATTTTCAATCTATTGTGTATTTTTTTAATGTCAAAAATAAAAAAATCTTATAAGGGGCCAGGTGTGGCAGCTCATTTCTGTAGTCCCAGTTATTCGGGAGGCTGAGGTGAGAGAATTGCTTGAGACAAGGAGTTTGAGGATGCAGTGAGCTATGTCATCTTGTCACTGCACTCCAGCCTGGGTGACAGAGGAGAACCTCTGTCTAAATACATATATTAAAAGAGCTTAATAAGTGATGACTGGGTATCCTCTTACTTTAGCTAGAAGATACTTATAAAAAATATGTGAGGCTTCTCTTTTAAAAATTAACAATATAGTTTATGCTTCAAACTCCTACTTACTAGGAAGTCAGTAAGCAAAAAAAAATCTTTACATAACTAAAATATTTGTCAACATATATATTCACTGAGGCTCATGCACTTTATTCCACAAAAAAAAAAAAAAAAACACATTGCTTTCATGCATTTTAACAGGTTTTGTAATCGAATGTCCAAGCATTTATGCAATTAGAAACTGGAAATTAAAGGGAAGAAATACAGACCAAAAAAGACAAAGAGATCAATATACTGATTGCAGTAACAAGAAGAAGAAAAAAAAGCCGACTGAGGGTTTAAACGAAGAACAACAAAGAAATAAGAGCTATAAAAACATTGTGATTTGAGAGGACTTGGTGAGGGGACAAATATTTCTACTCACCTCTGTAGTTCTTAAGCACCAAAAACTATATAACACAGAATTCTATAATCATAATTATGATCCTGGGTCTTTAAGAAAATTATATTTTGTGTATTTAAATTAAGAATTCAGAGAAATTTAAAATATATTTTGATATAGCCACCAAAATTAATGAAAGTTTTAGAGCTTAAAGGAACTTTTGTTATTTTGAAAAATGATTTAAGAAAATAGCCCTATCCCTAATGATACCAAATGAATGAGGTATTTGTCTGATTGTTTTACATTTTGTTGCATAAAACACTGCAATTTATCATACAGACACATAATATTAGTTCTTCTATTCTCTTTCTATCCACAGAGTAGATGGTAATCTTCAAATAAACAATTGCCCTTCTTTTTAAGTTCCTTAAGACAGCAAATGGGTAGAATAAACCCCCTCACTTCTGTAGTTTAACAGCCTACATTCTCCAGAGGGGAAAAGTGATTACATTTACTACCTGAGTTTTGTGGAGCTATAAATATTACTGTAGAAAGCCTAATTGGCTGTTAAAACTTGAAGAAGTGAGTGCACAGATGCTCTGTTCATTTTTTCTTCAATTGATTTCACCTGTGTGTCACACCATATGCTGCTGACAAAGGAAGACTTACCCTGGTAAAACTTGGGCTTATAAGACCTCCTAGAGTTCTCAAATTCAGCAGTGGTGGTGTCTTTCTGTTGCCTATTGGATTAATGTTTTGGTTTATGTGTTCTCTAGCCATTTTGAACACATATGTAACATTTAACAGAGTTTGAGAGTTGGCAAATATGCCTAGCATTTTTCCATTGACATCAACAGAGAAAAATGTTGTTCTCAATAAGATCTGTCTAGTGAAGCACTTTAGTCAAAATCTAACTAAGAGCTGAGGCTTATCTTGCTTCACAACTTCCTATAATGTAGACATATGGTTGAAAAGAACATTTAATGATTGCATGGCATTAAAAGTGAAAAAGAAGTATCTCAATTTGTAAACCGAAATTCAAACTTGGAAATAAGCTTTGCCTAAATGCAGTGAGGAATCAGGCCTTTGGGTTCTAATACTAGCCCTTTTCCTTCGTGACTGATGACCTTGGAAAGATTATCCCACTATTCTGTGCTAAAATAGATTATTTCAACAGTCCTTTCTGAGCTCTAAAACCTCATAATTTATTTAGATGCTATTTATGGAATCAAATATATTTTTGATCAGAGAAATGCCCTGATTGCACTACATTTTAGAACAATAACCATGGCAGCAATGTGAAGAATATATTTGTAGAAAGGAGAGGGGAATTGGGAGATTGATTAGGAGGCTGTCTAGTAATTTATTTGAAACACGGTAAAGCACTGAACTCTGTGGGATAGAGACTGAAGAAGAGGGGATTAGGTCCAGGAGTATTTTGGAGACAGAATGTGGCAAAAGGCGGGAAACCACTGGATGCAACAGTTCGGAACTGAAAGTGGAGCCAAGGATTTAGCGTGATTGGTGCACTGGTAGGAGTTGTGATACAAGAATGTAGATTAAAATGAATATGTTTTGCATACCCTGAAATGCCTTCAGAATGTCCATGAGACATCTACTGAAGATAATGAAAAAGTAGGAGAGTAATAGGTGGAGAGAGGAGAGAATGAGGGATATTGATGGGAGATATTGATGGGACAGAGATATTGATGGGAGACTCACTTAAGGGCAGATTAAAAGAAGCCAGTGAAGAAGTAGATAGTGAAAACCCTGGAAAACGATGGGGGAGTCAGGGAGAACTGAAGAGTAAAGCTCGGAAGAGCGGGAACAAAGATCAGAAATGAAGCCTTTGATCTTCAAGGAGGAAGGCTTCTTTCTTTTAGGTAGGAGGGAAGGAGGAAATAGTAAGTGTGAATTTACATCAGTTCAAGATGTGCATTGGAAAATGTATGGAGGTAGTTTTATAAAGCCTCTTTATTTGTTATCTGGAGTCTTCTGGTTGCCTTATGATACAATGCCTGAAGGTTATACTTGTATTCATTATTCAATTCATTGTCGCACCCACGTTTTTGGTATTTCCTTGCCTCTTCACCTGCAGATTCTGTCAACAGACCTAGTGTGCTTTATTGGAATATCCAGAGTAGGCCATGTGGGCTGAGTTTAGTCGACAAAATGGTTGATGATTTTTTAAAACTTTCGTTTGTCATGTTTGTTCCTGAAAGGAAAGCATCGGTACTAAAATGCTCAAGAAAATCAGCAACATAATTATAGCTTCTGAATAAGTTAATTTTTAAAAGATTACCTCAAACAACAAACAACCCACCTCTTGATATAAAATCTACTGACTTAGAGATCATGTCTGTGTGTATGTGTGTGTGTGTGTGTATGTGTGTATATGCATATGTGTGTGTGTGTATGTATGCATGTGTGTGTGTACATGCATATATGTGTTTTGTTGTTTGGAGTTTTTCTTTCCATTTTTATTTTAGGTTTGGGGGTACATCTGAAGGTTTGTTACATAGATAAACACGTGTCACTGGGATTTGTTGTACATGTTATTATATTACCAATGTATTAAGTTCAGTCCTCAATAGTTATCTTTTCTTCTCCTCTTCCTCCTCGCACCCTACCTCCTCAAGTAGACCCCAGTATCTGTTGTTTCCTTCTTTGTGTTCATAAGTTCATATATTTTAGCTCTCACTTATAAGTGAGAACATGTGGTGTTGAGTTTTCTGTTGCTGCGTTAGTTTGCTAAGGATGATAACCTACAGCCCATTCATGTTTCCACAAAAGACGTGATCTTGTCCTTTTTTGTGGCTGCATAATATTCCATGGTGTATATTACCATATTTTCTTTATCCAGTCTGTCATTGATGGGCATTTAGATTGATTCCATGTATTTGCTATTGTGAACAGTGCTTCAGTGAACATTTGGATGCATGTGTCTTTATGGTAGAATGCTTTATATTCCTCTGAGTATACACCCAGTAAGTGATTCCTGGGTTGAATGGTAGCTCTGCTTTTAGCTCTTTAAGAAATCACCATACTGCTTTCCGCAGTGATTGAACTAATTTACACTTCCACCAACAATATATAAGGGTTTCTCTTTCTCCTCAACCTCCCCAGCACCTGTTATTTTTGACTTTTTAATAATAGCCATTCTGACTGGTGTGAGATGGTATCTCATTGTGGTTTTGATTTGCATTTCTCTAATGATCAGTGATATTGACCTTTTTTTCATATAATTGTTGGCTGAATGTATGTCTTCTTTTGAGAAGTGTCTGTTCATGTCGTTTGTGTTTGGTTTTTATTTTTTTTTAATAAAAATTTCATTCCAGTGTACCAAATTAAAATTGCCACCAGTAAATACTTTAAGCATCCTTTCCTATGTATGAGATTAGGCACTTTTTACCATATTTTTTGAATCTTTTAAAATAGTCTCAGAGGGCTTTTAATGTAAAATAATGATTTAAGGTCAATCAGTCCTGGTCAGCTAATGATGTTTCCAGATACTTTTCCCTTTCCTCAACATTTTTATCAACACAATTCTTATGTAAATGAGCTCTACTTAAACAGTTTAGTCTGGTTTAGTAAGGTATCCTGTAGAGAGGAAGAATGCATCAACTCTGGAAGTTTAGCATAACCATGTTCTTCTTAAATAACAGATAATGAAACTTTTTTTTTTTAATGAAAACTGTTTTCATGTTCCAGGGTTTTACCCATCTTCAAGTGAAATGATCTTTCAGGAATTAGGCCCAACATGTCTCTCTACATAAATAAGATTGATAAATAAGACTGAAGTACTGAAAGTTTTTTGAGAGTATGTTTTTTGAGTTAATTGAATTTATTGTCTCCAAATTGGTTTTCACACTTCTCTAGTGCAGTCTGTGTTCTGTTAATTACATTTATGAAACTCGTGTCTCACATCCAAAGAATATAATACAGATAGATAACTAGGCTCCCAGATAGACAGCTAATTATAGACAGATTTTTATAAAAGATCAGAAACTAACCTACTCACAAACAATATTTAAAACATTAAAATCACATAATTTATTTTTCTCATTTGTCATTTCTACTATGTGCATATTATTGAGAAAAATAATGATATTTCATTGGTGTAGCTTCATGTACTTTCTAGGATTTTTTTAAATATGAAACTTTACAAATTGAATTGTCTTATTCTCTGTTAACTTAGATGATGAACTATTAGCAATTTTGAACTCTCTTCTGGCAAGAATAACTTTAATAAAAGAAAGTGTATTAATGTAGCATATTAATTTAATGAAAGAAAGCGTAGCAATTTTGAACTCACTTCTGAAAAGAATAACTTTAATAAAAGAAAGCATATTAATATAAATTACAAGTTTCTAATGAATTCTCTTTTCCTATTATTGTAAGCCTTTTTGAAGTTAGCACTCTTTATATTCAGGGGCTAAATCTCACGAACAGTTTGTTATCTTTGTTCATTTATATTAAAGTAAATTTTTTTTTTCTTTTTTTATTTCCTTAAATATTTTAATCGGAAATCTTTCTGGTTGTGTGATTGGCGTTATCTCCAAGGCAACTTTGAAACAGCCTGACCTAGAAGCTTCTATAAATATGTTTTTCTTAGAAAATATGAGGGAAACAAGACAGGTGGCAGGGAATTAAGGACCTAATATCTGTGCAATGTCACTGGGCGTGTGACCCCTTTGAAACCCAGAATCTTTCACATGGAGAGGGAGGCATGCAGAACAGATTGTTGTCAAGGTCAGCTTAACCCTCGAAGACAAGTCACCTATAGCTAAGTCCATGGAGTCTTCTTTACATGTCCTCTTTTCCAAAATCAAATTCCCTCCCCAAATATGAGCAAAAGTGTATAGGAAGCTTGTTTATAGTAGAACTTTGATTGATGATTACTTTTTTATTTCTCTTTTCAGACGTTGAAATCTCATTTTTGGCATTAGCCCAAGCTTTTGACATGAATGTCTGTCGCTCTCTTAAAATGTTTCTGTTCCATTTTAGAACTTGCAGTTCTTTCATTTTTATTGTTTTTTATATTTTTGGGTGTCAATGATATTACCATATAGTTGGTGTAAAATAAATATTATATATAAATATAGCCTATGATAAAAATCAATACCTAGAAATATGGTAAAAACGAAATATGCTCTGTTTAGTGTGTTATTTTTGTAGTATGCAATAAGCATTGTGGTCAAGATCATTGGTATATGAAGTTAATCCATTTATGTGTCCCAGATTAGTCACTTTCTAGCTTTGTGATTTTCTGCAGCTTACCTGCATCAAACGTCATGTTTTGCATTTCTAAAATGAAGAGAATATTGTTTCCTTCATAAGGTGTTTCCAAGGATTAGATAAGACAATGTTCATAAAGTGACCAATAAAATTGGTGCTTAATAAATCTTACCCATTACTTTAAATGTCCCCTGTTATGGCAAACATCCTCAGGGCATAAAGTCATGCAGTTGGAATTGAGGCACCTTGATACTTCCAAGTCAGCTCTTCAGTTATAAGAGTGTATCTCCCATTAAGGACTAGGCTAATTTTTTGGAAGACCAAGACTCAGGTGTTTTAGTTCTTTTGAACCATTTAAGACATCTTGTCTCCAAGCAGCTGATTGGTATTATAGCAAAGAAAAGAACAAACATAATGAGAAAAATGTTTGGACACAAAGATGTAGTATTAGATACCGAAAAAGTATAAATAGTGATAGTAGAACCTAGGAAAGATAAATTCCAATGCTACAAACTATGTACTTATAATTATTAGGCATGAATATCCATTTATAACTTTCCTTGTTGTTGGCTCTCAGGTGGTACAAGCATTTACACTGTATACTTCTTATTGCAGTAACTGACATCACCCTCCAAAAGACTGAAGGTTTGGAACATTAAGGTTTAATAAATTTGCTTATTGTAAATGTGTAGCCTATTTGTGTGACCTTCTGTGTACTGTCTTCTCTGTGCCACAATGTCTCTGTATTAATAAGGCAATTAGAATAAATTATAAATTATAAATTATTATATCAGGTAAAAGCTCTGAAAGTTTTCTGTATTTTTATGTAGAACAAGGTATGGTGTTCTTTTAAAATCGTTTCTTCATATATTCATTCTCATCATTTTATATGTTGACTTTTTGTTGCAAATCTCAATTCATACTGTGTTACCTTCAAAATTAAAGATGACATAATGGTTAACACATTACAAACCCATTTTTTTCTATCATGATCATAATGAAAATAGACAAAATTATTGCGTTCTTAATGCATGCTAAGTGTTTTGCTGAATATATTTTTATCAGATATAAATGCAAAGCAACTATTAGTCTTTTTATTTAAAAAATAATGGCTAAAGAGGTTAAATAACTTGCTTAAGAATAACAAATGGCAGAGCAAGAATTCAACCAAAGTTTAATAAGGACCCTGTGAATGTCAAACGCTACTCAGAGTATCTAGGGCTTATTATTGCATCCTTTCTAGATTGTACTCCTCTTCACATTCTCTATTCATTTCTTCCCTATGTTTATAGGTGCCGCTTTAAATATGAACACACTTTACCTAACTGATACCATCACTTCTCATGATTCACCTCAAACAGCTTTGATGATGATGATGATGATGATGATGATGATGATGATTTTTGAGACAGAGTCTCGCTGTGTCACCTAGGCTGGAGTGCAGTGGTACGATCTCCACTCACTGCAACCTCTGCCTCCTGAGTTCAGGCAATTCTCCTGCCTCAACCTTCCAAGTAGCGGGGACTACAGGCGCACACCACCACACCTGGCTAATTTTTGTATTTTTAGTAGAGATGGGGTTTCACTATGTTGACCAAACTGGTCTCAAACTCCTGACCTTAGGTGATCCACCTGCCTAGGTCTCCCAAAGTGCCAGGATTACAGGTGTGAACCACCGGGCCCAGCCTATTTTGTTTTTTATACTGCAGTAATTACTTAAAATCTTTTCAAGTAAAGAATGATAGCATTGGCCGGGCGCGGTGGCTCAAGCCTGTAATTCCAGCACTTTGGGAGGCCGAGGTGGGCGGATCACGAGGTCAGGAGATCGAGACCATCCTGGCTAACATGGTGAAACCCTGTCTCTACTAAAAATACAAAAAAATTAGCCGAGCGTGGTGGCGGGCGCTTGTAGTCTCAGCTACTCCGGAGGCTGAGGCAGGAGAATGGCGTGAACCTGGGAGGCGGAGCTTGTAGTGAGCCGAGATCGCGCCACTGCACTCCAGCCTGGTGGACAGAGCAAGACTACGTCTCAAAAAAAAAAAAAGAAAGAAAGAAAGAGTGATAGCATTATCTTAAAATTAATTGATTGCACAGAATGAGACATCATAGCCTTATTTTTTATAATTTTATATTTTAGTGTCCCATAGAGAAACAGATAGAAAGTTATTTATCTCTTAATAGTACAGCTTTAAGTTTATAATAGGGATGATTCATCCAATGACGAGTTTAAAGTGCACCTGGTGATGTCAGCAAGTTATATCGGCTATTTTGAAATTGTGGGGAATTGTGAGCTAGACTTCAAAGAGTAATTAAAGTTATGGTAAAGAAATGGGCATATATATTTCATGCATGAGTAGGGAATTTTCTGTCTGTTCAGGACTGTACTCTTTTAAAATTTTTAAATTTTACTTTTTTAATTGACAAATAAAATTGTATATATTTATGGTGCATAAAATGGTGTTTCACCACACGTTCTCACTCATAGGTGGGAACTGAACAATGGGATCACTTGGACTCGGGAAGGGGAACATCACACACCGGGGCCTATTATGGGAAGTGGTGAGGGATTGCACTGGGAGTTATACCTGATGTAAATGATGAGTTGATGGGTGCTGACGAGTTGATGGGTGCAGCACACCAACATGGCACAAGTATACATATGTAACAAACCTGCATGTTATGCACATGTACCCTAAAACTTAAAGTATAACAAAAAAACTTAAAAAAAAAAAAAGATTTAAAAAAATAGTGTTTCAGTGTATGTATACGTTGTAGAATGGATAGATCAAGCTATTTATGTAATGCATTTAGCATATGCATTACTTTACCAAACTAATTTTGTGTGTGTTGGTGAGAACACTTAAAATCTACTACTTAGCAATTTTCAAATATACAACATATTGTTACTAACTATAGTATCCACGATGTATGATAGATCTCTTGAACTTATTCTCCTGTCTAACTGAAATTTTGTGTCCTTTAATCAATACTTCCTAATCCCTCCAACCTCTAGCCTCTGGTAACTCTGGTAACTGCCATTTTACTCTCTGCTTCTGAGTTTGATCTTTTTTTTTTTTTTTTTTTTTTTTTTCCGAAATGGAGTCTCACTCTGTCACCCAGGCTGGAGTGCAATGGCATGATCTCAGCTCAATGCAAGCTCTGCCTCCTGAGTTCAAGTGATTCTCCTGCCTCAGCCTCTCCAGTAGCTGGGATTACAGGTGCTTACCACCATGTCCAGCTAATTTTTTTTTTTATTTTTTTGTAGAGATGGAGTTTTGCCATGTTGGCCAAGCTAGTCTTGAACACCTGACCTCAGGTGATCCACCCGCCTCGGCCTCCCAAAGTGCTGGAATTACAGGCGTGAGCCACCGCTCCCAGCCAAGTTTGACTTTTTAAAACTGCACATTATAAGTTAGATCGTGCATTATTTATCTTTCTGTGCCTGGCTTTTTTCTTTTAACTTAATATCCTCTAGGGCCATCCATATTTTTACGAGTAACAAGATTCCCTTCTTTTTAAAGGCTGAATAGTATTCCATTGTGTTTATATGCCATGTTATCTTTATCCACACATCCGTTGATGGACACTTAGGTTGATTTCTTGGCTATTGTTAATGCTGCAGTGAGTATGGGAGTGAAGACATCTCTTCAGCATATTGATTTCATATCCTTTGAATATATACCTCATAGTGGAATTACTGGATTATATGGTAGTTCTATTTTTTAAATTATTGAGGTGCTGTCACACTATTTTCCATAATGGCTGTAGTAATTTACATTTCCACCAGCAGTGTACCAGGGTTCCTTTTTCTCCACATCCTCACCACTTACCTTTTGTGTTTTAGATAATAGTTGTTCTAACAAGTGTGAAGTGATATTATAGTCTTAATTTCCATTTTCCTGATGATTAGTTATGTTGAACATTTTTTCATACACCTGTTGGCAATTTGTACATCTACTGTTGACAAATGTCTATTCAGGTCCTTTGTCCATTTTTTAATCAGTTTATTTGTTTTCTTGCTGTTGAGTTGTTTGTTTCTTATATATTTTACATATTAACCCATTATCAGATGTATGGTTTGCAAATATATTCTCTCATTCTCTAGGTTGTCTCTTCACTCTGTTGATTGTTTCCTTTTTTGAGCAGAAGCTTTTAATTTTCATGTAATCTCATCCGTCTATTTTTGCTTTTGTTGCCTGATCTTTTGGGTGTCATATTTAAAAATTCGTTGCTCAGACCAATATCAAGGAGCTTTCTCCCCATGTTTTCTTCTAGTAGTTTTACAGTTTTAAATCTTACATTTAAGTCTTTAATCTATTTTGAGGTGATTTTTATATGTGGTGTGATATGAATGTCTAATTTCATCCTTCTGCATGTGAATATCCAGTTTTTCTGGCACCATTTACTGAAGAGACTCTCTTTTTCCTCATTATGTATTCTTGGCATCTTTGTTGAACACTAGTTGACCATAAATATATGCATTTGTTTCTAGGCTCTCAATTATCTTCTATTGGTCTATGAATCTGATAATATGCCAGTAACTCTGCTGTTTTGATTACTATACCTTTGTAATAGAATTTGAAATCAGATAGTGTGATGCTTTCAGCTTTGTTGTCTTTGCTCAAGATTGCTTTAGCTGTTTGAGATTCCATATAAATTTTAGTATTTCGTGGTTCCATACAGATTTTAGTATTGTTTTTCTATTTCTGTGAAAAAAATGCTGTTAGAATTTTGGTAGGGATTGAATAGAATCTGTAGATCACTTTCAATAGTATGAACTTAATTAAACAACATTAATTCTTCCAATCCATGAACAAAGTATAGATTTCTATTTGTTTGTGTTGTCTTCAATTTCTTTTATCAATGTTTTATAGAATTCAATGTACATATCTTTCATCTCTTTGCTCAAATTTATTCCTTTTTGTTGTTATTGTGAATTAGATGATTTTCTGGATTCTTTTTCATACACTCTGTTGTTAATGTATTGAAATACTACTGATTTTTGTATGTTGATTCTGTATCCTGCAACTTTACTAAATTTGTGTATTAGCAGAACTGTATTCTTAATCATCTCAATTATATTCACCATAAATAATAAAACAAGAATAAACTTGCTTCACTGTAAAATACTTGTAATCTAAAGAATCAATTCATATGTTTGTATTTGCTACAAATGGATTTTTCTAAACTACAACAATATAAAGGCCAATTTAACATTTTTATAGAGACATTATTCTTAAGAGGGTAGAATTGCATGAATTCTCAGTTTTGGAGAAGATCTTGTATGATAATGGTTTAGATTAAATATTGGCCAATTCTCTCAAATTCTTGTGTGAGATCTTTAGAAGTTAATTACTTAAAAGTCTGGTAACAGGTGTATTGTTTTGTTTTATATTCTGTATTTAAAAGAAACTTTGAATGCATTTTTAATTAACCTCTGTAGACATATACAAGTTGTACATGGTCCTTTCAACCATTTTCCTACATTGTACCAGAATTATTAGAACAAAACTCGATATCCCATGCAAAATTTAAAAGTTGGACCTTTACCTTACACCGTATGCAAAACTTAACTCAAAATGGATCAAAGACCTAAATGTAAGAGCTAAAGCTATGAAACTCTTAGAGAAAATTGTAGGAGAAAAACCTTCATGACATTGGATTTGCCAACAATTTTTTTGGATATGACACAAAAGCACAAGCAACAAAAGAAAAAATAAGTACAATGAACCTCGTCAAAATTAAAAATCTTTTGAGCATCAAAGACACAATCAAGAGAGTAAAAATATGGACTAGGCACGTGGCTCATGCCTGTAATCCCAGCACTTTGGGAGGCAGAGGTGGGAGAATCACTTAAGGCAAGGAGTTTGAGACCAGCCTGGGCAACATAGCAAGACCTTGTCTCTACAAAAAGAAAAATTAGTGAAAAGATAACCTATAGAATAGGAGAAAATATTTGCAAATCATACATCTAGTAAGGGGTTAATATCCGGAATATATAAAGAACTTCTGTAGCTTAACAACAACAAAAAAATCAAAGAAGATATAAAAATGACCAATAGCACATAGAAAGACACTCAACATTACTCCTCATTAGAGAAATACAAATCAAACCACCATGAAATAGTACTTCACACCCACTAAAATGACTATTATAAAAACAAAACAAACAAACAAAAAATGGAAAGTAACAAGTGTTGGCCAGGATATAGAGAAGTTGGAACTCATGTAGGTTGCTGGTGGGAATGTAAAATGGCACAATAGCTGGGGAAAACAGTTTTGTGATTCCTTGCACAATTAAACATAGAATTGCCGTATGATCTAGCAATTTAACTTCTCAGTATATACCAAAAAGAATTGAAAGCAGGTACTCAAACAGATACTTACAATGTTTATAGCAGCATTATTCAAAATAACCAAAAGGTGGAAACAACACAAATGTCCATCAACAGATAAATATATAAACAAAAAGTAGCCTGTACTACAATGCAATGTTACACAGCCTTAAAAATGTAATGAAATTCTGACGCATGCCACAACATGGATGAACCTTGAAAACTAAGAGAAATAAGCTAGATCCAAAAGCACAAATATTGAATGGTTCCACTTACATGAAATAATTAGAATAGGTAAATTCATAGGGAAGGACAGTAGAGTAGCGGTTACCAGGTGCTGGAGGAGAGGAGGAATGGATAGTTTTGGGGTACAGAGTTCTGTTTGAGATGATCAGGAGTTCTGAAAATGGTCACACAACATTATGGTTAATGCCACTGAATTGTTCCCTTAAGAATTTTTTAAGCAGTAAATTTCATGTTGTGTGTATTTTACCACAGTTTTAAAAACATCTTTATTCCATAAAAAAAAAAAAAAAAATTAGAGACCCCTGAACATACAATGTGGACAGATTTTATTTTAAATCTTATGGTTTAAGTATCAAGTTATTGTTAATTACTTCTCCTAAGTATATAAACCTAATACCCAGTAAAATGATGTCTAGTTATGTGGTTGCAGTATATTAACCAAAGAGGACTCATTGTTTTGAAGCAATAGTAATTATAACTAATGTTTACTGGGTACCTAGTGTGTACCTGACACTGTTTATGTTCTTCAACAATTTTAGCTCTTTAATTTTACATCAATACTATTAGATACTTGTTTTAGCAATTTTATGGATGAGGACACTGAAGTTCAGAGAAGTTAAGTTACTCTTCTGAGTCACACAGCTAAATAGATAAGGATTGAAGACTTAGTTCTAACATAAAGTGACTGACTTCTATGCTTGTCATTTTAACCAGTTTGAAATTTCATCCATATTTGCTTTGAGATACTTGAAAAATCATAGACTATTTTATATAGTTTTGTAAGAATTGTAAAGCTTAGAAATGTAAAATTTTATGTGGGGATCTGAGATTTCCCCCTGTATAACAGGATAATAAATATCAGATCAGAAGATCTCAGTTGGCCGGGTGCGGTGGCTCACACCTGTAGTCCCTGCACTTTGGGAGGCTGCGGCAAGCAGATCACCTGAGGTCAGGAGTTCGAGAGCAGCCTGGTCAACATGGTGAAACCCTGTCTCTACTAAAAATACAAAAATTAGCCAGGCTTGGTGGCGGGCACCTGTAATTCCAGCTATTGGGGAGGCTGAGGAAGGAGAATTGCTTGAACCCAGGAGGCAGAGGTTGCAGTGAGCCAAGATTGCACCACTGCACTACAGCCTGAGTGACAGAGCGAGACCCCGTCTCAAAAAAAAAAGAAAGAAAGAAATGAAATGAAAAGAAAAGAAAAAAAGATCTCAGTTGTTATGTTTGGGGTCTGAACATATATAATGTTCATTGCTTGACTCTAGTCTGCCTGTTTGGTTGTTTGATCTCAATGTTAGTGCATATGATTTTTTTTAAAGTAATTCAATCAGTAGACATTTATCGCATACCTGCTTTATGGATATACTCTTCCAAGCCCTGGAATACAGTGATGGACAAGTCAGAACTGACATTGTAGTAGTTGAGGGAGGAGGGGATGGATAATGAGTAAATGAACAAAGAAACCCAGCAAATCATTTTTGTTCTAGTGCTATGAAGAAAACAGGGTGATATTTGGTGAGTAACTAGGGGCTGATGACTGACTTAGAGGGTGATCGGGGATGGTTGCTATGATGTTTCAGGAGAAGAAACCTAAATGTTGAGAAGATCTGTGAGTAGAGATTCCACTCAGTGTAAACAATGGGTACAACCCTGAGAAAATGTGGCTTCAATGAGGAGCAGAACAAAGGCCAGTGTGGCATGAAACATCCAAAGTCCTGGGGTGCAAGGATATGAAATAACACATGAGATGGATGTGGCCCAGAGCTCAAAGGCCTTGTAGGCCAGAAAGAGGAATTTAGATACTATGCTATGTGTTCTAGGAAGGCGTTGGAAGATTTAAAGATCGAAAATATGAAATAATCCGATTTCATTTTACAAAGCTGTCACTTGCTGCAGTGTGGCACGGGATTATAGGAGGGCAGAATGGAAGTGGAGGAAAATGGATATGGGAGGAGTCAAAGAAAAAAATGACAATGATTTGGGCATAGGTGAGAGCAGTAGAGGAGAAAGCTTATGTTTCATCTTCAAAAGGTAAATTGGACTTTTAAAAATGACTGAACTCTACACATATATTGCAAAAGTACAAAGAATTGAACATTCAGAGCTTTAGGAAGATACATAGTTTTTAAAAGAAGGGGATTCCTGCTCTTTGAAGTGGACCAGTGTTACTAGAGCTGATTCGCAGTCAAAAGACAGTCTCTTATGCTGCTTTCCATAGTGAAAAAACCTTCCCTCTTTAGCATGAAACTCTCCTATTCTTAGTGGCAACTGGAGATAATATTGAAAAGAAAAAATAATAACTTCACAGAATAAATCATAGAAAGTAAGACATTTTACAATGATGAAAATATATAGAAATTCTGATTGTTATTTTAGGATATCAAATAACACCACAAAATCTTCCAAAAGCACATCTGAACTCTGAACTGATTAATAGCCTCTATTAATTTTTTTTCTGTTCTGTAGGAAAGTAGACTCTTTAGTTCAGAAAAACCCAGGAAAAGGAATTTATCTGACTTTTCTGTCTTTTCTCCATGTTTCAACATTCCCAAAAGTGATTTAAACCTCAAATTAAGGTGATTCTGTCATCTGGGTGGCAAAGATTATGATCTATGACATCTTATCTTGCACGCATGCATTCAATTATTCATTTTTGGTGTGACTTCTTTTTTTTTTTTGAGACAGAATCTCACTGTGTCCCCCAGACTGGAATGCAGTAGCATGATCTCTGCTCACTGCAACCTCCACCTTCCGGGGTCAAGCGATTCTCCTACCTCAGCCTCCCAAGTAGCTGGGATTACAGGCATGCGCCACCACACCCAGCTGATTTTTGTATATTTGGTAGAGACAGGGTTTCACCATGAGGGCCAGGCTGTTCTTGAACTCCTGGCCTCAAGTGATCCACCCGCCTTGGCCTCCCAAAGTGCTTGGATTACAGGCATGAGCCACCATGCCCAGGCTTTTGTGTGACTTCTGTGTGAAAATAACTCTTATAAGCATTTGGTAACCAAAATAGAGAGTTATTGTACAGTCCTTTGAATAAGCCCTCTTTAATTTGTTGTAATGGGTAAATTTATAGGATTGTGACCACACAGCTTCATTTCTAATCACCAACCCCATACCTTGCCTGTTCTCTTTCACAAACCAATACACTGTGGTGCTAGCTGAAAACATTTCTAATCATAGACTAATCTGCAGCTGGTGACTTCATGGCAAGATATTTGTGGTCTGACTGGAGATTGACCACATCCTGTGGTTAAATGTTGTTATTATTTTTTTGAAGACTCTTTGAAGTGTCTTAACTGTTTTCATTTGATGTTTCAACTGACTTATTTGTAGTAATAGCCAAGCATTTATGCTTTGAAAATTTGAATTGATATCCTTTATGTATCACATGGATATCTGTTGTATCTGGTGATGTACTATTACATTTTGTATTTTCCGGGTTTTTTTTTAATTAAGGGACCATCGTATTCCTCATCTAATATAGGCTCTAATACTTGGACACTTGGTATATACTTGTTAAAAGAATAAATGTGCAGATGACTAGAAGAATAGGAGTTTTAAATCCTCCTTTTAAAGAAAAATGTTAATAATAAAAAATACCTGTAGTTCCACTTCCCTGTTTTAACTGATTTCATATTGCATCTTACCTTTCACATACTGTTTAATTCAACTAATGTTGATTGAGCTGCTAATATGTCTCAGGCAATGTGTTAGGCTCATGTTAGGTTCAAGGGATACCAAATATGAGTAAGACATGGTCCTTGCTTTTCCTTATCTTGAGGTTTAGTAGGAGATAATGGGTATATAAGCAGATGGTCTCAGTGTGAAATTTAAATCAAACAAGCACAGTATGCTATGAAAGCACAGTGGGTGGATTTCAGAGAAGTATTTCTGGAGGAAACTTGGGCTCCTTCTTGAAGAATGTATAAGCTCATGGAAAATTAAATCAAGATTGCCTAGCTAGGCATTACCAGCAAGGAATTACATTAAAAATGCATGGTGAAATAGGCAACTAATCAAACTTCAAGGTAATTGGTGTGGAATTAAAAAGGTAGAGATCTCAGTAAGAGTGTGCCAGGTTATAGAGGTCCATGCATGTCATGGTAAGGGCCTGAAACTATGTACTCTAGGCCAATCAATGTTAGCTTTCCAAAGAGGAGGTCACTGATACCTTGAAACTGAGCTTTAAGTATGTGTATGCAGAAGAACCTAGTAAAATTGCTCCAGTATAAAGAACTCTTAATATAGGAAACATTTTATAAATGGAAAAGTAGATATTTAATAGTCACAATTGAGAGTTTAAAAGAAACTAGTTATCTCCATCAAGAGTCTTTATTTCATAGATTCTCTAAGGATTTTTTAAATTCTAGGTTAGCTTCCTTCAACACTATCGCAGTCTGTAATATTTTTCACTAAGTTCCCCCTCCACCTTTTCCAAAACTTCCTACCATTAAAATTTGCTTAAGTGAAACTGGGACAACAAGAAGTATATTTGGGTGGGATAGGATACTGTGCCGAAGTTATTTATTTGTACTATTCTTACCGCAATAGTTTAGTACAGATACACTCCAGACTTGAATATTGTGACTAAATAGTCTCCAGGTGATCAACTAAAAAGAATTGTATTCTGTCATCACTTCTCCTCCCATTGATCCCAAGAAGTATCTCCAAGAAAATCACCTTTCCTTCTCCAACATTAGAAATCAGTGGGATGGCACCATCCACCAAACTACCCATTAAACCACTATCTTAGAATTGGAAACACTGAAACATCCTTGTTTCCTTCTTACGGTCCAGCAAAATGGTTCGGTACCTTGGCAGCACACCCTTCCCTATAGAACCAGAGGGAGGGAGTGGGGAAAATACAGGAAGAACCAAAAGTGAGGATTTTATGAGAGACAAAGTGAAAGAAAGCTCTCAATGAAAGAAAGCCCCCACATTAGGCTTTCAGTACCCAGATCCAGAGTGCCTATGTATGCTTTCCATTTGCCATTGTTTGCAGCCTGGTTTGCATTGTAGTAACTTAACATTAGTCAGTAATGATGCCTACAGATATTGTGTTTATTATATGTGTAAGAATGCATTTTATTTTGTTTTTATTTTTTGAGACAGAGTTTTGCTTTTGTCACCCAGGCTGGAGTGCAATGTTGTGATCTCGGCTCACTGCAACCTCCACCTCACAGGTTCAAGCAATTCTACTGCCTCAGCCTCCTGAACAGCTGAGATTACAGGCACCCACCACTATACCCAGCTAGTTTTTGTATTTTTAATAGAGACGGGGTTTCACCATGTTGGCTAGCCTGGTCTCGAACTCCTGACTGCATCTGCCTGCCTTGGCCTCCCAAAGAGCTGGGATGTGTGAGCAACTGTGCGCAGCCAGATGCATTTTATTTTTAAGTGCACAGCTAAAGATTATCTTGTCATATTGTTGAAAAGTGACAGAGCTACTACTAAGTGTGAATAAAGAGCTTGTAGTTTTGCAGGCATTCATTAAATTAAATAAAGCCATATATGCCTATGAACATAATAATCTGTTTTTTAGAAAACAATTTATTGAACCAAACTATTAAAGCAAGTTTCAGCAAATTAGTTGCCTAACATTTGCACATAAAAAGCAACAAATAGTTTTTGATTCAATGAACAATTGATTATTAAAATCAAGCACATTTGTCTTACTGAACTGTTATAATTATTAAAAATGGAAGCAATGTAAGGCTGTATAGATGTTTGTAGGCAGCAATTAAGTATAAATCTGTTGCTCTTTCTTTTATATGTTAGCCTGAAAAAGAAAAAAGCATGCACTTAGAGATCACATGGGGAAATTTGATAATTCAGATAATTTGACAGATGATAAGCTGTCTCAAATCCCTTTAAGAAGATAGTATAGTATAAGTAACACACAAATATATGAGTAAGTGAATAATTTTTAAATTGACAATAATTTGAATGATCTAGACTTACCTCAATCTCTGTATTCTAAATAGGCAATGTGCTAAGAAAATGAGTATAAATAAGATTTTAGATAATTACTTAACATAGTAATTTGCATGTGGGATGCCTCTGCTTAGCTGTTTCTTAATGGAGCTCTGGCAGAATTTCTAATTTGTAAAGGAGGCAAATAAGACTTCATCACCCTTTACTTAAAAGAAATGTATTTTCATTTCCTTAGAAAAATATTCCAAAATTTAGAAATATGGCTATTCAGACTAGTGCTCTCTTTTCAAATTAAATTGAATTATGCAGCTTTACTGTGATGCTTATTTTTTAATTCATTGAACATTTCATATCCAGTAAAAAGTCAGCTAAAATTACTAGAGCAAATCAGGCTTTTTTTGAACGCTTACTAAGTGGGTGTGTATGCTTGTGTGTACACGTGTATGCATGCACACATACAATAAACCATTCAGTAATATTCCAGAGACCCAACTATAATGCCAGTAAAAGAATAAGAAATCTGTTGTCTGATGATATTTGTAGTACATGGCAACAGAACACTCAAGCTGAAGCATGAAGAACTTGTGAAGATGGATGTTAAACCTAAAAACAATTACTAAGTCACTTCTTAGCTGTCGACAAAATCAAAAGGTTGGGAATAAAACCAGCAATAACTCTTGATTTTTTTAAAAAAATGATATTACTATCTTAGACATCCCTTCAGAAAGCATTGTTTCTGTTAAGCCTGTGTGGAGATTAATCTGGCATTATCTTTTTAAAAATGTCTAGATTGACTTAAGCCTTTATTCAGATAAATGGGAAAATGTTATGTAACTAGAAATGAGCTACTAGTTTTCACTGTAAAAGCACAGTCACTAGAGCATATCAAAAAGCATGTTGAGCACATTTGGGAGAAGGTGACTTTTTGTTTGTTTTTAAGAGACAGAGTCTAGTACTTTCTCCCAGGCTGGAGTGCAGTGCGGTGATCGTAGGTCACTACAACCTCTACCCTCTGAGCTCAAGCAGTCCTTCTCCCTAAGCCTCTTGAGTGGCTGAGATTACAGGCATGCTCCGGCATGTCCAGCTAATTTTTAAATTTTTTATAGATATACAACTCACTATGTTGCCCAGACTGGTCTTAAATTCCTGGGCTCAAGTGATCCTCCTGCCTTGGCCTCCCAAAATGCTGAGGTCACAAACCTGAGCCACCACACCTGGCTTGTAAGTCCCTGTAGTAATAAAATATATCCTGAATAATGTGAGGAATGAGAGGAAAGTTAGAGACCAAATAAGGGGAAATTGAGATTCCTGTTTCCAACTCTTTTATTCCTTTTTTCTCCCCTCTTTCCAGTTGAACTCCTGTTTCTTCCTAGGTGTTCATGTCCCACATTTCTTCCTGGCCAACTCTTCCTCATTTATGTAAGGTCCTCCTTGGATAGCACCTCCTCTGTGAAAGTTTCTCTGACCCACAGAAGGAATTCATTATTCTCTCCTCTCTTTTCCCTTAGCCTTTATGAGACTATTATTTCCTCTTCATTTTTTGCTTATCCTTTGTATGGAGTAACTTCCTGAATCTATATAGCAGTGGTGTGGAACCCTCTAGGAAGCATAGGAAATAGGAGAAATAGCAAGAATTCTTCATAAACTGCAATAAGTGACAAGATGCAGCAAGACACCCAGCCTTCCTGGCTGACATGGGGCACTGATTGGTGTAATGTTCCAGTGTGGATGTTACTGTGTATTCATCAGTGAGTCTGCATAGATAGAGTCTACATATGTCCCATTTGTGCTAATTCTTCTTCCTTTCATCATGCCAAAAAGGTAAGTATTGGGTGAAACCTTTTTACTTACAAGTATACATATTTCCTCTGTAAATGGGATAATTCCTGAGTCTAGGATTTGCTGGGTCTTAAGGATTGTGACTTTAAAAATAGACCTATGCTTTAGTTAAAGCATGTTCCACAGGAACATAATTTTTTATTTATGTTTCTGTTTTCTCCACTAGACTAGATGCTTGATAGAAGTTACAACTTGATTCTTTATATTCCTGTCCATTAGCATGGGCAAAGCTCACACATATAATGAATACAGTTGAATAATGTTTGTAAAATTTGTATATAAATGACACTGCTTAATGACAAAGTTTAACTCTCCATGAAGTTATTCGTATTTTCAGGAAAAAAAATGCAGTGAGAACAAATGAGTCACCCACTGGAGAACTTGGTACGGGATGTCCTGGTATCCTCAAAACAAGAAGGATCATTTAAATAGCTTGCAGCCACCTGTAGCTTGAGCTCTCCTTTGTAAACATCTACACACTCACAGGGATCAACAGTAACAGTATCTCCTCTCCAGTAGAGGATCTGTTGGTCTTCTGAGTACTGAAGACTGATAAATGATAGAATCTCTTCTTGTCTGACATCTTTGAAACCCCCAATGTTCCAGAACCTGGAAAACCTGTTGTCGTGTAGGGGCGTATCAACAAATCAGTAGCTTCACTCATCTGTCACTTCTATTTCAGGATTCTTTCTGGAGTACTGATGATTAGAAATATGTTAGAATCTGAACTTTGGGGTATAAATTCACCCATTATCTACAGTAGCTTTCCTACTTTCATAACAAGATCTACACATTTTGTGGCTAAATGCTCATTTTTCTGATGACCAAAGCTAACTTTTAGATGAATTACTGATATACAGAAATGATTTCATCCCAATTAACATGTGAAACACAATTTAACTGTGATGATGTTTTCAGTCAAAGGCAGTTGCCTTGGCATTAACAGTGAAATCTTACCTGCACAGGAAGGCTCAGCCTAACCCTGGCAGAATTCTTAGGCTGTATCAGTACATGTGACATTAATAATATGTAGCTTATCAGGTGATGATACTCAGTTAGTAACATTCATCAGTGGGCCAATGGCAGATATTTTTTAACGTGATTATAATTTTTCTCTAAGGATTACCCAAGCATAATAAATAAGAAAATATGAGCAAAAATTGTGATAATACAAGGGATTTTTAAATGGCAATGATTTTAACATATAGATAAATACAAATAATCATGTCTATATTATATTGTTTGAAACTTAGTCTAGTGAATGACAAGTGATAGCATAGGTATTGAGAGTTTAATTTATCTTTTATTCAGCAAAACTTCTGATAGGCTTACTGAATTCCAATAGTTAATACATAATTCCTCTGTGTACTCAAATTGTTTCTAATTAGATGGACTTCTCTATTCTTTTAAAAATGTATTTTGTAAATATTCTTGTTATCTTTAGAATATCTGTGGTGTTTGTAAAACCATATACAGTGATTTCTTTCATTTCCTTTGTGTTTTTTTTTAATGCACAGTAGAGTATATAGGTCAGATGCCTTTTGAAATGCCTGATATGTTAGAAATCCTCCATTCACCTCTTTAAATGAGTATTTGCTTTATTTATTTATTTATTTGTTTGTTTTTGAAACAGGGTCTCGTTCTGTCATCTAGGCTTGAGTGCAGTGGCATGATCATGGCTCTCTGCAGCCTCAATCTCACAGACTCAAGGGATCCTCCCACTTCAGCTTCCTGGATAGCTGGGACTACAGGTTCATACCACCCCGCCTGGCAGGCTCTCATTATGTTACCTAGGTTGTTCTTGAACTCCCAGGCTCAAGCAGTCCTCCCATCTCAGCCTCCCAAAGTGCAGGGAGTATAGGCGTGAGCCACCACACCCAGCAAAATCAGTATTTTATAAGTGAAATTACATATATATACACACATAACCTAATAGTATATGTGTCTGTGTGTGTGTGTGTGTGTGTGTGTGTATGTATGTATTACAGTTGTTCCTCGCTATCCACAGAAGATTGATTCGAGGACCCTCTCGGATAACAAAATCTGCAGATACTGAAGTCCCTGATATAAAATGGCATAATACTGTATTTGCCTATAACCTATGCACATCCTCCAGTATACTTAAATATTTTTAATTGTTATTTGTTTATTTTTGAATACTGTATTTTTGATCCTCAGTTGGTTGAATCTGTCATGTGAAATCCTCATATACAGAGGGCCAACTGTATATATAATTTAATGATAGCGAATTACTAAAAATATGGGGCCATAAGAAAAATTATTGATAGCAAATTACTAAAAAAATTTGGACCAATAAAGATTAGTGACTTCAAGAATTAAAAGACTATACATATATGAAAATTAACTCTTAAAATGTGACTTGGTTATTCAGTTAGCTTGGATAGATGAAGCAGAAAGTTAAATGGTGATTATGAAAACAGAATTTTTGTATATGTGGTTTAACTACGTTGTGAGTTACATGAGTGTGTTATTTCTCCTTTTGTCTCACTACTTTAATGGGAGATTGTTGTTGCCCAACTCTGGGTCGAGTGTGTAATCAACTCTTTTCAGCCAGATTCTTTACCTCCAAAAGAGTGTCTTACATCTTTGGGTCTGGGCCCAGGTTCAACTCCAAGAACTATACATCTCAGGAACCAAAGGTTATGCTTGGCAGGGAAGCCTAATGCCCCAACAAGGCACTCACTAATCTATCTGAGTGGACTATTAGTGTTTTTCTATTTTAAAAATTTGTTTTATATATGCACAGGTACTCTAGCATCAGCTGTTGTGTCTTCCAAAGAGTTGAGTGCATTATTACATCAACTCATCCATGCTCATAATATACGTGTATGTGCCAAGTGGAATTTTGGGAAGCTAAGGGTAGGACTGGTGCAAAACTGTGCAATTACAAATTATAGGCTTCTGAAGAGGTAATCTGACTCCGTAAACCAGCCTCAAATCAAAAAAGATAAGTACTATGGTAAGACATAAGAGCTAGTCTCCAAAACACAGCTTGCACAGCCCTAAATTCATTATTAATATTTCCATAAGGACACAGAAAGGATGCTATAAATGACTCTTATCTCACAGACACTGCAGAAAGACCACTTACTTTCAAATTTGACATTCTACTTCTCCATGAGTGTTCTTGGGAATTCCTGGAAGAGAGACAAGCATGTGGAAAGGCCCTGGGGCAAGAAGGAGCTTGCTATGCTTGAGGAAGTGGAGGAAGGCCATCACAACTAGACCTAGACAGACAGGGGCCTCAATTGGGAGATAGGTGGGATACAAATTAAGCAGAGACATGAAGGTCATGTCAGGAGCTGGCCTGAAAAATCAGTGTACAGCTGTTGAAGAGCTTCATGCAGACATGTGACAAAATTGGATGTACATTTACAGCTATTTTGTGGAGAGTTGATGCGGGGCAGGGGCAGGGGGGCCAAGATAGGAAATGGGGCCCGTTAGGAGTTATTGCAGTGGTACATGTGAGAGATAGCAGAGACTTAGGCTGGTGACATTGTAGTGGAGATAGTAGTCCTGATTCAAGTCCTGTTTTGGAGATACAATCAGCAAGATTTAGTTAGAGATCAGTAGATACATAATAGAAAAGGTGATTGGGCCTCTTCACCTTCAGGTACTAGCTCAAATAACAGGTCAAACCAGAAAATCATGAACTGGTGCTTATCGTTTCATTCACCCATTTAATTAATCACTTATTCACTCGGAAAACAATTATTAAGCTCTTTCTGTGTGCCAGGCACTGTGTAAGGTGCTGAAGAGACAATGTCCCATTATCATTCATGTGCTCTGCCTGACAGACCCTTACACCAGTGGTTGGCTTGATTTACTTTATGTCTTAGAACATGGTGCTAAGGAGACCTACATTTTTCATTGTATCCCCATAGATTTTGTTCATTTAGACACATGGTTCCCTTCAGGGGTCCTTAGGGAGCCCCTGGGGTAACTAGGAATGGATGGAGTTGGCACACTGGTTGGCACACTGACAAGGTAGTGCTGCCGCACCTAGGACGGGGCCTGGTGTTGAAGTCTTGCCATATATAGGACAGCTGCACACTCATAATGTAGAATCATCCAGCCAAGACACCCAGTAACACTCCTACTAATGAGCCCTGATCAGCTTCACACTGACCAGTGACTACTCTCCTGCCCCCACCAGTAGTCAAACTGTCTGACTTTAATCAATGATTAAAGGGCATGTAAGTGGGAATTCTTTATGTCTGTATTCTTCCCAGTCTTTTTGCATGATCCTTTGGGCTATTCCAAGCCCCTTGTCTTACCCTGCTCTGCTCCCCAAATTGTGTACAAGGGGCAAGCTAGTAGGGCAGCACAGGCAAGAGAAAAACTAGTCCTTTTCCTTTCTTTTGTGTGTGTTCTTGGGAAATGTCTTTAATCTCCATTACTTTCGTTTCCTTGTCTGTAAAACAGAAATAGCACTAGTATCTACTTCATAGGGTTGCTGTGTTACAATCTCTAGAGCACTTAGAACAGCGCTTGGTCTTGGCACATTTTCTTAGTCTTTTGGGCTGCTTAACAGAATACCATAGCCTGGGTGGCTTGAACAACAGACATTTCTCACAGTCCTGAAGGCTGGAAGTCTGAGATCAGCATGCCAGCGTGGTCTGGTTTTGGCGAGGGCTCTTTCCTGGACTGCAGTCTACTGACTTTTTCTTATATTTCTACATGAAGAAAAGAGAGGGGAGAGCTCTCTGGAGTCCCTTTGGTAAGGGCACCAAATGAGGGCTCCACCCTCATGACCTGATTACCTCCCACAGGCCCCACCTCCTAATATCAGCACTTTAGGAGTTAGGATTTTAACCTGTTAACTGAGGAGGAGGCACAAATATCCAGGTAGTTACACACACAATAAGCACCCAATGAATATTTGTTGTTATTGTTATTGTTCAACAAGTGGAAGACAGTGTGTTGGATGACCATGCAGGTGACGCAGATGAATATGTCACCATTACAATTTCTGCCTTCATCACTAAATGAAGACATACCAATTGCTTAAATGCAAGGCAGCATAAGATATGTTTTTTGACAAACAAAAATCTGGTGGTGATTCTTTGCTTAACTGCTTAATGAACCTTTGTTACCTCTGCTCAGAGACTTGGATTTCAGGTCTGGCAATTTCATCTCACTAGGCTTGTTCTTCAGCTTTAAGTTAATTTCCCAGGGGAAATTACTCATTTTTCCAGGAGTTAGTCCCAGTCCTACCTTAGCAAGATTGCCTCCTACTTGTGCATTAACTAGGTGCCTCTCTTGGTTCCTGTTTTGCGTCGGCTCCAAACTGAAGTTCCTAGCTTTCCCCCACCACCTTGAGCACTGCTTTTAATCTCCAAGTCAGGGCTATTCCTTGGGTTAATGTGGCACTATTTTTTTTTTTAAAGCCCAGTCTTTGACTCTACTTGCTGCTCAACCTCATGGTCAAAGATCTGTTACTGATGAAATTTTATGAATGTTGTATTCTGGATGAAACTAATTTTAACCATTTCTGATGTGAGTTACAAATTGTGCACTAGAAACAAAAGAACAATTTATTATACAGGGTAATACAGTGTGAATCAACATCACTATAAATAACAACAATAACACAAATATTTATCTTTCTGATATGTAGTCTCGTCTTTTCATGTTCTAGAGTTATCTTTTTTTTTCCTTGTGAGCCCTAATGTTCTGGAGATTCATAAATGGTAATTAATGCTTCAAATTTATAATTGATATGCTTCATATCACAGTAGAACTCTGACATCAGTTTATTCACAAAATCTCTAATTAGTTAACAGTTTATTCATGAAACTGATTTAATTTGGGCACTATATGAAATTTCACACAACACACTAAAAATTTTCAAAAATATGTAATAACTATGGCTTAACTTTGTGGTCTATTAAACAGCAATGTGAGTATAGAAATATGTTAAAGTTAGAAAATTCAGTAGCTTCTCTTCAAGACATTGAAATCTATTATAACTGCCATTTTTTCTTTTTCAGACATTTATCATACATATAGAAGAAATGATAAAATGGTTTCATTTGTGTAAAGATATTTTTAAATATTGGGAAAAATGAATGCTAGGAGAGAGAATGTTGTCAGACACAGTTAACTACATAATCTAAAACTCAACATGAAACTCTACACCCCTCAAATTTGTCTAAAGCTATTATGATTTATTGAAAACTACCAGAATGCTAGTCCCCCTGACTTTTAAGTATTCTTCTTTAAATATGAACCCCTTAGGAAATAAAGCCTATTGCCATGTATAACTAAACTTTGGTATGTGTATGATTTTTTTTGAGCTCAGGTAAAGTCCAGACTTACAGTAAATTAAATGGATAGCATGATTCTCTAACTGGGTTAATTCATTTAATCATTACTTCAAGAGTCATTAATTAAGCAAATATGTATTAATGCTAGGTTAGATGCTAACATAACAAAGATCAGTAAGTTGATAGCCCAGTGATCCAGGATCTGGTATTTCTCATAGGGCAAATAATATATTTAAGGAGCCTATAAATAGCAGCAATTTTATTAATGTCAGTAGACTTTAATCAATGTTTATTAAACATTTTAACAATCCCAAATTGTCTAATATATGTAGATTTTCTAGGCACTTATGGTCAAAAACAAGGATAACTATGAGTACATATTGTATCTATAATACATTAGTCACATTCAAAGGAAGAAATCTCACAAAAATTGTTATCACTATACAAGCAACAGATTTGTTGAAAGTGTTTTTTGTCTAATTATTTTGCTTTGTAATTTATGTAAGGTACATTGTGTGATAGCCTTATTATAGATTCTAATTGAAATAAATAGCTATGCTATTAAATGGAATTATGTACATGTAACCATGATTTTTAGAACATGCCTATATGAAGATTTATATGATAATTTTAGGTAAACATTTTATATGTAAAAATAATAGAATTGGAAATAATGACTGACATGAAAGGACTTGGAAGTATCCAGAATGCAATTAAGAGAGGCAGAATTTGCATAAATATTCAAATATATTTATAATTTTTAGAATCCCATATTTTCCTTTTGGGAAGGAGAATAAGGGAGAGAATACTAACTGGTGATCTCTAAAACATGCTATCCTTTGATGATGTTTCAGAACTTAATAAAGCAAAAAAGCAAACAAGTGAACAAAAAGAAAAACTAATTTATCATCCTTTTATCTCACTCTATAGTGTTCATACATGAAGCTCTATCCCTTTACTTGATGCTTTTCCAAATGACTCATGCCTTCTAAACTGGAAAGACTGGCAATGTCATTATTGGAAAATCTGCACTGTGGAGTGGTTGAGGGCATGAGCTGTGGAGTCGATGGCCTGCCTGTGTCACTAAAGACTGTGTGATCTTGGGCAAGTTACTTAACTTCTCTGGGCCTCCATTTTCTCATCAATAAACTGTCAGGGGAATTGCTCAGCGGGCAATTGTGGGGATTTATGAGTTAATATAATGCTTAGTACACTGTGTGGTTTATTGTAAGAACTCAGGAAATGTTAGCTCATACAAGGTTAAATCCCAAAAATGAAATATCCTTTTAAAATCAAGCCAGATCATAGCAGAAGAAGAAATGGTTGATAAATGAGAAAATGGTCTACCTTACTAATAACCAAGAAATGCATATTAACGTGAATTTTCCACAATTGAATAGGTGTTTATTTATTAATAATAACTATTATTAGTAATGATTTGGGCCTGTGGGCACCTTCACAATGTTGGAGGTACATCCATTTTGGAAGGCAATTTGCCCTGTCTGCTCTACAAAATTTTAAATGTGGGTACTCTTTCACCCAGTAATTTTACCTGTAAGAATTTCTCTTGTAGAAATACCCTCTAATATGCACATATATGTGTGTGCACTCATGTATGTACACACATGCATATCTCTATTGATTGCTGTGTTACGTTAAATTAGGGGAAAATGCTTCTGATATGACATGGTGCCCATAATTTAATGTAAAATGACAAATATAATTAGCTTAATTATTTACATATAGTACATGATCCCACTTTTATGGGAAAAGTATCTATTTTTATGTGTGTGTTTTCAAGGGGAAAAATGTATATTTAAGGATGCACACGTGCAAAAATAGCAAAAGGAGACACAGAAGGATACAGCCTGCAAACTCATACTCAATAGCTATGATGTGTGTCATCTCCTTTCATTCAGAAAATGTTTCTAAATTGTGCCAAAATTTTGTCAGGTATCAATTAATATTTGAAAAATTGAAATGAAAACCATTTTCTGTAAAAGATATTGCCTAATATATTTATATTTATGGCATACAGAAAATTGTGACCTCATGTGTCTAATGATAGACAAATAAAAAAGATTAAAATGTTTAGTATAATATAGATTTGACTTATGAAAACTGTCTCATGTTTTAAAATGTTTTGAGTTTTTTAAATCATCTAAGAAAAAATCTATATGGACACATTTGCAAATCTATTGATACTTATTTTTTTCTTCTTTTTAAATGCGATTATCTTTTTTTATCTTCCCAGAGTTACTGGAGGTGAACTGTTTGAAGACATAGTGGCAAGAGAATACTACAGTGAAGCTGATGCCAGGTAAGTGACTTGCCCTGGGCAAGATACAAGACTCAACATTCAAATAATACTTTTTCAGTATATTTCTTTACCAATGCATATTTGTACAAACAAATGTTCTAAGGATCTCCAGGATGATCCTTAGGAAAAAAAAAAAAAAAAACTATGAATCTGGTCTATATTTTTATCTAACATCTGTAGTTAGATTACATATTTTATCAAAAACAATAAGAAAAAAACAAAGCAAAACACCCCACCTAACTGGAATGACTTCTGCTAAAGCAATATATTTTTTAGTAAAGGTCAGAGATCAAAGATTGAAATCCTCTAATCCCTAGATAGATTCTAGGTTGCCCAGTGTTAGCCAGTAGTCACATGCGGCTATTGCAATTTCAGTTAATTAAAATTAGATTAAATTAAAAATGTATTTCTCAGTTGGTCTGACCACATAGCTGGTCTAGCCAACTGCCTAGTAGCCACAAGTGTCTAGTAGCCACCAATTGGCCAGACCAGATACATAACATTTTCATCATCACAGAAAGTTCTACCGAACAATGAATATCTAATCACAAAGCAGAAACAGACTGAAGAAAGTCTCAGTGGCCTTTTTAAGGAACTATTATTAGCTAATTAACTCTTTGGAAATATCATTAAAACCCTTGGACTTCTGAGTTGAAAAATATTTATTCAAACATTTAAGAGAGTTCAAGAGTAATTTTTCTATCTTGTTAATTGGCAAAATCTTTACAAAAGTTAAAAAAATAACTAAGTTTTTTGTCTAATTTGCAACTTCCTAGACTACCCAAGGCAACATTTTTGGAGTGGAGTAACATTAACCACTTGCTTAGATATTACTTAGACTGCATGGTGTTAATTTTCCTGTGTACTTTTATATATTCTGTAACTGTCATTTAATTTTAAAAATCTGATCAAGAGTGATTGGCTCATTATTAGCAATGTAAATGAGATGTTTGGGGGGAGAGATTGAATCTGCCTCCATTCTCTAATGCCGTCGGAGCTTCCCAAGGCTTGCTAATCCCACTGTAGCCTGACCCTCAACAGATGTCCAGCTGATATTAAGGTTCCCAGCCCCTCCTTGCCCTCAGAGGCACACTTCTAAGTTTCTAATTTTTCTTCTTGGTTTAATGCACTGTTTATGGCATTTTGCGAATCTATCCGTACATGACTACACTCTAATTTTTTAATGTAATTTCTATGGCCAAAGTCAAATAGAAAATTCTGTGTAATTTATACTATGATGAGTGAATCATCACTTGCTCAGTTTACCCCAAATCCCCACATTAGGGTCCTGAAAGGGGCCTCGGGGGGAACCTCTGGAAGTAGCTATTTGGCCACTTGCCAAGAAACAGTAATACTTTTAATCAAGGTACTAAACTGAGGAATTTCATTTATTTTGCCCTTCAAAGTTATGTTAAACAGGCTGTTACTTGGTTTGAAAAATACTGGTTGAAATTAAAATAGAGACAATTTTTACTGCTAAAGAGCCCTAAGATATTTTTTTATGAAAGCTCTCAGACAAAATTAAAGAGAAGAAACATTTCCTTCTCACTACAAGAATAAGGAGGCTATTTCTCAGTCAGATGTGATGGCCCACTCCTATAGTCCCAGAACTTTGGGAGGCCAAGGTGGGAGGAATGCTCGAGCCCAGGAGTTCAAGACCAGCCTGGGGAACATGGTGAAACCCCCTCTCTACTGAAAATATAAAATTAGCCAGGTGTGGTGCCATGCTTCTGTAGTCCCAGATAATCTGGAGGCTGAGGCAGGAGAATCCCTTGAATCTAGGAGGTGGAGGCTGCAGAGATCATGCCACTGTACTCCAGCCTGGGCGAGAGTGAGACCCTGTCTCAAAAGAGGATATTTGATTGTCAAGAAAATGGTAAAAAAATTTTTACTAGTTCTCGAAAATGTAAGAATTGAATCCATTCTCACTAGTAAAAAAAATGGTGAAGTCCATTTAGTATGTATTATTGTTTACTTCTTTATCTTCTGTTATTCCCAAGATTCAATAATTTATCCTTGTTGTTTGAGAACAGTAAGAGAAATATTCCTAAAGAGTAGTGCAAAGTGAACATTATTGTAAAAGAAAAAAGATTCCTATGGTTTAAAAATAATGACCAATACTTAAATAAGCAATATAGTCAACAGCAATGAATGTGAGACCCTTTTAGTCATATTGTTATTAAGAGAACTAGAAAAATCATAGTCATGATCAATTTTTAAAATATTTACATTGTAATAAATCAGAGGGTGATTACTTTTTTAAATTCAAGATTTTTCTTTGGAATAATATTATTTTATACATTAAATGGTTGAAAATGTCCTTATTAAAATGTTTGCTTCATCTTTCAATGAATAAATGTAGTTCAGGATGTACTTGCATTTGAATTACACAGTGAACTTATGCAAAATTCATCAGTGTGATAGGTTCTACATTATTATATGTCAGATGACAGCTCACAGGACCTTATAGGTGCCAAACAAGGATTTCTCCTCTCTAATTAGCAGTCCATTTGACATCAGTGAACCTTTAATAAGAATAGCATAAAATGTGCATTTTGATATAGTATGAAGCAAAAGTTTTTCTTCACTGAAGTGTATGGAAATAGGTTTAACAATTACCAATGCTCCAGAGGATTATAAATTTCTATTTATTTATTCTTTGAAAGCTCCCTAGCTCTTCCCCAAAATATTCTTATACTAACGCGGAGTTTATTTTATTTATGGGTTTGCTTTAAATTCTCCCGTTATTGTTGGAGACTTGCATTTGTTTTCCTGTTATATACTTTACTAAAGCAACACTTCTAAGGCAAAATGGTAAATGTGTCCCTCCATTTTTTTTGACCCTTGTTTCACCTGCCACTTCATCTGTGTTTACCCTCTTGTTTCAACACGTGTTTGTGACCTCAGATTTTAAACAGTTTAGATGTGTATAAGAAATACCTGGATATTTTATATCTCTGAAGAATTTTCCCAGAACATTATGGGAATTCTTTATAAATTTTTCTTTCTGAATATGGAAATTTTACCTTCTTATACATATTATTTAATTTGCACACTTACAATGAAAACAACACAGCTCAAATTGTTTTGTCTGAACATGTCACAAAGTCTACGTTGGATGTCATTTTTGTTAGAACCAAAATTAGCTTTATTCAGCATTATTTGATTCCAATGTAAAGCTAAAAACATGTGAAGAAATATAATTTTTGTTTGTTTGTTTGTTTCATTGGGAGTTTCGTTTTATTTCATATTCAATGTGATTATGTGCCTTTAAAATGTTCTCCCTTCCATTCTGCCCTTGTATCTTTGCAGTCATTGTATACAGCAGATTCTAGAAAGTGTAAATCATTGTCACCTAAATGGCATAGTTCACAGGGACCTGAAGGTCAGTATATGGAGTCCATAAATCTGAATCAAAGCAGTTTTGTTTTTTTTTTCTGGGGAAAGGGCAGAGGGTGGGTATTTAAAATGGTTCCCTTGCCTTTCCCAACTTTTTTCTAAAATGAGTAAATGATGAAATGATAATGCATGATGCCTCTTCCAGTTTGCTCATCTACAGGCTAAATATACATCATAGCAAAAAGGGAAGAATACTGAAGAATACAACCTGTTTAAGTTTCCAAGCAGTAAACTACCAAAAGGGGTTTAGGGGTAGGCTTTCTTTAATTGCCCAGCATTTGCCTGGAGATAAACTTGGCCTGTGATGTATGTCCGCCTGTAGATTTAAACACCACTTCTGTTCTGAGACCATGGGTTGCTGTAGCAGAACAACTGGTTACACATTGCTCCATTTGAGTCTGATGAACCCTTAGGCAAGAGATAATAATTGCCAGCTAAATTAAAGCACAAGAAGTTAATGATTTATCAAAACTTCATTAGGTATCTTAATTTAACCTTAATGGTGCCCTGACTGTTAATGTTCAGCTTTTAGGATAATACTGGAAAAATGGGAGAGAAAAGGGAAACAGTTTATATGATGGAGCGGAACACAACAACTATAAAGATTATATTTGTGTTCCAGTTTATTTCCTGGAAGAATTTATAACCAGGAAATGATCTTCTGAATGACATGAAATATTTTCAAAATGGATTTTTCTAGAACAAATGGACCCACATTCTGGCTCACATCTGGCAAGATCTGATTGTTCTGAGGTAGTAGTCACTCTACTTGAGCAATATGTTTACATGACTGAAGGTGGTATAATACAACCCCAGTTGTCTGCTAGCTCTGCACTTTAACCCAGTCTCTCTGAGGGTATACAGACAGTGAGTGTAAGCTTGGAACTAACACACGCCCCCTGGTGTTTGCATGCAGTCATTGCATTCAGCAGATCCTGGAGGCTGTGCTACACTGCCATCAGATGGGCGTGGTCCATCGGGACCTGAAGGTGAGTAATGCCGTTGGAGAAGATAAACCACCACACAGTTCCTAATGACTGTTCAGCTGCAATTATGCCTGTAAAGGCAAAGTATGAGCAATAAAGTTGTGTGGACTTATTCCAGCACATTACTCAGGAACTTTCCCTCACCACAATCTCTCTTATTTCATCTCTAACACACACTTGAGACATATAAATCTTGATTTATCCCGATAGAAATAACTTCCCAACATTAACAATAAATAGGATGCTATATGTCTTTCCTTCTAAGGATGGATATAGCATTAATGTGACTTTCAATAGGACTTGATGATCTCTTCTTCACTCTAAATTTGTTCTATGGACATTGATCAAACATTTTATATTCATATGATATATACCCAATATTATGTAAATACTTAGTAAAATTATAAAGTGAGTAGAGATAAAGTTATTAGGTGAAGTTTTAGCCTAAACGATTGTGTGCTAAAGAACCCCATTCTCTTTCCCTTAACATTAGTCCTAAGAATTCTGAGGACACTGAGGCCTCTTAGTTTTTTATTTATTTATATTCCTAAAGACCAAGATACGAGTGTCTTCTGAAACTATAGATGTAAAGAAAGCAAAACAAATTTAATCATCAAATAATATTTATGTAGCAAATATATATGGATATCCCTATATATGTATTCTTATTTGAATGCCTACTGATACCCTTAAGACTTCACTCAGCATCTGATACCCTTGAGGACAGAGAATTTTTAGATCATTTAGAAATGAAATAGCTCACAAGGGGAGTACTTTTTCATTAATTTTCTGTCTCCATTTCCCAGCACTCTAGTTTTACCTGTGGAATTTCAGAAAAACAGTGAAGCCTAGAAATTGAAATGAAAAACTACTGGATGAGTAAAATAGTAAATGTGAGCACTATATAGTTTTGATTCTTTCAGACTCAGCATTTTCTAGGCATTAGGACAAAGGTGGCAAAGGATAATTTAGAATGTCTAAAACTGTGTGTGTTTAGTGAGAGGACCTAGACTTATTTCTCACGTGCAGACTTTTCTGGTTATAAAAAATTGTAAATCCATATTTCCAGTCACTTAATGTTCTAGAAGACTGTATCTCTAAACCAATTACATGAAAATGTGATTTATAAGCAAAACATTGCCTTAGTTTTCTGCAGTCTTCTTTTGATTTCATTGAATTCTGAGAGTTTTAAATATCAAAAGCAGGCCGGACGCGGTGGCTCATGCCTGTAATCCCAGCACTTAGGGAGGCCGAGGAGGGTGGATCAGGAGGTCAGGAGATCGAGACCATCCTGGCTAACATGGTGAAATGCCGTCTCTACTAAAAATACAAAAATAAAATAAAATAAAATAAAATAAATTTCAAATGCAAAGGTATGGTTAAGGGCATTTTCTTCTGAAGAGCCAAGATAGGACTATATATCTGCTAACACTTACCAAATGTACCCATTAGTATAAAGCAAAAACAGTACGTTTCTTTGAAAATTCATGTACTTTACAGTCACCTCAAAAATTCTTTACTGGCCATTTACAGACAGAGCCCCTTTTGTTACCTCTCAGAACCGATAGCACTACTTTCCTTTTAAGTGAACATATATGGACATGCACATCATTTGTGCAATTTTTTTTCAGATACTTCTGTAAATTTCTTATTTGAAATATTTTACTCCATGTTATATAACCATAAGTGGACTTTAAAAGCCAAGTATAAAAAAACGTGAATCCTCTTCCATAACTTTAAAGTTATTTTTTGTGGAATTATAATATGGGACTTCTCTAAGCATTTGGACTCAGGTGAACCCTTCAAAGACTGAAACTTTAATAGGACATGGGCTGTGAAGAAAAATATATTCTCTGACATATGGGCTAACATCACTAATTAAAAACTTCAGCAGATGATTTTTAGGTAGGCTTGCCAGCAAAAGAAATAACTTGCTGCATTCCCCATCAGATTTCTTTAAGGCAGGGAAAGTACTGTTGCTCTCCATTCTCTTTCTTATTCTGATTCTGAGAAAGGACAGAAATGAACTTTTGAGAGAGCGCGTTATAATTTTTGTAGTTGTTGTCCTAGTTTCTGTCAAATTGCTGACTTGGATGGATTTCAGTTGAGTCTGGTTCTCAGTGCTTGCTTCAGTAGGCCATTTCATAAACACACCGAGAGAGTTCAAAGCACGTGCATTAGAGGCAGTTGATGCACTTCTTGAACATGCCAAATCCCCGGCTTTGTTTTGTGCCTTTTATACCCATGATGTATACTCTGATAAATATATTGTTTGTGATAGCATGTTTACCAATATGTAAAGTTAAAGAGATCAACTGTTGAAATTTCTTATTCCCAGGCTTTAAACAAAAACTTGCCTTTACTGTTTCTATGCCATGTATTTTTTGTGTCCATATACTAATTAATATGCTAATTGATGTGCGATTGAAATGTTTGTTGCACATAGTTTAATTTGTCCACATCAGTGAGAAAAAGAAACACAGGAAATGTCATGTTTATTATGATCAAAAGCACCTATGAGGATATAAGTGCTGTACAATTTGTATATAAGCCCTCTGGAAGCATAGCTGTTTAACATACTGTGATACTCCACAGTACCTAACATAGGGGCTTATACCTGGCCAATACCTGCATCATATTTCTTCAATTTAGAAATGAATGAAGGTCAACCAAAAGTACTTCTATAATATAAAAGGCAGCATTCAGTAAAATAGGTTATTAAGTGTTCATTAATATTTGAATAACATAAAGAAGACAAGTATATCTTCAGAATAAAGATCACTATTTAGTTGAGTAACTGCTGCTCATTGGGGCTCATTAGACAGTGGGAAATTATGAGGACCTATAAATAAGGGTGAGGTACAACAGGCAATTTCAGGATGTCCCTGAAACAAGCAATAGGAGAAGAGTCAGGGTGGTGGGATATCAGCGTCAGGAAGGTACATCCATCGGCACCAGGCAGAACCTAGTGGATACATGGACCACAACCTTTTGTATAAGGTGTGTCCAGTGGCAGGCCAATTAATATAGATCTAGATAATATTAGGAGGATCTAGTGGTGGTGATAAACAGTACAGTACAGTTCAGAGATAGGACGGTAGTCTTTGGGAGTGTTTGGATCAAGTGAGGATCTTAATAATCAAAATGGCAAAAGATGCCATTTATCAAGCAGTTACCATGTACCCTGCATTGTCTTATCATACAGTCTTCAGAACTTTATGAGGAAGGCACTCTGATTATTCCCATAGTACATAAATAAAATGAAAATTTAGCAAACACAAGTGAAAGAACTTAAGATCACTCAGCTAGTAAAATATGATTGGTGCCTAAGAAATTTGATTCCAAGTCTGCATGCTTAATCACTATTACTTCTCAGTTTAGTTAGTTGGATGAATTAAAAGCCTGTAAAGAGACCAAAGAATGAGTCAAAACAATGATAGGAAAATAATTTTGCTAGCAACATTCAGAATAATTTGGGAAAATGGTTCTAAGTTTAGTGAATCAAAAGGTTAAAATAATCCTGCCTATGGGCCTTCCAGAGATAAACAAAATCTGTATCATTAGGAATAAAGAAAATAGATATAAGGTAGAGTAGGGGGCAGTACAATTTGGCAGTAGACAGGTGTATGAAGTAAAACTTTTTCATTTAGAAAATCAGTAAGGTAGCATTGACCACAACCTTTGGAAAACAAGACAAAGAAGAATAAAATGCATTTGCCACATTTGATTGCCACATGAAGACAATTAGTATCGGGTGCTTAAAAATATAGATTCTTTATAAAGAGCTGAGTGTTGTAACTCAGTGTTGAATATTTGTGAATTGGTGGTTTAAAGTTCAAATACAAAAAGAGAAGAACGAATATTCATCAAACATTCCCTCAGCAGCTACTTACGCATCATTTTAAATGTGGACATAAATTACTGAGCAAAACAAGAACAGACCTTGTGTGCATGAAACCCTGCTGGCCATTGAATTAAGGATCATTTAAAAATATGTATGTAGGCCAGGTGCAGTGGCCCATGCCTGTAATCCAAGCACTTTGGGAGACTGAGGCAAGAGGATTGCTTGAGGCCAGGAGTTCAATACCAGCCTGTGCAACATAGCAAGACCCCATCCCTACCAAAAAAAAAAAAAAAAAAAACAATATATATACATATGTGAAAAGCTTATTGGTGATGTTCTTCCCAGAAAGGAGGAAGTACATCAGACAAGTACTGCATTCAGAAAAATATTAGGTCAAAGCAAGGTTGCAGTAACAAATGACAATTTTTAATGTCACAAGAAATAAAGGAATGTCAGATCAGATATGTTTTCTCATTTAAGATCCTGGAGAATACAATTTCTATGACTTAGTTGACAAAATAAGTAAAGGAGATAGTTATAAAGCTATGCTTTTTCAAATAACTATATTTGAAACAAAGTAGTGAGATTTCTGCAGTTCAAATGTGCCAGAAATTGTTATTAAACTATTTCATGAACAACAATCTGGATAGGAGGCTTCATACACACAACTGAATCTTTAGCAACAAATTAGCACCCTGTGAATTGCTTCAGCAGAGAATGCTGCCTTTAGTATCAGCCCCTATTCAGAAGAACAACATTACTTAATGGAAACGTCATTGAATGGATGGATAGATGGATTAGATGGATATGAGAGAGAAAGAGAGATTTTAATGAAGAGAATTTGGAGATTTGATGGGAACTTTAAGGCTGTTTCATAGAAATAAATTTATGACCAGAGTTTTCAGGGAAACAGAGAGATGAGAAGTATTTAGTAATTTTTTTTTTTTTTTTTTTTTTTTTTTTGAGACGGAATCTTGCTCGTTTGCCCAGGCTGGAGTGCAGTGGCGTGATCTCGGCTCACTGCAAGCTCCGCCTCCCGGGTTCACGCCATTCTCCTGCCCCAGCCTCTGGAGTGTCTGGGACTACAGGCACTCGCCACCACTCCCGGCTAATTTTTTTGTATTTTTAGAGAGACGGGGTTTCACCGTGTTAGCCAGGATGGTCTTGATCTCCGGACCTCGTGATCCGCCCGCCTTGGCCTGCCAAAGTGCTGGGATTACAAGCGTGAGCCACCGTGCCCAGCCAGTAAATTCTTGTTAACCACGGGTAGTAGATATATCAACCTGTGAAATTTATTGGATAATTATAAAATCACAAGTATTATACTTTTCTCAGAGCCTTGTTTAGATAAAAGTTTAAGGAACACATCATCTGTGTGTGTATGTTTAGATATTTTTGAAACAAAGTGTGTATTTGATCAGTTTAATAATTCATTTAGTCATTCCAGTATTTCTTTATTGAGTGTCTAGTGTTTGTCAGGCAGTGGAGAAGCTGTGGGTAATTGGCACTATCCCACTGCAGTTACACTCTGGTTCTTTCAGTCTACCCAGCAGTGTGTGCTGATAATGTAAAAGTAAATTAATAAACAGGAATGGAATACAGAATGATTCTTACGAACTTGCTCATATATGCATAGCAATAGAAAGAGTACTTCCTAATTGCAAACTTATAGCACATACATCTGCTAGAAACTCCTTGTGCTAAGCACATGAATTCAGGCGTTAATTCCACACAAAAATAAAAGCTAAAATCCTTTGTACCATGTATACAAACGGGACAAGTGAGCTTGACATTCAAGCTTTTCAATTCATGCAAAACTAAAAAAAAAAAAAAAATAGTTTATTTTGAGGAGCTTCATTCGCACCTTCTTTGGCAAAAGATAAGTGACAGAAAACACACCAAGCAGAGAGTGATTTTCTGTTAAAAGAGTGAGATTCTCCAATAAAGGAAAGAAATTTTAAAAGACAATTTTTACTCCTTAAAAAATAATATCCACAGGAATGTAAGAATGAAATAATATAGAATAATAAAATTAGTAATTTGCTTTTTATAATATTCAAAAATTTAAAAAGAAATAAAACACACATGATTTTACGTATATATTCCTAATGGTTGAGTCTTTTAGATGTGCACAAATTAAAGCTTGATATAATTAATGCTAAAGGCCATTGCTTTTGCCAAATCAATTTCTTAATAAAGATGTGATAATTGGTGAAGCAAGGTTAAAACTATGTTTTTTCATAAGTTTTGGATATGGGTAGTAAATATTTTTGAGTACTTCAAATTCTTCTAAAAACATCTACCAAATGAACTACGTTTTAAAAATAACTGTTTTTATACTATTGGTGGAGTTTCTTTAGTATCACATCTTTAAAAGGAAAGAATTAGAAAATCTAGCTTCAGGTCTTGGCTTCATGTTTTTGGGCCTCCCTACCTCATGTGGAAACTGAAAGGTTTGAGTTATTTTATCTCCCAAGTCTCTTCCAGTTCTGAAAGTGATTCCATCAACCTGCCTGTGTACTTTGAGGCATTTGAAGAGTTTCAAGAAAACCTTGAATCATATTGAAAGAAGTTGCCATTGTATTCATATGAAAGTACAGAACAAAACTTGCAAACAGTTGCTGCTCATTACAGCTGATATGCTATAAATGGTTGTTGACACTGAGACCAGATGTCATGGAAAATCCTGCATCATTAGGAAGCAATGGGGGTGGGGAAGGAACCTATGTGTAAGAATGTCTGTGCACTCTATTTAAAAACCAACCTAGAAAGGGATTTCATTATAAGAATCTAAAGATCCTTTCAATATATAAAGACTAACATAATAGATTGCATTAAGTTGGCATCATTAATAAAGACATTCCCCAAGTTACAAATATTAAATGTTCTGCACATTGAAATGACCAGTTGCACTGGAATGTAGTAGCTAATCACTAATGTGTATGTTGTCACCACAGAGGACAGAGCTCCTATGATAAAACCCAGTGTGATTTTATTATTTCATAGAAACTGTTATGAGATATAATTTAGTGCCCTTATAATGTTCATTTGAGAAATTAAGGAACTAATTAATTAGCTCCAGGCATTTGTGAGTTGTCCAAGTCCACATAGGTAATAACAGTTAGGGCCAGGACATGAACCCAGATCTTCATCTAAATCATCACCCTGCCTGTTTCTCTCACAGTGCTGTGGTCCATAGTCAACTAGCTACATTTGAAGATCTGGGTTTCTGATCTCATCTGTCCGATTTGTGTTAGAAAATCAAAAAAGTGGAATAGTAGCAAATAATTGTGTAGTGGTGGTCCTTTCTAAGGAGGTAATCATTAATTAGGTGAGAAATTCTACCCTTTCAGCTTGGGTAAACTATATTTGCAAATTATCTTCCTTTCTGTAGGCATTCAGAATTTAAACTAACCTTGCCAACAAAATTTTGTAGTACAATATATTTTTAACTTGGAAGCTATATGAGTGGTAGTAATTCAGGAAAATTAGAATAAATGTGCTTGTCCTGATTAAAATGTTGCTTTAGAAAGTCTTAGTGATTAAGCCTCCCACACAATCACAGAACATGATAGGAGGATTATTCAAACTGATATATACCAAAGAGTTATATAGAAATCAAACTTGTGTGATTATTTTTAATGTTTCATTGGAGCTGCCCTTTAAAGCAATCTTATGATGAAATATTAAAAAGTGAATAATCCCTTAAACTCATCATCCTAAACTTTTTAGTTTTCATTCTACAATTTCATTTTAGATCTTAAATTTCAGTAATCATCCTAATTTTTAAATTTTCATTATATAATTCTGTATTTCAGGTTTGCCTAAATATGAAATCATGTTAGTCTCTTAATTGTTACATCTACACAGTCACCTTCAAATAACCCTGCCTTTTCTTGTACATAACTGCAGCTGAACAGTCTTCATGAGTATAAGGTGCAACTCTGGTCCAGATGGATTTACTATTTTCTGGATGACTCACAAAGGCCCTACAGTGAGATCTTCTTTAGTTATGAATATTTGCCCCAGTCATTCAGAGGATATATGTGCATGGTAAAAGTCTAAGATGTTCCATTTCTTCTGAATCGGCAGGTACTTGGTGCTTGAGGCGTAATGCACATAGCCCTGCCCAGCAGCTTTTTCATTTAGTGATAAGAGTGAAAACGCACTATTTTTTAAAAGGTTATTTACCAGTGACGCTGACAGTTGCTCAACAAACTTATCACTTGACTTCAAACACCTAAAATGTGATTTCTAAAGTGATTGGAACTCTTTTTTGGAATGAGTCTGTGGTTGACAAATTAGGACAGATGTGTATTAACAGAAATCTCTGACATGCCAATGCTTTTGAAAGTGAAGAAAGAATTAGAATCAACCATTGCTTACAGTTTGATGAGATTTATCCGAGTTGATTATTCCATGAATTAATAGTTGGAACTTAACTTCTTGATCAAATTAGGAAATGCATCAATGTGGTAGACCATAAATTTTAGTTGCAAAAATAAAATGTCAATTGAAAATAATTTAACATGAGTAGATACTATAGAATATTGATAAACAAAGTTCCAAATAAATTTCAAATGTTAGGTTTTACTAAAAGTCATTTCAGAATAAAAGCCTTTTATATTCTTGAGATATCTTCATCCCATACTCCAAATTAAATTATGTATTTAGTGTTGAGGTGGTTAAAAATCCCTATCAGCCCCACAAAATTAGAAAAGTTTTCTCACATTTACCAGTCATCATAATAGCGATGAATCTGATGGCAGTGAGCAACAATAGCCTGAAGAAGTCTGGTACTTGGTTAAAACTTACTCGCCAACATTCTAATTTCTTATAGATTTAACCTAATTTCTTCCAAGTTCTGGTTATGGGTCTTTGCTAATTTGCATGGCTGGCTTAATTAATAAATTAGGTACTGGTTTAGGCTGTGTTTACACAAGGTCGAAACAAGCAACAGAATTGACTAATTCAGTGAGAAAAATGTAGCCAATTTGATTTTTAAAGCATGACATTTCTTGTTTATTAACATATAAACAAAATGAATTTGATTGACTGAATTTTTAGATTTTCAGACAATCGTTTTGGCACTTGTAGAGTCCATTGTTTCCCAGCTTTTTTCAGAGACACACCTCTAAATTTGCTGGGTTTTGTCCCCAAATAGGAGAACTTTGAACCATTCTCCCATATACATTCTAGCGCAATATATTTATCAAGTTTGGAGTTGTACATCCTTAACTGTATATATTAATCAGCCTCCTTTTCCTAACCATCTTCATTTCTTAAAATCCACAAAAGTGATTTGTGGAAATTGAAGACTGTTCCCTGGTGCTTATTTTCAAAGTACTAATGTGTCTTGATACATTGGTTGGGAAACAGTGGTATAGACACAGCCTTATTCCAAGACTGAGTTATCGGCCCTTGCATAATGATAAATACCCGAGAAAATAAAAATATGTCTTTCTCATAGTACTCTGAGATGGAAGAATAAATATATAAGTAATGCTCTGAATCATACTTTGAAGAAATGTAAATTATGTTTTAAAAGCTGGCTTATAAAGAAAAAAAAAGCTGACTATAACATTTGGCAAATAGTAGTATACTCTTTCTGCCTTTAAGAATAAACAGATTCTTAAAGACAGCAATTTTAATACATAATTCAGAGTAAGTCTCCAAAATTTGTACCAAAATTGTTTGGAAACATTGAGGAATCAAAATCACTACATTTGGGTCCAAACTCTTGAAGTTAACTAGGATTTAATTTGCACAGTTTCATTTGCCAAATGTCTGTAGATTGGTCCAACTCTTGTTATTATTTTGCCAAGTTTCCTTCTGCTGAAAATGTCTGCTCTGTTAGGCTTCTAAGTCAATGTCCATGGCCAAGTCTGAATCCTGAACGGTCCTTGGAAACATGTGAGCAGGTCAAGACAGGTGCTCTCATTCATTTGATCCCTCCCCAAATATATTCTCTCTTCTGCCCAGTATCTCTCTAGGACAGTTATGCATCTGTCTGAAGCCTGCACACATGATAATATTTAATCATTTTCTAACTGTATTTTCCCTGGGATTTAGGAATGGCAGTCTCCAGGAGAGATGACAGTGCATGAATTTTTTCCCCCTAATCCTGTAAAATGTTGTTAGTTTTGAATAGTCGCTTAAAATAGGTTCTCACTTCAGTCTCTTTTTTTTTTTTCTTTCTAAATAAAGCCTGAGAATTTGCTTTTAGCTAGCAAATCCAAGGGAGCAGCTGTGAAATTGGCAGACTTTGGCTTAGCCATAGAAGTTCAAGGGGACCAGCAGGCGTGGTTTGGTGAGTAGGGCCCCCTCCTTCATGTTACCTGTAGTCTTCTGGCTTCTGACTTCTGGCTCCTAATCCCACTTCCTAGTGAAAATAAAATGGAAAAGTTCATTCTAATAACAATTTGACTAATTTTAAGATATTGTGCCTTTATAAGCACTTACTTTTATTGACATTAAAGGGTATATAATCTAGAAATAATTTAAGGGAAAATATTAATGGGAGAACAAGAAGACATACACTTTTTTTCTCAAAGAATGTTTGAGAAAGTGCATTATTTAGTGCATTAATTAGAGGATTACAACATTCAAAGAATACTTTTTTATTTGAAAGAAAGTTGATTGTTTGCATACAGCCTCATATGATGCCAAAAACTGCTATGTGAATAGTAGATGCTCAAGAAACACAGGATATTTCACATATAATACTTTATGATTTATGAATTAAAGATTGCTTAAAAATTATGAAGCATGTATTTATGTGTATATTTCACCTTAGTTATTTTATATGTCTTCAACATGCCACTTTCCTCTCAAAAATTCTGATAATTTAGAAATTTTTATGTGATGAAATTTCTGCTTCTTTACAATTAAGGAAGAAATTAATTCCAAATAAATTTAAATTATAGTATTTCTAACCAGACTTAGGTTTTGTTTCAGTATTCAGCCTGAATAAATTATTTACTCATTAATTTTCATATGCCTCTCTCTGCCATTTTCCAATATCCAACCCACTTCTCATGTAGAGTTCTAAAAATATAACCTCTCCCCAAGCCTGTCTTACTTCTCTTCAGACTTTCAGTGTGTTGAGGTTAGATAATTTTTTTAATGCCCTTCATTTCTGATTTCTTTTCTTCTGAGCACAACAAATAGAGGACTAAAAACATGCTATTTCTTTGTTTTATATGCAAATGCTTTTCTGTATCCCTAATGTACACATCTCCCGAGATGTGCGTATTACTCCCAGGATTCACCACCTCTCCCTTACCCGCCCCAGCTGTTACTGGGAGTGGATGGTGTGCCAAGCCTTCCTGGCAGCCTAATGCAGGACCTCAGTTCCTGCTGCCTGTCCTGTTTCAGTAGTACCTGACAGTCATTCTTGTTTGAAGTCCCTCCCATGTTTAATATTACCTTTTACATTGTCTTTTTACCCTCCAATCCCAGATGAATTTAATACCTCCAAACTTGTCATTTTGTTAATAATATTTTAACTTTTTAATAATCTTGTTCCCATTAACTGCAAACTAAAAGAAGGTAGGACCTAGATTAGGTCTGTAAATTAGAGAGTCAAATGATCTCTGTATCCTGGAAAAGAGTACAGTTAACACAGAAAGAATATATTGTAACAGGAGTTAAAGGTTGAACAGGAAGTAGTGGGACTATCACAGAGATGGGCAAAGCAAATATTAGAGATACATAAATTAAGTAGGATGTCCTGACCCTGGAGGAGCTGAGGCTTTTGTATCAGTAACTATTTACCATTCAGGATGCAAGTATCTTAACATAGGAATGTATAAGGAGCTGAGGGAACACAAGACAGGAAGTACAAAAACCTGCCTCTGGAGAGAGGTTCAATAATTGCCTTAACACCTATGGTTGCCTAAAGGATGAATGGGACTTTGTTCACCGTCATGCAAGAAGATTAAAGCATTCCAGATAGAGGGATCTGCATATGGAAAGGCTCAGAGGCATGAAACTATTTCAGTAAAACAAGAAGTTTGATAAAGCTAAAGTATACTCAGGTGAATAGTAGTTAATGAGGCAGGAAATGATTTTATGTTTATTTGAAGGGTTTGGATTTTACCTTAGAGGTTTTGGGATCTGGTGAAGCATTTTTAGAAGAGAGGTGTATGTTGTTTAATAATGATTCCAGTAGAAGTATAGAAGATGATTTAAGGATAGTTAATCTGAAAGCAAGGACCCAGTTAGACTAAAGCAATCATTCAAATTATACTTGATAATAGGTTTGACTAGGGAGGGTGTAGGAGCAAGCAAGTTCCAAATAACATACAGATCAGACAAGAAATATGAACTCTAAGGGAATCTGTTTAGGAAACATGAAAGTCCCAGACATTGGGTTCGAGGACAGGACTCGAGTCCTGTGTAGAGCAAAGCGGGACCCCACCTCATGAGAGACTTGGGGTATGAGGCAGGATACAAAAATGGGAACTTAGGCCCAGGGATATAATTGCCAGAAATTGGTAAAGGTGATGACTGGATATCAGGAATAAGATAGAAGCCTTTGTTATCAGGTCTGAGGCTCAAATTAACATCAGCAGCTGTGTTTGATGATTACAAGAATGTTGGAATCAAGCTCCTTAAATCTCTTCTGTTTTTGAGCTTAATGTTTTATCTCCTCTGCTAGGACACATACAGTTTGAGAACAGGGCTATGTGTAGTGAAAAAAATTTTACTTTTTGAATCAGAATATATGAATTTATATCTTGGTTCTGATTCTTAACAGCTGTATGATATTGAGCAAGTCACTTTAAATCTATGAAGTCACTGTGCTCTTTGTAAATGGGATAATACACACTTCTTCACAGGACTGTTACAAGATTGAGTGAAATAGTCCATAGAAACTTGAGAGAGCTATAAAGGATGTTCAATAAGTTTTCAAAACCGTCTTGGTGTGAAACAATGACATAGTTCTTTGCATATTCAGTGAAAGTTGTTTAGTGTATCAGTGAGTAGAAGACGAATATCAGGTCAGTAAAAGCAATAGCATCCAAATAAAAGTACATAGATTTCAAATTGTTATTGATTTCTAAAAACAAGCTGGTCCCAAAGAAGCAGTGACAGCTCAGCAATAAAATTTCCACTTCATCAGTATGGTGCTGTCAACAATTAAGTTATTGTTAAGGTACCTGTTAGAGTAATAACGTTTAAAAGAAGCAACATCTTAAGTTCTAAGGCAATTCAGTATTTCAGAAGTATAGAAAAACATAGTGTCTAAACTTAGGAGAATATACTTCTTTTTTCTCTTTCTTTTTCTTTTCTCAAGTTCAAGCAAATCTTCATGGTAACCTGAGGAAAAAGGAGACATGTGGTGTTCTATGTTTCTTTCTAATGAACTGCCAGATGTATATTTAAGTATTAGGAGTAAAGGCATATTTTAATAATGAATGACCTGTTTTGATGTTTATTCATTATGATCTGCCATTATAGTCCCATATATTTTGACTGATTAATTTTATCTTTCAAAATGTAATATCAATGATTATGGTTATTCTAATTTTGATAAAGAGCAGAACTCTTTCTTCATTATGTGAAATACTAGAGCTTCAGGCTTTTACATAATTTTATTTTAATAAATATACAAGGTCTATTACAAATAAGAAAAAAGCATATAATATGTATACAAAACAACATAATAGATAATACAAAGCATTACGGAAGCTGTTTATTGTGGGGTTTTTTTTATTATCATTTTTCAAGTCCAAACTTGTTTGTTTTTTCCCATATTTACTTTTCATTTTCTAGTCTGGTCTGTTGGAACACTAGCCAAAAATGGTAGAAGTAAACACCCTGTCACCATACTTGGTAAGATGGCTAGAAAATTTACCAAAAGGAAATATTCAGATATATTCTGTTTCTCTTATGGAACTGGACATGTTATTTGCAGTACATTTCTAGCATTTTGTTGCTGCTGGGAAACAAAAAAGAAACGTAACTACCAAGATCTTGGTTCTTGGAAGAATTGCTTTGCTTGGTTGCTGTTACGTCTCTTTTTTATGATATTAAGGTTCTTTTTATGCCAGTATGTTACAATGGATACATTTCCAACAGTCAGTAATTCTCTTTTCTCTTTGTGTTATCTATTTGATATTCTTATTGGTTTTTCAAAGTAAGAAACATACGCTATCCCTAAAAAAGGCAAGCTCTCATTAATTTTTCTATTGATGGCATGTAGTATGCGAATCCTAGATTCTTGCAAGTTTAGTTTCCCACAAAGAAGGTCTTATCTATTTTACCCCCCGTATGTCTGAATTTATGAGGTCACATTGTACAGTACATTGTGTCCTATCATCCATGCATTTAGATATATGCTTCAATATTCTTGGGGTAAGGACCCCACTGACTGCTCAAATGATGATTGTAACTAAGTGAGAATGAGCATGATGGTTTTCTCTTAGAATTTTAGTCTCCAGAAGAGGTTTGTAATAATTTACATTTTAAATGATCTTTTCATTTCTTACTCACATAATAACTTACTTCCCTATCTTAGGGAAGCTTAGGAGAGATATTGTTAACATTTCCTATTTCTGGCCATGCATTCTAAGTTATTGAAATCATACATTATTAAAGTTTACTGACTTAGATAGAAGAGTACAGATTGTGTATAAAAGTGTGGTTGAAATTCAGGGTGAGAAGGGATCACTGAGAACTGTAGGTAGCTAAGGAGAGTTCTAAGATGGAAATAACTTAGAGCCACTCTGTTAGAAAATGGGTAGAGAAAAAATATTAAGGATTCAAGGAACAGAAAAAGTAGTATCAAGGGTGACAATGAGAAGACCATTTTTTAAAGACCTTAAAGAGATTAGTCAGGTCAAAGGCTCAGAGGGAGAATGAAATCATGTTGAATGAATGAAGGGTAGCCAGATGATAAAGGATCTGAAAGTGCTCACTAAGAACATTGGATTTAATCTGGACTTTAGCATCGGTTTCTCATTGGAGTCTCAGTGCCTGTCCACTCTAGAGGAGATGGAGGAGGACGGTGAGAGTGGAGGGGACAGAAGCACTGGCAAACTCTTTAAAGCAATTGTGCCCATCTCTACCTTGGAATTCATAGACCGCATATCACTCCTTGAGGAAATCTTCAAGCTTTAGGCAGTGGAACCACCATTATTGTCAGTAATTCTCTTTACCTCACAACTACCAACCAAATATTTATTTCAAGGCAAGTTTGAGGTACAGATGGATTACCCAGGGTCCATTTGAAGCTAAATTATAACATATAGGTCTTTCCTTGGAGTCCCTTCTAATTGTCTGTCCAATCTTCCCCCAAAACAAACAGAAAAAGAATGGTAATAGAAAAGAAAAAAGATTGAGTGCAAATTTTTTTTCCTCATTTTCTATTTTGTTCAGAGAAGTAAATGTGTTGTATATGTTGTCTTTTTAATACCTCTTTGAATGTTGTTTGTACTTAATAAGTATAAATTTGTCACAGAAATGAGAGGGAAAAAGTTTCTTTCTTGGACACTTTGCATTTCAATAAGTATACAGTGTGTTTCATCAGTGATCTGTGGTTGGAGAAATTCCATTATATATACTTTTAAAAAGTTTTTTTTTGGTTTATTTGTGCTTTTAAAGAAAACTCCCAAATGAGGATAGTTATTTTTAGTACGTTTCAAGCAAACATTTTTATTTAAAAAACTGTTATTTTCAGGAATAAATATTTTACTCTAGATTCTAGCTATAAATTGTTTTTAAGTGTAACTTATTGAATTCTATACCAATATGTATAATATGAGGTTTTCTTTCCCCATCTAGTTTTTCTTACTACATCTCTTTCTTAAGTTGAATGTCTAATTGATACTTGTTTAATAGTGATTCATCTGAATATTCCTGCATCTTCTCTTTAGTTGCCAGTTACAAGTACATACTGATTATTTATTAGTACACAGTGAGCTCTGTGATATATTTTGGACTTATATCTTCTGATGAGTTCTTCTCCATATTTCTTTTCAGGTGTAGTTTTAACTCCCATATACATAAAGGACAATAAGAATTACTAACCGGAAATGGCCTTAAGTGTACAGAGTGACTTTGCAGCATAGTAAATTGGCCTTCATATCTGAAAAAAAAAGATATATTTTTTTCAAATGAGTTACAGGGCAGGGCATACTAGTGTTGATATTTCTATAAAGAGAAAGTCTACACTATTTATTGCTCTGAGAACCTTGTTGTATTTTGAAAAACATATCATCAAATAAAGAAGCCCCCGAAAATTTTCTTTCTTAGTTTCCCATTTCATATTGTTTTGTCAATTCAACTGTGACTCATTAACACCTCTTTCCCCTAGGTTTTGCTGGCACACCTGGATATCTTTCTCCAGAAGTTTTACGTAAAGATCCTTATGGAAAGCCAGTGGATATGTGGGCATGTGGTAAGCAATTATATTTTGAAGCAAATTTTGTGATATGCTAATGTCTTAGTCTATTTGGTCTGCTATAACAATCTGTTGTTATTTAACCAAGTGGGTTAAATAACAAAATAACAAAATGTATTTCTTATTTATTTATTCATTTATTTTGATAGAGTCTTGCTCTGTCGCCCAGGCTGGAGTGCAGGGGTACAATCCTGGCTCACTGCAACCTCTGCCTCCCAGGTTTAAGCTATTCTCCTGCCTCAGCCTCCTGAGTTGCTGGGATTACAGGCGCGTGCCACCATGCATGGCTAATTTCTGTATTTTTAGTAGAGACAGTGTTTCGCCATGATGGTCAGGCTGATCTTGAACTCCTGCCTCAAGTGATTCACCTGCCTCAGCCTCTCAAAGTGCTGGGATTACAGATGTGAGCCAGCACGCATGGCCACAAAAATTTATTTCTCACAGTTGTGAAGGCTGGGAAATTCAAAATCAAGGTGCCAGCAGATTCGGTGTCTGGTGAGGTCCTGCTTTTAGTTTTGTAGAGTCACCCTCTCTTTGTGTCTTCATATGGCAGAAAGGGAGAGGGGGCTCCCAGGGTCTCTTTTATAAGAGCATTAATCCCATTCATGAGGCCTCCATCCTACCAAAGACCTCACTTTCCTTCCTTCCATCATATTAGGAGTTAGGATTTTAACACATGCTTTTTACAAGGGACACAAATATTGTCTATAACAACCACAATTTTTATAATTTAAAATACAAGTTGAACATCCCTAATCAAAAAATCTGAAATTTAAAATGCTTCCAAAATCCAAAACATTTTGAGTGCCAATGTGATTGCCATGTGTGGAAAATTCTGCACCTGACCTCATGTGATGGGTAGTGGTCAGACACAGTCCAAACTTTATCTTATGCAAAAAATTATTTAAAATGTTTTATAAAATTGCCTTCAGGCTATGTGTTTAGATGTATATAAGATGTAAATGGATTTCCTGTTTAGACATGGGTCTCATCCCCAAGGTATCTCATTGTATATGTATAAATACTACAAAATCTGAAAAAATCCAAAATCTAAAACATTTCTGGTCCTTAGCATTTTGATAAGGGATACTCACCCTGTAATATCTTTTAAATTTGAAGTTGATATTCTCTAACAATCAGCTTAGAGTAGAAGTTCTCAAACCTCAGTCTACAACAAGATTACATGGAGAGCTGTTTAAAGGACAGATTGCTGTGTTTCTGATTCAGTATATCTAGGATAGAAACATTTACCTTTTTGACAAATTCTCAGGTAGATGCTAATGCTGCTGTTTTCTGGAACACTTTGATAACAGGGATGTGGGGCATTGCTCCTAGTGGTTATGTATTTATGCTGCTATCTTCTCAACCAGTCCTTCCAATAAATATTGTTTGCCCATGATACTTGGCAGAGATTAAGAGTGAACTAGTAAATATTGGAAAATAATGAAATTGGCCATCCTGTGGGGACAAAAGTCTGACTTAGGCCTCTATCTGCCAACTCAAATCAAAAACAGTATCCTATACAGGCCCAAAGACATATAATGGGGAGGATTTTCACCCACACTTTTTATGTGGAATTTTTATGTTTCAACATATACTTTGAATATGTGAAAGACTGAACGAATACTGCAATATTACCCTACTAAGATTATCAACATAATCACCTAAATTCCTGACACTATGCCATTGCTACCAGCCTACAAGTAGATACTTAACTATCGTAGTTTGGCTTTAGTGTGCTGCAGACAGATTTCAGTGCCTTTGGTGTTTGTCAGCAAGCTTAGAAAAAGTTGATTTAAAAAACTTTACTTGATTCTGAAAATAATTTTTTAGACGTGGTTTTAGTTTAAAAAGTTAATAAAATCATCACTACTTTATAGTGATAGACTATTCCTCATTATATTTCTTGTCAGCTTTACCTCTTTGGTAACAACTTGGCGTCTGATCTTAAACTGATTGAATCTTGGGCTTTCAGAGTTACCTCCATGCCTGGGAAGGCAGTGGTAAAATAGGGCACTATATTTATAGTCTCAACCCCTGGGGTTCAGTCTTTACTTTTTACCTACTAACCCAGCCTCTTTAATATATCTGAGTTGGTTTCTTTACCTGTAAAATAGGAATATGTTACCCTCAATGAACTGTAGGAGGGTCAAATGCAGTACACTTTAAAGGAAGACAATTGACAATTGCTACTTAATTAATGGGTAAGGTCTCAGGAATGCCCCAAGCTCTGTCTTCCTCCTACCTACCTGAGAGTATCTTCTAAGCATGAACTCTAAGACATGAGCTCTAAAATGCATTTGAATTACAGCATTGTCACAAAATATCTTTGTTCAAATCTAGATGTTAGTGGCAGATAACTCAGATATTTTCCTTGCAATAAATCAGCTCCCAGCATACATAGATCTGTTTCTGCTGAGGAATTTAAAAAGCAACAGAGTGGCCTGAGACTCAGCCAAACACAGATAGGTTTTGTGAAGGATACAATCATGTTTTTAAAGTATTTTTAAAACATGATAAAGCTATATTTTTGTAAAGATAGGTGGTTGTGGCTACAATGCTGCACTTGGAGCTTGAATACTAGAGGGACAGTGTGGCATACAAAAATCAGTAACCAAGGGAAGCAGGACTCAGCATAAGGGACATTTCGTACTCTTTCTTTGCCTACTTCATCGAAAGGCCTTTTCCAGCCTCTTCTGCCTTTGTGTTTATCTCTCCTTGTTTTCCTAGTTTCCTTCCTATTTTCTACTTTTTTTTCTTCATCCCTCCTGTTTACTTCATAGGTAGGATGCAGTATGTGTAGCGGTTAAGAGAACACATCTAGCTTCTCAGTTCACTTGCTGTATGACATGGCTCAAATTATTTAGTCCCTGTGTCTCAGTTTCCTCTTAGAAATGGAGACCATCAAAGTTCTTGCTTCATGGGGCTGCAGAGAGGATTTTTTAAATACAGTAAGTGATAGTTATCATTGTTATTATTATACAAAGTCTTTATTTATAAACAAAGTTTCTAGATAACTGATATATGCCTTATAGTAGACTTAAAAAACGAAGTGTATTATATAACTCAGCATTATTGGTGTGATTATCGGTAGAATGCCCTCATCTGATGACCTGAATACCAAATTCTCTCTCTCCCTCTCTCTGCTTTCTTTCTTCACTTTTAAATTATTTTCTCTTGTTTTATTTGGTAAAAGGTGTTATTATGGACAGATTTCACAACTTCTGAATCATATTTTACTCCGCCAAAGAATTTAAATAAATTGTTCATTTGTTCTTATATCAAAAACATTTTTTCGTGTTTCAAATGTGTCACCATAAAAAAATGATAAACAAGTGAGGTGATGGATATGTGAGTTAGCGCTATTTAATTATGCCACATCGTGTATCTATACATATCAAAACATCATATTATACCCCATAAATGTATTCAATCATAATTTGTCAATCCAAAAAAATTAAGAATTTTTTGAAAATTTAAAACCTTTTTTTATAATGTATAAGTTTTATCGGTGTTGAAGAATATCAGATCCACTAAAAAGAAACCCAAAAAGCTAATAGTTTATACTAGGGACTCTTCTCTGGCTGTGCAGAAAAATCAATGATGAAGCATATACAGGCACACCTCAGAGATATTATGGGTTTAATTTCTGGTCTCACAATAGAACAAATATCAAAATAAGGTGAGTCACACAAATTGTTTGGTTTCCCAGTACATATAGAAGTTATGTTTACACTGTGCTATAGTCTATTAAGTGTACGATAGCATTATGTCTAAATCCACATACCTTACATAAAAAATACTTTAAAATAGCCAGGCCCAGTGACTCATGCCTGTAATCCTTGCATATTGGAAGGCCAATGCAGGAGGATCCCTTGAGTCCAAGAGTTTGAGACCACCCTGGGCAATATAGGATGACCCATCTCTACAAAAAGAAAAAAGAAAAAAAAACTATATTGCTAAAATATCGTCATCATCATCTGAGCCTTCAGCAGGTTGCAATATTTTTGCTGGTGAACGGTCTTGCCTCAGTGTTGATGGCTGTTGACTTATCAGAATAGTTATTGCTAAAGGTTGGGGAAGCTGTGATAATTTCTGAAAATAAGACAACAACGAAGTTTGCCACATCAGTTAACTCTTCCTTTCATGAAATATTGCAATACTCACCAAAATGTGACACAGAGACATGAAGTGAACCCAAGTTGTTAGGAAAATGGCACCAAAGATTTTCTCAATGCAGGGTTACTATAAACCTTCAGTGTATAAAAAATGCAATATCTGCAAAGTACAGTAAAAAAAAAAAAAAAAAAAAAAGCACAATAAAACAACATATGCCTTTATATCAAAATGCTCAAATCCTGCATGGGCCTCTGCTTTAGTGGATCTGTGGTAAACACAGGAAACTGCATTTTTAATAACCTATGATGTATTATCAGAGTTTGGATTCACTGTCTTAGACTCACAAAACACACTATATTCAATTGTAATATTACTTTGGCATATTTGAGTTTACGTGAATTGTCTGAGTGCATTTCTGTGATACAGTTCATATATCTAACCTTTTAAAATAATGGAATATCTTATAATAGTGAGATTTCATATCTGTGAAATGTGAGAGAACTTCTAAGGTAGAAGCTCTAACTTTCTTGTCTAGAAGAGGGAAAAAAGATAGGTAGAGAGTAGTTTCCATGTTTGTTTTCTGAACTATATAACATTTTTTTAGCTGTTAAGCAAATATTAGATGGATAATATGTATATATGTGCACACACGTGCACACACACACACAGATATCAAGAATGACTCTTTAGAAACTTATAGCCATAGGGCATCTCATAGATTTTTAACCCCAATTTTACCACCTTTCACCTTGCTGTATTCTATCCTTTCTTCACATAATATTAGGCAAAGAGCCAAATTCCTTTGTGATGAGCCATGCCCCAGTTGGAGCATGTATGTGCCACCAATTTCCATTTCTTTAGAGACTGTGTGGACCCTTTGTCTAGAAATGCACTTGGGATCACACAACTATGAGAATGTCTTAAGTGTTCTAATATCACATATTTAGGGGAAATGACTCCCACTAGAACATTATAATGTATTCTTTTGTTACATGTCTTGGTCATTGTTGTGGGATTTGGAATTGTTTTACCATTTTATTATATATCACCTTACTCATGTGACATGAAAGTGACATTAATTCACTTTATTTGTAAGATGATGTACCCTTACTCATCGCCATTGTAATAACCACCACAGTAATGGACACACTATTTGGTTGCTTTTAGGTTGTGGCTTTTCCTGAGGGAAGCTCTTTTTCAACCATTTATTAGCACTGTCTCTTGCCAATTAAATGGTGACTTATTTTCTACAGTAGACACTGGGTTGAGTGGTAAAAAAATGACACTACTCAGAAAACAAAAGAAATGCAAAACAAGCCATTTAGCAGAATGGCAGCTAGCCTTCTATACGAATTAAGCTCTGAACCCTCATTACAGCAGAGCAGAGTGAAGCAGGGCATTGGTATAATGACTAAAACAAGCCTGTACATTATTTTTATTAGAATCATGCAATTATCTGCACACAGGAAATCTCGAATACCAGCATTACCTTGCTTTTGTGATCTCACACTCTCTCTTTGGAAGCAAATAGTCCATTACTGGAAAGCAAATAATAAACATTAATGAAGCAAGAACATAGCCTTGTGTTCTGCCATTAACAGCAGTAAATTGATTTTTATGACTTAATTGTATGTATAACTGCTTCCATAAATTCCTAATGGGATAAAGAATGGGATGAGGAAATGTTTGTAGATGTCACTGGATCACAAATTTCTAACAGAGCTTCTTCTACAATTTGGCCTAAAAATAAATAAATAAATGCAAGCCTATAACATGGGTCTCTCCCCCACCCTATGTATATATGTGTTGTCTTGCTACTTTTCTACCTTAGTTATGTATTAGTCTCAACAGTTATGAGTGATAATAAATTAGTGACTGTCACAGAATGTACCTTGACTTTGGACAAACCTTGGGAATTTTATGGAATATGTTTCTTCTTTTCTTGTGTGGTGAATTTAGGTTCAGCAATGATGTGTTTTCTGGGGTTTAACCTTTTCATATTTCAGCTGGGGTAAGTCATTATCAGGTACTGTAATCATTTTGAAATCCCAAGCCTACTGGATATTCTGTTGCTATTACCAGTTCTGAGACTACCTTACACTTGGCCAATCACAGATAGGCCTCCAAATTAGAGGCCTTCTGCCTTCATCCGTTATGACCCACATCTCCAACAGTCTTCAGTTCATGGAGCCTTACTCCCAATCATAGTCTTTACCAATATTCTCTTACTCTGAACTTATACACTGTCTTAAATTTCTGTACATTTACTATGTCTGGTTTCCCTAACTTGGTGTTTTTCCAACTGTGAGCCACAAACCACATGGTTCAGAGTGACCTAAAGTGCAGCCTCCCGAGATCTACCTCGGGATCATTGAATCAGATTCTCTGGGGTCACAGGATCCAGCAAATCTCACTTCTGGTTATATATCCAAAAGAATTGAAAACAGCACCTTGAAGAAATATTTGTACACCTATGATCATAGTAACACTATTCACAACAACCAAGAGGTGGAAGCAACCCAAATGTCCATTGACAGATAAATAGCTTCAACAAAATGTGGTTTATACATATAATTGTATATTATACAGCCTTAAAAAAGAAAGAAATTCTGTCACATGCTACAACGATGAACCCCAAGGACATTATGCTAAGCAAAATAAGTCTCTTACAGAAGCACAGATACTATATGATTCTACTCATATGAAATATTAAAACAGTCGCATTCATAGAAACAGAAAATAGAAAGGTGATTACCAAGAACTAGAGAGAAAGGGGAAATTAGTGTTTCATGTATACAGAGTTTCAGTGTTGAAAAATGAAAACAAACTGGAGATCTGTTTCATGACAGTGTAAATGTACTTAGTACTACAAAACTGTTCACTTAAAACTTGTACATCTGGCTGGGCATGGTGGCTGATGCCTATAATCCTAGCACTTTGGGAGGCCAAGGTGGGAGAATCACTAGAGCCCAGGAGTTTGAGACCAGCTTAGGTAACATATAGTGTGACCCTACCTCTAAAAAACAGAAAAAATTAGCCTGACATGGTAGCGCACACCTGTAGTCCTAGCTACTCTGCTCCAGAGGCTAAGCCAGGGAAGATCCCTTGAGCCAGGGAAGTTGAGGCTGCAGTGAGCCATGATCATGCCACTGCAATTCAGCCTGGGTGAAAAAGAATGACACCTTATCTTTAAAAAACAAAACAAAACAAAAAAAAATCTATGTTATGTAGTATTTATTTATGTATTTATTTATTGAGACAGGGTCTGGCTGTGTTGCGCAAGCTGGAGTGCAGTGGCACAATCTTAGCTCACTGCAACCTCCACCTCCCACGTACAAGTTATCCTCCTGCCTTAGCCTCCCCGTAGTGGATACTACAGGTGCACACCACCACACCCAGCTAATTTTTTACTTTTTGTAGAGACAGGATTTTGCCATGTTGCCCAGGCTGGTCTCAAACTCCTGAGCTCAAGCAGTCTGCCCACTTTGGCCTCCCAAAGTGCTGGGATTGCAAGTGTGCGGGACCTTTTTTTTATGTACAATTTAAAGTCACTGCGTGGGGCCTTTTTTTATGTACAATTTAATGTCGTGTTTAAATTTAATGTTAGGTATTTTTTAGCATAATTTTTAAAAGAAAGATTCACTGAGGTGAGGCTCAGGAATTTGCATTTTAACAAGCTTGCCAGGTGGTGCTGATGCCACATCAAAGCTAAGCAACACTACCATAGCTAATTGCAGATTCCTTTAGGAGAGCAGTTTTTAGGTTTATTATAGGATATGTCAGAGGTTGTAAACAGGTGAAGTCTTAGTTCTAGCTGCTATAACAAAGTCACGTAGACTGGGTGGCTTATAAACAACGAAGTTTCTTTCTCATAGTTCTGGAAGCTGGAAGTCTGTGATCAGGGTGCGACCATAGTCAGGTCAGGTTTTGGTGAGGGTGCTCTTGAGGGTTACAGACTGCCAGCTTTTTGTTGTATCCTCACATGGTAGTAAGAGAGCTAGCTAGCTGCCCTCTTCTTAAAAGGGTACTGTTTCTGTTCATAAGGGACCCATCCTCATGAACTAATTATCTCCCAAAGGCCCCACCACACCAAATACCATCACATTGGGATTTGGATGTCAGCATATGAATTTTGAAAGCCATACAAACATTCTATCCATTGTAGGTGGTCTGCTGTCTTAGTCAGACTTGTGGACATTTTATTCTTAGGAGTGTTGACATTAATTATTTATCTTTATAATTTATTAGCAAGTAATTTCTATAAGAACTATCAGTTTCTAGCTTCTCTAAAAAAATCAAAAGAACACGTGATGCAATGCTTTTGCTCTTATATAGTAGTTGTACCTGTCAGACACATGAACACAACTGCTCCCTTGGTGACCACCCCACCCCATACACAGTACAGGTGCAGGCCTTCATCTCGGCCTGCTGCCAGAAGTCCTGTCAGTTTGCCACTCCTACTACATGGCATAGATAGTTTCCATTCTGTTAAACGTGCCTTCTTATCTTGCTGGCATTGATCTTCTAGCTCTTTGTTCTACCCTTCATTGGCCATTTAGGTCACAGAGTGTTAGTTGAGCACTTTCTCTACTTGAAATGTATGATTATTTTCTATTAATCGTATTATAACAAGGTAAGATAGAGCCATACTTAACACTCAAGTAATTAATTGTGTATTTCCAAACTCCACATGCATTTTGCTTCTAAGTTTATAATGTACCCCTTTATTTACTTAGAATATTCAGTAACTGTCTTAATTCGATTTTTCCATTAACTTCCCCACTACCTTCTCAGAGTTGTCCAACATTCCTTCTTCATCTCTCCTTTTGTAAGAACAGCATTTAGAATGTTTAATTATTAACAAGATTATAAGTTTAACAACTTTTTTTTAACATTAACTTTTATTAAAATCAATTTTGAATGTTCTTGATAATGTAGTCTTTCTACCTAATCGTAATCAATACTTCTCAAAAGTCTTATTAACCAGACATCTCTAGCATCTCCCAAGCACAAATATATACATAAGATAATGAAAACTGGTTTTAATATCTATCTTTATATGGAACCAAGTCTATCAAAAGTAGTTATAACTGTCATGGAAAATGTGAAACATAAAATGGAGAGAATACTATAATAAACTGATGACTATTTCATCTATTTCCTCCCTTTCATTTCCCACTCCAATATTATCTTAACCAAATTCAAACATTGTATCAATACATCTATAAATAATTTAAAGTATATCTCTAAAAGAAAAGGACTCTAGGCCGGGCGCAGTGCCTCAAGCCTGTAATCCCAGCACTTTGGGAGGCCGAGGTGGGCGGGTCACGAGGTCAGGAGATCAAGACCATCCTGGCTAACACGGTGAAACCCTGTCTCTACTAAAAATACAAAAAAAATTAGCCAGGCGTGGAGGCGGGCATCTGTAGTCCCAGCTACTCGGAAGGCTGAGGCAGGAGAATGGCATGAACCTGGGAGATGGAGCTTGCCGTGAGCTGAGATCGCACCATTGCACTCAAGCCTGGGCAACAGAGCAAGACTCCATCTCAAAAAAAAAAAAAGAAAAAAAGAAAAGAAAAGGACTCTAAATATGACAGTAATATTAGTTTTAAATTTTTAATAATTATTGCTTAATAGCATCAAAATAAACAGTCATTTTCCTATTTATCCTCTCATGTCATTATCTTGTTTGGTCTCTTAGATCTCTTAGTCGTTTTTAATTTGTAAGTTTCGCTCCATTCTCTCTCCTCTCTCCTTATTTCTTGATGTATTTTTTCAAAGAAATCTGTAGCTCCAAGACAGCACATGTAAGTACTCAATCTTGGTCTGTAGATACTATTTACCATTGAAAGGAACCAGAACTTTTTGTAGTAGCAGCTGATTTCAAGTTTAGAACAGGAAAAAAGCAAGATGATCCAGGAGCATCTTGTCATACCACAAAGAAAAACTACTAAGGACCACAGAGTTTATATTAACAGATGCAGGAGCCACCTTGAGGCTGGCACTAGCCAAAGATGGGGCAATTGAGAATCAATGAGAAAAATAACAGTAATAGATTGAAATACATCAAATAAGTTTAAATCAAGGAGTTGATAATGATAATCAAAATTCAACAGAAGTCCTAACCTTTGGGGGATGTTGGGGACCCAATGCGTTATTTTAAAACCTGGCTAGTAAAGAGGAAGATAAATAAATAATTGGCCTATCTTTCCCATGTGAACTGTATCTTAGACCAATCAAGTGGATAAGGAGTAAGATTTTCTTAGTCTAAAGAAAGCGTGATATAATTACAGTATCATCATTTTATTTGTTTGTTTGTGAGTCTCACTCTGTCACCCAGGCTGGAATGCGGTGATGTGATCATGGTTCACTTCAGCCTCGAACTCCTGGGCTCAAATGATCCTCCTGCCTCAGCCTCCCAAGTAGCTGGGACTGGCTGTGCATTCCACCACACCTGGCTAAGTTTTTCTATTTTGGGGAGAGACAGGGTCTTGCTATGTTGGCTAGGCTAGTCTTGAACTCCTGGGCTCAAGTGATACTCCTACATCAGCCTCCCAAAGTGCTGGGATTACAGGTGTGAGCCACCATGGCTAGCCATCATTATTTTGCAGCCCCAGTAAAATTATGTAGGCAGTAATCATCAAAGGCTGCTAATGTCATGAGAGGCACCCAACATTTGAAGGTCACATCATCACCCCTGAAGTGTTCTTGCAAAAAAAAAAAAAAAAAAAGAGAGACTTCTTCATTGACTTTTAATGATTTTAGTACTTCAGGTATATGGGCAGAGAAAAAGAGCTAGTGATTTTTTCCTTTCTTTTCTCTCTGACATTGAAAAAAGGTAAATTATTAGGTTTATTTTTAAAAAAGGGAAATTAGGCTTACTCATGAGGCAAGAATTCTCAAATAGAACACCAAACACTTTTATTTTATTTTATTTTTATTTTTGAGACTGAGTCATAAGACTCTATCACCCAGACTGGTGGAATTCAGTGGCACAACCTTGGCTCACTGCAACCTCCGCCTCCTGAGTTTAAGTGATTCTCCTTCCTCAGCCTCCCGAGTAACTGAGACTAAAGGCATGTGCCACCATGCCCAGTTAATTTTTTTGTATTTTTCGTAGAGATAGGGTTTCACCATGTTGGCCAGGCTGATCTTGAATGCCTGACCTCAGGTCATCCGCCCATTTTGGCCTCCCAAAGTGCTTGGATAACAGGTGTGAGCCACCATGCCCGGCATAGAGCAACAAACACTTTAATCTTTTTTTTTTTTTTTTTTTTTTTTTTTTTGAGACGGAGTCTCGCTCTGTCACCCAGGCTGGAGTGCTGTGGCCGGATCTCAGCTCACTGCAAGCTCCGCCTCCCAGGTTCACGCTATTCTCCTGTCTCAGCCTCCCGGGTAGCTGGGACTACAGGCGCCGCCACGTCGCCCGGCTAGTTTTTTGTAGTTGTTAGTAGAGACGGGGTTTCACCGTGTTAGCCAGGATGGTCTCGATCTCCTGACCTCGTGATCCGCCCGTCTCGGCCTCCCAAAGTGCTGGGATTACAGGCTTGAGCCACCGCACCCGGCCAACAAACACTTTTAAAATAAGCATTTGTTTAGCGGACCTAGCTAAAGGAAAAAGTAGCTGCAAGGAACATTTAAGATAGGACCAAATGGACATCTTTGCTAGTAAGTCAAGGTCTCTTAGTTCGACAACACAAAGTTTTAAATTTTATATTACCATTCCTACTGAAGTTCATAGATAAAGAAAAAGTGGCTGCAGGGAATGTTTAGAGCATCATCATGTCTGTCCTGCTTGTGGTTGAAACAGTTACTTAACCTCTCAGCCTGTTTATTCATCTATAATATAATGCAGATAACAACAATATCTACCTCGTAGCATTATACAAGGATTAAATGAAGTAATGCACTAAAGCACACAAAACTCAGAATAAATGTTATCTACAATAAAATTTATTAATATTACATTATCCTTATGCCATGAGTCTCACACTTGTTCTATACATTCAGAAAATAGAACTACAAAAGAGCATAAATCAGAAAGGTTTTAGATGCTAGTTTAATAATCAAGTTGAAGTAAACTTACAAAACAGTGTTTATTTAAATAGGCATTGACAATTTCACATCAGGCTAGTCAATAGTACCTATAATATTTTTTTTTAAGTCTTTGGGCCTAAAAGTGTTTTTTTAATCTTCACATTTATGCTATTATTTTATTTAAAGTACATGTTTTTGTAGACACTCCTCCATCAAACTAAATTTGGGCATCTAACTAAATTGTGGGCATCTATTACTTATAGGCTGCTTTTCTCATGGGATGAGCCCTCTGTGAGCTTCCTCTTCCCAGAGAAGCACCACATCAACTGTCAAGTGCAGACCTAATTCATAAGGACACACAGCCTATGTTGAAAATGCTAAATGTCTCAGTTGTGTGACTGATTTATAATTTTATAACAGCCTAACTCCAGACGTGTATTAGGAAAATGTTCATATTCAATGGAAACTATCACTATTACAAAGCAAATTTTCTCCTTAACCTCCTGGAATCTTATATAGCTGAGGGCTAAAACTACTCAGGTACAGCTTTTTTTCTACTTGCATCCTGAGAACACAAACACTCATCATCATCATTACTATCATCATTTTCATTAGATGCATGGAAAAATTATTTTTATGTCGTGAAGGTGGGGTACCAATATACTGTGATTTTCTTCATGGTCTTTTATTTTTTTCCTTAAGAATGTTGCTTAAAATTTTTTATCCTTGTATTGATTCACATGACTTGAAAAATCTTCTTATGAACTGTATCTTCCTGAAGCAGGCTCTAAAATTCTAAGATGGTTAAACCATTACTTAAAAACCATTTCAGCTGCAACAGTGTCTATTGTATAAAGATGTCCAGACTGGTGGACAGGAGCAGAGATAGATCTCCTAGGTACAGAGACCAAGAGAGACCACCTTGGATAAGGGAAAAAATAAGTCTCAGAGTACACCTGGCAAAGTGTCACCTGTCTTACTTTTCTTTCTCAAGTTTCCCAGGCTTAAGGAAACATAGCAAGAAAAAAGCAAACAGGAAAGGTCAGAGGAATGAATTCCTTCCTCCAGGATAATGAACTAAGAAAAAAACCAAAGGCCTTAAGCAGGGCAATAAAATATGTGAAAAGTGGCAGGGAGGATATTTGATGACAGAGAAGATCATTGTATCAAAACAATCTCAGACATTTAGACTGCAGATATCATATCAGGGAAATTTAAAAACTGTGAATACAGATTTTTTTTTATTTTAAAAGTTAAATTAGATGTTGATTAATTTATAAATATAAGTTTGTGAAAAATTGTAGCAAATTTTATTACAGCCATGTGTTTATTACTTTGAATTTTCTGTGGCATTTTGCCCTTCTCTTCCTTTTTCCTCTCCCATAATGTATATTCTTCTGTAGTTTTGTTGGTTAAGTTGTTTGACTGAGAAGCCTTGAAGTTTTTGAAGACTAAGATTACTGAAAAGAAAAGGGTTTTGTCTCTATGTGGTACCCACATTTGCAGGGACTCTGGTTATTTAGAATGTGAGTTTGTAACCAGGACACCATCACTCAACAAAATGTCCCAATTACCATCAAAACAAGCATGAGGAAATAAATAACATGCTTAGTTTTTAAACTTTAACCTCACAGTGACTAAAATCATAGTCTCTATATAGGTAAGAATGCAGGAAGACTCTATACAGACAAGAGTTCAGGGAGGCCAAAGAATGTCGCCCTAAATGACAGATACGTTTTATCTTTAGAGTTTCCCTTCCATGCCTCTTTAGAATTCTTTGGAGCATGCATTGACTGACACATTGTCAGAGTTCTGGAGCATAGGAGGAGAAGCATTCACCTTCCAGAGACTCCTCCAGACTAGACCATAACACGTCTCTCTCAAGTTTTCCTACAATCCAGTTTTCTCTGTTTTAACAACTACAGCTTAATATCATTGTGGATCAGCCACATTTAATTTATTGTTGTCTATATGACTTAAATAATGTTAACACTGTAATCTCTCCAGGTGTCATTCTCTATATTCTACTTGTGGGGTATCCACCCTTCTGGGATGAAGACCAACACAGACTCTATCAGCAGATCAAGGCCGGAGCTTATGATGTATGTAATAACTATTTATATCACTTTAGATGAAGGTTTGTTTTTTGCTTGTTGACCAAGAGCCAGAGCTTTTCATTTTTCTTTTAACCATAATTTTTACCACTTTCTCTTATTATTTCCCTCTCTCTTAAGGAAAGGGAAAAAGAAATGCAGCATATGTGTTCAGCTTATGTTTCCTTTTAACTCACTATCTCCTAAGATTGAAAGAAAAGCCATGTGAAGTCTCTGAGGAAGAACTTTGTCAAAATGTTTGGATCTTAGTGCATTTTAAAAACATAAAAATTAAAATATTTCAGCTATAAAAATGATTATTGCCTATTTAGTTTAATTATATTCTCAAATATCTATCACATAATTTTACATTATATACCAACAATATTTTGCAGTGATCACATATCAAATAGAACATTATCCCACTATACCAGTTTCTGGGTTTTGTTTTTTGTTTTTGTATTGTTTACCTAATGGGATACTATGCAGGCTTTCATTTGAAGAATGAGTTTCACAATTGAAAAATTTGAAAATCATAATTCTAATATATTTAATTTTTAATTAGAATATTTGAAAGTATATATATATATACATTCATAAATTAAGTTCAGAATCTGAAGAGAAAGTCTTTATCTACTTTCTCTTTATGGCTTAACTTTGTGTTTATGATATAATTTGCTCTCCTTTGATATGTATTCTTGTAAATATGATTTACCACTTTCTCTGGTTTCCTCTCATACAGTCCTAGGGAAATCCATGTGCAGGGTCTGGGCATGCTTTCCATGTGTTATTAAGTGGAGTAACTATGGAGTAGCAATATTGGGTTCACCTTTTGTGCACAAGTTGAAAGCTCAATGTGAAAGTGAGAGGAGAAAATATAAAATGTCTGTATTGTATTCTATCATGTCTCATGAACTCTTCAATGCATTTCTGATAAAATTTTCTATTTAGATGGATGTGTGTGTCAGTTAGCAAGAATTTAAAATGTATATTCTTTGAATTTCGAAGCATTCCATTATCCCTAGACTAGTAATTGAAACAAATTATTATTTTCATGGCAACAGCTAGCACATTCGCCATCTTTACAGACTAGAACCAGCCCCTCTCTGGGCAGACGTAGCCCTGAAAATCCACTGCTTGGTATACCGGAGGAGTGCTTTCATGAAAATTAGAAAACTGAGGAAAAGGTTCACCTTTCTTCATGCTGAACCTACCCCTCATTTGCTATCAGAAAACCTGTTAAGAAATAGCCTTGCGTGTTTCTTTAGTAGCTCCTAATAGTTAGCAAGCTTTCACAACTGCCAAAGGTAAGCTTCAGGAATTAAAAAATGACAGTTGTTAAGCTGGCAAAAAATTACAGGTATTAGAGTCAATATCATTTTTCTCTTGCTTTATTTTGCCAATGAGTCACAAGTTCCCCATTTTAAAACTACCAAAAATAGACTAATTCCATTGACACAGTGACGATGGCTTTGTTTTTCAAGATTGTCTATACAAATTCCTGAATTGGGAAAATAACTTGATATTCTATCATTTTGCAACTAATGTAGTATAAATTTCCCTTAATCATTGAAGGACAGTATTTCTACTAAATGTGCTAGTCATATAAAAGTAAGTTAAGTAATTATCAGTCCAAAAAGTAACGTAAAGAGAGAAGAAGTAGCTTTCTTATATAGCCTTAATGTAAAAAAGTATTAATAATGGGAAGTTGTAAGACTTGATTACTTTCATATACTTTGGTGAAGTTTGTAATTGGGCAGATTAAACTTCTTGAAGGGTTAAAATGAAATCTTGCTGAAGCTCCTATAGTCTCAGATTCATCTCACTACAGCACTCCAAGTAGCCATGATTAATAGGTCAGTTTTGGCACAGGAACTGAAACTGCTTTATTACCTCTGCTATTACTGCTTATAAGTTGTGAAAGTATATAATACCCCATATTGAACCTTGGCATAATATCACGATGGCATTGGTACATGTAGCAACCTTTTCACTTTTATTAAGTTTTGCAAATAATTATGAGAAAGATTGTATAAAATTTCATATAGATCAAAGCAGAGATACTTTGAGAAGAATAGAAGATTCTTAAGTTCTTTTTTTCTGAATTTTAATATGTATTTACCATACGTGTATATGTTGGTCCCTTATCAGATACTCTTTAATATATATAGTTGTCTGCATAGAGGGGGAGAATAGATCTAAATGGTTTTATTTATTTAGATACAATTTAACTTATATAAAAAGTAAATTTATGAAGAAATTCACTACTTGAGGAAATGATTCATATAGTTGACTCTTCCCTGTTTGATTGAGTGTGTCAATTTTTTAAACTTTTTATAAATTTATATTTTTGAAGTTTCCATCACCGGAATGGGACACGGTAACTCCTGAAGCCAAAGACCTCATCAATAAAATGCTTACTATCAACCCTGCCAAACGTATCACAGCCTCGGAGGCACTGAAGCACCCATGGATCTGTGTAAGTAAAACTTCTCAAAAACTTCAAGAGCTAAAATGAAAAATAAGCTGTCCTTTAACATATTGTTTATGGATTTAAAATAACTTTGCAAAAAAAAGATGAAATTCAAAATGAATAAATTTTTGACTCAAGGTGTTTAAGAAAATGAATTTTATGATGGTGAAAAAATGCAATTTTCAGTAGCAAAGTCTGAATTGCATAGATTCTTAAATAAATATTGCTTACAGTGACAAAAGGAATGACTATTCTTCATGTCAATTATTAACAATACTCATGAACAGGGTTAAGAAAATAACACCAAAATTAAATGTGTCCCAGAAGAAAAGATTTAACAAAGTTCAATTATTTATCATTAGGCAACTTTAGAAGCCAGTATGAAGTTTGGCAGCTGAGAGTAGAGTTTTAGTGGCATAAAAGAATGGTCATAGTAGTCTGAATATATTTTAGAAATATTAAGAAAAATAGTGTGAAATTTGAGGGGAATCTGAAGACTTCAGTAAATTTCTGAATGTGTCAAATGCTAAGATGATAAATGTGGCACTAAGTAAATGAAAGGCAGCCCAATCGAAATGTGATTGAAGACATTAAAATAAAGATAATTTTAGAAATTATTAATATTCATTTCTACACTTTCTGGTATTTTTATTTTGTTTTGTTTTGACACAGAGTCTTGCTCTTGTCACCCAGGCATGAGTGCAGTGGCACAGTCTTGGCTCACTGCAACCTCCGCCTCCCAGTTTCAAGCAATTCTCCTGCCTCAGCCTCCCAAGTAGCTGGGATTACAGGTGCCCACCACCATACCTGGCTAATTTTTGTATTTTTAGTAGAGATGGGGTTTTGCCATGTTGGCCAGGCTTGTCTCGAACTCCTGACCTCATGATCCGCCCGCCTCAGCCTCCCAAAGTGCTGGAATTACAGGCGTGAGCCATGATGCCCAACTCATTTCTATACTTTATATATATATCAGTGTTGCATCTTGGCCACAAGTAGTCTTGGCAAAACTAAAATTTTATTTTTAGGTAACTTGAGCAATTGAATACTTAGAAGTTAATCATGCAGGTACAGCACCATTAATAAAGATTTGATGAAGTCAGGGACATTATTATACTTAGTGTATTTTAAATATTCTCAATTAAGTTACTTTTTTTTCTCTTCTTCTAGCAACGTTCTACTGTTGCTTCCATGATGCACAGACAGGAGACTGTAGACTGCTTGAAGAAATTTAATGCTAGAAGAAAACTAAAGGTAAGAAATTTTACTTTTTTGTGGGGAGGTAGATTTGACAGACTAAGAAGTGAAATACCATGGGAGGAAAATGACTTCTAGCAAAGGCTTTCAATTATGTAGACCTCAATACTCTCATTATTCTTTTTTGGGGTCTTGGGAAATGGAATATACACCAGAATCAAAACTATGGTGAAAAGCTAGAATCATCCTGGCAACACATGCTGTGGATCCTTCCTTCAGTGGAAAACAGCTGTGCAATTTGATAATCAGAATCTGGCCAGCATCATGAGAGACAAAGGCCTTTGACTCTCAGGAAACCAAAAAACAAAAACAAACAATCAAAAATCCCCTAACTGAAAGTAGGGCCAGGAAAAGATTTGTTATCAAAGACTATATTTGTTAGGTCCAGGATTTTGCATAGGCAACATTGACTTTTGTGTTCTAATTTTTTTCACAGGGTGCCATCTTGACAACTATGCTGGCTACAAGAAATTTCTCAGGTACATGCATTGAGAACTCTGCTTCTTATCCCTTGGTCTTCTTTTTAAGTAGTCTCTGTTTTTTTGTCTCTAGAATTTTTAAACTCTTATAATTAGAAAAACCTGATTGTTCAGGGGTGACAAATGTGTGGCACAGATTCCTTCTATACCTGTGGCTGCCATTAGCAGTCTACTTGGGTACTGTCTGCTGCCAAGCCTCCACTACTGCACCCCTCACAAGAGTGCTTCTGGCAGCTCTGGTCACCAGTCAGTGCTGGTGCAGGACTAGCCTCATCTGTCAAATGCTGGGATGCATACGAGTTGTGGAAATAAATACTCCCCCATTTACAATCTTAGCGTTTCAAACCTAGAATTTATTATTGATATTTCATAAAGTAATAACTATGAATAAGTTATTTTTGGTCTCATTTTCATAGGGAATCCTAGTATGCAAGATTTTTAAAAGAAGACCATTATTGGCCGGGTGTGGTGGCTCATGCCTGTAATCCCAGTACTGGGAGGCCGAGGCAGGTGGATCACAAGGTCAAGAGTTCGAGATCATCCTGGTCAATATGGTGAAACCCTGTCTCTACTAAAAATACAAAAATTAGCTGCGTGTAGTGGTGCGTGCCTGTAGTCCCAGCTACTCAGGAGACTGAGGCAGGAGAATTGCTTGAACCTGGGAGGTGGAGGTTGTAGTAAGCAGGGATCGCGCCACTGCAATCCAGCCTGGCAACAGGGCGAGACTCCGTCTCAAAAAAGAAAAAAAGAAAAAAAAAAAAAAAGACCATTATTGAGGAACCCAGTTCTCTTAGACCTAAGTTCATTCAAAAGTATAGTACTTTCTTGGCATACTATAAGAATGATTACAACTGTCAAAGGCATCTAACTCAAGAATTTACAGAGCACCTTGCACTCAGTACCATCAGAGCATAATAAATGTTCCTCAAAATGATTCCATGGTAAAAAATAAGTGTGTTAAATAATAGGCTAAAAAAAGTCAAACCATTTCTTTATTGTAAGAGTCACTCTCTAAAGGTGGAGATAAAGTATATGTTACTTCAATAACTTACTTGAGTTTTGCAACCTCCTTCTTTTATCTCAAAGGACCAGGTTCACAAAAGTCAAATCTTGTTCAATGCTAAGCAGTCTTATGTAGGGGGAAGGACTGGAGCAGCAATTAAGCTGCACTTGGTAACCTTTGGCCCTTTAAACTTGGAACACTTGTCAGCCAAAAATACTACCAGTTTAGTTTGGATACCGTTTACATAACAGTGATCTGCAAATCAAACCATCCAGCTATTTTTCAATTATTTGTTTTATTTTCTGCTACATACTTAGCCTGGGTGTTATAGTGTTATCAGGTAATAATCCATCATACCATTATTAAATGCTCTTCAGCCAATTTCTAGTTATTACGTACAACTGTATTAAGTGGTCACCTTTCCCCCACCTTTGCATTTCGTTACAAATAATGGGAAACCATAAGAGGCCTTCCAAAGGCTGTTAAACAATAACAACAACAGTAGTACAATGAATAATGCTACGAATTGAGGGACCGTGTTGGCCAGTCATATGTATTTTGTCCAACTTGTTTAGTGTAATAATACCTTGTTGCTGCCTTTGTCAAGTTACCTGTTTCGTAAACAGTTGATTAATATAGTTGACATTTATATGGGTGAGTTCAATGCCATCTCATTAAATATTAATTCATATATATGATATTCAAATAAATTTCACTGTGGCCCAGTAATTAGTGAATCATCAAAAGGTAGAATGATTTATATAGCATAAATTCTTAATGGCAAACTAACCCAAACTTTAAAAAATCTTCAGATTTAAAACTACATTTTGTTAAAGTGTTACACTCTTGGGCATAAATTGGGCCTTTATTAACGTATGTACCCATATACAGAAGCTTTTTGTTTACCTCACAGTTTCCGTTTCATCATCATGTAAACTAAAACCTCATGACTAATATGTGAATTTTATATTGTTTCTGAATGTCTTAGCATGAAAAAGTAATTTTTTTATCCATCACTTCAAAATCAACTGAATAACATTAGACCCAGTTACAACATCTTGTACTTAATACTGCGTTTTAGTTTTGAGTATTTTATTCATCCTATTTCATTGCCAAACATGCTCTTTAAAGTAATTTGTCCATAAGTATATGGTTATAAAGTTGTTTTAATTTTTTCTTTTCTCCCTTTATGTGGAATGTATTTCTTGTGAGGTAAGGTGAATAGTAACCAAAAGGGACATTTCTGCATCTCCCAGGCAAAATCCCTGCTTACCCTGAATCATCGTCTTCTCTTTGCTTGCTATTGCAATTTCAATTATTCTGAGTTTGCTTTCTAACCTATTAACTGCCACAGGATTGATTAAATATTGCTCTTTAGCTCCAGGCAAACAATATAATAGCTTAAGGCAACTCTTTCTTACAATCTCAATTAATAATAAATTAATAGCTTTGTTGCTAAAGATTAATGAAATTAACATTTTTGTATCTTTTAAGTAAATTTAAAAATATACCAATATGATACTGAAATAATGCCCCAAATCAATGAATGTCAGGAAATTACATGTTCATGCAGTTCTGTTCTAGCTAGGTATTTCCACTTTCGAAGTCAAGCTCTATTCTGATATACTTAAATAAGTATATGTAATTAATATTAAATGAAAGCATAAGTGTGTATCGTGTCCTGCATATTTGTGAATGTTCTACACTTGGTGTACTGTCATTGACAGTTATATTATCTGTTCACTGTGTATATACACGTACCTTAGTAGATTTTTTTGAAAGGATGACATCACCTTTTAATATACTCAAGAAGTTTAGTAACAGAAGGAATGTTAAAAGCTCCCTGCCAAGAAAAATGAAGTTGCATATAAGACCATATGCTTTAAGATTTCTCTGATTTAGTTGAAGATTTTATTCTGTTTTTATGTTGTCTCAAGTTTTATGATTTTTACTTTTTCATTGTAAAGGCTTTTGTTTATGAAGCCTTTGTATTCTGATTTTAATGTATAAAAGAATACATAGTGCCATTTTTTTAAAGCTCATACGCTAAACATTTTAAAAATTTGCTCTAGGCCAATAATATGCCATTTTATTTAAATAGTAATATTTTTTGTAAAACCAAATTGACTTCAAGAATATAATGAAGATGTTATTTAGCCAGAGCAAATTTTACAAATGAGTTTTCAACCTCTAGAAAGAGGGGCTTAAATGGCAGAACTGACATGGTCACCATATGTGGTGTGAATGAACATGTAATACTATCTGTCAGCTGGTGTCCAAAGACTGAATTCAACTTTCTGGATTACAAAAGGATAGTCCAGTTAAAGTTCCAGTATCCTTTTCTCAACCAACAGTGAAATAAAGTCCAACAAACACAACTGTCAAAGTATTCAATTATATGCAATGAACTACTCTTTAGTTCTAAATTTGCTGTGGCAAACCAAGAAAAGTGATACTGTATTTCAGTGTCCTTTAAGCTCGCGCTCATCAGTGTGACTTTGATAACTTGCCATATGTTGGCCATAACTCAGCAAAGGTGGGAGAAGGAGACGGTAACCTGACTGCTTTTTTGCCTGGCTGTGGGTTTCTATGAATAACTCACTAAACTGATTTTACTCTCATTTTACAGCAGCCAAGAGTTTGTTGAAGAAACCAGATGGAGTAAAGGTAAGTTAAACAGATGCCCCTAATCCATTTCTGATTTTCAGAAGCTGGATAATCTTTAAATGTTAAATATAATTCCTAAGTCTTTGCAAGTTCTATTTTTTATTGTTTCTGATAAAGGTTGCTGGTTGAAATATGAAATGATTTAATATACAAAGATGACTAACATTTATACCGAGAAAAACTGTATTTCTTTTATTGGATTATATATGAAATAGTCATGAAAAAATAATATTGTTATGCGATATAGAGTTCCTATAGAAATTAAGTGTCTTAATCTTCTCTGATTTACTACAGTTCCAAACTACCATGGTGACCTAAAAGTCTGTAAAAACCAAATGCTTTTCCAAATAATTATGCTGCGTACATGAAAGCCACTTAAGTATATAGCCTGAAAAATACTCACATTTGGGTATGGAAAATAGAATGTCAAATGTCTAAATTAATCTGCTTGGGCAGTTTTTATAAAGGTCTTAATTATTCCTGTGTTTCTATCATAAGGTGTTGAGATATATTCAAGATGAATGATCTGAACAAATATTAGAAAAATTTTGCAAGAAAAATAACAGCAGGATATTTTTACTTTCTGGCTTTCTAAACAAAATAATACAGTTTCTTTCCTACTGATTGTATTTTGTTTCAAGGGGATTTACTCTTGTTGGAATGTAATCTTATATGTGCATAATGATGTTTGTTATCTTTTCAGAGTACCACTTAAATGTTTTATTTCTTTAATCCTTTTCTTTCTCTTCCAAGGACAGATGCATACATTCTTCATCAACACTTCAGCATTCTTGGGAATTAATTAATTTTCTAACATTTGAATTTGACCCAAAGTCAGGTGGTCAGTTCATATTGAAAACATAACATAGAAAATCATTTGTCACTTTAAATGTTCGTGCTCAGTCATTTCTTTGCCACCTGTCTGTGTGCAACTTGGAAATTTTCAGAGCACTAATAACTATGCGTTTGTGATTTCCTTTAGGATGCCATTTCCATTTACCAATTGCTTTCCTCAGCCTGCAATTTTGTCTTCATTCTGATTAGTTTATTCCATTTAGATTTTAAGAATGATAGTTGATGACTGCCTTTTTCCCAATGTTACAATAGTAGAAATGTGGTATCTTACATTTTCCAAATATTTTCTTCTCCTGGGCTTTCCTGTACCATTCAGTGATGGAGAGCTCACAGTTCCTATTGAGATATTTATTTTCATTACTATCCTTATGTAGAAAACATTTCCAGAACTTTTTTCTTCCATTCAACTTATAGCTCCTCTTTAAAAACAAAATTATTCTATACTCCATGCTTTGATACTCTAAATTCAACCGGTCATATTTTTTTTCTTTTCCTTTCTCTTTGACTGGTCAATTCAGAAAAGGAAGTCCAGTTCGAGTGTTCAGATGATGGTGAGGATCTCTATCTCCCAGATTTCTCCTCCTGTGAAATTCACACTTAGCAATAAAAGTCTTATTTACCTAAGATAGTGTAAGTGGAGAGGGTGTAGGACCATTACAGGTCAGTGTTAATCAACTATCAAAACACGGTACTCCTCTTACATATTATATTGTTTTTCTCTGAAATTGAATTTGTTAAACATGTAAATAGTTATATTAACAGGTTTGCTCTTTTACAAAAACAAAGTCCAGTTTTCTCTTTGAAAATAAAAAGACCATGACAGAATGAATGTCTGTATAGTGATAAGTAAAAACAAACAAACAAAAAAACCTTGTGATTATTTTTTAAATGTTCTTCATGGTTGCTAAAATAGGAGTGATTTATACGACACCATAAAACATTCACCATGGAGTTTATAAAGGTGTGAAAGTGATCTTACGATGTACCAATCCTAGTTAAGTACCTTTACAAGAAATGTTTATTAACCTCAAAACAATAAACTTAACACCTGAGAAACAGGAATATCTTGTCCATGCCTCATAAGAGTAATTCAGTGCATCATACAATTATCTGATTTGATTATTTGATTCATAATTTTTTAAAAAAGAAAAACACCCTGCTTCTATTAACATAAAATAATCATGTCACACAAAAGTGCCAGAGTTCTTATATGTTACGTTTAAAAGACATCTATGGGCCAGAAGTGGTATCTCACACCTGTAATCCCAGCACTTTGAGAGGTTGAGGCAGGTGGATTGCCTGAAGTCAGGAGTTCAAGACCAGCCTGGCCAACATGGTAAAACTCCATCTCTACTAAAAAAAAAAAAAAAAAAAAAAAAAAAACAGAAATTAGCCAGGTGCGATGGCCATACCTGTAATCCCAACTACTTGGGAGGCTGAGGCAGGAGAATCTCTTGAACCCAGAAGGCAGAGGTTTTAGTAAGCCGAGATTGCACCATTGCACTCCAGCCTGGGCAACAAGAGCAAAACTCCATCTCAAAAAAAAAAAAAAAAAAAGACATTTGGGGTCGAACCCATGCTTTATATTTGACTCTTTGAAAAGAATGTCTTCTTGCCTTTTACTTAGAAATTCTCCTATTAGTTTTCAATAAATTAATCTTATGAATACCTCCAAAAGATTTTTTATAGAAAAAAATCATTTAGTTAATCTTTACATTAACAAAAAAGCTTTAACTGCACATTAAACATGATCAAAAGTGTGGTTGAGGCACATATTCATTTAACTCATGTTTCCCATACCTAACAATAAAGAATGGCTCACCCAGACAGAATGGCCTTCATCTGGAAGAGATGATGGTGTGTATATGCTGTGTATCTATATGTAAATGTGTGTAGGTGTGTGTGTATGGGAGGGGGGAACATGTGCACTTGTATAGATAAGTTTGTATGCATAGGTGTGCAAGTGGGACATTTTCACTAAAATAAAGCAGTTCTTGGCAACCATATCCTAGAAAAAAATCAAGTATCGTATCTCAAAAGAGACATAAAGTATCTCAGAATATTTCTTTCATTTGCATTCACTGATATAAACTAAATATAGCATATTAAATACATATGGTGCTTTAACCATAAGTGCCCCTGTTCATTTGACAGGAAGCCAACTATGTTTTGCCCAGCACGTTTCCCGAATAGGAATTTATTTGTGTGTGCATCCCTCCTCTTTTCTCACGTACCCTGTACTAACATAAATACTGAATTTTGATCCCTCTTTAATAGACTTTTTACCTCTTATCTCTTTGGCTCTTGCACAATATCATGTTAAATTCTGTGCACTTTGATTTAAAGGGAAAAAAGGTTTTAACTATCTGCAAAATATAGATTGATGACAACATTTATAGAATTTTCCAGTAAAGGAAAGTTTAGAAGTTTTCTATCCTTTCCTGCAGGTCAAACAGCACAGTGTCACAGCTTATTGTAAAAATAACGATACTAGTAATCACACAAATGGAAATGAAAATGAAGGAAAAATATTACGTATTTAAATTAATTTATGATACTTTCTTCCTCTCAATACTAGTTTTGACAGGATACATAGTTATCAGGTATAGACTTCCCAGAAAACCCAAACAATTAAACTGGTGTCACCACTCGTAAATGCTCATTTGATACTCACTTATTTTATATAGTATATGTTTCTCTTTACATCCTTTTATATATTTATATCAAAATAGTGGAGGTGTATTCCTTTAGAAAGTAATAAATAAAATACCTAGATACTATAGTGTAAGAAAATGAATGTTACCTTATATTTTTGTTTGAGAACCATAATATAAGTTGTCACGCATGAGTTTAAAAGAATGTTGATTATTACTTTTTAGTCTTTGATTCTTGGTGCCCCGACTCAGTTGTAGTTTCTGGTTGCCACTGTCTACAAAGAGTCTTCTCTGTGAACCGTTAGAGTACTTATTGATCCTCTGAGTTGCTTTTACCACACAGCTTCCACAGTGGTAATAATATATTCTTTAAAGTCAAATCCAGTTATGTTAAAGCAAGGGAATGATATTACCAAATATATTCTGCAGTGATAGCAGTAGCATTGTGACAGAAAATGTAGTATTTTCCTCTTACACAACTGTAAAAATTAAAATCCTTTTACATTCAACATAAAAAGTTTGATTTCCCCACTAATAATTGAAGATGTAATTTTTAAAGCAGATCTACACTTATCATTTTTAAAAGCTATTGTGACACCAGCATTTTATCAAAGACCTAAATTTTCATTGGATAATTTAATTGCTCCTAAGCAAAGTAATGATGGATCCCCAAAGAAAGATCATCTATGTGTGACTTCAGGCTCAAGAATAAAATGGGGGAAGAAAGAAATGTATTTATAACAGTGAACAATTGGAAGCTTGGAAACAGAATCCACTTGAAGAGTATGAGAATGGTTATATTCATTTCATACTCTGAAACCTGATTGGAGCTCCATTGAAGCAGTTCTTTGTTTGCTAAGGTGGCATAGCAACAGCAGATACGTCTGTTTTCTCATTGCACCGTCACGGACATGGTCCAGCCTGTGTGTGACCATCGGAGACTAGCGATCATCATTCCTGTCAGTCGTCACCATGTCTTTCACGTTCATCTTCAGTGGCTCTTTATCTTCATGTCTACATCTCCATGTAGACATGCTGCGTCTAGAGATATTGGCTACCAAGGGGTTTAAGGCATCTCTGTTTCTATTTTCTGCATACCCACAGATAAACAACAAAGCCAACGTGGTAACCAGCCCCAAAGAAAATATTCCTACCCCGGCGCTGGTATACCTGGACTCTTTTGTAACCCTTCTTAAGTTCTTTACCTTTTCTTTCTTTTTTTTTTTTTTTTTTTTTTTGGTATGGTTTCTCTCATTTGCTTTCACTATATAGATACCATATATATAAATATTTTATTTCATTGGATGTTGGTTTTTTTTTTTTTTTTTTTTTGCTTTCTACGATATGACAAATTTCATTTTTTTTTTAGTTTTTTTGGTTAAGTTAGTTGTCAAGCAGTGTGTTCTAACATGAGATTATCTCATTTCATTGTTGAACATTGTACTGATAGCTGTGGTCTCTGTAGTTGGAATTATTGCATGCTGCATTCAAAATAGAGCGCTTTGGTTGCTCTTAGCTCTTCTGATGATGATAGTTCTAGATTATGCAAACAATGGTTTCTTCTTTTCATGATGCAAATGCTGACATCAAGGAGAGCTAATGGGATTGTTGCTAGACAACATAAAAGTAGACCTTATTCAGAGTTCTTGTTTCCCTCTTATTAAAACACAACAGGGCTTTGTAAGACTTCACTTTCTGAGATAAAGAGGCACTGGATAATTTAGAGCTTTTTGTTTATTGTGTTTGAAATTAAATTGTCACTGTTTCACTTTAATCCAAAAAATGAAATTGCAAATAATAGAGCTTTGAATTATCAGTGGAAACCAGTTATGTCTATCTCAATCAAATCCACACAATTAACAACTAAATTAGTCTAACACTTTGAGATGGTATTATGTTAAAATTCAGAATTTGAATACCGTCATTCAGTGCTCTCTGAGTTCCATAATGTTTTCCCTAAACTATTTCATATTTTGATTTATGATTTTCAGAAATGTTTTCAATTATTTGCTGTTCTCATGCTGTTATTTTAAATAAATTTTAAAATGTTAGGGAATCATTTCACTTGCATTAACTATGAGGCTCCATTTAAAAACATTTAATAGGACACATCAAGATAGCAGGTTATCTACTAGTAACAAACAATGTTGATCACAGCTGTAGCCAAGGGAAAGGGAAAATGGAAGCAGTGGATATGTTCTCTCTCAATATTGCAGCAGTGTAAACTATAATGGTGGGAGAGTGCCCATGGTTGAGAACTCCCAGAGGATTACAGTATCTCCCCATTGCCAAGATATCACATAAAGAAGGTGCCAGGCATGTCACTGGTGTATGCATATTGCATCTTTTTTTTAAATCAGTTATTTGAGTGTTATTCTCTACTTGGTAATATTTCTTTGCTTTCTGACAGAAAACAATAGAAAAACCAATAATTTCTTCATAAAAAAGCATGACTTTACAGCCAAATATCCTGCATATATAGTCCATAAAGTGGAAGGTTTTTTTTTAGATATGAATTAACACAGGATTTAATAGCAATATGCCTCAAATTATAGTGATTACATGATTAGTTCTAGAACCCTTTAGGTAAACTTTTAAAATATTCCTTAAAATTTTTTATGGACTTTTGAAATGGATTCTTTAGTATAGTCTTCTTTTTAAGTGTTGTCCAATGGTTCTAGATTTTACAAGGCTATTCAGTTGTGTGTTAATTATATTAATGATACCATAATCAAGTTTCAAACTAATATAGCTGAAAAATATCTTCTCCGAGAATTTGAAATCATCTCGAAGTTTTACCTCCAGTGTCCTTGGCAGTTCTCTATGGGACAGACATTCACAGGCCACTCATTAAAGAGGAAAGGAAAGCATAGGATTAGGTGAAACAGTGAGTGCCTCTTCAAGTCTCTAAATATCAAAGCCTTGTTTGAATGCTGATCAAGAATAAGGTCTTTTGCATGCTGCTTCTGGGTAGGGAGGTTCCTATCTCATGGGCTCACCAGGGAGATCTTTCATCAGAGATTTTGTCAGCTGCAACTCTGACAGCAGTTAACATCGCTTTAGCTCTTGTCACTATTTCATTTTGTCAGCTGGCTCACTCTGCTCTGTCCCTCACACTAGAAATAATGTACTTACCAATGCAAACTGTTTCTTTCTCTATTTTGTTCTCACTCAGGAGCCCCAAACTACTGTAATCCACAACCCTGATGGAAACAAGGTATTCAGAAAGAATCAACATCATCTTGCTTTAACAAGACTATACATCTCATCAAATATTCAAAAAAATTAATTTATTATCTAAAAATAGGAAAGAAAATTCTAACCATTTTCTATCACACTTCCTTTTGGGCCTAATTTGTCTATAACTGTGGACATACTTCTTGCAAATAAAAATGAATGATATCTTGAAAGAGAAACTAACGTTCCCGACTCAAAGTCAGGCTAAACGTGAATGAAGTCTTTATGTCAAGATGACTGTGTGTCTTAAGCAATTCCATCTGGTCACTTTTTTTTCCCAAGACTTTGTGCTCTGTACTGTAGATACATTGTGCATGGTATTTTAGAATTTCTGGCAATATCATTCCATTGTCTTCAAAAATATCAACTTGACTTCATAGGTTTTTTTTTTAACTTTAGTGTTACTTTTGAGTTTTATTCTATTCTGTTGTCAGAGTGGGGTTGTTTTTGTTTTTATTGTTTGTTTCTTAATTCCCTGTTGGTGATGATGATGATGTTATTGTTGTTGTTGTTGTTATTGTTGTTGTTATTTGGCATGAATTTGAGGAGAATCAGGGAGTTTCACTTTTTGTAAAATATGTCTGTTGTTGAATAATATATATTCCAGTAACAGGGATTTAACTACTTAGCCTGAAAGAAGACTAATTGTTTCCTATACATTATAAATTATTTGTATAGCATGTTAACTAAATAACAGCACTAGCATACATGCCTATAGGATGAAAGACCTTTTCTGAATTTATTCCATGTGTCCAATTTATTACTTTTCATACATTATTATATCTCTAAGGGAAGAAAAAAATACTAAACTTTTCTCAAATACTAGATATAGTCATACATCTTCTCCATACTCTTATCAATGATGTTTAAGACTTAGAAAGCACATTTTATCTTAAGACTTAGAAAACACATTTCTTCTCTGGTTTAACATGTAGTTGATCAATATTAAAACCATTAAAGTAAAAAACATGAAGTGTTATGTTCTTTAATATGAGATTTATTTTATAGTCATGACACTGCAAATGGTCTAGGTCCCAAAAAGCCTTGAGGTAGTCAGGACCATCACATATGAGAACAATTTTTTTAATAGCATTAGCCAATGAAACGCCGAGCATAACAGCTGGAATGGACACTTCAGTAGTTCTAGCTATATCATTTGTAAGAGTTACTGCATGATATTTCTTGCTTACATGAATTAGTTTAATTTTACAGTGCATGGGTTTACCTTCATTTACAGCTTAAATTTGAATACTAGGTCACATTAAGAAATGCATGAAGATTCCTTTCTTTGGTTTTGTGTGTATGGAGACTCTGGGTACACCTTTAATTAGTTTTTCCCTTGGTTTAAATATTATATATGATATTTATATAAATTGATCACTTTTTGGAATACTGAATCTCTAAAATGACACTGGCTGGTTTTTACATTATTTTCCAGAATCTGTTTTCCATTACTGAGCTATTGATTGGAAGTTTGTTTCCAGTTATTTTTGGCTCTAGCGTTAAAATCATTCCAAGTAGAAAACTATGTCTTTCTTATGAATATTGCAAAATGTATTTGCTAGAAAATATTTTATTCATATATTATTAATGAACACATTTATCATACCATTTTAAGAAATATATCTTAATTCTGGCAGTTACAGTGTACTTTTAAGTGTGCTTAAGCATCTTCCACTTAATTTGTAGTTTTACAAAGAAAGAACTTTGTCTTTTTATTATGGAAGTAGGTTTCTTATCAATAACAGCCAGTTTCTAATTTTGAAAAGAATGAAAAAAGTCTAATTGTCCTTGAAAGTAAATTATTCATTATAATTCCATTGTGCTGAGGACAAACATGAAAATTCTTCTGAAAAGTACTTTCAGCATATCTCAACTTAACCCCCTTAGCTTCTTCATCAAATGATGCAGTGAAATGCTTTCTCTCCTTATAAAGGAGTAAAGCATACAGGCCTTAACATAGTGCCTGACACAAAGAAGGTACTCTTATTGGTCAATTAATTGAGAATAAAATTTTTTGCTATTTTAAGTTTCAAATTCATTCGGCTAACATATTCAATTGCTTGTAAACACACAGAAAAAGCAAACCTTGTAGGGCACTGTAACACAAAACACATCCTTACACAGTTTTTAAAGTAAACTGCATACTTCCGCTGCTTCTACAAATCACCTGGATTTATACAGCTTCGGAGATTAGGCAACCAGAGTACTCCCTGTTTGAAATGTTTGCAGCATCAGATATTTTATTTCTGTTAAAAACCACTTAATGTGTTTGTCCATTTGCATGTCAGCATATGCACATAGCCTGCTGAAGAATTTTGCATGATATGTATGTCACTAGCAACTTTTAAAGACGAAATCAAGCTATTCATTGGGTGCAACCTAAAAATGTGTTTTCTTCTCATCAGGAGTCAACTGAGAGTTCAAATACAACAATTGAGGATGAAGATGTGAAAGGTATGATTTAACCAGAAATGGAAAATCCTAACTCAGAGCTTCATATATATATACATGAAAAAAAAGTGCTTCAAATAACTAATAAGTTTAGGAAGTAGGCCTATCCTAAAACACAAAAATATTGTATTTATGAGTAAAAAAATATTTTTATAAGTATATAATTATTTCAACAATATGTTACTTTTGTCATTTTTCCCACATATTCTTTTGTATATTTTGAACTGTAGACATGTAGCATATTCTAGCACATTGCAGTAATGACAACTAATAATGAGTTATTAGTTATAGGAACATAACAAATTATAAATTTGTCAGTCAAAAAGTAATATAAAATGTATTCACATTGGGTACATTCATAAAACTTATCTGGAAAACAATTTATATTCAAGGATACAGTATAAAAATAACTTTTTAACTTTTAGTCATCTCAAATAAGTATCAGTAGAATTTTCTATTTGGCCGCCTTTTTATCCTAGTTTTTTGTGTACATTCCAAAGATATTCTTTGGACCTCCATTCTTGACCTCCATTCACTTTGGTTGCCAAGGTTCTTTTAGCTACATGTATGAGTCATTGATAGTGTTTCTACAGATATCTTCTCAGTGCCCCTGCACACATATACTGAACACACATTTGCAGTTAGGTCACATCACTATTTTAGAAGTATTACTTTTGTATTAATTGCATTTGCAGTTTTATGTTGTTTTTGTAATTCATTGTATATAACTACAATCTCTATAGACCACTTATCTAGAAGACATTCTGACAAACAGCAGTAACAGTAGGATATTTGAAACAGAAATATTAAAGGAAAAGAAATATAAATTGGGAGCAATGATCCATAAATTAATTAAACTTCATCTGAAAAGATTACTTACCTAATAGTATCACCATAAGCTTTAATTCTAAAGGTAGCATTAATACGATAAAGTCTTGAAAAGTTGTATTCATGTTTTAGAATAAAGGACTTGGAAATTCTCAGGTCAAGGAGACATGGGGTCAATTTAGAGAATAAAAATGGCTGTAGATCACAACTTGCCAGTCAGTTCTGCTGACTTTTTCCTTTTTGTGTGAATAGAACAGCTGATGCTATTAAAGTGTACTCTCTATTTATATAACTAAGCACACTGACCTAACTCTGCTAGAGGTAGTCAGTCATTATTTTTTACAGTGGAAAGGTAGATAGCTGTGTCAAGAATTTTATTTAGTAACTCTATTCATCTCACTCTTTCACTTAAGCTAAAATTTGAACTGAAGTAGTTTTATGAATCATTTATACCAGTCATATTAGATTGAAATATTCTTTTTTTTTTTTTTTTTAGCCAAATAAATAGATAAGCCATTTAGCTTTCCCAGTGATTCAGGAAGCATTATCTTTGTGTTTTGGATTCATTAGCTCTTTAAGCTAAGCTAAATGTTTCATATGAATTTTTACATTCTTCCCTTGAGCATGACTAAGAAAACTTGTTCATTGTCCACTGGAGAAACGGAATCTTTAAATAACTAAATAAAATTAGGAGAATACTAGCACCTCACTATATGCAGTTCATCTGCCAAGGAACGTGATCATGAGAAGGGTTTTATTAAGTGGTCTTTCTCACCTGAATTTGGCATTCACCTGTACTAAGTATTGGTTCAGGATCATTGCTATTAATCTATGTAAATGTTAATGTATAGACAGAGTTCCTGTCGTGTTACCTTGTAGTTTGTAATTTCTTTTTAATAAAATGAAATAATAATGTCAGTTCTTAGAAAACAGTTCTCCAGTTCAACTCATAACAATGATATGGGTTTCATCTTGCCTCTGGGATTTCATAAATTGAGATAGTATTTGTATTATAGATACATTGAGTCTAGATACAACAAGTATTAGAGAAATTCAGCATCATATTGAGATCAAAAGAAATGTCCAGTTGCTCGTTTAACCCAAAGTGCTTTGGTTTATTCCCTTAATAAATACATTATTTAAGTTTCTGCTTAATTTTACTGGTGTGGATCTGGCCAAAAATGTCATAACCATACCTTATTAGGACTCATTTGTTTTCTCTGTAAGACTCAGACAGCCTTTTGTAGACTAACCCTTTTAATATTGAATGATATCAGAAACCTTTAAGACTAGAAGACACTTTGAAAGATTGCCTAGGCGCCATCATTTTTACTGGGGCAAGTGGTACATAAAATGGTCTTAAATGATTTTAAATTATTTATTATGCTGTTATCTGTTTGTGTGAGAATCTCTCCATTTATCAGTGTGTGGTCCTCAATTAAAACCCTATATGTGAATAATTATGCTGTCTCGTTTTTACTTTAGAATCTCTGTGGCTCTCAGTAGCTTGGTAGGGAATGTGTTTATTGTCTAGTTCTGTTGAAACCCAAATTTACTCATATCTAACATCTTATAACTAACATCCAAGAACTCACAAATACTATCAGTTAAATAATCTGACCAAAACTCTATCCTATCTACAAAGCCATGTCATATCTACAAAATTGTGTGTCTTCCACACACATACTTTTCAACCTTCTCTTTTCTGTAGACAACATTGTTATCAGTGAGACACCACACTTGCTGACATATTCTTAAAGGCATGCCCGCATACATACTTCTGCATGCGAGCACATGTTCTACCCATTGCTGCTGGCTGCCTCGGATATAGTGCATCTAACACCAGCACCTAGATGTACGTTGTTTTATGATGGCACATGATTCCTTGAATAGCATGTCACATGCCTCCCCTACCAAGACAGTGCACATTCTGCCCCATCCCCAAGGACTAACCTGGCAGGGACAGCTTCTGTGTCCTCTCCAATGTAAAGAAACGTGGAGTTGCTGGAGGAGGGGATTAAACACTGTGGTGACCTGGTCAAAGGAAGAAATGAGGTAAACTAACAACAGAGTTTTTCTTTCTGGCCTCTTTTGAGTGGGTAAAGGCAGACGGGCCAGCTGTTCTCAAAGATAAAAGAAAGCAAAAGTAGTCAGAGATTAATGGTTCTTCAGTCTGGAGCACCTTAGAAAGCCAGGATTTAAAAGCCCATTTTTCTTCAGCTCTTTTTATTAGTTTCCATTGAGAAATCATGGCCCCAGTCTGTGTAATACTTTTGAATTGTGTCTAGGCTGTTTCTTCATTCAGCAAATATTTATTGAATCCCTTCTGTTTACTTAAGTTCCACGTGCTTCTCTTTGTGAACTAGCCATGTTCAAGAGATTTGAATGTGTCAGAGTCAAAATACTGCTTCCTACCCTCTACATGAATCTTGTTGTGCTATAATGTATGCCCATTTATCTTTCTTAATACAATAGCTATCAGGAAAAATTAATGAAACCCAACATAAATGCATGTTTTATCCAAAAAAAAAAAAAAAAAAAAAAACCTCAGTGAAACCCAGGAAAAAAGTGAGACCCAGGATAAATATATTTTTAAAATCTAAAAGTTATTTTATTTCCTTTTTCTTAAATACCTTCAACATTTAGCTCTAACCACATTTTTCTTCCCAAGCTCATAATCATCCTAAGGGACTTAAATTGTTTTACAACTCTTCTTTCTAAAACGCTTCCAGAGTTCATTGTTTTTTTTCTCCAAGGCAATGTGTTGACACCCTAGTGTTGACCTTTTCAGCAACTTTCTAATTTTGTTCTGTGTTTAAAACCAAATATCTCTGATGCTATGTGAGGAAACTCAGCAGCAAACTCAGTGTCATGGAGAGTTACTAATAGTTTAAAAGCAAATGGGAGTCTGGGAGTGGTGGCTCACACCTGTAATCCTAGCACTTTGGGAGGCTGAGGCAGATGGATCCCTTGAGGCCAGGAGTCCAAGACTAGCCTGACCGACATGGTGAAACCCTGTCTCCACTAAAAATACAAAAATTAGCTGGGCACAGTGGTACGCACCTGTAATCCCAGCAACTTGGGAGGCTGAGGCATGAAAATCACTTGAACCCGGTGGGTGGAGAATTGCAGTGAGCCGGGATTGTGCCGCTGCACTCCGGCCTGGGTAACAGAGTGAGACTTTGCTTTTTTTTTTTTTTTTTAAAAAAAAAAAGCCAGTAGCAGTGGCTCACACCTGTAATCCCAGCACTTTGGGAGGCCCAGGCAGGCGGATCACAAGGTCGGGAGATCGAGACCATCTTGGCTAATACAGTAAAACCCCATCTCTACTAAAAATACAAAAAATTTAGCCGGACCTGGTGGCGGGCACCTGTAGTCCCAGCTACTTGAGCGGCTGAGGCAGGAGAATGGTGTGAACCCAAGAGGCAGAGCTTGCAGTGAGCCGAGATCACGCCACTGCGCTCCTGCCTGGGTGACAAGCGAGACTTCCTCTCAAAAAAAAAAAGAAGTGAATGGGAGTCCTAACAAAGCATAATTACCATCATGAAAGCACTGTGGTAACAACTGCCTATCCTATACTAGGAAAAAAAGTTTTCTCCTTACAGCTAACTAGTGTTTTCAAAATACACAATTCTTTAGGCCAAAAATTATTTAAATAGGCATTTCCATTTTTAATCCATTTCCAGTAAAACAGTTACTTCCATTAATTTAAGGTGTTATCAAACAGCTGTCATCATTAGCTCTTAATTAGCAGTTGACAGTACAAACTGCACTCCTCGCCAGGAATGTGGGTGTGCCTAGAGTCAGTGATGTGTAGCAGGAGTTCTTTCCACACTGTATACATTTGAAGACTGCCCTTTGGTCTGTGGCTGTAGCCACAGTTTGCAGAACCTGTCACTGTAAGCCACAATGCCTCTCTGCCTCACAACCCGTCCAGCACCATTGTTCAGAGTCACCTACTTCCTCCTGATGGGTGTGTGTCCATATGGTCCATCTGCTGCTGTTTCCCAGCATTCCTGTGCAGCACCTGTTGAAGTTGGGCTCCTGTATGCCTTTGTGTCATTTCTGTCACCATCCTGTTTCCAGTATCTCACTTCAGCTCACCATTCACCACAAGCTTGGATCTCTTGCTGCGTTTCATCCTTCTTACAGATCTAGGAAAGTGGAGCCCTTTACAACAAGCAGAATCTATGGCTATGAGACTGTGTGTGGAGACTTCATCCTGCTTGAATTCCTTTTTCCTTTTCCTGATTACTAGGTAGTAGTAATGAGGATGTTTGCAAAAGGCTCAATTAAGGACAAAGTTGTTGGCACCCTTATTACTTGAATGGTGATTCGTATTTGATGACACCTGGATATCGTGGTCTAAGCTAATTTATAGAATCACTTGATTAATGAGCTGTGTGTGTCTTCTATAAATATGTACATTAGTGAATAGTATGATGACTGATTACCCAGATTCAACTATTCTTAAGTTCTGTTTGATCTATGAAAACCTTCTTTTCTGTGTGGGATTTCCTAAGGCAGATGATCTCATTATACTTTTCTTCTTCGTATCTACATGTAATTTGTATTTTAGGACTTGTCGTGCATACATTTCTCACTTCCAGAAAATCTGCAAATTAAGAAAATCTTGAGTATTTTATTGAGGGACTTTTGATAATTGTGTCATTCCATTAGGTTAAAAGTGTCTTAGAGGAAACTGTAGTGTATAATAACTTATTTCAGGTTTCTAATCCAAAATTTGATTTTACAACAAGTTTATTTAGAAAAATTACTGTCTGCATATACTCACTGCTGATTTTTTAAGTGTTGTACCAGAATTAGTAACTTATAGGACTGATGGCAAATTTATTCTGTGCCACCACAAATGTAACACAGTTTCATTGTCTCTATTTTTGTATATTTCTTCTATTTTACCTCTATACTCAATTTTTCTCTTTATTCTTTGCCTCCTGCCAAGTTATCCTAAGTTTTTCAGTGATAATCTCAAACTTGTTTAGCTCTGCTGACAAAATACAGGGTCAGACTGTTGCCAACCCCATTTGAAAACAAGGTCCAAAATCAAGACAAATGGAACCAACAAACAAAAACATGTAACTTCTTATTTTAACGTAAGGAAAACATCAGCTCACTCTATATTAATAAAGTTTATCTGCTCAAAATTTCTATAAATAGCTTTTCTTGTGAGTTTGTGAAACCCTGTAATGAGTTTTAGAAATATCCACAGCAAAAATAATGTAGCATTATTTTATAAAATACTGCATAAACTCTAAAGACATGTATATGTTGTGAGATTTCTTCCATCAGATTCTAAACTTTGATTAAGCTATCAGTTTTTAAACTCTGAATTCACCTTAAGAATTAACTTTAAGAATTCAGAGTTTAAAAATCTAACATTTACCAGCTTATACCTACCGTTCCATTATTGGAACGCTAAGCATGTGGGAGTTATTTATTTCCTACTGCTCAAGGTCATCACCAAGGTCTGATTTTCCACTCATGCAAAAATTCAAAAAATTGCAACCTCCAGCATAAATGGGTTAACTATTCATAGATATTACTTTATGTGGGAGTTAAAAATATAAGAGGTAATCAGACTCACACTTTGTGTAATCAAAAATTTCATAGTTATCCAAATATAATTTACTTTATAATATAGTTACATAAATGTTGATTGTAAAACTTCCTCATTTTTGTTCATATATCTATTTTTTCCCATTACCTAATAAAAATTGTCCTATTTAATAAGCTACTAAATTTAAAGTTTGTGTAAAATTTTAAAATATTACTCTTTCTATCTTCTTTATCTTTTCAGATTATGGCTTTATCACTTTTTTTAAGTGATGTAAAATATAAAATGTCAGCAAGTATCTGATTTGAATCTGAAATCTATACTGTTTCTAATTCTAACCTTTATCTAACTTGCGCTGAGCAAGTTGCATAACTTCCCTGTGGCTCAGGTTTCCTCATAACAGCAGAATTTAGATATTGAAATCAATAATACAGACTTTTAAGCTCTTTTTCTACTCTACTGTGATGTAATACTATTAATAGATTGCTGTAAGATCTCTTCTATTTTAAAAAATATATAAAATGATACATTCTAAGATAAGACATATTATTATAAAACAATTAGATGTTAATAATATAAACTATTCAAGCAGTCATAGAAAGATATTTAACTCAAAGTTGAAAGAAACTACGTTGCTGCAGTTTTAGGAAATCTTATTAAAATTGGGAAAAAATGATGTTCACTAACCTGAATATCCAAAATGTTACAATAGCACAATAGGGCTATAAAGTTACTACTTTAAACACATTCCAGTGAGAATTATTATGAGGTCAAATTTTATGTTTCTAAAGTTTCCATACAAAATTTCTTTAATTTCTAAAATTAAATTAATATTTGAGCTCATTCATTCCTGTATTACAGAAGTTAAATCCTAATTATTTGCTTTGTTTTCATTAACTATGAATTTTATGTAATTCTGAAATTATTTATTAGAATAAAATAATTGCTTGAGTGAAATAATGTCTCCTTTGCTGAGTTTGTATTATTTTATACCACTAAATATATCTATAAATTATGTGAAGTTATTTATCTGTATCATGATTCTTTTTGTGAGTAAGTGGAGTGGCCCTAATTTTATTTTCTGCTATGGATTTCTGCTATAACACCCTTGATTTGGTCAGGAGGAATTAGGTCTAAAGTATTTAAGAAATTAATCTTAATCCTGTGCAATTTTAATACTCCACCAGGTTACAAGTGATTTTATTTCAGGCTAATATGATACATGAAAAAGTAAGATATTAGCAAGTAAAAGCCGAGAAGGCATTATTCAGTGAGGAGCTTAATGAAAGAGCCTGTGTAGAAATAAAGAATTTTTATTTCTCGCATCTGAAACAGTGGTATTTTCATTTTTCAATTTAGTGCAACAAATATGATATGAACACCTGTAATGTATAGTATTCTAACTAAACTACAGAAGATTTAGAAAAGAAAGATGATTCTGCAAGATAATGTTGCAGGCAAAGACACAAATGATTGAGAGAGTTTCAAATGGACTGGGCTAATTCTGAGTGGATTATGGGGACTATATTCTAGCATAAATCAGTAGAGAGTGACTAAACTACAATAGTTGTATTCAGTCCAGGGAGGGAAACTCAACAAGGCTGCTTTCCTAAACATTTCCAAGCTTTGTTGTTATATTAAAAAATAATTTAACAGCATTGACTATCATGTAAGTATAACATTAGGAAACAGAGATTGGGTATAAGGAAAACATAAACATGTCAAGGATTCAGGCTTAATATTCTTGTACTTGGAGGTATTTTTGGCCATAAGGTAATAATGCAATCAATGTATTCAATAGGTGTAATGGCACACATTTTCTGTCTGTATCTTTGCTGTGAGTTTTCCTTTCCAAAGTTCTGTAATATATTAAAACTGAAATATTAAGTTTTCTTAATAGTTCTGAGGTAAGAAAAGATTATAATCACCCGAGCACAGTGACTCATACCTGTAATCCCAACATTTTGGGATGCTGAAGCCAGAGGATCTTTTGAGGCCAGGAGTTTGAGTCCAGCCTCGGCAATATAACAAGACCCCATCTCTACAAAAAAAAAAAGAATTATAAAAAATTAGTTAGGCATGGTGGCACACACCTGTATACTCGAGAGGCTGAGGCAAGAGGAGACCAGGAATTCAATACCACAGCGAGCTATGACTACACTACTGCACTCACTCCAGCCTGGATGACAGAGCTAGACTCTGTCTCTTAAAAAAAAAAAAAAAAAAAAAAAAAAAAAAAAAAAAAAAAAAAAAAAAATCAGAGGAGGAACTACTTAATCTCTTTTTTGTGACTTTCTTCTGAAAATTGAGTTTATAGAAAGCTGGTCTAACCTGAGAGAGTTCATTCACTTTTCATATCTCTTCACCAATGGTCATTCTGAAAGGACTCCTCAAAGATATAACTCCTGAACTTAGCTTTAAAGAGGAAGGTACTATTAACCAGGTGACAAAGGTGCGAGAGGAGAAACATTCCCAATAGAAGGTCCAGAAACAAAGCATAGTATGTCTGAGGTATTGCAGGCAGTCAGGATATTACTGAAGAGTGAAATGCAAGTTGGAGAGTGGTAGCAGATCAAGCTTGAGAGGAGGGAAGGTGCTAGTTATGGGAGCATTGAGCCATATAAAGGAGCTTGAGCTGACCTAATATTAAGAGACGAGAGGCATACACCACAGACAAGGATGATTCTGCAAGATAATGTACCAAGCACCTGAGGAATATCAGGAAGTTTTAAGCAGAGGAAAGATGTGGTAAGATGTCCATAGGTAGAATACTCTGGTGATTCTGTGGCATATGCATTTGCAGGCTATAAGACCAAAGATGGTAAGACCAGTTTTAAGACTATGTCTAAAGGGAGATACATGTTCAAGGGAGGGTTGAGTTTTGTTTTGTTTATGTTTTAGGATGAATGAATCTAGATCAAGTTTGTAGGCTAATGATAAAGGACAAGTAGGAATGAAGAAATTTGCTGTTCATTTTTACATTTATTTAGTAAGTTACTCTTTCAGCAAATATTTAGTGAGGGACTACTAGGTGCCAAGCCCTGTTAAAAGCACTGGATATTTAGAGGCAACAACAGAGATAGGATTTCAATTTTCATGAAAGTTAGATTTTAGTGGGCAGAAATAGCTAATAAACAAGGCTCATAGTTTCTACCAAAGACTTACCCTTGGGATAAAAATGATCACAGAGTAGCTAAAGACTTTACCTTACATTATCCTGATAAAAACTCCATCTGTTAAGTAGGTCTTATTAACTCAGTTTTTCAAAAGAACAATCTGAAGCTTAGAGAGGTTAAATCATATAACCACTAAGTGCTTTAACAGAAGCTGGGATCATGCTTTGAACCACTGCACTGAACCACTTGGGGATTTATGGAATCCCTCAGCCGTCACATTACTCCAATATTATATCCTATGCATTTAATAATATGTAAAAATATTCCAGAAAGGTTAGTGGCAAAGGCACTTGCCAGGGAGGTTTTCTATCAAACATGAAGACTTCCAAGTTAGGTAGCACAGTCTAATCTTACATCTGCAGAAATCATCTTTTGCTCCTGGGATCAGGTGTGAGGCACTAAATAATGAGGAAAAGATGAAATGTAATTCAGGATAATAGCTCATCTTTTGTAAAGAGACCCCAAAGAACCTTAAAACCATTGCTACTTACACAGTTTAGCTCTAAAGCTATAAAGGAATGTGTTGACTTGATTGGTAACAGCATATTATTTGTCAGTTTTTATGAAGTTAATTCTACTGAATAGAACCAATTGGTGTCTTGCATTTATATATAAAATGCTTTACCACTGTATTTGTAAAACATTTTACCAGTATGTTTTAGGGCTTTTTCTTTTTTTAATCTCATTTACTCTGTACAGCAAGCTTGTAAAATCAAGAAATGCAATAAAGAAGGGACTGAGGACATTGCAACTATGTAGCTGTGAGCATAGATCTGGAATCATACTAGCCCTAATGGCCTCCTTTCAGAGAAGACCAAGCACTTTGACAGGAATTAGGGATCTAGACTCATTGTTAGAGAGAGACAGAGATATTTTAAAGCTATTCCTGGACTAGTCATCTATAAGAGAAGTGGAAAAAGGACTGTAAATTGGTCTTTAGAAATTAGACACTGGGTTACTAAATTCTATGGCTGGGTAGAAGGGATGAGGCTTGTGAATATCACAATGGAACCAGGACCCAGGATGGGAGTAGGTAAGAAAGGGAAGTTTGGATAGAATGGGTATTTAGGGAAAGGCTTTTTGAGTAAAATGTGTAGTTTTAAACAAGTCTATAATTAAATTATTTGTTTCAGAATGCCCTACAGATTTCATGAGTCTCTCAGTATCTTTCCTACCTAACACAAAATTCAGATTCTTAGTAAAATATCCATAAAGTGACTCTGATTACTTGACTTAACCAATTACTGCTTATATGGAAACAGACATTCTCATAGATGCCTCCCTTTTTCTTTTAAATAAAAATTGGGAATTTTATTTTCACCTTCCACATTAGTTCCCTTATGTATTTCTACTTTTGATTTTGACCTTTTACTGTTTTCTCATTTTTTATTTTTTAGAGACAAGGTCTCTCTCTGTCATCCAGGCTGGAGTGCAATGGCTAAAACAAGAAATAATATGTGCATTAAAAAAATAAATATGGCCAGGCACGGTGGCTCACGCCTGTAATCCCAGCACTTTGGGAGGCCGAGGCAGGCGGATCACCTGAGGTCTGGAGTTCAAGACCAACCTGGCCAACGTGGTGAAACCCCGTCTCTACTAAAAATACAAAAATTAGCCGGGCATGGTGGCGCATGCTATAATCCCAGCTACTCAGGAGGCTGAGGCAAGAGAATCGCTTGAACCCGGGAGACAGAGGTTGAAGTGAGCCAAGATCGTGCCACTTGCACTACAGCCTGGGCTACAAAAGCAAAACTCTGTATCAAAAAAAAAAGAAAAAGAAAGAAACATAAGGATATAACTGCTGTCATATGTGAACAAACACAGAATGCTTCAGATGCATGTAACATAGGTAATGCCTAACTAAGAGACCTCTATTTGAAACACTTGGATTCATTCATTTAAAAAATAAAGAAAAAAAGACTGAGCACCTTCTATGTGCTGAATGTAGTAAAATAAACTGAGGCTAAAAAGGCTTAGCATTTCCCTAAGGGAGTTTTTAGTCTTATAGTATCCTCTTCAATGAAATTATATCTGCTAGCGCATTTCCCCAGTGAATGCCTATTTTTTGCACTAAAATTTTATTATATGTTAAATAAAGTTTCTTCCAGAGTACATGAATGGATAAAATATCTTGCCTTTGAAAATCAGTGAATTAGGTAGTCCGTCTTTATTTCTTTTAAAATGGAATAGTGTAACATTTTTCCCTTGGCCAATGTTGTTGAGCAGAATTTGCCAATTCATCATATGAAAGTGAGCAACATGTTTAGTACAAAAAGACTGATTTAAGTATTGGGATTGCTATGATTTATTTTACTGTGAGGAAACTAACTTCTCTGCCAAAGCTATATTATCCCACTGATTACATATATGTGACTACTTCAGTATCCAAAGGAAATTCTTTGCAATATGCAAATACCCTTGGATGTTTGATTTCTTCTCTTTAGATTAGAACAAAATTTAAAAACTATAATGAGGTGTGAACATTTCCAAACTACTCAATTGCGTTTTCTTTAAAAACAAATTTAAAACCTCTCTATACAACTATTTTATTTTTTATATAAAATATAGATTAAGTTATATTTTTAAATGTCACCTCCAAAGAACATTTCTCTTTAATTTCTCCTCGCTTCCATAGTACTATCAGTGCAGTCTGCATTACTGCATTACTCATTGCATTACTCCTGTGTAGTATGTCTCAACCATTTTTAATGTGTTTGTGTTCAAATGCATCTAAGAAAATTGAATTGATATGACTATGTTTTATTCTAGTGTTTTTAACACACCTTCATCATCATCCTTAGTCTTTCTTTTCTCCTTAGTTTCTTTTTATTTCTTTGTCTCCTTAGTTTTGCTTATACCCCACATGCAGTCTCAGAAAATCCTACTAGTTTATCCTTCAAAGTGCACAATTTTTTTTTGGAATTGACTACTGCTTACCAACTCCATTGCCATCACTCTGACTTAAGATATAATCATCTTTTGCTAATACTATTGACATAGCTTCTTAGCCATTGACCTGCTTCTGCTTACTGTCTATTCTCAACAGAGAATAGAGTTACACTTTCAAAAATATATTAGATCATATGCTGCTCTTGCTCTGTATTCTCCAGTGGCTGCCAAAGCCATCAGAATCTATTAAAAGACCTGCCATGGCCAGGGCCCCTTCAGACATGCCTTGCCTTGCCATCTGACTTAATGTCTTATTATATATGCATCAGGAACACTGTTTCTGAAATGTATCAAGCAGGTTCCTGCCACAGGGCCTTTGCACTTACTATTCCACACCTGGTATGTCCTGATACACATTTCCATGTGGCTTACTGCCCTTTCTCTTTTTAAGTCTCTGACCAAATGTTATCAAATGTTACTCTCTCTGTGAGATCTTTGACTACCCTATTTTAAATTACATCCCTCCAGACTGGGCATGGTGGCTCATGCCTGTAATGCCAGCACTTTGGGAGGCAGGCAGATCACTTGAGGTCAGGAGTTTGAGACCAACCTGGCCAACATGACAAAACCCCATCTCTACTAAAAATACAAAAAATTAGCCAGCTGTGGTGGTGCATGCCTATAATCTCAGCTACTTGGGAGGCTGAGCCACAAGAATCACTGGAACTTGGGAAGCAGAGGTTTCAGTGAACTCAGATGTCACCGCAGCACTCCAACCTGGGCAACAGAGTGAGACTCTGTCTCAAAAAATAAAATAAAATGAAAAATTACATCCCCCCCAAATCCAGCACTCCCCATTCTTCTATTTTACTTTTCTCCTTGTGTTTATTATCTAAAATATCTATTTTACTTGTTTCCTGTTCCTCTACCTCCTACTAAAATGTAAGTTTCTGTAGAGCAGAGATTTTTGTCTGTTTTGTTTATAGCCATATTCATAGTATCTAGAATAGTGTTGGGCAATAGTAGGAATAATAAATATTTAATGGGTAGAGGAAGGAAGCGTAGTGGATACTAACCATGACATGTCCTAGCAGCCACTAAAATGATCGGAATTCTCTTGAAGTTGTGATCAGTTTACAACTTTTTCTGTGTAGGTTTTTGTACATATGATTCCCCCTCCAACCCCTCTCCATAATTTAGGAGTTAAAACCACAGAAAATGCATGTTTTAAAAGTGTTTTAGTCCATTTGTGATGCTATAACATAACACCACAAGTGGGGTAATTTATAAATAGTAGAAATTTATTTTTCACAGTTTTGGAGGCTGGAAAGTCTAAGATCAAGGTGCTGGCAGACTTGATGTCTGGTGAACGCTTACTCTCTGCTTTCAGAATGGCTCCTCTTGCTGTGACGTGGCAGAAGGAATGGAAGGGACTGGCCAGTCCCTCAAGCCCTTTTTTTTTTTTTTTTTTTTTTTTTGAAGCAGAGTTTCACCCTATCACCCAGGCTGGAGTGCGGTGGCACAGTCTCGGCTCACTGCAACCTCCACCTGCCAGGTTCAAGCAATTCTCCTACATCAAACTCCCAAGTAGCTGGGATTACAGACACCCGCCACCATGCTGAGCTAATTTTTGTATTTTTATTAGAGACAGGATTTCACCATGTTTGCCAAGCTAGTTTCAAACTCCTGACCTCAAGTGATCCACCCACCTTGGTCTCCCAAAGTGCTGGGATTACAGATGTGAGCCACTGTACCCGGCCCTCAAGCCCTTTTATAAGGGCACTAGTCCCCTCCTAATAACCTCTCAAGGACCCCACCTGTTAATACCATCAAAGTTTCGTATTAAGGTCCAACATGGACTTTGTAGGGACACATACATTCATATCATAGCATTAAGTCATAGGATCTTTTTTCCTATTGGAATGGATGACACCCTTTGGTGTCAAATATACTAGATTTGAATCCCAGCCCAGCTCTTTATTGAATATGCATTCTGACTGCTCATGTAAACCATTCTGAGTCATATGTACAATAGGGATAATAATATGTCAATACTGGCTGAGTATGTAGCTCACGCCTGTAATTCTAGCACTTTGGGAGGCCGAGGAGGGTGGATTACCTGAACTCAGGAGTTCGAGATAAGCCTGGGCAACACTGTGAAGCCCTGTCTCTACTAAAATGCAAAAGAAATTAGCCAGTGTGGCAGCATGCACCTGTAGTCCCAGCTGCTCAGGAGGCTGAGGCAGGAGAATTGCTGGAACCCGGGAGGTGGAGGTTGCAGTGAACCAAGATCCCACACTGCACTCCAGCCTGAAAGACAGAGTTAGACTCCATCTCTAAAAAGAAATAATAATAATAATAAAAATGTCATTACCTAACAATTTTTTACCTATAAAAGTGATAATTTCATATGGCTCAACCTGAAAATAATAACAATAATAGAGCATGCTTATGTTGAATAGTGATACAATGTATTAAATGCCTACTATAATTCCTGGCCCATGATTTAAAAGAGTTCATAAATCCAAAGAGAACTGTGTGTGTGTTTTTAAAATATCATTGTTCCTATTTTCTGATACATTTATTTTAGATAAGTAGGTAAACATCTATAAATGTTAAGACCCACATCCAGCCAACCTATGTACATAAATACCCAAACTACATAAAGCTGCCCAAGTGCAGAAAACAAGTTCATTTTTGCTTTAAAATCGAAACTGATGGTTTTTTTCAAGTGTTTGTAAAGACGACAGTATTCTTTTAACTCATTATGAATTTTAAACAATTAAAGTATTTAAATTCACTGCTTTTGACCTCCATAGTATCATATAATAGGCATTTAATAGATTAATGAATTATGAGGTTTTCACATTAATTTTGAGTTGAGACACATTTTGTATTTATTAAACATGTGTTAAGTAATAACTCAAAGTCATCCCTCATTTGAACTGGTCCTTTTATCCCTGGATATGTTCAACTGTTTTGAAAAATTGGCTCAATTTTGCCTGTGTCTTGATTATCACTACTGAAAGGAAAAGAAAAATATGTAGACTGATTGTTTTCCACAAAAGTAAAATGTGAATTTAAAAAGGAGCATATCTATGCAAAATTATTTAAACACTTCTCAAGCAAAATGTCTCAAGAACGATAACATATAATATCCCTTTTAGAAATTGTGATTACCCGGTTCAGTGTTTCCTCAGAAGAAACTAACTATCTTGATAGAAGTTAACAGATTAAATGTGAAAGACCTATGATTTGTTTTTGAATTGACTGTGTACAGGATCATTGGTTTCTTTATTAACATCACTGCATGTGGTTATTTACAGCATGTCTGTCTAGCAAAACACAGATGGTAAATGTTATGGAGAGAATCTGGATTTCAGGAAAAGTTGGGGTAATAGACAAAAACTTATACCATTATGTGTTTTCAAATTTAAAAAGAAAGAAAAAGAAATCCTTCTCCAAATGTCTTTTTTTTTTTTTTTTTTTTTTTTTACTATTTTACAATTTGAATTAGGAAATGTTTTCAACTGGAGAAAATAACATTTTGGGGCAGTGAGTATTTTAGGTAGAGTATGTTTGGTCCATACCTAGGCCACTTCACAAAGAATTATAGAATTTTGATTAAATATTGTGTCACATTACACAAAGTTAAGCTACAAAAAAATGTAAACATATTACTAAACAGTAAAGAAATAACTCTGGAAAGGTTAATAGTCCATAATGACAGAAAAAAAAACTTACTTCCAAAAGACTACTGTGATGTTTTAAGTGGTATTTTGACCAATGTAGGAAGAGTATGAGCATATGAGATTGTATATTTAAGTCTCTCTTCAAGAAATAGAAGCTCTTCTCTTATACTCTTTACAAGACGAGAGAAGCCTAAGAAGGAACTTAGGGCTATTTAAATATATGAAGAGTTAATAAACATGAAATGTGTTTACCTGTGACTGAGAATAAAACTAACAAAAAAAGTTTGTTTGGGATGTGTGTAAACATCTGTACCTGCGTTGGTATTCTTTAAATCTGAACTAGAATTTTGTAACAGGGCAGTGTTGTAAGTTATTGAGGAATTTCATCATCTGGGTTATTTTAATTAACCTCACTTGAGTAAGTGCTGTGTGGTTGTAATCTGCCTATGCAAGTGCCAGAGATAACCTTTGTAGTCATTCCCAGTAGGCATCTTCTCTGAAACCTCCCAAGTCAATACCTTCATGTTATCTCCAGGGTTTTTTTAATGTAAAATTCTATTGTCTTAATCTCAGTTCATATAATATAAATGCAAATTTCCTAAGTGTGGAATATTAATTACTTATTAAGTAACTTGAATGGCGTCTTTGAAGACTGTTCATCTTTTGAATGCAACAAATAGAGGAAAAGTAATATAGTCATACTCACAAATATGTATCTACTATACATTAAATTTTAAAATAAATTGATAATTTATGGTAATTTACATTTATAATACATGTTGGAATAAATGAGAATATGTAATATGTTAGTTCTGAAATATATGACTCATAAATTTAATTTTTACTGCAATTGCATTGGTTAAACTAAGAATACCTTTACTGGACCTGTAAAACTGGGCCCCAATTTTTTTGTTTGTTTGTTTTTTGAGACAGAATCTCGCTCTGTTGCCGGGCGCGGTGGCTCAAGCCTGTAATCCCAGCACTTTGGGAGGCCGAGGCGGGCGGATCACGAGGTCAGGAGATCGAAACCATCCTGGCTAACACGGTGAAACCCCGTCTCTACTAAAAATACAAAAAATTAGCCGGGTGTGGTGGTGCGCGCCTGTAGTCCCAGCTACTTGGAGGCTGAGGCAGGAGAATGGCGTGAACCTGGGAGGCGGAGCTTGCAGTGAGCCAAGATCACGCCACTGCATTCCAACCTGGGTAACACAGTGAGACTCCGTCTCAAAAAAAAAAAAAAAAAAAAAAAAAAAAAAAAAAAAAAAAAAAAAAAATCTCGCTCTGTCGCCCAGGCCAGAGTGCGGTGGCTCACTTCCACCTCCGCCACCCAGGTTCAAGCGATTCTCCTGCCTCAGCCTCCCAAGTAGCTGGGACTACAGGTACCCACCACCATGCCCGGCTAATTTTTGTATTTTTAGTAGAGATAGGGTTTTACCATGGTGGCCAGGCTGGTCTCAAAATCCTGACCTCAAGTGATCCATCCTCCTTGACTTCCCAAAGTGCTGGGATTACAGGCATGGGCCACCACACCTGGCCAACTGGGCCCCAATATTTCAACAAGAACTTTTAAATTAATTATCTAAGCTGAATTTACAGACAAATGTCCCAGAGCTAAACATTATACAGTACCAATCAATGTGAGGTATCCTTTCTTAAAAAGCATGTGTTACTGTGAGTCATTTAGTAATTTCTAGTGTGATAGGATATTTTTATCTTCCCAAAGTAAGCTTTCACCAGTGTAGTAACTAAGCATGGAAATGGCTCATGGGCCTAGGAGTCTTATCACTGCTTTCAAATGCATGACAACACTGGAAGAGTTATAGGCATCACATGGGTACAGCCCAATGGATTCTTCTCATCTGCTGTACACATAAAGCCAATACACTGAGACAGTGATGTTGCAGTAGAGAAACAGTTTAGTTATCAAAAGGCATCCAAGCAGGAAGACAGGACATGTTTCTGAAATCTGACTGTCTGAGAACTTAGGGTTGTTAAGGATAATTTGGCAGAAAGGGGGCTAGGGAAAGGATGCTGCTGACTGGTTGGGGATGAAATCATAGGCATGTCAAAACTGTCTTCATGTGCTGAGTTAGTTTCTGCGTGGGGGTTGCAGGACCTATTGAGTCAGTTCCTTTGTATGAGTCACAAGTCTGGGTGGCATCAGTTGATTCACCATAATGCAGAAGTCTGAAAAATATCTCAAAGACCAATCTTAGGTTTTACAATAGTAATGTTATCTCTTAGGAGTAAATGAAGAAGTTATAAATCTTGTGACCTCCAGCTACATGACTCCTGATCAGTAGGCAAACTAGGAAACAATAGCTGGTTATTGCTTAACTATTCATAGATCTTGGCAAATTCAGGACTCTACCGTAATTCTAACCTTGTGGCCTTTTATTAGTTTTATGAAGGTAGTTTCAGTCCTGAACAAGGAGGGGGTGTAGTTTTGGGAAAGGACTGTAATCATCCTTGCTTTAAAGTTAAACTGTAAAGTAAATTTACCCCATAATTGGCGTGGTTTATACCCAGGAATGAGCAAGGGCAGTTAGCTTGGGAGGTTAAAAGCAAGATGAAGTCAGTTATGTCAGATTTCTCTCATTGTCATAATTTTTGCAAACACAGTTTCAGCATCACTATGTGAATGTGTGTGTAGTAAAAATGGGAAGTAGAAATAATTTTCCTCCAAACCTAAATAAGTCTTGCAAGTTGTGACAGACCATTATAAATTTACACAGATTGACTGCTGCTGTGCCTTTTCAGTCCAATGGGCTGACATCTGAGAAAGCTACAGTCATCATCAAAGTTGGGCATATAGGCACACATACTACATTGAGCCCTGGCCTTTGGATCTACAATGCCATAGATGAATGCAACATACTCTTGACATATCAAGAGGTTCTATCATTTTTTCATAATTTTCCGAATTAGAAAAATACTCCTTAATTATTTTATTTGTCTTACAAACTTTTTTCCACTAGTTCCCCACTTACTATTGATTACAGATGTGTTAGTAGTTTTAAACAATGTATGGAAGGAAATGTAGTTTTAACACAATGTATGATTTTCCCATATGTTTTGTAAATTGGCCTTTCTTCTTCCCACTTCACTGAAGATAATCTGTCCTTGCAGATTATCTTTTATTGATTCAGGAAGCTATGGACTGGATAGTGATGGACTTTGTAATGAAAGCACAAGCTACTATTTTTGCAGCTGCTGAAGATAAAAATAAGTTAGAAACCATGAAAGGACAATGATAGGAGATGCTGCTGCATATTCCTGGGTAGTAAAAGATCTGCTTTGCTATCTTGACAGTCTCTTCCAGGGTAAGAGACTTCCTGAGTCAAAATAAGATAAGAAGTATTTGACACAAAGAAGTAAAATGACATCCTTATAGTTGAAATATTCATACTGTGTTAGTTGGTAAAACTACTTAGCTTCTACCTCATTGAGGCAACATTAGTGTGAGAAACACTGAAATATGACTGAGATCCTGCAGTAGCAAGAAGATGAGGGGAAAATACCTTTAAAAAGATCGCAAGGAGTTCAATAATTATGGATGCATAGTAACATTTTTGAGTACTCTTAATATAGTCAGCCTAGTTCTTTCTCAAAAAACAAATTCAAGGACATAACAGTTCAGTCGACACTGTGAAATTTTGTTTGTTTGTTTGTTTTTCAAAACCAGCAAAGGGATATGATGCTTATTTGGTAGAGAGGACATGCTCTTTAGCTCTTTCTGCCTTCTTGATCCAAGAAAGCACTCGCAAATTTACCAGTTTATTTGCTCAGGAAAATGTGGTTGTAAATAAACTTACTCAGGAATAAACTAAATTCTATTATTTACTAAATTCAAATAGCATACTTTTCATAAAGGGATGAAATCAGTTATTGAAAAGAAACTAAATTAATTGTAAGCAAAACAACAGCAACAGAAATCATTGAAAGAAATTAAAACCTACTATCATGGCTGTAAAGGATTTTAACCATTCTCACATTTTATACTTCTGGCTATTAATACTGAAGGTAGGACAGAATATTAACACTTTGAAATTAACTCTTGGCCAGGCATGGTGGCTCACGCCAGCACTTTGGGAGGTTGAGGCAGGCAGATCACCTGAGGTCAGGAGTTCAAGACCAGCATGGCCAACATGGTGCAACCCCATCTCTACTAAAACTACAAAAATTAGCTGGGCGTGGTGGCAGGCGCCTGTAATCCCAGCTACTCAGGAGGCTGAGGCAGGAGAATCACTTGAACCCAGGAGGTGGAGGTCGCAATGAGCCAAGATCACACCATCGCACTCCAGCCTGGGGAACAAGAGCGAGACTTCATCTTAAAAAAAAAAAAAAAAAACAATTAACTCTTGACCTGAAAGATGCATGCTGTGTTTTGACTAATATAAAATTGATTAGCAGAGTTAGTTAAAATCATTACAGTACCTAGGGGCAGATGGATTGCTTTCATGACCAAAAAATACAAAAAAAAAGACAAAGAAGAACTTTCCAAATATTTTTAAACTTTATATCTAATTGGTCTCATTGTCTCTTTTCCAAGTCTGAATTTTTTTCTTTCAAGAAAATAACTGTGGCCATCACCTTGGTTACACAGTGGAGAAAAGAGATACCCTTAGAGAATGCTTAGAAGTTCTCTGTTCATGCAAATGTGTAAACTTGAATGCCAAGAGACTTTATAAATCCAAGCAGATGATGTGAGTCTTTGACCAGTCGCTTAAAATCTTTTTCTTCCATGTCATCAACTCTTAACTGGAAATGGTACCACACCTATCTGATTCATGGAACATCTTAATACTTGAAATACTCAATGGTATTCATAATGCTGTGCTATTTCTAGCTTCTACAAGTCAGCTGGGGGTGGTAGAAGTTACCCAATTACTTTAATGTGGCTAGGATGAATTCTTTCACATAAGCAAATGTTCTATGTAATCATAGATCGTTTCTTTAGACTCTAAAACATTTAAGTCATTTTTTAATGAAAATCTTTATAAGTACTTTATACCTCCTTTAATTTCTTTAATAGTAAATATTTTGTTTTCTTTTCTGAACAAAGATAATTTTAGGAGTAACATGACCATATTTTGCTGTAACCCAGTAATATCCTTGCAAACTAAAAAAAAAATAAAATAAACCTATTTGTACTTATTCTAAATGATCTCAAATGCTGAATCTTTCTGAACTTAAATATTTGTTAATTATTTATTATTAGGCTATAGCAATTTAACAGGGCCAAGACTTATATTACTTCTTCCCCAATTAACTATCATTTTGTACTCTGAAACTACTGTGCATTATATAGCAAGGTTCAAAGATGGTTTGAATAATTTATTTTTTTTAATCATGAAATCCTCTAGTAATTAAAGGGCTGAAAAGTTGATGTTATTCAACAGGTGACCTCTGGATAAAAGAAGTTTACAGTAAATATTCTTGAATAGAAATTTAGTAATCACCAGGTCTTATATTTGAATAAACTATTATAGATATTAAATCAATCAACTTTAGAATTTGTGATCAGTTTGATTTTAAAAGCCAAAATTATGAAAATTCCTCTCCCCAACATGAACTACTATATCAGTCTAGTGAAGTAAAAATAAAGTCACAGAGAAACAAGCCGCTAATTGCACAGGGAATGCCAAATATAGCTGAGTTGATAGGCACCTTTTTCTGTAAAACTACCAAGAGCATAATGTGTATATTTGCCTAAAATAGTAACTATTCCCAAGGGTTAATTTTGTTAATGGCAGAATGGAAAAAGACAATAAAACCATGGGGCACCCAGTTGTGTGAAATTGATGTAATAATTAATTACACCCTTAGCCCAGTAATTAAGTAGTCAGTCACCTTGCCAGAGTAAGTTCAAAGGCGTTTAGGTGGTTCATTTAAGTTTATGATTTCAAAATATTGAAGTAAAGCACTGTGGGCTGGAAAGGAACATAGATCAGTGAATTAAACAGCAGAGGGGAACCTTAGCCAAATAAAGCTCTAACCCTGGCACAGCCTCTGAATTTGCTGGATGACTTGAGCAAGTCACTTAGCCTCCTTGTCCTTCAAGTCTCTGGCAGCCAAGTACCCAATAACCTGTGCGAAATATAGAAAGAAGAATTTAAATTAAATAGAACTAGACATATTGAGAAAGTAAATAAATAGAATTGCTAACTTAAGATGATACACTCAAAAAAAGCTAGAAAACAATTTTAATTGCACAGCTTTTGATCACTGAATAAGTGCTTTTTAGGCACAATTCACTAAAAGATTTCAACATATGACACTCTGCACACATCCCAGTGAAGACACATTTGCAGGTATAAATTCAGTTTATTTTGTGGTTCAAGTTTCATTGTAGTCAGCTAGACCTCTCAATAGGGCTTATCATCAAGTACTTTCACTTCAATAAACTGACTAATCCAAAATCTAAACAACTGAAAAGCTCAAGTTCAAATACTAGAATTTCTTTGCACTCAACCCTCTTGAAAAGAAATATTAAATGTAAACATTGGCTAGAAATA